>NC_086201.1:20120000-21320000 GCF_035770615.1 Melospiza melodia melodia | reverse complement strand
ACATTGTACAAGTGCTGATACTGAGAGGTGTATTCAACAGAATGACCTACTTAACTTGAAATGCTTCTCAAATACAAAGAATTCAAGTTTCTGCTCTGCTACATCAGTTTCATATCAGACAACACACAGATCAGCGGAGAGACACTGAAGTAAAAGGAGATTGCATTCATTTGTGATTTTTTTATTGTAAAAGTGCAGCAGAGCTGAGCCTTTTAATAGTCCATGAGGTTAAATTTGATAATTCCACAACGTTCTAAGGTTATTTGACTTCTGCATGAGGCTTGCATGCAAATTATAATGTTGTTTGTCCAATTAATACTGTATTTCCTCCATGAAATTACTATTTTTTCTCTTATAGTCTTATATACACGTGTGCATGCATAGGCATATTTAGGGCAGCCTTGACTGACATATAAAAGCATTCAATGAACAATTTAAAATAACTATATGAAAAAATACATAGTATGGAGAAATTAAAATCACTGACTTTTTCTGTCCTTTTAGGAGGCTTCATCCTAATTCAGTGCTAATAGTTAATTAACCTGTTAAACAGCATCTCTGTTTAGTATTGTGAAAATGGTCAAGAAACACAGAGTATGAGCATATATAATGCACATCCTTATTAGAGCTGTTTGTAAAGGTGGCTTTATCTGCATGATATTTGCCCAGAATGACTTTCCAAATTTCATTATAGCTAAGCCCTTTTCCAAAGGAATGTCTGCTGTAAGGTGCTTGCCACGTCTGCTTGATTTGTCTGTTCATAAATGTGGTTTCATTGCCTTCACCCCTCAGTTTGAAAAAAAGACAAATGAAGTAATGGTGGATATCTTGCTGATATTTGTGTTTCTTGAAGGTATCATAAGAATTTAATTTTTTCCTGTGGCCTCTGCATTAATGATATACAAATAAACACATTGGAAAGAAATATCTCATGCTTTTCCCCCTCATTTTTTTCCAAGTTAGAAGCAATTTTTAAAACCTTGCTAAGCTAACAATAACAGGAAATTTTTCCCATTAGTAAAAATCCTGAGAAGTCAAAAGGCAGTGTTTGGCTGATCTTTGCTGGATACAAAGAAAAAGAAGCAGCTATGTCTGCTCTTACTCACACTCAGCAATGCTTTGGTCCCAAGATATTGCCAAATCAGAAAAGTATTCTGCAGTGGATAACTACATCAGCTAATAGGACCAATTTCTTGCTATCATCATATTTTAAAATGTATTTCCTTTCTTGGATTGGTTGAATTCCAGTCCAGATGTTTTGGTTTTGTCTTGTTAACTTATGGATGACAAACTGTGGAAGTTAGAGTATTGGAGCTTCTGAACTGAACTGTTTTGGCCTTCAGTGCTCAGGTGCAAAGGGAGGATACGTGGGTGCCTGCATTGTCATTTGTAGAATTAAATTTGTAGAATACAGTCTGCCAGGAGCCCTTTGAAGTCCAAGGGAACACAAAAGACCAAGAGAGCTGCACATTGCTTCTGGTTCCAGTGCAGTTGAGGATAAGAGCACTGTGTCTAAGTTGCAAAGGGCGCAGTTGGTGTAACACCTGTCAGAAACTTCACAGAAAGCCTGAGAACAGTGTTTACTGTCTTACATGGTAAATTTGGCTTACAGAGAGTCTGTGTGGTTTTCTCAGTGCACACAAGCTGCACTGTGTGTGAAGCCCAGTCATTCTGAGCAAATTAGAAGGCCCCTGCTGAGTTCTGATGGAATTTTCTTCAAGTCTTAATGTATGTCAGTATAGATGTCAAAACCCCCTAATATTATCATAAATTTAAAAAGTGATTAAAAAGCCCCAAAACACAAATAAACAGGCAATAAAACTCTGTGAATTGAGGTTCCAGCTGCACTGAGTCGTATGCAGGCAAAAAGTGTTGCACATCAACATTGATATTGAAGTTATTGCAAGTTGGTAAAACTCATCAGTAGAGACAGTGTTAACAGAAGTGGTTATTTTCCTTTTCAACTCATCATCCACTAAAATGACCTGCAAACCTACTACAAATGCTGGAAGTCCTGTGGGGTTTTTTTCAGAAGCTTTGCTCCAGTCATCTGCCCGTTCGCATTTTCAAATGTTTGCACAGAGTATATTATAAATTTTCTTAGGACTTGCAAGTACTCTGAAGATGCCCTGTCAAGTTACTAATCCATTTCTGAAAAGGAATGCTTTTGCTTATATAAATTTTCCAGTTCTGTCTTATAAATTCACAGAGATAAAGATAAAATCTCACTAGACAGACAGCAAAATCTTATCCATGACAGGATTCTTCTTTTAACAACTGCTCTAAACTAGTGTCTTGGTTTAAGGGTTTTAGTTAAGAATTGTTGCAAGTTTCTATAACAACAATAATAAAATGCTTTCATTTTTTCTCTGTTTATGTTGCTATCTTCTTATTGAAGAAATAGCGTACATTTAACAAAAAAAATCTAAGACCTTTCTTCTTTTTTGAAATAATCCAGTCTCTTCAGGCCCTTTGAAAACAGCTATCACACCAGGCAACTTGTTTGCTGTTATAAAGGAAAAGGAAATATTTTAGGACATGATAAATCTTACCTGTGATGGAATGTTTTTTCCAAAGTGATGAATCATGACAATAGCTTTTTATTTGCTGGGAATGTTGAAGAATTGTTATTAGACTGTACATCGGGATGTATGTTGTTTTGAATATCTGAAATCTTTATACTCCACTGAAAACACTGGAGAGAAGCACTAATATTAATAGGCTTTTTGTTGAAAAGATGTTAAAAAAACCCAGTGTGGCATTCTGTGTTTCAGCATAGCTGGATTGTTTTATATTTCTGTAGTTCAAGTTGTATAACTGTTGACTTTTATTCCCCAAAGAGTTTCCACCTTTAAATTTAGCAAGAAAGGATAATATGGTGGCTTAAATTATTAGTTGATTTCTGTGGAATATGCTATTCCTCACTTGGCTCTAAACTTCCTGGACAAATGAAGGTGCATTATTTTATCTAGAATAATTATCAGGCAACTTGTACCCTGACACCCCTGCATATTGTGTGCATTTACACCATAAGGTCTCTGGAGCACAGCCAAAGTGGAGTTACACTACAAAACACATGCACACCTGCTTTTGAAGTCTTTTAGGTGGTACTACTTCTTTTAGTGAAGTCAAGAAGCACAAGACTTGTGCACCTGATGATTTACTCAACCATTTGCCCTCACTCTGAGGGGCTGCATAGTAGTGGCTTTATTTCAGCAGGGGCACCGACAGCTCTGTGATGGAAGGTAACCCGTAAATTTAAGAGTTTTATATATATTTCACTGTATTAGTGCACTCAACAATATGGTGCACTTACATGCATGAACTGCTAACTCATTTTCCCTATCTGGCACTTTGTAAAAGCAATATTTAATGCCATCAGTTGGTATGTCCTGAGGATGACATGGTCCAAGTGGCTCATCCTTTCTCGCTCCAGTTTAAGCCATTCACAAGTGCAATGTTTTCTGAATATCTCCCTTTGGTTTCCCTATGTGCTAATCACAGGAGAAATTCTGTTCTTGATTATTTTTGCCTGCACTTTCACATTATATCCCTTTCTGGTTTTAATCCTGTATTGTAAACAGTCCACTTTACTGTATAGCTTCTCTTGTTATGAAACATTACAATTTCTGTTATTTCTTCTAGGTAGAGAACAGACCCAAGTATTATGGAAGAGAGTAAGTAACAAACATCTCTGGAAGTGGTTTATCCTGACATATTGGTTAATAATAGTTACAGGAAAGGTGTCAAATGTTTAGTCTGGGCTCTTTTTTTCTTCTGTGTGTTTTACAGCAGTGTGTCTCACCATCAGGTCATTATTACTTTTGTCTGCCTAAAATTACAGCTGCAATTTCTCATGGATATGGATATCACTGAGTGCTACTTTAAGTGAGAAAAACAAACATACATTTCTGTACTTTCAAGGGATTGTCTTTTTCTATCTCCCTCTCCTGTTGGCTTTGCAAAATGTGTTTCTGTTTAGGAAGAAAAGATATTTGGATCTCAAATGCAATATATTATCAGTCTCTGTGTGTCTTCTGTTTTAGGTTGCTAATGCAAAGATGGTTAGATTTAGTGTGGAGAAACAAAAATCTTACTTATGTTTATTTTGGTAAAAGATGTGTAGTGTTGCTGGGTTATTACATCAGCAATTACTGAGATTACAGCAACTTGCTAAAATCTCAGGGATCACATAAAATATCCTTGAATGCTTCAAAGTGTTTGATTGCATGCCACTAGCACAAAACATGTGAAACCAGCAGGAGAAAACAGATTTATTTCTACATATTAAATTGATAGATGCAGATTTAAAAACAATATACTTGTTTCATAGATATTCTTTCCTAGAAGCCTTTCTAAACCATTTGAAGTAAATTTGAATACAGGCACATAGGGAAATTAATTCAAATTGTAGATTCCACCAAGTCAGTCATTTTTGTTTGTTTCTTTTTAAATTACTGTCATTGGTGCTTTCTAAATGAAGACCAAAAGGTGATTTAAAAGAGAAGAGGCATGTGTTTCAAAGAAGTTTTTGTTCCGTAGATTCCATGGGATGATATCAAGGGAGGAAGCTGACCAATTATTGAGTGTTGCAGAGGGAAGCTATCTCATTCGTGAAAGCCAAAGGCAACCTGGAACCTACACTTTGGCATTAAGGTCAGTAATTAATATTCCATTTTTAAATTTATAAAATATTCAAATGGTTTTACTGCATTGCTGACCTCAGATCAAAAAATTCTTTGTAGTTGTTTTAATTTCTTTTTCATCATTATACTTTTTTACCCTAGTTATAGATTTCGTATCTTTGACCTTCCATGCCCTTTTTTGAAGTGCTAACACTCCTTATTGTTTGCACCATCAGGATAACAGCAATTGTGGTTTTGCTAGTGGGGCTTCATTTTGCCCTTTTCCCACTGTGGTACAGATGTGACCCAATGCAGATGTTGGGAGAGCAGGTGGTCAAGAAATAAAAGGCACATTATGAGTTCCCTGAGCAGCCTGCCATGTGCTGGAAAACTCAGTCCCCCCTGGTCTCTCCTTGGGATGGCAACACATCAGGAGGCCCTTTTTGTCTGAGCACCTGTTAGCTCACAGTGCTTGCAGATCTGCTTCTTCATTCTGCAAAGCTCTGGCAAGTGGGTCAGCTATGAATAAAAAACTCAAAAAGTAGTTGTAAGGTTTAAATAGTTTAATTACTTTTAAATATTGGAGGTTACTTTGGCCTGTGCTGTACACCTGAGATGGGAGATAGTGATTATTAGCAAGGTTGTAAATCTAAGTGGGACAGAAAAACATTGAAGAAGATGCAGTTACTGAAAGTTTTATAAAATAATGATTAAAATAATAATGTCTTGAAATAATAGGTTGTGATAAATTAGTTTTTCAGGGGGAAAAAGAATATATTTTCATAGGATATTTATTTCTGTAGTAATAAACGACAGACATTATTGACATTTACACTGGCTTTCATTAACAGGGTAAATTTGGTATTTCTTATTAAAATAGTACTCAATTCCATCATCTTCTGCTCTTGCAATATTCTTTTAAAGCTACAAAGAAATCAGTTTTTGTAACACCTGGCTTGAAGGCGAAGCTCCACTCCCTGCTTTCAGTGGTGCAGAACACACAGGGCCTGTAGACTCAGAGGAAGCTGTTGAGCATCTTGTAGGATGTATCACTGCAGGTTGTTTTTCAAATGCACCTGCAGTCCAGCAAGTCAAAAGATGGCTTTTTTCCCAGGTTTGATGGTATCTCTCACACTGGAAAACCCCTTTGAAAACAATAAAATCAGTTTTATACCAAATAGAGAAAAGAAGGGATAGTTGTTAGTGATTGGTTTGGGAAAACTTTCAAATGATAACAAAGTTGTTATCATTGTTTTATTTTAATGAAATTCAGTGTTTGGAAAAACACATCAGAAACTGAAACTGCAGCATCTTGCAGCCATTTCATTATATTTAAATGGTAAATGACTTGTGTATCATGGGCAGTGGGTCTAGGTGGTTGCTTTCCTTCCCATAGCAGACAATGCTCTGTTCTCTTGCTGTTGGCCTTCAATGTGCATGAATGAGAGTGTTAACTCTCATGTCTTAGGTGGAACTCTGTGAACTGTGGTGCTCTGTCTTCCACACATTGGGATTTTACCACTAGGATTTATTTTTTATCACTACTAGGCAGTGTAGCAGGAGTCTGCGTTTCCATTGACTGGAAGGAGAATTTTTCTCAGTTTTTATTTTTCCTTTCCCTGGAACTATAAATGCAGAATATAACCATTGGCCAAAGTGTCCAGTGAGTGTGTTTCTGACATAGTAGCCTCTCTTAAAGACCAGGTCCTTTCTGCAGTCTCTCTGTGTATCCTGACTGTGAGAAGTTTGCTGTGATTGCCATGTTGAGTTTATGTAGTTGTATCCTTTCCTGAGAGCATCACTTGTGTTTGGGTCACTACATTGCCAGATGGCAAAGATAGCCCCATCTGCAGTTTAGATAATCCCAGCAGGAATTTAAGAATGTAACTTCCACGGCCAAAAACAGAGCTTGTCAGCAGGATGGTATGTATGAGCAAAACTTTTCCAAGTTCAACAGAAAGCTTTGATTGAGTTCAGGGTCTCTAATTTCACCCTTTCTCTTCTGGTTGTATCAACAAATTTGGTATTTTCATACTAGGTTTAAGTGCTACTCTGTCTCTGAAGCACTCATGTTAACTTTAAGATCACTTCAGTGTGATTTTTGCTTTTTCTTCTTTACCTTTGTTTTACCCCTTGGAAGGTGTGGGAGGAAAGAAAACTTGATCAGCTGTTACATAAAAAAACAGACACAGAACAGATTCCAAGAATCTTATGAAGTTAACCCAGCAATTCTTTAGAGGTGCTCTAATTCTGCAATAACATAGTGACAAAACATAAAGGGAAATATCCGTGTGTTCTGGTTGGTTTTCAGACACGCTTTGGTAAAAATAATGGAAAAAAGTTGAGTAAAATTTAGATTCTTTAAGGGACTACCAACTCTTGGCATAAATACTTCATTCCCTCTGTATTTCTATGTATCTACTCAATCTCTCTCACTGTTTGTTGTCTGATGTGTCAGTCTTTGACAGTCTGTCAATTCTGAGAAACTGCCTATGAAGTGTGATTGCATCATGAAATCCCAGTTCATGGAGACATAAAAGTCTTGTGGTAGCTGTGGGTAGGAGCAGCTGATGTTGAGACTGAGACAGGTTTGTTTCCTGGCTTGTAGCTGCCGGTGGCTCTGCTGGGGAGGCAGGCAATTCAGTGAGACAGACGGCCCAGCACGTCCAGCTCTGGCAGATGTCTTCTTCCTGTGCTTGTGGCAGCGTGCCTGGGAACCCTGAGAAACCCAGTGCATCCAGTCGTGAAGAGCAGTGTAGTGAAACAGGATCATGTCCCTTCCTGTGGCAAGGTATGATGTCTCTGTCATGGAATGTTTCCAGCCATCCTTTCTGCAATGGAGAAGAACAAGCTTTTTGTGGGTTGTCCTGAGGACCCAAGCCAGACAATTCCTCAGATCATCATGGGACACTTTCAGTGTTACGTTTGATTCCACCAGCTATTGTAGCTGATGCCCAAAAGCTCAGTGTCCATACCAGCCAGGACTGCACACCCTGTTCAAGATGAACTGCACCACATGCTTTAGTTCTTCGTTCTCTAAAGCCTTCTAAATGAGTTTTGACCGCTGTGGTGCTTTTATGGAACTAGCTTTAGTAGATCTAAAGATCTTGTTCCTGAGCTGCTATAGCTGCAGACATAGCCTAGCACCACTTAAATGACCAAATATAGGACAGGAAAAATAATACTTTTTGCAAGCTAAAGCAAAGTGGTCAGCTGTTCTTAGTGCAATACTGTCAAATAGTTGAGTTCAAAGTGAAGATTTTTAATATTTTTTTCTTTGTAAGGTAGGGACAGTGACTCTTACCCAAAAAAACTTTTCATTTTTTTAAAGCTGCTGTTGAGTTACTGTAAAATCTGCTTTCCACTTATATAACAAGCTGCATTTTGATCATCTTATGATGAGCTATTTTTGCCTACTTTCATCCATTATTGTGCAATTAATTTGCATCATGACTTTTTTAAAGGCAGACTACCTTTTAAATATAAATTTGAAACAAAAGATGGTGGAGTTTTTTCAGAAAATAATTTTCTCAGAATTTGTAAGAGAGATAGAAGTATGTTCTTAAAGAAATAGAAAATGATAATTTAAATGTTGTTTGAAGTATAGAAGTTTGACAAATAGTCAGAGCTGTCTTTCAGGTAAAATTGATGTTCAGAGCCTAAGAAGGTCTGTAAAATTGTGTCAGCTCAGATACCATATAAAGGAAAATGAAGCATAAACACAACTGAGAGCAGCAAATCAGCACCCTACTGTATTTAATGCCTATATTAGATTTAATCATGGATGCATTCACCAATCTTTACTAATTAATTAATCAATCAGAATGCCACTGAACATGTTTTGCAGTCTTGAGGTTTAAAAAAATTACTGACATGAGAAAGTGATCGCAGATCTATATCTGTGTCCATACATATCAGCAAGTTTCTGTCAGAATAAAAAGATACAAAATGCATTGTAATGTTAATTCAATGTTCCAAGCAGATCCAAAATAATGAAAATTCCTAATTCACTTCTGGAGCTATTAGATCTGCTTTTACATTTGGCAAAAGAGTAGTATATTGCTTAATGTTAAGACCTATAGCAAATGGCAGTAACAATAGACATGGTTTGCAATGTAGCCCTCTGTGGTGGAGAGCTTGTTTAATAATTAGGATGAGGATAAAGAGGAAATGGGTAGAGAGTGTACTAGTGGTAGGCGTTGAAGTGTGATGGTACTGCATGTTCTTTTGAGCAGATAGCTGCTGTAGCACATTTAATTGGTTACCATGGTTTCCCTTCCTGCAAATTCTATTGTTGTGATACTGAGAATGAATTGAAATAAGGTTCTGCAGCATGATTTTTTTTTTTTTTAAAAAAAAAGGTAATAATGTGAGCCATGATTATGAGTCATGTTTTCTTTATGTTTGGAGGTTTGGGCACATTGAAGATTATGTAGCACCAGGAAAGAATTCTTCAGGTGAAATGAATGTCAAAAATTAGTAACCTTTATTTTAGTCAACATGTATTGTGCAAATTCATACACATTCTCAATCCATGAATTGTGACATTTTTTTAAGCAACTAGCCACAGGCATTTTAAAAGGAGACCTAATTGGTAGGCTATTAGGGCATAATGCTGCACATGAACCTTTTAAGTTTCAGAGGATGAGTGCATTGGTAGCTGGATGCTGTTTATTTCCAGTGGGCTCTTTTGGGACACGTGTGTAGTGCAGTTCCAGAACATGTGTGGATTGCTGTGGGATTACTTACACATGTAGAATTCAACATCTGCAAAAGGCTTCTTGAATTCAGATATGAACACTGTTGATCTGCATTCTGCTGAAAAGCCTTGTTGTTCATACTGGGACCGGGGAGAGCAGTTGGGGAAAGAAGAATTGTTTGAAACTACTTTCTACATGATGATAGCTGAATTATGTTTTTTGAATTATGAATGTATCAAAATCTGATCATAGTTTATCCTGCATCTACAGCTGATCTGTAAGTAGTCAGAAGGAGCCCAGCAAAGCAGTAGCTAACTGCATCTCTTCCCTTTACCATGGTAACAGTATTCTGACATCATGCTAGTTGGTAGGAAAAAATTCTAAAGACCATTTTAAAGACTAAACTTTGCATATCTTTCTATGTATTTTTACCTGATTTGCAAAAGAAGTGATTGGCAGTAGCAAGGGTTGAATTCAGTTTCTAGAATCCTTTCTAAAATATTCATACAATATTCCTTGGTTGCTAGCTGAAAAGAAAAAACAACAGGGGAAAAGGTGGTAATAAATTCTGGAGCTTGCTTTTCTGCTTCAAGTAAAACAATTGGCCCTTTATCTAGGTGACGTTCCCGTAAAAAGTTTCTTTTCCTACATAAAATTTCACACTAAATAATTGACTCTGTTGGTTTGTCAATAACATTTAAGGTTCAGCTATCAGTAAACACCTGAGGTGTCGTCTGCTTATCATCTGCCTTATGTAAGTGCACCTGGGCACTACTGAAATGGCTTCACTTAAGTATTTAGAATAATAATAAATAGCTACTAACCTTAATGAGTAATTAACTGGCTACCTAGGTCCTCCCACAGACTAGAATGCTTTTTTCCTTATGGTTCATGTCTTCTTGCTGTGTTCCTGTTCTCCTTCCCTCCTCTTCCCATCTGTTGTTGTTGTCAGCTCTGTTTTCTTTTGGCTAGAGTGTCTAATTTATCTTTAGCAATTCAGTTTACTGCAGTGTTTCTCCTGCTGGTGTTAAGTTCAGCACTTCTCAGAGGAATACTCTCTGCTCCAGCGTGCTGTGAACGTTTTTGGGAGAGCTTGTCCAAGAGATGCCTGTGCTCAGTGTGCACAGCTCATGTTCATTTATGCCATGTCCTTCACCTGGCTGCAGCTCCTGCTGTGATCTGCTGGGCAGCAGAGGCACTAGGCTGGTGCTGAGGTACCAGGGTGGAGCTCAGGAGCTCTGGGCTCACTTCTTGGCTTCATATATGACTTGGCTTTAGGCCATGGAGTTCTGCAGGCCTCATTTCTCCATCAGAGAAGCTGTTTTCTCTATTGTCTCACATGCTTGTTCAGTACAAAAGTCTAGGATATCTTAAAAAGATAGACTGGAAGTTGTACCCCATCTCAGTCTACCCCCAGTCACAGCTCCTGAGCAGGAATCTGTGTTGCACTTTGCTGGTTTTATGCTGCATAATGTCTGCGTGGTTTAAAGCTTCTGGGCACTATTGGAGTTGAAATAATAGCTGAAAAAATCAAATTGTAGTGCAATCAGTTGCTAATCAAATTGTGTATGCGAGTACAATAATGCTCTCCTCCCCTGTCAAAGCATATGTATCTTTTCAGTCTTCTGCAAGTTCTACTTGAATGCCTCTTTTTCTCTACTGCTTTTAGAAAATGCTAGGTAGAAATCTATCTGCAAGTTGGCCCTTTTGATTGGCCTCTTATTTTGGGTATTTTTGGAATTCATATTTAGAAATTGTAATTGGAGAAACACCTTTATTCCTGTACTTCATAGATACTGTGGGTGCTTTATAGAGGTGTTTTCAAGATAACAAACAACAACCTTACATTGTTGTTTAATGTCATAATTGTTTTCATCTCAACATTTATTCATTATTCAAACACCAAAAGAACTGACAATAAGTGTTATCTGGCCCAGTTTTCCTTTTCCTTCTCCCTCCTTTATACTTGGTGAAGCTCAGCTTAGTATGGATCTTCCTGATTTGATAGGTGCTAGAAGGAGAATCAAGCTAATTTTTTTTCTTTTGTATCTTGAGATAAATGAACTCTAACAGTTTCATTAATAAATTGACATCTGCCCCATTTATTGCTGCACTTGGATGAAAGAAGAAATTGTATTCTAGATAAACAGAATATAATTGTAAAAATGCTATTAATCTTCATTGATGAACTGTTAGTAGCCCCAAGAATTCTAACAATGCATGTTATGTATGCAGGAATTATTTCATTTTATGTTATGCTTGTTTATTTTTATGGAAGACAGCTTTGAGGAAAAAACATTTAGAGAGCAGGATGAGTATATTGGTGAATCTCACTGTTTGCAAAGAAGGGATGAGTGAGTACCAGAAGATTAGAGGTAGAATACACTGAGAAAACAAGTTAAGTGAATAGCAAATTCTGTAATACCTTTAAGTAAGTTAAGTAAGCCTGTATTGTAAGCTTTGAATTAGCAGTGGCTTAAGGCAAATCAGATGTGACAAAATCTCTGTGGAACAGAAATCTTACTGTAGTTTTTTGGTTTTTGTTTAAATCTAAGTGAATTTGGGTTTTCTTTAGACCCTGAAAAACAACCTGCTGTGTACCTTAGGAAAAAACCCAAACAAACAGGAACAACAGCAAAAACAATGTTGCTCCACTCTGCTCTTCAAAAACCTTTTCTGGACTTGCAAAGCTATTTTACAATAGGAACATTTCTTTGGGTTTTCACTTGATGTCTTCCACTCTGGTTTTCTTGATATAGTGAATTAAAATATCCACATTGTTTTAGAAGGATAAATTAAGAGCAAGTTGCTTTTAGTGTGAGAAAGTCTAGAGAAGAAAAAGAGAAATGTGACAGTCATGAATAATTTTTGAACTAAAGGAGAGTTGATTTTGAGTAGATACAAAAGAAATTTTTTTATGATGAGGGTGGTGAAAACTGGAACGGGTCACCCAGAGAAGTGGCAGATGTTCCATCCCTGGGAAAATTCATTGGATGGGGTTCTGAGCATCCTGGTCTAGGTCAAGATGTCACTGCTTATTGCAGGGGGATTGGACTGGACAACATTTAAAGGTGCATTTCCAACCATTCTTGGTCTCTATGAACTTATGGCCTTGTAGGAAAAGCTACTCTGAGTGAAACAAAAATGAACATGTTTGAGCATTATGCTATGGCAGTTTTCTCTCCATAGTACACAATTGCAGTGGAATTCCTGCTACATTGCTGATGCTGTTCTACCTCAAAATATACCAGAAAAACAACTTAATATATGACCTAAAATGAAAACATTTACGTTGAGTAAAGTTTGCATGCACATTTGGAAGTTTGCTGAGCAGACAGTGGTAGGGTTGATGCCTTAATTTAGATGGATTGAAACACAGTTCTGTTTTAAAGTAATATGAAAGCTCTCTGTAGCATGAAGCCACATGGTAAAATTAACTCTTGAAGAACATTTCTTAAAAAATTTTTAAGCCTTATTTATTATTTATGTAAGCCTTGTTTATGCATTAGGAAATTGTCAAAGTAACTTTCCTGCAAGTAACATTTCCAGATGATCTTTATCCAGGCAAGCTGGCATAGGTCTCCAAATATTGCTCTCATGTACAGAGAAGGTACTGGTCTTTTAATACATTTCTGTGTGCATGTAGAATTCAAATGTGTCTTAACCACTAACCACAGTGAGTGTATTCCCAGGGAGCATGGAACTTTCACCAGGTAGAAAAGGCAGTAAACCAGTGCCCAAAACATTGGTATTGATTCTGATTCAATCATCAAATCAATCCCAGCAATTTATATAAGGTTAAATAGAATAAGGCATACAGGCACAGTACTAAGAAGAGGTCATGCATCTGTTCAAACCAAACAGATTATTTTCAAATGCTTACCACTGATCAAGAACACTACACATTTACCTTAAGTATTAAATGGTCTTACTGTACTTGATCAGCGGACATATTTTCAAAATTTTAAGATGGTGAAAATCAGCTGTTGATGGTAAAATAATGCATTGAAGCAAAGGAATTATTTTCTAATTTTGTTAGATTTATTTGTGAAATGCTGTGTTACAGGTACTGATAACACTTCTTATTCACTGCTTTCAGCAGCTGTTGTCTGCTGCTGATGCCCTAGAGCAGTTGTTTTGTCCCTGACAGTGCTTATGATCCACAGGGAAGTGTCACTGCTCTGGTCCTCCCTGCCTGCTGTTGGCATGCCATTTATGCAGAATTGTTTTCCAGATTTGATGAGGAAGATTGGGCACTGGTGTCTGCAGCCTCAGTTGAGAGAGACTGCTGGGGAGCTGTTACCACTGATACCCTACAGGCTCTGAGCTTTTTTGTTTGATCCAGGTTAGACAGAGGGAGTGGAAGATTGTGCCTGCTTTGGCAGGGGATGGGCACGTTGCAGTAGCAGGTCTAAGATCTCTTTTCTCTTTGTAAGGATGCTGAACTCAAGTATCATGCATTCAGCATGGGTGTTACCAGGTTTTAGGGGTAACTTTACACTAAATGAATGTTCATCAAGCAACAGTCAGCTAGCCAGTACTGCCCTTCCAAATGACTCGGGAAAAGTATCCATAGTGACTGTACTCTGCCACCCTTCCCAGCCATATCAGCAAGGATTTTTTTGTCTCCAGTTGTATCAATCCCTAATGTATTTGATTGCATTTATACATGTTGTGTTCTTGTAAAATACTGCTCAGGTTTGGAAAGCTATGTTATTTTTCAGGCAGGTATTCTGGGAAGTTGGCAAGTTCTGCAGTTCCCTGGCCATCAGCAGAAATGTTGTTGCCAATGAATATTTTAAAAAAAAAAAAAGCTTCCTTCAGGAGTTGGAGACCTTCAAGGATAATTGTGTAGAAGAGGT
This sequence comes from Melospiza melodia melodia, assembly GCF_035770615.1. Lineage (NCBI taxonomy): Eukaryota > Metazoa > Chordata > Aves > Passeriformes > Passerellidae > Melospiza > Melospiza melodia. The sequence goes on along the minus strand of NC_086201.1, from coordinate 21,305,813 downwards.
TTTGGCTGCATGCAAGGCTTGTCTTTCTTTGACAAGGAAATGGGCCAAAAAAGGATCTATGTAATAATTTGTTTTCACCCAAGAACACAGCACGATTAAGAGACATTTGTGATGGCAAGATTCCTTATATTCCTGTGGCTTTTTATGGAGTGTCAAGAGTCTAGTCATAAGTGTTGGTTCAGAGTTTTCAGAAAATAGAAGTGAAATTCTGGCACCTAATTTTAAGAAAGACTTTTACCTTCTGGCTGCAAAGCACATTAAGACTCTTTCTCCAAGGGAAGATTAAGTCCAAGTGACCTTTAGGCTGAGTCTTAAGTTTTCCCAGGTCAGTGTATGAAGTTGTTTGAAATGAAGGAGGACATGAGTAGTCCTGAGGGGTATTAATTTGTCATTTGATTGCAACTATGCACTCTAAACAATGCCTGTGTCTAGAAATTCTTCTCATCATAAAATAGCCTGTGAAAGTGGTGAATAGCTACTGTACAATTCCATATGTGGACTATAAAATTCATCCTCTCAGATGGTAAGAGAGTGTATCTGTGCTCTCAATCCTTCCCTTTTTCCTATTGTTTCTTTACTGAATGCTGCATACAGGTAGGTGGCTGATTCTGAGGCCTGTCTCTCATGGCATGATACCCAATTCAGCTCCTCAGTCCTTTATTATCCTTTATTACCAGCCACATTTTCTCTACTGTTTAATACATTTTCCCACGTTATCTACTCTGCCCCACTGGCAACCAAAGGAACTAGACAGTGGTTTCAGACAACTTGGAATAAAAAAAGTCTTTTAACTGTAGTCCTGCTGCTTGCAAACAAATGCACAGTGGACACAATGAGACTGTTTGACATGTCAGAGGTTTAATTCTTTTTCTTGGAAAAACATCTGATGTTCCCCTGTATAAACCAAAAGAGAACATACTTTATCTGTGTCCCACTTTCTACTTATTAAACAAAAAACAGCTGGTACCAGTACTTGCCTTTGGAGGAGAGCATCAGGAAGTTGAAATATCAAATCTTGGCTCTGCTTAGTTGCCACGGTGATGCATAATTAACTAGGCTGCAGGAATGCTACAGAAAGTAAACATAAGGAAATAGTCTTGCTAGTGGAAAAATTTAAACCATAGTTTTAAGTAAGATTGAAGATTAAGTCTTTATTAATAATTTTCAATTGAACATATATGCTTTTCTGAATATTGTAATTTGATAGAAGTAGTGTCATTATGTGGTCAGGAAAAATTTAAATTAATTTGAAAGAAATAAAACAGGAGTCTGAGACACATTATTGACAATACAGTCTTTGTAAAAGGCTGGTGTTTCATTGATGTGTGGAGATTTTGGGAGTTTATTCCCTTATTACTAGGAGGATTCTATTTGAAAACCAGTACCTTTCTCCACAACATATCCAATTAGAAAAGAATAAAGGAAAAAAAATCGATTTGGAACAAATGGGAAATTAGATAAAGGCAAACAATTCATCTCTTGGAAACTCTATTCCTTATTGTATCAATGACGCACTCCATGTGCAGCAGTCTGAACAGATCTACAGCACAGGGGCTGCTCAGTAAAACACACCTGGGGTAGGAGGGTGCACCTTCTGACCCTGTGGGAAAGAAAACTGACTTTTTAACAAGTTCTGTCTCTTTTCTGCACTTGGTCATCTTGATCTTTAGAACAGGACTTCAGAACCAGACAAGACTGGTTCTAGATTTTGAGAGATGTTGCCAAAATCAACACACTGTGTGTACTTAGTAATAGGCCCTGTGATGCTTTTCTGTGCCATATCCTCTTTTGATAAAATTAGTGTAATACTTTTTCTTCTGGAAAACTAAGAGCAATAAGTGACCTCCAGCTTGCTTGAAACTCTGCTTTAAGTAGTCAGAGCAGATGTTACTGATGAGAGCAGCAGTTCACCTGCATCTCTTAATATAAATAATTCCAATGTATATGTCATTTAAGGCCCATCATTCTTCACCTTCAAACTTCTTTGGTTCTCCTGATGAAGTGAGAGCCATCAAGGTGCTTGTGTGTGCTCAGTGTGCATTATTCCCACTGACCTGAGCAGATGACAGTGAAGGTTGCTCACTTTGGCGCTGCAAAGTGCTGAGCACTCTTGGCTCATGTGGACGTCTCTGACAGTCAAGGGTGCATGAAGAGGACATCCCGTGGTCAAAGCTTGTTTGCAGTACACTGTGTTGAGTATAAAGGTGTCCTGAGGAGTAAGTCTGAATACATCTGCCCCTCCTGCTATAACTTAGGACATTATCTTTCTGCTTTCTGTATGACTTGTATTTACTCAGAACTGCATCTTCTGATGAAATTAGCATTGGGTAAAAATGTATTTCTTTCTGTCATTTTGGAATTACTCATGTTTGATTCAATGACCTTTTAGTTTGTATGACATAAAAATATGCATGGAAGTACCAGTTAATCTGCAGGAAAATGCCCACATAGTTCCTACACATTGTGTCCCCTTTCCTTACTGAGCAGGATGCAGATTCCATTTACGTTTGAGTGTTTTGCACAAGTAGCAGTGTCTGAAGTTGCAGTCACTGTCAGAGCTATTGATAGGGTGATGGGAAGGTTTGGCATTTTGATGTAGAACAGAGAAAAAAAATACAGACTCTAGAACCATCTATTTTTTGTCCATATTGGCAAGAAGAATGTCATATTTCACCGGAGGCAGGGTCTAAAATTATGCTTCCCCCTGTTTGGCAAGGCCCTGCTGAGCAGAGGAGCCACTTCAGCAAAGTATCATTATTTACTGTGTTCCTTAACATCTCCAATGAAGCATTTGATTGTAAAGTGAAACCAATCCATCCTTTCAAATTTAGTTCTTAAAACTTATTTGGCACATCTGACCTCATAAGGGGGCCAATACCCTCGCTGCTGTCTGACCACAGAAGGCACTGGAGTGAGCTGTGAAAGCAGCTTCTTGCCTCCATCTTCCCCACAGGAAATGTTGCCAAGTGCAAACACTAGTGTGTTTTCACATGTTTAGACTGCTTTGAGGCAGAAAATGGTTGCAGATTCTAAGTGCAGTTTTTAAAAATATGCTGCTGTTCAGGTAAATTGAGCATTCTTATGGTTGCTAAGAGCCTGTATCAAAATGCTGTTCCATCCTGATGCAGAATGGCTGGTGTTGGATAGCTTTCGTGTTATATATCCTGTATATTACAAAGATTTGCCTGAAGCTTGGGACTTAACAAGCAGAACACAGAAGGACTTTTGTACAAAGCTTGAAGAGTTAGTCCTGGGCCTTTGGCCAGGAATAAAGAATGCTTGCCCTTGTGCCATTTTGTCCTGTGCTGCTCGGGTTCTGGCAGCAGTTCTGCTTCAGTGTAATTGTTGGCACTGGAGCTCAGCTGAACCTTGAATGGCCTCTTCCTGCAGCAAGCAGGGGAGCAGAGGTCTGAGACAGCATCAGAGCTGCGGATTGATCGGCTCTAATAGAGGGCTCTGTTATGAGAGCTCCTCATAGCACAGCCAAGCCAATTCACTGCAGTGATAAAGTAGCAAAGCACTAAAAAAAGCCATAAGGAGTGTGAAGTAATTTTTCAGTTTTTCCATAGATAATGGAAAGGCTAAAAGAATACCAGAACAAACAGCTCCTTCTGGGACAGTACTGTTTTGGCTATCTCTCTGCAGTTGTTGATCTCTCCTTCCTATCTGTGCTAAGTAGTAATTCCCCAGCTCGGCCGGACCAGACACAGAGCACAGTCACAGCTTTAAGTGATAAAGTGTTTTTAATTGTTTGCAAAGGCTTGCTTACTCTTATTTATTCTGCTTACTGTTCTTTAAAAAAAACAACTTTCCCATTTCATTGAGGCAGATTTGGAAGTCAAACCAGAAACTTCAGACTCTACTACGATGGAAAACACTTTGTTGGGGAGAAACGTTTTGAGTCCATCCATGACCTGGTGACAGATGGATTGATTACTCTTTATATTGAAACGAAGGCAGCTGAATACATTTCCAAGATGACAATTAATCCAATTTATGAACACATAGGATATACAACCTTAAACAGAGAGCCAGCACACAAAAAGCATATGCCAACCCTGAGAGATGAACATGATGGCAAAGAGTCTACAGGAGAGGATGAGGTAGCAGAAAAGAGGGTAAGCAATTGTTAACCCACTTTTTTTTTTCTGTTAGACTTTTTCTTTTGTACTTTTAACCTTTCCCCTCTAAGTACTAAAGGTTTCTGCAGCTATTTAGTCTGCATAGTTATTTCCAGTGTTACATTAACAATAATATTTAAACTGGTTATAGAATTTTGTAATGGTAATTTTTGCATATTGCAAATTTTCATGATTTGGAGGTTAGTTATTTGTCATTGTAATTCTTCAGGTCTTTTTATAGTTATGGATGTTACCATTAAGCCACTCCTTTACTTCAAATGGGCGAAGAATATTTAATCTTTAAATTGTTTATAGTATATAAGACAATTGCATTTTATTTCTTAATATATTCAGATTTCCCCAAACAAATGCATTCCATAACCTATTCAGCAGTCTGCATATAATAACAGTAAAGTTGTCCACATTATAAATAAGACTGTTCATTAAGTTGATAAAATGTTAAAGCATTTCACTTGGCTAAGTTCAGCCTGTCAGAAGCTGACAGAGCTATTTTTGGCCTCAGCCAGACTTGCAAAGAGGGATTGCTCTCTTCAGAGAGTTGCAGTATCAGCTGAGAAGTAATTGCATCCTGGATTATAAAAGAAAAACTAAGAAGGAAGAAATCTTAGAACTAGTGAATTAAGGGAGGTTGGGAATGTACTGGGCAGACAAAGCAGCTGCCTGAAATTTTATTTGTGGTTCAGAGACTAAACATAAAAGGAATCCATAATGTAAATTCCATTTTGTTAAATGAAATACTTTGTTTATTGAAAATCTGACAAATGAAAGTATTTTAAAAAGGTATTTTTACACATCTGTAGGTGTTAATGCATGTATAATAGTCTGATATGCTTCCCTATTTCACAAACTTCAGGATGATATACATTATGTCTATCTATCTAATATGCTCATAGTGCGTAGAAGAAATGCTAACCTTAGTTGGGATCTTTTGTCTCTCCAATGAGAAATGTGTGATTTTAGTTTTTGTGGATGTGGAGGAAAGGTCTGACTGACAATTTCCAGCATACATGGCTATTACAGTGAAACTAAGCTCCATACTGAGTCCACAGAGAGAGAGGCTCATAGCTTTGGTCCCCTCAAATCCCCCTTCAGCAGAATCTGTCATTCTGCACTGAATTTGCTGAGAGATGAAGCACCCAACTTAGCTTAAAGTATGAATCTTCACTGTTATCAGATCACTTTGACAAAAGAAATACTGCTGGGATAGTGAAGCTAGCTGACCACATTTAATATCCAATTTCTCGCCTGTTAGGTAGCAGTAGTAGAGGGGTGAGTTATCACTTACAGTTCTTGACAGCCACTGCTTCCAGCCTGCTGTTTCAAAAGGATTCTTTTTGCATATTATCATAGACAGTTTATTATAATGCAAAGCCTGGGTAAAAATCTTCTTTAAGTCTTCTGGAAGTTACCACTTCGGGTTTCTTTGGTAAAATTAACTTTTCCTGCATTTATAAACTTTCAAGTGACAGCAGAACTCTGTTCTGTTACATTTTTTAGATTGATGAAACAGTGTTCATAGTAAAGAGATTTCAATGATTAGTGTTGAAGAATGCTGTTTTTTTCCACGGATTCCACTCATTGTGTTATGTCACTCACCATCTGTTTTGAAACATTTTTCATTAAATAGCTCAAGGACTATTGAATATTTGTCAAAGATTGAAATTTTATATAAAAAACCTTTAAACAGATTAGATAGGTAATCTCAGCATCCCACTCCCTTCATCTGGAACTTACAAGTTACTAAAGGGGCTTCAGCCACAAAACAGTTCAACAGCAGTGGTGTCTTCAGTCCTGAAGCCCAGGTTTTAATACTCTTCTTTATTTTGTCTTGGAACTTTATTGATGTGAACACACAGAGGCACACAGACATCACAGGATAGTTAAATGTGTAGTTTTCAGTTTACTTTTTGAGTGATTGTCCAGTTGGGGTTGCTATCTGTGGCTGCATGGGGACAGTACAGTGTGGTCTTTGTCACCGTGGAGTGGCACAGAGGTGACATCTTGGCTGTCTTTGCACCTCTCAGGGTTTGGGTGGGAAGATGGCACAGATTTTCCTGCATGTCACTTCACCCAGCAAGGCATTCAGCCCCATGACCAGCACCTTATCCCACCAGCAATCTCAGCATTTGGAACAACCAGCTGTTTATAAATAGGTCAAGTAGTTTTTCTTCCTTTTTGGTGGCAGGTTGATTCCTGTTGTCCAACATGAAGAGAATATCATTGAATTGCAATGAACCAAAGAAAATTGTTCAGAGTTCAACATGAAAAAAACCCATTGTTTTATGACCCAAGCAGCAAGATCTGTGTGCCTATTAGCCCCATGGTGAGGATGAAAATTTCCTCAGTGTGTACAGCGTCTGGCAATTAATGCATGTTTATCAGTTTTGTAATGCACAGCTTCTCCCTGCACTGTATGCTTCTTCCTCTGTAAAGAGAGAAAGTCTGGGTCTTTAACGTGATCATCTGACCATCCTGAGCCAAAATATGTTCCCAGATTTGCAGGCTCTGAGGCTGTTCAGATACAAATCTAAATTTGTGCCTGTGACTGTTGCCCAGTCATGTGTGGGAGGTGCACGGAATATAAGTCCTTCAGAAGGAAAGAAGAGACACAAACCCAGTCAGAGCCTGTGGAATAGCTGCTGGGAATGGAGTCTCACTTTCTGCCATGGAAACTGGGCAGCTAGAGAATACACCCCAAGCTTTAGAATGAAATGTTAAAGGGCACTCACCCAGTCTTCAGTTTGGTGTGGGGCAGTAGCAGGAAATGCTGCATTTTGTGTTAGATGCCTCCCAGCAGGCACTTGGAATACTTCATTTGTTCCCTGCTCTTTCTGTAATTAATGTATGGTAGAAGAATTCAGTATGTGAATTCTTCTACCATACATTTCATTTGCAATATATTAAAAAGGAGCCCTAATAAAGGGGAAAGATTTAAAGACTGAAAGAGATGAAAAGTCAAAACTTATGCAATCATTAGATAAGGACTGTAAGACAGAAATTGCAATACTCCTGAGTTGTGCAAGAGACCATATTGTGGCATGATTTAAGATGCAATTTTTGATGGGAAAATAAAATCCACTACACAGCATGTGCTTCACTAATAATGAGAAAGAATATAACTGCATACCATGTACAAGTGTACATTAAAAGTTTAAATTCCTGGGTAATAATTTAATGCTTTTCCTTACCTCTGAAGGAATTACTAATTAGTCAAGACATAACTGGAGGAGGAGCGACTGAAAACAGGAGAGTGCTTGTCCTACTTGAATGTCCCAAGTAGACTTTTTAGCTGTTGTGCTAAAAAGGTGATGCTGGTTCCCAAAACAGTCTGCAAATTGTTCAGAACTCAGTTGTGGGGCCATCATGGTCTGTGCATTAAGAGAGGGCTAAGAATGATTTAAAAGAGGATTTCCCATGTGGATTCAATCTATATGACCTAGTGTGGAAGTGGAAATAATAGCCAGTATCATAAGATTTAGTATTCCTCCTGTGCTTTGAATACTGATGGGTCTCTGAACATTCTGTACTCTCAAAGGCAATTATGGCCTTAGAGCAGATCCCCTGCTCTAAACACCCTATAAAAATGGTAGCTCTCAGAAATTAGAGAATATCTAGAAACATAAATCAAAGTCCTTCTTTAAAGCCTCGCAAAACATTCTTTTTTCATTTTGACATGTTTTTGATTTCTTTATAATATGTATAATATGTAAGAGGTTGTATGAGTGATTGATTCAAGATTTAATATTTGTTATGAAAAAATGAAATCATTAGTTATGAGTTATCCTGTCTTTCAAAATGAAATCCTGGGGTAAATGTTAGGATAGCAACTGAATCACATCTGTTCATGTTTACTTTAGTGATATGTGCTATTTCTTCGAGAAACTCAGTGGCTGTAAATCAATTAAAGACCTCTTCTAGACTGTACTACATTCCATTCAATTCCTATAGATGGAAAGAATTGAGAGAAGGTTTGTGGCAGCAGTCACCCAACAAAAGCAATCTTCTTTTTCTGTTTTCAATTACCTTAACTGGTGATACCATTTTTTCCTCTATAGTGAAGAAGGCTGATTTTTCTGCAACTCTGTGCAAGGAGATCTGAAAATGTCAATCTGTATAATTTTAGTAGGAGACATGCTTTTATACCTGCCTCCAAAGATCATACAGATGACAAAGTTAAGTGTGATCTGTGTACAATTTCTAATAAATTTGTAATAGACTCCACATACAGAATCAAGGTTTATACTTTCAGGTGTTTGCAGAGAGACCAGTCTTACTTTCCAGCATTAAATTAACACTTCTATTTTCATTAATGTCACTACTATTTTTCTACTTTTGGTCTCAGTCAAATCTGTTAGTAAGATCTGCTTAAACTTTTCCTTCACCACAGCTTATTTTATCTTCAGGGACAGCACATGAGAGGCTGTAGCTGAGGGAGTTGCAGTGGCTGGCATGGAAGCACAGGCACCCTTATCCAGGCCTGTGATAGAGGCACAGAGCTTTGAACAGCACTGTTTGGTGCCCAGTAATGCCAATTTTGGAACTGATAGGGCTCAAAAAGACCTGGCCTTAATAATCAGGGAGCAAAGTGTGCTTTGAGGGCTGAAGCAATCTTGATGCTGGAAGTTGTTTGAAATCTTTCCATTTACTTGAATTAACTTCAAAGATGGGTGTATAGTGTACACAGCATCTAAACAAGCCATAGCTGTAACAAGGGCAATCATTTTTAGAAGTTTTTAGAAGTGCAGCTAATGAATGTTTACCTTAAAGCACATTTAAAGATGCAGGACACTGAGCACTGAAGAATCCCATGGGTTAACTGGAGGAGATTGTCAACTCTTTTCTCACAAATGTTCCTTTCCAGTCCCTGCGCGGGTGTCCATGACAATCACTCTCTAACTTTAATGTAATTTATAAATAAAACATAACTCTGTGGAAGGCAGAAACTTCTATTTATTTCTTCTGGGTTTAGCCCATCTTTCAGCAGAGACTTCAAAGCATAGACAATTTTGTCAATTCCGAGAAAGTTCTTAGCAGGATGAAAGACAAGCCTACTTTTTAGGTAGCTGCTCCAGCATATCAGCAACATCATGCTCAGAGGAGATTGCCCCAGACTCAGTTTTCCTCATCTTTCCTTTCTGTGCATTAGCATTTCTGTTGGTAGGGAACCAGTGTCATGTACAGTGTTATACATGGCACATATGGGCCAAACTAAAACTGCAAATGGTTACAATGCATTTTTACAAACATATATGGTTTTAACTTAACCCTGTGTTTATCAATACCCAGGAAAGGAGAGTTAAGTGCACGTTACCCAGTGTATAGATATCAGTACAAAGAAAATTCTTTTCTCCAAACTGCAGAGTGCTTTTTCTACTTAGAATCACCAAGAGTAACCCAAGCCCTTATTTGTGTTCATTATGGCAGTAAAATTGATTCACTAAAAAAGCTCATATAAACTGATTTTGTTTTAAGATTCGGAGCTTCCAAATGAAGCATGCACTTAGCTAATTTAAACCCCAGGTCACACACAGAACATCTAGTTTACTCTTATCAGTATCTCATGCTTGTAAAAGATAAATTAGGAAGAAAAACTTGTTTTTTAAGGGTCTGTAACTGGACCTCCAGTGTTAAACACTGTCCCATAGTTCTCCTGTTTGTTGCAGGACAAATTCTTTCTTCGTCTGTTGGTGCCAGCCCTGGTTCATGCCCAGCCATGCTCAAGTTAATTCCTACAGGTTGCAAATGGCCTCCTGGCTGATTCCAGTGGGCCTGCAGGACTTGCCTGCCTATGTCTGTGTGTCTGCACCTCCAGAGCGCATTAATGTAATGCTTACCCCATAATGGGGGGGATTAACTGGAAGTAGAAGCTGTGTGCTTGTGTTGGTAGCCCAATTGCATGTTGCTGGTCCAGTATTACAAGGGTCAGAACAAATAAGGCTCCACAGCCTGCAGACAGAGTTGTGCCTCAGGTCAGCCTGCATTTCAAGCAGAGACTGCGCCTCCTGTTGCTATGCTACTCCTGTAGAGGTGTTCCCTGTGGTCTGAAGGTAAACACTGTTGAGGATCAGTATCCTGCCTTTTGTCATGGGTACAAGTCTCTTCACTGCTTGCTGAGTTGACCTTTCAAGTTACATTCTGCCTTTTCAGTGAAGTGTGGCTCTTTTATGATCTGACATGTGAGATGTGTACACAAAGATATAGTCTTCAGAAAGTTTGGTGTCAAATTATACTGAGACAGGCAGCTGCCATGTGAAATGGAGTGCAGCTACTCTTTCAGACTCACACACGAGACCCTCAGCAGAAGTGTGGTGAGTAATTACCCTCAGCATATGCCCTGTGCCTGATTGAGCCTTTGTACGATGAATAGTGTGCAGAGCTGTTAAAAAGGCTGTAAAGCAGTACAGTTGCTGTGCAATTAATTCTGAAGCATAATGCTTGTGTTGTTACTGATAAAATGAAACCATTAGCAGTGAATAAACTGTTACTCCTTTCCTGTGTTTCTGGGTGTTGTGAGGTCAGTCAGTGTGAAGCCCTCACCTCAGTTCTTTTCAGGGTTTCTATACTTGGTGGTTTGGATCTGGCTACATTTTTAATGCCCTTCAAAAAGTATTATATAGCCCTACCTTCTCTTACATGTACTGGCAGAAATATCTTAGTTTTGTAGCTGGGATAGGCTGGTACAAGAAGACACACAGGGAGAGAGGCAGGACTCTCCCTTTGCTCTTGAAGAGCCAAAGAGGATAGCTTTCCTTGGGCACTCTTCAGGGTGAGAACCAGTTTTCCCACCCTAGAGGACCTCAGTAGTTGGGACATAGAAATACAGAGCTCCAGCTCAACTCTGGGTAGCAATGGAGAGCTGTTGTGACTTCAGTCCTAGCATGCTGTAGGAGTCTGCTGCTGACCTTCCCTTTGGGCCTTACACTCCAGGTTTCCCAAAAGGCCACCTAGAAGTACAGTGAGGAAGCCACATAGACACATACAAGTAAATTACAGTCTTCTTTCCCCCTAAATTTAAAAAAACCCTGTAGCTACCCTTGACTTTTTATGCCTTCTCACAACTGAATAATCCATGCAGTGGCCACAGAAGGAAAAGGTGGGTCTCTCTCAGAGCAGCCTCTAAAGCAGGCTGTGGTTCTGATTTATTCCTTGTGCAGAGGGCTTTCTGGATGGTAGGGACTGCAGTGGGTTGCTAGCTGGCAGCTCTCTCGTTTGTTGTTCTCATTCCTTAGCTGTGTGAGTTTGGGGTCTTTTTTTTTTAACTCCCCCTCCCATCTGGCATCTCCTAATTATTTTCTATTACTAATCACTTCTACAGGAAACAGACTGGACTGTTGAATTAAGAGCCCTATAAAAGGATAATTTTGTTATTTACAGGTTTCTTAGCTCACTTAAACTTTATAATGTGACGCTGTATATCTGGTGATAATCGCCTTGAGCCATGATTATGTCCAATCTCATAAACTGGGCAGGGTCAGGTCTGGTCATTTGTGGAACATGAGAGGCTCAAGGAGAAGCTGGGGCAGTGCAGCTGGTAGCACCTTTGGTTGTGAGCTAATATCTGAAATATCTTGCATTTTATGCCTTCTGCAGTTCTGTGTAGCCAGGTCAAACCTGTGCTAGGAGTCTGACTAACAGGGGTTTTCTCCAGTGATCTCCCTCTTTATTCAGATAAACTCCTTTCTCTCCTTACTGTTTGTTCTCTGTGTGTCTAGATGGGAGCAGGGAAAGCATTTTACATGGGTTACATGATTCCAAGTACAAATCCATGTCCTTTGGCTTCTCTACAGAGATGGAAAGGATGCAGAGCTGTGATGGTCTGATGTGTCCCCTTATCCATTAGAGAAGGCACATCTGCTCCACTAATAATTGCCCTGTCATAAGTGGTTACCAAATGCCTAAAACCCATGGTGACTGAAGTGCTTGCTTTAGAGGTAGTAGCAGAAAGAGAAGTAGTTAGGTATGCCTAAAACAAGTATTAAACTGTAAAAGAAAAAAACAACATTTTTCCTGTGGTAAATGCCACAGAAGCTGATCTGTTCTGGTCCTTGTTACTTTCTTTTTAATCTTTCACAAGAAAAAAAAATATTTTCAGCTAAAGCTTCTCATGCTTAATTTTAGTCTCTAGCTGAATGTTTTCTGACTGAACAAAGTAGGGAGAGCAGTTTTATTACCAAGCTCAACAAACTACTTGCTCCTATTATTTCAAACCTGTCACACTTGTCATCAGCAAAGACAGCAACTCTTGACAGTTTTGCAAAGACTTTCTTTGATCATTAACTTTTAGAACATTAAACTTTTCCATATTTAACCTTTCTTCTGCATGGCATCAGCAGTTAGAAACAGTGTTGCTTCTGGCATCTAGTGTTCCTACAGTCCTAATGTTTCAGTAAGTTAAGAATCACCACTCTGAAATTTCTGGTTCTCAGCTGTTGCTCTAATCTTCATCATGTTAGTATTGATATTCCTCAATTTCAACTACTATATAATTTCCAGAATAAGTAAAGGATGTTGTGTTTCTAATAGTGAGGTCATATTATAATGCACTTTGATTATATTGCTGTGTAGTGGAGATTATTATTGCATTTTCTTAGAGCTTAAACAGTTAGAAATAAGTTGCCTAAGGAACCTTAGAGCTAGTATCACAGAGTATAATATCTTCTAGGAAGCCTTAGTCATAGGTGTATGTGATTTAATAATTTTTTTCATATTTTCCAATTTGTGAATTAGATTAGTAGCATTTAGAGGAGAAAGCAGCTTTTACCCTTTTTGAGAGGGGATGGGAGGAATTCGGTGAAAATATGAAAAGACTCTGTTCCCAATTTCCATTTTGCATGTAATGGTGAAACATTTTTAAATCTCTATGCTTTATATCATGTGTCAAATAGTTTATTGGTAGAAGATTTCTGATGATTTTACATTGCTAGAGAAGTCTTGAAGCCATTTCCCAAAGTTAATATGATAGTGAATTACATTTGCATTCAGGCGTTTCTGTGAATTGGATGATGATTAGAGTAGCAGTATGTTCAATGCAAATGCACAAAAATTGCAGAAAGTATCCTGTGTTATGTTTCACAGAATTTCAAAGTGCTCAGTCTCTTAAGTGACAGCTCTCATTGCCTCCAGCTCCATCCCAATCCTTGCTAGCACTGATCACAGCTGGTGCCTGGGAGCTTCCTGTCACCTCTGCCACGCTGCAGTGTGCCTTCCTTCTCAAGGCAGGCTCCCTGCTCAGTAAGCTGAGCATGCTGAGAGCTTCCTGGACAGTTTTTTATGGAACTGATGGGTTCATTCTCCTGGGCTGTTTTTATTGTTGAAAATTCACACAGCCTCAGCGGTAGAAATCTTCTAAGCAGTGTCATTTTTAAAGTGCTAGTTGATGGTGGTAGTACAAATGAAAAATTGCCCTGCAAGGTAAGATGAAAAGCATGCTAAGAAAGAAAGAAGTAGTTGTGCTGGTTAAACATTTTGTTTATTTCAATGAGTTTAAGTTATGCGAATATACCCCAAACTTAGTATTTTAGCTTTGATGTGACCTGCACTCAAAATAAGAGCTGTTGGTCGAAGACCACACGCATCTGAAATCCCAGGTGTAGACTGGAACCTGGGACTAGTGTATTTCAACTGGAAATAGACATCAGCTAAACATTATGTTGTAAGGAACCACAGACTTGCTGGGGGGAAAGAATAAAAACCCCTTGAGTCTCTTCTTTCTAACAGAAGTTGTATGATCTGTCCACATGCCAGTGCTTCTCCCTTGAAAGGTAAATATTCTGTATAGCCAAGATTTATGATGGGGGTTACATTGCCAGCCCCATTTTGAATCATTCAAAATCATTCAATTTTCAAATCAAGTGGTTATTTAAATTTGTTTCAAAGATGCTGTGTTTGACCATTTGAGATTATGATTTCTTGAGTGCCTGTCTCAAGAATTTTTAATAGTCATAGCTTTCTGTAGGGAAATGGGATGTTTACTGCTGTTATAGGAAAAATATTCCTGACGGAAGCATTTTAAAATGTTAATTAGGAAACTTAGAGGGAATAAATAGGAAAGATGAACCATATATATAAAAGGAGAGAGAAGAAAATTGGAACACTGGTCAACAAAAGTGAAATGAGCCTTTTCCGAGAATGTGATCAGGGATTAGAAGACTTTATGGGTGGAAATAAACTGATAATTTGTTAATAATTGAAAATGTGACTTTGGAAGCAGACTAATTCTGCTGCCAATTCCACTCTGGTTTCATTCATTGCAGGTTTCAAAGCAGTCTTGATTTAAATAGATATTTATGCAAGGGAGTGGGAGTCCACATGAGACTCATTTGAAGGATGATCAGCCCATCTGATTTTTCAAGTGTGCCTAATTGCACGGTATAAAATGAACAGACCCTGACCCACTGGTGCAGCTATGCCCATGGACACACATGGGCCTACAAACCTGGTAATCAGGGTCCCTGAGGAGTGCTGGGGAGCACTGGGGGTTACCCCATTGTTTAATTTTTCTGCTGGGAGGTGGTCATAAGCAGGTTTTCATCATCGTGCATTTGGCAAGCACGTTGCATAGAGCCATTTGACATCTCTAGTATTCCTTCAGGTTAAACATTGTTTTCCCCTTGACTCATCGGTTCAAATCAAATGGTAATTCAGGAAGGATTAGAAGACTTCTGATTCTTACTCTTATTTAAGCTAAATAAGTATGATTATGGACTTGAGAGTATGATTAAGAAAGAAACTGTGACAGCACATGTACCATAGCAACATAGCTTATTCAGGAAGAAGTGGATGGATTCAAAATAGATGCTGTGCCAAAGGAGCAGGTGTGGTCTGAAATACAAAGAGTGTTTAGAAATTAATGAGCTGCAGTTTTCAATTATAACATACATTGAATTACTCTAAATTGAATTACCATGTAGAACAAAAGAAGGCTAGTATTAGATGCATTAGACTGCCAGTCAAGACTAATGTGAAATAAGTATAATACATTAGGTAAGAAAATATTGATGAGAAATAAAAAAAATTTCCATACCATTTGTCCATGTTATACCAGTAGCCATAACTCCTATTCCACAAGGAAAAAATTAAAAAATACCTAATAAATATATTAATAGAAAGACCTTGTGGATTACACTATTTTCATTATCCCTAAGTGTATACATTTTCAGTTACAAAAAGATAACAGGTTGACTACAGATTTATTTTATCTGTAAGATTCTTAAATGGATATTATAAAGAAAATGTAATATTTATTTGCTCATCAAAGGGTATGGTTAAGCTTCTCTTTTATTTTTATCTTTCCTTTTATTTGAGGAAATCCTTATGACAGTATGGGTCAGATGAGGAATAAAACCACCAGTCCCTTGTGGTTTCGAACAATTAGTCTAAATAGCTGGTTTGTTCTTACAATACTTTAATTTAGTATATCAGTAATAAAGAGCATTTGCCAAAAGAGGAGCATTCATGCAGCTGCCAATTTGCATTACATTTTAACTGCTATCACTCCTATAGGGCACATGGCATTTATAAATTATTTTTAAGGTCTTTTTGGAGTACAGTCTGCCTTGACACATCATGAATCAAGAGGCTTTTTCTGGAGTGACCCTTCACTGCAGTGAATGTCAGTGGAAGCTCAGTCACAGCAGCACAGCTCTCTGCGGACCAGTAGGGAGACACATCCCAGACAAAGGGATGGGGAGAACATGCAGTGCTCCTGCTGAAACAGGAAATGCTGACTCAATGGGAGCAAGATGGAGAAGCTGCTGAGGAACAGCAGCTTCTGTGTTGCTGACCAGGATGAGCGTTGCTCCCCTAGGCAGAGCTCCTTGTTTCATCAGCTCCTCTTCCTGAAGGCCTTGTAGCTGCAAGACCGATCTCTCTGGCTCCTCTGTGAGGACTTGTATCACTGTTTAAGCTGCATAAAGGAACTTGTAGCTATAGCTTATAAAACCCAGTGAACACCATTGTTGATTACAACATCGCACCCCTACCACGTGCCCACATACACCCCTGCAGTGGGATTTGTACTGATGGAGTGTGGAGTTACCCCTGGAATTACCTGTACATGGTGGGTCAGTTGCTGACCTTCCTGAAAGCTAAGTCATGTGATATTAGCAAAGTCCTCCAGAAGCAGATCAAAAGCAGAACTTCTTCCTGAAGGTACTGAGAAAATTTTATTTTATTCTTGCTGTGTCTAGATCCATAGTTATATACCAAAATATGTCCCTCCTTGGAAAAGAATGGGTTGTATTTGCCACTGAAAAGTTCCTTGCTTTTGTGCCACTACCCAGAAAAGTAACCATTCATTGTTTTTGCCTTGCCAGTAACTGAAAGAGAGGAGTAGTCACATGGGTGCTCTTTGCTGGTGCACAGTTTGGAATTGTCATTCCAAAGGCACGTATCAGTAACTGCCAGGAGCAAATCTACAACCTGTCAGCCTCTAGAAGCAAAATAAACCCAGATCACAATCAGCTGCAGTGACCAGTGGGTTTTAGGAGTAAAGCTACAGAAAAACTTTTCTGTTGGCTTCTCTTAAGATCTCCCTGCTTTTTTTATGAGTATGCTCTGCATGGTAAGCACACCAATGGGAACATAGAGTCTTCCCAAATAATGCCCGTTCACTTTGATTGTATTGTACAATACAGCATTGAAGGAACTCACTTTTGATGCAGTAATTTCTAGCAGCAATATCAGGCAACATTTTTTCCATAATTTAAACTTTGGATTTATTTATTTATTTATTTGTTTGTTTATTTAACAGCCTTACTTTAAGTCAAGCCAACATTCTGGCTGAATTTGTTTAATTAAATTTTCAATTAAACATTTTTTAAGACTTCTTTTAAAATTCTAGATATAAAAATGTTCATTAGCAGCTACGGAAATCATGTAAGCTTTTATCAAAAATATAAGTAGCCCTTTCTTTAGATTTTGCCATAAGTACTTCACTGGAGGGGGTGGGAAAGGTCTGATTTAATTAGAAGTCAGTCCATTTGGAAAATTTTATTATAAAAACCACAACTTTTCTCAGGAGTAAGATTTCATCATTTAACCACTACTTAAACCCAGCTCCCCTGTGGGTGACTGAAAGCAGGGTTTGCTGTTGCCTGAGGATTCCTTTCTGCCTGAGCCCTGTGGGAGCCTGAAGGTGTCCATGTGCCAGGTGAGCGTGGCTGTGTTGGAATGGCAGCAAGAGAAGTCCCTGGTGGCTGAGGCTGTGTGATGGTCCTTCCCACCCACCTTCTGAGATGTCATCTTTCAGGCTGAACCTTTCTTTTAATAGCATTCCTACCCTCTGCTCACACCATGTGAGCAGAGGCTATGCCTGGAGTTAGCATTCTACAAGTGAAGAAAATTCACTGAAAGCAGATTATCACCACTTTTATTTAAAAAGTAAAATTTTGGGCTACTCTTTTCCCTTCAGAACAATCCCATGAAAGACATGACTGGGAAAGTTATATTTAGCTTGGAACAAACTTCTACCAAGAGCAGCACTGAGGAAATTGGGCTCAGTTTCACAATCTGACTGATTAGCTTTTGAAAATCATGTACTGAGGCCATAAAATATGCTCATAAAGTGTTCATACAAGCAAGGATTTTCTGAGCATATGCATTTGGCTCAGTTAGCTGTACAGTGAAACAGAATGCTGCAAAATGTACAGTGGCTCACTGCATAGTAACCCAAGTGTCTTGTTTCTTGATACATGTACAATAGGGCATAATCTTTGATGTTTTTAAAAATTGCTTGCAAAATAACTGCTGGTTATTATTAAAATGGAGGGAAGGGATCATATTTTATATGCATTCTGAAAGAATAAAGGCATATTTAGTCATAACAACATGAAAATACCATGTGAGAATGAAAAGCCTACAGTGTACTATGCATTCTGAAGAAAACATGATTATGTGTTTGAGACTGGAGCCAGGTGCTCAGAAAACTAAACATTCCATTGTATTGGAAATGCAGGTGGGCTTCAGGATCAACAGATCAACTCTAATCTGGTTGTTCTAGGACCTGTGATCTTAACCTCACTTGAATTTTTTCTGTTTTGGTTGGGGTTTGGTTTTGGGTTTGTTTTTTTTCCTGAAGTAATTTCACTTTCTTACTCCACAAATGGGAATGCATTGATTTCCCTTTTTAGAAAGATAATTTGTACGATGTTGACTGAACTGTGTGACTGGATTAAACTTACATAATGTGTCTTTCAGAGAGTGACTAATTGGAATTTACTGCAAGTCGAAGACGACTTTTAAATCAATTCTGTGAAGGCTTAATAATCAGACTTACTGATTGGGAGATTAGTAGCAGAAAATATGCATACATTATCCAGCTAACACTGAGAGCAGGTAGTGCTCCAGAGAACAGCTGTTTCTCCTACACCCTGAAGGACTACTCCAGGGGAAAGTAAGGAAAGTGGAGTCCCAGTAGGACCCAGACTGAACCACTCCTACAGCTGAGGTTTTACAACAAATGGGAACATTTGAAATAGCACATTACAGTCTTTTATTTTTTTTTTTTCCACCCTTCAGTCCATACTTAACTTGTAGAACCTCTAAACAGATGTCATGGTTTAAAGCCTGTTGTGTTGCTAGGTTTGACTTTTTAGTGTTTAAATCACTAAAATGTACAGGACTGAGGCTGCTCTGGTTGCATGCCCTGCTGAGAAGTTGCTTCCAGTCATTCCCTTTTCAGTTCACCTCAGTCCTGTGAAATCATGTCCTGAAATTAAATTTAAGAATGACAGCCTTGCAGTTTCCTTCCTCATGCAGTCTGCACAGCATATTCCTCCCTGCACTTGCAATTGTGATTGCAAATGTTTGTCACTCACAATTGCTAAAAAAACCCCAAAAAATTAAGAGGTAGGAAAGTGGAAAGGAAATTACTTTCCTCTTCAGATTTTTACCTCTTTTTCATCCAGTATGTAGCAGACAGTATCTTCAGGCAGAGCAAGTTACAAAGATAATTTGTTGGAAAATGAAAGGCTCTGGAGAGGAGACTTTGCTGGTAGGTGGGAGTGCAGGAGCCACTGGTGGAGAGAAGGCACTGAATCAAAAGCCAGCCCAAGGTGTAAGAAGAGGGGCAGGACCTGCAGGTCACAGGCACTAGAGACAACACAGAGAGCCTGGAACAGGAGAGTGCCTTGGAGTGGACAGCTTGATAGCTTCCTGCAGCATTTGAGTTAAGCCCCAGGTCCCTGCCTTCACTGGTTTGCTCTCAGGGTGACTCATCTCTGCAGTGATTAGGGCTGCCTGAGGACAGTGGCTCGCTCTCTCTTACTTTGTTATCTCACATACTGAAAAGTTAAAGATCTGGCCCTGCCTGATGACCCAAACTGTTGTCAGGAAGGTGTGCACAACAGAAATTTCCTTCTTCAGTTTGATTTTCAAAAGGAGGGATTTGGTGTGTGTAAAGGAAAGCATTGCTTTGCAAAGCCAAGCACCCAAAGTTAGGCAATGGCAGAAGAATGAAAAATTGTGTCATCTACAAGCAGTTGTATACATTTTAATTTTTCTGTTGCTGGCTTTATGGCTTCAACTTTGTTTCAATCTCTGTTTCTGGTGTACACTACTGTAGAGCAAATAGCCCAGGCAAATGGCTGAGAGGGTAGGTGATGAGGCCAGGACGCCTTTATTTGTAAAGAGCAGAAAATGCTGTGCATTGAACAATGGGAAGCTGATTTATGTCAAACCAATAAGCAGTCTCTGTTAGAGTACCGTAACACAAAGCGGTGTTAAAATTAAAATTCACAATCGTATAACTACTTTCCAGATTATAGCACATTTTCATAATTACAACCACGAGATAGGACCTTTCCCTGTTGGGTAGTTTTGCTTACCTTTTTATTGGCATTCTTAGATTTAATTTTCCAGGATCCAGAGATCTGTTTCTACTAGCATGACTCTAAAATGCCATTGGAAATAACTCAGTTCTTCAGAATTAGGAAAAGGGAAGCTGACAATTAAGGAGTAAGTATGGCAAAAACCAGATATGTGCACTATAGTGATTAAAAGGGAAATTCAGCCTGCTTTACCTTGCTTCTTAAGTGGAATTACACAAAATAATGAGTTGATTCTGATAGTAAATTTATTGTTGAAAATCACTGCATTATTTATTTTCAACAATTACATTTTAAAAGAATTTATTTCCAATATGAAGCTTTGGTGAGGCATTTTTTCCCCTTAAAAATAAGAGAAATTTTGGGTTGCAGAGAAGAGCGTAATGAAATGTTTTTACAAATCATGACTTACTTCCTGAGCCTGTTGTCACTCAAAGTTGTTTGGAGAGGATGACTCCTCTGGGGCAGGTGTAGGTCCACCTTGTTCCATGAGGACTTAGATCTGATGTAGTTCTTGGGAATTAAACCATGAAGTGACTTTAGCAGAAGGGAAAGGAAAGGAGGCTGCTCCCCTGAGTCCATGCTATTTTCACACTTTGTGTAGATAAAGTGTCAGGTTTTTATCATCTCTTACTCGTCATCTCAGTTTTCTTGATCTTCTGTTGCCATGGAGTGTTAATGTACTTGCAAAGATGGACAGAAAAATGCCAGAGGAACATTCGCCTGCATTAGAAAGGAGTGGTTAAAAGCAAGACAAGATTGAAGTAGTCATTGGAAAAGTATTTCTAGATAGGATGGATCAAGCAGCCTCCTGCATTGAAACCAGGAACTGAGTCAGACCCCTGTATGAGCCAGTAGCACCTGACAGCATTCTCGTGTATGATCAGGAGATCAGTGTTTCAGTTCTTAGCTGTATTGCAGATTAGTGTTTAGTGCAGCACCAACCTTGATCCTTAATCTCTGCACCATGACCCTCTGCTGAAACCCAGCAGACTTTTAAAACCTGTCGGGAAGGTTATGGGTGGCCATACAAGGGAAGAGAAGAGGGGCTCCCAGTGAGCACTAATCTCAGCTGTATTGGCAGGGCTGAGCTAAACTGGAACACTGAGATCCAGCTGCAAAGCACATACCAATTCCACCCAGAAGCTTGTGACAAACTGTGCTTGTCGTCGGTTTCTGACTCAGGAGAGATAAAAATACCTCGGCTGCAGCAGGGAGAGCGGTAGCAGTGCGGCAGGCTGTGCAGGGGGAGGGAGGGAGGGAGGGCTGCGCGCCGCTCTGCACAGGCAGGGAGGGAAAGGTCCCTGGCATCTCCCCCAGCCCCACGCTGCAAAGCTTGGCTGTGCTCAGATCAAGGGTCCGTTCTTGCTGTCTCTGACAGAGACTGTTGACAAACGCTTGGAGAGCGCCAGGGGCAAGGGCAGAGTGGCCATGGCGGGCAGCGCTCAGCTGCAGGGAGCCGGGCTGCCCCGGTGGGCAGCTCCGGTGGCAATGGCACGGTCTGCCCTGCGCCTTCGGGAGCCCCTTGGCTCTGGCTCCGTGGCAGCTGAGGTCAAGGCTTCAATGGTTGTGTGGAATAGTTTGTGTGAGGGCTGGCTAGAAACAGACTGCCCTGTGGATGTTTCATCGTCAGTTGCATCCGTCCGAAGTTCAGGTTTCAGTCCAGTGGGAGACTGTGGCCATTCACCTTCTCTTAGGATCTGTAAATTTCTAAAGAGAGGCGACACCAGCAGTGCGGGGTTCAGGTCTTTGCTGGATGCACTGCAATGAACTTGGGGTGACATTTCTGTTCACATCCCTACAAGATACGAGATTGATGAGCATGTTTTCATACGAAAAGTACTGAAAACCTAATTTTAAGGGAAGAGTGGTGTCCATCAGCATTACCCGCTCCGGGCCGTACCCCTGGTGCACAGGCCACGTCAGACGGGAGGGTCGGGGAGAGCCGCTTCCCGCCGCGTCCCCGGGGCTGCTGCGAGCATCCTGCCTCCCGCGGCACCCCAGCAGCGCACGGGTGCCATTTGCTAGCGGTGCGCGGCTCACACCCCGGGCGGGCGCCGCTCCCGGGGCCCCGGGCCGTGCCGGGAGGAGCCGTGTGGGGCCGGGCCGTGCCGGGCGGGGCCGCTCCGCCCGCCGGGCCGCGGTTCCATTGGCTGCGGCCGCCCCGGGGCGGGGCCGCTCCGCTCCGCGCGGGGCCGCGCCGGGCAGCGGGCGGGCGCAGGGCGCGAGGCGTGCGCGTCCCCGCGCCCCTCGAGCCGGCCGCCGCCGATGGAGGCAGCGGGCGCGGGCTGCGCGTCCCCGCCGCCGGCTGCCGCCCGCCCCCGGCCCGCAGGCCGCCCGCCCGCAGCGCCCGGCCCCGCGCCCCGCCGAGCCCCAGCCCCGCATGGCCGCGCCGCCCGCCCCAGCAGCCTAGGCTGCGGCATGGTCCGCGCCGCCCCGGCAGCCCGAGAGTGAGCGAGCCGCCTCCGGGCAGCATGCCGGCCAGGGAGCCCTGGGCAGCGCACCGAGCCCGCGGCAGCGCCGGGCACGAGGGCCGGCAGCAGCGCGATCTGCTGCTCGCAGCCCTGGGCATGAAACTGGGCGCTCGCAAGGCGTCCGTGACGATCTGGCAACCTCTTAAACTCTTTGCTTATTCGCAGTTGACGTCGCTCGTCCGAAGAGCAACTCTGAAGGAAAATGAACACGTTCCAAAATACGAGAAGGTTCATAATTTCAAGGTAAGACGTTTTCCTGTCTAATTTATTTTTCGGGCAAAGGGACTTTAGCTCGTGTTTTAAAAGGGGTCTGGTATCGCAAGGAAATCATGGGTATGCACACTGTGACTTTCTAGGAACTTAAAAGCTGCAAGTGAAGCTCATTGCCAGTTACATCAGTGAGGCACGTTTAGAACATAGAGCAGAGGAACCGGGATTTTGTTGTTGGCTGCTTGTGTGCACGCATTTGTTTCAATGATATTTGCCGTATCTAGTTATCTCTTTTATTTAGAGCTGGTTTATACTGAAAGAGATGCTAAAGGTGAGAAAAACAGCAAAGTTTTCTTTCAACTCGAATGTAGTCCAGTTTTACTTTCAATGCAAAAAACCTCTCAGATCTATAGTTAGATTATTAAAGTGATCTTATCTCAGTTTGTCGATCGTAAATAGCTTCAGAGGTAAGAAGTGTGTTCTGCTGCATCTGGATTGAGCAGATGGTCTGCATTTCCTTTAGTTTCTGGCTTTTCTCCTGTGTCAGTGAATTGAGTGTTGAAACTAACGAGGCTTATGCCATGAGGCTGTTGGACATGCTGGCATCAGCAACTACCTTGTGTTTTAATAAAATTTACTTAGTCTTCTATGTAGCTTCTAGTTATTGTTCTAATTGCCTTGAATAACCAATGTTCTTTGGTAAGAGTGATACATGTCAGTTCAACGTATTCGTGTTTTGTGTCTGTCTGTAATAGGTGTCCAGTAGTGTAACCTTTTGGTGATCAAATACACTTGATGATAGGCAGTCTTAATTTTAAGACTGTGTCAATTGATGTTTTACTGGATTCCTGTAGATGACAGTACAAATTTCATATATATAATTTGAAGGCCAAATGTTGTCTTTAACGTAAAAAAAAAAAAACAAAAAACCAAAAAAAACAAAACAAAACCTAAAAACCTGCTTTTATTTCTTTTAAGAGAAGGGCAGATTGTTAATGTAATACAGACATCTGATGATATATGCATCCATTAAATGTCTCCTGTTTTCAGTTTTGATTTCCATCATGCATATATGTCGGAATGTGGGAATGTCCACATGCATGCACATATATTAATTTACCTATCCTCCGTCTGATTTTATTTAAACCACCTTCTGGCTTTTGAGTGCAGATAATCACCAAAAATGGAAACTTTATGTGATCAGGATGTTTTGTTTCATTTGAGTACTTCCATTAAGCACAAATTTGAAAACCGTATACAGACTGGTATGTAAGAAGTGTTTAATACGAATGCTTGGCATAACATATTTGTGCAGGCTGACAGTTCAATGCAGAGCATTTTTTCACAGGCTCCTAAGGTGTCCTAAATATCTGCAACGTCTTGCAATTTTCATTTGTTCCTTAGACTTTGAAGATAATTCTTGCAGATGCCAGCAGATCATGATTTTCCATGTACTACATTATCCATGTAGGATAATAAGTATTTAATTTTGCACATCTGTGTTCCCTAGTTGCTTTTCTTTAACAGCCTGAAACATATCTGTTTTGAAAATAATCTGATAACCTGATTTTCATTCATTCAGGTTTGTTTATTTCTTTTTCTTTCATAAACTGTTTATGGAAAGTTTCAGAGCTGTGAGTTTTCCAGTCTTTTCCAAAACCAGACTGTATGTCTGCTCCAAGGTCATAGCCATGGCACAAACTTTCCACATGGATTGTTTTCTTTATAATAGTTGTGCTGTAATTCCTTTATACATACTGTTGCCAGAAAAATATACCTTGAGAAGTAAGTCTGTTCTCAAGTCAGTGTAATGGAATTGCCTTTCACAGATAATTTTTGCTATAAAAGACTAGAAGAGAACAAGCCCTCTACAGGGTGTGCTGCAACCAACCTTGTCATGCAAGGAAAGCTTCTGGCAGTCATGAACTCTAAATGTGTCCACTCTCCCATCAGAATAAAAAGCAAAAGATAAGCTCTTAGCAAGTACAGTGTTATGGCTCTAAAATGAATGGCTATCTTTAGCTTGTGTGTTTCTCTCCTTTATAATTTCTTTGCATCTGTCAGTTTTTTTCCTCGCATGTATACATGTCACCATTTAAAATGTCTGCATGAGTCTCCTAGGTTGCCTGCCAAGCAGCAAATCTGCCACCCATGTGGAGGGGTAGGAAATGTCAGGCCCAGAGACTTCAACCTAGACTTTTGATACAAACCAAGAAAAAACAACTGAGAAATTAAATAAATTTATCCAGTTCAGCTAATCAGCAGTGACTGCTGTCCCCAGAGGCTCCACAGCAAACAGGAGTGTGTCTGCTGCTTCGTAGCTCTGCAGATGATCTGCTTTTTGTGCTGCAGGCACAAGGCACCAGATAGGGACCCCTAACCCTCTCCCAGCAGCTCTTTGATCAGTCACACCACTGCTCACAGAAATGAAGGGGTCTCAGAAATCCTTTTACACTGGAAGCGCTGTGGCACCCTAGCAGAGAGGGGAGAAATGGAGACCCACACATGCACAGCAAGCAGTGGTGTTTTCCGGGGAAGGGAAGGTGACAGCTGCAGCCACTCCAGAGGCAGCCTGGGCTTAGCAAACACCCCAGGGAGCTGACCACGGGCTGAGGGACCTCAGTTCTCCCTGCAGCTCCTGCCCTGTGGGTGGGTATCTGGGGACTCAGTACAGTTTGAGCACTCAGACCCTGCACAGAGCTCAGGCAGAGGAACACGGTGGCAGAGGAGCAGTGCAGTGAATCCTCATTGCAGGAGTGCAGTGCCTAGGGGAGGGGGGAGCACGAAAGCTGCTTTTAAATCATCAAGAGGTCCCCTGAATAAATCCATTAACCTATGTTTTGCTCCAAGGGTTGTTTGAAAGAAGAATGTAAAGACAGTTTTACTAGGAGTGCTGACATGGCAGGGTTTTTGAGAGGATTTAATCTTACTTAAATCTCCTGGAATGTGAGTTGTCTCCTGCCTGAAGGGAACAGGCTGGGTAGCCAGGGTGACAGGGAGCTCTGCAAGCAGAGCAGGTCGGTAATGATCTCCAGCTCTGTAATATTCTCCTGGCTGGGAAAGGCTGGTCTCTCATGAGCACATCTCAAATGCAAATACAGAGTGCCTGAATTCTCTTAAATTAATCTCCATAAGTAAAGAAAGGGATGATTATTTATAAATGTCAGTTCTGACTGAGTTTTAAATGCATGTCCTGCAGGATGAAAGCTAGATGTGAAAAGTATTCTCCTTTTAAGCATATTTTTGCATTTTCCAATTTATATAAAAAATTAATATTTCTGTGTTCTTCTCTATAAATCTAAAATACCCATTTTCTAATAATTCAAATATATCAGATTAAAGAGGCTTACATTGATAGGGCATTTTATTTAGCTCTAATTGAATAATGGAATTTGACATGAGTGTGACTTGATTGGGTCTATCTTTTTGCATATTTGGACTACTTTTGATTTCCTTCTGTTTACTGTGCTTTTCTGAAATCCAGCACACTGAATGAGGTCTCTTGCACAATGAATCATTAGACCAAATGAGGACAGTCACTTCACCATCTTCAAAATTTCAGCCCCACCTTTTCTCACAGAAAGGCTTTAAAAGCTTTTTCTTTTTTTCAATTCACTAACCATTATGGGCAATAAATCTCCCCACAGCCTGTGGTACAAATGTATCAATATGGACAGGGGGTGTGTGTGTGATGGATATCAAGCTCATTCTTCCACCCAGTGTAGATGAACAAGAGCACCTTCTATTTGGGTGCTCTGGGAGACCTGTGCTCTTGGAAGTGCTGACAAGGAGCATAGCTTAAGCCAGTGGTGTTATTTTTTTACAAAAAGAACTTAATCATAGGGGAAAGTTTTGTAACAGAAGAGTTTACAAAGTTCTGTAACTTCATAGAAGCAAACAGAATAGATTCATACCTAATCATTCCCCTGGATCCTACCAATAAGAATGCTTTTTACTGTCCCTTACAATTCTCATAGTTGCTTTTATTGTCCCCAAAAGGCAATAACTGTGACAGCTTGTAAATTAAAATAAAATTTCTTACCCAGCTGATATTTAATCTGTTGAACTGGTTTAAGGATAGGAAGCAGCCGGGCGCTTCTGGGCAGGCAGATGAAGGAGGTTAAGGCAATAGAGGAACTGCAGATCTGAAGGGAAAAGGGGCAAGGTGCCATGTGGATGGAAAATGAGAGGAGTACCAGGGGAAGCTCTGGCTTCAAAGGTGTGAAGTGGGCTCTAGCCCAAAAGATTTAGACAGCCAGGTAATCCAAGCTGGGCTTAGGGTTTTTCTGCATCTTCTCTCTCTGGGGAGGCAGTTTTTTAGGGTAATGAACACACAGGATTCCCCTCGCTCAGTCCTCTGCACTTTCCCACTTTTCCTCTCCTCGTCTCTCCATTTCTGCTTTTGGTGATGAAAAGGTGCATCTAATGAGGTACCTTCTGCCCTGGGTCCACCCTCTCTGACATGGAATATCTTCTGCATCTCCTCCCCACCTGGTGCTGTGCTTTGGGCACTGACCTCACTCCTTTGCCTGCTGTTTGTGTTTGCATGGGGCTGGGGAAAGAGATAAAACTGTGCTTGAAAAATGTTCTTGATAAGGAGGGCAGTTGTGGAAAAGGAGCTGGGATTTATGGGATGATAGCTTGAAAGGAAGGTAAAAATCTGAGATTAACAGCAAGAAATTTCCTGGACTATGAAATTTGTTACTCAGTGCAATAAGCTCCTCATCACTTGGCAAATTTAAAATAAGCCTGGACAAAACACCTTAAAGGTCTTCACTCCCCTTCAGCTTTGTGACTCATAGGCCCTGGGGAAGTTTTAGCTCCCTTGGCTGGTTACAGGTATTCCTTCAGACATCTCTGGCTCCTGGTGCCTTGAGCCAGCAGAGCAGCCTGCAGGCGTTTCCTTGCTGCCCCTAGTGCAAGGCACAAGCCACTCTTCTGCCTCGGTTAGTCCATGGTGCTTCACTGAGGCAAGAAGGTGTCAGTGCCTGCCAGGGCTGGGCTGGGAGCTGTGCTTCCATGCAGCATTTTCCCTAGGATAGTGCCTTGTTTCTCTCTTGCCTTTCACAAACCACATCTATCTCCAGAAGATTTATTTTTTGTTATCTCTCTGTGCAGTGCTGGATACTCTCGTGCTGATTCTTAGTCAGTGTCTTGCTAGTGCTGAGGGCACAGTAAAAAATAACCATTGCAAGACTGCTTGCTTAATCAGTCAAGATTAACAACATAATTCCCTTTCAAGCCAACAGTTCTTCCAGAGAGATGTTTCTCCATGGGTGCTAAAGTGAGTCAGCCAAGGTGCTGATGAGCCTTGTTAGTTGGGATTCCTCACCCCCTCCTCGACTGAAGCAATGTCCTGGCTTTCTCTTTGAGGATGACCCACTTGAAAGGCCAAATGGGGAGCTCCAGGCCAGAGATAGCATGGTTTTCCAGAAGTAACTGGAAGTAGAATGTAACCTTAAATATGCCCAAGGAGTGAAGGCTCAGGTGAGGACCAGTCCCTGGAAAGACTTTTTTGGTATAGAAAGACTCAAGCATCGCTTCAATTAAGAGACTGCTGATATTAACAAGAGTTACTCTGCAGTGAAACTTGTATCACATCTTGGAAACAAATAGCCCACCTGGCCCTGGCCCAGGTTTTACTGGTGTAGTTGCATCTGCGCTGGGTGCTTTGCTAGCGTAAGAAGTCACAGCAAATCACTTCCATGCCACATCTTATTCTAGAGAGCTTCTCAGTAGAGCCATGCCTAAACACTGGGAAACTGGGAGATGGAAAATGCAGAAGTGCTTCAAAATGGCCAGAAACTATAACAAACTCTTACTATATTAAGCAGAGCCATTTTTCTGTGACTTCTGACATGAACTCATTTCTATTTCTGATGTTCTGAAAACTGGGGCAGATGCTGATTTGGGGTAAATTGATCTAGTTCCACTGAAAAGAAGATGCTGGATTTTTTAGTAGGAACAGAACTGGCACTGGACATATTTTTGAAATATCTTTAATTGAGCCACTGCACTAATAAATGAATATTCAGAGAGAGCTGGGTGCCTCTAGCATAATCCCTGGGGAGAGCCAGTGTGTGTTCCCACAGATAAGAACACCTCAGGAAATTTAATGTTTCTATTAGACTCCTAGGACTTGAGGCGGAAAAATGGTTCAAAGGCAGGGAAAATACCTGGAGAACATAACTGGAAAAAAACCTTCTACAAAACTTCTGTGAAGACCTCATCTGCTCTGTATTGTTCCTTCTGAAACTCATAAGACAGTTCAATCCAGAAAAGCTTTTAGGCATCGATGGATTTTAGTATCCTAAAGTTATTTAATGTTCCTTGCACTTTTTTTTTTTCCCAAAGCAGATTCCAAATAGCACAATGTTATTTAAACCTTTCTGGTTTTCTGGTGCTAGTCCCTGAATTCAGGCTTTGCCACTGATAAAAAAATAAGAGAGAGAGAGAGAAAGCCTTTCTTCTGAATACTTAATTTATTTGGGCTGTAATTCCTTCCCACCACACCAGCATTTTTTTCAGTCTGCACGTGTGGATCCTGTGAGTTTGGCTTGTGCACAGCCCAAAGCCAGACCAGCCTATTTCTCTGGTAAGGCTGGGAAGTGCTCCTCTGGGGGGGACTGGGACTTGGCCTCTAGAAGCTTCTAGTGCATGTTATGCTCTCTCATCAACAGCTTTTCCTCCATATTAGCCTTAGGATCCTGACAAAAGCATTCATTTAGGAATTCTCAGGGGTTTATATTCGATTTATACATAAGGTACATATGTAATTCTAAGGCTTATATTCAATTTTCACCTCTAGTTTCAGAATTTTTTGTATGGAGGCATGTATCGAGTAAGTTGGACCTCAAATAAAATACAAAATGTTCCCATTTCCAGATATCAATTCAAAGAAAATCAGCTTTCCATCCTGAAAGAAAGGTGGCCACTTTCACTCAATTTACAAGCAGAAAAGCCAACAACCTGCAATTCTCATTTTTCACTTCGGCTCTTGTAGAGCACAAGCTAACCTCAATTTGCAGTTGTTCCCTCTCTGCTGACACAGGCAGTGCAAAGCAGAGAGCAAACAAGGTCTGACAGCGCTTCTGGCTGCAAGTGGGTGAGGATGCAGAGGGAGATGTCCTGCCCCACATTCCCCGTGCCCCCAGCAGCGAGCGCCAGGCTATTTATGCCGCACGCTCTGGGCGAGGCAGGCAGCTCTGACAGCAGCTCTGACAGCTCTCTCCTCTCCAGAGCTGCTGCACAGAGGCACTGGGGAGCTCCCAGGCTGCCTCCCCACGGCTGACACCCCAGCTGGGCTGAGCTGGGTCAGCTCTAGGTATGGAGAGGGTCTGTTCCATGCTCTCGCTTACATTCAGTTCTGTTACACCTTCAGGTGAAAGCAATTATCTTGCAGATACTGCTCTGCCATGTGGGTTGTCATGGCAGTCTTCTTGCTTCTCAGATTACTTTTCAGCAGCAATATTTGCCTCCCAGGAGAATTACCATGTGCTGGAATACTTGAAGTGCTTTGAGACCCTTGTTTTAGAGGCACTATCAAATCATCATAATAGATACAAGGACAAATTGAAGCATTGCCCAGACTGATGGTTGAGTTTCTCACTCACATCTCTTCTTTATCCTTCACATCCAGGCAATCTCTGGACCAGGGATGGATGAAAATGCCTATTGGATGCCAGCATGGGTGTGCTCAGTGCCTGATAAAATCAGCTGTGACAGGGAAAACAGATGTTAATAATATAGGCTGAGTTCATCGTTCTAATTGGGATCTACAATGTCTCCCACATTCAGTTTAAAGCTTGGTAAAGCCCCAGTAGGCAGAATTCAGCTGATGGAATTGCAAATCAGTTAGGACCACTGAGCTGACAGTCTCCATCAGCAGTGTCTCATCATCCTTGAGAATTTGTTTGAAGGACAGTATAGCCAGCAGACCTGAACCTTTGGAGTACCATGTGGTGCAAATGCTGGGCTGTGACACGTGTTCAGTCCCTGGTGCACTCTCTGAGCCCTGACAAGGCTTCTGCCTGAAGTGTAAGGCTCTGGTAGCCCAGGAGTACAGATCAGCAGTATTTTTCCCTTCCTTTTCCAAGGTGATATATCCCATCCCACAACAGATGGCAATGGCTGGATTTTCCAGACCCCATCACTCTGAGCAGCAGTTTGGTGTGGAGGGCTGTGGAAGGGGTGCTCTGTAGGGAGCAGGGTCTGATGGAACAAGTGTTCAGTGGGGCCGTGGCAGCAGCCCTCAACAAAGGAAGCTTTTTTTGTCCAGACTGTCCCAAACACTTCTGTTACATGTGCCCAGTGTTGGTTTTCCATAACTATAGCTTTTCAAGTCCAGCCCTGTTTTCTTCCTGTCAGTGGCTTTGCTAGAGCTCTGCTGATCCACCATCTTCCCTCATATCACATTTGCACAGCTCTTCACTGATAGTCTCTCATTCTCTTCCTCCCTGCCTTGATGTGATAAAATGTAAGTCTCCCAGTTAAGAATAAAAAATATTTGCTGGCTTATTCCTGATCTTCAGGTAGCAATCAGGGGTAGCTGAGTAACTGCCTTGGAAAAACCAAAAGCATTAAAAATAAGTGGAGTAACAAGGTGCACGGGTAACTAACTTCAGCAGTGACCTTTATAGAGCCTGAGAAATAATGGGGCAGATCTGTTTGAGGAGTTCACAGCTTGTGGTGGAATCTGCTGTCAGAGTCACTGCCTGATTTTTTATTTGGTTCTCCTAAAATTTTATCCTTTAAAAAAAAACTTCAAATACAAAACAAAGTAACATTTTTTAATATTCAGAGTTGTTAATCACAAGAATTAAGCTATTTTTCCTTGTGTTAAGAAAATACTTTTTAAGGCTGAGTAAAAAGCTTCTCCTACATAGTTCACAGTAGTAACATGTTTATTATGCCTTGTTGATAGTGCAGGAGAGTTCTAAATAGAAATGCCTAGGGTATAAACCTAACATGAGGCTCTCTTCTTACCTCAGACTTGCAGGACAGCTTAGTAATAGTATTTTATACAGTTTCTGAAGCAGATATTTGTCTTTAAAATTATCTAGACTTTTGTTTTAAATTAATTTGTAAAATTCCAAGAGAAGAAAATCAAGATTAAAACCAATTTAATTTGCTCTCCCACTCATTCATTTCCCAGATTCTTTTACAAAATTATTCCCATTTGGAAAGAGAGAAAAGGAGATTTTTGGGTGGGAGTGAGAATGGAAGGATTGGGAGATATAAAGCCACAGCTGGCAATCCTGCTCTCTCACCACATTTTATAAGACAGTAAAATCTGCATATTGCAGATGCTCTTGTTTACAAGGGGAAAGAAACCCCTTGTAATTTAAGTCAGGATCTCTGGGACTCTGCTGGGTGTGTTTTTAGAAATTTTTCTGGAAATCATCTTTTAGTTTTGAAAACAGACAAGTTGCTTGGCTAGTTTTTAGAATTGGGAATTAAATATAAAATCAGAATGCTGTGTTAAGCAGTGCCATGTGATAAATGCAGTATTGTTTGCAGGTGCTGGCTCTTGAACTAGCAAAGGGATGCTAAGGTGTTTCTTTTTAGTTGCCAGACCCCACCCACTCTCTAACTAGGATTGGAGGCTGTTCTGACCTACCTCAGAAGACCAATTTTTCACTATTTCCTGGCATCACTGACTGTGTCTCATTTAATTCCCAGGGAGGGTGTGTATTCAGAGCAGGGCAGGGTTAGGTGTCCAATTCCACTGCACAGAAGTGGGAATATTGATGCTCTGGGAAAAGAAATCTCTGTTCAGAAACCCCTCAGAAGCAGAGGCTTCAGAGCTGATCTTGTAGGGCTGTTTACACCAGGGCTGGAAGGACATGGTGACCTTTGGGCCTCCTGTTTAATATTGCCAGAGAACCTCCCACCTCATAAGGATGAAGCAAGGCAGAGCATCATGGGACACAGAAAAACCTACCCTCACCTTTTAATCTGCTTTGAGTTTGCAATCAGAATAATGGATAAGAAATAGTAATTTAGATGGGGCAGCACAGAGCAGAGCAGGCTCTGGGTAAATCCAGCTGATGATATGGAAAGGCATTTCAGTATTTGGATGAAGCCTGGCTGCATGGGATGAGACAGAAGTGCTTAAGCTGCTGAGGCAGTGGTTCTGAAGGGCAAAGTCAGTCCAACCAGCACAAGCAGTGCTTGTTGGTAGGGAAGAGGAGAGTCCACCTTGTCCTTGTCATTTTTAAGTTGATGATGAGTCATGTAAACTGTTGTGAGGAGCAGGCTGAAAGCCAGGGTGATACCAGGGGAGCTGGCTGTGGTACATTCTAGGTGAATCAGAGTTACTTAATATAAGAGAAACTGAGCTCATTAGAAAAGTTCATAATATTAAAAATGTAAGGAAAAGGTTGGAGTGGCAGATTTGAGATGTGATAGACCCTGCAGAAGAGTTTCTAAGGAGAATCAGGAGGAGATGGAAACATGCAGGCAGTGGTGGGGAGCAAGATGCCAAGAAGGAAGAATGGTCACTGTTGAAACAGCCAGTTAGAGACAGGACATCTGAGGTTTAGTGAGTATCAACACTGGGGGTGGCTCTGGAGAAGCCAAGCTGGGACTCCAGCACCTAAGGACAGCATTGGAAATGCTTCAGCAAATAGAACATTCAATGATTTGATGTTTGATGAATCAAAATCAGCAACCACAGAGGCACAACATAGGATAGTATAATTCTTTTTATTTAGAAAGAACTAATAATGTATCCGTCAGCATTTTAAGGAACAAAACAAAATTCCCCTCCTTTGTGCAATCAGAGATACTGAAAACAAAACAACTTAGGAAACTGAAAAATATGGTGAAAAGAAATTCTTTATTGTCCACACTTGTGAAATGTCAATTTTGCTTCAATTTTCCTCAATGGGATTTTTGAGAAGTATTTTAAAGAAGTATGTTTCAGGGGGAATTTGACCCAAAAAAAAAAAAAAAAGGGAGACCCAAATTATGCCTTCTTTTTTTCCCTGAAAAAGTTCTGTTAGTCCTGCAGGCATGAAAGCACAATGCTTTGCTTCAGGATATTAGAATGTTCTTATTCTAGGAAGAGAACACTGCCAAAAACGTGGATAAAAACCACCAGTCTGAGGAAGAAAGTCAAAATGATGTGGGTAGTGCAGGTGGGTAACAAAGTGAATGGTGTGAAAAATCTCTTTGTGGTGAGAGGAAAAAAGAAAATGGAGAGTACAGCTGCTGGCAGTCTTGTCATCGTTTGCTTTGTGGAAGGCAGCCAGAGCTGCAGGGAGAAGAGGCCTGGTGGAGCACACGTCACCTTCCAGAGGCAGGCGGGGACAGGCAGGGCAGGGCACTGGCACCTGGGCTCGCTTGGAGCAGGCAGTCAGGAGTCACCTGGCACAGATGTGCATGTGAATTACTTGGTGAATTCAGCAGGAACTTTCCAGAGTGTCTCAGCAATGTCTCTGCTGCTCTGAGGGTTCCCAGGAGGCTGCAGACCTTCCTGTGGCTGAATTGCAGGATGCTGCTCTGCAGTGTCATTGTGGGGGTGTCAGCTGGATCCAGCTGCCCCTTACATCAGTGGCATGGGGGACACTTGCCACCTCAGTCAGGCCACTTTGCCTTTCTTTCAGTGTTCGTAGCCAGAGCTGTGTGCAGATGTCAGGAACAAACATTTCCCCCAGCTCCTTCTCCCTCCTGCTCCACACTGATCCAACCAGGCACTGCACACACGTGAGGTTACTGCCTGCTCCCACACCCACTCAGCAACTGTGAGGAGCTGAGTGACTCCAGCCTAAAGCAGTTTTGCTGTATTTCACTGCAAATTTCATTTCTTTATGATCATCAGCTACTAATTTTATTTTCAGCCTGTCTATTCTAAATAGCAGCTCAAAGCCTTTTACGCTGGCTAAGGAAGTAATGATTTTCTCTGTAAAGAATCCTGTGGTTTCCTACAGCAGGAGCTATATCAGAATGAAATCAGAAGCAGTTAATGGTGGCTGCAGGATTTGTAACAAGCATGTGAGTCAGGAATGAAAGCAAGCATAGGGTTTTTTTTTCTTCTTTAGCTTTGAATTTTGTCCTGGTTCAGTGGATTATTCTTTTTCATTCTGGGTTTTCAATATGTAGCATTAGTCTGAAGAAAATTAATTTCCTGTTGGAAGTGTTCTAAACTGGAAAGTCTCTAGGCAAATGTACAGTATTTCTGTGTGGCACTGGTATTTTTGCCTGGCAGGACTCTTTCCATGTGAGGTGGAATCTTGCAGCCCTCTATCCATTTCACACAGTGCCTTATGAAGAGGAGGCCACAGCAGAAGGCATTTGAGATTGAAAAGTGAACTCTTGCACAGTTGCTGCAAAAGCTTTGCCTTGTGGCCAGACTCCTGCCAAACAGAGGGATGCCAAGAGCTGGGAGAAGGGCTATGCCTTGTCTTGGAGCAGACCCCACAGACCCAGTTCTGCTGCTCGGGATGGCTTGGGATGGAGGACTCTGGTTTTCCACAGGTCTGCTAGAGCCTTGGGTGTTAAATCTTTCTTAGTTCCTTTCTTCCTTTCCTGCAGTGATAAAGGGAACCTTCCAGCAACTGCGTGTGGTGCCTTCAAAGAAGAGGAGTTCTGCACGGTTTACATGCATTGATGCTGATGTCTGTGAAATGGTGGCTCATTTTCTGTAATTCTCTTTCTGCTGCTGTCTTCCAGGTGCACACGTTCAGGGGCCCGCACTGGTGTGAATACTGTGCCAACTTCATGTGGGGCCTCATTGCTCAGGGAGTAAAATGTGCAGGTAACAGTCACTCAGTGTTCTTTTCCTGAGTCATTCCTCCCCTTGTAACTCTGTAATGTGCAGCTGGGGCCAGGGTCAGGCTGCTCCCTGCTCAGTGGAAGGAGGAGATGTATCCACTCTGCTGCTGCTGTTTCAGGTGTCTGTTTCAGTGACTCACTGGAGTGATGCACAGCACCCCTCCAGCACTCACAGGGAGGAGACAATCACTATCATTAAGAGATTTTTTCCCCCCCATCCTTTTAGAATGGAGGAGAAAATGGACAGATGCATAGTTACCTTTATTTCTTTGATACCATTCCATGTATTGGTAGGTGTGAGAAAGTCATTGGGGAACTCGATGTGCAAGGTGGACTTCAGCAAATTCCACATTGCTTCTGTGAAACAGACATTCAGGCTAATTTTATATATAAACCAGCTGAGTCCGAGCATGCCACAGAGCCTGAATCACATCTCCTACTTGCAGACTGAAAAGAAAAGGGGATGATGAATAAGGGATGCCTCCTGAAATGTTACATAAACACTCAGGTGCTGGTAGAAATGTATTACACGCATGGGTATCACTGCAGGCATTGCTGGATAAAGCCTCTCCAAAGGAAAACAGTTGGACAGTTTTATTGATAAGGTTCTTCTGAAAGGAAAGGACAGTCGGCTTTCTTTCAAAGGCAGAGAAAAGGATCAAAGTGATCCAAATAGTTTGCTGTATTTAAAAAGTATTTTATGACATTCTAGCAAAGCGTATTTATAAAAATGGTGCAAAGAGATGTTGATGTATGAAGACCTGCTTATGTTGCCCTGGAAACTGAATTTTCAAGCTAATTTAAGAAAATCTGCTCTGTCTAAAGCTATCTGAAGTCTTGTCTCAAGCAAATAAGAAGGCTTTTTATCTCAGGACTGCAAAGTGATGTAATATTTAAAATCATTTCTAGCCACATAAGATTGAAATATTTTTAAATTCTTCCCCATAACTATTTGAATGCAATACTTTGTTGTTACAATTACAGTCTACACTGTCCAGGATGCATTAGAGGGTGCAGCTCTGTTTTAAGACATGATTATTCAAAAATGGCGTTTCCTTTCTTAGTATTTTCCCTCTACTAAGAATACAGGATTACAGCCATGTCCTCCACTTGTGAGTGAAGATTGTTAGTACATTTTACTGCTCTTGATTTTGATACGGGGTGTACAGTGCTAGGAGAGGAAGAGGAGGCTTGATTTTGGTTTTCTGATAGTATGTTTTTGATTACACTTGAATCAGTAAGTGTTCCATCTTGATTCCTTGCCTAAGATTCCTCCATTTGGGCATTTAGGAGAGATACCAAATATTTTGCAGATTGATGTTAGGTAACTTTGATCCAGAAAAAGAATAAAAATAAACAGTATGAAGGCTTGCAATGCTGCATGGCACTGTGGAATTAATATTGTTGCTTTTACAATTAAATCCAAAATGCTTATTATTTTGTACTGCCTTATTTTTTCTTTTAACTGAAGTACAGCTGATTTTCTGGATTTATGCAGATTTTTCAAAATTGTGGGTTTCCAAAAGCTTCCAAAATCTGGTTTTCTTTCCTGCTTACGAGGATGGTAATAAGTACTGCATGCATCCATTCTCCTCCTTGCAGCATAAGGAGCATATGTGTATTAGATGACTTCATAGGTTCAGAAACTATAATTAGGGCTTTCTGTCTTGTGTGAGGTTTCACCTCAGTGTTGGTAGCTTCCAGTAGTTTCTATGGTCTTATTTGTGTTTTAAAACCTCATGTTGTACAACCATGCTTGCTGAAGTGTCAGCGAGGATTTGGGGTGGGGTGAGGCTGCAGCAGTGTCTGCCTGCTCCCACAGCTGAGGCTGTGCAGCCATCAGAGCCAGGAGCTGCCCAGATCTGGGCATTTCAGGGAAATATTGGAGGTGCACAGGCACAGAACAGTGCTAATGTACCAATGTAGGGGAGCTCAGGCTTGAGTGGTGGGAGTTTGGCCAAGTTTATGTGGTCTTACAGTGCTTTAACAAAATTTTTGCTTCTGAACTGAGTCATTTTAATATGGAAACAATGAGGCACAGTAAACCAGGATCCACATGAGGCCATTGGTTTTCAGAGTGGGTTTCTACTAAAAAAAAAAAAAAAAAATTACAGTTTTTAGCAGGATGCAGCCCACTTGAATTCAAGTGGGGTTCAGTGCCACTTCAGGGAAATCCACGAAATCTGTTTGGTGGTCTGTATAATCATTGTATTGAAAATACCTACAAGCAAAACTGCATGGATCATATGTAATTTTATACTTTTTAAAGCATTTACTTTTTATAGCAAACAGTTGCACATCTCAAGAGGACTATTTGCTGTACAGAAGTGATGAGTTTAACAAATAGAAATGGATTACTGCATGGGCTACTCTCAACCATTTAAAATCCTATTCTGTGCAGAAGCACAAAAACATGCAAAAAGAGAAGTGTAGGACAGTCCAAGACTGGAGAGCAAAGATAAATGTCACCCATTTCAGAAAGGAGGAAGAGCCAGTGAAAAAACAGCTTATTTCTACTGGCTGATAGCTTATGTTACACAAAGTAAGCCAATCCTTTAAAAAATTATCAGCCAGAACTGAACATTTATAAGAGTACACATGCCATAGCAACCAGCAAGGATGCCTTAGCAAATCCAGCTGGAGTCAGGCTTTGTTTCAGTCCAACATGTCTGAATGTGTCTCTCTTCCAAAACACAGACTGGAGTGTGGTCAGGATCCTGTCAGGTGCAGTCCTGTATTATCAGTTCCTGGAAGGTGGATTCTCCCTAACTTATTCTTGTTCAGCTTTTATGGTAGATGAAGAAGGAGGACTGTCTATTTTCCTGCCCTAAAGATGAGAGGTAAATGTAGGCACCACATGGGACACCTCATGAATGGTTGTTGGTTGAAATGAGATGTTGGGTGTTATGTGGACTGCAAAGGTTTAGGGGTTAATACAAAATACCAAACATGAGAGGAACTTCATGGTCTTCCAAACTTAGAACTTGGGGTGATGTCTGGGATTTGGATCCTGTAGGAAATTAATTGGTGGTTGCAGTATGTAAGTAGAAATTATTGAAGCAGTATTTGAAGTTATAATGCCATCACTTTGTGTACACACTGAAGGTCAGTAGAAGTTAATGAAGACATAAGATTTTACCCCAGAACAAAATCCAATGAATGAACTTAGAAAAAATGTATTCTTAGTTAACATTCCTCCTCTGTAAAGCTCTCCTATGTTCACAGGGTTCATCCCAGTGCCCAGAATGTGTTCAGAAGAGAAACTGTAACAATATTCAAAGAAAATTTGCAGATGTGCACCAGCTGGTTCTCTTCACAAATGACACAAACATGTAACTCACAGTAGCATTACCAGAGTAGTGTGTTCTCAGAGACTGGACATTGCTGACGCTGTTCTGTGCTGCCCAAGTGGAATGGCAGACTGGCAGATCAGTAGATTTGTCAAACTGCACCTGTCTCCAGCCCATTAGTGCTCTCCAAGTCCTTCCCCTGCAAGCTTTTGCTTGTTGTTCCTCATGAATAAGCAGTTAAAGCAGATTTTTTTTAACAGGCTGGTTACAAAGCATTAATTAGCTTATCTTAAAGATAACTTTTTTAATATATCTGTTTCCCTGGATGCTTTTGGTGATATTTTGGGTTGCTCCTAGTAACACCAGGCAGCGCCACCCTCTGAGGCTGTACACAAAGCACCATTGCTGCAGCCTTTGTGGATTTGCTCCAGACTATCTCAGCCTGCTACACGTGTAGCATTTCTTATCTTCTGCTTTCCTTGGAGCAGGTAACTTCTCTCTGAAGAGCTGATAGAAATTAATTTGCAGCTGAACTATCAGTGTGCAGATAATCAACTCCCACTGACAGACCCCAAGCAGTACTGCTGCCAGCCCTAACCCACAGTAAGATCTGGGAGTTAATTTTCAAAAGAACTAAGGTACAGTCTCAAAGCAGAATTGTTTTGTGAATTACTGCTTAAGTGTTTAATTTCCCCATTTCATCCATTTCCTTCTCCAGCAGTTAAAAGATGTGCAGCTGCCCCATTTCCTTTGCTATTTGTCTTGCCTTGCTGTGAATCCTTTGTGTTGGACAGCCCTGTGTTGCTCCACTGGTGTGTAAGGATGGAGGAGAGCACAAAGGAGCCTGTCCATCCTCAGGCACTGATTGTGCAGGCAGAGTGCTCATGCTTCCTGTGCCTGGAAAAACAGCTGATGCTCTTGTGACTAAAGTCAGCAAAGGGAAGGGGAAGGTGTTCTCATCACATTGCCCACTCTCAAGGTATTTTGCATGGCTCAGCCATGAAAAGCTTCCCCTGTGCCCACGCTTGTGCCTTACAAACACATCCAAGCTCCTTCTGAGATGAGCACCCGGAGTCTGCTGTTTGTGGAATGCTGGCACAGACAGTCAGCCCAGTAGAGACCCAAAGAGCAAAGGCAGGGCTGTGAGAAGGGGCTGGACAGCAGCCCCTGGCCATCAGCCGGTGCTGATGCTGTTGGAGGTGTGTGCTGCCTGACAAGCTGTTCACCAGCTCGGGATCTGGTGGTGTTCCTGCGAGGAATGAGCTCTGGAATTTTGAAATGCTAATCAGACAGCTCAGCCTTGCTTTAGAGCCGTTCCCAAGGGGAAGCTATTCTGCAGCTATATATTCTTGAAGCTGTAAGTCCTAAAAGCAGCTTTATCTCCAAGCCCACACAGAGCTGGAAGCCTTGAAGAAGGCAGTGGCCCAGGCAGGGAGCTGTCGAGGAGGTAGGCAGGTGTCGTGGCAGGAAGCCTGGGGACTTCCTGAACAAACTGACTCTAATCTTGCAAAACTTCTATAAAATGAAACCATCGTCACTGAGTGTTTTGGAGGCACAAATATAAGTATTCTTTTGATTTGAGATAAGGGAATATTGG
Organism: Melospiza melodia melodia; assembly: GCF_035770615.1. Taxonomy (NCBI): domain Eukaryota; kingdom Metazoa; phylum Chordata; class Aves; order Passeriformes; family Passerellidae; genus Melospiza; species Melospiza melodia. Next base: position 21,265,499 of record NC_086201.1, on the reverse strand, counting down.
CTGGTTTGATGGGCTTTTTTTCTTTTTGTTTCATCAGCCCTGATTTTTCGGTAGCATTAGGTAATTATGTTGCCAAGTAACTAGCTGCCCTCTTGAAACTCCTGTCTTAAAATAATGTACCCTGTAGTGCATGGTACAGTGATGTGCATGAAAGGAGATTTTAGGGAGCATACTCATATGTATGGAAGCAGTTTTTGCCATGGGGCTGCTTAGTGAAATGGCTTAAGGCTCTGGTGGGACCAGGGCTGCTTCCAGATGTGCATTGCAGATGAACACGTAGCACATGCTCGAGGCACTGTGGCAGCTCCAGTGTGGCCACCCAAGCTGCAGCCACGCAGCTGAGGAGGAGGAGGGAGAGGGCAGACCTTCACAGCACCCTGCTGGACTGTGCTTGGAAGCACAGAGTGCAGCACGTGGCGCCACTGGGGCTGCTGCCTTCCCTCGCCTGTTGGAACGCGCTGCATCCACGAAACAGAAAACGCTGCTCCCTCTGCTACAGAAAAAGTGATACATTTTTAAAGAAAAGCTACGAGCTCATGAGTGATGTATGAGAGGAAATGGCTTTCTGACCTTTTCACCCTTGCAAGAAGGAGCAATGCCAGTACTTTGTGCTTGTGTAGAGCCCTGTGTCAGCTCAGGTGTGAGGATGTTGCCCTGTATGGTAGGTGCTGCAATGGACCAGCCCAAGGCAGCACTCGCTGCTCCCCACCCTCCTACACTTAGCACAAATCTCAGAAGAGTCTTTCAAGACTTCTTGTAGATAGTGTATATCTACCCTTTAGCTCTTAAAGCTGCTCTTCAGAGCGATAGAAGGCATCAATTTTGGGGGAATAATTTGGAGATATAATTAGAGTGATGAATGTAGCACATGGTGTCGTTCTGATGGAGCATGATCAGCAGCCATGTTAGCCAGTAAATCATCAACCAAAGGAAATCTAAAACTGACTGAATTCAAATCAACAGTATAACAAAACATGACAGCTAAGTATATTTGAGTCTCTGCAAATATTTATACTGTGTGCTCATGGGGCAGTAGTAACATACATCTATCTGTTGGCTCTGCTCATGCATTTAATATGAACATGTTATTTGTTCTCTTAGCCCTGTGGACTAACATCAGTATTAGCTATTTCTATAACAATACCAGACCTTTTCTAGGTATCACAGGAAACTATTGTCAGGTTGGTTTTAAATTTACTACTTCTCATAGAAGTAATGTCACAGCCCATCTGAACTCCTAGATCAATATGCTGTTAAAGCCAGGGCAGCTTATCACCGACTTTCAGACCTGTCATCTGAAATTACTGTCTGTGCACCCTCCTTAAATTTCCAAACTTCCTATAAACTCTGGAATTTATGACTGCATTGGTTTTGGTCCATGTGGTATATTTGAAAGGTGGCCACAGTTTGATAGCACTGTAAAAGGAACAGTAAGAGTGACTTACAATTCTACTTCTGAGAAATCATCTCTGTAAGGTGAACCTGATTAACTGAAGTCAGCAGAAGTTTTACTATTGACCTGCAAGAGCTCATGACTGCATCTTTTACATCTGTCCTGTATTATTCTAGGATTTATCAGCAGATATAATGCTTTAGGGGGATTTCTCTGAAGCTCCTCACCAGCCAGCAGGTTCTGTAAGAAATGAGTAAGGCTCCTGGTTACTTTAGGTCCAGAGTAAAGCTGCTATTCTGGATTTATTTTGACATAATGAAAAGTAAATAGTCCCTTGGTTTGAAGTTAAATTAATCCTCTTGGTCTTAATGAACCCAGCCAAATTACAAAGCCCATGTGCAAACAAGGCCAGCAGTCCTAAGACTTTACCCCACGGCAGCATGCAGGGAGATTTAGGACTTGGCTTTCCTCTTCCTTCCCACTTGATTCTAAAATAATGACTTTTGGAGCTTTCAAAGCATCTGCAGTGAGAACAGAGGACCTGTTTTTTTGTTTTATTTAACACTATTCAGTTTGCAGTACAATTCCTGTTGTTTAGGGCTGACAAGTAAGTTGAGTATAGTTAAGTACAGAAGTGGGACATGGCCAGTGCTCTGTGGAGAGGAGGACTGACCTCCTGCCATGGGGCTTTTGAGCTTGGTGGAGTTAGCAAGACATCATCCTTAGCTATCAGCTGAACCAGAGGTGAGTGAAGTGACTGAGACATGGATGTTTGCCTTCTATGAAGGATTGTCAGCTGGGGCTAGAGGCCCACTTGGTTCAGGAAGCACAGCACTGGTGAGTTTCAGGTTCTTCATTGGAAAAAAATTCTGTCTTCTGATGTAAATTCACTGAAATAACCTTGATATATTTACTGATATGAAATTGCTAAAGTTAGATGGTTTTCTGTGCTTACACAAGAGGCAAGAAGCCTTAGTTATTACAAGGACACCACACAACCCAATAATCCTGGACATAAGGCTCACATGTTTTCTAAACATTAGGTATCTGAAATATTTCCAGGTTTTAAATGTTTCTCAGGAGTGTTGATAAGCCCTTAAGCAGTGGGTTCGTGCATAAAATCTAATCAAATGCAAAGGAAGAACAAATGAGAGAGGAGAAAAGTTGACTTCTGGACTTGTAATTATTACTCTAGGATTAATGAGGTCAGATTCAAAGCCTATCTGACTCTATGGGATTAGCAATAACACAATTACTGTCAGAAGCAAGGTCTTCACAATGAAAATATCTCTGTAAATTGAGATTTTAATGAATTGAAACTTTCTTGTATATAAATATAATTAAGATGATCTCAGTCAAGGCAATAATTGGTTTAACTCAAGTGTAAGATACTTGGGAGTATGTATTTTTTCTTTTTTTTTTTTTTTTTTGTGTATTTTATTCTTAATTATCCTTGGGTTCCCAGAAATGTGACTCTGAGCTATACTGCTGTTTGTGTGAAGCAGCTAATTTGCACTCACAGAATCCTTCATGAGTCCTCATGAGTGAGGTGCTGCCATACCAGTGTTTTAGACATCATACAGATATTTCATACTTGTTGGAAGAGGTGCTTCTTGAGGCAGTTTTAGGAATTGTATGTACAATAATTATATTTTCATTTGTAAATACTATTATTGCAATGTTAAGGTTTATTCCTAAATAAAGGAAGTCAAGACTTAAGATTTCTTATATGGTCTCAATTTGCTTCCCTTGTGTGTGTGTTAAGATGATGCCTTTAATTATTTCACTATTTTTTATTTTTACTCCTCAATTTTCTCTTTATTTTGAAAGCAGACTGTTTTAATAGCACCTATTCAGTATTTTGTCTTATTTTTAAAAGTGCTGGTGTTACTAATGACACAGCATTCAAACCTTACACCAAAGATGACTTATTTTACCTGTGCATTTCCACAAACATTTATTGATTTGGTTCTACAAGACCCAGAGGAGGCCAGAACAGCTTCTCCTTGCTGTGTTACAGCTGGAGCAGTGACTCACTAGAGGGCTCAGGTCACACGTTTCAGTGAATGTGGGTTCCCTATTTAAAGCACAGAGAGACCTGGTTTTTCAAAATTCAGGCAAAATGTGGCACAGGGCACAGATATTTAAAGGAAAGGCAGGTGGCTGCCTGGCAGGCTCAGAGTTTCTTTGTTCTGTGCCCTAAAACTACAGGTAGGGAGATGCTGGGCATGTGGTCATTTTGGGGGTCACTTTGGGGTCTTTGAGCACTTGACTAAATGTGGGATTTAAGTGTGTGCTCAGGTGGAAGCAAGGCTGTCCCTGTTCCCTCGTTGCCAGCACTGGGGGGCCCAGGTGCCCAGAGCACTGTTCCCCCAGGGCAGGGCAGCACTGGGCTCTGGGCTGTGCCCAGGGGAGCCCAGGAGAGCTGGGGCACCGTGTGTGTGTGCAGGGGTCTGGGTGGGAGGCTTTGCCCACGGTGGGTTCACAGCACAGAGCCACAGCCAGGAGGGAAATCAGCACCACAGCTCCCTGCCCGGGCATTCCCTGCTCCTCAGGGGGAACAGAGGTCACTCCTGCACAGAAAGACCTCCAGAGAATTCTAATCAGCCATTGCATCTGGATCAGGATCTGAGCAAGTTTTGATGGATTGAAGGTGACATGCCAAACTTTAATTGCAACCAGAGGATCCTAAGTGACAAATCCGGTTGTTTTACAGGCCTTTTAAGTAAACAAAGTGCTTTTAGCAGCAGGCTGCAGCTGACTGAGTGGAAATTAAACCTAGCCATGAATTCTGTGGTTTACTCTTCTGGAAAGAACTAAGTCACATAACTTGGAGCTTTAATGGAGGTACAAGTATTGGCAAAATCAGCAGGAACAAAACAGGAGGGGATTCTCAGTAGATAGATACCCAGTCCTGCAGTGAGAGAAGGAAGTACAGATTTTCATCAGGGCATCGATCCTCCAAGCTCCTCCATCCCTTGATGCTGTGACAGTCAGGGCCCTGGGGCTGGCAGGGCAGGGGTCCCTGTGTGTCCCAAGTGCCCATCAGAGGGTGGCAGCCGCCCTCGCTGGGATGTGCTGCTGTTCTCTCTGGGCTCGGCTGCTTCCTGCAAGCCCCTGGCAGTGTGCATGGCAGAACAGCAGAGGTGGCACTGGGCAGAGGCACAGGGTCAGTGCTGGGGTCAGCTCCTCTCCAGGCAGGGCAGGGCTGGCACACCTGTCCCTGAAGGGGCTCAGGTACTGGCACTGCCTTGCCAGCTCGCTGCAGAGGGGTTGTAGCCTGTTTGTAACCCAGTCCCTACCTTCATCTCCCCTAGGAGATGTCTAAAGGGCCAGGTCCAGGGCTGCATGGAAGATGGAGGTGTTAGGAATTCCCCAGTAACTTGGGAGAAAAGTCTTCATTGTGACAGCAGTGTGTGTAATAGTGCTGGGGAATATAATTGACCCCTAGCTCCTGATTTGCAAAAACACATGGAAAGCTTGTCACTCTGTGTTAGACCTCCCAGAAACAGAATAAATATCTTGGGTAGGAAATCCTTCTGACTTCAGGGCTGTCCCTTCTTCAGGTATTTGGTGCTTAAGGGCCCTGAAGAGAAGTAACTGCTGTGAGCTGAGGTCAGATCCTGCCGGAGCCATTTGTACTCCCCAGCACTGATCTCAGAATACATTTTCAGCAAACACCAGCCTAATCATGTTTTCATTTTTTTCCTTAGATTGTGGTTTAAATGTGCACAAGCAATGTTCCAAGATGGTCCCAAATGACTGCAAGCCAGACCTGAAGCATGTCAAAAAAGTGTACAGCTGTGACCTTACCACGCTAGTAAAAGCACACTTCACCAAGAGACCAATGGTGGTGGATATGTGCATTAGGGAAATTGAATCTAGAGGTAAGGAATCCTTAATGGACTTTTGTTGCTTTACTGATAATCCATTTAGATTGATCTGGGTCATCTGGGTTTCTGCTGAATGTATGATTGCTCAAAACAGATTCGCACAAGACATTTTATGACTGCCAATTACCCTGCACAGCTAATATTATACTGTGCATTATTTCATGGTTCGTACCATTTATAATTTTTATAGATTCTGCTAGAAATTGCTTAATGGGAAGTTACTGCTTTGTAGTTACATATTAGTGCCTATCTTTCCAATAATATATTCATTTTAAAAATTAAATGAATGTGGCAAAACAAAGAGGGTTCATATTAATGTGTTCATTCTTGCTAGTCTCCCTAGCCCACACCGAGTATCCTTTTCTAGAATTAGGGTACTTGTTTTTATTCTGAAATAATGACTGATCATCAAGTATGTTAATCTGAGTTATTTTGAAATGAGCTGTAATTGGTTTAATACATCCCTTCAGCTCTGAAGTCATTTTTGTAAATATAGTTTAGTGCTGATAGAACAAGGCATCTACTGCAATGGTCAGGGTTATAAACCCACATAAGGTTTTGTTCTGGAAGAAAAACCTGATAAGGCTTTTAAAGCATGTCTGCTTTTTCTACCTTAAATTAAAAACTTGCCAAGGGAAGAACCAGGTTGAAGGTCACTGTAAAAATCAGGACTAATTCTAATCTTGTTAAAATGTTCATTGCAGGTCTTAATTCTGAAGGACTGTACCGAGTCTCAGGATTTAGTGATCTTATTGAAGATGTCAAAATGGCATTTGACAGAGGTACAGTCTTCCCTGCATGCTGGAACTTGGTGCTGATGTATAAAATATAGACAGTTTTGCTGCAGAGCCTGTGTCTCACGCTCCAGTGCTCTGAAGGAGTCAGACAGGAGGGTGCTGGCAGGAGGGGAGCTGCCCCATCACAAAAGCATATCAGCTTCACCCTGGCCTTTATTACAAAAATCCACTTTTCTCCTTCCATCAGTATCTGTGCTCCAGTAACCATGTGTGTAGGAAGGACAAAGCTTTGTGAACTACTGCCCTAGTTTGCAAGTCAAACTGTGCTTGGAGGGATGGGGGAGGGATAGAGGGTGAGTGCTGAAGTGCCTTAAGAGAGCTGTGCAACTTGAATCCATCTTTCTGGATGAAAGCTCCAAAATAATAAGATGAATGCAATAGTGCAAACAAAGTTTGAATTATTACAGACTAAAAGAAGGTCACTGAGAACAAACTCTTCTCTCTGAGAAAAGACAGTGGGAAAATTAAGGGGTTTCCAGCTGCAGTCCCTCTATCCCAGTGGAAATCAAGTCCAGAATCCGTGCTGGAAACTCTCTTTCCTGTTTGTCTGGAGGACTGGCCCGATTCGGAGCACATCTGCAGTGTTAGCAGGGTGGGGATGTGCTGCAGAGGCCAAGTTCTGGATGTGTGTCCTCTGCACTTTGGAGTAGGTAGTATGTTCCAGTTAAATGGTGAACACATGTTTTTCCTATAAAATAGGGGGGCTGTGGACAAAGCTGGTTTTCTGCCTTTTACTTTTTTCCCAGACTCTCTGATTTCTCATTCAGTGCTGATGAACGTGTTGTTTTGCAATGCAGTGTGTTCAGAAATAGCTAAATGTCCATACCTTCATACAAGACAGATACTGCAAGTTCACTCAGGCAGGTTCTAAAAAAAACCCCAAACTGTATTTTTTAGTAATTATTTGAAACAAAGAAAAGATGTGTTATTTTATAAAATGCTTGAGGTTTTCACCCTGAAACCATGAATATCAGTTTTACATACAACAGCCAAAATCTGTAATTGTTTCCTTTTCAATAATGTTTGCTTAAGTGAGTTATTATTTTTCTTTTGAATGCTACTCTACATCTGTTTACATTTCCAAGGCTTTAATATCAGTGCCTTCTCCACACAGATGGGGAAAAAGCTGATATTTCTGTGAATATGTATGAAGATATCAATATTATCACTGGTGCACTTAAACTGTACTTCAGGGATTTGCCAATTCCACTCATCACATATGATGCCTACCCAAAGTTCATAGAGTCTGCAAGTAAGTGTAACACTTTTTTGTCTGCTTTTCATTCTTAGCCTTTTCTCTTTTTTGTGCAGGACTGTCCTATGTGTTTTGTAGCTGTCCCATCAGCTCTTACCCTGCATGCCCAATTTAGTAAGGCTTGCAGGAGTAAACATGCAGTGCACATTATGGCCTGACCGTGATGCTGTGTGGGCACGGTTACATTTTCCTTTGCCTTTGTCACCAGGAATGTTTCCTTTTCATCACACATTATGGATTACATCACTGGTGTACTTGACAGTGATTATTTAAAGTCTGTTGGTTTTATGGTGCCAGAAAGAAGGTGATTTATGGAAATGTTTAGAAATAAGATGTCACTTGTTTCTGGAGTTGTCCGTTCTGAGTGTTTTCATAAGCTGATAACCACTCATTGTCCCAAAGCCACCTTTGGGGCTGGCCTTGCAGAAAGTGGGTCTACAAGCACAGCAGTAAGCCCAGCTGGAATCTCTCTCCCAAACATCCTGGCTGCTGAAGCATTTCTGTGATGTGTTCACACCAGCCCCACCTGGAAAGGTGTGAGGTAGCCATGGGTACAAAACAAGGACTGCATGCTGGCCTTACAGCTCCTTTGGAGAAGGCTTTTTCCAAGTCATATGGAGACAGCCAAAGGCACTGATGGCAAAGTTCCCAGTACCTTCTGCTCTCCCAGAGTTGCACCTGTAGATTATTTGTGCAAAACCAGTCCAGTCAGCAAGATTGCCAGAGGATTTTTTTTTAGTAGGCTGCAGGGAATCTTTCAGTGGAGTGCAGTTTGCTTTGGGGAGTTTTCTTTGTCCAAAAGCAGTCACATCCTTATGGTGCTCTGAGCCCCTCCTTGGACAGACAAATCCTCCATGAGTAACCCAGCAGAGCTGTGAGACCCTGTCTCCTGTGCAGGCCAGGTTGTTGCCTTTCTGTGTGTGCATTCTGGCTGTTTGTGTGGTGACATTGAACATCTGTGTTTCAGAAACCACGGATCCGGATGAACAGCTGGAAATTCTGCACGAGGCGCTGAAGCTGCTGCCGCCTGCACACTGTGAAACATTACGGTATCTCATGGCACATCTGAAGAGGTGGGTGCAACAGCTGCAAAGAACTCTAAGCCACACTCATTTTTAGCAAAAATCCATGTTAGCACCTCCAGAAAAGTCTGGTCAAGGCCCACCAAATCCTGGAAAGGGCCTGTGGCAGGAGTGGTACCGTGCACAACAGCAAAACTCAGGCACAGGGGATTATCCCTTGCAAAGCAAAACCAAGGTGGCACGTTAGGGTGTCCATTTTAGTTTCTCAAGTAACATGAACCTTACTGTCAATATGTAAGATCATTCCCTCTCCATAGAAAAACTACTTTATTTTAAGGTCTCTTCTGCCTTTTTTCATTATGTAGTTCCTCTACAAGTAGGACTGTGTTGTCTCTGCTGAGTTTTGCCTCAGGCAAAATTCAGCTACTGAGTTTCTGCCTGATTTGTCCCTTTATTTCAATGACATTTCTAATGGGTGTTTTAAAACGGACAAAGGGATGAGAGACATAGGAAAAAAATTCCACCTTACAGCTTGTGAAGTGTGAAATTAATTTTTCTTCACCCTGTTCAAAATTAGCTGTTGCTGCTCTACCTAGCAAGTTGCTTTTGCACACCCTATTTCTGGTATAGGGGAATGATAAGGTAGAAAGGTGACAAAATTCACTAGTTTTAAACTTCTGTTTAACGCTTTGCTAAAAGGAGCTGTGCTGCTCAACAGGCCATTGCCTTGCTGCTGAATTCAGGTAATCAGACACAGCTCCTTTATTTGGAATACTTACAGACTGGAGATGCAGCAACTCAGTAACATCAGTCTGACCTGTTTTCAAATAAAAACTAAGGCAGAAAGGGAGAAACAGAAGAAAAATCTAGAGTTTGTAGTTCTTGTATACCAAAGGACTTGTTCATGCAGTGCAAGTGAGCATGGTCTGTATGCTCTGAGGGGGACAGACACTGAGCCACCACAAACCCCCACAGCATTTGCTTTCACTCACTCCCGAGTGTTTCACCCATGTGTGACCTGCTGGGAAAGACACACATTTCTGCCCAGTTTCCCTGATTTTCAACATATGCAGGCATGGTCTGGCACAGAAGAAATGTGAGAATCACTGGGGTTTTTTTTGCAGAGTAACACTCCATGAAAAGGAGAACCTGATGAGTGCAGAAAACCTGGGCATAGTTTTTGGACCAACCCTTATGAGAGCGCCGGAGCTGGACGCGATGGCCGCGCTGAACGACATCCGCTATCAGAGACTTGTGGTGGAGATGCTTATAAAAAATGAAGACATTTTATTTTGAATATTTTGGGGGTTTTGTAATAAAAAAAAGGAAGCAACAGTGTTCTATGGATGAAGGAATATTTTAAAGTAATTTAATGGCTCTTGTCACTGAATTCCATATTTGCTAGAGCTTTCGATGTATTCAGGATAACAATGAAGGAACTCTTTGTCGTTTCTGTAGTGCCATTCAGCTGATGTTGAAAAAGGTTAACACATACTTTCCAGTACTAGTAATCCTGGGTGTTTATCATGTTGAAATAAAAAACAAAATGCCTAAAGCTATTGCATGATTTGCTCCCTGTTCTCCCTGTTCTGGTGAGACTCATTCCATGAAGAAAACAACTGAACTGGTGCAGCATCTTTGTTCTGGATAGTTTGTGATTGTAATTCAGCATGTTTCTCCGTGTAAACCTGTTGTGAATTTGATTTTTGTTCTATGTAATTGGTTTCTAATACTAAAAAGAAGGCAGACTTCTGTGAAATGGAGCCTCTGGCCATTTATTGACATTTCATATTCTTCTCTTCCTCTTCTGGGGCTGATTTCTTCCTGGGTTTCTTTCCATTTTTTCATCATATAGTAATTTGTTTTTAACAGAAACAAAATTGTACTTTAAATGTTACTTTAAGTAATTCTCCATGATGTTTATGGTGGTTGCAGTGAAATCTGCAATACTGAACAGTGTTCCTTTATTATTATTGCTATTTCAATTGTAATTTTGTATTTTTATCTGGCATGCATATATTAATTTATTAAATTTTGCTTTTAGAACTCTAACATCATGCTATTTATTTTTCCTTTCTGAACTTGTTTCAGAAATACTGATTGTTTCATTTCTCACATTGGCACTTCAATGCTGAACAACCTCTGACTTAAATGAGTTAGAGTTTCACCAATTTTGACAAGACTATTCTAAATATTTTGGGTCCTGACACATTGCTAAGGTTCTCACAAATTCCTGTCTACTCTGAAAACTTCTTTCTTCCTTGTCCAAGAAGGCTTCAGAACTCTTAAATAAACCAAGAAAAGTATTGTCATAATTGCCTGTATGTGAACTGGAATGGCAGCTTACAATTACACAGCTGTAGCTGCCCACAGTAGATGGATACACCACCAAATTCCACATGCAGACACATCCTAGGACATTTCCTTTGCACTTCAGAGGTTCAGCTCTGGTGCAAGCACTTTGGTCAGCCCTGCAAACACCTCCTGGAGCAGGAGGAGAACAAGGAGGAACAATCCCCTAGTGATCAGCACCAGCTGTGCTGACAGCACAGCTGACAGCAATAAGGTGCCACATTGCATCCCACCCTGCCTTGCCTGTCTGGCTAGGAGAGGAGAGATGGTGAGCTGCCTTTCTGCAGCTCTCCTGAGCTGGAGATTGAAGGATGCCAGGGAGGAAAAGGTGAAGATGGGGATGTACACAGGTAAGTGTGTGGGGAATGCTGCTCTGGGCTGGGGGCTGCTGGGGAGGCAGAATGGGGGAAGTTTTGAGGGAATCTGAAGTATGTTTAGTTTGAGGTTTTTTTCAATCATCTGTAGTATTGAAAGTGGCTTGCTGTTACAATTCCTGCACTAATTAGTGCGCATTATCACTTTATTTACGGCAATGAACTGCAACAGATGGAAAACTTCATGTCTCTGACCATAGCCTTGCCTGCCCCAGCCCAAAAGGAGTGGCCCACACGCTGCTCAGTCACATCTGCCTTGCACTCCAGCAGCCACACGTGTTCACCTCTACCTTGCTCCAAGCCAGCTCCTGAACATGCTGTATTGCCCACTGCTGCCCTGACTCTTTGTGGTGCATTTCCTCACTCAGCCCTGTGTTTTGGGTGGCTCCTCAGGCGATCCACCGCTCCTGCATGCCCTTGGGGATCCCTTGCAGTGGCTCTGCCTGGCCCTGGCACTGTCCTGTCACTGCACTCAGCCCTCAGCCCCGGCCGTGGCAGCGCTCAGGTGTCCTCACAGTGTCACCAGGAGAAGGCTTGTTCTCCCAGGCAATGCTGGGGGTGCACTGCAGTGCTCCAGCAGAAGCTGAGCCCAGGACAGGGCTGTGTCCCCAGGGCAGGGCTGTCCCCAGCAGTTCCAGCCGTGGTGCTGGCACTCCGTGTCCACCCGAGCAAAAGGCAGCTCTTGCTCCCCAGCTGTGCAAGTAGACCTGAGCTAGGTGGCTGTAGTCGCCCTTTCTAAAGCATGTAACAGCACACAGTAAATGGCAGTAATTGGGATAATTAGCTTTTCTTCTGGTGTGGAAATATCCAGCCTCTCTCTCCCCGTCGGTGCTGCTGACACAGCTGCTGCCCTGCGGTGCTTTCAGCTGCCTTTGGAAGCAGAGGTGCCCGACAGGTGGATCAGGGAGAAAAGACCACTGAAAATAGCAAGCCTAGATTGCTCTGGGGATGGTCAGTGCACACGGGGGGGCAAACAAGGTTTGTGAACTACTAGGGAGCCTCCTGCAGGAGATGCCCCCTCTCAAGCACAGTTTTACAAGTGATTATGATAATGGAAGTTTCTGTAGGAAAAGAGGAAAACCTAAATGGGGAGCTACTGCTGAAAGAAAAAAAAAAACAAAAAAACAAAAAAACAAAAAACAAAAAAAAACCAACAAAAAAAAAAAACACACAAAAAACCCAAACATAATACACAAAAAACCCAAAGCCAGAGCAAGCAAAGGCCCTGCAAGCCCACACACCCAAAAATAAATAGAACCACCCTCTAAAAACCCATGTCAAGAAATGCTGGCAACAACACCCTCTGCTCTCCCCAAGCCACACTTTCTGATGGGCTGTAAGGAAACTGCATGCCAAGGGATGATACAGAATGTGTTCCACACCAGATATTCAACTAATGAAGGCTGACCCTGTGTGCCAGGCACCCTGCTCAGCCCTCATGGAACAGAGCTGCCCCTACAGAGTGCACATCTCTTGGATGTGGGTCACATGTTGTGCTAGGGTCAGGAATGTGGGATGGAGGACCCCAACATTCAATGAAGTGCTTTCTTGACCTGGAATCCCAGGCATCTGTATGCAGTGGCTTTCCTTTATTCTCTTTAATTGCAATTTTTTATTAAGTGTGTAGGCAAAAGCCTCCATTTTAGTCTTGTTTTTTTAACTATTGTAATGAAACTCTGATCTTTCCTGAATGGTAATCTTTTAAAGAGGTAGTGTAGAAAAACCACTGTCTTTGCAGTGAATTTGAAATTTTTTTTTGCTGACCAGGCAGGTGTTTTGCACAGGCATACAAGCAAATTGCATTATTTAAGTTTCATTTATTAGATTTTTTTAATTAAACACATAAAGTGGGTATTTTTCATATTTGCATTAGTTAAGTGACAATAGAATAAATAATCTAGGTCTATGAGTAGCAAGGGCTATCACCAAGTTGATTAGTTCTCTGAAGGAATTGGTTTCCATGAGGACTAAGTGCTGTCTCAGTGCTGTGGGCAGCTGGGCACAGACACTGCCGCCAGCTCACTGGCAGCACCTCATCAAAGGGCAGCTGGACACGGGAAAAGATGGGGAACAGGGATTAAACTACAGCTCCCCACTGGAGGGATGTGTGGGCCCCCCCATTTCAGACTGCAGAGCTCAGGGAAAGCACTGTGTGCAGAGGCTGTGGGCAGGGAACCTCTGGCAAGGCTCTAGGAGAGCTCTGTGATGGGGAAGCAAGCTGCCTTGTGAAACAAGAACATGAGCTACTGCTAATGTCAGGTGAGCTGACAGGATGGAAAATCCTGGTATTTATGATTTGATGCAATAACAAAGTTTTCTGGTCCTTCCCCCTTCAATGGCAAAGGAAAGGAAAAAAGGCTTCTAAAAGGCATATATGATGTACTCACTTTGTTCCTGACCTAATTTTTGCATGCTGATGAATGTTCTGCAATGTTTTTATTATAGCTATAATTATATTGCAGTTGGGGAAAAAAAAACATTTAGTGAACCTAGCAATCACGGGTTTCTTCTTTAGTCGTGCAGAATTACTGCTTAGCAACTACTCCTCAGCCCTGGGAAGCTTATGTAACACACGGGGAGGAGGGCCAGGACGTGTGTGTGCATCCAGGGACTGCTGAGCAAACCAGCAAGGCAAGGAGAGAGCCTGGGCTCTGGGCAGGGGCCCTGTGCCCCACAGAGGGCTGGGAGGTGTTGCTTTGATTTTTTAAGATTTTATAAGCTTTCTGATGTTTACATTCTTGTAGCAAACTTTCTCACACCCTTTCTGTAAATAACTTATTGTTTTGCATTCTTTTATGGAAGAAGAGAAATTTGGTAATTGTTTGTTAGTTTGTCCAGTGTCATTGGAGAGGTGGCACTTTCACCCTCCAATCCACTGTCACTTTTGGAAAGCTATAAATGTTAGCTTTTATGTCCAGTTCTTCTTCAGTTTTTCAGCACATCCTTCCCCTGCCTTAGCCATGGACATTTGGAGTTATGCTCTTCACCAGAGCCCTTGCATAACATGATAATTTCTTCATGGCCTGACTGTCTCTCTCCATGGTCTGGGCCACACCACAGAGATACTCTTCTTGATGCCTCCTGCTAAATCTCAATTTGGACAGCGTGATTCAGTGATTATCGAATGTCTCTTGCTGGTTTCATGGTCAGAGTAACATTTTTCTTTGATCTCTCCCAAGAGTGATGTCAGTAAGCTGCTCAAGGAACTTGTTTAAGAGCTTTTATTTAGGTGTCCTTTTCTATTTCTCATATATTTTGTCTCAAGGACATGTATAGCTTCTTACATTACTCAGGTGTTTATCAGTACTCTGCCTTGGTCAATTGGAGCAAATGGTTCTCAGGCCTCTGGGACCCTCTGATTAATGTATTTCCTGAGGCAATTAGGCCTTATTTTGAAATATATATTTGGCAGCCAACTAGGATTTATTTTCAAGCATTATGTTGCCTGTAATTTTTCTTTCTTGCTACCAAGCCTAGAGATTGAATGCTAAGCTTTCTCTCTTTGCCTCTTTTTTTATGACTCATTACTAACTCTGTCACTAATGCAAATAGGATTGTACAACTATTAAAATTACTCATTCTATAGATTAATATTCATAAGGTAGTGTATCCTAAAGCTTGCTTGAAGGATCATTCACTAAACTCAAAAGAACTTAACACAGCACCATGCTGTTGCTCACTCAAATCCAGCACCTGCTCTGTTCTCAAAAAGGGGAAGGTGAGAGATTATTCTAATTTGTTATCTGCTCTTTTATCCCCTTTGATGTTTTCCAGCAAATGATGGATGGACATATCTTTCCAGATGATGTTGGACATATCTTGTTTATACCAGGCAACAACTCTCATATGACATCTCCCACTAAACTGCTGGAGCTCAGGTACACTGAAATTGCTGCAAGGTGAGTTAGACACCACCAGTGTGGTGCAGGACAAGATACCTCACAGAAAGGGAGGTTTGCAGTCCAGCTGAGAACTTTTATTTAAAGTAGACAGAGGCCAATAATGAAATAGATGTGAGGAGGTGCAACATCTGCTGCAAGGTCAGTAGCATTGACACTTGCAAATCCCTTCCTCATGGAAAGCTGTGAGCTTCTCCTGAAAGTACTTCTTCTCCCCATTTGGAGAAAAGGCATCATTTCCAAATGGGTTACAGTACCTTGGGTTTAAATTTTGTTCAAAAAAATCCCAGACCCCAGCAGTCCATGCTCAGCAATCCAAATGCCCACTCTTCTCAACCATTTCAAATACAGTGCAATGCTGAGCCTCTACAGCTCCTTCATGCCCCCTCATTGAAGGAAGAATTGTGGCCTGCCCACAGCTAAATTTGAAGTTGTCTCTCTAGCATAAACCAAGAGGGGTTTGTCAGAAGCTGCAGAAAAGAATCAACTTGGCAGTGGGGAAGCTACAGGAGGAGTCACAGGTACTGCCATGGGAAGTGGGGACTGGCCTGTTCAGTCTGAGTCCATCCTTGGTTTGGAAACCTCCCCCAGCACTAGGAGGAATCTGCCATTCTCTTTCTCTTGGTGGGAGGCAAACCCCCAGTGATGTTCCCTTCTTGCCCTGCAGCTCAGATGTCAGTTCAGCCTCACACCTGAGCTGTGGGCAGGTTGCTGACAGTGTCAGTGAAGGATGAGGCTCCTGCTGGTGCCACAACCCTCCTGCAGAGCCAGCAGCCAGCACAGCAGCCTCCCCAGGACCATCCCAGTGACCTGCCAGTGCAGGGGGCATGGAAAGAGGAGAAAGGGAAGATAAAAAATTTTCAGAATTGGTTACCTGAAGTAGCCAGGAAAAGTGACCAAGGGAATTGCTCACATGGAATATTCTTTTTGGTGCAGGCAGTGTGGTTGGGCTGGATGCTGCATGTGTATCATCTGACACTGCTGAGCTGCTCTCACCTCAAACCACTGCTGTGCTGAGCTTCAGAGCTGAAACCTGTCCTGTGTGAGCACAGGCAGGGCGCAAGCTCCAGGGCAGTGTGACAAGGCAGTGCAGATGTAGCTTCGTCTGCTAGGAGGATGAACCTCACAGTCAGGCTGATCCACAACCCAGGCTTTGTTAACACTCATTAAACTGGAACTGTTTCAGTGCCAGTTTCTCTTGTGGGGCTGCTCCTCTGGCTCCTGCACAGCCAGGCTTGCACGCACACTGCTCCCCTTGCTGTGCAGTGTGTTTACCAAGGTATTCCCCCAGCTGCCTTGAGTATGGTGTTTTGAACTCCTGTCAAATCCCAAATACTGGTGAGCAGGGAAATCTGGAATTTGTCTTCATGTGAAATGCTGAGTAAAATCTGTGGGGCTGTCAGAGGAGGGGAGCCACCCCTGCCTCCTGCCTGGTGCTCAGTGTCCCAGCCATTTGTGCCTTGCCATTGGCAGCCCCCACCCTCCTGCAGGGACCCAGTTATCACTCTGAAGGTCTTGCTGGAGTTTAGGCTGTATTTTTGTTTTTCTGTTTTATCAATTGTAAATACAAGCTTTTAAGTTCCCTTTTGTCTAACACAGCCAAGATCTTGCAGGCTGCCAAGGAGGCAAAATAAGTTTTGTGTGATAGGTGAGAGCTACACACCAGGAGCCACAGAAGTCAGTATTTTCCACTAATTACCAAGAAAATTCTGTGTGTGTTGGCAAAGATCCCAGCATAAGCAATAAAAGTGAGTATTTGGCATGAGGTCAGTCCTGGGTAAAGCACATATCAACAATTCCAAGTGTGTCATGTGCAGGAGTAGAAGTCTGTCCCTGGGAGCATAGTGGAGGGTGGCATTTCCTGCTTTCAAACACTCTGCAGCTCAGGTAGCCCAGTGAGGTAGATGTTGACTTTTTGAAGGCAAACACTGCAGCCCCAGGTGAGAGGGATGCTTTGCAGGGATCTGTGGGGTTTTCTGGGACCAGTGAGGGCTTATGGAGGAAAGCACCATGTGGGGAGGGAGAGAGCTTTGCCACTCAGCTCACTGGCAGGATTAAAAATAAACCAAACTTGTTTCAGTGTGTTTATCCAGATCATACCAGCAATGAGAGAACCTGCACCCCAAAGGCAGGCACCCTGAGGCTCCCACAGGGTTACAGAGGTGTCCTCAGGATCACAAAAGTTGATCCTGGTTGTACTCACTGCAGGTGTGGTGTGGGAGGGTTTAGCAGGTCTGCCTTTCACCATGGCACTGGAGTTCCATGGAAAGCAGGTGACATCCAGAGGAATATCTATGCTCCCATCCCATAGCTGGGGTTATATGGGGAATGTGTGCCCCATGTTTCAGGATTTGTTTTGTATTTGGGAGTGATGACATTGCAGAGGGCTGCAGTCAATTATATCCTTGTGGGCAGCAGAGAAGGGCCTATGTCAATCTGGGCAGCAGCTTTAAGCATTAAAACAACCCTGCATTGCCACCTCTTCCTTCCCCTGGCTGTTCAGTGGAGCACCCCTCAAAATGCCTTCAGCAAAACTCTATGGAACACTGGCCAAAATAGGTCAGAGCTCATGGCAGCTGAACCAGCAGATTTATGTGCAGCTAAACTTGAACAGCCTGCTCTGCAGTTGCTCCAGTGGAGAATCATCATTAGAAACAGACAGATGTATCTAAACAGGTAAATGGAAACATCCAGAGAAATACTTCAGGCTAAATGCTCCTGTGGTCCCACTCACTGTATGGAATGGGGCAGGGATATGACACATGTATTTCCAGAAGTCAGGTTATGCTGAGCTCCACTTTCTGCACTGCACAGTAACTCTATTAAATACTTACAAATAGCATCTGAATATGCACATAAAATATAATAATGTCACCTCCAGAAGCAGAGACTCCTAGGATCTGGTTTCCCTGTTTGACTGGTGACCTTTTCCTTGTTCTTCTCTTTCTTTCCAGACTCAAGTTCTTATTTTCTTTCCAGAAGCGTCATTCAGATTAGGTAACTGAGCACCATGTCTCTGCCATAAGATGAAAGCTCTGTAATGGCAGAGTTTAAGATCACCACTTCTGAGCAAGTTTTTGGTATTTTCAATTCCTTTGGGTGATGTAATAGAAAACAAACAAAATATCTGCTGAAACCCAACTTGCCACAAACATCCGTGGTGATAAAACCTTTTTGTGCGTTGGTGGAGATGTGTCTGAGTATGGAAAACTGCAACTTTGGATTTCTTGATTTGAAGAATTTAATCTTGTTTATCAATATGTTCCGACATGTATATTAATACTCAGCATATTCTTATGGGCACTGGAGTAAGCTGGGTAAGTACAGTCCTCCAGCATCTCAAGACTGGCATTGATTCCTTGAATGAATTTCCTCCGCAAACGTTTGCTCCCCGTTTTCTCTCGCCAGGGAGGGTTCGCGGTCGCGCTGCCGTGCGCGGCTCATCCCTCATCCAGCTGTTGCCATCTGGCGGCCGTGGGGCCGAGCTGGGATCCAGCGGGAACGTGTGCCGGGATGTCAGCGGGGAAATCTGGGAACCAACGCGTGGCAAACTCACAAATGTTTGTCTGCCATCTGCCTTACAGTGCTGCCATAATCTACTGCCGCCAGCAATGCCACTTTCCCGATACAAAAATGCATTTTAAAAGGTATATACTGCATTTGAAAACTGAAGCTAAAACTGCTGGACAGTGCTATAATTTTCAAGCTTTTGTTCCTTTAATTTCCCTGATGTACTCTCTAACCTTTCTTTGTTCTTTTGATTAGTTTTGCTTCTGCTTCTCACCACCTCCACCCTCCCACAGGCCCTGTCTGCTGGAGCCTCTGGCACTGCCTCTCTGCACACAATCCTATGATAAAAATTCCACTTAACACCTTGTATTCCTCACTCTGTCCAAAGCATTAGGTGTTCTGCTCACCTTGCCCGTGCCTGTGCAGTGCCACTCTGCCAAAGCTCCTCACCTGCAGGAATATTGGTTTACAGCTGGCTTCCCCTGGGCAGGAGCCCTTGCAGGGCCTGTTCCTCACACATGGATGGAAGGAGCCGTGCCCTACATCCAGCAAGCAGGGAGCTTTCTGCTTTCCAATCCATCTGAATGAGGCTGGCCTGCCATTACTACAGGGGAAGGTGAGTTTGTGGAAAGGATGGGGAGGGGGCTCATAAAAACAAGCTGAAAAGGCTGGAGTCAAGATAGATGTTAAAAGGGATTTTTGTGTGGGAAAGAAACATTTGTCAAAAAATTCACTGAATACTCTGAAGGAAAAAACAAAAATACCCATCCTAGCAACTGATCAAATTCAGGCGTTCAGTGTGGCTCAGCCCCTTCCCTTGCTTTTCCACCTCGGTCATGATGGGTCACATTCCCTAGCTGAACAACAAGCAGCATTCACTTCTCTGTCCATGTTTAACTGCAGCAGCTCAGGTTGCCTCGGGTTTTTTGCGAGGTAAAAGGCTTTGTGTCTCTGCCAGGGAACATTTCTCAGAGCCAGGCCGCTGCTCCCCAAAGGCCTTCCACAAATACCTGCTCCTTCCTCTTCCAGCACGAGCAATGACGCCCAGCCAGCGGGAGAGGCTGCAAGAGCCACAACCCCTTGTGGGACTCGCTGGGGCCCCCATGCCCTCTGCACCCTGGAGCCCCAAGGGACAGACCTGTCAGGACAGACAGACAGACACCTCTGCTAGCCGAGAGCTGTCGTGTGCCAGAGTGTGGAAACACTCATCCATCTTGGAGCCCTGCTGGGGTGGGCAGGAATGCTTTGGGACCCCGAGAGGATCCGGAGGGCCCTGGTCAGCATTCCCACAATGCCTCCATGCAATTGTATCTCTACAGCAGCTGCCGGCCTGGGATAAAGGCTGGGAGCACTCAGACGCGGGTTTGAAACAAGATCTCTGCAACAATGGGAGCTGCTGGCCGGGAACCAGGCCAGAGTTATGTAGATGGAGAGTTTGTTCTGCGGGATAAATGTAAATGCAGAGGCTGGATGCTTACTGGAGGGAGGTGGGTGAGGGAAAGTGATTAAAAAATAATTAAAATAATAATAAAGGCATCCAGCATGAAACACCAAGCCAGCTGGCAGACAGCACCAAGGATATACAGCAGAAATAGAAAATACCTCTGGTGTCACCCAGAGGCAAAGCTGGGGAAGGGTTTTGTGGGGAATGTTTTCTGGAAAAGGGAATTTGGAACACAGTGTAAGAATGGCTGTGGCAGGTCACCCAGCGCCATGTCCTATCTCCACATGGCAGCTGCCTGAGAAAAATGCAATAACACCATTAGCATTTGGCAATCTACCCCCAGGACACCACCCCAGAGTCAGCGACAGACTTATTAGGGGGAGTGTGTGTATGTGTGCATTCAATAGTATAAAATTATTTGGCAGACTATTTTTTCTGGACAGAGATAGACCTCTGCAAACAGACACTCCTGTGGCCCCCAACTCCACTGCAGACGTGCACTGTGAAGAGCTGTCTTGGTTAAGCTGGACAACTGTAATTTAACCCCAATATCCTCTACCTTTTATCATGGGGACAGCAAGTGAATCCAAATCTGACTTCTCCAGACCATTTGGGATTTTACAGACCCTACCAAAACTCTCTGTCTTGCTTTCAGACTGATGGCTCATACTCTCTATCTGTTCCAGGTGCAGAAGCCAATTTGCACTGTGGATGTTGTTGTCACTTTCTCCTGGGCCTCTTCCAAGTCTTTTGAAACCAGATGACCTGAACTGCAAAGAGCATTCACAGATTTATAGTGGCATCTTTCCTTTTTGCTTTATCTCCTCTCCGGGAAACAGATGGACTTGCTTTTCTCATGCTGCTGAGCACTTCACAGGACTATCTCTCTCAAGGTTTTGTTCCTGAGCTCAGAGTAGATAATCATGTATATATGAGGTAGATAGGTGTGTGTATATAAGGTAGATAGGTGTGTGTAGTATATATATTATTTTTATATATATATAAATCTCCACTGTTTCTTGTTTTCTTTGCTAGCCTGAATGACTATTATTACCAATGACTATTATTACCGATAATTACCAATACATTATTATGTATTTGGTAATAATAGTTTTCTCTCCTTTACAGGTGATTTGTGGCAATAAAGAGCAAGCACTTGCATGTTCTACAGAAATCCACTGGATCTGCCCTGCTGTAGAAACAAACCAGTCATGTTTCTATCACTTGACTTTCTCAGTCCACTAACTATGGAGGTGGCAGCAGACTGAGAGTCTTCTCTTAGTCAGTTAATAGCTTACAAAGTGGGACTCCTCTACTAGGGAGTCCTGGTAGATTCAAGGAGATGAATCTCTCTTGAGATTCAAAGCTTTCCCATCCCTCTGTGAAGCCAGGGGAGCAGCCTCCTCCCAGCATGCTGTCTGGTGGGGGTGTATCAGAAATTAGTGACTGTGCTCTGTTTTGTCTCAGTGAAACAAAACCTTAAACCTGGCAAGTTGCTCTGTTCACAAAAAGTTTCTGAGATCTCACCAAGATGTTCAGTTACCTACAGATAATTCTTTCTTAGTTTATTTGTGTGTGTATTTGTTTAGTAAGTCACAGACCACATTGACACTTAGAAAAAAAATGACCTTCTGTAAACCACAGAAGATATTTGATGGGTGAAGCACAGTGTGCTCCCGTTTCCAGCCCGGTGGCCCTCAGCTGTCACTCCCAGAACAGGTGCTGTAAACCAACACCCTGCTGGGTGTGCTTTGGCAGCACAGCCCCCTCTGAAGAGACTCAGAGTGCTTTGTGCGTGCCTCCATCTGTATGACTGCAGCAAGAGGATGATGAAGGTCCATTGTGTGCTCCTCCTCCTCATCTGCTCAGGTAAGGTGTTCCAGCTGTTGCCTTCAAGCGGGGGGGTGTCTCCTTCCAGGGCTCTGCATGTACATCAGCACGAGCAAGAATGTGTTCCAGACGGGGCCTGTCCCACTGGTAAGGTTTTATGAACACACCCCAACATTTAAAAAAAAGCTTTGGAGTGCATTAGTAGCAGCTCAGATATTTGTAATTTCAGGCACCAGATATTTTCAGTGGAGAAGTTTGTGTTTAATTGGTTTTGTCTCTGCAATCTTTTTCTCATGCTCCCGTTTACCTTAGTGCTACCTGTATTTCAAGATATGGGAAGGGATCTAGTAAGCATGACTTGGAATGGGAAAAATCATTACAAGAAGTTTCATGAAGCTGTGGGGGACTGACAAGGAGGTAGAATTGATTGGCAGCTGCATGTGTTGTACTGAGCTAATTCTTTTTGAACTGTCCTTTAAAAGAATAAATATTTGTAATCCTAAAATCTTTTCAGAAAATTCAAGCAGTATACTAAATTCCTACCAAGCTACACCAGAAGGGAACAAATGTGAAAGGATTTTAATTGCGTTGATAAAGCATAGAGCTTCAATTAGATGGGTTGTTGTAATCATAACTTAAACACTGAAAGATGTCTCCTGCCTACCCTCGCTCAGCCTCCTGGCAGAGGAAGCAAACAGACAGCTTTTCTGATTGGCATCCAAGTACTTTAATATAATCTCATGGCAGGACAAGGCCAAGGCCAAGGCAGAACCCTTGGCAATCTCAGCTCAGCTATGTAGAAGAAGTTGATGAAAAGTCAGTTAGGAAACCAGCAGAAATCCTTGGAGTCAGCAGCAAAATTCTTGTTGACTTCTGTGGTTCAGGATTCAACAGAGAGTGGGAGACAAGGATGCAATCTGCCAAAAATGCTTGCAGTGAGGCTCAACTGTTCTGCTCCCTCTCACCACCTTCAAGAGGGGAGACACAAAAACATCCCCAGGCATCCCTCTCATTTGCTTTCTCCCCTGTACCAATGAAGCAGCTACAGTCTGAGGACATTGTGTGCCTGCTCCCCTGCCCCAGGCTCTCTGGAAGCAGGGCCCATCTGTTCCCAGTGCCCTTGCTTCTTGGCACGGCAGTGCCATGCACAGCACTGCGAAGGCTCCACTGGAACAGGGCTGCTCCCTGCCATTTTCACCTGGGAAAGTTTTCTTTCAAGGCTCTTTGGCGCAGCACAGCCAAGTCATGCTGGGCAGCCTGTGGGCAGAGCTGTCCATGGACCTGCCCCACACAGTGAATGGTTTCCTTCCCTCACCACCTGCACAACCCCAGCAACTCCCATTGTGGGGAGGAGCTCTTGTTCCACTTAGACTGCAGATGCAAGGAGTGGGGATGGTGATGCCTTCTCCATGACTGGTGTGCTTGGCCCTCACCTTTAATGTCAGTGTCACAGAAGGTCTGTGGGGTTGAAGGTGGAAAAGGCAACATTAGAAACCCTTGAGACTGGACATTTTCTGTGTTTACCTGCCCATAAGTACTGCATGTTAGCACAGTTTCAGGCTGGAAGGGTCCTGATGTTCAGTCTGATGTTCATGATCCTGCCTGTTTGCATTTGTTCATCTCCTGGTGGGAGGCCATTGTCACAGGGAGGACTTGGCGTCATCCCCCACCAGCAGCTTGCCTGGCAGCGTTTCCTCCATGCCAGCCTCAGACCGATGGTGCTGTAGGCTGTTCCCTGCCCCTCCTGACTGTCGTTGTCCTTTCTGGCTGTTGTGTAGCTGGGCTGGCCCTGGGCTATGAGGACGAGACCCGCCTGGTGGAGGACTTGTTCAGTAACTACAACAAGGTGGTGCGGCCCGTGGAGGACCATCGCGACGCCGTGGTCGTCACCGTGGGGCTGCAGCTCATCCAGCTCATCAGCGTGGTACGGCGGGACACGGGTAGTGTTGAGTCACTGCCTCATGTGATCGTGCCAAATGGTGGTGTTTTTCTAAGGAAACAATTTTTATCCTTTAATCCTGATGCTTGCTGATACTGCCTGCTTTTTTTTTTCCCCTTTCCTTTTTTTTAAGGATGAAGTAAATCAGATTGTGACAACCAATGTGCGCCTGAAACAGGTAACTCTAAATATTCTTAAGCATTTCATCTAATTCAAATAAATGCACTCAACACAGTCAGGAATTGACTATACTCTCATACCTTCAGGGACAGCCTGGAGAGGTGGGTCAGACAGTAGAGCATTTCTTCTTACTGAGATCTAAAGATTAAAGTACTCTAGATGCTGAGTTTTAAGAAAAGCATTTGGGGTTGTATTTCAAACAGTAGGCTTCTGATATCTTTGTGTTATTTTCTTTTGGGGTTTTTGGGTTTTTTTAATAAGCTTCTTAAACCAAAGTATAAGTTAATGTAAAAAATGAGCTGGGGGTCCCACTCCTGCATGTTTATGCTTACCTGCATGTCCCAAAGCAAGGGAGGAGCTGTTTCTGGGAAGTACTCAAACTAACCCCAGTGCTGGGAGGGGCTCTCAGGGGCTGAAATCTTCTCTCTTTAGCAATGGACAGACGTCAACCTCAAATGGAATCCAGATGACTACGGTGGCGTAAAAAAAATCCGCATCCCCTCAGATGATATCTGGCGGCCAGACCTTGTTCTTTACAACAAGTAAGGGGTGCCAGCTGCTCAGGGAGGGAGTGGGGAGGAGCTCTGCCTTGTGGCACCACCCTGGTGGGACAGTTTTCCCATGACATCTGTTCCAGTGGGTACAAATCCTCAGGGAAAGCTTCTCCGGGAGCAGGCACTGGGGAGTCATTTGACCCACAGCCAGAGAAATCCTTTTGTGACTCTGCTGATTATGCTGTCCACATTGCTTTCAATGTCCTTGTTCCTTCTGCAGTGCAGACGGGGATTTTGCCATTGTGAAATACACCAAAGTCCTTCTGGAGCACACAGGTCGGATCACCTGGACACCACCAGCCATTTTTAAGAGTTACTGTGAAATCATAGTCACACACTTCCCATTTGACCAGCAGAACTGCAGCATGAAGTTGGGAACTTGGACATACGATGGCACAGTGGTTGTTATTAACCCGGTAAGCAAGGACTCTGTAATTGGGAAAAGCAGCAAAGACCTGTACGTGTTTTTTTAAGAGAGATCTCGGATTTAGAATGGAATCTGACCTAGTTCTGACAGGAAAAACAAGAAGACCCTACCTGTAAAACAGAAAATTCTCATTTGTAGATCTAACACAAGATTTCCTAGTTTGGCTCCTAAATTCTTCTTACATATTATCCCTGTGCCCTAACAGTCTCCTGTCTGTCCTCTGGCAGCTTTGCACCACTTTTTATGGTGCTGCCTGTTCTACTTCTGTTTGTTTTCTTGGGTTTAGAGTTTTTTGAGGGGGTATATTTTCTCTGCTCATGACTTTACACTGCCAAAGACTCCTTCCCTGTTCCCCCAGGTATGTCTCCTATCTGTCACATTTTTTCAGTCTACTATCTTGACTGTTTCTGTAAAATATTCAGTTGAATGCTGTGTGGAGGCTGATATTCTAAGGAAAAATAACATAGATGAGAGTTGTTTACTCACAAAAAAGCCCCACAAAGTGCATGAGTTATCTGGAATCCCATTCCTGAGCCAAACCTGCTAAGTTTTGATTTGGCTCAGAATACCTGGTGCTAAGAATTTGTTGGGGTGTTTTGCTGCCAGGAGAGTGATCGTCCAGACATGAGTAACTTCATGGAGAGCGGAGAGTGGGTGATGAAGGATTACCGCGGCTGGAAGCACTGGGTTTACTACGCCTGCTGCCCTGACACGCCCTACCTGGACATCACCTACCACTTCCTCATGCAGCGCCTGCCCCTCTACTTCATTGTCAACGTCATCATCCCCTGCCTGCTCTTCTCCTTTCTAACAGGGCTTGTTTTTTACCTACCCACAGATTCAGGTGTGTAAATGTATTCGTTCTGCTTCCATAGAAATTGCTCTTCTAAGAAATTCCCAGTATTTGAAACCATCAGCCAGCTTGAATGCCAGTGCATACTAAAACTGGACATTTCCACTGAAAGTAATGGCTTTAAATATTCTGCAAAGAAAGGATAAGTGCTGAAAACTGAAACTGTTGATAGAAATAAATTGGGGTGCTTTCCCACAGAAATTGCTGACTAGCTATCCAGTTAACTTCTGCAAACTAAAGATTTAGCTGGATAATTTTTCTGTTTTGCCATAGGAAGTCAGTGTATTAGTATGTCCAGCAGTAAAATGAGCACACAGGGGTGACAGAGGCCCTTTTGCATCGTGTCAGAGCAGAGAGCTCGATACCTGCTCACACACACATCACCTTGTGTGACACAGAGTAATTCTGACCTGTTCTGGCCTCCTTCGTCTCTGCTGAGCCACTCATGCTCCCTGCAACCATTTCATCTGCTTCATTCTTTTTGCCTTCTGTCAGCTTTTCATACCACTTAATTTCAGTGTATGCCCCTTCTTATTAAATACTTGACGTAATTTTTTAAGTGGAAAACTTTCTACAAAGTTGAACTGGATTTAAAAAAATGTGTGAATAATGTTTTGTAATTTATTTTTGACACCATCCACATGCATAGCAACTGACCTGATGTCAGATGTGATTTTAGTCTGCTCTCTCAGCCCAGAGACAGAGAGTAAGGGAAACAAACCCTCAGAAAGCTGTGGAGCAAGCACAAAGGTGCATATGCTGCATTGTTCAAAATGCAGAGCCCACCAAATGCTCCTAGCAAGTAAAAATATTCAGCACCCACCCACACCTCAGCCCAGTCTTTCCTGGTAATTCCCACCTTAGTGCTGGAGCAGATGCTGTTAGGCTCTCATATTTGCCAAGCCTACTTCTGCTTTGGATGCTGGCAGAGATGATGACCCTGCAAATGCACACAGGTGTTTGTGTGAACAGCACTTACCCATCCTGCTTCTCAAATCAATGCTCTCTGTACTGAATGATGGGAGCAGCAATGATTTTGGGGGTCTGGCTTTTTTATGACAGGTGAGAAAATGACCCTCAGCATCTCTGTCCTGCTGTCCCTGACTGTGTTCCTGCTGGTCATCGTGGAGCTGATTCCCTCCACCTCCAGCGCAGTGCCTCTGATTGGCAAGTACATGCTGTTCACCATGGTGTTTGTCATCGCCTCGATCATCATCACCGTCATCGTCATCAACACCCACCACCGCTCCCCCAGCACGCACACCATGCCCCCCTGGGTCAGGAAGGTGAGCTCTGTGCCTTGGCACACCTGCTGCTTTCACCAAATGCTCCATATTTTATTGGCAGGTCTTGTAATAAAAGTCAAAAAGAATTGGGGAGGTAAATGCGTCACGTTAAAGAGCACAAGAGCCAGTGTTTACTGCCTAGCTGTGTGTAAAGTCAGCAAGATTGCTAAAGTGCTCCTTGAGGTAACAAAATTGTGCACTGGGGTAGAGCCTTGCAGGGAACAGATGAGACAAAACATGGGCAGCTAAAGGTAGGGAATGGGAAAAGAAAATGTCCATCTGGACTCAAATTATGTATCCTAGCCTAATTCTCCACTGACTAAGGCACTGCTGCCTGCCAGTGACCAGCCACCAGCCTGCATGAGTGCAGAGCACAAAGGCCACTGGGAATACTCGAGTTCAGCATCCCATTTTGCAAAGAATACTTTAGCAAAAGCTAAAAAATCTTCTCTGTAGTTTTCCAGTATACAGTTGCTCTGCAGCCCTTGGGAGATCCTTGCACAGGAGTCTAAATGGTAATCATAAGACACAGAAAAAATTGGTTGTCTATCATCGCAAGTTCTTTGCCAGGGAGACAGTATCAAAGACCATCTGATTTATTCAGTAATCCTTGCTGTTTTGAAGCCTGCCTGGGTTCATACTAAACCAAGACACGAAAGGAGGTTTTTCTGTGTATTTCTAATTGTGTTTGTAAGGTTACAGCTTATATTAGATTCCTTCTACAGCATAAACAACCCCTGCAGAAGGGAAATTTCAACAGGAAACACTGCATGTGCCTAACATTGCTCTGGCAGCAAATCTCTTAGTGTAAACCTTATATGCCTGTATAGCAAACATTCATAACAGTGAAATCAAACCTAAGGAGCCAAAAGAGTTTCTTTGCAGTCCATTCTTCCAGTCAGATTTGCAGGCAATGTGTTTCAAGTTAGATGGGATGGCTGGAGCTCTGTCAGCCCATGCCAGCTGAGGATGTGCTCTGTGGCATCACCCTCTGCTTCAGGTGTGGATGCTGGGTGTAGGGCAGGGGGATGGCTGGCAGCAAACACACTGCAGGCCCTGGGGGGACTCCCTCTGCCCCGGGACACGAGGTGAGAAAAGCCCCGGTGTGACTGAGGTGTGGGCTGTGACACAGTCGGAGAGGGAATGTGCAGCACGGGAAGGATCCGGGAGGGGAGGCTTGTCTTTGTTCAGCGCAGCTGCAGCTGTAGCACAGCCCCACAGAGCAGCCACTGTCATCTTCTCCCTTTGTTCGCAGATCTTTATTGACACCATCCCAAACGTCATGTTTTTCTCTACAATGAAACGACCATCAAGAGACAAACACGACAAAAATATTTTTTCAGAAGATATTGATATTTCTGACATTTCTGGGAAGTCAGGTTCTGTGCCTGTCAACTTCTACTCCCCGCTTACCAAAAACCCAGATGTGAAAAATGCTATAGAGGGAATCAAATACATTGCAGAAACAATGAAATCGGACCAAGAAGCCAGTAATGTAAGGCTTTTTTTTGATTCATTTCTAGCTTTCAGGTTGCTACATCTTACTTTTTTGGCAAAATATCCGTGCCTTACAAAAACACTCCAAGCCCTGGTTTGGCTCCAGCAGTGGGTGGTCTTCTCCCCTTAAGGGAGTCAACAAGGAACAACAAATAATTGTCACAGATGTTAATTGAATATTGGCTTCCCAAAATAATAGAAAAGGAAGGAAAAAGTGTCAGTGCTAAGGTTTTCTCATGCAATATGCGAAGGCATAGAGATGGAGTGTCTGTGAGTAGGAAACCAGTTTCAAGAATTATAAGCAAGTTCCAAAACACATTTCTTCTGTCTCCCACTCAGGCATCTTGCCCCTGTAGTAAGATCCTGCTGCTTTTGAAAACCCAGGAAGCAAGGCAAACTCTAAAACCCTAGTAGTGTTATTTGAGAAGTGTTAAATGTAACTTACAAATTATATTTCCAATTTGGATAAGGTTTTGTTTTATTCCTGAATACAAGTAGTCCCTCCAAATGAAGTACGTTATGAGCTACTCTGATTACTGACTTTTTCCACATTGCAAGCCAAAGGAAGGATAAAAGCATATAGTCACACATGGCAGTGTTCCCTAGAAAACCTAGCTCTGCCTCCTTCTAGCACATTCAGCACAATTAACCCCTCTTTTATTTCAGCTTTCACAGCTCACACAGCTTTTGCAAGGCTAATTCAGTCCTGGTATTTCACCTTCCTAGGTGGTCATAGTCCTCTCCTGTTGAGCTGCAGGCTGTCTGAAGACAGGGGAGCTCTCTGAAAAAATAATTTGACTCACTCTCTTGAAAAGGAGGTGCTTCCTTGCCACCGACAGGATTTACACCACAGTGTTTGTTCCTGTGACCAAATTCCTGGAGCATGTGGAATGGCTCTGGCTGTAGTCTCATGTTCCCCGTGACTCCTTTGCCTCTCTGCAGACAAATTGTTGTCTTCAGCAGGGCTGGCATGGCTCCAACATCTCTGGGCTCCACTTCCTCCCTGGCTTACAAGGAGGGTCTTCAGGTTACCAGCAAACACCCCCTTCGGAAGTGGAGCCCAGCTGTTTGTGTCATCTGGGCACTAGTGATATATCACTTCCAGGGGGTTTCAAAAGTCAAGTTTCCTAAATAAACTAAAGGATCTGAAGGCTATCACTTCATTGCATTTGCTTCTGAACCACCTCAAAACAGTGGTCATTGACAGTGTCCTCTAGATAAATTACAGCAGCCTCTTCTGCTTATGGCAGAACCAAGGCACAAGCAGAAGGTGCTTTAGGCCAGCACATGTCACTCCTTCAGGTCGAGTTCCAGGGTGGAAATCATGAGCCCTGCTATACTTGGGGCCTTGCACTCTGCATGTTCTTACTGTGCTGGGTTCCCAGTGAAAAGGTACAGAGCAAGTGGCTCATGGTGTCCCACAACTAGAAAAAAGACTAATGGAGCTACCCCAAGAAGGTTTTACAAGGCATTAGAGTGTATGGAAAGCAGGGGTTAGGGTTAAATTATTAGGAATTGCCTAGATATCTCATGAGAAAAAAAAGCAAGGGAAAAACAAAAGTCATTTGAGTCAAACTAAGCATTTTGCTTTCAAGACTTTAAACTTTCTTTCAGAAGCAACAATTGGCCTAATAAGCTTTTCAACATTTTTTTAACTGAAATTGTTCAGCAAATTGCCAGGGTTTCCGGTTAGTTTAGTGTTGAAACTTGTATTTCTAGGTTGTTTAGGCTTTCTTAACCACTGACCTGCTTTTGAGAAGAAAATGAGCATTTTTTGCATAGCAATAATGGCACTTAGGGAAGTCTTCCCCTTGTTCAAGATAGTAAATTACGAGAATTCTGTAACAAACAGGGCTCTGCAGAGATTTTACCATCTCCTTTGTTTCTTTCCCAGGCTGCAGAAGAATGGAAGTTTGTTGCAATGGTGCTTGATCATCTCCTCCTTGGCATATTTATGCTAGTTTGTTTTATAGGAACATTAGCTGTATTTGCTGGTCGCCTTATTGAATTAAATCAGCAAGGATGAAGGTCAGCTGGAAACTATTTGCTGCCCTGAACATCTGAAAGCATCATGACCATCAGAATCTGGCCAGCCTCTGAAAGGTTCACTGACAGGAATCAGTAACCACTGGGAAAGAGCAGGGATAATAAAACATAAGGCCCCATACTTAGCACTTCTGAGCTGCTGCTCAGTAGCATTTAACTGCCAAAAAGAAACACTTGCATTAGTGGTAAAAGTGAATGGCTATCAGCCAGGTTTTGATCTGTTTTACCCTTTATTAAAAATGTTAATGTATAATAAGGTTGTCTGACTTTGTAAGCAACAGATACTATTCCAGTGAAGTCAATAGCAGTGTAATAAGCTTTAGCTGAGCTGTAAATCTGTATCCAGCTTTGGCATTCAAGCTGGTTTTAATATCTACTCTGTGGCTTGTGTACTAGCAGAGTCACTCCTCTGATTAACACTAGACATAACCACCAGAAATATCTCAAACTCCATGCTTAAGCACTTGATTTTCTTGCACAAATCTGAACTGACTGACTATCATGCAGGACTCTACCCACAGAATCCCTTGCTGCAGCAAAGGGGGAGAGACTTGTTCTTTACAGTGGGAAGGATCCAACCTGTTTCTAGAATAATCTCCACATTCAGCCTACTCTGCTCTTGGAAGGTTGGTTTCCACGCTGCACCTTCGACCTTGAGGGTGTTTATTAAACACAATTCTCTGTTTCCGAAGCTGTGCCCTGCCCCGCTGGTCCGGCTGCGGCTCCCGGCCGTGCCCGCGGCCCGCTAACGGGAGCGCTCCGCCGGGAGCGGCCCCGCTCCGCTCAAAACTTGAGCAGCAGCTCGCTCTGGTGGCCAAAGCAAAGCAAAACTGCTGCCGCTGCCTCTGCCCAGCACCGCCAGACTTTGTTTACTCCGCATGCGACACAAGCAAGGAGCCTCTCTGCGTTCAAATGATGCCGTGAGGCAATACCAGCAGTGCTGCCTCTTCTTCTCAAACATAAATAAGGATAGGTGGGGTAACTGCGACAAGTTACTCATCTTTTCCAGCTGGTTGTCCAAGCCAAGAGCACTACTTTGCTAACAGCTGTAAACAATTTAGTAAAATAATTGGTATTATGTTAAAACGTGTCCTGCCTGCAGAGGACAGGCATTTGAAGCACTAGAGGGAAATGAGGCACTTGAGCAACACTCCCAGCATTGCGTAGTGTTTGCCGGACAGTGTTTTGGTGAGCTGCAGTCCTGAGCAAACAGTGTGTCTGGGGTGATAGATCACTTGTAGCACGCTGCTCCGCTCTCACGGTTTAAAGGATGGTAATCTTTGCCTCCCTGGATGATCATTAACCCTGCAAGCGAGGGCCAAAGATGCATTGCTGGGCGCCACCTCTGCTGCCAGAGGGAATGCTCACTGCAGCTGGTTTGGCTCCGGTGGGAATTCCCAGCTCCTAGCCCCTGGGAGAGTCAGCAGCTCCCTGCTCAGACGAGCTAAGCTGCAGCCTAATGGTGCCTGGACCTTAATTTGAGAGCCTCTGATTGACATTGAAATTGACAGAACAATCCTCTTAGAGCAGCAGGTAGTTGAATCTTAGCATTTAAAATAAACATCAAGTAACAAGATTCATGGTGAGCACCTACAGTATCTTTGTTCAGCTTTCCCAAGACAGATCTGAGTCTTGGCCTCCAAATTCCCCCTATCTGTGTGCCAGAGTCAATGTGTGCACGTGTGTACCTGCCTGCTTCTCCAGCTCTCCTTATACACCTAAGCTAAGTACCAGTGCTTCCCTTCCACTTCCTCAGAAAAAGGTTTGAAACTATTTATTCAAAAATTGTCATTTTTGACCTGTTTTATAGGCACAGCAAATCTTCTGCCTTTATGTCACTTTGTCTCTTGATGAACTAGTTGTGTCTCAAAAGATGTGACAGCAGGCAAAAATAAATGCTAACAACTTCCCTTCTTAAGTTGCAGATTCCAGGCATTGTACTCTGACTCTCCAAACAGAGTTCTCCAAGCATCAAATAAGTGCATATTTTTCTTTTTTTTTTTCTTTGCTTTGCTTTGAATATTTGGACTATACCAGCCTCTGTTTTCTCTTCCTAGATCACCTTTATGATACATTTTTCTTGCATACCACTAAGATCCCCTGTTACCAGTGTCCATCCTCTGACAGAATAACCTTACCTACCTGCAGACTACCTCTTCTCAACTGCTACTGTGCTTTCAATGTCAGCCCCTGCTAAAATAGTAGCTTTGGAGCTTGTAAATGTTCTGTCACTGACACAGAAAATCTGCTGCACACATGTACGTATGTATAGTCTAATGATTTCTCGTTTACAGCTCTGTAGCCCCCCCTTGCAACCTCAACACAAACTCTCTCCTACACGGGTTGGATCAGCAGCCCCAGGGAGATGACCCTGGATAATTGCAACCCACACATGCATCTCTGCTGCCTCATTGCCTTAAACAGGCATAGTTCAGCCTGGAGCTTCAACTTACAAACCTCATGATAAGCAAAGCAAGAAACAGGCATCACACATTGTTAAATTTCTCAAATAAGTATAAAAAATAATGACATGTAAACATCATGGTGCTGAAGTAAGCAGACCTCACTTAAATGAAAGCAGACATGGGGCATCTCAGTGGGAAGGTGTTGCTTTTGTAGTGATAGTACCTGGAGCAGTTAACTGCCATCTTCTTGCTACTAAAGCGGCTTTAGTTCACTTTGAGCTTATTGATAACACCATATTTATATCCTTAGTAGAATAGCTTCCTGGAATGTCTCCATCTTTTTCAGTTTGGTTCTCTTTCCAGTTTTCAAACCATTTGGAAGTTAACTTTCCCCTTCCCATCCATTTAGCTGACCTTAGTTAGTCTCTACTGTGCCGTGGATATGCTGCTCTCAGAGATGCAGTCACTGCCAAATCTCTTTCCTCTTTGGCACTTGTGCTTTTCGGGAGACCTGACTCTTCTGAGAGGGTTATTTGAATTTTCACAGTCCCTTATCTTGTACCAGCTCTAAGGGAGCAGTTTCACCTCTGCATGAGTCTGTAATCAGAACAGGATGCTGCTCTCCATCCTCACCAGACAGCTGAGCTGAACTCGATGTCCTTATTCTGTCTCTTCAGCCAGTTGGATCTCAGCTCTGTAAAATGCAGTTGAGCTGATCAAGAGAGAGAACAGGAAAATGACACTCAATGAACTCCAAGCACTCAACTATGAGCACGTGTGCCAGGTGTGATCATTCATCTGCCACCAGTGCTTGGGTCCCACAGCCTCCTTCAGTTGGAGAGTTTTTTAAAAATCAGATTATTGTTTCAGGCAATTGTAAGACAGTTTAAGTACTCTTTTTTTTTTCTTTTTTTTTTTTTCCGGAATATAAGTTGCTGCCAACCTCCTTGCTGTGGCAGTCTCCCCAGAGAAGTGTGAAAGCAGTGTGAATTTCATCAGGCTGCTGACTCAGCAGTTCCTGTTTCCACAGCTGAGGCAAGCCACAGCGGGTAGGGACAGCAGGGCAGGAGGGAATGTGTAACACAGGACCCACACCAGTGCATAAACACTGCTGCTGCTGGAGACAGGGAGTACCTTACCTCCCTGAAAGGTTTGTTTTCTGCTATGGGGACAGGCAAGATATCACCTTAAAGTCACTGATAGTTCAGTACATCAGGAATGCTTTTGACTTTGGATACCTCTAGAAGGTTGCTGTCCTTGGCTCCAGTCACAAGACCTCACATTTTCATATGTTTACTAGTGCTAGATAAATTCCTGCACAGCCTCCAGGCCCCTAGGCATGCTGCTGGCAATAAATTACCTCTCTCTGTTCTTAAAAATTGTGAATTCGATACAAAGTCTCCCAAGCTTCTGTCACCTGAAGGTTGCACAGACACTGACTTCTAACAAAGCTCTAGAGCACTCATCTCTTTCTGCAGTTCAAATACCAAATACAGAAAAGGCAAAATGATCACACTTCAGTCACAATAAAGTCTAAGAGACTGACAGAGCTATGGCAAAGAGCCAACCTGTAGAGAAGCATTTTCAGCTAACCAATGCCCACTGTGAGAGCTGTGCTGAGTCCTGCTAGCTGCAGGTGGGTTATCTACAGCAAGGACAGGACAATTTTACTTGTTACCATACAACAGGCCAGCCTGACCAGCAGGCAGAAGTCCAAAGGAGTTTGTAGGCTACTGCATCACAGCGATGATGGATCACTCAGTGGATTCCCCAGAAAGGGACAATTCTTTCCTAGCAAAGGTTGTCACCATTTCCTGTCATCCCAGCACAGATCTCCCATTGCAGCACATCTTCCCAACTTCTAAAAGCTGAGCAGATCTGTATCAGTGTATCTATTTATCCCATATGGAGCCTGGATTAAACACATTACATGGCATTTCCCCAGCATGTAGACAAGAGGAAGCTGTTTGCCTCTACGTGACTTTTCAGCTAACTAATGACCCAAATGCAGTTTGCCCTGCTGAGGAACCTCATGTGGATCTGTGACCTCTTAAGAGAGCTTTGGGACTGTAAAGACAGTAAACACAGAGTACCTGCAGTTTTACTGTTTGTGAGCACTGAAATTTTTGCTTGCAAGCTAATCTGCGTTGTATAGGTCAGAAAAGGGTACACATAAAAAATTGTACCAGTTTTTGTGTTTACTTGTAGTGCTCCAAGCATACAATGACACAGAAACCGAGACATGACCTACATAAAAGCCTGGCAAGGTTTCCAGCCTTCCACTGAAGACAGCACAGTAATGCCATTGCTCTTAGGACAGCGTGTCTCACCATAATGCTGCGCCTTCAGGCAACAGCTCAGCTCCTGAGGAAAACATGAAAGTAAGTTGCAGCAGGTTAACTTAGCACACAGGTTACTCAGTCTTTGACCTTGTGGGACATGTTGCTACAAGTGAATCAGGAGCATATTTCAGTTCTCCAGGACACCTGTCCCTAACATTTTTATTTTAGATAACAGTGTTATATAGCTGCTGGGCTGGACCATGTCTATGCATGGAGTAAACAGAAACCATCTGAACACCTCCAAAATGTGAAATCCTACAGAGATAAAAGCATGTGAGATCAATGTTGGCTCAAATAAACACTCAGGACACAGTTCTTGCGCTTCAAACCTTGCTCCTATCTGCACAAGCTACTCCGTTACATACACTTGGGCATTTTTCCATCCAAAACCTCAGTGTTGGACATAAAAACATGAACAGAAATTTTGTTTCTAGAAAACTTGGTCAAACTGAGGGGGGAAAGGGAACAGAATCTATTGCTTGCCTGGCAAAGCAATCTCTGCATGAGTTAATTGAGGTATGAAACGCAAATACCTTCTGGGGCATCCTGCAGAGATGGGTAATTGACCTTCCCACATTTCAGTATACTGCAAACCTTAACAGGAAAAAAAGCAAGCATCTCTTTCCCACTGTTTAATTACGTTTCTGCTCTACCGTGTGTCTCTGCCTGGTGCCTCGCTATTCCCCAGGCGCCACTACCCCTTCCCCGCTGGCTGCCATCGAGGCCATCGAGGCGGGTCGGGAGAACAAAGCGTGTTGAGAACTCTGTGGGCAAGGGGAGCCCCGGGAGCTGGGCCGGCAGGAGCGGGTCTGTGCCGAGGGCCGGCAGGTCGGGAGGACAAAGCGTGTTGAGATCTCTGTGGGCAAGGGGAGCCCCGGGAGCAGGGCCGTGAGGAGCGGGGCTGTGCGAAGGGCCAGGCAATGCGGGAGAACAAAACGTGTTCTGAACTCCGTGGGCAAGGGGAGCCCCGGGAGCAGGGCCGGGGAAACGGGGCTCTGCCGAGGGCCGGCAGTGCGGGCGGCACGGAGAGCAGAGCTGTCCCTGCCGTGAGGGCACGGCCGGGGAACCGGGGAGGCTCTGAACGGGATGCGTCCACGGCAGAGCCACCGAAGTCGCAGTCCAGGCCGTAGGCACCTGGGGACCCGAGCCCATCTCCTGTAAGGGGCTCTCTGTAACTCTGACTGCTGTGAACTCCCACTGGGCACGGGGCACACAAAGACGGGACAGGGCCATCACCGGCACCCGCGCCACCTGGGAAGAGCCGTCCCACGGGGAGCGCGCTCCGCCGGCCGGGCCCAGGGGCACAGCGCGGGGGGCGGCCGGGCCCGGCCCGGCTCTGCGGGCCCGGGGCATGTGCGGCGGCGCGGGCGGCGGGGGAGCGGCGCCCCAGAGCCGCGCCGCAGAGCCGCTTCCTGCCGCTATAAATAGCGCCCGGCCCAACATGTCCCGGCCGCCGCAGCGGCTGCAGCGCCGGCGGAACCCGCCGTGCCCTCCCGCCGCCTCGCCCGCACGGAGCGCGGTAAGGGGGCTGCGGGAGCCGCGCGGGGCTCCCGGCGGCCGGGGCGGGGGTCTCGGGGCGGGCAGGGCTCCAGCGGCCGCCGCGCTGGGGCGGCTCGGCACCCCCGGCCCCGCGGGACCAGCGCCCTGCGGGTACAAGGGTCGGGAGCCGAGTCTCGCCTCGTGCCTGTCTGCTCTTTCTCTCTTTTCTTCCAGACTGCTCTGTCTCGGGCTGGACGCGTTCCTCCTGCCTCCCGAAGCCGTGCTGGCAGGCTGGGATCCCTCCCTGCTTCCCCTCCATTCCCGCTTCCCCCCGGTTGGGCGCGTTGCCCGCGGTGGCGGCTGGCGCTGCCTCGGGGCGCAGCCCCCGGCCCCTCGGACCGTGCCTGTGCCCGGGCTGCCGGGGACGGGGCTGCTGGCATCCCTGTCCATCTCTGCTGCTCTACAGCCACGGCTCTGAAATCCTGGCTGCCGTGTCAGGGCGGGGAGAGCCTCGCTGGGCTGCGGCTCACGCTGGAGCCGTGGCACACACCGCTGCCTGCACGTGTGGCACCCACGCTTGGCATCCTTGTTTGGTCACACACGCAGGTGTTCGTGTCGCAGCCTCCCTCAAGTGCTCTCATCTGCAGCGGATGATGAGGTGGACCGTGTAGTTAGGCTGTATGGTGAAGTCAACAGAGCGGGTCTCTGCCCTCTGAGCTGGCTCTTGGGGGCTTTTTGAGAGGAATCAACTCAGGGAACCTCAAGTGACCAGTCTTCAAGTTTGAGCTTGTCTTGCACTTTGTTTGCCTCTGCTGCTTTAATGGCTGTGTTTCATCTTCTAATGAACACCTTCTGGAGTGCAGGGCTATGTGCCTTCTCAGAGAGTAGGTGTTCCTCAGCTACCACGTAGCCTGTTTGAGCAGCCTCTCTAAAACAAACGTGATAACAGCCCTTGTCACTGGCACCAAGGTGTGTGTGTTCAGGAACCCACCACGAGATACTCTTGAATTACTCCTTTACTCCTGTAGTGTGTTCTCAAAGACAGGGCTGTAATAAGCAGCTGCTCTCAGTTTCAGGGGATGGGCAGTGTGTTTTGCTTCTCATTCACACCCTTTTTAACTCTGTCAACCTCCCCCTCTGTTTCTTCTGTCCACAAGTTCTTCCAAGCCCAGTTTGGGTGGATGGTGCAGAGACCCAGGAGGCCACATAAAAAAGAAAAGGTCCTCTCAGAGCCTCGGCTTGGGAGCCTTGCCTTCAGTGAAGGTGGGAGGCATGGCAGTGCACTTTTTCAAGTGCTGTGAAGCACGAGGCCAGCTGAGCTGGCATGTACTTTCCCCTCTGCTGTGAGGGGAAGGAGCAGATGAGGAGGAAATACAGCTGTTCCAGAGCACTTCTGCCTTCTGTCCAGCCGGAGCATGTGAGGGGGGAAGCCCTACGCAGAGA
Source organism: Melospiza melodia melodia (assembly GCF_035770615.1). NCBI lineage: Eukaryota > Metazoa > Chordata > Aves > Passeriformes > Passerellidae > Melospiza > Melospiza melodia. The sequence goes on along the minus strand of NC_086201.1, from coordinate 21,227,279 downwards.
GAGATTCAGGAAGAGAGTATGGGAGGGTGGGGAGGGGCGAGGGGAGGAGAGGAAAGCTACAAATGGGGAAGAAAAGCTCTTTATGTATGCGCAAATGTTATTTAAAGATCTGTTTAGCTAGAGCGAGAGCAAATAGCCTGAGATTGAGATTGTATCTCTTGAGTGCCTGTTATTGTTCCTCCAGAAAGTGCTGCTTTTCATTCCTCAAGTATTATGTGTGTCTTTCTGCCTCACTCTTCGAGGCTCTTCAGCATCCTCTGACCTCAAGCTGAGCAGGACGTTGCCCTTAGCTTCTGCCCGTCAAACGTGTAGTTCTCTGGGTTGTACATGAAATGATTATTCCCATAGTTGGTTAAGGCAAGTTTCTGAGGAATGCGAAGCCAGAGGCACGCCAGTGCTGTGGCTGGCCTTGACTGCAGTGCAGGCATTTTGGGACAGGGGCTGTGCCTGGAGGCTGTGGTTGCTCTGTGTGTTATCCTTGGCAGCTTAGGGATTCCTGCCTCTGCTCCTGTCCCTCCCACCCTTCTCTTCTGTCTTACTGCTGCTCACCTGTTCCTCTGCCTGTGCTGCAGCTGCTTCAGCCTTTCCCAGTTATCTCTGGGGTTCTGCTGAGTAGCTCATAAGTCTGAGTAAGATGAGAGCTGCTGCTCCCTTGTCTGTAGAGAAGTTCCCTCTCAGCCCTGTGCTGCTCTCTCCTGCATCCTACTTTGACATCCCTCACCCCAACCCTTGGGAATTAAAGCAGTTGAAACTCTCTAGCTATGTCCTAATTACTGCTGCTGCCTTGCTATTTCTTCTGAAATTGCACTTCCAGCTTTCTCCAGGATTAGTTTACTTTCTGAATGAGATCAGGTAGTAAGGTACAGTCTTTTGGGGCTGCATGGCTACAAGACCACTAAACCTTTTTTTTTCTTAATGGAAAACCCAGTTACCTACCCCAGCAGGGTTTCATTGCTTTTACCTGTGTAGTACAGACAGAACTGAAAGTGTGCATCTAAGAAAAGATATTGGCTGTGGAAAGAGCAAATTTCCCACCTGTGATAACAGGATGATCTTTACATCTGATGACATGCAGACCCCGAAAAGGCCACTGAGAAGCACGAGCAATGCTAATCCCTTTGGGAAGGGAGCATGCTGCAGTATTTGTCTCCATTGCCTACACTGCATAAAGTTCTAACAGCTATTTAGTTTTCTGCCCTGCTTATATAAACACCCATCTGCTTTGTGGGGAGAAAAGAGTGCATGTTGGTGTTGTCGGACAATTGTGACATGACAGGAAGGCATAGGCTTCCTTTGGAGCACACGTGTTGTTGATGGACTACATGTACAGTTTAGTAAAATGTCTTTATGCAGCAGCTTTGAGAAATGTTCTGAGCTTTTAACTGCCTTGAGTATTCATCTGGTTAATGGACTTATGTATAGAAACCATATGAAATAATGATGCAGCAGAAGGGTGGGTTTCTTTAAAGTTTATGCTTTTGCCAAGGTAAACATACCTTAATTATGGTTTCTTCACAATAATGAAGTGTTATCAAAATTCAAATCTAATTAAATACTTCTGTGTTCTTTCTACTGATTTCTCTTATTCTTGACTCCAACACCTTCTCATTTTCTTCATCTGGTGCACTCTAACATTTGCTCTGTGGGATCCCTTATAAAAAGAACTGTTTACTGTTTTGGTTCAGAATCTCTGGTGCTAGCTGTGGTTGAGTAGGGGTGTAGAGACCCAGTATATGGGGAGATAATTAAATTCTGGGGTGGTGGAATAGATTTTAGTAGTACTGAAGAAGTGGGTACTATGGGTAGCCACCACTCTGGAAGGCAGCTGTCTGTCCTGTGTGCAGTTAAGACCTACTTGTTCAGCTCCTTCCTTCAAAGAGGTATGTGAAAACCTGTTATAGAATAATAACTGCTGAACTGTTAGTTGGCAAATAGCCCAGAAAAGGCATTATTAAAGAGTAAATTTAATAAAGATGTCCATTATCATGCTTTAGTAGGCTGCTTTGTTTAAGGTAATTTGTGTGCTTGTGGTGACCAGTATGATAGTGCAGTGTTCACCAAGTACATGCATGCATTTCTCTGGGTATCTGAAGAGCAGGAAGGAGAAGTAACAAACTGTTTACTATGTTAGTACTCCTTTTGGGGACTGTGTCACTGCTGCTGAGCTGAGAGTGAAATCTGAATAGTAAAAAGGTTATTTTTTCAGTGGCAATAACCCTGAACATCAAGGCCCTGAAAGGTGCTGGAGTTTCTGTTCATCCTTGCAGGCACACAAGTCTGCAAGTGCAGCTGTCCTTGGGCCTCGTCCAGCACAGTTCACACAGATCACTCAGAGTGTCTCTGAGGCTGGAGACACAAGTGGCGGGGGAGCAGTTTCGTCTAAATCAGAGACATCAAAGGTGCTCAGAATAGAAAGTTTTTCCTAATTCCTGGAAGGAGATAAACGGGAAGCACAAGGAGTAGTTTGAGAGTCTGTTTTGTAACACTTAACTCAGTCATAACTTCATTAGTGTTCTTCATTTGGATCCAATTACACATAAGTATGCTTTGGAGTTAAAACGTATAGTTTTGTAATTCCTTAAACTACTAATGTTGTGGGAGCAGCGGTTTCTGAGTTTTAATGTGTTCATGTGCACCCCTCATCTTTGATGTGCTCAGTGTGTGTATAAATGGAGCTCCCACCATTTCCTTGGGGGCTAAAGCCCATGAGAAGGGCCCTCCTGTGTGCCTGTCCATGCTTTCATGAGAGCCCTCTTTCTGTTTGTGCTAAGCTTGAGCACGTAACTCCTGCTGAAGAAACTACAGGATATTCTTGAACGGGAAGTTGTACAGATGTTAAAAGAAATGCTCTTAGAAGCTTCAGTGAGCCCAAAATAGCTTCTGCATGTTTCTCTTATGATAAGTTCAGGAAAAGGGGTGATTCCCTCTTCTTCCCTCTCTGTAATATTTTGAGTGCTGAAATCCTCTTGCCATGAAGAGCAGGCAGTGTGGAGCAGGCTTCTCTGTATTCTTCTGGACCCTGACTTAACAGGGCCAGAAGTGAGCCCTAAACAGAAATTGCATTCCTTGGCACAGAGTCCTGCTTCAAAGAAAAATTTCCACTGAGGTCCTTGGTGGTGAGGGTGGTGAGGCTAACCACTGAAGCTGGTTGTCTAGAGGGATTGTGGAGTCTGTTGTTGGAGATGGTCTGCAAAGTGGGTAAGGCCTGAGCAATTTGCTTGAAGGCAGGTTATCCCTGCTCTGAGCTAGATGAGATCCAGCAGTTCCTTCCAGCTGGCTGTTTGCCATGTTTGTGCATTACGGGGGAAGCATGGCCGCCTTTGTCTGTCCCCAAAACCAGTGGGAATAAATGTAGTCTTAAAATATCTGAAAATGGCCTTGGGAATTCTGAATAAAGACTTCAAAAATTGAAGTATGTAGAGAAGCATAGTGTAAGAAGGTAATTTTGCCCAAAGTCTCTTAACAGCAGGTCAGTAATAGTGCTGGGAGAGGATCATAAATCTCCTGGCTGGCAGACTTGGTAGCTAAAAGATTTTGTCTTCACACATAAAACTACCTCCTTTCCTTACTCAACTATTTTCAGATCATTTGGCAACAGAGATTACACTTACCTGCTGAGAGATATCTTTCTTTTTTTTTCCCCTTATCAGTCGTGTTCATAGAGAGTTTTAGTAGTAAAGAAAAATGTAGTGCATTGACTTTTTCAGAAACCTAGAAAATGTGATCTGGAAAATAATTTGGTGAAATAAAGACAAGAGCTGCAAAGGAAATTTTTGGAAAGTGATGTTATTCCCAGTTAGTTGCACAACAATTAATATTATATTTTTTAAGAGCAGACAAAGCTGTGCACTGAATCCAAGTTTGTTTAAAAAAGAAAAATCACTTGAAAACTTCTAAAAACCTGGAAGTTAAGAAGGACACAGATCAGCACTTTAGAGAGTATCATGGAAGGAGTTAAGCTGTGAGTTAACTGCATCTGTGTTTCAAATCTGAATGCTACGAACAAGGCACCATTCAGATCTTCAGTTATAAGTTATGCTGAATTCGTTATGCTGAGGTTTTTTAAATTCTGTTCAGAGGAGAAAAAAGAAAATCATGTCAGATGAAAAAAAATCATTACTCTTGTTTTGGTAGCTTGTTTTTTAAGTCATGAAGTAGGATTTTTTTTTTTTTTTTTGTCTAGCACTTACGCAGGTCATCTGCTAAGTATTAGCAGCTGTGGAACTGTGGAGTTGCATAAGCATAACTAAAAGTCAGTGGAGCCTTGCACCATTCTGCAGATCTATCCATTGCTTATTCTCCACAACAACAGATCAATTTTGTAGCTCAGTTGACACAAATCCCTAAATGTTAAGAGGGCATCAGCAGGCATGGCAAGTTGGGAAATCCTTTTAAGTCATGGAAATTAGATAGGATAATGCATTATTTTATTGTTGCCACAACCTGCTGTCCAGTTAGACATGTGCCTTGGTGTTCTGTGAAGAGAGCTATGTCAGAGTAATGCCCTGGAACAGCTGAGCCTGCCAGCTATACAAACCTGATTTGTCTGAGCAGCTTTGCTTGGAAGATGGGTATGGGTGCTATGCCTGGCTGCTGTGGGAGCACGACAAGTGTGAGTGCTCACACATGTGTCCCAGATTAGCCATGCTTGGTGATATGGCCGAATACAGCAGTCTCTTTTAAGCGTTAGAAAAGGCATCTTTGCATGTGTGGAGCTGAGGGCCTGAAATGTCCTGGCAGGGGAGATACCTGCAGTGCACATGTGAGTGGGTTGGCAGCAGCAGCAGCCCGAGGCTGGCAGGTCCAGCCTCTGCCCCCAGGTTTTTGATACTGGCTCAGCACACTGCAGGATTTGCTTAGCAGGGTGTGTGTCTTCCCACTGAACCTGAGGTTACAGAGAGCTTAATCTCCTGAGGTTCTGCCTTTTAAGTCATAGAATATGTAATGAATTTTCTGATCTAGACTTTGGCTTTGTTTTCAGCTTTGTTTTTTTCATCTTTTCTTTTGCTGATTTTAAGATCTCCACAGGCAAGAAAGACTCTGAAAGGGTGAGTACAGTGTTACTAAAATATGATCCTTACAATACTTGTTCTTGGAAATTAAGGAGATAAAATAAGTTTCAGCAAACAGTGTCCCTCTAGACCAGTCCATGTACCTGATGGCTCAGAGCTAAGCCCTGTTCCCTCTTTCAAGACTTGAAGAGGAGTTTGGCTGAGCTCCCATTTTTTCCCCAACCCTTCTATTTTTTTTCTCTTTTTCCCTTTTCCCCCCACCCCTTTTCCCCCTGCCATTTTTAAAGCAGTGATGTGAACAGTTAAGTGAGGATGCTTCCCCAGGTAAGTGGTGTCTGTGCTGTTTCTGCTGGGAACAACAGGCAGTGCTTCATTTGCTCACCTCACCAGCAGGCTCTGAAAGTGGTGGGACCTTTTGCTGCCCTGCAATTGCCTTGGTCCCTGAGGAGGGCTGTAGGTGCTTGGAGGCAGATTGCAGCTCCAGTTGAAGCAGCACTCCAGAGTGGCAAGTGTGGCATGGATCAGGAGCCTTCCTTTTTGAGTAGTCTGAACAGGATGGTAGCTGTTTGTGGCTAGCACCAGCTAGATAGATGTGGAGGACAAAAAATATATGGTGGTGAATAGAAGAGAGGAATGCTTTTTGCCCCCCTCACCTCCTACCTGAGGAAAGAATTCCTCAGCTGGTAATTAAAGGACACTATTGTTTGATGGTCTTTTGGTTCAATTTGATTTGCAGTTTGGCAAACATGGACAGCATCAGCCATGCAGTACTGAGCTCTACCATCCTGTCTTTGGTTTACTCCAACTGATCAGTCCTCCCATGACCATCACATCAGTCATTGCTCTCCTCATGTCCTCCTTACCCAGCACTGACTGACCTACCTTGCCTAGCATATTCCCAAAACTGTTTCTGGCATAGGAATGCAAAATAGAGAATTTTTATTGCTACTTTCAAATTTGAAGTTACTGAAGACAGTTTTCAAAGGAAGTATTAAATGTAAACCAAAAAGGCTGCTGTGTTGTGTATGTTGTAAGTAAAGAAGGACTTGCTCACTAAGTGAGCTTGCATGACTCAGTGTAGTGGGCTCTTTATTGCCTTGTCTTTAATTTTAAGACCCCTGAGATAGGGAATGCATTTGAGCAGGGCCCTGTAGAATACATTTTCTATTTGAGTATGATGAAATGAAAAATCAAAGGATAGCAATGTGGTGGTATCTCTGTGTGATTATTTCAGTTTGAGAGAATGCCATTCAAATGAGGCACATGAACAACACCTCATTGTATATCATTGTTTAGGTCTGCAGGTTACATTTTAAACCATTCCAGACCATTACTGCTTGGAAACAGAAAAAGATATTCCTTAAAAGTTCAGCTTTTCCATTCAATAGTCCTGATGGCATCTTGGAATACAAAACTCTCAAATGGTAGCAGACAGCCCCAAACCTTTGCTTTAATACTCGGCAAAACCAAACCACAAATAATTATAACTTGGAGCTTCCTACTGTATTTTCAAATAAAAGTTCCTCATTTGATCTTAATAGGTGACTTAGGGAGAGAAAAATAATTGCTTCATGGCACAGTTTACTTGAAATAGATTATTCTTAATTGAATTGGCCAGTGTCCCTTGGGTATAAATGAACAACTCATGTTCTTATCTCATTTGAAATTAAAACTAAACCAGATAAGGCTTTTCAAAGTGAAACATCTTACTCTGAGGAGTTGCAACATACTTAGCATACTTACACTTACTTTACTTGTACCCTTAGGTGGAACTAGAGCAATATTTATTTTTTCATTTAGTGGTTATCCTTTTCCAAGCAGCTCTCCGCAGGATCAGTGTCTCCAAGTTTTATTATAGCTTTTCCTTTTTTTTTCATTTGTGCATCCTTGAAAAAAAGTGTGCATGCTGTCTGGTGTCAAGAGGAAGACAAATTAATTTGAGCTGCTATAGGGAACTAGAAAATGAAGTGTTCCATAACTGACAAACAGCTTGAGATGACTGGACAAGTTCCCTCTTTATTCATCGAAAATGTGCCAGTTGTTTAGCAGAACATCCCTGATAATGCGAGTGAATTGCAGGGTAAAACCCAGTTGGATGTCATCATGTGCAGTACTTAAATGAGAACACTGAGGGATTTTGTGCTTCCAAGGGAAAGAATTGTCATTGTTGTCTTCTGTTTTGTGTTACTTGAAGTTCCCCAAGAAAGTTTCCTCTTAGGAGGAATAATGGAGTTTATAGTAAGAATGATTTATGACTGCTCTTTTTTACTTGAAAGCTTTTGTACTTCTCAAGAAATGTTTGTTCACCATCCACTCACTAATCAGCCAGACTGGGGAGGCACTGAAGAAACCATAGAAGTTATACCACGTGATATCAAACACCAGAGCATTTACAGCTTCCAAGGCCTTTGCTCCAGGCCATCCATTGTGAGATATAGGCAGAAGCAAATGAGAATATAATGGGAAAATTTGCAAGAAGGGAAAGTAAAAAAAAACAGAAACCACCCAAAAATGTATTTTCACTTTTTTCCCTTTAGACAGAAATAAAGAGATGTCCCACTGCTTAATGAGGCAGGGTTTTATGCCCTACAAAGTGAGAACAAAGATACACAAAAAATCCATTCTGAACTAGCAGAGGGGTTGATGAGTGTAACTTGAACCCAGTCCTGTAGGTGCACAGTTTGTGGTGATTGGGAGTGGGGCTGTGGGAGCCTCATCCCCAGTGGGTGCAGCTGTGCAGGACAGGTGAGCAGCATTGGAGGCAGTGGGACAGGGAGTGCCCAGGGGCACTGACCAACCACCACAGGGAGCAGAGGGCACACAGGTGCAGGGCATGAGCCATGAGGGGCACACAGGTGCAGGGCATGAGCCATGAGGGGCACACAGGTGCAGGGCATGAGCCATGAGGGGCGCACAGGTGCAGGGCACGAGCCATGAGGGGCACACAGGTGCAGGGCATGAGCCATGAGGGGCACACAGGTGCAGGGCATGAGCCATGAGGGGCACACAGGTGCAGGGCATGAGCCATGAGGGGCACACAGGTGCAGTGCATGAGCCATGAGGGGCACACAGGTGCAGGGCATGAGCCATGAGGGGCACACAGGTACAGGGCATGAGCCATGAGGGGCACACAGGTGCAGTGCATTAACCATGAGGAGGGTATAAAGGGTTGGGCTAAAGAACAAGAAGGGCAGACACGTGCAGCCTTCTGGAGTGGTGTTACTCTGTATGGGTTGAAGCCTTCTGCTATTGTATGGTGGTATCTGTGCATTGTGGCCATCTCACCTGTGCCATGCGTTGTGGCACATGCTGCGACACAGTGCTGCCCTTGGTGTGTGATTGCTGTGGAAGATTAATGCTGAGATGACACCAGTGGAACAGGATTGCTCCAGAAAAAGTCAGGACATCATTTTTCAGGACTTTCCTTGGAGCTGTTTTCTGTTGAGCTTCTGGTAGAAGCTTTCTCTTCTTGTCTGGTAGACACTGCTGGTTAATTTTGGAAATCACCACTCTGAAAGGAGGATGACTGTTCCTTCTGCTCTAAAGCCCCAATGCCCTTGGCATCTTTGCTTTAAAGTTTTGCAGGGTCACTGTTATGTGATTGTGGTGGAGAGGAAAAAACTCAGATTATCTGCAGACTTGTTTGGTGCATAAACCTGGGTTCTGTCAAGTCACGTTGTCAAAAATTGCAGTTTAGGTTCTTGTATTAAGTCTGGCTTGTGCAGGTTGTGGTTTCTTAATTTCTCTATGGAGCATATGACCCTGGTATCACCATCATTTCCTCTAACATACATTGAATCAGGATTTCAGACCCTGCCACTAGGGAATAATGCCTGGTATAGGACAAGCATAAAAGAACTTTTAAATAGTTCTTGAGGGTATAATTATGGAAATAGCCTTTGGGACAGCCAAGGGTCTTCAAAATCCAAATTTCCCAAAGCGATGCGAAGTGCTGGCATTTGAGGCTGAGAGAATAGTCCTTGTCCCATTTACCAGCAAAAAGCCCAAAGTTAAACATGTCACAAAGTTCACTTAAATCTGAACTAGAAACATCAGGTAGGTATATACAGCCTGCATCACAGCTTGTGCAGCTGAGCCCCTGCTGGCAGCGTGTAGTGACAGGGAACAGGTGAAGAAACACCTTTAGACTCCCACAGTGCTTGGGGATGCTTTGAGGCATTGCTGGGAGAGAGTCAGGAGTAGGAGCTGGCAATTCATCCTCCATCAGGAACTGTGCTGGGCCTGCTGGGACTTACTTGGCCCACAGACCAACTGGAACCATTGGGCTCTACCAAAGTGCCCGTGACTAATCTTTCCTACCCAAAGGGACTCATCTTTTCAGGCCAAGCAGGAGGGGTTTTAGGACGTCTTTGCTGCTTTTCTCTGTATTGTTCTCTTAGGTCACTGTTGTGGCCTCTCAGGAAAGCCAGCCAGCTTTGATGAATGGTCTAGAAATTTGACTGTAAGGCATTTCTGCTCTTTTAGCAGCACTCTTTCAGACAGCCATGCTTCAAATTACACAGTCTGGGGTTTCTGTTGAGCACAGGTAATGCCCTTGGAGCCATAAGCCATAAACTAAGCTGTGAATTTAATTTTTCAGTTCTCTACTATATACTTGACCTTTTGCTGGTGGGAGAGGAAAGACGAAACAAAATAAATGTAGAGGGGGATGCAGACAGATGATTGCATGTTTAGTTATAGTTGTGTATTTAACTTCTGCTAATGAGGGAGACCAGGTGCCAAGCTGTTTTGAGCCAGAATATCATACTATTGCCTCTGCTTAGCTCAGCCCTCCCATTTGGGCTATCCTGACTGCCAGTTCCCAAGTGTGTTATGGAAATTTGTGTCAGAGGTCCAGCTCCTTGTATTTGTCTGGCTGTGGGAACAATAGGATATTCCCATACCCTTTTGAGGTAGAGGTTTGTCTTGTAAGTGCAGTCTCCTGATAACTGACTCAATTTCAGCAGTTGATGAAACCAGATTTTAATAAATGGCAATATAAAGTGTTTTATTTTTAAACCAGCAGTTTACTCTCTAAGCCAGGTGAGCTGTAACTAAACATTGCTTTCTGTCAGATTAAGCATAGTCTACATGCAGTGAGTTGGTAACCCCAGGTGTGCAAGACAAAATTTCCTGCTCAAAGTGGCATTGCAGGAGTTCCATGCTGAAAGCCATCATGCAGCAGTCAGATTGTCAGCAAGGATTGAGGCTGTTCCCTGCTTGGCTAATGAGTGATCCTTTGGGACCAGGGCCATGGGTGGGCACAGTGGTGTGAGCAGTCTCACTTGGTTGTGTCCCATGTGGCTGCCCCTCGTGTGGGTGAGATGTGGCATTTCACAACAGGGCTGAGTTCTTTTCGCTGTCTAAGGAAACAGAGAGTGCTAGTCTCTGAGGCTGTTATCTGGATGCTTTTCATGGACTCTGCAATTCTCTGTCACTTTTTAAACTACTGCTCTCTGGAATCACAGTGGCAGATTCTCCTAATTCATAGTAATTACACTGATAATTAAAGAAAAATGTGATATGCAGTGTACATACATATTCATATACTGATCCTCCCTTTCTCCTGTATTATTTTTTTTGGCAGAATATAATTGTCAATAAATATCAATGAAACACAAAGACATTCTCTGATCTTGTGCATGACCTGATCTTGCTCACCTTACTTGGATATAGTTCAAATCAGTATGGGATTGCTGGTAGCTGAGCAAAGAATAAAATCTCATCTGTTACACAGCAGAGAAGCTGATTCTATTTTATAATTACCCAGCAACTATGCATAGACTCCCATCTGTGGCTGTATTTGGCATCCAGTTATTCCTGATGTGAAATATACCACCCCTGGGAAGAATGCAAGAAATAGACTGAAGTTCCCAAAGACTGGGACTTGCTTTCTCTTTAAAAAAAAAAATTAAGAGCGTGTGAGCTTTGGCTAGAAGATTCAGAATGTAAAGGGGAAATAAACTAAGCATCACTAACAGCTTGAAATTGTATGGTTTGTGAAAAGATGAAAAATTGCTCTTATCAATGAATATTGTTTGTGTGGCTTTAAAATGTGTGGTGTTCTGGTAGATCATGATTTCCAAGGTGTAGATTTGTCTAGCTTTATTTGCATGTACATATATGTATCCGTATATATATATGTATGCTGATGCTCGTGGGGAGTTTGACTATAAAATATTACTCAGATTCAAATGTGATCTTAAAACCAGTTGAGGTTTTCTACTGAAATAACTAAGTATATAAAAATATGCCATCAAATATTCAGCTGAGCATTTGAAAACTTTGACTCATGTGAATAGCTGAAGACAGGTTGCTCAATAATAAATATATTTTAACTTTGCCATCATAGCAATGCTTATGTACTGAGAAAAGGTACTTGAAGCCTAGGCATGCCATTGGAAAATATAGCAAACGCTGCTCCAGAAAAACAGCTAGACAGATTTTACTGGATAAAGTGTTGAAAATATCCTTTGGAAAGATAGCATGGATTGTTTCTCTCTTGGTTGACCTGCTGAGTAAGTCCATATTCTTTGATAGAGCTTGTGTACCAAGCTTATTGTATAAAAAAGCTACAAACTAAGAAATCAGGTTGTATGTGGAAATAATTATTGGAAGCCACAACCAGCACTCTTAATAAAACTTCCTTTTTGGTTCCTGAGAATGTTCTAAGACTATGAGGAAATAATCTACAATGATATGAAGGGGCTTCCACACAAATAGAGTTCTCATTTTAGAAATATATCTAATTAGATACATATGTACATGTGTAAATAATACATATGCACTGCAGAGCATTTCTTCAGGAGTCTGTTAATATCTGTGTCAAAGGAGCAGGAAGGACAAGTAACTTTGAGAGCAAGGCTTGTCAGTTCAGCAGTTTTTGCTCAAGAAATACATTGGCATTTCTAGGCAAGAGTAAGTTTTCTTAGGAATGGCTTTTATGTGGCTGTCCTCTGAAAGGATAGCCTGTGGCTAAACCCAGGGGTGATAGCTGATAATGTAATCTCATGCACATGGCTGTGTAAAGGGCTTTGAGTTGGGTTTGGGAGGGGGTGTTCACTGTTTTCAGACAGCACTGGAACAGTGTAAAAACTCTTCATTTTCCATACAGACATGTCTAGAGAGTGGCAATCTGCCAGAACATTTTTGATCATCAGATCTTTGTTCCCATTTTGGATGAGGGACAAAATAGATTCCCTGTTTTATCTGGTATGATTTTCCCCACCCCCAAGGAATGTGTTAATATTTCATCATTTTGAAGAAATGTAGTGGGCAGCATTAAATATTTACGTCTCTCTGAAGTCACACAGATGCCACCAGGATCCCTAGCTCTACATCACACATGCTCTAATTCACCCCAAACACCCACTGTTTACTAATCTTCAGCCCCCGTCTGTGCCGATAATGAGAAAGAGGAAATGGAAACAGCAGGGATTATATGCTACTGAGAAGTCCCAGTTTCTGGTTGTAATTCTTTCAACAAACTCTTGCAGACTGTGCTCCTGCTTTGAAGTTTGAACACCTCTGCATTAGTGCTTGGCTCTGGTGATTTGGCTGACAGATCTGGGCTTGGTTGGTTTATTTGTGGTTGCATGTTCACGGTTCCACACGATGGTTTGCTCTTGCACTCGGGGGCAGTGCAGATTGTTTTGCCTGAGCACTGAGATGTTAATTGCTCAAATTTGCTGGTGACAGGTTCCAGATAGAAAACAGTCCTCACCATATTCACTGTTCTGTCTGTGTGTATAGTCATAGCCATGTTGGTGAATGGGGTGATTTTCTGTATGGTGAATAAATAGGGCCTGTTTTTATAAGGCAGAAAGTATGTGTTGGTGTTGAATGCTGGGTTTCAGCATGCTCTGTTAGTCTGTATCCTCACATCCAGTATACTCAGATGTGTGGGTAGTGCAAGTTTCTAATCTAAACCAAAAACTTCAGAGCCCACAATTGCCTTCTTACTTCCATAGCACAGGACAAGCAAGTCATTTTTGTAAATAGCTTTACTTCAGTTTCTCTTAACATCTTTCTGTGGCTTATCTGTCAGGCCACTATGCAACTTGTTATTGCTGCTGGGGTGGTCCTTTATTCGTAAATCAAACACTGTTTGACCTCGTGGCAAGTGAGGGGAAGTCAGTTTATGGCTTTAAAAACAACTTGTGCCATCTGCAGGGTTACTAATATGTGTCTCCAGAAAGTACCCAGGTGTACATAAAGGAGAGCTTCATGTGTGCTTTTCATTCAGAAGCTAAAGAGATAGTTTAGTCTTTTGTATGTGTGTGTATATATATATATATGTATGTATTTGTAAGGTGAGACATAGCATTAGTTGCAAGTGGTTGGCCCACACATAATGACCGCCAAAATTCCCTGTTGGAGCTTTGCTCCTCTGAAAGGTGGCAGCCAACATTCCTCATCTGTGACAAGGCTGGAGGAATAAATGTTTTGTTTACAAGGGGTGAAATTTATCAGGCTTCAGCTGTTTCCCTTCTTGTTCTAGTGGTCCACAGTCAGAGCTGACAGATGCTCTGGTGTCAGTGGTGACTCAGCAAACCCCGCTGTGCCGGAGCTCTGCGGACACGGTGGGTCCCCGGTGTCACACAGCTGCCTTTGCTGTCCCTGCAGTGCCTCTCCATGGCCCCACTGAAGGGCATGCAGCACTGAGCTTGGCTGGAGCAGCTCCCTGGGAGGCTGTTTGCTTTGGGCAGGGATTAAAAGTCCTGCGAGGCTGCTGTGAGTTACCTGCTGGGTGAGCAAATTCCTCCCCTCTCGAACAATCCCAAGTGTCTGGGGGGATATAAAAGTGTATTTGCCCTACCACAGCTCCAAGCACAGCTCTGGCACAGCCCATTGTGCGTGACTAGATCCTCACAGAGAAGTTGACACATTAAAAGTGACTTTGTAAACGTAGCCCCTTCTTAAAATGGAGAGAAATAGCCCATCTCTTGTCAGGGATCCGGGCTGTCTGAAAGCTCCTGGAGGAGCAGCTGGGTGAGGACAAAGAGGCAGTGTGCTGAGAGCAAGCATGGCCACTTCCTGAACTCTTCAACTTCCCCTCAGTGCCTCTGGAGCTCGGGGTCTGGCGTGTCATGTCTCTGCACGCTTACCGGGGGAAGATGCTTAAGCTGCATGAGGCTCACAGTGCTCTCAAGTGTCTTCCAGTGTAAATAATACCTTGGCCATTTGGCCCAAAACCTTCAGTGGGGGCAGAGCAGGTGCATCTGCAGACATGTGTTTGCACATGCTTTCCTACTACAGCTGCAGAAGCTCAGAGGTGCAGAAGGGTGTGTATGTGAGTCTCATGCAAAAGCATCCATTTTAGGGGCTGGTTTGTTGGGGGTTTTTAGTCATGCATGTATTTGCTTTTGCATGGGTGTCCTATGTGTGTTTACACATAAAATACTTGTATCTTTTATTAGCTGAGGGTAATTTGTTTAAGATTTAGCTGCTGCTCTGTAAATCCTGTTGTTGCTGCCCCTTTGCCAGAGGTCACTGCTCTCACATCTTTGTGGATAGGAAGGATTCTCAAAACCATTGTTACTCCATTGCCAATTATTTTAACCCACTGATATAAATTACTGGAGCTAGTTTGGCTCATTCGATAGTAATGAACTTGTAAGAGGTGGTAAGAAGCCCTGAGGCAGCAGATGGGAATGTAATCCCTGGCTGGTGGTCACCAGGAGGCTGCTCACAACATTGATGTCTTCATCTGGCACAGTTTAATTATAAAGATGACATTTTAGTGGAAACCTCTTAATTTATGTAGAAATTGCAGAGAATTCATCTACCCATGGGCAAAGAAGCAGCTCTGATTGGCTTGCTCTGTGTCTCTCACTGTAGCCATGGTTTTGTGTGACAGCCTGGGTAGTGGCACAGCCAGCTTCCTACTAGCACTTGTCTGGTTTTGCCTGGAAGTGAGAAAAGGGGGGAAAGAAATCTTGTGAGCTTTTGACCACCAGATCAGCTCCTCAGTGTGGTCCAGGGCACAGGCTGTGGAACCACTGTGCCAGCACACTTGAGGCAGCTGCGGGGTGCAGTGGGAGAACTGAATGGTGGATGCGGGACAGCCATGACTGAGTGTTGCTGCCAAAAGATTTGCATCCCAAATTTGCAGCATCACTGTCTCTGCACTTTCTTCCTACCTTCAAGGTTTTCACATTCACACACTAGGTACAGCTAAAGCAAATCTGTGCCCCAGCAAAGATCCTTGCAGTCAGTCTGTAAGGGAACCCCTGTGGGTTTGTAACCCACTGCTTTTACACAGGCCTTGCCAGGCTGATCAATCCCCCTGGCATTGTCTGTTGTTATTTCAGCTTGCACTAAATAAAGGTGTGACCATTCTGCCTCTACTGTGATCTGGTAATCTTCAGACTTGACCTCCAGACTGTGACAGTGCACCTGGTGGTGCACTCAGGGTTAGATTGCCTTTCCAAAATTTGTGTCTTTAAAAATAAAATTCTGATAAGCGCCACCTATTGACTAGTCCTGTAAACATAGTACTCTAATACAGTACTTTACTGTCCTTCCTTTTGTGACATATGTTCAGACCTATTTCCCCAGTGCTAAGATAACAATATGTGGATGCACACTAAGAAAATCTCTACTCTTCTAAAGGCATAAACTACTCTTCATAGGACACAAACTTCTGTTTACTATATTCAAATGAAAGTATTTCTGAAAATTGCTGATGACTGCATCTGTTTGAATCCATCAATTCACAACCACTCTGAACATTTGATAAAGAAATAGCCTTGAACTGAAATTTCCCATGCCTGCAGTGTAATTACATTCTCCACTACTGCATTTGTTTCCCCTTTAAAAGCTGGGGGGAGGCACACTGTGGCAGAATCGCATTCAGCATTTGGTATTAATATACAGGACAAAAAGGTCCATTGAATCATGGAGTGACTCAGAAGGCAGTAGAGGAGGGCTTTTTGGCTCTACAGAAATGTCAGTGGTTCAGCATTAGATCGGGAATTTCTTTACATGTTGTGAGGGACAGCTAGTTGTTTAATCTGATGTTAAAATGTGAGCGCAGTGAGTCTAGCAAGGTGCGGTGAGGAAGTGTGTGTCACATGCTCCTCACAGGAAATGAGCCTGGAGCTGCTGGGGAAGTTCAGAACTGGGTGACCTCCAACAGATTCAAATAGCACAGGTTAGTGCTCTTAAAACGTCTCTTTAGCTGTCCTGCCGGGGTTCTGCAGATGTATTTTCTCTGATTTTTGGCAGTAGTGGATGAGGAGTGCTCTGTGTGGCAGTTGTGCTAGCGGGCAGTAAGCAGTGTGGGATTTCAGAGCAGAACTCTACAGCACAGAAATAGGAAGCTCATCTGTGGGTTAGCTTGGTTTGTGCAAAGCTTGGAGCCTGCCTTGCAGTACAACAGCAGTGGGGCCTGAGTCACGTTAGAAGTGTGGATGAAATCTTCTCCATCTTGTTAAGACTTTCATAAAATAAGTTAAATGTCTGGATTTTTAATAGACGTGTTCAGTGTTAATAAATAGCAGAAAGCACTTTTCCAAGTAGAGGTTAAAATCATTGACTATAGTGAAAACTTCTTTTAGTTTGTTTTGGCTGTACCAAGTATGTAGCTCTTCTCTTTGATTTTACTGGCACAGTTTCTTGGTAAGGTGTTCTTTCATTCCTGGTGATTTCTGTTGAGAAATTGCATCATGACTTTTCTGTGCTGGAGAGTTTCAACTTGGGAACACATTGCATCAGGAGTTAAATTAATCTGAGTTGGTGCTGGAGAATTTGGGAGCTCTCAGAGGGAGACTCTTTAATGGGATGTATGTTTTGTACTCTAGCACAAATATAGAGTTGTTACTTTTAAATTACTGGGCAATTGTGATTAATTACCAATCTTAAAGTCAGACAAAGTCACAAAGAAAACAACCTTCAGGATGATAAAATGTGTAATACAGTAGTAAGTGCACAGAATCTGAACTAAAAGGAAATCCCAGTGTGGAAATGAAATCCCACGTGGTTCTGGGAGAGCATGGGGAGGAGGAGGTGACAGCTGCACAGCCAGCTCCAGCAATGGTGGCTGGAGGCCAAGCTGCTCACTCTGCACCTTGGGTCACAGCTTGAGAGGCAGAGGGGCTTGGACCGGGGTGGGGGCAGCAATCTCACACGAAATGCCCCTGCTGGGGCTGACAGTGCTGTAACAAGGCCATGCCGGGCATGAAAATCAGAGATCTGAGCATTGGACAGGAAGTCTAAAGCTGCCCATGCTTCTTCCCAAATATTTTTTAAAATGTTTTTCTGGCCATGTAGAAAATGAGACTGGGTTTCACAGCTCTCTCACCCTTATACCACCTGGAGCACTCATCCTGATGTCAGTGCAGAAGCCCCTAAGATGAACACAGTGGCCCAGGCCAGGCCAGGCTGCTCCGGCACGTGGAGCTGGATGCTGCACCTGGCCCTGCTGCAGGGCATGGAGGGTCTTGGCAAGCTGGGAATAGCAGGGCTCTGTTCCTGGGCAATTAAACAGCTCTGTGCCTCAGCCTTGCACAGCTTTGCTCTCGTATTTCAGCCTTTGGGGTTTTATATGTAGAGAAGGCTTTGGCCTTAGCTGGGCTCCTCTGCTTCTGTAAAACCAGCAAGTTTTCAGAGAGCCAGAGTTCTGCCCCAAATCAGCCTTTCTGATGTATTGGGGTTTATAGTCTTCACTGGAGCACTGTTTAACTGGGAATGCAATTTAAAAGCAATTTAATAAAATCCCACTGCAGACATTTTCATTTCTGCCTAATCCTCTCTTTTAGCGACTCATCTCAGATAGATTAGGAATTGTTTTAAGCTAAATGTAATGGCTCGTAAATAATATATTTGAGCCTCCATGCAGTGGCTTGTGCCAGGTATTTGAAATGGAATTAAAAAATAAACTGATACACATTCCTAAATAAATAAGCCCTAACACTTCTACTCTGCTACCACGAGTGAACTTATTTGGGTAACAGGATTGAAAGAGCAGAAGAGTTGTTCGAGGGGGGATTTCTGAATGGGCCTTTTCCAGCAGCTTGTATTATGAAATCCAGGGAAAGAATGTTTATTCCTCTACAAATTAAAAAGGAAATCTGCAAAAAGAGGAAAGGGAATAAAAAGTACAGACTAAACAAAATGAATTAAAATTGCATTGGAATGAGAGAGAAGGAAACCAAAAAGAGAACATAATAAAAAATGGAACCAGATGGGGACAAATTCTGTGCTTAGGAAGCAGAGGCTACTCTTCAGCTGCACTTCAGGAGGAGGAGAGACTGTATACATGTGTCTATGCATTTATTATCTATGGAAGAAAAATTAATTTTTCTGTGTATTTTTTTAGTTTTTTTGTTTTTCCTTTCCCTTCAGTAATGCTAATATAGAAGTTTGATTTGAGGGAGCTTCAAATTTAGATTAAAGCCTCATTAAAGAATCTTTAATTCTGCAAATAAATAGAATATACCACTCAATGTCACCTTAATCACTGGCTGGTTTTACTCCCCAAAATCTACATGGCTGTGTTGCACTGTTGAACTTGTGTCCACTGTGCACTTGGATCCATAGCACAGGGTTATTCTACTCTTGTAAGGGAGAAAGTAGGAGTTAAGATGTGCAACACCAGCTACTGCAAACCAGACCTGCATAGGCCAGCTTCAGAGAGTTTACTGCAGAATCCCCTCATGGGTTTCATTTTGCCACGTAGTGTATGCCAAGGTTGTGTGGTTGTGGGGGACTGGGCTCTTGAGACTGATTTCTAAATAGAAGTAAATCTGTAAAATGCTGAAAGGTTACTATGCTTAAATTTTATTTTAAAACTACTGATTTTTAAAGGTTGTATTTTGTTGTTTCTATTACTGAATATGTAAAATGGTCAAGTGTATTTTTTGTGGGGGTGTTATTTGTAGCACATCTGTCACATCTTCCAGGCTGTTGCCTCTCCTTTTCTTCCCCCCCCCCCCCCCACATTTGTTTCAGCTTTTGCACGTGTTTTTCTCTAGCCTAAACTACAGAAACCTCCTAATTACAAAGCTAGTTGTTGAACCATGTCCCTTAGTAGGAGCAGCTGTTGTAGTGGATAACTCTATTAGTCTTACCATCCCATCCATGGCTTTTTATGCCTTTTTGTTTTCCTTCCACTGTTTAAAATGGCTTTTACTATGTATGCGATGCTGAAGTTGGAAGAATGATCTTAAATTTGTTTGAGAATAAACTGGGTCCTCTGGCCTCAGTGAGCAATAAGGAGAACCTAGCCAATGTGTTTTCCTGTTCTGATTCCTCTTTAGAAGGAGGGGGGCTGTTCTTCACAGTACGCTTCCACTTTCTCATGCAGAATTCCTACTTATTCAAGAAAATACATAATGGACACATGCTCAGGCTCTGTGATCCCCAATGGTTCACAATTAATAGTTCTTTTCCTTTCTTCCTTGCAGGATTGTGCAACCTGGGAAATGTTATTGCCCTTTAACTAACTTCAGAAAGTGTATTCTGGACTGAATTGACCAGACCTCCCATTCTATGCAAGCATCTCCTGCTGGTGACCAGGTACAGAGCCTGTGGGGTTTGCACTGAGGGCTGGGAGTGGGTGGGAGTTGTGGTGTGAGCAGCAGCACAGGAAGCTCCTCTGCTGTGTGTCATTCCTGGCCTGTAAGCGTTGGGAGCTACAGAGCTATCTCATGTCTTAGGTTGCAGTGTGACAGTACAGGAGTCATTCTTCTCCAGGGCAGGATTAATGACAGTGCCAGTTTACAGGCGTGCTCTGATGTGCCACACCTTTCCTAATATCAGATTTAGGTGCCTTAGGTCACATCAGATTTTCTGCCAAATCCATAAGCTTTTAACATGTGAAGTGAGTTATTTTCTGTTTGTTTTTGTGGGTTTTTTTTCCATTCTAGTAGTACAAGGCTTACAGTGAAGGGGTTTAAGGCTTAGCAGCTAGGTCACGAGACCTTAGGTATGATATTACCAGGCACAATGAATTGTAGTTGTCATGAATTACAGCAGGTGACATTACACTTGAAAACTGCACAGTGAATGAAGCCTGCAACGTTTACAGTTTGGTGCTAATGAACAGGTACAGTATGAAAAGGTTCACTGAAACACATGGTTAGTAAGAGAGAAAGAACATTGTTTACTTGTAAAAAATTTAATTAATTTTTAATTTCATTTTTGGTTTAATTTTCTTCTCATTGCAGCAGAGGGTCCATCAGAAGGCATGGGCTGTAGATAGGCTGCAGTGTGCTGATCTGGAGCTGGTGCAGTCCAGCAGATCAAGTATTTCCTATCACAGATGCTCTGTCTTGTAAACCCCAGCTGGTGGCTTCCTTAGGATTACTGGGCCATGTAGAAACTGATGCTGGGAGGGTCCCAGAGTGGTTTGGGATGTTGGTTCCCTGTAGACATGAGCACAAAACCATTCAGAGTTTCTTCTAGATAAGTCTATAGCTGGTCCAAGTGGGTTGATGCTTTGGTGTAGTTTCAGCTGTGCACCTGCTTTGGAAATCACAGTCTGGAGAAATCTGTGTGCTAGGCTTGGAAAATGGGAGAGGGAAGAGCTAGCCCCAGGAACAGACAAATATCTCACTTCATTTGGGGATCCACAGCTCTTACCAGGCATGGACTGCCGCTGGATGAGGGTTGGTGCAAAGGCTGTTATTTGGAGAATTATTCCACAGGACTGAAAAAGATGGTACCACTGTGTTGTCAGTAGTCAAACCTCCCTGTTTGGGTAGGAGGGGATGGGCTGTTCAAAGAAGGGAGACAAGCAGGGTAAGGAAGATATGAGTATTTATAAACTGGCATTTATAAACTTACAATGCAATACTGAGATAAAGATGATACATTGTCACTCTCAGCCATTTCACACATGATATGGGATTATGGAAGGTCCCAGAAACAGCAGAAATAATGACAGCACAAATACCACCTGTGAGGAAAGACTGGAGGAAATATGATTGCTTAGCCTAAAGAGGAGAAGTTCAAGAGACACGTAGCCAGTTTTCAAATAACCATGAAGAAGAAAGGAATGAATTCTTTTATGCATCACTTGTAAATAGTGTGAAAAATAGTAAATGAAATCACAGCAAACAGAGGTCTAAATAAAGTACTGGGAAAAGCTTAATTGGCTGATAGGATAACAAGATAGATGACAGGGATATTGCAGACTTTCCATCAGTGGAGATTTTTAGAGAAAAAAGAGTTGACTACTGCCAGGAATGATATAATCTATGGTGACTCAGGGGAAGGAAGGGTAGATGCCCTCTTCCAGCCCTGCTGTCTGTTGTTCTGTGTTTCAGTCTCCTTGTTGACAGTGACTTTGAAATTTTCTGGTTATTGATGAAAGCTAAATAGTTATTTTAAAGGAATAAACATTTCCATATGGATGGTACAGTGTATTTCATACTCCACTTTTCAGGGAGGGAATGAAAAATGCTGTTTCTGAGTTTCCTGAGGAGATCTTTCTCTTGGAAGTAAGCAGATAAATGAGTGCATTATAGTCTGCACATTGTGGGAAGGTATTGAGTTATTGTTAGCAGCTGGCAGGGTAATGACCAGGTGTGCTCCTGCCTAAGAGGGGGACATGGAAAGGCAGGCCCTGCTGCCTTCTCAGGTGAACAGAAAACTGCTCATTTACATCACAGATTGCAGAAGTCTGGTACTAATGGCAAACTTCAAATTCATGCTGGCTGCATTGGGCTGTGTTGAGCAGCATTCCCTAATAGCAAGTTCTGGTGGATCAATGCTCACCTGAAGAAGTGTTTGGCTGCAGAGCTGAGGCTGTGTTCACACAGCAGCCCTGGTGCTGCTGTACCCTCTCTGTGCAGGAGCAGGGCTTTTTCTCTGAGTGGTGCTGCCTGGACTGGCTCTCCCTGTGACCCAGCCTCCTGTGAGCCTGCCTGCTCACAAGGGCCTTGGCACATGTGGAAGAGAGCAATGATCCCTGTACCATCAATTTTTCAGGACTGCCAGTCAACAGGACTGCAGTTTAAAAGAGAAAGTAGACTTCATGAGAATAATGATGTCTTAGGACCTCATAAAACCAATCCAAAGCTTCCCTTGAGCTGTGAGTTTGATCCAGGTACGACAGCTCTCTGAGTTTAGGAAACAAATTGCTTTTTATTTGGAAGGTTGTGGCCTCAGATTTGAAGTAGGTCTTAACTCTCCATCTAATTACAAATTCTGGTTTTGAAAGCAAAGATGTTAGTAGTTACAGGTCAGTCTGCCCTCTGCTAAATTTAGCTTTCAAATTTACTTAAAGTTTGGTTTTACCCCTGCAAGCTAACCAAATCATTCAGCCAGTTTGATCAGGGTTTTGGCCATATTTACAGGATTCAGCAGATGTGATGATAACTTTAGCTGGGGTTCAGCAACTGTGACAGCCACTCTTGTTACAGATAAGGGGAAATGGGTTGCCACCCTCCAGTACTTGCTGTTTCAGGGCACCTGCACTGAGCACTAAAGCCTGCAGGTACCAGTTTCTTTTCTCTTCTGAACTGCTGGTAGACTGGCACTAGCAAGGACAAATTCCAACTGTTCTTTGGAGTAAGAGCATTTGTTGAATGTTCTGAAGAGGAAATGCAAGTGCTGAATGATGGTGTGTGGCTGCTTTTGGTTTTGTGGGTATGTTTTCATGGCACTGGTATGTCCTACATACTTTTTTTCAGCTTGAGCTACACTAAATTACCACT
This sequence comes from Melospiza melodia melodia, assembly GCF_035770615.1. Lineage (NCBI taxonomy): Eukaryota > Metazoa > Chordata > Aves > Passeriformes > Passerellidae > Melospiza > Melospiza melodia. The sequence continues at coordinate 21,204,604 of NC_086201.1, read as the reverse complement.
TTCATACAATAGACCCACATTTGGAATACCAGCAGGAGCTCAGCTAGACCTGCTATCTTGGGCAGAGGCCAATAATCTCTAAATCTGGCTGTTCCCTGGGTCCCAGGGAGTTCCTGTGCCACCTGTGTGGCAGGCTGCCTCAGAGGTGCCATGCTGGCTGGGCACCACTTCCAAAACACTGGCAAGAGCCAGGAGGCACTGCTGACCCTGGAGCAGCTGGGTGAGGCCCCTTGTCTCTGCTCAGGCAATGGCTTGTGGCTCCTGCTGGGTTCAGGCGAGATGTGCATTTGTCCCTCTTGGCATATTGACTTTCCTGGCACCTCTGCCTGGGCCTGAGCTGTGCAGTCACCAGCTGTGGCCCCACATGGGCTGTCACCACAGTGGCCTGAGCCCCCTGGTAAACCCATGCCCTCCAGGACAGGCACCCACGAGGCACACTGCCTTTGGCTACTCTTGCTTCATGGAAATGTTTTGTTGTGGAAGGTCATATAAAACAGTTAGTGATATAAATATTTAAAATAAAATGCAGATATCTGAATGGAACCTCTTGGCTTTTACTCACCACGACTTGGGAAACGCTCTCTTTTGACATGTGTTGACTGAACCAGCTTCCTAAGTATCAAGTGAAGGGATGCTGTGTGTTTCCAGCCCGGGTAGCTGCAGCAGGCAAGGCAGCTGTGCTGTTTTCCCTCTCAGGAAGGCAGTTCAGGACATGCCTTTGTCTTTATGTAGGGGGAGATTGACTAGTTTGTGTCCTGAGCTGTGACTTTGCCCTGACTATTTTTTTGGCAGAATCCATTAATAATCATTCTTTCCAGCTTCTCCTCTTTGCTTACTAGTTAAGTACTTGCCATGTGCAGCTGTAAAAAGCTGTTTCCAAAGAGAAATAAACTGGAGCAAAAACTTCTGTAATTGGAGATGGGGAGGAAAGCAGATGGGCGTTTTCAGTTTGTTGTCCTTGGATGCTTTTTGTTTTGTTTGTGCCATGCTTTAAACCAGAGCCCTTTACAGGACTGTGTGCCCTCCTGCTTCTGCAATCTGTGTCCTCCCAGTCCTAGCTGGAGCAGCACCAATTTGCCTGTGTCCCTTGCAGGACCAGGGATAATGGGGGCAGTCAGCATCAGTCAGAGAGCCCTGTGCTTCATCAGCAGTGCCATGATGTCAGTACAGCAAGACAGAAATCTCTTCAGGTCTCAAACTTTGACAAGGCATAAAAATAGTTTCCCTCTTTCTCTGTTTTTTTTGTTTTGTTTTGTTTTGTTTTTAACCCAAACCCCACATTATTAAGCACACACAAATTTTAGTGCCTCTCCAGGTAGATCTGGGAATTTAAATTCCTGTGTTGTCTTTTATGTAACATTAGAATTACTTTGAGTTTGAAGGAACCACGGGCTGATGAAAAACAGAACTGGTACCTTGCCATCTATTAGATAATTGCCAAAACAAGTAGAGAAGCCTATTTCATAAATGAAATCTTCAGAAGCTATCTTTACTTACAGGGCTTCCAACTGAACAATGAAACCTTAGATTAGTCACAGACAACTTAACTGTGTGCCCTTACTGTAGGTATTTAAATTGGCATCACCTGCTGCAGATTTGTGCTGTGTACTCGGATGCATACCTGCAAATTTCATGGTCCCAGTATCATTAAGTATTCAGCTAAAGGCCAGGTGTCTAATCTGAAACTTCCAATTCAATGTTATCTCACCTATATTTCATAAACATATATATTGCATAAATACCAAGTCTTGCTGCAAAAGCAGATGGAAGGATTTATGTAAAAATGGCTTTACAAAGCTATTGTGGGTAAAATTTTTATTGTAGCTCTGTTCTAGTAAATGAAACAAAGTGTAATTGTGGTTGGTCAATACTTTGATCTCAGCTTGGCTTATAATGATATAAATATGAAGAATATTAGTATTGCCTGGATTTTGTTCTCTGCATTTTGGCAGCTTATTTATGAAATAATTGAAACGTCTCTTAGCTGTACCTCTCTTTTCCAAGTGACTTTTGACATTTTTTTCTTGCCAAAAGGCAGCGTTGGAAATACTTAACAGAAAAATTCATCCTCGTATTACTCAGGATGTTTTCCAGATTGGACCAAGTGGAAATTGCTGGTGATAGGAACAGCACATGAGTATTGCTGGTGATTGCACACATGCAAATTCTGATGCTGAAGGCTGAGGTCTCTCCTATAGCCTGTGGAAAGATGTTCAGTGTGCTGTGGGTTAGATTTTGACTGCTCTGCAAAGAGACAAACTAAATCCAAATGGAGGAGGAAGAATTTCAGGTTTGTCCTTTCACTGCTTCTGCTGTAAATGGGAATCTGGGTGAGCAGCCACCAGGACTCAGCCCCAGGCAAGGAGTCTATCTCTAAACACCAGTCCACATGTTCCAAAAGCCCCTGGGCTGGAGATGACCTTCTGCAGGGCACTCTGCAGGCCACCAATTCACTTGGGAGCTGCCCTTCCCTAGGAGTGAGTCTAGAGCAGGAGATCCTCTGTGGGGTTTCTGTACATATTTCCATTAGGTAGCAGGTTTTTTGTCCAGTAACTGGTGCTGGAGGCAGGAAGTGCTGGTCAGCTCAGAATAAGGCATACGATGGATTCAGCACATTCAGTACTCAAGAGGAAAACATGAGTCTTTATTGTCCCTGACGCTGTTCTGTGTTAGCCCTAGAACTTCAACTGGCAGCCCTCATCATTTATCATACAGATTCTCATTACTGCTTTGGGATTATATCTTCCTCTAAGTCAAAGACAACTTCTTAGGTCTGGAATGAAACCACAGCAGTTCCTGCTAAGGACAGGCAGTACTTTTTTTTTTTTTTAATGAAAAAAAATAGACTCTTTAAACTGAGATTTTTCTTGTAGTTCCAACTCAATATCAGATTAAAATCGACGTTTTTTAAAAGAGAGAAAATGAGGGTCAGATTTAGTAGATTTTTATACATGATGCAAAGAACCAGACAATGCAGAGATAGTGACAACCTGCTTTATTTAATGATTCCTTAATGGTTATCTGATCTGTTACTTTTGTACAATCCATCTGAAGGTAGTTTTAAGGTTGTCTTATTGAACACTTTTAATAACAGTAGTGTGTTGCTTCCTCTGTCTGTATCTCTGAAGTTGCAGAAGTTTACTGCTGGATTCTACCCAGGTAGATAATTGGGTGGTGCAGGAGCATAACGTTTTGGCTTTGTTTTTAATATGGATTAGAATAAGGCATCATTTGCCAGTACTGCCGGGATATTAGGTGATCATGTAATTTCACATGTGCAATTAGGTGTTTTTTTTAGTAATATTATTGCTTTCCTTTTTTGTTTTTAAATTGATCTTTTTCAAACCAAAATGTGTATGATAAGACATTTGAGATTAAAATTAATCTCTTATCCTTGATTTACCTTCTGGTTGGGTTTTTTATTGCTTTGGATGCAATTTCTAAAGTTTTGTAGACCACTGAGAGCAGATAATGAACTTTTAGCCACAGTATCTTGAGTAGTTTGGGATGAGCTAAGATTGGCTCCAATGTGAAGAAGGGGCAGTTGAAGTCCCAGAGTCTGGAGAGGGGTTGTTTGCTCAAAAAAGAAAGAGAAAAGAGAAAACCCTCTCATTGCTTCAGGTTATTCTTTGTCCCCTCTTTTCCCTCCCCTTTATTATTTCCATCCTGATTTTAAAGTCTCTTCCACTGGTTTGTTTTTATATTTCCCAGATCCTTTAAAAATAATTACTGAAACCATAGCAGCCCACAGGAAAGCTTCCCGAGACACAGCGTGAGCTAGAGAGCAGGCCAACCTTCAGAGGCAGAGCTCTTTCCAAGCAAGGAAGAGTGGATACTGGGAGTTTCTTTGGGTGTTTGTGCAAATGGGTGCTTTGTTGTCCAGCTTCTGTGTGTGCAGATGCCCAGTATACACTTCCCAGCTATACCCTGTATCTGCATTTTGGGGGGTTGAAAGTGATAGTCATTTATTACTGTAAGCTATCTGTAAAATTTGTGAGAGTTTCATTTTGTAGCTATTCTCAGAGGAGGATCTAAGATAAAATACCTACCTTGGTAAATACTGAAAGTATGCAAAGTAATGCTATATTTTGTATATGATATATATTCATTTTTAAGTCAGTAAACTGAAAATTTTCAATTGCTTTATTGCAAACTTGCACTAGTTCCTTAGGCAATGTGAATTGTAAAAAAGTAACTGTTTTGTAGCAGCCCAGCGGTGTCTGCAAAAAACTTAATTTTTCCTGGCCACGTTATTGAAATAAGCCTTCAAATGGTGTTTTACAGCTTTTTGAAGTGGAGGTCAGAGGAGGTTTGTGAACACAGGGAATACAGGGGATATGCAGAATGAGTTCTCCTGTAGTACCTACTCAGTTAGTAAGAAGTGGGGTGAGTTTCTGTTCAATATCAGTGGGTGGTTTGTGAGCAGGGCACAGAGGGTACATTGTGGGGAGTTTGTTGATGGCTGTGGTCCTTGCAGACAGATGTCAGCATATCTTGGTGGTTGCTCTCCCCAGGTTCATGGAGCAAGGTACCAGCAGTGCTGAGCACAAGGCATGGCATCTCTGTGCCAACCATGGCTGTGGGCCTTGCTCCACCAGCCTTCCTGATCCAAAGGATGGGGCTGTGGGAGTCAGTGCCAGCCTTGCCTGCTGACTGTGACACTTTTCAAATTCATTACTTATGTGCAAATATGATTTGGTGCCTCACAAGTGATCTGGTTTAATGACTAACCCCGAGCTACAGTGCAAATCCCTCCTGGGAGAGAACATCAAGGGGCTTCATGGGATATGCTCTTCCTAATCTCTAATTCTGACCTCAAAAAGTTCAAATGCTTCAGCAAAGTCAGAAGGTACAAGTCTCATCCAGTTGCCTCTGAAAACTGGCCTGAGCCTTTCCATGAACTCTAATGAGAATAAATTCAAGCTCTCCATCTCTACCCTGTCCGATGGAGGTTTCTCACCACTTTGCAGCTTCAAATCGTTCAAAATTAACTTCAAGAACGGAAAATTAGATTTTTTCTTTTAAATTAAAATCTCTGCCAGGCCTGGTTGCCTGTTTCTCACAAAACTGATTTATGGTCTTGCTGCGTTGAACCGAGGCTTTTATTGACAGTAGCCTGGCTCCGAGGTGGTGGTTCTCTGCACTGTCCATGGTGGAGCAGGTTCCCTTACATTATGCAGATCTGGGGCTGGCTTTTGTTTTGTTTTGTTTTTCCCACACTCCAGGCAGATCAGTCTTTGATTGCTCCTCTAATGGCAGGTATTCGAGTTACTCTAATTAATGTCAACACCTGGGCTGTAAAAACTCCAATGCACTCTTGCCTGTGCAGTTGGTCTTTCCCTGATGACTGCCCAGGCCACTTAGCTTTTTGTTTGGGCTTTTGATGTGAAATCTGAGCTGATCTCTGTGCACTGTAGTTTTTCAGCATTCTCATAGGAATATTGTAATATTTATAAGAGGGATTGGAAAACGATGCTTTCAATTCATTCCACATGTCTTGCCCTTATGTGCCTCAGATTTCCCCTTTAGTGGCACTTACTATTTTAATATCATTTTATAGATGCTGCCTGTAGTAGAACAGCCACAATTCACTGCATGTTTAGTAAGACTTAGTTGATTGTGATGAAGAAAATGCTTTATATTAAAAAAGCCTATTTGAATGCTGAATTGAATTCTAAACTTATATCTACTGAGAAATGAAGCAATCTGATAGTGTGGGAGGTTTGGGAGGTTCTTGATCCTTTTCTGCAACATTGTTGTTAAATGTTTTTGACTGCTGCTTCATGTCATCCCGTTGATTAGAGAAAGATGAATGAAGGCACCATCAGCAATGGTGTTGTGCAGGTCACATCATTATTCATTTAGTGCCCTGGGCATGGAGAGGATGTGGTGTGGGGCATCCCATAGCTCCCACAGTGTAATCTGCAGCTCCAGGTGGGCTCTTGTCATCCCAGCCTCAGGACTTGCAGAGGTTTGCCCCTCTCATAATAACTGCTGCTCTGAAGGGGACTGCAGCACACCTGTGGGAGGGCAGCACAACTCCACCAGCAAAATCCCAGAGTTTGCTCTCCATATTTGATTACCTTCTTGACTTTTTTCTGTGTGTACTGAAAGTTGCAGCAGCTCAAGTATCCAAAAAACCCTCCATTTATGGTGGACTAATTTATGGTACTTTTGGCCTGTTATGCTACAAAAAAGTGTATAGAAGGGAAAAAATGCTCCAGGTTTCTGTCAATTTGATTCAAAGAGCAGGGTTGCTGTCGTGTTACACAAAGCAAACAAGGGGTCAGAGCTGTAACAACCTAGAAATAAAAGTGGAGCAATAGGTGAAAAGGCAAAAGGTGGATATGGTCATGTCAACAAAAGCTGTTTTCCCATGGTAACAAGCTGGGGATTCCAAAGGTCAGGCCACCCCTTTTTGCTTCTGGGTCGCCAGATGTGGCTTGTGGGGAACATCCCTCCCTGCCCCTCACTGTTTGCTGCCTGCCACTGCCAGGCCATGAGTGACCCTGCCTGCTCAGAGTGGTGCCATGTTGTGAGGATAAGATGATGAAAAAAGTCTTGGTCTTAAGTGAAATTATTTTTGTTCTGATTTAGGACTAAATAATCTGGAGGCAATACTCAGGAATCCCTAATTTCTGAACTAGTCTGTTCACCCTACTGACAGCTCCTTGAGTTTAAGACAGTTTTGGGGAGAAAGCTGTGCAGTGCTGAGCAGCCACATGACATTGAGTGAGCACTACTACAGTGATGAGACACTGGAAAAAGTAGCCCCATTGCAGAGAAGCTCTTGGGCTATATGTTAGGAGCACTATTTTGTGAACACTAAGTGTTCACAACGAGGAACAGATGAGGGAGTAAGCTGGAGAGAGACATCAGGTCCTTTCTTGCCCCAAGTGTGTTGTCCCTGTGTGGAGAGGTTGCCCCTGTGGCTCTCCAGAGCACTGGGAGTCAAGTGTCCCTTTCAAGGTCACCTCCAGCCTGTGAGAATCCTCCTTGGCTGTGCTGGGGCAGTGCCTGGATAACAGCCTCGTGTGTTGGTTCCAGCACTCACCTTGACGAGAGGTGAGTGTTGCAGGCAGCTCTGCTCTGGACAGCTGAAGGAGAGCTCTCAAAGAAGCTCATCCTTAGCCATCACTTCTTTCTGGGAGAGAGGGTGAAGCCTTTTGGGCTTCTGCAGCGTGGTTGGGGAAAGGGCCCTTCAGTTTTTGGTGTGGGGGCACTGATGGGATGGAGCTGGCAGAGGTGACAGTGTCTGAGAATGTGTCCTCCTGTCCTGAGGACTGGAGTACAGCCCAGTAACTCGATTTTTCTGCTGGATTTGGCCCTGGCCTCCTGCTGAGGAAGGACACACATGTGCTTGTTTCAAGAAGAGTGAACTCCCTCCTGAGATGCCTGGTGCAGCAGGGGCTTTGCTCCAGGTGTCCTTTGCAGCGCTGAGGTCCTGTTCCCAGGACCAGGTTGCTGTGGTGGGGAATGTGACCTGACCCTTGTTGCCTGGACAGACAGGACTGTTTTTGTACAACTCCTCTGGGCACACTGGCTGAAAGAAATGATAGAGTATGGATTGGATGTAAGCAATTTCTGTTTTCAGTGAGTCAGATACTTTCTGCTATAGGGTGTTTGCTCTGACATAATCAGCTTTTCCTCAAGTCTACATCCAGACACGTAGACTGACCAAAAGCTTAGCTGTTTTTTCCAAACAGGACTATATTGGTTACCAGAGGCAGTCCTCCAAAGTTAGCCATTGCCTGTGATCCTCTGCATATCTTGAAAAGTATTTCACTGAAAAAATAATATTTTTAAAATACTTGGATTAAAACAACTTTCTGTCACCATAGCAGCCTATTTCTTAGCTGTAATTTTTTATGGACGCAGCACCACTGGATTTTCTCCATTAAAGTCTCAATTGTGTTTGACAGATGAGGTTTGCTGGATGCAACTTGCTGTGGACCATAGGTGTATCTGGTTGTTACTGCTCTCACACCTGGATCATGTGCTGGCTCAGGGCTCTCTTGACTCACTTGTCACTGACACACACAGTAACCTGCTCTGTTACAGTATTCCTGGGGTGGTAGGAAGTAGGTGCAAAATGTTCAGGGGGTTTTAGGTCTCTGGGAAATTACCCAGTGTGAGCTGCAGATCATGGTGACTGGAGGATCAGTGCACTTGGCTGGATGCTCTGGGAGGAGGGAGTGAGCATGAGGAGTGTGGAGCAAGATGGAGATGCTGTAGGGTTGACAGAGCACAGGGGCCTGGGATAACATGCATAGAGACATGAAAGCACCTGACAGCATCCTCACTTTTTTCCCCCCACTAGTCATGTCTTTTGTTTGTTCTTGTTATTGTTTATCTTTATTGGCTCTCACTAGCTCCCCAACATCTGCACCTTTCATATACCTCTTACAGTGGCATCACTGAGCTAAACTAACTCTGCAATTTCTTCAAAAGGTATGTCCAAAACAAAAAACATCTCCTCTCTCTGCAGCCTAAGTATGGCAGGAAAAATGCTCACTGTGATACTGGCTTGACATGTTTCTTTCCCAAGAACTACCCCATCCACTTCTGCTAGAGACCCTTCAGGCTTTTGCCTTCCACTTCTCCCCTTTTGGTCCCTGCCTGCAGCAGGAGGGTGTTGCATCCCCCACATCAATCACTGCTGAATTGGAAAAGATGCACTTCCCATTGGGACATCCTCCTGTGTGTTGTTCAGCTTGGGCCAAATCCTATTTCAGGGCCACATAGATCTCATCCACTTCCACCTGTGCCTGTGAATAAAGCTTCTCATCCTTCACCCCTCCAGTGGGTCTAGGCAGGAGCTCTCCATCACTGACTGCTGTACCTCCTCTGCCCTGGCATTTTGTGTAAGGGGTGGCATTTTTCAGTGTGGTGGAAAGTCATACTCAAAGTCATACTCATTTTGGGCACTGCAGAGCGTTTCCTTGAAATGCCAAAAGTCCCCAGTAAAGTAGGCTTCCTCTCTCTGGCAGCAGCAGCTCCCCAGAACTTCCCTGGGTCTCAGACAGCCAGAGTAACTTCTCTTCTGTTGGTCTCTCTTTTGGCTGTCCAGATCTCTGCAAGTGGTTTTAGGGGTGAAAAGTTAGTGCCTACTTTTGGTACCACAGCTTCCTCCAGACAGGATAGGACAATCTACATTCTCACACCCTTGTAATGCCCTGTCTCAGGCCACAAAATCTTGTAATCCCTGCACCAAAAGGATTGTCTTCTCAGCCAAAAACTATTTTAAAAGACCATCACTGGTGTTAAAGGACTCAAAAATACTGACAGTAACACTTTAGATGTCACTTTGTCCCCTGAAGGTGGTGAGCTTCGGAAGTTTTATCCCAGTTAGGAGAATGAAAATCCAGACTTTCCTGCTGAGTAGAAGGCTGTTATACAGCAAATCCCAGTGTCTCAATTAAACCTTGTATCAGGTTACTTGAGTGCCAGGTAAGCTTTTCACTCCTCCATGTGCAAGTGATTGAGGCCAGAGAGTCTCCTAAATATTCTTTCTTTACTCTGTAGGGGAATTCTTCAGTATCTTCCAGTAGCTTCAGGCCCACCTGAATTTGGTTTGGTACCCCTGTTGAACTCTTTAGGGACTAAAACTCATCTGTCTGTATATTTATTTATAGATGTCTATATATTTAGAAACTTTAATAAAAAGAGAAGAGGAAAAACACCTGATATTTTTCAGGGGGGGATTTACTGGTGTGGTGTTGCATGGGAGGGCCACCTTCAGCATCCTCTGAAGTTCTCATTCACACTGTGCCACTCCTGGGCTGACACTTGGTGGAGGCAGCCCCTCTGGCCTTGGGAGATGGTGGTGGTGGAATGTGGCACATGTAGGCTTACTAATCACTCAGGTCTGCCAAGGAAAGTGGGAGCAGGGGGTTCAAATTTCATTACATCATTGTAACTATTTTTAGCAAAAAAGCTTAATAGCTCGGTACTCTGTTAAAAAATGATTAATGAAAAATACTGTGGTCTATATAAAACTGATTGTATGTGATTTTCCAACTACTTTGTAATGCGTTTAGAGTTAGCTGTCCTTTTGGTTTTGAGAGCTACCTTACTAAAGTATTTGGTAGTGTGGCCCAATTTCCTCAAATTCAGATTTTAAAGCAAAAATAATTCCTTTCTTTCATTAGGAGAAAGTAATGGATTTTGAAAGAATCAAGTCAACACTGATTTGGAAGTTGGGCCCTTTTGCATAGGGGAGCAATCAGCATTTTAATTGGCAACTTCAGAGATTTTTCCCCTTAAATTTATACATTGTTTTATTTCTACAGTTGTTTGTTCCTTCCTCTTTTTTTACTTGGAAATTAATCATGCAGGAAATGATTAACCACAGTGAGCTTGTCTGTCTGCCTCTGACTCAATGTTTAAGAGGGAGGGCCTTCAAGCCGCTCAAAATGTCTGACCTGATACAAACCAAGCACTTGCAGTGTGGTTGTTCACACTGTCTATCCCACAATAAAGGTGATGCTTCTTTTTGTTTCATTTGTTTCATAGCTTCTTAAAAGATGTGATCATTTACACTAGAAATGCCTAACATATTTTTAGGTGCGTAGAAAATGTTAGGACATGTGTCCTGGTTTTCAAGTACCAATACACCTTCAGCCTTGGTCTTTTGGAACCACCTCCTTTTCAACAACCCTGCAGCACCAAGCATTATAAGAAGCTTTGTTGTTAACAGATTTGGTGGGTAAAATTTTCTTACTAGGTGGATTGGTTACTATTTCAGGTATTTTATAGGGTCAGTTGTTAGCAATTTAACATAATAGCCTTTTCTTAAATTCAGTTCTTTCCCACTGACTAAAAGCAAAAAATGATGGGAGTCCATTGCAGAAGTGTAGGACAGTAACCAAAGCTTTCCTCTGATGGCAGAGTTACACTTAACTTCTCAGGACATCTCTATGGTCTGTGAGAAACAGTCATCCTGTGAACTGGTGATGAACAGAGCAGCTGCAGAGTTCGAGTTCAGCATTGTGCTGACTTGGCTGTTTTGGGTCTGCAGCCCAGGAGGTGCTCTCCTCCCAAGGGCTGCTCCCAGCACTGCCCTGGGCTGTGAGGGCAAGTCACCAGGCCACTGCATCTCTTCAGACCATTGTTATTCTTCATATAGGCTTATAGTGAGTCAGACAGAGAAACAGATTGTACAAAATCGAACAACCAAACAGCAAGGATGAGTTGGAGATTCAAAAAAAGAGCTGCTGTTTCTTCCTGAAATGCTTCAGCTTGAATTTCTAAAAATCTCCTTTTCATCAGCAAAAGCAGAGTCAGACTGACAAAAGTAAGGGTGAAGCAGTATTGCAACTTTGGTTTTAAACTTAAATTTGACAATCTAGGGTGTTTATGGGCTCTGTAAGTGTATGCATGACATGTTTTTGTGTGGGCACACAGGTTTCTCAGTCACGCCATGTGATCTCTTTTCTGATGGCTCCTAAAGGAAGTGTGTGCTCTAGAGGCCCATGAGTAAACAACCCTGCAGGATGCTCGTGTTAAACTTCAGGCCAGTTTTGCCAGAGTTTGGTTTCTTACAGAAGCTTGTCCTGAGCTTCCAAAATGCCATTTCCCAGCCTGTCTCTGAGGGCTATAGGGCTTGTTCAACAGCAGCAAAATGCAAGCTCACCAGTGTGTACCTAATTTCGATGGCAGTTCAGTTGAGAGAGCCCTTCAGTGCCAGAAATACCAGTTAGTGTGCAGTGGTTGAGTCCAGGAACACGTAAGGTGGGATAGAGAAGGAGGGAACACCTAGTGCATTTCTCCCCACTGCCTCCTTGCAAATCATGTGTGCAGAGAGGGTTTTGGAGAAGCTGCATGGGTCTGTGGGTAGTGGCTTCCCCTTAGAGAACTCAGGCTTCAAGCATCACCTTACTTCCTCTTTATGCCACCGATTCCTTAAGAAGCTGATCTAAAACAATCCAGTTAAAAGGGGAAAAAAAGTAGAACAGAGCAGCCCAAGAGGGAAACAATCTGTAACTGACAGGAAGGTAGACAAGTTAGGGTATTTTAGAGGAAGTGCTTCACAGACCACCTGGCTCACTTGCTGCATTCAGGTCTGAGCTGCCTTAAAGGATTCATTTAAAAGTCTGATATCAAACCAAACTGTATTCTGCCTGCTCCAGAAACTTTCCTGTGACACATGGAGTGCCAAAGAGACTGATGGTACGTTATCTAGACTGCTTTGACTTCCTAGCAGAGCAGTGCAGAGAGAAGAATTTCTCTTTTGAATCCGATGAAGCAGTTAAAGGCTTGGTGAAATACCCTCATGGCACAGTTAAGCTAGAGACAACTGCAGCTGTGAAAAGACTGTGTTAAGAAACAGGATGATTGTGGTCTACTGTAAGAAATAATTTTCCTGTTGACTATTTTTTTTAAACAGGAAGCTGAAGAACAAAGCAGCATTAGTCTTGGTGCTTTTAATAGGTTTCAGATTTCCAATATTGCATTTAGAATATGCTGATTGGGAAAGGATAGGACTTTGTGCAGCTTTTATGTAACAGCTGAAAGCTACAAATATGGGAGATGGGAATATAACTAAATGCAAGTGGATCCTCTTACTATGAAGCTGTTGTTTCTCTGAGGTAGGTTAAGGTGCTCAGTAATGCAGCAGGGGACTGCTGAGAGCAGGCTGCTCTGTTTGCAGGACTGTGAACGCGTGCATTTGCACAGCACCGTGTAGGCTCGGCTCCACAGTTTCCTCTTTGCCACTCACTCTATCTGCCAGCTTCCCCTCTGCTTTGCTGGCTCTTTTGCAGTAACTGGAAACAGTTTCTGCAGTATAGGAGAAGAAAACCTGCTGGCACTAGTGCCCCACACCACTTTGAACTCCATGACTACTTTTCTAGATGGTCAGCCAGAGCTATGGGTGATATGTCTGAACTCTTTCCTTCACAAAGATTTTACACAAAATCCATTAAAGTCTTATTTCAGAAAATGTTTCTTCTGAGGAAGGTAACTCATCAATTTGGGGGGGGGGGGGGGAGGGAAGGGGGGTTACAGCTGTATTCTAATTTTTTTTGGGAGGAGCATCTGATGAGATAAATCTGTACTTCTAAACAGTTTTTTCTGACACACATATCATGGATCATGTCAGATGCCATTACAGACTTCGTAGGTGGTGACTCACTGCAATTGCCATTTTGTTTCATTCAGCACATTTTCATAATGTTCATTTTAACTGTAAAGGGTACTGTACCTGGTATGATGGTGATTTGACAGATACTGTGCTATCACACTTCCCCTTGGTCTTATCTAAAACATTTAAGTTGCTTTAAAAAGTAAGAGCTGTGTATGCATGTAAATAACTGCCCTGGGGACCTCAGCCATCAGCCTGGGGTTGTCTGGAGAATTACCCTGTTCCTGTTCCCACTGTGTTTACCTGTCTTATGCAAACATTATATAAATCACTGTTACTAAAGGTGGCTCAGGTGAATGGCCAGCATGGGTGAAAGCTCAGATAAAAAAGCACATGCTCAAATGCCATAGCACTATTAGAAATGCTCCAAAGCCCCTGATAGGCACAGTTCCAGCAAGCTGTGTGCCAAAATGCCACAAAAAGCCCTCGTGACTTGAAAATATAGTCCTTGACAGGACTTCAGGCTTTTTTTTGGTTGTTGTTCCATAATTTGGTTGCAGTAAATCTCTGTATCTCAGGTGTGACCCTCCTAGGATTGCCTGAGGCTGAAAGTTCAGCTTGGGGTGGGGAAAAGTGGGAGTGTGGTCCCTGACAGGGAAGGCTGTGAAAGGCTGAGCTTTAGCAGCCAGGCTTTTCTGTCTGCAGCAGCCTGCAGCTGAGAGGCCAGGCTGACTGCTTCCCTTCCTCCTCAGGGAGAGTTCTAGAACATGTCTGTGTGTGCTGCTTCTGAGGAGGAGGAAGGTGCATTCAGACATCCTGATGGAGCTTGGGATCTTCAGAGCAAGCAGGGAGAGAGGAAGAAGCATGAGTCCATCCCAGAGCTCTGCTGTTCCACTCTACCCGTAACAGTGGAGGTGCAGGAATCTTTTAGCAACTAAAGGGATTTAATAAGTTGGCATCTCTTTCTGAGTATGATCCTAAAGTATGATGCCTTCTTGAAGTAAGGGCTGATGGTATAGCTTTGGGGCTATCCTGAAGCACTCCCATGGGAACAAGATTGATGGATTTAACAGAGTTCAGTTTGGTTACTGCATTTTGTGCACTGCCATAGCAATGCATGGATTGTGTAAGTGTTCAAAACTGGATGTATATCTCTGGGTTTGTATGGCGGTGGGGATCACGTAGGGAGCCCCTGTTAAAAGATGTGGCTGGTTTCCATACAATTACATATAAAATACTTTTTGCTGATTATTTAGATTTCAAAAATGTAGAATATAAACCTGTTAGCTGCAAGGATGTTTTCTAGCTGAGTAGAAATTCATTTATTAAGATGTATTAATCTCTGGACTTTGTGTGTTTGTGTTTTGCTGTGCAGGTTTCTTAGCAAGAGCAGACAGAGCTCATCCTTCCACCATGCCTGTGCCTCCCCCTCCAGCTCCCCCTCCACCCCCAACACTGGCCTTGGTAAGTTTTACAGGAGGTAAACCTATGCACTGTTCTCTGCTGCTGCTTGTCACTTGGAATAGGATGTCCAGAGATACTGGGATGTGGATGAGGGTATCCATGATATTTGGGGAAAGCTGTCCAACATATTGTTTATGGTTGATCATTGGTCCTGCAAGAACAACCATCACTTCTGCTGCCTTCCAGTTCTCATGTGGATGTCACAATCCACTCCAACTCTCCATCCTTTTGTTCTTCCCACACTAGTGCCTGATCTGGTGGAGAGACAACAGCTTGTCTAATGGGACTTGAAGTCTTGCCTTTCTCCAAACCTGTACTCCCAGCTTCTCCCTTGTTCTACTCCAGTACTTCTGTGACTTGAGCCCAAAAAAAATAAATCCTATTGTTTAAATTTGGTAAGGATAGCTCTTAGCTAGCACAGCTCCCTCAGCCAGCCTGTGCTATCAGAGCACAGGATCTGGCACAATGTGGTGAGTGAAGCTACATCGGGCCTGGCTTAAAGTGGGATAGAGCTTGTGCTGTGCTTGCCCTCCCAACAGTCAGTCACCTCACTGACAAGAAGGAAGGCTTCTTGAGATGTCATTCTCAAGTACCTAGATATTTTCAGAGCAAAACCTAGCTGATTACACGGAATGGGCTGTCAGTCAAGAGTCTTTCCTTCATTTGCCACCTCAAGCAAGATACAGACTCTACTTGGTCCTTCCATGACAACTCTCCCCACCTTTCAGGAAATCTCCATAACACTGATCTGATAAATTAGAAAATGTTTCAGGAACCATTTCCTAGAAGAAAGAGCCATATATATGTGCCTATAAGTGTATTGTTTGAAATTTTTTTGTTCTTTCTTGAAAAACTGTGTTACCAGAACACAAAGTGAAAAGAGAGGACCGTTGAGACAAATCTCATATGTCCCAAGGTTTTATTTGGTCCATTTGAAGAGGGCAATATTATTGAAGTGATAATTTTAATTTTTAAGTATTTCTATCTCAGCTAAAATATAGATGAAGGTCCATCTTTGCTCTGATTTATCTAGCAATTGTATTTCACCACAACTTTCAAGAATGTCCACAACTTGATTGTCCACACAATCAAGTTGTGTGTAGTCTACTCTTGTTCCATCTCCAAAATGGCACAGATAAGCCTTGGCTTGTAAAAATGAGAGATTCTAAATCATGAGTTCAAAAAAGGTGAATTCACATTGAAGTGTTCTGTTTCTAATGAATAATGTGCATTAGAATAGCAGTAGTGTTGGAGACTTCAAGTCAGTAACAAGGCCAGCTACCTTTGATATCATTCACAAAAGTAGATGTGGCATCCCACTCCAATGCTGTTAAGACAGCCACTGAAGTCTCAAGTAACTACCATATTTAAACAGAAATTTGTATCTAGAAGTTGTGGTTTATTTTGCCTCCTCATTTTTAATTTTTATTTTGCAGGCAAATACTGAAAAGCCATCCCTAAGCAAGTCAGAACAGGCAGGGCGAAATGCTCTATTATCTGATATTACCAAAGGAAAAAAGCTCAAGAAGACTGTTACTAATGACAGAAGTGCTCCAATCCTAGACAGTAAGTATGACTCTACGTGTTGGAATTTCTGTGGGCATGAATGGTTCTACAGATCTGAAAGCAGAAAATTATTTCATATATCATCAGATGAATTGCCATGAGAGTAGATAAAAGAAAGTGCCAGAAATTGGCATGCATAAAAATAAATTCTATTCATCATGAATGAACAGTCAGCTGAGAAATCAAGTACTGCTTATGAAATGTGAATGCTAATTTGTTTGCTAGTTCTCAAAAAGTGATTTATTTTCCTGTTTGCTTATATCAGAAAAATATGCAAGTCCTACTAGGAGTTCTGCTGAGGACATGCAGCAGATCAGGCAAACAAAACCCTGTAAGGACTGAGGAGAGGACAGGAATGAAGTGGAATTTCAGACTCTACTTTTGCATAAACAATATAAGAATAAATGCATGCCTGGCATGACACCATTGGCTCCAGTACCACTTAGAGCAAAACCCAAGCCAGAAGCCACAGCTCTACCTGTGTGTCACTGCTGCACGCAGTTTTGCCCCTCCTGGAGTGACTCAGGGCTGTTATCTTTTTAGATAGCCCAGCAGTACTGCACAAGGCAGTGCTTACCTGAATGGAAATAAGGTCTCTATCCAGCTGTGCTGCTGCTGTGTGTCACAGCACATCTTGGCAGCTGCCAAGAGGAGGCTAGAGAAGCCTGTATAGCAAAAGTATTGGGAAGGCAGAACAGAAACAAGAGAAGAGTGAGGAACACAGGCCTGTGCTGAGAGAGGAACAGCGTTAATTTCCAAAGGAGAAAAGACACTTCTACAGACTGATTAGCAGATGTGATACACCTCAGTCTAGGTTTGGCCTTGCAATTAAAGGCTGGACTGTGATAGGAACATGATGGCAAAAGAAGGAAATGCCCAGAGGAGTGTGACCAAATAAAAATAATTTTTAAAAAATTAGATACAGTTCTGCAATCAGCTAGCTACAGTTTTTAAAAATTATCTCTGAATGTGAAGTTACATGTTCTAGCTATTATGAGCTGGAGGGGATTAAAGGAGGGGGTAAACAGAGAAAAATGATGCAGCCTATTATCTTATTTACATGAATTAACAAATCATGATGAAAGACTAAACCATGGTAGCAGCATTTCTCCAGAGGTTCACACCCTATCTGAGTCAGAGCCGAACTGAACTGACATGCTTAAGAAAGAGAAGGATAATGTGAAACATTCCCCTGTGGATACACTCTTCCTTTTTTTATTGGGGAAATTTTTAGAAGTGCTTTTCATCCATAGGTTTTAATTACTTCAAAGTCAGTGAAAATTTTACCCATGCCAACTTGTGGAAATCAGGACTCAAAGAAATTAAGCAAGTGATTTTTGTGCCTTTGTGGCCCAGCATCTGAGAGCTGATTTCCACAGATATTCCAACCTGTGCACCTGCTGATTTTGCAGTGGTGCTCTGAATAAGGTTGTTCCATGTATTGTGGTTGTGGAAACACTTCATTTTACTTTCGGCAACTCAGTTGTCACAGCAGAAATAAGGACATTAGAGAGCAATGGGAGAGAAAGGGAGAGGGCTGATAAAATAATTCCTGCCTGTTGGAAACATTAACAGCTAATGATTCTGTCACTGCACTTCTGAACCTACAGAAATGGCATCACCTTTGCTACTAGGCTTTGTTTAAATAAGTAGATGTGTTGCAATATCATGAATAATGAGAGAATTCTGTGCATTCCCAGCAGTGATTCCCAGAGACACCTTCAGGAGGAGGGACCTTCTGCCTTCTTCCTTCCTTCCCTTTTTCCCATGAGATTGCTCTGTCTCTGCTTATGGAGAAGTGGAGGGGAAGGATAAGAGAGCAAAAGTACAAAGAAACAGGAAGAAGCAACTAAGGTGCTAACAAAGACTATATATGTTCTCAGAGGTCCCATCCATGCTCAGCTCCAAGTTCTCTGCAGCAATTTCCTGTGCTCTCTAGTCTAGAGCAGACTAAAGTAGTGATGGCATGATATAACACAGAGGCTATGGTTATTATGGTTATTGCACCAGCTCCTCCACGGTGCAGTGGTGGTGGTGATGATGGCAGCTGTGATGAACCAAACCTTGTGTGTTTTGATCCATTTTTCCCCCAGCTACAAGCATTACTCTAATGAAAGAGGTGACTTGGCAGGATCAGTCTTGCTTCACTAATATGGGGGATCTCTTTTCCCAACAGAACCCAAAGGATCTGGTGGAGGTGGCGGCGGTGGCTTTGGAGGAGGCGGCAGCAGCGGGGGTTTTGGTGGTGGTGGCTTTGGTGGCGGTGGACCACCTGGCCTTGGAGGCCTTTTTCAAGCAGGAATGCCAAAGCTCAGATCTGCAAATCGAGATGCCGGTAAGAAAGACCTTGAATTTCCAGTGTGAAAAAATTGCATTGCTTAAAGCCTTCATAGCACTGCAAGAAATTACATGCTGGGATTGAGGAAGCCATCAAATATCCTAGGCTCTTAGGAAATGTAATTTTCAGCTTGAATCTTGTTTTATTCTTACTATTAGGTTTTATGAGGGAGAAGCTAGACTCCCTTTCCACCCATCCTCTTGTATTGATGAAAGCTAAAGATCTTGGTAGTGTTGAATGGCTACCTGCAAAGTACAGTCAGGCAAATTACATCCTGCCTTAGCTATTGGCTGTGCAGGACAAGAGGGGAACAGAGAAGGATCCAGGCTAATTCTTTCTTGTGCACCAGGAAAAAAATCTACTTTCCAAATGGAAAGTACTTGTGTCAGCTCCACAACAGCATGATTTGCTGCTTAGGGAGTGCATGAGGCATCGCAGCTGGCTGGTAGACATACTGCAGATGGAGGCTTGTCTGGAGTGTGCTTCTGGCTGACAAAACAGCTGCCCCAAGCCTCATGCCCCTTTAAACGAGGACATCTGGGGTCACTGAGTTTAAGTTCAAGGACATAGGATTTGATACTTGTTGAAGAAGGACTATGCTATGGAGATTGTAGAGTGTTACAAATATTACATATTTTATAGCCTAACATAATTTTCCAGCACATGTGTACAAAACAGTCTCTCAGAGCTGATATTTTCGATTGTATCACAGTTTATTTTTGGGAACTTGTATTAATACAAAAGTTCCTGGCATCGCAGAGCAGTACTTGTGAACTGCAAGGCCAGCTGCCTTCTTCCTGATGTGCACAACTACATCCTTAGATCACAGCTACTAGAAAGGGCTGAAAAGAGCTTTTTGATGACCTTTTGTTGTTAAATGTAATTTAAAGGCTGAGATTTCTTTGCTCTCAGGTTGATGCTGTTCGGTATTGTTCCTCACAATTTCTTCCCTTCCCGTTTTACTGGTTGGTGTATGATGGCTGCATCACTTGTATTACTTTGTGGCCACTTAACTCGTGACTCCTCAGCAATATCAGGATGTCACCCGGTACCCTGGAGCGGTTTCCCAATGGTACCGGCGTTGGGGCTGAGCCTCAATGCAGGGGTGTCCTGTGCCCGGCTGCGCCCTGGCCGCTCGCAGACCCTGGGGAGCCGCGGCCCCGGTGCCACGGCGCTGATACTCCCTGTCGTGTGTCCGCAGACGCCGGGGGAGGCCGGCCGCCCGTCCTGCCGCCCGGAGGCCGCTCCGCCGCCGCCAAGCCCTTCTCCCCGCCGAGCGGCCCGCCGCGCTTCCCGGGGCCGCCCTCGGGGCCGCGCACCGCCGCCCCGGACCCGCAGAGGAGCCGCGTGCCGCCGCCGAGGCCCGACGCCGGCTCGAAGCCCGAGGCGGCGCCGCCGCCGGTGCCCAGCACGCCCCGGCCCATCGCCTCCAGCCTGCACAACCGGGGCTCGCCGCCGGTGCCCGGGCTGAGCCGGCAGCCCAGCCTGGGGCCCTCGCCCCCGCCCTTCCCGGGCAGCCGGGCCGCGGGGTCGGCCGCGCCCCTCCGGCAGCCGGGCCCCGGTGCGCCGTCCCCCTTCTCGGGCCGGCCGCCGCTGCCGCCCACCCCGGGCCGGCCGGCCGAGGACAAACCGCCGCCCCCGCCGCCGCCCCCCGCCGGGCACCGGCCGCCCGCCGCCCGGGAGGCGTCTCTGCCCCCGCCGCCGCCGCAGAACAGCAAGCCGCCCGTGCCCGCCGCCCCCCGGCCCGCCCTCGGCGCCCCGGCGCCCCCGCTGCCCCCCAGCAGGCCGGGGCCGCCCCCGGTGCCGCCCGCCCCCGCCGGCGGCGACGAGATGCCGCGGCTGCCGCAGAGGAACCTCTCGCTGGGGTCGTGCCCGGCGCCCGGCGGGGGCCGCTCCGGACCGCTGCCTCCGCCGCCCGGAGAGAGACCGCCGCCGCCCGTCAGAGACCCGCCCGGCCGCTCAGGTAGGGGACGGGGACAGGGGAGAGGGGGCTTGAACGGGATAGGTGGCCCGGGGAGAGGGTGCTTTGGCCATGCCCGTGCCAGTTTCACGTGCAGAAAAAACACCTCCCAGGATGACATCCCTGTTAGGCACTAGGAATTCTGCAGTTGGAAGTGAGGGTGTGTGGGTGTCAGGGTGGCTTAAGGAAAGTCAAAGTGCATCACCAGTGTGCTCACGTGTGCTTTTATAGATTTTGGTGACTTTCATTATAGTCACTGTAATTGAGAGGGTTGCAAAGGGATTTCCCCATTACCTTCTTTGATGCAAAGCAGCTTCTGGTAAAGTGACAGCATCTGACTTCCTGAGTCAACCAGTGTGAGTTAATGGTTGCATTCTTACGAGCGCAGGTTTGTGGAACCTGACCTTCTACGTGTTCAGAGACACGAGCACAGTCAAATACAACAGCTTTAATCAAGGACCTGGCCAACAGTTGTTAAATGTAATAGCACTTATTACTTACCGTATGTACATATCAAATTAGACTAAGAGTAGAATCATCTCCTTTGATCAATTTCATAATGTACATTGTCCTCTGTGACAACTGTTGTTCATAACTTTTAAGAATTCCACCTCATAACTCAGCTCTCTGATACCTGATAGGTGTCCCTTGAGATGAGAGAATTTAGGCACAATCAAACCCTGTAACAGGTGGAGAAAAGCATCGCACAGAAGATACTGCTGGGAAACTCCATAGAGTTGCCTTTTCATTTCATCCTTTGGAATAAACTCAGAAATCATCTCTAGCCTGCCTACTCCTAGACAAGAGAAATTAATGTGATGGGAGCTCCCACAGACAGCTGTGTTGCTTTCCAGATCCTTGAACCAGTCTGGAGCTCCAACACCAGCTGTACAGAAAACAGTGGCTCTGTAACTGTGCTTTGTGGAGCTGGTTGCCAGCCTAGAGGACAGTACAATGCTAGTGCAGCCTGCAGTAGATAAATCAAAGAAATCCCATTACAATTGACCAAATTGATGGGTCAAAGTTGCAGAGAGTGTCTGCAATTATTCAGTCACTCTAAGAGTTTGTTCTGTGGTGGCCTTGGCTGCCACCATTGCTTTCCTACTTGACCCTTTTCTTTGGCAGATGGTTTTAGCAAACCTGCACTTTCTTTTGGCTCAATTCCAGCTCAGTAAGTAGAAGGAAGTTGTAGCAGTACATTCTAAACATGAATGCACCTATTCTGCAGTATTTCAGTATAGACAGTGGAGTTTAGCTAGGTTTAGAGAGAGCAAGCAAAACTATTCTGAAAGTTGCTGAATGCTTCTCATTTTTTGAAACCATTTCCTGAAGGCAAACTTCAGTAATTTGTAAAATAAGAAGGGGAGCAAAAATGCACAAAGTACAGCTTGTTTCTTGAAATGTTTCAATGCTTTTTGCTGGAGACACAGTATCTACTGCTCTCTTTTTCAAAGTGCATGTCTGTAGATAGATTTCATCGAGACAGGGAAGCATTTATTGAAAATTAACATAATTGTCAATTGCTCAACTGCCCCAAACAGAGGTAGTGAGACTTTTGAACACGCATAACTCTCCACACCCTCTGCTTCACCTTCTTGTGTCCTAACCATGGGCACTTCTCTCCCTGGCAGAAGCAGCTTTGCTGTCTTTATTTACTTGTCTTGTAGAAGCGCCCTTCCCCTGCCCTCAGGGCAGCCCTGGGTCTGTGTTACGTAGGCTGTGCCTTCATATTTGACCTGTCACGTCCGTGTCAGTTACAGATACACAAACACTGGAAATGTCAGTCTATGTGTGAGGTCTGTTTCCAGCTTTCAGGGAGATGGATATGCTCCAGCTACTGAAAAACCTGTCATACAGCTCATTTGTTTGTAAATGAGTGAGCTGATGAGCTGCTGCTTCACGCGGCCACTCCCGGGCAGAGCTCCCCTGTGGGCACCACGCACCCAGAGGGAACCACCCCTATGGACAGAGAGCCTCTGAAGGTAGCAGGTGCCTTCTGCTGCATGTCCTCTTGCCTTGCAGTGGTCCATAAAAAGGAAATGTGTTATGGTTTGGATCTCCACAGCACCCTGAATTCCAGCTGTGACTTCTGCTTGGTGTGGCCACTGTTAATTTAGAGTGGTTTAAAAGTAGCCAGGACCTTTACGGAGGCTTTTGTAACTGAGGGGAATACGAGTGTGGACACTGCAGTGTGTTTATGTTTAGATATACCTGCTCTCTGAGCTGTACTCTGCAAATCAGCACTAAATCCCTGGAGAGCAGGGAAGTGGGTGCTGAGGGCCATTACCCCTTGGGTCCTGAAGCAACCCTTTTTATTAGCAGGAGGCCTTGGGATGCCAGCAGGGGCTTTCCACTGGCAGAGTAACCCCTGGTGTTAACAGCATCTGTGTGTTTGCTGCTTGCCTTGCTCCAGGCCCGCTCCCACCGCCTCCCCCCATCAGCAGGAACGGAAGCACCTCGCGGGCTCTGCCCAGCGCCCCGCAGCTGCCGTCCCGGGCAGGCCTGGACAGCCCGAGGGCCGGGCCGCGGCCTCCGCTGCCCCCCGACCGGCCCGGCTCCGCAGCGCCGCCGCCGCCACCGCCGCCCTCGGCAGCTGTCAGAAACGGCTTCCAGGATCCCAGTGATGGTGAGCCACCTCCCTGCTCCTTGCCCTCCGCAGAGAAGGTGTAGGGGCTTTTGGCCCTAATACCTCAAAGGAGGTTTGGGATAGAGACTTTGTTTCTAATGGCAGCCTTTGATTTCTGACCAACAGAGGTGTCACTTGGGTCTCAGTTAACCCTGGCAAGTAAGAACAGAATAAATATGCTGTACATAGAGCAGAATTGCAAAGTCATCAATACAGTCTCCAAAATAACCCTTTGAAAAGTTTTTTCAAACCCTTTTCCCTGAAAAAAGCAAGGGAATTGTTTCAGCTCTAATATGCATTCAAACCACAGCTACACTGACACTTCGGAAGTCGGAACAAGTTCGATGACTCAAAGGCTGAAAAACAGATGAGGGAAGAGATTGTCAGAACATTGCTGAAAATGTCAAGTATCTATTTCTGCTAGTGTTTATTAAAAAGATGAGGTCCAAGATTGCTGTTTTAAAGATTCATCATGCTTTTCTTTTTAATTGTTTTCTACTTGCGTAGAGCAGATAAATCCTTCAGTTAATTATGTAAGGCCAAAATTAGTATTCCTGACATTTATAAGGTTAGAAAAAAGCAAACAGAAAATGAAACTATAACTCAGGCTTTTAAAACATCTTCACACATCAGGTAAGGCAGAAGGATCACAGGCACATTTCTTCCTACACAAGCCATTTGCAGGGTTCAGAACATGCAGCTGCTTTACACACTGGTTTCTGATCGCAGCCATTGGAAGTAAACATAGAGAAACTGGATCCAGCCAATAACCACATGTACAAATGCCAGGTAGAACTAACTGAGCTGTTCATTACATTATGCAGTAAAATACAGCAATATCTGAATAAAGTTATGGTTGCAAAGTCCTGAAGGAAGCAAGTGAAGAAATAACAAAGTTTAAGTTAGCCTGCACTTTCTTCTTTAGGCTTTCAAAATCTGGTGCAGAACAGGGCTCTTGGGACATTTCCTATTATTTCAATGAAGAAACTGGTGTGCTTGCTTTATTTAGACTTCTATAGACTCAGTAAGTACAGCAAAAGGGCCCCTGTAGTCTAAAGAGATATAGCTTCAAGTGATACATTTATACATTTTTCAATTTTTGACACTAGTTATATGCAGGATTCTCTGTCATAAATTTTAGCATAATGGGTATTTTTCTTCTTCCAGTATAAATACTAAGAGAGAAGAAACAGTGCTTATGGGAGTATGCTTTTGAGCTTGGTATATCAATGACACTTGAATATTGGTAAATTCCATACCAGGAGCAAAATACTGTCTTGAAGTAGGTGAAACAAGGCAGTTCTGATAGCACATAGGTGTGTGTGTTAAAAAAGCAGATCTGTTATACATGGAAGGGAGAGTAAGACTTATTTTAGTGGAATTGTGGCTGTTTTCCTGATCTGTAATTTTGCATTAAACTGGCAAATATCGGTTTGATAGAAATTTTCATTCCCAAATTAACCTAAAGCATCATCTTCCCTGACTTCCTAAGAGAATGCTGGTTCAGTATGCAGCTGTGTAAGCATTTTGCAATTTAAAACATGCATTAAACATGATGTCAGTGTCAATTGACTTTCCTAAGCTATATCAGAAAACTAATGAGTAAATTGCATGGGATTTTTTTCAGATGAATGGGAAAGCAGATTTTCTTTTCATCCGATATCCGATTTGCCACCTCCAGAGCCATATGTACCCATGAACAGAAGTTATCCCAGTAAACTGGCAAGAAATGACAGTAGAGGTAAGTTGGAATTTCAGTGTGTTGTCCTAAAATCAAGGGCATGGGGAAGAATCTGGATGATGAGGTTTCCAGAGTTCTCAGGCTACCAGTCTGGTCATCCTTCCTCACCACACTGGAAAAGCTAAATGCAAGTTCATAGGTACAAGCCCTCTAAAACTTTTTGAGTGGGGAATTTTGTTTTTTTAAGTTGAAACATGTACTGTAAGTGGCCAACTCTACCATTATAGTCAGCCCTTCTGCTCTAGGCAGCCAGAACCACAAAATATCTCAGAACTTTCTTTTCATTTCTCATCTAAATTAATGCATTTTTGTGCCATTTATTTTTGTGCCAGCATCATCCTTGAGTTTAGTGTTCCTCTCTTCTTGTGTGTTAAACTCTTCATGTTTTTTAAGACAACAGTCACATCCTCCTCTCAGTTTTTGTTTTGCTGGACTGAATAAATCTGGATGTACTACACTCTGCTTCCAAGCCATGTTCTCTGATTAGCAGAGCTGCTTAGGTATACACTTATGTTTGTTTTTGTCTTTTCCAATGTGTTACATGCTGTTCCAGCTCAGGTTTCAAACATTCCTTCTACAGCAGCATGAACGTTTCCTATCTTTTTTTTGTGGTATTTTGCCTGATACACCCAAGGATCAATTGCTTCTTTTACAACCAGTGACATTGGTGGCTCACAGTTATCATGTAATCATCTGTATATGCAGATGCTTCTCTCCTGTTTCCAGATGATGAAGTTTTAGTTTGAGGCAGAGATTCCTGTTAGTCTCTGACTGTTCATTTTGCCCTGTTAGCTTTCATCCCATTTGTATTAGTCCACAAAGGAAGGCAAAGTAACATGTCCATTTTTTTGTGTTTTCATTTGTGAGTTTGATGTGAAGATTTTCATACAGGGAAAAACATTAAGAGCTTTGAAATTTTATTGTGTTTAGAGCTTGCCAGTTTGTTGAGATTTGCACGTATGGCAAGTAGCACTGAGAAGTTGTGTGTTCACATAAATTAGTAAGGCTAACAGGAACCAGCAGTCTGTTTTAGGAAGGGGAAAACAGATCAAAATACATACACTTTCCAGGCATTTGGGATAGCGTTAGTTAAAAACGTTATTTTACAGTGTTCGAAGTTCTGATGTTGTTTAATAAACAAACCAGGAACTCTACAAAGATTTGCTGGTTTTGTTTTTTTTTTTTAATGGCCAGGCATGAAAATTAGTAGATCTTCAACAGTTACTGAATTATTTGCTTGGATGTAAACTCCCCCTTCAAAAGAAGGAGTATTCCAGGAGGAGTAACACCAAAAACCCTTCTTTCTCTTTCAGGTGGTTCTGTCCGAAAAGAAAGAGGTGCCCCCCCGCTCCCGCCTATCCCAAGGTGAAATGGGTTCTGGCCCATCTTTGGGTGACATCTGCTCTCAAGTTTCCTTCAAGTCAGCTCTCCTGTCCACATGACTGGAAAGTTGTCTGTCCTGATTGATTTCCACTTTTGGCTTGTCAGCTGGAACAAACTTCAGTCTATTACAGAAGTAATAGATGTGGCTTATGGACTATAGTTGCTCAAAGCTCTGACTTTTATTTGCTTAAACTGCAGGCATTTTGTGGACCCTACAGAATGTAGGTGCATCATGCTTACCATGTCCAACCCTGCCCCCTGGAGAGCTCCGTGGGAAGTCTGGCTTTGAATTTGATAGAGCTTGAACAAAGCTGTTTCATTCACTTTGGGTACAGTAGTTGTATTATTTTAATGATAAAGTATTTGATGCTTAAAAAAACAGTTGCTGGGTAAAAAGTGTAGCCAAGAGTCCCCTGGATCCTTCTTTGCATGCCTAACTCAGCCTATCTGCTTCTGCAAGCCTTAGACCTACTACATGGTGACAAAGAGTTCGTCTTTAACTTTTTTACTTCAGCTTAGTCAAGCAAATCTTAAACAATGCACAACACATCCTGCCTCAAGGATGGAGTGTCCCTGGCCTTGTTTTTATCTTCAGAGAATCTTCCAAAGAAAAGCACAAGTGAAGAATTCATCAGCATAAAAATATATTTTTTTAACCCTCTTTCCTATTTTTTAATATTGTTACGTGTTCTGTGACCTAATTCTGTCCTACTCTTATGTGGACCAACCCACATCCTGTCATCTGTGCCTTGGATTGCTGTAACGCCCTCTGCCTGATAGCGCATGCGAGGAGTCCTCAGAAGGCAGTCTGAGTGCAAACACAGCAATTATTGTAGCTACAGGCGCCTCCTGTAAAGCATCACTAGTGCCAGTGCTCCACAGACTGCTTCCCAGTTGTTTCTTTGGTACAACTAAATGATGGGGTTTGACTTAAAAAGCTTCTTGGCACTTAGGTGACGAGTCTCAGAGAGTTTGTGTTTGATTTCCATTATGGTAGAGCGGCCAAGGTCAAAAATGTTCCTCGGTGAAAGCCCTTTGATGTTGTGAGAGGAGTTTGGGGGTTGTACATTCAAGTGGGAGCATCCAAAATTTGCTGTCTGCATTGGTTCAAGAGAAATGGAAAGATTTGGCTATGAAGCTTGTCCTTTCAAACTTTGCTGAAAGGAATCTCTACAGAGAGCTGCAAGGCTTATGATAGAAGAAAGAGTAAAGTATTCTAACATTGTGGCAAGTGGTTAATATGTTTAATGGCTTTTGAATTTTGTGTATGAGAAAAGAGCTCATTGTATGAGTGAATTTTACAAGTGGGTCTAAGTGTGTATAAAATGCCTTTGGAAATTAGAGGAAGATTATAATTCTGGGTTTGACATATTGGTGGTCAATGATAGCTCTTTATTAATTGGACCTCTGAAAAATATCCTCTCAGTCTCATCAGCAGTATGTTTCTTCAGTGTTTTCCTTGGGATCCCTACCAAGCCTGTGTCAGCAGCTGTGCTTCACAGGGTGTTGCTCAAAAAAACCCAAAATAAAACATAGAAACTAGTCATGTAGGTTAAGAAAATGTTTCTCTAGCATGGGAGATATCCTAAGTACACTCTGTGGTTAGAATGAGGTCAGTCCTTGAAAATCTGGGGAATGTAGCCAAAGAGAGTCTGGACCCTGCTGAAAGGTCTGTGAATAGGGCTTTTTGCTCTGTCTGTGAGCAGGGAGGGGCAGATCCGCTTTCTGCCTGGCAATCACATTGAAGGAGATGAGACTAGAGTGGGATTTGGCCAGATCAAATTTAATTTGGTCTTTTCAGTGTTTGTTTACAGAATCTTGTTAGCTGTGACAGCATTTTTACGGCATGTTTTTTACATTTTTGTATCTAGTGACCTATTTGTAGTTACTGTTTGTGGTCGTGAACCTGCAATGAAATGCGCAGGCGCAGGGATGTAGCTGCATCCAATTGCAGGATCGTGGCTGTAAGAGTTCCTTAAACAGATACTGGTGGGACCTCCGTGTGACAGGTGCACCTTGGGATCAAACCTGGCACAATGCTGAATTTGTGTATGTATTTTATGGATGTCACTTCAAATGCCTGTCTCTTTGGGATACTATTTTGTGAATAGAAGTCCAAATAAGATTTTTAGGCTAATAACTTAAAGGATAAATTATTGTATTCATATTTTAAAACAGAAGCACTTAATACTTTTATAAGGAACAACAGTTTGAATTTAAGAATACAATATTTTCAGTACCTTGACTTGCCAAATCTTTGTTAATATCCAAATAGCTATGTAGCCAAAAAAAAACCCCAGCCCTCCAGAAATTATATTTTTTTATAACTTACCTGCTTCTAACATAACTGTTTTACTTTGGTAAGTCAATGAAAATGCTGCCCAATGTTCTTCCAATACTCTCTATAATTCAAAATATCCTGTATTTGATCGTTTCAGCAAGGTTTTTTGACCAGAAATCTGAACCACTACCAAAGACTTGGAAAACCAGCTTCAGTTTCACTTTAAAATGTGCTATGTAAAAGGCCCCAGGTTAACAAGCCAAGAATCCTGAGCTGCTTAGGTTTTAGAAATTATTTTTTACTCTAGAAAACTCTTCAGAATAGATGTTTGGCGTACATGTAAAATAGCTTAATACTGCAGAAAAGAGCATTTTTTTTCACATAACAACAGCATTTCCACTTATATGTTTTGCTGTAAAAGTCCCTAGATATATTCCAGAACAATGCAGCATTTTATCATTCAATATATTGCTTCATGTAGCAGTAGCTATTTACAATATGATCAGTATTAAAGTATTTATTTCACTATGAAGTGTTAAAAAAGAATAATACAAAACAGGTTGAATCAATGGTGCCTTATGAATTTTTTAGTCAATTTTTCTGTGTCTCAGTAGAAGAATTAATAGACATTGCTCTTCCAGGTCCTAAGTACACAGTGCCGACAGTAGCATTTTACAGTGTTTGAGCCAAGCCCTGCTGTGGTTGTGTGCTCAATCTGCCAACTCCAGGTGGAGCTCAGTGCGTGGAGAGGCCACTGGATCAGTGTGCAGGTGAGGTGTATGTGGGCACTGGGTGGCTTCACAATCAGTTGTTGGTATTGCTCTCAAAATTCAGACCTGTCCCAAAACCAGTGTCTGATGCTGCTGTCCATGCAGCCCAGCTGACTTCAGTCAGTGTGGTTGCAGAGGTTACAGAAGTAAATTGGATTCACTGCTTGCATCTAAGATTTGCTGGGTTTGTTTCAATGGCATTGTATTATAAACCCTCACACCTCAACCTGTCTTACGTTACCACTGAGGCTTGCACTGTGTGACAACAGCCATGGATGTTTGTTTTTGTTTCATTCAACTCCATAAATAAAATTAGAATAACTTTTGTACCATGTAAAAATAATTTCTGCTCTATATTTTTGGAAGAAAAGCATGTGTTATGTTTGTTATGACTTTCTGCACCAGCCACTGGGAGAAGAGGTCACAGTGATGAATGTTCAGAGTTGTTAAAGGAAACTCAGCTTGTGATTCAGGAAGTGTCTATTTCTAAAAATGAAATAAATAACATGGCAAAGTTCTTGTTTAAAATCCAGCATTTCCCAACACTAAAAGAATCATAAGGTTTGTTTTTTCTTTTCTGCAAGACAGCACTGTGAAAGAAGTTCCTTATATTGTCAGTTGAAAAACTGGGCAGTAGTTTCTCCTTGCAGCATCAACTGTTTGCATGACACTTGCAGATCTGTCTTGGAGCAGGGGATAAAGGAGCTAAACTGCTATCATGCATCACATGTCTTGTAACACAGCAATCTTCTGTACAGAAGTATGGGAATAGGAACGGTGCTCTTTTGCCTTGGAGATAAAGAATGGAGCTGAGTGATCAAACAGATTATTTTAAGCAGAATGTCAAATGTTGAGAGACCTAGAGAGGGTCCTTTGGCCACAGGACACTGGAAAAGAGAAGATTGCCCAAGGAAATAAAAGCCAACTGAATGTTGTTACCAGTACTAGAGTAAAAAATAGGGTATCAGATGTGCACTTGGGAGTTCCACGTGGCAGTGGTGTGAACACCTTTGTCTCACTGCTGGGTGCAAGGACCTGACACAGCGGTACATCGACTCCACGGGACACAGATTGTGTGAGCCTTCATCTTTCAAGCGGTATTCAGCAGAAAATAAGGAGAATCTCTCACCTGAGATATCCAGGAGCACTTTAAGGGCAAATTCATGGAATGGTTCTTCATGTACACTGGAAGAAAACAGGGATCTTGTAGCCTGTAAGATGGATGTGTTTGGACCATTCAGTTAAAATCTAAACTGGAGCATTGGCAATGAGGGGAGTATTGGAATAACTCAGGCAGAAGCAGGGCATGTGTGTATGGTCTCAGTGAGTATGCAGCAGGTAGGTATGCAGATGTAAAAAGCAAAAATGGAAACAGCATGTCTTAAGGGAGTAACCTTTTATGTATGTTGCCATTTTGAAATACAGTTTGTCTGTGGTAAATATTCCTTAGTGTAAACTAATGCATGCAGAGGAAGACATCTAAATTTGGACTTCCAAAGCCACACAAGAGGGCAATATAAAACATAAAACAGGCTGAGCAAAAAGTAACATTTCTATCAGATGCTTAAAGTTTGAGCTTTTTATAAAATATTAATCTGGTTCTGTGAATTTTTTTGCTTAACCTTTATTTTGTAAGTGATTTTGTTATTTTTCTGTCCTATACCAAATAAATTTTACTTTTATTTAATTGTTGGTGCAGACTGTTACATTGAGGACAAACACAGTTACTTCTTTGACAAAAGCACTTGCTGGCTTTAGCAGGAGCATAGCAGTGAGCCTGGCAGGAGCTGGGGTGAGCTGTTCCCCTCCTCCTGTCTGCCATGGGACAGCAGCACAGCGTAACTCTCAGAGGACTTTGGTCCTACATACAGTGAAGGACAATTGCAGATAAGGAGAAATAATGAGTTTACTTTAGGATAAAGAATGATTGAAAACCAGTGGTTTGTGATGCTGTACTTGTACGTGGCTGTTGGGTGAGCTGTGGCCATTGGCTCTTGGCAGGGCAAGCTAGGCACTTGGCAGGGGAAGATGACATGGAAAATCACTGTAGGTAAGTGTAGATTTTTATTTATTGTGTCTCCACTCACAAGGCAGAAAGCTGCCAGAGAATAGGAAACAAACCCTCCTTTTGACTTTGGAGCCCTGTTCTTTATCATATACATTAAGCTATTCAGATAATTTGGACTAGGTTCATCAAAGAAAGACCCTTTTATCAAAGTCCAAAGGAGGTTCAAATTCAAGCTGCACTTCCAGCTTCTTCTCAGAAGCTAGAAAGGTCATTTAGAAAGCTAAAAAGCTGTGTGCTATAATTCATCTGTCTTGCAAAGAGTTAAACGTCAGGTTTACTCTCATGCAAGTTGCGGATCCTTTGACGTCTCTGGGGACTGCTTGTTGATACCTTCATTTTACAGACTGACTGAGACAAAGAGCACTTTCTTAGACCACCAACCCTTGTGTAGCCTGCAGACCCAGCAATCCTGATGCCTGGCCCATAGAAACAGAGAAACCATGGTGGAGAGTGGGGGAAGCTGGTGAGCTGTAAAGGAGCTGGCTCAGCAGGCTGTGAGACCTTTGCAGATGTCAGTGGCAGTAGCCTTGATTGAGAACACAGAGGTATGAATCTGGCCATCAGCTAGTAGGACTGTCTGTGGCACGTTTTACCAAAGAAATCGTGGTTTTTTTTCTAGTTTTCAAGAAATCAAACCACTTGCTTGGCTTCAGAAAGAGGGAACTGAGCTGAGCACTCTGTGACCTTGTCATAACCACAACATAGTCCTTCCTTCATTTAACTCAAAAAATGCTGTTGATTTAAAAGAAACCCATGGGCTACCCTGTAAAACAGTTCTGACTGCTCCCTGCAGCTGCAGGAAGGCTCCTGTGTTGCACACAGCACATACATAAATATGCAACTCCTTTGATCGTGGTTCAGCAGTTTCCAGTGACCTTCCTGCCTCCTGTGCACAGGCTGCTCCACTCTGCCCTCTCACCCAGTCTGACTCCATTTCACACTGAACATAGTAACTTAGTCCCAGCAAATTACTGATGTCAGAACTAAATATTGGCCCAAACATCTCTGTAAAACACTTAATATAGTATTTAGGTTAACTAATGAAATAGATCGATTGGCAATTGAGCTCTTAACCTTATCTCAAGATTTCAACAGCAGTCCAGGTACAGAAACAATCCTGAGGAAAGGATGACTTGCACAAAAATATTTTGATTAAACATAGAGAATAAATAGGGTGGTTGCTGCTAACATTACCTGTGTCCAATATCTATCTGTCTACTGAAGAACAACATCAGATAATCTCTTCTTTAATCCTAAAACATATTTGTGGCTTATGATGTATGACTTCAGCAAAAGGTACATTCAAAATGTAAAATAGCAATCTATCATGAAAGCTGTCTATATGATGCTGCAATAAGGCTCGTATCATTCCCATCATGTTTCTTCTTTGTTATTACCACTCTTCTTTTTCCTGCAGATAAAAAAGCTTTTTTTTTAAAGAATGCTGAGATTTAGGCTACATAGATAATTTCTCATTTTCAAAATGGGATTCTTCTTATTATTTATTTTCTTTTTCTTTTTTTTTTGCTGGAATACAGGAGATGCCTCTGCCTAAACACCTCTAAATTAAAGGTGGACAGAGAGGGCTGTTGGTTGCTGTCCATCCTTTCTCTCTGCAAAACAGGAACAGGTGATCTCTCCCTGTAGTTGGGGCAGGGCTCTGTTACTGTGCTATGCCCTTCTCAAAGGGGACCGCTTTGGCTACCTTTTGCATGTGCTTTATATGCAAAAAAATTTTGGCTCCAACCTGGTGTGAACACTGTACACAATAAGGCCGGTAACCAGTTCCCCTCTGAAAATGTTTTTGTATTGATGCAAAGATGGCTGTTTAAGCAGTGGGTGTTGGGTGTAACCCAACTTGAAGGAAGCATTCGTGTATACAGGGATGTGAAAATGAGTCATTCCTGTCCTTCTCCTTTCTAGCAGAAATTTTAGTAAATTCAGAGTTACTGGTGAGCCCTCGTGTGCCCTGTGGAGCAGCAGAGCCCCTGCATCTGAAGGCTGAGCACTACCAAGCCATGAGAGCCAAAGGCAGCTGAAGCAATCAGAGCAATTTGAAGAGAGCAAGGTAAAGGCTGTGGGTGAAAGTCCAGGCTGAAACCCCAGTCTGTCGTTGGTATTTTGATACTGGAACTAGTGTACCTGTAGATAACATCATTGTGCTGTTGTCAGGGACTGCAGAGCCCATCAGTACTTTCTGTGCTGTCTCAAAACCAGCCCTCACTGCAAACTGCTGAAATCCTTCTGTTGAAGTTTTTTCCCCTCCTTACTGAAAACAGAAACTTTCACTTCTGCTATTTTGCCAGGAGCTTGGGTGCCTTATGAAACCTGAGAGCCTTTGTTTGAAATCAGACAGATACATGATCCTTTCCTCTAAATAGATACTTTCATCTCCTGAGCTGTGCCTGCAGGACTGCTGCTGTGCTTTCATCCAAGTGCCAGTCAACTGCGGGGCTGGTGTGTTTGCTCCAGTTTATTGCTTATTTAGAAACAATACCCTGCTGTGTGCTTTAAGAGAATCACCGTATGTGCCAGAACCTTCATTCCTCCCTCTT
Organism: Melospiza melodia melodia; assembly: GCF_035770615.1. NCBI lineage: Eukaryota > Metazoa > Chordata > Aves > Passeriformes > Passerellidae > Melospiza > Melospiza melodia. Next base: position 21,170,768 of record NC_086201.1, on the reverse strand, counting down.
TCTTACATATGGCCACTTGTGAGCAAGGGCAGGAATTGAAAATGTATTTTTTTAACTGGAAGCGTGTCTAGTCCACATCCAAGCGTGCATCAGAAAATGAGACGCCTTGTGTGCGTGTGTGTGTGTGTGTGTGTGTGTGTGTGTGTGTGTGTGTGTGTGTGTTCAGCCAGGCAGGCGGGCACAGGGGGACGCAGCCGCAGCCCGGCCGTTCTCTCTGTGCCGCGGTGGCCGCGCGGTGTCGCCGTGCCCGGGCCCGGCCAGCTGAGCGTTCAGCGCCGCTCCACGGCGTGCGACAGCCGCCACTCGCCTGCCCTGCGCTGCTGCCCGAGCGCGGGCACCCGGCGCTGCCCCTGCTGCCCGTGGCGGGAGCTGGAACTGCGCCGTTCCTCGGGTCCCTCCGGCCCGGCGCGCACTGCAGCGCTTCGGGAACGCTACGCGCTCTTTCACCACCGCGGTTTCACTGCAGGTGCATCCGGCTGACTCTTCACGCAGTCACACAGTTCTTAGGCAAGTCACATTCCTGTACTGGCATTAAAATGATGCAACAGAGTAATACACCTCACTACTCCACTGCACTTCAACAGAAAGCAGCATGCTATTAGACCTAAAAAAATCCAAGTCTTTAGCTTTTTTAAAAAATATTTTTAAACTTCTTTTGTTTGTTTGTTTATTTAACTGCAGCTGGAGAAGGAGCTAAGAATTAAAACAAAATATCTTTTTAAATTGAACTGCTGAGTGGAAGTAACAGAGAGCTCTAAGGAAGCTACTCTGTCAATATTGCAGTCTTAAAATCAGTTCTTACTCAAAGAGTTAAGAAAGGAAGTTCTTTGTATTGTTGCTGGCCATTAATTTAAATGTAGTGACAAACTGCTGAATATAATGAGGAGAAGGTATACTAGCTTTCTACTGGACAATTCAGGAAGAAGAGGGCTTGTTAATACAGTTCTGTGAAACAAGTAGCAGGAAAGATTTAGTAGCGATGAAATGAATATGAAATAAATAAACAAAAAAACTATTGGATTTCTATCACAAGAGGCAATGCACTTCAATCTATACATTTGATGGACAACATTTAAGCTGTATTTGTGTAAGTAATAAATAGGGGCTTGCAAAATAGTGATGTGACCACAAATGCAAACTTAGTATATGGAGAGACTTTATGGAGATGTGGGTCATATTCTGAAAATATTTCCAAAGCTTTTAATTTGTGATACCAAAATAGGTTTTGTGGGTTGTTTGGGTTGGTTTGCTGGGGTCTTTTAGGGGAGTGGGATATTTGGTGGGATTTCTTTACTAATCAGTTTCTTGCTGAATAAGCAACAGCTGCAGCGGGTCACACACCAGAAGCAGCTTATTTATGCACTGCAGCTTGCTTTTAAATGGTTTTCCTAAGCAAAATGGTTTAATGGTTTTCCTTAGCAGCATCTGCTAAGGAAACTTGTGTGTAGCACTAATAGCTCTCCTGATTTTGTTTGGTTTTTTGGTGGTGGTTTTGAGGATTCAGGCCAAATTTGAGTGGTCTTCCAGGGACTGAGCACTCAGAGTACCGAGAACATGTAAGTAATAAGCTGCCTATGCCAAAATGAGTGAAAAGGTTTTCTTAGGTTGAGGAAGAGCTGTGACTCTTATGCTCTGTTCTTAATAATTTCACCCCATACTGTTTTTCTGTTAGTATTTGAAAATACTATAATATAAATATTATAAAAGTACTTAATAGTTTAAGTGTCTATATACATTAGGTACAACTCTAACCATAATATGAGGCAAATGGAAAAAACTTGATAATGATTTTTCAGCTAAAGCATTTGTAATCTCTAAGTTGAAATAATGATTTTTTTCTTTGACTTTTGCATATTTTTCCCCAGTTAGTATGGTTAACTACATAACTAATTTTTGAGTACTTGCATTTGAGTTTAGCAACTTACCTTCTTGCTGAGCCAAGTAAAATGTTGATGCCCTAGCATTAAGGATGGAATTTGTATGTTTGGGAGGTCTCTTCTACTTTGTTTTGTCTTCCCTGAAAGCAGTTTCAGAAAAAAAAAACTTGTAGTGTTAAAATCACATGGGGTTGTTCTGAACTTTATTTAATTCCATATAATTTAACTTGAACTTTTCTTTATTTTTTGCTTTAGAGAGGTGAATTTCACCATGCACAATATTTACTGGGCTTAATTTCTAGAGCAGTCTATTTCAACACACCTGAACATACATAATTATTGCTGAAGTCTTAGTTTGACTTTCTGCAATTTGTCTGTACTAGCTTCATGTATTTTCTTTTGGCAGATACAGTATTTTGAAGGCTATAATTGCACCTTCAGTTCTGTGGAATTGTCTCAGCCAGAGAACAAAGTGGAAGTGAATGAGTGGAGTACAGTAAACACTGTTTCAAAACCAGCTTGGGCATACCACTGTCTTACAAAAGATGCTATGTGAAAAATACCAATTAAGTTCCCGTAACCAACGCAGATAATGAGGTGGACAACTGTGAAATTATAGATGAGCTGATAAATTGCTTTCTTAAGAAGGAAGATCTTTTACAAAAGTATTCCAAGGTAACTGAGGTGAATGTAAACACCCAATGCATCCCTCATAATTTCTGTATTAACAAGCTTAAGCTTATGAGTAACATATGGCATTCTCCTGATCTCTGTGTTATATTGCTTTAAGGACACTCAGAATTTCTCTCAGGTGTTGGGTTTTTCTATATAAGCCTCAGAAGTTTTAGAAATTCTTTCATGGGACAAATGCTTTTTGTGTGACACCACCCTCCAGAGACACAATCCAGGGGCCTATTTCCTGTTCACAGATTAATTTTCCTCAGGTTTCCCTTGTTGCTTAATCAACCATATGTGTATTGTGCACTATAGTTTATTTGCCAGTAACCGTGTGAGTCAGTGTAAGTGACCAGACACATCTAGGTATTGATAAGCATTTCATGTCCTTCCTGCACGTCCTATGCACAACTGTAGGACAGCAGACATCACAAACCAACCAACTTTCTGAACCCTGGACTACAGTTTTAGATAACCAAAGTTAGACATGCATTTTTGGATGGGGTCAGCTAAGAAAACAGAGGTTGAGCACGGGTCCTGCCTTGTGCATTATATAATCCATTTACTTGTTAAGCAATGAGCTGTAAGAGAAGGGTGTTTTTTCCAGTACTGGAGTTACAAAGCCACATTGTCTGTAGGTGTAAATCCAATATTCATATAATGCGTGGCTCACTGTCAATAGCCAAGGAGCATTGAGGAAGTATTTTTCCTGTGATTGATAAGGAGATTACCTAAGAAGGGCTAATGTCTCTATCCATTGCTGCAATTACTGTGTTGGTACCTGGATTTTTCCATGCTGTTGAAAACAAGGTGCACAGCTGTCTGTAAATTTCCAGACAGATTTCATCCTGATGCATTTGCTGACATTCTTCTTGTCTTCTCGTATTCTGTATTCTTTCTTTTTTTCTATTCTTGGAAAAGGTATATTTTTCTAATACCCCACTGAGAGGTAATTTAGAGAATTTTCCACATTTTTAATCAATAGTGCTGTTTTGAAGCTCACCTGACACTTGCTACTGTAAGGCAAGGTTGTCTCAGTTATCACCACACCCTAACAATTTGACTACAACTTCCATGCTAGTTCTCTAGAAGAAAAAAATTAAAAATCCAATTTTAGTGTTTTCTGAAACAAACTGGAGAAATGTACTTGCTTACAGTAAATTCTTGAGTGCTTTTCTTTGTGATACCCCATAATTTCGGGTTTTGCAACAAGTGCTTGAGTTTACTGGTGAAGTAGACTTCACACCTTGCTACGTTTACCAGTGAAGTAGCCTTCACACCGAGTACAAAGATGCATTTGTGGCTTCCCAGGAAACCTTTCCAAGGTGGCTCAGTTGTAGGCCTTTGTAAAATGTTTTTATGTGGTCGCTGCCAGTCCTTGAAAGGGACATTGTCTGAAACCTGCTGTCACTGAGAGTGAACCTCTCGCAGTTCCTGTGTGGGCCCACCTGTGTGTGTGTAATTGTTGCAGGGAAATGAGTGTGATGAAAGCCACAGGATGACTCATGTAGTGCTTGCTCCATCTGCTTTTCAATGGTTAAACTGCTGCCCAGATCAAAAAGCAGAAATTGTCTCCCATATCATCTATTGACAACTTTGGTGGCACATAAGTGGATGGAAACATAAGTGGTGGCACAAAAGTGGATGGAAACATCCAATTTGAATGAAAAACAACAAAAATCAAGGGGGAGAGTAGTTAATGATTATACAATGTTATGTCATGTTAAGGGAATGCTCAAGAGGTTTGAATTAAAATTCTGGGGACAGCTTGCAGTTTTGTGTTTGTTTAGTGGCTTTTGGAAGGCTTGGCTTTGCAATGGCAGTAACTGTGTTTTCTGTGATCCACAGTTCAACAGCCAGAGCTGAGTTGCCAGTGGTAGAGGGTAGCTGTGATAAAGAGCTAATGACCTCCATAAACCTGTCCTCCCAGGAGGTTGTACACAAAAAACTTGCCTTTCCCATGCATTATTTGCACTGTTATAGCTGTGGGTGTAGTTATGTTTGGGTGTTAAATTAATACATGGGGGCTTTTTGATACTTCTGTGGGTTGGGTGAAACTCCATGAGAATTGATGTCCATGGCTGTTACCCTTAGTTTACAGAGATCTTCCAAGGAAAAAGAAACTAAACTCTACTATAAAGGCAGGATGTTGGAACAGAAAGATGCTCAATGGAACACAAGGGGATGTTCAAGGCCAGAGAAAATGTGGCTCAAAGAAAGCACTTATGGAGGTTTGGTTAAGTGTTGAGGGAGCAGAGAGGAGGTGTCAAGCAGTAAGAAAATACTGCCCTTTGGTCTTGGCATATGGTCAGGAGTATCCTGTATATTGAATACTGCATTAGAAAGATATCTTGACTTCAACATTAAGTTATCGTTGCTAATTATCCAGACTGAAAAAAGCCAGAAAACCATGCTCCTAACATTTCCCAGACAAGTGGAGAACTGGTCCTGTAATCTGGTGCTTGAGTTATTCACAGTGCTGTTCTGATGGTACAGTCTGGTTAATAATAATTTCATGTTTCTTAACAGGGCAAGGGGTAAGACCCTAATGTTCTTCTTTGTTCATCTCAGAAGATGCTGCATGTCAATGAGAGATAGTTGCTAGGCTGCTTATAGTATGGTTTAAAAGATTAAAATCTGCAAGAGGAAATATGCCATATTAAGCCCTATTTATATACTTTTGCTTCATGTATTTAGACAGCAGATATAATAATTTTATTGTATTTTTTCACATGCCTTTGATACTACATTTTCATACTTTCAAGTATTTTACTTTTTCTGGGTTTTGAGGTTGTTTACTATTTACTTTTTTTAACTATTACACTTTTAATTTGTTTGTGTTCCCCCAAAGATGACACAAGACTCGGGTCAAGTGTGCTTACCTGATTTAGCACGCTGTGTATGCCAGAGCTGAGGTGGAAACAGAGCTCTGTCCTGTTACTGCTGATCCCTTGGGAAATCAGGCTGGTGGTTGGTGGATATCAATAGCAGTCAATGAGCAGCCTGTCCAGCCAAATGTATGCTCTTTTCAAACAGCTGAAAGATTCTTGTATTTTAAATAATTTATTAAATGCTAAAGCACTAATGATCTTTTCAAAGGGGAAAAAATGCATTCAAGAGAAGGGAAGGCATGCATTTTTACCAAGAGTTCTTATCATGGTCTGGTATTCCTCCCTTGGTACTCCCCAAAGCACATCCCTCTAAGGTGTCATGTCTATAGGAAAGAATGAATGACAGCCAAAAAATCAGAAAGGCCTTATTATACTGTACTTCCAAAACCAAATCCCAATCAGTCTGAAAGTGCTCTTTGTCAGGTGCCAAGCAGAGAAACTTCAACAGTGGAAAAATTAACAAAAGAATCTTCTTTATTAGTGTTTGCATCAAAACAAAGTCTCACCCTAACGTTACCAGTGGGTGAGTGTTACCCAACAAGCTGCACCACCTTCCAGCTGTAAACATACATCATAAACCTTGGCACAGCTTTGGAATAATCCCTTGCTGATCTTTTGCTTGGGCTGTGTGGGCCCAGATTTGGGACAGGATGTAGACAGGAATGAGAGGCAGTGAGGAGTCAAGCACTGACATGGCTGCTTCATGTCAGCTGAGGTTCTAGTAAGTGTAGACACTACTAGTACAGAAAGATAAAATTTAAGCACCAGTATCTTTAAATTGAATTTAAAGCAGATATATGATAGTATTAAATTTAAAGCAGACAATGTACTATCTTCTAAGAGTTTCTAGCTGCCATGTTTATCCCCATAAGTTTCTGTCCCTGTCTGCATTTTTAACAGGATTTTCTTAACTCTATTTCCAATTAATCCCCTTAACTGTTATTTCTGTTATATTGTTGCTCTTGCTATATAATATAAATTTCTGGTAAGCATTTCAACAGTAGACCTTGTGAACACAACTGACTATGGAAAGAATTTGTATCTGACACAATGCTTCATAAATTGTCAATCACATCTTTTTTGGTTGAGATAATTCTCCATTCTGTTTTGGTCTTTTTTGGGTGTTACCTGAAATGGAAAGAGGTTTGGGGATTTGTTTGGTTGGTTTTTTTTCCTGGAAGTTCCTTGCAAGTTTTTTGAGGGTTTTTTTGAGTTTTTTTTTGCTGGAAGTTTGGAATGGGAAGCTACTGAGCACACAGACTGGTTGACATTCCACTAGTCGGGAATACTGCCTTGCTCCCAGAGGGTCACCTACTGCCGCCACTTAACGAGTAAGGCAAGCTGGTTAGTCTGATCAGGAGGGGAGAATGAGGTACACTGAATTCACTCCTCCTGTCTCTGCAGCAGCAGAATCTGGCTTAGCTCTCAGGAAAAGGGCAGCCGGAACTGCTGTGCCCTCAATTGCAGTGCAAAGGGAAAGCCTTGAGAAAGCTGCGTCCTCGTTTTTTGCAAGAGAATCTTCTGTCATTACCAGTCTTTAGTTTTTACTGGGGAAACGAGTGACTGGTCAGATCTGTGGAACCGACGGCACGTGGAAAACACGGGGTTGTGTTTCTAAGCGCTCTGACTGCCGGGGAAAGTTGGAACGGGAGTAGGAGGCTGAGGGCCAGGGGAGCCGGCGCCGCTATCGGGCCCGCCGAGCTGCAGGTGACGCTGCCTCGGGCCGATAACGGGGGGTGACCCTGCCCGGCCTCCCGCCCGCGGGGCTGCGGACAGCTGGCGGCAGCCACGAAGGCCGCCCCGGCAGCGGCCGGGGCTCGTTCCGCTCTCGTACTCCCGGGGAGGCGGCTCCCGAGCGCGGGGAAAGCCCCCGGGCCGAGGCGGCGGCGGAGACCCGGGCGCCCCCCGCGCGGCGGCCGCCGAGCCGCCATCTTGCGGCCGCTCCCTCCCTCCCCCGGCCGCGCCGCCGCGCAGCCCCGGCCTGCCCGGGGTCCGCCCGGAGCCCGCCCGCCCGCGGCGCTCCGCCGGCTGCGGGGCTGTCGCTGGCGGGGCGGGCCGGGGCGGGCCAGACCTCCTCTCCCTGGCCTCGGTACCGGCGGCCTCGGCCTTAGAGGGTTCTGAGTTTGGCAGAGCACAAACCCTCCCCACGCACCCCGGTGCGGAGGCGCCTACCGAAAGCTGAGTAGGTAAGCTGCCCGCTCCTTTCCCCGGCTTCTGGCGCTGTTTTCTGCTGAGGCAGCTGTCACGCAGGGCAGTGCTGCCGGTTTTTTATCTTTGACTGAAATGCCGTGTGCTCCTAGCTGGGGTGACCATGGGAAGAGAGCAGTGATGGGCCGGGAAGGGGCAGGTGAGAGGCGTTGGTTTTGTGTTAGCTCTCTGGCTGCAAGTCAATGGATTTTACATCCCACTTTGGCAAGTGGTGCAAGTGAGGTGCTTTTAAAGGGTGCTGGCAAGAAAATGTTATCTACCTTTTGAAAAATGTTTTGCTATGTACTTCAGAAGTATATATCTATTTGTTGACAAGCCCCAATGTCAGCTTAAGCGAAAATTACGTGGAGGTATATTTTTCATTCATTTTCTGAGTTGACATTCGGTGCCGCTGGCAGCTCTTGCTTCATTTGGTCTTGTCTGAGCTGCACTGCCAAAGTTTTGCGGAGCTTGAAGCGCTGCTGTGAGCTGTGCCAGCCGTGTGCTCCGGACAGGCCTCAGCATCCCCAGGTGCCCAGGGCGTGCGGCTGCTGCACAGCCAGGGGCTTTCCGCAATGGCATCCTGGGAGAAGGATGGCAAAGGAAATGTGATAGTGAAAAACAACTGGCATTGTCCGGGTTTCCAGATATAGGTGGCACAATTCTTGTGCTAATTGCTGTTGCTGTATTGTTCTCTCTCTCTGTTTTCTTAGCCCAATAAAGAGAAAAGTAAAAATTGTGGTTAACTTGCAAAAATTAGGAACTGCAGTAATCACTTCTTCCCACTTAACTTTTATCATTTTATCTCCCTGAAGTTGCTTCCTCTTTGACTTAACAAATTTTTGCATGAAAGTGCATGTAGTACACACTTATCTTAGCTGAGAATGGGGTCGTAGAGCTGCTACGAGTGGTAACTCTTCCTACCCTGATTCCATTATAATTTTCCTGAGTAAAATAATGTGTCATCCTTTTGTTCAAGTAGGAGAGTTTCTGCATTGCATTTAACTAGGTCATGTTGTGGGATATAATTTATGAGCAATGTGCACGGTCTTGCCAGTGTCACCATATTATCCTGAGAGTGCTTATCAGTTGGAAGCTTAAAAGTGAGAGACCAGAGGGGAGATACACATTGAAGTTATCTCTTTTATTGACTCATGCTGTCTTTGACTTTCATTAGAAAAAGAAGATGAAAGGGGTTTTCCCCTCCTTTGGTGAAGGAGACAGTTTCTCTATTTCTGTACTCGGAGAGGAACCTGATGTTGCTTAACTCACAGCTGCTGGAGAATTGAGTTTCTGGTCTGGTGAATTTTAAGAATTTACAAATATTGACAACCTACAAGCGAAATATTTTGTGGGAAGTTTAAACTGCACTTGTTATTTGCTCTGTGTCTATTGTTGGTCTTCATACAAGGCTTCCTCTCGTGCAAGCTGACAGTCTGGCTGCAAGCAGCTATGCTTGCCTGGCACAGTTGACAGCAGATAGGGCAGCATTATTGCTAAAAGCTGTGTCTGTATTGGCCTCCAGCTCCCAAAAATGCAGCTGTGGCTGAGTTCTCAAGGATTCAAATCTCAATCCTCAATCCCTGAAGGGATAACTGCAAATCATATGTTCTATGGAGTCAAAGCGAAGTGCTTTCCCTCGCAACTGTATTATATTTCCTTATTTTAGTGTCATTTGTCTGGTTAGTTTGCTACATATACTATGAGAACAAACTAATTTCTGTGTCGAATATATCAGGTTTTGGGTTTGCATGATGTCATTACCTCTGATTTCAGTAAGAACTGTGAATTGAAAATAATTTCACTCTTTTGAGATGCTAGTTTGGGATAAGCCTGAGGTGTAACAAGGCTGTATATTAAATCTGTGATTAGTCATTACATAATCTCACAACAGTTATATAAATGTCTGTATCCTATAGAGCAAAGAGGGCTGAGATGCACTCACTGTGTTAAGCAGAATGCAAAAGCTTGCATTTCTGGAAAACACTGCTTGGCCATAGATGCTCTGTGTTAAATATGAAGGGTTTGGGATGTGCATGGCTCTTGAGCTGAAGAGATGATTCACTCTCAAAGCCCTCTGGGGAGTGCCAGGAGCAGCTTTTACTGTAATAGAGTTCTTCTCTTTGAAACTCTTGTGGTTTACCAAAAATTTGTCCTATATGACTTGACAGGCTCCCTTGTAATGAAGTTGAAGGTAGGCTGAAGGAAGGCTGCAGGAATCTATGTCTGTCTGTCTGTCTGTCTATCTATCTATCTCTCTATCTATCTCGCTTACAGATGATGGTTAGAGTTGTGTGGGTGTGTATCCATGTCAGTTTTGATCAAGTGAGGAAGATAAGGGATTTACATTTTGTACCAATTTTGTGAAGAGAAATAATGATTTTTATATAGAAAGAAGAGAGGCTTGTCATTAGCCTTGAATAGGAAAGCACAGGAGAAGGAATGCTAGAATTTAGGGATAGATGCAGTTGGAGTACACTCCCACTACAGATCAAATGTTGCATTTGGTTAAAAAAGTTTCAGCTGTATCTTATTGCTGAAGAAAAATACCTTGAGAGAGCAGTGAGTAGGTTGAACACATTGTGCTGCTGGGAGCCTTACCTCTGTGCAGTGCTGTAAGCTTGGAGAATTTGACATGGGGCTGTGCTGAAAACCTGCTTTTTACCTTACAGCTAGTGTAGAATGTTGCTGATTTCTTTCAAGAATTCAGTGTTGGAAATCTGTCTCTGGTCCTCTTTTGAACATTTTACAAATTCCAACAACATCCTTAAGTTTTTTAGTAGAAGAAATGGTTTGTTGTTTGCTTCATTTCTTGCAAGTCTTCCCATTGTTCTGTAGCAAATAATACATTGAGTTCCTGGTCCAAATAAATCTAAGCTAATTCATCATCTATTATATAAGAAAGTAAAGCCTTTAAAATAAGCCCTACTTGGAGTGAGACTCATTTTCCTTGGGAGAAGGGATAGCCAAGGCTACTAGACAGATCTGGATGATGCAGCAGCTCAGTCCAGATGAATTACCAGAGCATCATAGAAGTGCTTACCAAAAGCCTCAGGCATAAATAAGTCATGAGTCAAAGAGTTGAAGCTTGTGAATATTTATATGCTGGATGCCAGGGTGTGAAACAGACCTTACAAGACCTCACCTTTGCACTGACTTGATTTACTTGCTTATTTACGTGGCTGCTGTGTTTTGTGTTCCTTGTGGATAGGATAGAAAGAGGCTGGGAAGACTCTTAAACCAGTTGCTAATTTGCACAGATTGTGCCATACAAAGCATTGCTTGGGACTTGGCAATTTTGACTTTACTTTAAATACCTTAGGGGATACCTTAAATAGCTTAGGGGGAATCTGCTCACCTTTGCCTTAGTTTCTATCCCTACAAGTGAGGTAAGTCATCTTGACTTCCTAAATAAAGTACTTCAGGATTTAGTCATGTCAGAACTTTATGTGCATCAGTTACCTGATGGACTGCACAGGTTTCAGAGCTATATTGCCAAAGCCATATCTGTTTCTGGCAGGACCTTGCTATTGACCAATGAATATTTGTGTTTGATATCCACTCTCCTCATCTGATTTGCAGACTTTACGTGTCTGCTTGCATATAGAACCTGTGGTGTTGTAATCAGCCCTTCCAAAGGCAATTGCTGCTACCAAGTGAGGAAAGGGGTCAGCAGATATTTCTGTTGTACATAAATGCTTCATGCATGCTTAAATTTCCCTGGTCCAGACCTAAAGAATTGTATGTAGAAATATGGGTCAGGTATAGTGCAATGAATTAAATCACTGGCTGCTGTGTCATCTGTGGATTCTTTGCTAACTGAAAAGTCTGTCATTAGCACACAATATTGAAATGTTGGGAGAGGTCCAAGTTGCACGAAGCAAGGTACAAACTTCAAGGGTGATATGATAATTTAAACTCTAAATTTTTCTGGAAGGTAAAGAGGACCTTGCCAAATGTTTTTGTACCAGAGTGGAGAAGCTTTGATTCTTCATCACATTTATCTTTCTTTCATGATGATCAGTTCTTGTAGGGGCTATTCCTGTTGTCCATTCTGTAATAATTTAAGAGGGCATAAGCTTGTACTTAAAGGAATAAAGTTAATAAGTGTACTTTTGTTCCTTTTACAGATGAGATCATTTCACACTCTTCTTTTGGAAGAGGTGATCAGAGGAAATGGATAGCTATTCAGACTTCACTGCAAAGAACCTCTCACCTTCAGCTAACATGTCTCTTTCTTTGCCTGGACAAGCTGGACTCAATACCACCGGCGATCCCCCTTCTATGTCAATAAGCAGGCTTTTCCCAGCCCTGTTGGAATGCTTTGGAATCATTCTTTGTGGCTACATAGCTGGAAGAGCCAACATTATCACATCAACTCAGGCCAAAGGACTGGGAAATTTTGTGTCCCGTTTTGCACTCCCGGCTTTACTGTTCAAAAACATGGTGGTACTTAATTTTTCAAATGTGAATTGGTCCTTCCTGTACAGTGTTTTAATTGCCAAAGCTGCTGTGTTTTTTTTAGTCTGTGTTTTAACGTTGTTAGTAGCCAGTCCTGAGAACCGATTTAGCAAAGCAGGTTTGTTCCCTATTTTTGCTACACAAAGCAATGACTTTGCACTGGGATATCCAATAGGTGAGTGTGTTTTCTTCTTTAAAATTATTGTCACTGTTCTAGGCATGTTTGCTTTTATGTTTCCATAATTTGAAATTGACTTCTGAATTGAAGTTCCACGCAATTGAAATAATTTCTGAAGTGCCTCTCAAATTCTCTTTGAGACTGCTCATCATCTAGGAAAGATTAAACCAAAAAAAGAGAGCAAGTTGGTTCTAGCAAAACAAAAAACAAGATGTTTGATTACAGAATTGAAAATACAATTACAAAGGCAATGTCAAGCATGCAATTCCAGATTATATGTAACAAGTAGATCCATATTTTAGATTACTTTAGGAGTTAACAGTATCTTTCTCATTATTCCAAGGCAGCATGTTTAGGAGAATTCACAATATTTCTTATTCTCTTCAAATTTGCTTGATGTGTATAAAATTTAGACAAATGCAATTGCATACTTTCTTAAAATGAAAATACTGTGTTTCCCTCGGTTGTATTTCCTGAGATTTATTCCTCTTGAATGAAATCAGAAGTATGCCACAAATGGGGCTGTGAGAATTATATCTTTGTTTGTTGGTATGCATTTTAGATGCCAATTAGAGTTTCTCTTTTTTTAAATTTATGTGTTTTGGTGGGTCTCTGAATGTATTGCCATTGTATCCTGGTTAAAACATTCTTTCAGCTTTTACTTTCTTGTAAGACTGCATATTTCTTCAGGTACTCCATGATTTATAAGATATGATTTATATTTTTTATGTATGATATTGACAAAATCTACGCCATTTAGAGCTTTACTGTAATAGTTACTGCAACAGAAACATTGTAGGCTCTTGAGGTTTATTTCCTCTTGTCCTTTCCCTTCTCCCATCCCCAAATTTTCACTGGCTTTGGGTTCATGCTGTCACCTGTGCAAACTTTTTGCTATTAGTAAAATATTACCCAAGCTTCTCTGAAGTGTTTGCAGAAATGGACAACAAAGAATGCCTTGCTGTTTTTATGTGGTAGAGGTAGTGTTTTGAACAAAGCCTGATCTTTTAATGAAAAAATATTTTTAAATGCTGTAGCAGTGGAAATTTGTAAAGGAAAAAAATCAATATTGGCAAATTACACACTAAACCAACACTATTTAAAAAGGCATTTTGAACTCTCTTAATCATTCCTGAGTCTTCATCCCATGTAATTTCTTTAATACATTACTATTATTATGTATTATTTCTTTATTATGCTCTTTTTTCCTGTTTGAAAAGATTTGCACATAGCAAAATCAAAATGTGGGTCAAATTTTTGAAGCTTATTACTGTTTTTCTGTTATCATGGTTTTGATAGTTCTAGATTAAAAAGTGATGTTGGGGTGAAAAAGAACCAGCTGGCAGAGAGGTTTGTTAGCACACCCCTGATGTAGTCAGAATTACTATGATAAAAAGCTTTGGGTTTTTAATTGCAGGGTAATATGATACAAGTCTGACAAACAGATTCAGGTGTTCTCTAGAGCTGTGTGTTAAAGCACAGGTGTACAGAGGTGCTGTGTGGGTGGCAGTCACTGTGACTTTAATCATACTCATTGTATTAGGCATGGACAACTAGTGTATGATTTAGATGTACTTCTGAGCAGTTGGGACATGGAAGAATTTATTTTTTTTAAAAACCAAAGTATATTTGATTACAGTTTTTTGTTACAATCAGCAAGCAGGCACCGTGATTTAAATAAAAGGAAAACTTTTAATCAGTATAGAAGTTGTGGATTATTTTTACTGTGCTAAGGATTCTTTAAGACTGATGTCTTATTTTTTTTCCACCCATTGACTCAGTAATCTAACTCAATTTTTTGTACCCAGTAAAATGCATTCTAGCCTCATACATGAATTAAAGTACATATAGACCTTAAGTTATTGTCTTAAGTATGCAGATTCACTTTACCAGAATGTAAAGGTTTTTAAAATCTTTCACTCAGACATTAATTACACGTGACTTGGGTGGAGTTGTGTTTGAGTGACATGGGCATTCTGTATAAAGCAATATAAAATATCAGTCTCACGTTTGAGGTTTCAGGAAAAAAACTGTTTGCATAAAAAGTGTCCAGCATGTTTAAAGTGGTTTTGATTAGCAGGTTGTGTTTAGTGCTTAAAACTGACTTGTTCAATGCAGTAACTAACCCCAAACTTGGTACTTCTGTTCAGCAGTCTATTTAGGATTTTATACAGGTAGTTCTTCTACATGTACTTTAATAATGGCCTGTAAAAGTAAAAATGCCTTTGGTGCCTTTTTTATATATATAAGAAATCAGCTAGTTGAGAATGTCAGCTTATTTGCTGTAAAGAGGAGACTGTTCAAAAGTGAGTGCTGATTTAGCATTTGGAAGTTCCTGTCATTCCAGAGGCTTTAATAATACAAAGGTAAAACTCTGTGGATTTTGAGAAATGTAGTCACGAGGAAAAACTTTTTCAGAAAAGGTTAATAATGTTGTTATTAATAATTATGAATTGCATAGTATAGATCTAATACATATTATTTGTAAGAATTATTATAAAATTAACTATATATATGTACTATAATTGACATACTATTAAGAACTATAGCATATTATTGATAATTACTAATAACAAAAAGTTATTAAATATAACAATTATAAGTCAGGTAAAAGAGAACATTCTACTTTTAAAGCATTGGGGGGTTTTTTAATTCACATTAGAATTGAATCTTTTATATGTTTCCAAAACATTTTCATTATTTTTGAAGTGCCTTTAGTACAAACTTGAAACAAGCAATTCTTCTTTGACTCAGAAATATGTAGTAGTAATGAAGGCAAAAGCTTATGATTTGGAGTTCCTTGAGGGACCATAACTACAGCAAGTAACTCTTGTCCTAAGTAGTCCCAGAGAATGAACCAATAATTATGTCAGAAAATTTTTTCCCAGTTGTTGCTTTGTTGTGTTGTAATGAATCAATGTAGAAAGATCACACCTGGCTTACCCATTGAGAACTGATTAAACTCCAAAGAACTGAGACTCCCTTAAGATGGGAAGCAACTTGTATCCTGCAAAGGTGCCTTTAATTCTCCCCAACTGTCATGTTTCTGGGGAGGAAAAGCGAGTCAGAAATAAAGCCAAAATTTTTCCAGCATTTGGGATGACTCAAAGGAAACATAGAATTGTTACTTTGTTTTCTTTCTTTTTTTCTGTTTATGGTGGCTAATTGTAGGAGGATTAATAGCATTGGATAATCAATCTTTGGTCTTTAATGTGTTCTTTAGATAACTGTATAACTGTTGCCTAATATGATAGGACATACTTCTCCTCCTGCATTATCTTATATTGATTGTTATTGATTACTTCAGTTCCTTCCGGAGGAAACTTAAATAATTTTCTTTAGTTTTCAGAGAGCAAAATTTAATTTCAGTATTTCAATGTATTTTTCTGCTGAAGTGTTATCACTCATAACTCTTCATTTTCTGTCTTCTAGTTGAAGCTTTATATCAAAACACTTACCCAGAGTATCTCCAGTACATTTACCTAGTGGCGCCAATATCTCTTATGATGCTAAACCCCCTGGGGTTTATCTTCTGTGAAATCCAGAAGTGGAGGAATAATCGCACTGTGTCACAGAGCAAAATCAAAATAGTGGGCCTAGCACTCCTCCGAGTTTTGCAGAACCCAATTGTATTCATGGTCTTCATAGGAATTGCCTCAAATTTTATTCTTGGCCAGAAAATTCCTGAATACCTTGAAAACTTCCTTGATGGACTGGGCAGTTCATTTTCTGGCTCTGCACTTTTTTACCTTGGACTGACCATGGTGGGACAAACGAAGAAACTGACAAAGGGTATGTTTGTTGCACTGATCCTTCTCATCACAGCCAAACTGTAAGTTCAGTTTATGTATTTTTATACTTCTGTTCTCTAGATGTTTTAAGCTCTGAATACCCTGGTCAGATGGCTTTTCTCTCAAAAACATTATGTTAATAGTACATTTCACTCCCAGAATTTGAGTGAGTCCTTCCCAAACTCTTTGATAAAATACAGCTGTTAATTTTTAAAGGAAATTTAATAGAAACCTGTTGTCAAGCTCTGCAGAGAAAGAAATTCAGAGTTGCTGTGCCTTCATGGACTGCCTACAGGCCATCTGTCGTGAATTGGGTATTTGGGGAATTAGTAGCTTAAATCAAAATTTACTGAATAAATAGATAGTAGTGAGTTTAAATATATTAGATTAGTATTTTTATTTTATTTGGCTTAAACAATGCATCTCCAAATTAGTTGTTTCTCCTTACTTTATCTATAAGTCTTTGAAACTATACTGGAAGAGCATAAAAATGGTCACTTTATGCTCTAAAACTGCTTGACTTTTAAGCATGAATAAATGCCAAGTTCTGTTTAGAACTTGTACTATCATAATCTTCCCTTGAATATATTTCAGGGAATATTTATTTATTTGATATAAAATATTTTATTTCCTACAGAACTACAATTAACTTAATAGAATGTTTGGGTTTTAAGTTTCTATTGTAAAATTTGAAGGTGCATTTCAGTATCAAGTACAACTAACCCTCAAAGCTAAAGACCTAGTCTGTAAACCAGCTTAATGACAAATTTTGTAATGAAAAAAAGTGTGAAAAACACTGGGTTTTAATGTTACCACTTTGTTTACTGTAGGGCTATGTAAGATTTACACTGAGTCTATGTGAGATCTGGGCTATTGCTGAAATAGCCTTGATGTCACTGGTTTGCTGGCCAGAACTTTTGGCATGGGATACTTAAGCTTGAGTCCTTATTATATTTCAGACAGCTTGCACAAAGGTGGACTGAATTTCGGAGCTGCTGACTGCTTATAGCTACTATTACTGTAACAGCTGTAAATTGAGAGAGTTTTTAATGTTTGGCATTCTAAATTTGAAGTTTGTACAAAGAATGTGTCTACACAGTCAGGGAAGCTGCTTCTACGCCCGAGTTTGTTGATATGTTTGTCCTTCTTATTTTAATGTAATTTGTGATGGAAGATTTTTAAGCAGCTGGGAAATATTTTGATAACAATAGAAGCAATCATTCAAAGTGATGTCAGTATTTTGCTTTTCATAAGTAGTATTCAAAGCCTTAAATTTCCTTTTTATTCATTTTCTGGGTAAAGAAAAGTCTATTGTAGGTTGAGTAATATTTTTTCAATTGCTTTTTCCCCTTTTCTTTCAGGCTCATGTTGCCATTTCTCTGCAGAGAGATGGTGGAGCTCTTGGACAAGACTGACAACGTGGTCAATCACACCAGTTTATCAAACTATGCATTTCTTTATGGAGTTTTTCCAGCAGCACCTGGTGTCGCAATATTTGCAAGTCAATTTAACATGGAAGTAGGAATTGTATGTAGTTAAACTTTTCCAAATATGTCCTAACTTTGAGCCTAACTTCTTTGATTAAATAAAAAAATAAGTAGGCTTGAAGAATTTGCTTTTCTGAACTATAGATACCTTAGAATTACTTGTACTCCCAGGATCTTTCCTGATGTCTTAAGTGTCTTGATAGTCCTCATCCTTTTTTTTTTTCATTTGTGACTCTAGTAGAAAGAGATAGGATAACTTCAGATATAAGGAATTTGTATCTCTCTTGTTTTTTGGGGTTGTGTTTTAGTCTGGTTTTTTCCAACGATTTTATCTTTGAGATGTTTTTGTAGGGGAAAAAATAAATTATGTTACTGACTTCAGTAAGAATAGTGTCACAGCTGAAAATTTATGAAAGATCTTAAGCTTTAACTGATTCATTGTGCTGCCCTTCAGTTAAATCTTGTGATAGAAAGCATTTTACTTTATATGTACGTAGTAGAGGATACCTTTTTGACTTAAAAAAAATTTTAGAATTGTTTCTTCCACTTGAAGTGACATTAACACACTTTTGTTGATTTTCATTGTTTTTAATGGTTTCTATTTTGGAGTTGTTTAGATGTATTTTTTTTTAAGAAAAAAGTATAATAAAAGTAAATCTTGCAAGATAGAATTTTAAACTCTGGAAATTTCTTTAAAGCAGAGTCTCTAGTATGAGTAACAACTCAAATTTCCATCACTGTGCAAATTGTAGAAAGTAGAAAGACAATGAGAAGCCAAACTAGAAATCACTTGTAAATATATATGGTTTCTTCTCATGAATTAGTGCATATTAATATTTGCATAGCTACATGTTTTTTTTTTTAGTTACTTATTGTGTGAATTTTTACATCCACAAGCAAATTGTGGCAGTGTAAATTTACCCCTGGACAGCAGTTATTAGTTTATTTGATGCCCATGAAAAAGCTAGACATCTGCAGTAGGAGACTCAACTCCTGCTATTTCAGAAGCTTGTTAAAATTTTCAGTTTAGCTCTGTGTATAAACCAGATACTTTCTGGCTCAAATTCTAAATAATTTGTTATTGAAACAACTCATTATTTTTGAAAGTTCTAGATATGTTTATTTCAAAGATCCAATTTTGCCAGTTGTTGTATTCCTGAAAGCAGATTATTTACCTTGAGATGCAATTGACTTGGTTGTTGTTTCTGTTTGACTCTTGGCAGATTACCTCAGGCATGGTGATCAGCACGTTTGTGTCTGCCCCCATCATGTATGTTTCTGCCTGGCTGCTGACCATCCCTTCCATGGACCCCAACCCCCTGGCAGCTGCCCTGCAGAACGTCAGCTTTGACATCAGCATCATCAGCCTCATCTCCCTGGTACGCGCTGCGCTCCGGCTCAGGGCAGCCCGGCTGTGTCACTGCAGGAGCTGTGCTTCCTCATCTCACCCTCGGCATCCTCAGCACAGGGCAGGAAGGAGTTCAACAACCTGAGTAGGCAGTGGGGCTGCTGCAAAGCTGCACTGTACAGAAAGATGAGTGACTGAATTAGAGCGTTTAGTGCAGAGCTTGAGAGGGTTTTTGTTAGGTTTGTTTTAATAACAGGGTGTGGGGGAATTCAAGTTCTAGCTTACACCACAGAGAGTAGTTACATCAAGCCAAGTGGGGTGCTTGGATATCACAGTAATGAAGGCTGTGTACAAACTTCAGCTCCAGAAATGTCAGTGCATATTTGTTTAATGAAGTCTTAATGAGCATTAATGAAATAGTTTAACCTGAAAAATTTATGTTTATCAAATTCCTTTACTAGAAATTATTTTCTTAAAACTGAATTGATAATCCAGAAGTCCAATGTGCATTTTGGTTTTGTTTTATAGAAAGTACAGATGGTATGATTACTTTATTTGCTTTTTAAAAATAAAAACATGCAGATTGGAAGGAGTTGGAATTTTCTGAAGTTGTTGTCTCACTGAAGTCCTCTTATCTTGAAACTGCCTAAAGGGAAGCCAGAAGTGAATGCTACCTCTTGCTGGTCAGATAATTTTGGGAGATTCAGGAGATGTGGGTGGGGATTTTAAATTCTAAATTGCCAGGCTACACTGTGGTCATTTGTGTCCTGAGGAACTAACAGGTTTCTGCATGCTCCAGGCAAGTGCTTGGTCTTTACTGGAAATACTTCACCAACATGAGAGCACCAAGATGCTTTTTCTGACCACAGCTGCTGAGGCAAAGGGGCTGGCAGCATATTGTAGCAGTCATGTTGCTAAGATCTGTTGTATATTTAATTTCACCATCATCTGCCAGAATACTCATCTTCTTCTTTTGGGTTTTGTTTTATTTTTAAATTAATTTTTCTTCTTGTATGTTACAGACCTGGTCTCTTACTGTTGTTGTTCTGAGTAAGAAATACAAACAGATTCCTCATATGATTACAACAAATCTACTTGTTGCTCAGGTCAGTAGTAAGGAGAATGCTGTTGTGTGAGGTTAGGGTTTAAGTTTTTAACAATTTTGGAAGTTTGATTTTTACAGTGAGATTTTTATAGCAAACTGTGGACGGCAGGTGAATTTAATGTGTGACTTGTCTAAATAATTTCAGTGCTGTGAAATACACCCTTGAAGAAAATGATAGTTAATGTGGGCACTGTGATTCCTGAACAGAACTATAAACAATCAGAACAGAGCGTGGCTTCTGAGATGTTTTCTTAGTTATTGCTCAGTACTGTTGAGAGCACTTGTGTTTCAATGATGCCCATCTGAAGCAATACCAGGAGCAGCAGCCTGTGTTTGACTCTATAGTAACCCTATTCAAGGAGCTAAATAGAAAAATAATCCCTGTGCTGGTTTATGTCCCTGAAGCTCTTGCAGAGAGATCAGCAGGTGAAAGTGCTGTGCAAGGATGTGTGGGAATGTATGGCTGCTGGCTAGGGAAGGCTAAAGCCAAGTGGCTCTGGATTAATTTTAATTGTTATTTAATCTGAGAGAGCACTAAAGAGTACATGCTCCTTATTCTCTTGAAGTCAGCTGCACAACTGGAACAGCCTGTGCTTCTATAACATCTGTGTGGTAGTGCTTTCTGAAGTGTTCTGTAGTTGTTTGGTTTTTTTTAATCTGATCACGGAGTCACATCTAAAAATGTCATGTGTGATAACTGCAGGTGCTTCTGTTCTGTACCAACAAAGCTAGCTAAGATGAACTTAAAAAAATAGAACTATTTTGTTACAGTTTCCACAATACTTCACCCTATCTTTTCAGATTCCTTCAGTGTTAAAATTATCATATATGCAATATCACTGTGTGACAACTGGTGTAATTCTTGGCTGAACCAATACCAATTAATCTCAGTTTCATGTGCAAATAATTTTAGGTAAATGGTTTGTACTTGCCAAAACCATCACCATTTACTTACTATAAGGGATATAAAGTTGGGGTTTTACCTGATTTGCCTTACTCGTAGTTTATATGAGCTGTATACATGCTGTCAAACACCCCTCCTGAAAATAAGGTAGCATAGTTAAGTGACACAGCTGTAATACTGAATTTATTGTGGCAGTACTTTACTACTAAATGAAGTATCCAGTTCATAAAATCACTCTCCAGTGCATCTGGGGGTGGAGTTTAAAGCTTACTGCAGTTATATAGCTCTCTGTTTAGTTTGGGGGGTTTTTTTGTCATTCTGCTTTCCCAGTTTGAATGATGGTATCTTACTTTTCTTTCCAGTTTATTGCTTGCATTGGAATGGTGGCATGGAATTTCACTGTTAAAGAGAAGGACATCACCATCCAGATCCTTGTATTTATATTCCTCTACAGCTCACTTTACAGCACCTACCTATGGACAGGTATGATTTTCCTAGGCAGGGCCAAGGTAGTGAAATGAAAGATTAATGTCCTGAAATAATGTTAATTATATTCTACAGAGTACTTGTTCCTTTTCACTAGTTTGTATTTCTACAAATGGGCATACCTGGAAGTTGTGCTGAGGTTTAGTGTTAGGCACTGCTGCTGCTGCTGGAAGCTTCTGCTGAGTCTGGCTGGTGTGTGACAAGAGACAAGAACCTACACTCAAGGCAGAAATAGAGCCTACTCTCAACTACAATTAGAGTGAATTTGGGGGGTTGCCCTTCAGCTAGTCAAAGTGTTAATGATGCTTTTTAATGCAGCGTTTAAGGTTTAATTATTCAGCATTAAGTACATTTAAAAACTGGTGCAACAAAAAAAAAATAGAAAATACAGAATGAAGGAAAAAACCCAAGTAGCTTTAA
This sequence comes from Melospiza melodia melodia, assembly GCF_035770615.1. Classification (NCBI taxonomy): domain Eukaryota; kingdom Metazoa; phylum Chordata; class Aves; order Passeriformes; family Passerellidae; genus Melospiza; species Melospiza melodia. Next base: position 21,148,958 of record NC_086201.1, on the reverse strand, counting down.
CATCTCTTTCCCCTGGAAATTGTTTGTAAAAAAAATATGTGTGCATAAGATTAATGCAGGAATTGAAACAGAAAGAATTGAAAGATGCTTCAATAAGCTTGGGGAACCTTACATATGTGATTAAAAGAAAAGAGACTTTGAGTATTCAAGATATTTTTGTCCAGAATCTATGGATTTAATTCCTGTGGTGTTTTTCTGGAGTGAGTTGTATTTGTTTAGCTGGAGTACATAGCTCATGATTGGTGGGGTCTAATATAAATACCAGCTTTGCTTCCACATGAGAATGTTGCTGGGCTGTGCTGAGGTGTGAGTAGGCTAGGCAGTTCCAGAAGATACTCCTGAAAGAGTTAGGTAAAAACATGCAAAACTTTCTAGTTAAATTTATCATTGACTTTACAAAGGACTAGTCAGTTTTTGCAGAAATGTTATAACTGAATACAACACTATTTGTTGGTTGCTAAAGAGTGTTGGGATAGAAAACTGCTGTTAATACCTAAAGAAATTAGTTACTTGTATCTTAAATGTTCTTATGACATCTTTTTTACTCTAGTGAACCTTTCTTATCATTTAGAAGTGAATATTTAATATAAAATGTCCTGGAATTTTTTCAATGTTTCACTATTAACATGATTTTTTAAGCAATGGGTATTTCTAATTGACTTTCTCAGAGTACGATCAGACAAATTATTTTGTAATGCTTAAAGGTCAAAGAAGAATATCTTAAGCTGTTGAGCTGGTCACATCATAGAGTTTCTAGGCTCTGTACTTACCAATTCCCTTTTCAATAATAAACAAGGCATTTATTTTGGTTTTCTTTTGGGTTTGCTTTTTTTAGGTTTTCTATCTTTTTCTTTATTTCTGTTGAAGAAGAGAGAAACAGTGAAGATTCCCATTGGGTTTATCATCGTAGCTGGATGGGGGTAAGTGAATTCAAATGCTTCCCTGCTGAATTAGTAGAGCATGATAAATATGTAATGTACTTCCTATTTTGTTCTTTCAGAGTCCCAACAGTTCTGGTAGGAATCTTACTAATTGTTGGTGAACGTAACAACACCAGTATTGACTCGGCCTTTTTCTATGGAAAGCATCAGGTAGGAACGTGTTCTGTCCTCAGCACTTCACACTTCTGCCATGCTACCTGTGCAAGTAGCTTTCAGCCAAAGTGCAGACTACTGTAATGAAAGTATCCTTGTAGAATGCTTATAGATTGATACAAAATGTATTTCTGTCATGAGCCACCAGGAACATTTGCTTGGAGAAGGACCTTCATGTTTAGGCTGCTATGACTAAGGAAAAAAGGGAGTAGGCTTCTTAAAGAAAAAACTTAGGAGTGGTAATAAATTACAGAGCCCTTTTCCTGATGACTAATTTGTATTCTAGCCTGATAGTTATCTAAAATTGTTGTTATCCAGTATCTAATTAATGGCTTTTGGTCTGTAATAGATAGGATATGCATCACCTGTGTAGCAGTAACTGCTTGCACTATGGTAGGCTTCTCAGCACAATCATAGGTTGAAATACCCTGAACTACCATTTTTACCAGCAAATAGTTCCTCTTATCAGCGGATATAGAGTGTATTAGCATTTGTCATCTTTTCTCCCTCTCTGTCTTGTGGACAGAGAGTCCATGAGTCCAGGATTGTTCATGTGACACTTTCACAAGTACTAAATAGCCTCCGAGTGGATTCTGGGTATCAGTGCAGGTGATTAGAAGGAAAGGCTAATTAATAGGGTGCTCCCCATTGGCTAAAGAATGTAAATTAGAGCACATTCCTCTTTGGAGTGAAAAGGTACCTGAGCAGAACTTAACCCAGAACACTGGTGATCCTGAGAGGAAGGGGGAAGACAATGAGGGGATGTTTTTGGATTGGGAAACAGAGGTCCACACAGGGGTCCACACTTTAAAAAACAAACAAAAAAGCTCAATTACTCAGGCAAGGAAAATTAGTCTCTTTCAGTGCTATGAGATGCAAGAGCAGTAAATATAGGAAATATACTCTTGTTCAGATTCATTTGTAAGTGTATTTAGAAAAGTACAGAAGTTAGAAAGACATATGCAACTATTTTCCTATATTTAAGTGCACTTTCTTTGCTTTCTTAACAGATAATTACCACGGCAGTGGTTCTGTTCATCAGTATATTGATGTCAGGTGTCTCACTGATGTGCATGAACAGAAGTAGGCGAGGGTCCAGCTATGGGGTGTTGAACCCATACTCACCACGTAGCTCAATGGAGGAGGTTGAAGTGGAAGGGAGTGGGCAGAATCATACTTCAGCCACTATGACTCAGTCTTCTCCAGAATCTTCTGCACAATCTTCTCCAGAATCTTCTGCACAGTCTTCTCCAAGATCTTCTGCACAGACATCTGAAGAAAAAGGTAGACACAATATATTTGTATAAAGAATAACCGGCTTAGGGTGCTATAAACTAATATTTCAAATGTAATTCTGACCTGGGAAGGACAGTTTACAGTTTCAAGTGTTAGATTAGGACAGAAGAAAATCTAGATATAACTGCCCGAGTATTTAGGTTTGTGTTCCTAAAGTTTGATTGTTACCATTGTAAGAGTTGGGTAAGTGAACAAGAAGAAAAGCCTGTGGATGATTTTTGTGTAAGTAGTAATACCTTGATAAGGATGTGATAAATGCAGCCCACTAGGCATCTTAGATTGTTTACCTACTAAATTGTCTCACAGAGATTAAATGCCAACAGAAACACTCAGTGTGTTTCTAATCCTTTTATGTATGTAGCCTTTTTGATCACCTCCTAGTTTTTTGCGTGTTACTAAAAGTGCTTCTGTTGTTTCAATGGTGGTAGTGTTATGTTAAACTATTAGTATTAGTGACCCATTTACCCTCTCAACAAACTGGAAAAATTAAGTCTTTCTTCTCCTTTTGGGTTATTTTTCAGCATAGTAGTTAAAGCTGCATAGAATATATTGTTACACTTGGAAAATGAATTATGGTAGTGAAGGAAGCTAACTATCCTATTACTGTATATATTTAATAGGTTGCTGTTCTTGTCAAACAACTAATGGTGAATTATCATGTGCTAAAGACAGCAAAGCAGTGTCAGATGCTGTTGAAAGCAAGATTCCTCCAATTGAGACAGGTAAAGCAGTAGTATCTCCTTGTTTTAATACTACAGGCACTTCCTCAACATCTATGTGTTATTCTCACAAAGAAACTGTTGGAGCTATTGTTCCCTTGACTTCACCTGGATAGCTGATATTTTGTATTAAATTGAATTATTAGGTAGTGTTATAGCTGTTTGTTCTCTTCTGCTCATAGTTGTTTGTAGTCTTTCAGTGCTCAAGATGGACAGTTGTTTTTGGATGTCACTTTTTTACCACAAAGATATTTTGGTGTATTCTGAGCATTCAGACTTTACCTCTCCATTGTTGTCTTGTTTGGATGCTGGCAAGTTGAATGCATAACCCTACTTTGCATCAAGCTTTTAACATAAACTACTTTTTTACATCCTCATATTCACATATTGCATCTTTTAAAAAGCCTTTGTTGTAATCTGGCACAGGTTTTGAACACTAAATAAGATCTAGAGGAGCAAGTGCTTACTGCAAATTAGATTAAATGTCCATGCTGCTGTGTACTATTCATGTCTAGAGAAGAGAGATGGAGAAAATGGACTAAGAGGGCCTTAGGAGTCACTAAAATAGAAAAAAAAGGATTGAACTGACTGTTGAACACCTGTCTGGAAACTGCATGCCCAGTGCATTCTCACTGCACATCTGTGCCAGTAATCAAAGCTGGCTGCCAGTACAACTTGGCTCTTTTTCCTATTTCTTTTCTTGTTTTCATGCATTCTTAACAAGGAGATCATATCCTTATGCTTTGTTTGCATGCAGCATAAATTTCACTAAATCTAAATATTTCACACTGAAGCATACTTCAGTTATGTCTCATCTCACAAAATGCTCCCTTTCTGCCTATTGCCAACTATTTTATTTATTAAGTAATTCAGACAAGCACCATAAGAATGTCTTCAAGAATAGAGGAAGGCCAATTTAATTTTCTTATCCTAAAAGATAAGGTAGAAAATACCTTTTGGTTGAGTGGAAATTATTTCAACCTCCTGAGTGAACACTTCAAAACTATAAATCAGTAAAAGCAAATTGTAATGCATACACTTGTGTAACCTTGGCTGCAATAATTACTAATTCTTCTATTATCTCACTGAACTGCTTCGAGTCACCTGGTACCAATTCCTGTGTATGGCCTTGCCAGGAAGTTTTTCACTGCCATCTAGAGGAAGATACTCAGAATTTCTTAGAACTCTGTAGCTGGAAGACAAGCATCCATTCTCATTGCGTTTGACTCCTTTCATTGGTAGAATTATGATCATGTTCTGATATACTGTGTTAAAAATACAGTCACAGACCTGAAATAAATATGATTTTCTGTCTGATGTAGAGGTAAACAACACTGAGATGCAGAGTAAAAACATTAGAGCTGACAGTATATTTGATTTTTTTCAGAAATAAATTTAAAATTTAAAAACTGTTCAAGGAAATATTTTTTCATTATTTTCATTACTTCTAATAGTGTTTTCTCAATGTTAACCACACATTCGGTTTGAATTAAATCTTTGAGAGAAAAATTCTGTTGGAAAAGCTTTTATCAATTTAGGAGCACACGTCAACTTCAGCTGTTTCATTTGAGAGTAGATGTCTGAACAGGTTATTGTCAAAGCCAATATTAAATTTTGTGTGTGTCACTTCAGTAGGGTTACTTAACAAGGTAATTTGACTCAGCAAGTTACATGAACAAGTTTGTTCATGGAGTTCTGAAGATAGAAGGCTAATGAAGAATTTCTGGTTTGTTTTCCAGTGGATCAGTGTGTGACTCACTGCAGTGCTCAGACGTGTGTGTTGGCTCAGGAAGAACAGCTTCTACAGACTGGAGACAAGCAGCTGGCCAGACATGGGCTGCTGTGCTTACTTCTTATTGTTGGCCTATTTGCTGTAAATATTCTTTCTCCCCATGTTAACTATTTGAGGTAGAATGATTTTTAGGAAAGCTGTGTAGACAATCCAGTAAAAATCTTCCAGTTGCTTAAGTAACAATTCATTAAATAAAACAGAGGCTATATTTTGCTTCCTTATTGGAAGAGGGATGCCATACAGTTAATTTTTCTGTGCCATATCATAAATTAAATGCAAGTTAAGATTGATGATGTTGAGCAAGATACTGGAGAACCCAAAAGGGGAAAAAAAAGTGAAGTTATATCATTATATCATTCATCACTACTGCCCTTCTTCCCAGTATTCTCAAGAATTGGTCTTCTTCCCTAGACAATTACCAATTAAAAATATAAACTGAATTCTTCTTCTGGAAGAGACTACAAAAATTGTTCTATCTGATCAGGCTTATACTGGGACCTGAATTTCTCTGAGGTGTTAAAAAATAATCTTAAGATTATTTTAAATGGGAAAATGCAATTTTGTTGGTTTTAGTGGTGTTTGGAGCAGCATTGCTAAGTTAGTGTTGCCACTCATCATTACTGACTCCAAGATGTGTTGGTGTTTGCTCCTATGTACAAGTGTGAAATACCAGAATGTAATGTGTTGGGGATATATTTTTAATTTTTAACTGTGACAAAGGCAAGAAACTTTTCTCTGAATGTAATGCTCAGTTGAGTTTCTTGTGGATGTCAGTTGGGAGAAGCATTTTTATTTGAAATGGAAAATACTGTGGCACAAATATATAATACTACAAAGCAGGACAGTGCAGCACAACAGTGTGGGTTAGTAGCTACTGCTTTTGCTTTTCAAGTTCTGTTAAATTACAAAATGAAATGTTTCCCTCTCAAATTTCCTATATCAAGTATTTCATGCTAGTATTTTTTGGCATCTTTTAAAGGATACCCCAACTGTCAACCTATATTTTAGCTGTATCTGAATGATTATGTAGATACTATGAAATAAGATGAGTTACTTTAAAGAATTAGCCTTTGCACTCAAATGGGTTAACTTTGGAGGTTTACTCCTTCTCTCAGGCATCTCAAGTAGCTGAAGTGGTATGTGCTTCACCTTAACATAATCCTAACTCTGCAAGAAATATGTAGAAAGCACTGGCCTCAGCTAAGCAGCCTTAAGACAAACACTGCAAATCTGTCTGGGCTCATATTGGCTGTGTTATGTTGAAAACCTAAGTATGCTTGAGGCAAGTTCCTTACATAAACATGTAAAGAACTCTTACCTTGCCGTGTTTTGTGTTGTTATGTTTAAAACAGCCAAGGTTCCCCCTCCTGCCAAGCTATTAAACCTAACCGAGATGATGTTTTAAGGTGTTTATTCCCTCTTACTTCTCTCTATCTGAATAAGGAGACCATGAACACTGTGCAAGAATTATTAGCATGTGAGGAGAAGAAAGCTTTTGATTTTTAACAGTTAGGTTACATTTGTGTGTTTGTTGTTTTTCTATTTTCTTTACAGAATCTCTCCAGTTGCTTGTGGTGGCTGTTCAACCAAGAGCCTGGAAGGCTGTATGTGGAACTGCAATTCTTCTGTGCTGTGTTTAATTTTGGTCAGGTACTTACCAATGTTTGTTCTGAAAATGGCCATGTTGGTGGGTGTTGCTGCAGATAACACACATCTTTTATGACCATGGACACTTTCAAAAGTGCAAGTGACAATTGAATGCCAAATGCTCATGGAAACTGATGAGGAATTTAGCCTTATTTGTACCAAAGCTTCCCTGGTGTCTCTTCTGTGGAGTTTTGCAAGGCAGCTCCATGGGTGCTGTCTCTGTAAGGTTTAAATGATATCTCTGGTTTCAGTGACTGCTCCATAGCAAAGATCTGAAGATGGATGTTGGTTCTGACTGCACCTGGCCTGGTTCAGTGCTCCTGACACCAGGCAGCTTTGGCACCTGTGAAGGTGAAAGCCAGGCAGTGTCAATACACACAACAGAGGAACATTTTACACAGCCATGGCACGTGTGCCTACAGGATGCACTGCAGTAATGATAGTTGTATATAAAAGCTGCACAGAAAAATGAATTAATTAGAGAGCATTCTAGCACTTACAGTAAGTCTGTTCTTTCCTTTGCATTAACAAAGACAGATTCAATACCTGGCTGTGTAAGGTTACCAGTTATCCCAAAGTGTCAAGTGGCATGTCACAGCATTAGTTTTACTCAACTATTTCTTGAAGGTTTTATATGATGGTATTGATATGTCTTTCTAAGGTCCAAATGAAAAATCAAAGCAGAAACAAAATGCGTTTTGAATGATACTTAGAAAAGAGGGATACTTTGCACGTATACATGAAATGTATTTGGTACTGAGTTTATAATTTCTGTCCTATAGAAACCAAAGCTTTTGCTTCATGTTACTTTTTCTTATTTTTTTTTTCTGCAGGGCTTCATTTGCTTTGGTATTTTTGGCTTAGATAAGCATTTAATCATTCTGCCATTCAAGCGAAGGTAAATAGATTCTTTGCACTTACACCTATAAACCTGATTATTACTAATAATCGTTTTTGAAGGGAGTTGAGTTTTCAGTGCTGCAGTATTTGGTTTCTTATTTCATTAATCTTCCAAATTTCTTTTCTCTCCCACTTGTCGAGAGATTGTTCTGCCATCCTAATGACACTTTCAGAAACCTAAGTCCTGCAGGCTCCCTAGAGGTGAAATTTTTGCCAAATGAAGGCTCTTCAGAAATAATTTCAGCTGATAAACTAAAACTTAGATCTGGATGCTGAATCAGAATGTGTCTTCACTGCTTTAAAGCGCTGTGTTCATAACCCCATGCCAGTAGTTTGTGTTGCCAGGCCCTTCCACAGTGCAGGAGTGAGTTGTAAAAGCTGCCTTTACTTTAGAGCTGACTGGCTGCCCTGTGAATCCAGCAGCTGGAGCTGGCTCCCAGCTACTCTCTGACTTTCCTTCTGCCCAAGCCTGGAATAACACCTCTGTGTTCAAAAGCCATACAAATATATTAGGAAGATTATATGTAAAGTATTGGGCACAAAAAGGGGTGGTGATAGGCTTCCTGGGAGGTCCATTGTGTTATTTGCAGTTTCCCAAAAAAATGCCTCTGCTTGATTTGCTGTCTTGAATTTTTCTTTTTTTTGTGTATGTGTTTTGTAGGCTTGAGTTTTTCTGGGGTGGAAGAGAAGCAGCAGGGCACACAGATGCCTCAGTGCCTGAGGAGATCAGGATGACCTGTCAACAGTTTGTTCGTTATCATAGAGATCACTGTGTCAAAAGTATTGTCAAAGGCAGAAGGTAAGGTCCTTCCCTGCACATATAACCTGTTACAGAGCACATAGCTCATCTGCTGAAAACAATGAAATACAGATAATTTTGTGGGTGATTCTGTTGTATTTATTCAAACCTCAAGATAAGGATTAGAAATTTAACTGTAACAGAAATGTTTCTAGCCTCACGCTGAAACATTGGGGAACAACTTATGATATTATCCCACCTAGGTTTTAAATAAATTATTAAAAGTTTTATATCACTAAGGGATTTCTCCAGATTTTGCATTTAACTAGAGTTCAGGGGATAAAATCTTTCTAAAAAATGTATACCACAACAGCTGTAGAAATGCATTAAGACCCTTTGTTTGTTTGGTTTGGTTTGGTTTTGTTTGTTTTGGTTTTGTTTGTTTTGTTTTGTAGAGTAAGACACTGTCCATAGTTGTAACTAAATGTTTACTAATATGTAGCTTTTATAGGAGGCAAAACTGTTGCAACTGATTTTAGTGTGTACTGAGAGGCCACTTAACATGTGAGATTATAGTGGCTTTAGGACTTTGATGGCTTCTGAGTTTATATCATTTCTTTTACTCATACCTCTAACGAAGCCTAAACTTCAATTTATGAAACCAGTGAAGATTTCAGAGGCAAATTATGTTACCTAAATCAAGGATTATGCCTTCAAATATGTGTAGGTAGATGAGAAGAAAAAAGCAGACAGAAGCAGCAGGAACAAGGAAAAGATTCTGCCTTTATTTAAATATATGAAATGGAGACATGAATTGTTCTAAAAGGACACTTTGAGTGTTCTTGTAATATAAGCTTATAAGTAAGACTACCTAGGCAGGATAGGGTGGTCTTTTAATGGTGAGGTAGTCCAAAGCCATATTGCAGAACTGTTCTAGACAGCATCATGTGATTTTGTTCAGTCTCTTCAGAAGTCAGTAATGTCCCATAAGAAAGATGTATCAGAAAATGCCTTGTGAAATAGAACAGGTTTTACAGCTGTTTTTCCTATGCCTCTGCTGCTATTGTGGTTTCCTAGGCTTAGGGCTGTTCATTTAGTTGTACTTTGTGGTTTTTATTATTTATACCCACATGAGAATACATGAAATTATGACATTTGTTGCCTTATTGTTGTAATACTGTGTTTGTGCAGAACTTGGTTCATGTCTTATTTCCCCTTATGAATTAAAACAATGCATTTGTCTTGTAATTTTAAATATTCATCTAACTTGATCCTATCCATTTTGATTTAAATGTGCTGTGACTGACATGTTGTAACCATGGATTTTAATTTATTTTCATTTTTGCATCTGTTAATAGATGTTAACACTTGCTCTGTGTTACTGCTGCTTTTAACTTTAAAAAAAATTAGGGAAAAAATGCTGTCTTTTAGCTCTTAATCAGTTCTAGAAACCCTGTCCTTGGGTACCACATAATAGATCTTAGATAACCAGAAACATTCATTGCTGCAGGTTAATTTTTGCATGGTATGTCTGCTGCAACTAGGCAGATAATAGCATCATTGCCTCATAAATTAGTTTTAAAAATAGTCTTGTTGTAAAGGTTTTGTTTATTCTTAGTACTGCATGTGTGGTCAATATTTAACAGGATATGCAAGTTATAAATGGGCTTTGTTTACAATATGTATAATCAGTTAGTGTCTGTTTAAAAGTGTTCAGAAATTATGAAAAGAATTAAAATTCAAACAGAATCTCTGTTGCTGGGGTTAGGTTGCTTTCAGGTCAGATATTTTGTTGCAGAAAGGGTTATGGTAAGAAGTACATGGGAAGTAAGTATCCAAGAAATAGAATTACATTGTGTTAGTTTTCAGAGAGAATGCTACTGATGTCCACTGAATTTTATTTGCAATTTAGATTTCATTTAGAAGCCTAAAACAATGTCCATATTACTTCTCATTGAAATGTCTGTAGGAAAAGGTAGTGAATACTGGCATGTCCCAAATATACAAAACTTGCAAATTCTTTTCTAACATGCTCTTAACTATCATGATGTCTCTCCTTGTTTCCTGCTGTTTTTCCTTGCCTTTCCCCATCGTGCAGTGGTGATACCAGATTTACAGAACATGTGGGTGAATCATTCCTTTGACATACAGGTGTGGTGCCAAGATCTCCACTGGCATCTTCTTTGGCTGTGACCTGGTGAGCTGGCTGCTGCAGGTCGGCCTTGCCTCTGACCGCGGGGAGGCCGTGGTGTACGGGGACAGGCTGCTGAGGGGCGGCGTGCTGCAGCACATCACCAACGAGCTGGAGTTCCGCGATGAGTACCTCTACTACCGCTTCGTCCCCAGGAAATCACCCCCACCTGACAGCCACTGAGCTGGGCAGGCAAGGCACTGCTAGCTGGGGTGAGTGTCACCACCTCTTCTGCCTTCACTACTGAAATTGGAAATATTTCTCGGAGAACTGTGTTATTCTCCCTTGTAACATTAAGAGATGTGGTTCTACTCGTGTCTATTCTGAAGAAAATGGTAGAAAGTTATATTTAGTCAACGTTCCAACCAGAATGCTACTAAACAAAACCAGATGCTCTGGATTTAGAATGTTTTTTCCATTTTGAGCAAAACAAATTTTACTAAATGGTATGTGTCACTGTTGTATTTTAGAAGCATTATTACTGCAGCTTTAATACTGAGGCCACAGCAAGGAAAAAAAACCCCATGAAAGGTATTTTTCATGTTGCTGGATGTTTTAGTGTGATGAAGTATTGATGCCTGTTTATAGTCAGGCTTCCCCTTGACTTCACAGAAGTAGGATTTCTTCTGTCATACCTCAGTTTTTACTACTCTGCTCTTGTCTAACACCAGGAACATTTTCGAGCTGCTTACACCTGAGATCGGTTGGGTTTTTTCCTCCCTTAAAGCTAAAATACTCCAATTAAAAAGACAGAATTACTATGACAATGTTTCCAATATCAGGGGATTAAAGCTGGGCAAATACCAAGTGGAATAAGTAATAAGTCATGGTTTTGTACAAATCTACCAAATCTTAAAACCGTGGAAATATTCAGTGCTCTCCCAAAATAGGAAATTATATAATGGATTAAACAATTTATTCTGAAATTTTGCCTTATGGTGGTAGAGACAGCTTTATCAAGAGAAGATTTTTACATTCTGAAATTAGCCTTTACAGTTTAAATCAGAAGTGCCACCCTCAAATAAAGATTTCATGGAAGCCTTGGTTACATGTGCAAGTCAAGACAAAATTATTTTTCAAATCTTCAAACTTCTAACATTAAATTAATGACTTTTAAATCTAATATATAAAGAGTCCTAAGTGAACATCTGGATTAGGGTTTAGAGTAGCTAAACTTCCTAGATTTTTGCTGATTGCCTAACACAGGTTTCTATTAAACCTCAGGTATCCTCCTACAAGTTAATTTAGTGTCACTCAGATTCCTGTGCACTAAGGGCAGAATCTGAGGACCTGTGTGTCTTCTGCAATATTTTGAAAAGGGTAAAGACAAGGGTGTTGTATCTGATAGCCATTATGCTGCCCTTTTAAAACTGCAAGAATAGCATTTATATGTCCACATAAAAATTTTATGTAGTGAGGGAAAGAAATCCAGGTATTAAAAATTATTTGCTCAAGCATATTAATAAATCTTCTCACCCTTTTTAAAAAAAAGTCTTTCCCTTCTTTTTTCCCAGTTTTTAAAGTACATGGATTTTAATTACAGCTACTTTTGCATCTATTTTGTATTAAGAATTAAAAGTCATTTTAGTAGCATAAGCTACTATTCAACAAGCAGTTGATTTATAGTTGCTATAATTTCCTGCAAGACATAAATTGAAAAAAGAATTCCTTTGACTGTCAGTCTGGTTGCAGTGTGCACAAAAACATAACATCCTGCTGCTTATGTATGCTGTACAACCTGGTATATTTTAATGTTTTCCACCACAAGATAATTGATGTTTGTATCAGGCTGTGGACACAAAGGAAAATGTTTGTGTATTTCCATTATGAATGTTGAAGACAGCTGCATCAAATATTTTGGAATAATTAGATATATGTGACTTAAGAGCAGAAACTGCAAGTATGTCTGGCTTCTAAATACTGCAACTTGTCAATAAATCTATTTGATTTCAGAGTTCTGAGCTGTGATGTGGTGTGTGTGGGTTACGTGTGCGTGTCAAGGTTTACGGCAAAGGTGTTTTTCTGAGAGATTTGTTAATGTGGCTCTTGGGTTTCAGTCCTGGTATTCCTTAAATCCATCCTTGATCCTTTACAAGAAGGCAGAGCACTTCTTAATGGGTTTCCATAGTAGAAGTGTGTCACATTCTCATCTACTTACCAACCACACTTTTTAAAATTAATTCTTCAAACATTCGAGAATTTGATCTTAGTGCAGTTCTACAGTTCTGTTTATAGTCATTGTTCTTGCACTCTTTCTCATTTGCATCATAAAGTCCTGCTTCCCTTTTTTTTTATAATGGTTATGCTTTCCCCTAGATTTGAACACAACAAATCTGTTTTAAATAAGAAATTGCTCAAAATTTCTGCATAGAAAAGACTCTCTGTTACAAATCTGATACAGAGGACACCTTTGATTACCAACCAACCCCACATTCTCTTAGATTTACTGCTACAATATTGTGACTGCTGATACCATACCCATTGGTCTGATGAGTCTGTGATGGTTAATAAATAAAGAAGCTAGGAATGAAATACAAATATTTTATTTCTAAATCACTGGGTACTTCTGGAAGCCAATAATAGACTTCGAATTGTTTTAGAAAGTTAAGTAACCCTTTTATCTGGTAAATATTTGCTTCCATCAAGGAGCACTGGCAAGTTTTGAATGGTTGACAAGCTGATGATCTGTCAATAGTTGATATACAGTTATGTGGATTTCTGGTAATTAGAAACAGCTTTGTTTTAAAGAAGTGGTCACTGATACAATGACTTCCTTTATTTTGAAGGTGGGTTAGTTTGGGATGAATCTCTTGAAGGCTAAGTTCATGAAGACATCTATTGAACAAGTCTAGAGGAATGCCAGTGAAAAATTGGATCTTTTTTCTAGGACTAATCTCAAAATAATTGTCAAAATGAACAGGGATGGATGTAGCACTTAGTTTTCTAGTAGGAAATTTGAGTACATTTTTATTTCAATAATGATCCTTCATAAAGCTCTAGACCTTTTAAAGATACATTCGTAGGTGAAAACCTATGAGATGTTGCCCTCTAGGGGACATTCTGATTCTTAATTGTTTTTTTTTTTTTTTAATATAAGGTTGTGGGAGGGAGGATTATTTGTTTCTCCTGATCCCATCTTTACTTTCTGTTTTTACACTGCGTGTCTTCTAGGAGAATGAAATCCCAAGGAAAAAGGTACTGAAATATCCCATACTCTGCTGACCATCACTTTGACAGTCTCCACACATTACATTGTTTTTACTTTGTATCCTGTAGACCAGTAAGGAAAAAGCAACACATAAATAAGAGGCACAGTTGGACTGTATCTGCCTGTGTTAGGACTGGACCAGTGTGCTTAACCTCGTTCATTGCCACCCCATGATTAAGTGGTCAAGAAGTTTGCTTAAAGGGCTGCTCCAGCTTCACTGCTGTTCTTCCTGGATAACTTCAGTCTTTGCACTGTACCATAAAACTATTTCACTTGGTTTGCTGCCTGAAACATCAGTTTCACCTGGAATTTACTGATGCTTTGAAGCTATCAGTGTAGAACAGCTCATGATCAAAACCAGGAAAAGATACGTAATTGTAAGATGTGGACATCCCGTAAGGAAAACAGATAAATACAGATAAATAATTTTTTATTAAATCTACCTTCCAGTTATCAAAGTGGAGTATTGAACTTCTGCATTGAACCACTGTGCTACTAAGAAATTACTGCCACGTGCTACACATTAGGTCACTAGAAATAGAAAGTTCATAAGCCTTTCCTAACTCAGTGGTTTCTTGCTGTGAATCTGAACACAGAATCCTAAATTAATTTCTACTCTTATTGTAGGATCAGAAAGAATAAATTTTACCAGGCTCTTAATTTTCATATTAATTCTGCAAACTTCATTGTCTATCTATTCTTTATATTTAACGTTTTTTACCAGTGGTGTAGTTAACAATTTACAGAATGAGAAAACCGCATGTGAAAAATTGTCAAAGAATGATCTTTCTGTGGTTTGCTGTGTCTCTGGGGATGCAGTGTCATGTCCCACATTGTTGCTGCAGCTCTAATGCACCATTTCATATTTTCCTCTGAAGGTTTGCAAAAGTGCTGCATTTTGAGTGCTTTTTTATGGTTGCTTTTTCTTACAGTCCTGCTTGTTATCCTGACTTATTGATCATGAGGTAAAATCAGTCTTCCTTGTTGTTTAGTTTGCCCCCTGCCACAGATAATAAAAGTGGTGTCATGTATTGATCATTACTTTTAAACAGGATCAGGAAGGAAGAGTTTTTGGTAAGGCAAAAAGTTTGATTAAATCAAGTCCACATTCTATTAACTTTGGCAAAAAAAAGGTCATGGTTTAAAAGGCTTTATATAAAATGAAAAAAATTTAAAGTATTTTAAGTGTTCTGCTGAGTACATGTATATACTTGTGTAGCCCAACATCTTCCTTTATAGTTGCCCAATTTTAAAAAGTAACAATTCAAGAAACATTTTAGAACTCCTCCATGATGTTATAAAGTGCACTGTAAAATTAATTTGACAATAATAATCTTGTATAGAAATAAGTTTATTTTTCACTATCAGGGTGGGAAAAATAGACAGGAAAGTGAAATCTGTGGGGAACTTACATGATGTTTGCACTGCTGAATTCCATGTAATAAGATTTCACAATTACTCACAGCAAAATATTATTATTGTAAGTGTGATTTGTTTTTAATATACCTTGAACTCTTAGTCTAATTTTACATTGAAGGAGTAGAAGGTCTGTATATGAAATATATCTTAGAATGGTTTTACCAAACAACTGAGTATCAATCTTACTTGGTTTGTGTGTCACTTACTTTTTTCTTCAGGGTTCATCATAGCTTCTACATTTTAGAGAGTCTTCAGCATGGCCATTTTAATTCAGGTAGTCTGAAATTCTGCCACAATTCTCCTGACTATAAAAGCTAAAACTGCATTCTCCAGAGCTGAGTTAGTGTTCTTCATTCAGAGATGAGGCTGTTGACTAATTTAGTCAAGCTATTGCATTCTAATTGCATCTGTTTGTTGGCAAAATCATTCTCTGCTGACAGCTTTGTGCCATGTACAATGCCACTGCCCAGCTCTTAGGAGCCTTTCCAGCATTCTTCTTATAATTGAAAGCCATTTGTCCTAAATATGAATCTGCATATTTAAAACTGTCCATGCTATGTGATATACTGAAAACAGGATGTTAATCTATTTAGCCTCTTCATTAGAAAACCCAATTATAATTCTAATTTTACCACATTCAAATAATATTCTTAGCCATATATTTTGAGTTCTTCTTCTACACATTGTGAAAAAAGATTAACCGCTTGTTTAGTATCAAGGCATCCATTTTGCAGGATTGATTCCATTTGACTTATCTTCTGTTTCTCCAACTCCTGTATCTTTTTGAGCATTTCTTTACCTTTGTCCTGCAAAAAGAAACATTTATTTCACTAAAAACTATCCAGAGCATGTTGTAATCACCCTAACAAAATTCTGTTCTACTGTCCTTATTTTAATCTTTTAAGAGTTTCTAGGGTCGGCATTTTTGTTGGTAGAAATCAGTATCATGACAGGTGTTCTTAGAAATCTTCCCTAATATCTAGCACTCACTTCTTCCTTGTCTGATAGACTGAAGGAATATTAAAGCTCCTTTAGCTATTAGCTATCAAAACTTAAGCGGCCATCTTACTTTTAAGAAGATGTATCTGTAAATAGGAGAGATTTTACTGCTAAAAGTAAGTGGCTACCTTCCTGCTTCACTAAAGTTCAGTGACGTTCTGTGTTCAGCTACCTTTGTCATCTTGTTTCCTTTCCTGTCCATACCAAGCAATGATCAAAGGCAAGCTCTCCTGTCCACCTGACACCAGAGACCTGAACAGCTGTAAGAACTCTTGGCAGAGTTGTGTATTTGCCTGTGCTGCTGGGGCATTTCCCCATTGTGTGGCTGGTGAGGGAGTCTGTGGGGGCTGCTCCTCTCCGGGGGCTCAGCCTGCCAGCACAGCACAGTGCTGGTTGCAGTTTCCAGTGTCAGGAACATGTGCCTGCCAGATGCCAGCACTCTGGGCTCCTGGGGCACTGCACTGTTCTGTGCAATCCATCAAAGGGCATTCACTGCCATCACATTAACAAAATGGGAGCAAGGACCTTATAGAAACCACCTGCTTGCATTGAAATCTAATTGAATCAACGTACCTTGGTAGTTTCCATAACTACAGCAGCGCTTTCATGTTTTTTATAGAGCTCATGTCTTCGATCTGGCTTACTCTGAAAACGTGGTTGCTTCTTAACTGGATCATCAGGACCAAATGTAGGGGACGTAGTTTTTAATAACGGAGTAATACCGGGCACAAAAATGAAAGGCTTGAATACAGATCTAGAAGGAAAAAATAGAACAGAGATCCTTTACTGACACTGTTTCGTTAACATTTTTGAGTCAGTAAATTGCTGTATTTTTTCCCATTCTTCTACTTGCTTCTTTTGAGAAAAAAGTATTAAAAAACCATCTAATGGTGTTAAAGTCATTGTCACAGCAGTGTTCCATTAAGTAGGTTGGTAGATACCATTAATATACATAATGTGCATTTATGTTCCTCCTACATTTTGAGTGTGCTTTTTCAGGGGTAAAAGAAAACCAACCCAAAGTTGCAACACTTTTTCATTTAGATATTTACAATTTTTTGTCCAATTTACTTGCTGCTACATCACCTGGCAGGATCTGGAGTTCCAGTAAAGAAGTGAATACAGGGCAGATTAGGCTGCTGAGGCAGTACAGACACCATGCTGCCAGTTGTCATAAATCCACCTTCCATGTTAATGCCACTCTCTTTGTCACGAAGAATTTCCATCATTATTTCAGAAGTGATAGATCCTGTTCAAGATACAATACAATTATTTAGCCACAGAGCTAATATACCAAGTGAATGACATGTTCCCTACAACTGACTCCTTTTGGCAATGCCAGTTTTAGTTTGTCTGTGTTGGCAGGGGGAAAAAATCATCCTAATGGAAACCTTAATATGGAATACACTTGTATTGCTTTCCCCAAAGTATTTATTTCAAAGAGAGGTGATAAAACATGCCTTAAAAAATGGGGAGTAGAAAGACCAATGGTATTTGCCTGAAAGGTAAATTTCATAGGGCTAGCAAATGGTCATTCACAAAGTAACTTTTCAGATGAAAAGTAGTAGCTTGGATTAAATGCTGAAAAGTAGTAGCTTGGATTAAATGCTGAACTTTGAGCTATGGAAGTAAGATAGATCTTTATAATACGGGTTGATATTTGAACAGAGTTAATACCACTATGATGCTTTGAAGTTATAAAAAAAATAACAACCATGCGTGGATTTTGTGTGAAACTTTGAAAATGAAACACCAAAATTGTCACTTGTTTTGGAGGGGCTTTTTGGTGAGTGGGTTTTTTAAATTTTCATCCTTTTCAAGGAGGCACTGGAGTGGCATTACATTCTATGCTCAGAAGCCACAATAGTACATCTATTTGTCGAAAAGTCTTTGTCAGCAAGCTGTGTGAGGTTTATTGCCAAGTATCTGTGAAAATAATTCCTGCTCAGGAGGAACAAAACCCTTTCCACATCAACCTGTTCAGTGATATCACTGTTGCTGTATAGTGTATGCTGAAGCTCAGTCACTGACGTGGTATCACCCAACCATCCAATCTTCTAACAGGCAGCTCTTGCAGGATGCTTTTCTTTGCACATTTGGTGTACCAGTAGAGGGTATGCTTATGGCAGAAATACATTAGTTCACTCACTCTTTATTTTTATTGGAAATATGTATAGTCTACCACTTTACTATTTTAGTGTTTCCCTTACTGAGTTGTAACTGCAGAATTTTTTTTAACTACTTTGCCCTTTCCTCTTAAAATAGTTACTCTGCTAAGTTTTGTGTCTCCAATATTATTTTTTCATACATCACCCAGGTTGCATGTAGACAGACATGCAGCACTACATTTCAGCAAGAAGACACACTTAAGTATTCCTATAGTTGCTTGAGAAGGTCAGAGAATTAAAGAAATCAGCAAGCTAGATGAATCAAAGGAATTAAAAGAAGCAATGGCCATTTTGTCAGCTACAACTTGGCAACCTGTCCAGCAGGGAAGAAGGTACTGCATGTTTTACACTAAACTCTATTATTTTGTATGCTTGAAATAACATTCCCTATTTTTTTGAAATATGAATAATATTTCTCTAAAATGGCCCTCACATAGTAGGCAGCCTGGAAAACCCCCAGAACTGTAATGCAACTGACTGAAAAAGCAGGGATGGGTAGATGAAGAAACCAGTGATTTTACTGATGCTGTAAACCAAATAGCTTTTAGTTAAGGCACCTATTTAAAATAAATCTGAACAAAGTGAACCATATGAGACTGATAACCTGAAAACCTCGTGGGATTTTTAAAATGGCTCAGGTAAATGCCTGAAAATGGGGATTTAGAATGAAAACATAGATACAATCTCAGCATTGTTGTAATACAAGTAAATACAGGTATTATGAAAATGCTTTCAGTATTCAGAACCTGCAATTCCCAAAATGAATGCAGGATTTACATGATCACTATAGCAAGACAGCAAAAGTAATTCACTTTGATGCATTAACTAAATGCTAAACCTGGTCTGGCAGAGTTCAGCCAAATAAATAAAAGAAACAAAGGGGTGCAATGTAATCCTGATTCAGATTAAATACTTCACATGAGCATGTGTGAATACATCTACAGCAAAGACCTGCTAGATGAATGCAGTCAAAAGTGAAGTAATAGGTTCATTCTTTAGGAGTCTGAAAAGCAAGTGCTTGAATTAGTGACTGCTTAGAGTACAGAAAATTACTTTGTTCTGCTCTTGGTGTGTTTTAGTAGACTACACAAGTTTAGAGTGGCCATTGCAGTGAAACAACAAAGAATTAAAAATTAATGTCAAAAATGAATGCAAGGTATGTAACTGAATGCTGTGCTGTTGCCTTACACAAATGGTACCTGACTGAAGCTGTTCATAAGCTCTTCATTCTTTGTGGCTGCAAACTGCTGGGAATCTGTTTCGGCCTCTAGTTTTTTTCCTTAGCAGTACGGTAATATTATGTAGCCTATCAAAATGTTTCAGAACAGGTCTTACAGGGCATTTAGTGGTATGGTCATAATGTGACCTCTCAGGGTTGTTACTGTAGCTCTGTATGTTTGATATTTGACCCTTGTTTTAATTTTTCCTCCTCAATAAATTAGGAAAAAAAATGTATAGAAACTTCCAAGTTCAGTGCTTCTCTTAGGCAAAAAGTTATTCTAGTAAGTTGTGGTTTACCAAGTCATGTGAATGACTGGCTGCATCAGACATATAATAATTTATTATTTGAATTAATATAGCTTACTAAATATTTTGCATATCTTGAAAAAAAAATTCAAAAGGTTACCTTTGTGTTTGTTCAGAAGTTTATAGCCTTCACAATATCGGCCTCCAGATGTGGTCATTCTGGCAGTATTGACAAAAGAATATGTGGCAGCAAAATCAAATTCCTTTTCCCCATCCCACCAGCCATTGCTTTTGGCATATTCCTTCAGTTCTGGGTGTTCTCTGTCAATCTTGGTTGTGATAGAGAGCTGGTTGGAAATATTCCGTATGCCTCCTGTTTGTAAGTTGCAGAAAGAATTGTTTTAGTACATTGAATGATTTTTCTTGGTATTTTGTTCACAATTAGCTTAGTAAAGCAAATTAGCCCTGAAGAGTTTCCTACAAGATCAGTGAGTCTGGTGGTTTATTTCTGGCCCTCTCTCCTCAGCCAGATGTATTTTTCTGATTGAGTTTTCATGCCACTCATTTCTGACTCATTTGCTTCTATTGCCAGCATTGTATTTCAGGTTCTGTCCTGATTATTCCCACATTTACATTCTGCTTCTGAGACATTCAAAGATCAAGTTTGTCCTCCTAAGTTCACTGGAAGAATCAGCCACTTCATGGCCCAGTACACCAATCCTGTTCCCAAATGAAATTGTCATGGATTGCTACCATCATTATGACCATGCATACTGCTGACTTTCTTGCTGTCCTCTGTTTTCCAAGTGCAGGAGTTACCTCTGGCTCTGAAAAGGCCCCTGTCACCCAGCTCCTCTGACAAACTGCCAGCTACTCCACACTCATGCCCCAGGAAGCAATGCCTGTTCTTTACAGGCACATGTATGCACTTCAACGTTAGTTTGATGCCTTAATGAAATGGTAAATCAAAATTGAACAACTCCAAGGCGTCATAGCACTTGAAATGTTTAGAACAAAGAGCATCATCCATACCTTCTACTTTTTCTGCTGCCCAGTATTTTCCTGATGTCTCCAGCACCCATGCTTCCTTTCTGTCAGCTATCAGAAAACTGTTGTGGTATGTAAATGCCATGTTGCTCTCCATACAGTTTCCTCCCTGGCCATATTTTTCCAGCAAATCAACTATGACATTAAGAGCCTTTTCAGCTGTGTCTGCTCTCTCAAGTCCAAGCCTAAAAGAAAAGGAAAATGTTATTTTTGGAACAATGAACTCTGTATAGGACTATTCAGCCTGAATATTCCAATTGACCTGGAATGATATTTCTATATGCAGCTGGCAGTTGTATGATCTGGTAAGGAAAAAACACAAGTCAGGTAAAGGGCTTCTTTGATGTGGGTCCTCTATGAACTTGACATGGGGAAAAACACCAAATGGAAATACAGAAAGGCAGGGAGAGGGGTCCTACAAAATGCTTACAAGTCCTGTGCAACTATTGGACTGGGGGGAAACTACCAGAAGAATTGACTGACTGCTGTAGATCAATGGAATTTACGCTGGCACCTGTAGTGTAGGAACATGAACTTGTTATTTACATGGAAATAGGCAGCTGAGACCAAAACTTAAAAATAATGTGTGTGAAAGATGGGGGAATAGGGAAAGGAGTTTGGACCCTATGAAAAGTACTGTTTGGACCCTATGAAAAGGTCCAAACAGTAGTGCCTGAAGTCCATCCACCTGTGTTCTTGCAAAAGTCTTGTTTCCATTTAGTATAAATTTTATAGAAAGAAAAACGTTTGCTAATTTTTTGACGAATTCTGGTCTAGTGTCTGATACTTCTTATGGGCTCCTAGCAATAATCTAGTGCTTGTGCCAAGAAATACTTACTTTTAACCGTGGCTAGAACAGTGGAAGGAGTGCCTTCTGAAAGTGAAAGTACTAGTTCCCCTTAGAAGTCTAACATGTTTCCATGTAAATTCCGAATCCGGTACCATGTACCAAAAAGGAGAAAAAACCAAAACAAACCAAACCAGCTTGTGCACACCTTACGAGGTCCATGCCGAGGAGAGCTTCCCCACCGCAGACCTCCTCCCTGCCCCACACGGCCTCGTTGCCGATGCACACGCCGTGCTCGTTGGCGCCCATCTCGGCCCCCCAGAGCCAGGAGGGGCGGCTCAGGACCACGGCGTGGGTCCTCTCCACCTGCTCGATGCTGATGTAGGTGCACTGCAAGAGGGCAGAGCACACTGGAGTCACCGTCCCCGCTCCGCCGGCCGAACCGCGGGCTGAGCACGCACACAAGGGCTGGCAGAGGCGTTCTCGCCGCCCCCCGCTCTCACCTCCAGCGCGGCGCCGGGCGGGTGCGCGGCGGCCGGGAAGTGCACGACCTCCTGCACCTCATCTGCCGGCCGGTCCGAGTTCTTCCCGAACACCACGCGGCCCCCGGGCGCGGCGGGCGGCAGCGCCACGAAGGTGTCGCACGAGAGGGGCGGCGGCCGGGGGACCATGCTGAGGGCGGAGGGGCCCTGCGCGGCGCGGGCCCGTGGCGGACGGCGGCGGCTCGGGCGCGGGGCGGTGCCCGCGGAAGGCCCGCCCGCCGACCCGGAAGGCCCGGCCGAGGCCGCCCCGGAGCGCCGCTGTACCTGTCTCTGTCCCTGTCCCTGTCCGTGCGGGGGCCGGCGGCTCCCGTTCCCCCGCCGCCGCCATGGGGAAGTCGTTCGCCAACTTCATGTGCAAGAAGGATTTTCACCCCGCCTCCAAATCCAACATCAAGAAGGTGAGGGGGGCCGGGGGTGCCCCGGCGGGGACGGGTTGCCGGTACCGCAGCGGCCCGAGCAGTGCTCTTCACCTTCCTGGGGTGGCACCGAGCAGTGCTCCTCACCTCCCTGGGGTGGCACTGAGCGGGGCTCCTCACTTTGCTGGGGTGGCACCGAGCAGTGCTCCTCACCTTCCTGGGGTGGCACCGAGCGGGGCTCCTCACCTCCCTCGGGTGGCACCGAGCAGTGCTCCTCACCTCCCTCGGGTGGCACCGAGCGGGGCTCCTCACCTCCCTCGGGTGGCACCGAGCGGGGCTCCTCACCTTCCTGGGGTGGCACCGAGCAGTGCTCCTCACCTCCCTCGGGTGGCACCGAGCGGGGCTCCTCACCTCCCTCGGGTGGCACCGAGCGGGGCTCCTCACCTTCCTGGGGTGGCACCGAGCGGGGCTCCTCACCTCCCTCGGGTGGCACCGAGCAGGGCTCCTCACCTTCCTGGGGTGGCACCGAGCGGGGCTCCTCACCTTCCTGGGGTGGCACCGAGCGGGGCTCCTCACCTTCCTGGGGTGGCACCGGCGCTGGGGCAAAGAGGATGGAGGAGACAGCGAAATAGTTAAGAAATATTTGAAGCTTCAGGTTTTCTTGTTCCCAAGTGTGTAGGACTTCGCATTTTCCTGGCTCGGGCTATTCAGCGCCTGATTCTCAGAGCAAATAGGCGCTGTAGCCCGTCCAGGAAAACCCTACCTGTCCCGATGTGCCCGTGCTTTCCCAGTATTCCAGGCCTGCCTGAGCTGGGTGCAGGCGCCCTCTCCGAACCGTGGCCCAGGGCAGGAGCCCCCGAGGGGCCCTGGGGCTTGCGGTCTGCAGAGACTTCGCCGAGCAAGGGTCGATGCAGGGAAAACAGTGGCACCCACACGGTGTCTTCTGAGCCTGCTTTTCCCTTTGAGCTACCACATTTTCTCCTGTCTTTTCGGTGTGTCAGTGTCGTTGGAACTTGAAGTTTCTCAAAATTAGTGCTGTGGGAAGTTAATTTGTTAAAATACTGGATGAAAATTATGTATTTTATGCAATTAGGTGGTGATCATCCCCTGTTAAACATTTTCAATTGGGTAAACTAGTTATTTATACACTAATATATTTTGTAATAGTTTTTGTATTTAAGTGGAAGCTTAATTATTTTAACTAGGTATGGATGGCAGAACAGAAAATCTCATATGATAAGAAGAAACAAGAAGAATTAATGCAACAATATTTGAAAGAACAGGAATCCTACGATAATAGGTGAGAATTGGTTTAAGATTACTCCCTTCTTCCTCCTGTCTTGTTTTCACAGTAGTGAAGGTGATACTGCTGTGAGCAGTTTGAAGTAGTCTCCATTGACTGTAGTAATAGGAGAGGGCAGTGATTCATTAAGTGATGTTTGATTAGCAGAAGTCACAGGAACTTCTTTAGTGGTTTGTGCCTGCCTTCTGATTAATTTCAAAATATGCTACATTTCACAGAACAGTCAATAATCTTGTATAATAATACATTTGTATCACACAGAAATCTGGACATACTACTCTTCAGTTGAGATTGAAATGTGTGATTTTTGTACACAGTGGATCATGCAAAGTCATTGACTCATTTCTCAGGTTTTTTCATGCTCACATTTTGTAACACACATTAACAAGTGAAAAAATGCTAGTTATCACAACAATTTCATACTGGTTGTGGTTTTTTTTTGTTTGGTGGGTTTTTTTGGTTTTTTTTTGATATTATGAGTGTTACCAATGTGACTGTTTTGTGTGTAACACCCCAAACTGCCCTTTTTATTTAGGTTGCTTATGGGTGATGAGCGTGTGAAGAATGGTCTTAATTTCATGTATGAGGCCCCACCTGGAGCAAAGAAAGGTATTGCAGTTTCCTGATTGTGGGCAGATAGTACTGCAAAGCTAAAAACCTTCTGGAGAAACAGATGTGATGTATTCAATTTTAAAATAACATGTTCATGGTGAGATAATGATAGGAGGTGTGAATTTTTAATTATTTCTGTGAGAATGTGCATAGATATATATATATAGATATATAAATATGTATATATATATATATATACAGTATGTAATACTTTTGATCTCACAAACTTTAATTTCTTCAAAAGGAATGGTTGGGGTTGGGGTTTTTTTAAGCAACAGTTCAATGTGAAGGGAAGACCAGATAAATCTCTTTCCAGGAAACAGCATAAATTATGTCCTCAACCAAGGATTCTTCTTTAGCCAATTATAAAGCCATCAGATGAGGAGGACTGGACCTTACGAGGGCAATGACTCAGACAACACAAACCTGTATTTTGGCCTGCTCTCCTTTACAGAAATAGCAGGTTGCTTTTGTTTAAAAGTAATGCCCACAAATCAGCTTGATGCTTGTCAAACATAGGAAATACCAGAGCAAGGAATTAATTATCAGAAGTTACAAAAATAATAAATGCTGAAATTCAGTAGTCAAAAGTGCTACCTGACCTGTGTTTGGTGAGTCTATGATTCTTCAGTAGTGTCATAAATGGAAGTTTCTGAATACCTGGTGGACACTCATATCAATCAATTTTAGCAAGATCTGAATGTAAGTGAAGAACTAAGAAAATGCATTTCCTCTAAGAGAAAACATGTTCCCTTTAAAATGCATCTTTCCCATTTGCATGAAATCACTTGGAAATGCTTGGATGGACTCATTCTTTGTAGACTGAGTTTTGCAATTATTTAACTTTAGAAGCTCTAATAGTAATCCCTTAAGCTTAGAGGAAATGCAATTTCAAAGTAGCAATTATTGCTACTATAAAAAAAAACACTTTTTTTTTTATATCTTAAAAGTAAATATTGTTGCTACTCTTGCAAAAAGTGAAGTTTTTATTTGTGTAACAAATCAGCATAGTTTTAGAAGGTGATTCTGGATTTACAGGATTTAAAGCTATATACTAGAGGCTGGTTATTTGTAAGTGCACTGTATTTATATAAAGCTACTTCCTGAGTTATTGCACTATTGATTAGTATAAACCATAAAATGGGGGTTTTTTAGCTTAGCGGGGGGAACACCATGTGGATTTTACATATATAATTAATGCATCATTTATTTTCTTTGCATGCTTCCTGAAAATTCAAAGAGGAAACAAAAGAGGTATTTAATTACATTATTTCTTTATGTTTTCTTCTTGCTTGCTTAAAATGTATTCTGAAAAACTTCAAACTTACCATGTTCTCTGTTTTATAGCAAGAAGGAGAGACTGAATACAAATTTGAATGGCAAAAAGTTGCTCCTCGAGAAAAGTAAGATATCTGGATTTTTTCATATACTTTTATTTTGTCCCTTTTCCTCCCTGTTTCATTTTTGAGCAGGTCACTTGTGTGATCTTTTCATGTCCTGACACTTAATTAGGAAAATCTGTCAACCTGGAACTATTTCCTTGCTTAGCTTTATTTTCATTTGATTTTTACATCCATATTTGAAAACACATTAAAAACAACATTTACAGGAATTATATCTCTGAAATGGGTGCACACTTATCAACAAAAGGTGACTTTGTATATATGATGTCTTTTCAAAAATAGTGGTGAATGGAGTATTTGTTTTCTCTTGTGTTTGTTTACAGATATGCTAAGGATGATATGAATATCAGAGATCAGCCCTTTGGCATCCAGGCAAGTTACACACATTTGTTCTGTGGGTGTCTGGGGTGTATTTCAAATGTTGTTATACAGAACTTTCACATGGGCTCTCTTAAATTTATCACCTCTTTTTGAGTGGGTTTGAAGGCTTCTCTTATGCCTAATGACACAGAGATTTCTGTGAAGGTTCAGCTGTTGGTGACTAAATGGTGCCCATTGGCTTTGTTGCCCTTAGGTGCGGAATGTGAGATGCATTAAATGCCACAAGTGGGGCCACATAAACACTGATCGAGAGTGTCCCTTGTTTGGCCTCTCTGGAATCAATGCAAGTTCAGTCTCCAGTGATGGTTCAGGTAGGCAGTGAATGGCTTTTAAAGTTCTGGTTGGACAGATATGGGGGGAGCTTATCATGTTTAATTTTAGAAGGTTTAAGTTTATCATATTTCAGAGAGTTGATGAAATCTGGAAAACAGTGATTTCCGAATGTAGGCTCCACAAGTTTGAGTTAGTTATTTCATATTGCAGGGACCTAATCTTCTAATTAGTAACTCATTTAAAAAAGATTCTGTATTGCTTTGATCCTGTCCATGCCTAAAACTGAGAAGCTGCCATGAGACTTTAGATCAGAATGACAAAATTTGTGTCACCAAAAAAATGAATGGATTGTCACAGTCTGTCCCAGTTCAGATTTAAGCAAACTGCTTAGATAAGATGGAATATATCATTATATCTTTGTTAATCTCTTGGTAAAAGAGACATTTGTGGGCTTTTTTTTAATATGCAATTGTAGAAGTGGATAAGCAATTGAAACCTAGATTTCCAAATGTCTGGTTTCCCTTCATCTGACTTTTTTGCTTCTCGACCTACAATTTTCTTTCCTCTATTATCTCTCCTGTTACTTGAAGTCACACAGCAGTTAGTGCTAGATTATGTTTGAAGAAGTGGGTATTAGCATTCAAATTGAATATTATTTTTTTTTACCTACAGTACATTTTTTTCTGTGAGTTAACCCAATTTGTAATGCTTTTAAGTTTCTTAAAATTGGGGCATTTTAAGGAAACATCAGGTAGCATGGGTGACTTTTCATCCTTGCTGTGCTGTGCTCTAAAGTCACCTGTTGTGTCTTGGGTTTTCTAGGGACACCATTACATTGATTTGCACACACTCCATGGTTTCTGCTTTTCTTCTGTCTTCATTCAGATTATCCATTTTGTGTAGCAGCTCTTAGTTTTGTTACATGTTTAGGCTACCAACAAGCTTGTTTTTCAGATTTGAGTCACACAGATACATAGTCTCTTTGGGATGAGGCCTGGAAGAGTTGAGTTAAAGGAAATGGTGCCCCTTACTCTCCTGTCTTTTTAGGCATTGTCTGATGATTATACCATTGTATTACTCAGCCTGTAGTTGACTTGCTCAGCCTTTCTGTTCAGTTGGTTATAAAGTTAAATCACTTTCTTGCATGATTCTTATCTTAGAAAAAAACTGTGCTTAGAGCATTTGTTGGTGGTAGAATTATATTGTTCAGCTCTTGCATGTCAGAGATGCTTTTGTACTACAGAACTGACTATCCACACCTCAGTTCAAATGATGTTGGTCAATTTTAGGGGTGTTTGGTTGAAAAAGCAGAAATTATTTGTTCGTGCTTGCACAAACCTGAATATGCATTCCTTATTATTTGTTCCAGTGTAATACAGACACACTGCAGTGTCAGTAGAAGAATAACTGCTTGTTTCAAACCTTGCTGAACTATCTATATAGGTGTAGGCAACGTTTGACTGCTGTGGGTGTATCCCACTTGAAGAGATGTCCCCCAGATGGTTTTTCAAACCATCTTTCTGAGCCTAAAGAGAGCATTTAGCAGGTATAATGAATTTTGCATGAAGGAAAATGGTGTAAAAGTACTTAGATGTTCTCAGACTGTGCCAGTGCCCTCTCATTTTCAACTCTGGAACTTGGAAAGACAGTGTGCTATGCTGAGCTTAGACTCTTGTAGGCTGAGAAAGGATTTTTAGGGAGTAGGGGTGGGCGACAGATCAGGATTTGTATATATAATTTGTAAGAAGCTGTTCTTGAATTTGAATAGTCAGCTGTAATGATACTGCTACTTTCTCTTTCTTTCAGGGAAACTATGTAAGAACACTGTAGGTAAAGCTTAAAGTTCTTGATTTAATAGCAAATACAAGGCATAGAGAAAGTGGTAATATTAATTACAATATCAAATAAAAGGTTGTCTGCTTTTTCTAGCCTCCGGAATACAAACCTTTCATCAACTTTTCTAAAACTTCATCTGATTTAATAACAAGTTAAGTTACACTCCTTAGATGACTTCTGGAAATATGTGTAAATGAAGCACTGCAGTTAAATGACAACACAAATTCTTGAATTCACTGCTTCTCTTAAGACTCATAATTCATCCATATGGTATGCTAAAGTGTATGCCATGTATTTTTTTAAAAAGTATGAGGTTTTTTGTTGTTGTTGAAACCCTGACAGTAGTGCTGTGTTGGCTGGGATGGGAGCAATTTCTTTGCAGCTGAAAGTTCAGCCCAGTTGTTACAGTGCTGCAGATCCACAGTTGGCTCTGCTGCCTCTCTTTCCACCTCCAAGAACCTTCTTCTGTTGCTCTGTGCAATACACCTCCTCAAGCTCTCTTTCTTCCTGCTTCTCTTTATCAGTAATTGCATGCACTCCTAAGCTGCTTTCTAGACTAAATTCCTGATTAATTTTTATTGCTTTGTAGTACTGCAAAAGTGTCCATTGCCATACTGTTCTTTAGACTGGTTAGAACTCCAGAAAAAACTACTTTGGAAGGGACAGAGACTTTTAATGAGATCATCCTTTTATGACACTGTTCTGTGTTTTATGAACTGATGATTTTAAAAAGTCCTTTGCGCTTGAAACAAGTCGACTTGCACATTAATTGCTTCCCAAGCATCCACTCCTCCACATGTCACAAGTGTCTCCTCATGCTTAGAATGCTGGTAAAAACCATGGAAATAGTCCACAGTTTTCATTTTTTGTGGTTGTCAGCAACAGGAAAAAAAAAGTGCAAAACTACTTGGCTTCTAAGGTAAGGTAGAGTTTGTTCAATTTTTGTGAAGCTGTTTGTTCATTTCTAAAATGTAGAGGTTAAAACACGTCTCTGAACAGAGCAGTGAATAGGGATTTCAAGGATAGGCAGGGATTACTGGTAGTATACAGCAGGTGTGGGATGTGTGCTAAATTTATTTGACTGGACTTTTTAATAATTCGGTATGTGAGAATACATTTGCAATAAAGTCTCAAAAAGTTGAAAAACATTTGGCTAAATTATTAGAGCATATAGTACTTTCAAAGGTTAGGACGTATTGCCACATTTAGAAAGCAGTGGTAAACTTCTTTCTAGCTGGTGTTTCAGGAAATTGAAATATAAATATCGCCTCATAAATGAAAGGGCACAGCTAAGAAATACAGATATAACGAGGAAAATTTTAGTACAGTAGTCAATGTACAAGAATTCCAATTAGTTTATTAAATTAATTGTATTAGAAGGACCAAATTTAAGTTCTAAATAACTAAACATTTTTTTTAAGAGCAAAGCTTTGGATTTTTTTAATACTCTTTGGAAAGAGCTCTATTGCTTTGAAGTTAACTTACTTGGTAGTGCTTTATTTCTTCTGATTTATAATCATTTCATCCTAATAGAAGTCAGTCTTACATCCTTTTCATGCAAATTGAGTGGAATAATTTTTTTTTTGGCAGTGCGTGGTAGTTACCCTAGCTAAATTTAGGTTAGAATTCTTCCAACTTTGCAAATACTCTGCCTTGCTGGAGCACACCATGCATCAGCACAGTGCTGGAAGGCTCTGGTCCATGTGCTGCTGAGCTTCCTGGCTGGTGGTGAATCTCTGCCCAGTCAGGCTGTGGGAGCATTGGGCTTCGTGGTTCTGAATCTGGTGTGCTAAGGACACTGGCGTCACTGATTTCTGCAGAAGTAGGTTTTAACAAATGGTCTGGCTTCCCTGTCAAAGATTTGTAGCAGGCCTTGATACAAGTTCAGTTTTTGTTTTGTCCTAATTTATTCCTGCTTCAGAAAGAGTTAAACAAAATGTCTTGTTTGGACTCAGTATTCTATTCAGCATCAGAGGAAACATTTGACTGCAAATAAATGAAAGTGAAACTCATGTCTGATTTAGATGACTTAGCTAAAGTTCCTGCTCTGTTCCTCCATAGGGAAAAAGAAGAATTATTAACTGAGGTTTTTTTCCCCTCCACATCATGTCCAATATAGGCTTTTTCTTTCCCATGAATCCTGTAAGCTGTGATTCTGTAGTTTCAGCAGAAGAATAGCTGTCTTTTAATGTGATGTGAAGACTACATTGTAATGTTCCTCTTGACACAAAACTGGTTGGCAATTGCTGTGTAGGATTTGGTGTTGAATATTTTGTGTGCAAAGACCAGTCACAGCCTTCATTTTCCTCCAGTGAAAGCGCTGCAGGGCAGAGGGTATCTGTGCCACAGAACTCTCTTCTGCTGTCTTTCAAGGTCTGACATACATTGCAGTGCTTCAGCAAACAAAAATAGGTACAATCAATACCTTAACTTGGGCATGGTGGCTTGTTTTTTTTTGCTTCTGGGACCATTTTACTAATCTAGCTGGTAATTCATACAAAAAATAATAATCTTACCATTAAAAAGCACCTATTGAATAATATCTCACCAGTGACTGGAGATTATTTTTTCAATAAGGCAATTTCAGTGGATGTGGTTATCATGGGATAATCACACCCCTGGGGTACAGCCTTGTCTGTAATCTCCCAGGAGTGTAATTATTGCATGATAACTGCACCCCCTGGTGTTGCATTATTTCTATTATGAAATTCTTAGTTTTAGATATAAAGTAACTTTGATCACTGAAAACTGCAAAGTAGTGTTCCAATGTTCCAGCTGTGAGGCTTGCAGAGACCAACTTAGAAGATTTGCTTCTCCTTTACAAAGGTAAATTAGGCAATCAAAATGCTTCTTTGGGCTAAACTGATTTACAGAGTGTTTTACTGATAAAATCCTAACTTTCAGAGTTCATTCCAGATGAAAATACCAGTTGTGCTTCTGACTTTACGTGCCACTGTGTATATATGCATGTAGAAAATACAGAATGCATACCAGCAAAAAACCCAGCTCACTAGCATCTAAAAGTTTGCCTGTTTTTACAGTCCTTTTTTCTCATTAACTAGGAGCATCTGTTGGGGCTTGTGAGGTTTTTTTGTGAATCCTGAAAAGCCATTAACTTGATTGGAACAGAGATCATTAGGCGTCCTGTGCAAAGTGTTTTGAAATAATACTGTTATTTCACTTCAAAATTGCCTGTGACTTTCTTGATCAGGTGAAGTTAAGACAAACATTTTTTTTCCCTTTCCCTTCTTTCCTGCAAACAATCTATCCTGTTCAATGATGGTTTGGGCAGATGGGGGAGGGATTACTGAAAAGCTGTGAAAGCTTGAATGCTTACAACTTCTATTATATGGTTTTTAGAACAAAGAACCCAGTATCTGTTCCTTTTTTATGAAGAAGGGTATACTATCTTAGGAAGTGAGGCTAGTGTCTCCCGTTTTATGAACATCATAGAAGTGGGATGGTAAGGTTAAAAGATGTTCTTGCACTCTTGGCCTATGAAAGCTAAGCCTGGAGAGTGCTGGGCATCCTCCTCTGCTGTGGACTACTTTGCATTTTTTACAGCTGACTGGCTCCATATGTAAGCCATGCTGTGGAATTACTAAGGAAAAATTACTGTAAAGTGCTTGCCTTCTGGAAAATTCAGGCAAATTCAGGTAAAATTCTAATGGAGCAATGTGTATGTGTATCTAGTGTCTTATGGTCTAACAGGAGAAAGCCACTGTAGGTATAGCTGTGCAGGTGCAGCCTTCTAAAGGCTCTTACCCAGCTCTGGGGTTTGCACCCTCTCTTTTCATCTCCTGAGTGCCCCTAAACTGACTGTGGGCATTGTTCCCATCTGTCTGTGACTTAGTGTGCTCCACTGATCTTAAGCCTTTAGGTGAAATACCTTTCCAGAGTAATCATTGAAATTACCAGTCAGGTGGAGACAGCAAAAAATGAAATCTGTGTTTATGTTGCATTATGTCTGCATCTCACTGCAGTTTCCTAGTGACAAATACAGTTCCTTTTTTCCCAACAGAGAAAAGTCTGCATTGTATTGGGAATGCAGGAATTTTTTAAATGTCTTTTTGAATTTGTCATAAACCAAGAAAAGGTATTTGAATATATTAACTGTGAATATTTGTATAAATGGTCATCTGTAGAAATGTGTACAGTGTGTGAAACCTTCCTTTATGCTCTGCAGCTGAGACCTTTGATTGTGAACAGTAGGAACCTTAACTAAATCTTCACATAGTTTAAGAACTGTCACATTTTAGAATAATCCTCCATTTATGTTTCAAAAGCCTTGGTATTTGTTGTGAATGCATAAAATACAGATTCTATTAGAAATCTTGTGCTTAGCATTTAAGCGATAAATATAGATTCCAGTAGCAGTTTGATAATGTTAAATGGCTTTTACTACTCCAAAAAAGTAAAAAGGAAACTCAGGTTTCTCTGAGATACCATATCACAAAAGCATGGCAAATTACACCGACATTCTGTGCTAAAGTGTTAAATACAGTTAAACTGCAGGCCCTCTGAAGAAGAGCTAATTAAAAGCCAGGGGTTTTAGTCATTGATTTCTCTCAATGCCAACTGCAGCAGTTGCTTTGAAGTGTAAATATGGTCTGAATGCACTCATCTCTGAAATAGATGAAAAAATTATCAGTAAAAGATGATTGATTCTGAATTAGTGAAGGCAGCATGAACTTACTGTGTGTCATGATCACATAATTTTGATTATAGTTCTTTGTCCTGTAGATAAAATAAGTGCCTACTCTCATCTCTATCACAACCTCAGTAAAAGTTCACAGACTATGGAGTGTGATTAAGCTCAGTCTGTAATTTTTTTCCATTTTTGCTCAATTTCCATATTAACAGAAGCCATAGAAAACTTGGTGGACAGCACAAGAAAGTATATGGATGTATTGACACAACTGTCTATTCTAATTTTAAAGTTAATTTCTCTTTTAAAGCAAAACCTAAAAACCATTGCATCATGTTATGTCTTTGCTACTACCCAAAAAAGGTAGCATTCTGCATTCAGAGTATATTTATCCTTTATGTGGTTGTGTGCTAGACTGAAACCCACCATCAAAATATTTTCCAAAACCTAGTTAATTCAAAAGAGGTGGTTTTGTGCTCTGCAGGTATTTATTTATCTACTTTTCCACAGCAAAACATGGCTTTAGTACCACTGATGTGTAGAAAACCGTAAATAAATTTCAGTTTGCAGGAGTTGTGGCCTCACACGGTCCAGGCTGCCTAGGAGAAAGGATGATGACAACATGCTTTAGGCCTACTTTGCTAACAAAAAATGTGTAGCAATAAAAGAGAAGCTTTGAGAGTATCTTGTCCTTGATTTATAAATTAAGTTTTAAGCATGGTAGCATGGAGTTTACTGACCGCGACATATACTGGCAAATTGACAGCAGATACACAAGTGTGCCATGTTTACATTTTCGTGTCAATTACCTCTCTTACAAGTCAGAAGTGTGATGGTGGTGTGATGATGCTGATGTTTTTAGATTAAAATGATCACATTTGTAACCTAAAATATATCCCATGCCAGAACACATTTTCAGAAAGGGAGAAAAGCTTGTTCTAAAAGCCGTATTCTAAATACTGTTTTGATGATATGCAAAATGAGCAATAGTTAAAATAAAGGTAAATAGTTGCAATTAAAATGACACCATGAAGAACCTACTTTTTCCAATAACTTTTATATAGTGTACTCTGTTTAATAGTGTACTCTATTTAATTTTGTAACAATACATAGGATACAAAACAAAACATACATACAACCTCAAATATCATATAGTTCTGTAACTGCAGCCACAATGTAAGTACAACTGCTTACTGTCATCTCCCCTGCCAAAGATTACAGTCTTATTGTTTCTTGTGTCTTTGCTTTCCATTTATATTCCACTATAAAAATCCATATAAAACTTGATTGATTGTAAAGAATAATTCAGTTTGCTTATCTGCACTGGTGACAGTAGTGAAAGCTTTTATCAGTAAATTGGGCAAATACTGTCAAGACTCTGCATCATGGGTAGGTGGAAGTAAAACTGCTATTTTTTGTGATGCTGGCAAACATAACTTGATGGTCTGTCCTCACTGCCACTGAAGCTATTGCAAAAGAAGGGGTATTTAATCACAGTGGTCATGACAAAGTGTTTTAGCATACTGCTCCCTCATATTGAATAATTAGAAATAAATGTGCTTTGTGGGTTGTAATGGAGGCCTGCTAGATGGTGTGTTACAGCTGGCATTGCTCTCCTAAGGGTGCCTGTGCTTCCTAGAGAAAACATTCTGGAAACAAGAGTCTTACATGCCCTCTGCATCTGTAGCATCAAGAGAAGTACAGACAGAACAGAACATTTATTGCAGCTATAGGTTTCTCTGGTTTCTGGGACAGGTGTGGGGCAGGAAGAGCTTGCTGTAAGGCAGGCACTTAAGTAATTGAAATCCAGAACTGTATTCCCTTCCTGATGGCTTAATAGAAGCAGAACTGATTCTGTTAATTCATGTCAGTTGTGTGATGAGAAATTGCAGTGCTCCTTGTTCTAAAAAAGCAAATTTACAATATGTTATGGAAATCCTAATATGATATTCTTCTGCAATCCAGTGTAATTGATGCTCATATATGCCTAAGGAAAAAAAAACTAGTTACATCTCTTTTGTTTATGTAATTTTACAGGTATTATAAAGATGCACCAAAAGCTGTCAAGCTTAAGTTGTACTCGGGTGGTGCTTTGTGAAGACTCAGATCTTCACACTTCATTGCATGTTTTGAGTTTCTAGATTTTGTGCCCCAACTCTTTGAGTCAGCTGAGCTATCTAAATTGTATCCTTAAATAGTATCTTGAACAGAAGATAACAGACAGAATTAGAATTAGTACAGCAAGAATTTCTGTGGAAAGTAAGAAGCAGGAAGAAACTGTAACCTCTTTGTGTGACAACACTATTTCTTGAGAATTGCAGTAGCCAACAAAACCCTTTAAAAATCTATGACTATTTAAGGATGGAGACTTCTTTGTGCAAGCCCTTGTATAATGTTAAGTACTTGTAACTACAGAAAATATAAGAAGTTGTCAGTTGTCTTAATGCATAAAAATAAATGTCACATTCACAAGCAGTTAATCATGCTATATGACAAGTTTTTCCAAGACTATGAATTAGTTCTAAAGCAGGTAAATGGTTTAGTTTTAGGTGAGTAGCATCTGGGAAAGTTTTAAAGATTTTTTTTTCCTTTTCTTTCTTTTTCCTATCAAAATGCAAATTTCAGAAAATAACCTTAACAGTCATATTCAAAAATAGCAAGGTACTGTATTTGACTTGTTTCAGGAAGAATAAGAAACAGATGATGAAACATTGTAACTTTGAACTTATTTTTAGTTTGCTGATGAAAGAATGCTGAGGGACTAGTTGTCAGAAGTTGTAGCAATCAGCTATTTTTATAGGATGCCTGTATCTAAAGTTCTGCCAGCTCATGGTATATCTCAGGATGTTTTCACCTGCATGAGGTCACAGAAGTGGCTTCTTCACAAGTCTGTAAGGACTGCCTATATGAGGAGTTTGATTTTCATAACACATAATGGATTTTTGTGCCTGATGTAGGAGTGAGTCTTTGCAAGTGATGGGTGCTGTTGAAGAATAATAAGCTATCATCATAGCCAAAGATTTTAGCCAACTGAGAGCCTCTCAGCTCAGTCCTACCATCTGTTTTACTGTTAATGACTCAGCAGGAGCATAGGGCTGCCAGGTATACCCAGTACTGCTTTCTCTGACAGTCATGGAGGGTGAAGACACAACTGTGGTCATAAGCCAAAGGCAGGCTGAAAAGATTTACCACTTTGGGTTACCAGGCAACCTGCTGGCATCAAGGTTTAAGCTTTAACTGCTTAATAGGGAAGCCAAGGACACTTCGGAGAAGTTGCTTTTTTCAAATCTCTGTTAAGTGAGGTTCAGTTTTTAGGGTTTCTTTTACAGGCTTTGTCTCTCCCATTTACATTAGCCAGGAGAAATCCCCTATTACATTTTATAATGTGGAAATGAGAATGTGATTGTTTACTCACAGATTTAGGCATCTTTTAGAACTCTGTGAAAAAGCATCTCAAAAGGAAGCATGTTACATACCTCAGTGCTGTCACATAAAATAGCTGTGCTCAGGAGTCCTGAGAGACCTCAACCTGTCGCTGATATTTCAAAGAAAATCAGATCTGCTTATCAACATCATTAAAATATAAATGAAAAGCAGTCTGTTGAGGTATGGATGGGAAAACAAAGTCGCCAAGCATGTAATTCCTTTGATTCCAAGCAAAGGAGTTTATATGAGAATTAACATTTTCTTGATTCTTGTTCTGTTGCAGAAAGTAGGCAGTAATAGAGGTTTGCAGTTAAGCTGTGCAGTCATTGTCAAATATGTCTTAATGGAACTTATCAGCCTGGACTTGTAACCAGGTAGAAATCAGTCTCTTTGCACTTCCCAGATCAGAGATTGTTTTCCCCCTACTGTGTCTCTACAGATGTCTTGCTGTCATTGGGCAGCAGAACTTCTGAGAAGCTCAGTGGCATCATTGTTTAAAAAAAAAATGGAAGCAGCTTAATCTGTTTCATCCTCTCAGAAATGTTAATGTTTTTTAAACTGCAAAGATGCCATACTGCAAGGAAGTGTCTTCCATAGTCAACCACTCTGGCCAGCTGCCCATGGCATGCCTGGCTGGGGTCTCCACACACAAGAGTTGTGAAATAGGATTGTGTTTTGACTCTACTTACATTTATGGGTTGGTTTATTTTCTGAATCTCATTTCCTAGTGTTTTCTAAAACCTTTAGTTATAGTAAAAATAGCATACTTAATAAAGCTTCTTGGAGATTCTTGCCTCTCCTCACAAGCTTGGCTGAACCTAAATGACTGTTTCCCTCACAATTGTAGGGGGACCAAAACAGGAATAATTTATTTCATAAAAAACTTTAGGCTCAAGTTTCTGTGGGTGCATTTGATGCAGCTTGTATACATCCACAAAACAGGAATAACAGTAGTTTGGTAACTGTCCTTATTGTCCTTATCATGGTAATATTGGATTGCAGTTAAAATACTGTAGGTGGAGCTATGAATATCTCATTGATGTCATTAACATACAAGGAAACAGATGCACAAAAATCAGTAGTGTTGGGCATTCATTAGATGCTTTTTCTTAAAAAATAAGAAATTATTTTGCTTGCCTCTTGCCAGTGCTATGCACAAAGAATGCCAAAAAGGTTTGTTTCTGGAAAATAATTTTGAATTGTTGTTTTGAAGGCCAATGTGCCCTCATGTCTCTCTGATCTCAATTTTGACCATAGTCCTCATAGGGACCCACAAAGTTAGGGCTTATGTCTTGGTTCTTTGACAAGTCTGCTGTGTAGATTTGGACAAGTTGCATTTCTCTATTGATCTAATCACACTAATGACAACAATTAGGTACTGGATACACACCAAAATGTGTACAATGCTGAAACACTGAAGAGGAATACCTAAGAAGTTAGTTAAGTTACTTCTGTACTTACTCTTTGAGTAATAGGGAGGAACTGCCTTTGAATAATGGAGGTATTCTAGGTTTGAATTGTCAAGTGTTTTGGTTTCTTTGGTGTGGAGAAATCTTTCATGACTCTATGCTTTGTCTCCACTTGGCTTCCTCATACAGGGTTTTTGACTGAATTGTATGGCTGTTTTCTATGGACTTTTCAAATCAAGGCCTCTTCTGGTGTCAAATTCTGTCTGTCTAATATTAGTTTCTGTTCCATCCAGAGTAGATTTCGACAAGCACACCAAGGTGTGAAAATTGAAATGTGCCAAAATGTAGACACTGGGGCCTATACACCTTCATTAGCTGTGAGCTTACAATTACACTATAACACATAAAAATAAAAAGCACTTTGTTTAGAGTACAGAGGGGATGGGAAATAAACCCCTACTTAAGAAAAATGTAAACTCCAGGGAAGACCAAAAGGTATCTCATTTGAAAATGCTTATGCCTGGAAAAATAAGGAACCTGTGAAAAGAATGTCACTAATGCAGGGGCTCCTTAAACCATTTCCAGAGTTTTGTTTTATTTCTTCCTGCTTTACATGTAGACCTGTTTGTTTCTGTAATGTAATATATTGTACAGGAAAACTAAGAAAAAGGTTACTTCTTTTGAGAAAGTGCTATATTAATTTCCATATATTTTCTATAGCAAAAATCTCACTTTATTTTTCCTTACTTGTCTGTGTTAAAAATCTGAGTTTTATCAGTCTTACAACTAAGAAAGTCTTTAACCACAGAACAGAATCAGTGCATTTCATAAGGCTAATTAATCTTATCATGTACAGTAGTTTACTGAAGTAATACTGAATGTGTGCTCCATGCCCTGTTTTACATTCCTTTTAATTTAGATTTACCTTGCACAGTTCATTGACAGTAAGGTTAGTGAAGGAACTGGGAAGGAAATTTACTGAAAGTGACCTCACAAGAGAATGAATATTTAGGGTGAAGAAAAGTACCTAGTCAGACAAGTACACAACATTATGATGATCACAGGGATTCAATTAAAGCATAAGAGTGAGTTACAAGGTTTGTAAATTATGCAGTCAAGTCTGAATGATCCATAATACATCCATAATACATATTTTTCTCCTTGTTAGATTCTTGCAAAGAAAAAATCATGTGCCTAATGCCAACACCTACTGTAATGAAAAATATAGCATGTTTTTAAGCTAATAAAACCAGAAATCTCTGAGGAGATAATAGTCTAGAGCTACATATATTTGTCAATCCCTAGAATAAGTAAGAACACTGATACTTTTAATGTGTTTTTATATTCCTTATGTATTCTTCTAATGTTACTTTTTACATTGAAGTTCAAAAGATTTGTGTCGTTGTGGAAAATGAGTTAGTAGTGACATAATAGAGGAGCATTATCTCATTGTTTTAAAGGAGAGGAGGTACTTGAGACTTATTTAATATGCTTTATTTAGATGTCCTCTGCTTTTTTACTATAATAAAAATATATTACTAGACTTTTCTAATATATTGTTTTCAACATGACAAAGTTACATAAGAGAATCCCCTTGTACTTAAAGAAAAATGCAATTATTTTCCATTCTGAATCTTCAGACTGCTGTTTTAGAAAATCATATCTGATTATTTGCTCAGCAGAAGATTATTGAGTTGATTTAACTGTGATTTTACTTAACAAAGCTTCAACTGAATTCCTACTGTGGAGTCCAAAAAAGGTAGAGAGATATAAATGATACATTCAAACTGTGATTTTTGTGAACAGGGCCATCAATGCACCCCTCGGAGCTAATAGCGGAGATGAGAAACAGTGGGTTTGCACTGAAACAAAATGTACTGGGGAGAAACTTGACCGCAAATGATCCATCACAGGTAATATCTTTTTACCAGTAAGCTGAAAATGTCTGTAAATCTAAATGTGATTGCTTGTGAATTGTTACTTAATGTTTTCAAATATGCATATCCATAGGAAAGCTGAAGAGCTATACCAGTAGAAAAATGTCAGAAAACTTAGTTTTCCAGCTTTGTTTCGTACAGAATGGTGAATCATAAATTACTTCTTTTTAAACCACATATAATAAATTAAATCCCTCTTCTGGGTGACTAGAAATTGAATTTTTCATAATGGGGTGGTTAGGGCTTTTGCTGCGTGCTTGTAATACAGTGCTACCCTTTGGATGAACTTTGAGGTAGTATTCACAAATAATTACAGGAATGCTATATCTGAAGGGTTTTTTTTTTTACTTGATTCACTGTTGTTCCAGTTATTTTTCTTGGAGTGAAAATGGTTCAATTGCCTTTACTTAGACTGCTCAAAGTATATTACTAATTGAGGTGCTTGAATAAAAGTGTAAAATGAAAGATTAATATACACTCCTTGAAGTAACCTTTGTTCATATGGCAGGATAGTCAAACCACTAGTAAAGAGGGGATGACCACAAGTTGGTCTTGAAATCTTCAGTAAATCAGCAGTCCATTGTGTCTCCACAGACAGATGTACCTGTGCCTTTAAAAAAGCTATGTACCCCCCAAAATGGAGCCAATGGACACTGTTAAATGAATAATATTGGTATCAGTATGTTTGCTTTATGTTAGGCTTGCTGGGGGTTTCTTTGTAAGAGCTTTTTAATCTTTATTTCTTCTTTCGTCTTCTGAGTATGGCTAAAATGAAAAACATCACTGTGGAGAACTGTGGTGTACCAGATGCACATAATTTGAGGAATTCAGGGTCTTCAAAGCAGTTTTGCTTTGCTGATTGTGTTACTGTATGTAGATTATATGATTACAGTATTTTGCATTGCTAGAAGACTTTGTGCACATTTGAAGACTAATAACACAACAGTGAAGTAGATGTGTTACCCATTTTCCTAATGACTAAACCGAGACAGAAAAGTAATTTGCTTAAATTACTCTGAGTTTGAGCAGGACTAGTGTCTTACCTATTCATCCAAGCATGATAACAATGGAGTGACTTATCCTGGGGAATCGTGGGCTTCAAAATCAGCTCCTTTTTATTAACTATTTGAGAGATGTTTCTTTCCCTGGCAGTGATTTTTTCATGTGTTCATAATAACTGCTGTTGTATAACCCCCACATTATAACACCTACTCAGCTCTGAGAGAGAATGTCAGGGTTTTTCACTTGGTAGTGGGTATTCTGTTCTAACCAGTGTCTGAGGCTGATTTAGTAATACAAATATATTTGTATCTGTGGAAAAATAAGGTACATAGGGGCACCACTTTTAAAACAGAAATCTGAATGAATATATTATTTTTATCTATAAGAAGCTAAGGTCTTACTACATTTTTCTAGGAGTTTGTTACAAGTGAAGGGGATGATGATCCAGAAGTTGAATTTTTAAAATCACTATCAACCAAACAAAAACAGAAACTTCTAAGGTAGGTCTGGTACTTAGTGGAGGGGATATGTATCACCAGTAGTTCTGACTACATCCATGATTGCCACTCTAACTTTTTGGTGCCATTTAGCACCATCAGTGCA
This sequence comes from Melospiza melodia melodia, assembly GCF_035770615.1. Lineage (NCBI taxonomy): Eukaryota > Metazoa > Chordata > Aves > Passeriformes > Passerellidae > Melospiza > Melospiza melodia. Next base: position 21,107,754 of record NC_086201.1, on the reverse strand, counting down.
GAAGAAAATCAGTTTAGTTTAACATACACTTGACCACAAATGGCATTATGTAGCATGATTTTTAACCTACTTGTTTTATTTTAATCTAATTTTGATGCCTTTGGTTGGGGCTCATTTCCAGTTTAAGTGGGATACTGAAATACTAATTGGCTCACTAAGGATACTGTGCAGCTGTTTTAAAATACTATTCTGCACTCTGTTGTTTACAGTATCTTCTCTTGTGATAAAAAATTCTGTGCTTTTGTTCACTGGTTTACAACTTGACAAAGTTTATCTTCTCCCTGTGGCTGAACTGAACCTGACTCTGTACCCCAATGCCAAGGTTGGCCCAGCTGCACCCTGTGCTTGTGTCAGGGCTTGCAGCTTACTGCTCCTTGTGGGTCTGAGTTAATGAGGTTCCTGTGCTTTGCTTTTATCCAAGTGATGCTGTGTGCCAGGTGACTAATGGATTTTTTCTGTCTTCATTTGCAACATTATCCTGAAATAATCTCAAAATTTTTAAAATCAAAAATACTAACTGCTGGCAGGTAGATCCCATAGAGGCATGCAGATGAAACAAGCTTTTAGGATAAAAGATGTCACATATGTGGGGAGTGGAAGGGGATGGGGAAAAGGTGAATGGCTAAGCAGGTAGTAGGTAGGTACATGTGGTATTCACATATGTAATAATTCTCTGAAAACAGTCAATGTGTTTTATGTTCCTTTTAAGTAAGGAATGTGTATGTAGAGTAATTTAAAATGTTATTTTTGTTTGAACTTCTGCTGGCCCAACACATTGAAATTTTTATAATCCTTTATATTTTAGAAGTTGAAGTTTAGTAAATATTTGGGTCCTTTTGGCTTTATTAGTCTGAAGGGATTTTTAATACACTGGAAGCAGTTTCACTATTCACTCACTGATTTTCTGAGCATAAATACAGAAAACAAAGTAAAAACTACATTAAAGTAGTCAAATAGTATGCATAAGGATGATGGAATATTGTATATTCACAGACAGAAAATGTAAGTTTCTAGTTGTGAAAAAAGAGGTTACTGGAAATATCTATTATTTGCCTAAAGAACTCAAAGACGCATGTTTTAGTCTCAGTTTTCATCCTTAATAGAAAGTGAATACTAATGGCATTTTTTAAATGTTCAAAATACCTTTTTAAAATGCACAAACAAAAGCAGCAATGATTTTCTGAGGTCTCCAGAGCAGCCTGACAAGGAGGAAGAAAGCACTACTGAATGTTTTTATTCCTATTTACAAGGCCCAAATTGACATCTCTTACTTATCTTCTTGAAAAATAAAGAATTAAAAGATCATATTATTCCTGTTTTGAGGGAGCAGCTGTGGATTACATACTATGGGTAATGCAGGTTAGAAGTTTTAAAATGAAACCTTGCTGAAAAAGGAAAAGAATTTAATGTGTTTTTATAAAAATGAATTTATTTACTGTATAGGTCATCAGAAGTAGTGAACTTTGAAAGACAATGACTTTGTAATCTAGTATATCTTAACATGTCTGATTGTGCCACTCTTTTATTTTGAAAACAAAAGGAAGTTGGACCGTCTAGAGAAGAAAAAGAAAAAGAAAGATAGAAAGAAGAAAAAGCAGCAAAAGAAAAAAAGCAAAAGTAAACACAAGAAACATAAGATGAGATCCTCTTCCTCATCCTCCAGTGAAACTTCAGTAAGCAGCAGTGACAGCGAGACTGACAGCAGAGATAAAGCAGCACAAAAGAAGATGGATTCTAAGAAAAGAAAAAAAGACAAGTTTTCAGAGGCTAGCAGCAGCAGCGATTCAGAAGGAAAGGCAAAAACGAGGAAGGAAAAACTTTATGAAGATCTCTCCAGTAGTCACGGTAACAAGGACAAAGACAGGGAGAAGTACAAGCTTTTAAAGCGAGATAGTTCTGCAGAGAACAACAAATGGAACTCCTGTGAGGGGGAAAGAAAGTCCACAAGCAGACACCATAGCACGAACACGAGAGACACTGAAAGAAAGGAGAAGGATAGTAGAAGCCAAAACATGAATGAGGGGAGCAGGAGAAGCCCGTGCTCAAATCACAGCAGTTCCAGGCAAAGGCACATAAGAAGAAGTCCAAGTCAAAGCCCTGGTGAAGAGCGGCACAGGAAAAAGGACACCAGAAGCCCCAGCACAGATGTACACAGAGAGAGGGGAAAATGTAGAGAAGGCCATGGGGACAGGTGCAGTAAAGTGGAACACAGAGAAAGGAGCAGACGCAGTAGAAGCAGAAGCAGAGAGAGGAAAAAAAAATAGATAGTATAGGGGACAGGTGCAAACAAGAACTTCTCTGGGTTTTGATGAATAGCTTTCAACAAGGGCTCAGTTGCATACTGCTGTTCATTTTCCAACCTCTGGAACTAGCATTTCCTATATAGAGCCAACAGCTTTATGTATGGCTCAATTCTATTGTGTTGGAATATTTGTAAATTAGGTATAAACGTTAAGGTATTTTTTTACTGTCTAAATATGCTTATTGGCAAATACCTCTTGTATACATGCAGTAATTCACAAACTTGATTTTAGGATTTTAAAATATTTAAAAGCAGTAGGTGATACTCTTGGTTTCATCTATGATTTCTGTTTAGATACAACTGTGAGGGGAGCAGAGAAAGCAATTGAGATAGTTCTGGATAAGATCACTGCTTTAGATATCAAAGCATTGTCTTGTAGAGAGTTTTGGTTTTTTCATACTGAAACATTTTTCCTAAAGTTCCCTGTAAGAGATCAATTTTATGAGTTAAAACAACAGAGAGACATAGTTCACATAAGTGTATAGCCAACATTTTCTGGCCTCCTGCAGTGTACAGCTTGGTCAGGGCTATCTAAACATCTTGAACCCCTGTTGGTATGTGTCAGTACAATGTCAAGTTATTGTTCAATAATCTCTCAAGACATGAAAGGAATATTTACTGCCTCAACTGCTTCAGGTATTTCATTGTTTGTGGCAGTAAGTTAGTGTAAATAGTCATCCTTTTGTTTTCATGAACCTTTTTGTGTTTTTAGTGACTGTCAGTCGTTTTCTGCATACGTTGTTATGAAGATGAACTTCCATAATAAAATAGCTTATTCTTTAAAACCAGTAATAATTGCCATCTTCTTCAGAGTCAATACAAATGCACAAGGCAACACTTCACAAGGTTTTTATTGCAAAGGAAAGGCTTCTCTGCTCTTTCAGGATGGCAGATGGAAGCGCATTCATTAGTGGACATGTGAAACAGTCACTGTGCTCAGTATTCCAGCAACTTTCTTACCCTCCTCACTCACAGGACAAATGGGACTATCTTTTATTACCAGTCCACTTCCACTTCACTCAGAAGATTTTCAGCACTGCACAAAGTATAATAATACATGGTGAAAGTGACCTGGCTTATCGTTTAAGTGCATGTGAAGAGTTTGAAAGGGTGAACCATTAAAAGATGTCACCTTTTCAATGTGTCTGCATTAGGTTGCTCTGGGCATTCTTGCTGAAGTAGCTGGGAGTTAAAGAGCCCCTGCAGTAGAGTCAGCCCCCCTATATTGATGTGTGGAAGCTCTGATTTAGAAAGAACAGGAGGAGACTGCAAAAATGCCTGTTTTAGCAATCTAAACAAAAGCTCTGTGTAAGAGAGGACAGAGTAATGTGATAGGGGAAAAGGCATATTCTGGTATGAACATTTTTGTGTTAAGTGCAGCAGGAAAGAGGAATAACTGGAAGGTGCCTCCGTTTCAAAGAAGGGTCTCTCCAGTTGTTTTGTGTTTGGCTCAGGAATCCTGCCAGCTACAATGCAATTGACTCTCACCTGAAGAAGAGTGGACAGCTCGATAGCCACAGCTGTTTGCTGTTTTGTGGGCTCTACACTTTACTCCTTTCCATGTAGTTAAACAGTGTATCCTGCCTTTTCGCATAGGAAGAAACTGGCAGAAAAGTCATGATATTTTGGATGTATCTGTCTTAGACTACCAGGGGAAGGTTGGTGTTGGCTGTGCAGGCAGTGTCTCACTCCCGGTACCTTCCCTAGGCCAGTTTGTAAGGAAGCGACCCTGGGGGCCCAGAGGCCGGCTGCGGGAGGGTGGGGCCGCCCTCGCCACGGGGGGCCCGGCCGGGGCAGCGGGGCCGGGCCGGACCGGGGCAGCGGGCGTGGGCCGGGGCAGGCGCGGGGCGCTGTTTGCCCGCTGCCCTCACGGGCACCGCCCGCGGCGCGGGGCGGCTGCGCGCGCCCGGCCCCGCCCCGGCCCGCGGGGCCATGGGGCGCCACCGCCCGGGGCCGAGCGCGGTTCTCGGCAGAGCCGGTGGGGCCCGGCAGGAGGTGCTGTCGTTCTGCGGATGGAGGTAAGAGCAGCTCCAGCGATGTCGCTATTCCCTTATTTATTTATTTATTTATTTTTGTAAGAGCCATGGAGTAGCGTTAACCTTCTGCGGGGCTGGGCGGCGGGGGCCGTGAGGTGGTTCCCTCAGCCTGGCGGGGAGGGCAGGGCCCGTGGCAGGGACTCGCCGGCGTCGGAGCGGGGCCCGGCGGCTCTGCTGGAGCGGGCGAGCGGCTCTGCCGGGCTCTGTTCTGCGGCTTGTCCCGAGAGCTTGGGGTTGCATCGGGTTGGGGTCCCGGTCCCGCCGGGGCCGTCGGGCGGCTCTCAGCGCGGGCCTGGCGGCGGGGAGCTTCGGGCGGGGGGTCCCGGGCCGCTTTTCGGGTGCACCGCCCCGCCGGACCCATGGCTTAGAATTAACGCCGTGCAATAAATTATTGCTACTCCGAAAGTAAATAGACGGGTTACTCCCAGATGGGGCTCCTGCTCGGATCGGTACAATAAATATCCCTGAAGGAAGCTCTCTATTTATGTTGTCATTGATTAATTCTCGCTACCTCATTTGATTTCGATTTAGAACGATTTGATTCTAATTTAATTAGCATGTAATTTGGATGTACATAATTACTGTAATTATGACATTCAGGTGAGGCAGCTTTAGGCTGAAAGGCAATTTCAAATTTTCTAGCAGCCTACTTTGTGCCGGGGAGCGGACAGGGACCCCGCGCCCTGCCAGCCAGGTACCAATTAGCCCATCTCGGGAGCAGCGCTGCCGCTCGTTTGTGGAACAACAGCGGCGCCGAGGCGGCGGCAGCGGCACAGCCGCGCCCGGGGCCCGCCGGCGGGTGCTCGCCGGGAGCCGCGCCCGGCCACAGGTGCGGGGCCGCGCGGAGGTCGCGGAGCGGTGACCGTCGAGGGCCCGGCCGTCCCTCCGGTTGGCGGCCCGGGGAGCGGCGAGGCCGGGCCGGCTGCCCCGGGCTGGGTGTGCGCTCGGTCGCTGCGGGCCGCCCCGCCGTCTCCCATAGAAGTTCACGCTAGCCCGCCCGCTCCCCGGGGCCCTCCCCAGCCGCCGCTGCCCCCGCGCTCCTGCCGCCGGCTCCTCGCCGCTGCCCGGCCCGCGCAGCGCCGCCGCCCCCGCGGCGCCCCGGCCGCGCCCCCGGCCCCCGGGCCGCCTCTAGGTGGCGCCCGGCAGCCGCCGTGCGGCCCGCGCGGGGCAGCGCCGCGAGCGTCCCGGTGTGCGCGCTCGGTCCTGTTCTGCTCTCCTTTTTGTAGTGTGCGCGTGAAGGATGTTATTCCTTGAGGAAATTTGTAGCTAAATTATTCTCACTTAAAATAAACACTTAGCACAGCAATTACTCAAAGGGGCGGGCTGTCTGTTAGCTTCCCTTCATCTGCGTTTTGGAAGGGTGGGAGAGGATCCTGGCGAACAGATAATGGCTGCAAATAAATTACAGCTCCCGCAGATAAAGTTTCCATTTGAATTAAAAGACGCAATTAAGAGGCTGTCCAGGCACGAGATCGGGTGTTTATATATTATCTCATTAGAACAAAAACATTAATGTTACCTTTTAAGTGTAAAACGAACCGTTGGGTCTGTAACTCGCCGCGGGGGGCAAGGGACACGCTTCCTGCGAACGGGGGACCTAGCGATCGAATGTCATTTAGTAGATAATTTTTCCTGACGTTTTACCGTCTCCCGTCTGTGGTGGTTGCCGTCGCTGGCTGGTTGTTTGTCGTGTTTTAACGGGCTCTCGGAGCAGGGTTGAAGTTGCTGTCCGCGAGGTGTGGAAATGGGCAACAATAGCTGGACCAGGATTGTCAATGGGAGCTAGGCTCAGCTGACGGGCAAGCCCGGGGCGAGCGGGGCCAAGGCGGCGGGGAGCCCGGCTTCCCCCGTGCCACCCTTCCCGCCGGGGCCCGACAGGGCGCCCGTCTTGTTCCCGGTGCTCTCCCGCTCTCGGGTTGACGTCCTCTCACTAAAGAGGCGAACTACGAATTCAAAGACTGAAATCAGAATTATTTTTCGGGTTCTCACACCGTTTGTTCTTTATGTTTTGTTTTTTGGGTATTTTTTTGTGTAGATGTTCCCCAGACCATATAATTATCGCCAACATTTACGAATGAATGGTGTCATTTATTTTTTAAAAAGGTGACACGCTTTCTATTTTCTTGGTTAAACGAACCGGCTCTGCGGCCCAGAGCTGCTCCCTTCCTCGTTTCTGGGGAGTCTGTAAGTGATGGACGTTTTCTGACCCGAAGGGGCAAAGGCAATGCAAAAAGGTCCTTGATCACTGAGCTGAGAATTGTAACCCCGGCCTGGCAGAAACTGGACCTGCATGGTGTCCTTTGATGTGTTTTATTATAAATCGAAAACAAAGCTGACTCCTGCCCAGCGCCCCGCGCGGGTGCATTCCTGCGCAGCCCCCGGGCCGCCCGGCGGGGAGGAGAGCCGGCTCCCGCCGCCCGGCCCGCTCCGTGCTCCCGCCGCCCGAGCGCGTCCCCGCTGCCCTGCCCTGCCCTGCCCGCCGGGGAACCCGCCGCCGCCGGGCAAAGACACCTAGCCGGGCTGCTTTTGGCCAGGAAAATTCCGGAGCGGCTCTCGGGGAAGGTGCTGTGGGCAGCCGGGAGGCGAGGCGCCTCTCCCGGGAGGCTCCGTTCCCCCGGCCCGCGGAAGGGGCACCGGCGGTGCCGGCGCTGCCCGACCGCTTTTGTGCGACAGTGGCGCGGAGGAGGTGGGACGCGGTTATTAGTATTCACGGCAGATGTATTTTCTTTAACGCAACGTCTTTATTCCAGTTGGTGGCCGACAGCAGAATCCGTTTCTCGATGCTATTTGCATTCCCTGTTTTATGGAGGATTAAAATATTTGTATTCATCCAATCTGTACCGGCCAGAGTAAATTAACTTTTTTTTCCCCTCACCCTCTTCTTTTTCTTTCTTTTTTTTTTTTTTAATAACACAATTATCTCATTTAACAATTTGCCTTTAAAAAAATACTGTGGCTGTTAGGTTGGTGGTCAGGAGACAAAGGGAGTGAAAATAATTTTCATTTCAATAATTGCCTTCTGGTCAATTTAACTGTGCCTTATTTTGAAAGAGCCTGTCTAAATGAGATTCCTGTCCCAAATGTGTTCCCAGGCCTTAGCCCAGCCTTTAATTATTCCTGAGTTTTTTTTCTTCAGAATAAGACGCTGCACTGAGTAATCACAAAGAAGTCAGAGAGCATCCTTGAACCTTTTCAATAGCAAAGCCACTGATATTCAAATAACATGCAAGGACCATTTGACTGCATGGGGACATAAGCATTTCCAATTCACTATTTGCATAGATCAACTGTCTTTGAAAAGGAAAGGAGCAGTTGTCTTCCATAACATTAAAAAGCCTAGTTATCAAATCAAGTGCTTAGTTTGGGGCTTTTAAAACGTTTACATTTTATCTTAGGTTGCCCTTTACCGTTTGACATGCAAATTTGGTGCAGTTAATTTGGACAATTAAAAGGATCTTCAAGGGAGCTTTGTCACCGAGAATATTCAGAGTTTTCCCCGCGGACCAGCTGAGATAAAGTTGGCCAGAACAAATGATGTCTAGGAGATTAATTAGATATTTGATAAGACATGAATCCCTAATAAGGGAATACAAGGCACAGGGGGCTGCTGTGTGCTCTAAGTCAAAATTAATAACATTTAACAAGATTTTCATTTAGGCATGAAATGTCTTTTCCGGAGTATTGACTCTAGCGATTTATTCCCCCGAGATCACCTCCCAGCCTAGGCAGCCTTGTGGCGCTGAAGGCTTTTAAAATTAAATAAATAGTTCCTCAGCGCAGTTTGCCTGCACTCGATTTTGGGGACGGTTTCACCAAAGCCACTTAGGTCTCAGCATGGTTTCCGGCTGTAGCAGGGCTCGGACTCTGTTAAAATTTGTTGGTTTTTTTTGTTTTGTTTTTTAAAGTAAATCAAAGCAAAGGCGGCTTGAAAAGAGCGAGCAGAGTGGTTCAGTGCGCCTGGCTCAGGGGCCGGTCCCATCCCCTCCCAGCTATATCCTTGCTGACTGTATTTTTAATCACAGTGACTGTGAGGACGATGGAAAGGGGTGCGAGGGCTCCTACTCAAAAAGTGACCCCTGCGAGGACTGGGCGGGGGGGAAGGAGGGGACAAGAAGAAGAACAAACCCGTGAGTATATTGTTCAGAGTCCTTTAATAATACCAAAATGAAAATATGTCAAGATTTTTTTCCATACAGATAAACGCATTTAATTTCTTTAAGAGACCTTAACTTACGTGTATTTGAGTGAAGTGTTAACTCAACATTTTAAATATCTTTTACATATATACTGACTTCCACAAAGTGCATCAGAAATTTATAATTAAAAAAAAAATCAAAACCCCAAAACCTCCCTGAATTTCAGGAATTCACCAATTAAAAAAAAAAATCCCCAACCCCCCTATCAGATCAACATTTACAAGAAAAATAAGGGAACACGATCTGGTTTTCTTTTTTTTTTTTTTTTTTTCCTGTTTTTCTTCTTTTTTGAACCCTATTTATACAGATGTTTATGGGATACAGAGGGACCGTCTCAGAGTTGCAGCTGTATTTCTCACCTTAAGCCTCTCTTAGGATGCTTGCCTTCCAAGAGAAAGAGAAAAGGGAAACGGAAGAAAGTGTCACTCGGTACCTAGTGGCCGGGCGGGACGAGGGCCGCGCCTCTCGGGCCCCGCCGTCCCCCGGCCCGCCCCCGCCGCGGCCCGGGGCGGCTGGCGTCCCTCCGGCCGGCGCGGGGCACAGTCCGAGCGGCTCCGGCGGCGCTGCCCCTAGGAGTCGCCGGGGCCCGCGGTAGGTTCCTTGCCCGGTCCGCGGGCGGCGCCCACCCCCTCGTGCAGGATGAGGTCGGGGGACTCGGAGCGCGGCGTTTCCAGGTTGCTGGCGTCCGTGTCGCTGTCGCTGCCCTTTTTGCCCCCGCCGCCCCCGTTGTGCGTTTTGATGTGTTTGCTCAGGTGGTCGCTGCGCATGAAGCGCTTGTTGCAGACGGGACAGGCGAAGCGCTTCTCGCCCGTGTGAGTCCGCAGGTGCCGCTGCAGCTCGTCGGAGCGGGTGAAGCGCTTCCCGCAGAAGAGCCAGTTGCAGACGAAGGGCCGCTCGCCCGTGTGCCAGCGCAGGTGCGCCTTCAGGTGCGAGGTCTTGCCGTACACCTTGCCGCAGCCGGGGATGTGGCAGCTGTGCAGCCCCTTGCGCCGCAGGCTGGCCCCCGCCGGCCCCAGCCGCTCGGCCTCCTGGCAGTTGGGGCAGTCGCAGGTGGCGCGCCCCGAGTAGCGGCGGGCGGAGCGGGCCGAGCCGCCCCCGGCGGCAGCGGCGGCGGCGCCCGAGATCATGGCGCTGGCCGCCGCCACCGCCGCGCTAGAGTCCGTGTAGGAGGGCAGCACGGGCTTGAAGCCCTCCTGGGTGAGCAGGTGCTGGCTGGTGGAGAGCAGGTGCGAGGCCGCCGTGGAGCCCAGGCCGGTGGAGCTGAAGGCGGAGTGGGTGAGGGAGCTGAAGTCGGGGTTGTAGGTGCCCAGTTGGGAGTGCAACGAGGCCTGGGGGGCGCCCGAGTGCAGCGAGCTCTGCAGCCCCCCCGCCGGGTTCTGCACCTCAAGCCAGGAGCCGGGGTTGGTGTGCACGTCCCACCAGGAGGAGGCCGCTCCGTTGGCCACCTCGCCCGCCGAGAGCGTGGAGTGGAAGCCCGACTTGTACCAGGACTCGTAGGGGTGCGCCATGCCCACCCGCGGGTAGAGGCTCTCGGCCGCCGAGCTGTGCACTTTGGAGATGAAGGCCGACTGCCCGCCGGGCTCCTGCGGGGACACGCCCGCCGCCGCCGCCGAGTTGGAGAAGAGGCCGCCGTAGTCGCTGCTGAAGGCCGAGGAAGTGGGCGAGGTGGAAGCCAGGCAAAAGGCGCTGTTGGCGGTGCCCGTGCCGCTGGCCAGTCCGTTGGAACCCCTGCTCGTGGCCACCGTGAAGCCCGAGAGGCTGGAGCCCAGGTTGCAGCTGGAGGTGGAGCGTTTCCAGGGGTGGAAGCCCCCTTTGGCGAAGGCGCTAGACTCGGGCAGGGTGGTCAGGGGACTAGTGTTGCCGATCTTGTTGCAGGTGGCGGCCAGCATGGCCAGGGGAGTCGTTCCAAATCTCGGCTCTTCCTGAGGGAACAGACAAAGCCGGCCCGTCAGCCTAACCCTTGCCACCTCGCCAGGCTCCCGCGGGGACGCGGCAGCGCGGGTCGAACCGCGGCGCAACGAGCGGTACCGCGGAAAAGTTTTCTCTTATTTTAGAGGAAGGCTCCAGCCCTGCCACGCTGGGCACAACTCGTTTTCCGCGGGACACCGGTCTCATCGCCCGAGAGATTTACCTCGCAAGCGGGTCCCGACGGGGACAAGCGACACGCGTGTTCCGAGAGGGCTGCTCGAGCGTACCGCCGTTAAACCAAAAATCCCGTGGGAACGAAATGCGGCGTCTCCTCGAGCAACCGTACAGGAGCGACGGAAAAAAAAAGAGATGGCAGCAAGGCGAGCAGTGTGCGGAGCCTTCCGACTGTCGCCTCGTGCAACGCCGGGCCGGCGAAAATCTTCGGAAATCGAGCGTAGTTAAGAGTTAAAAAAACAAACAAAAAAAATCCCAAACCAAATCAAGAACTAGACAAAAGAAAGCAGAAGCAGCACAGCTTCTCTCCGGCCCAGCGAGTTTTCAGGCTAAACTCTTTGGGAACGACCCGATGGGCAGCCCGCAATGAAATCCCCCGAGGCGGGCCGGGATCACCTCCCATCCGCGGGTCCACGCGATTTCGGCAAGGGGCAGCCGCAACGCGGCGGCAACGCCAGTTTTCCCGGGGGGAAGCCGCGAGGAAGCGCGCGGTGCGACTTACCCCGAGGATAGACGTAGCCATAGCACGTCCGTGGGCTGGGCGGTGGGGCGGAGGGGACGGCGCTCGGTGAGCGCCCCGCGCTGCCCGGCGGCACTAAGGACACTCCGGCGCGGCGGGGCCAAACTCTGCCTAAGTGCGGGCAGCGCCCGCTTTGAAGTACCGCTGGCGGCGGCGCTCGCCCAATGAGGGCGCGGGCGGAGCGGCCCGGAGCGGCCCGGCAGCCAATCAGGCTGCGCGGAGGTGCCGGCGCCGGGGCGCGGGGCGCGTGCCAGTCAGCGCGCGGGGAGAAAACTCCCGGCTCCGGCCCGCGGCGGCCGCGCCGCAATTACCGGCGGCCCCGGGCCCGGCCGCGCCTCCCGCCGCGCCGCGACTCCCGCCGCCCCCGCGCCGCCTGCCCGCCGGGGAGCGCGGCCGGCCGCAGAGGCCAGGAGGCGAGAGCGAGGTCAGCGCCGGCGGAGGGCTGGTGTCACGGCTGACGCCGCTCCGCCGTCTCCTGTAAACTGTGCAGGAGGTGTCCGATGCGCTGCTGCTGGTGTAGTCACCTGCGATCCTCGCGGCCCGTAAACCGTACCTGCGTCGCTTTTATTCAACAGGCCCTTTGCCTCCTTCTCAAGCCATTTGGGAGCCGTCCGTGTTGGATACAAATAACCTAACAGCGCCTAATGACATTCTGTGAAAACACGTTAATTTTTTTGTTAATTTTCTTTACTAAATGCCTGAGGTGATTTCATGCACAACGTATTTCTTACTTTCATTGCAAAAAGAGCTGAGGAGGCTCTGTGGTTATGTAAAGTGCCAAAAAATTCCAAAGGCAGGGAACCGCCAGGCATCTCTTTGCTCTCGCACCGGGGCGGGAGAGGGGACCAGGGGCATTTGACATCCTGTCGCTTAGGATAGAGGACGTTATTTTACAGAGTAATCGCCAGAAAAACACTTTGAAAGTCAAATTCGCAGCCTGCAGCACGTTTTTCAAGCCTCATATACTCCCGTGGAAGCAGTGCTGCTAATGGCAGAAAGCTTGCTCCCTCCTAGCAGTGCTAGGGCGCTGCTGGAATAAGCCGCCCTAGCACTTGCCTGTGGCCTCTGCACTGTGCACACTCCACGCACCCAGTGAGCGACAGAGACTATACCTGCTCTCTGCATGTGCAAAATGTAAGTCCAAACCTCGGCTCGTCAATGTCTTGCAAGCTAGTCCCTTTGATTTGTAATTATCGGAGGCTTCTTAAGTAATTGGCTAGAACTTGCCCGTACTGTGCCCGCGGAAGATCAATAGGCGTGCAACTTTTCATCATCGCGGTCGGCTCTGTGAGAATTGGAATAGGAGCTTTTCCCCTTCCTTTTTGCCGTTCCCAGGGCAGCTGGGTACAATTCTGAACCAGAAATATGATGAGTGCGTTTAGCAATGCCGGGCCCTTGCTCTGCATTTCAGTCAATATTTCCTTCTCGGTGCCGCCTCAGCCATCCAGTGTAAAACCTTCTAGCAGATGCAAAATAGGCATCGCTTAGGAGCAAGATAGAGAAACCGGGAATTTGAGATTATGATTTCGCTTTTCTTCACATGTTTACATGTGTATGTGTGTGTGTGTGCTTAAATAAGGTGGGCATTGCGGTTTTTTCTACATTGTTATGCAATCTATAGGACGACTGCCATGGATGTCCCTGGAGATTATCTTTTATTTAAACGTCTAAGGCTATTTTCAAAGGGCGCTCGCCTTTTTGTCGCCGGGTATTAAACAGAGTCGGGACAGTAGGTGAAAAAAATTCTGTTCTGCGCTTAATTCTTTCCACATTGACTCGCAGCCGGCGCAGGGGTCCGGGTGGTGCATGGCAAAGCCTTCCCTCGGAAGGGCTCCCGGAGCAGCTCCCGAGCGGCGGCTGTACCCAGGGGGCTGCAGCGCTCGGCGGGTGGAGGCGGCACAGCGGCGGTGCCGGGGGGAGCGGCATAACCCCCACGGGCGAGGCGAGGAGTCCCACAGGGCACCCGGGAGCCGTCGCCCAACAGGTGACTCCTTCCTTCCTTCCCTCCTTCCTTCTCTTCTCTTCCTTTTCTCCGGGGAAACCCGCTCCTTGCCTTCCCAGGAGCCTGCCATGGTGGTCGTCAAGTGGCAGCGCGGCGCTTCTGGCCAACCCCAGGGCGGCGGGGGGAGAGGGTCTTTCCTCTCATCCTGGGGAAAGTCATCAATAAAATACGGCTGGAAGGCAGATCGAGAGCGTGACGTTTAAAAATGTTGCCTCTACATCAGCGAGTAAAGGCATCCGCTGCCCGCTTGCGCTCCCACAGCAAAGTGGGGATTCTGCTGTGCCTGAGGACTGGCGGGCGGCTCTGCCTGCCGCACATCCATCTCCTCGCCCCTTTGTAGTCGGAAAAGTAACTAAAACCCGCAGGAACGAGGCAGGCGGTGCAAAGGCTGAGCGAACGGCGGCGGAAGGGGGAACGCTGCTAAAATCTTTAGGGGGTCAAGTATTTTCTGACAGATTTTTTTCATACTCCAAAAATCGAGTTTTTAAACAAAGATCAATGTGTTATGCTAAAGTGTTGAGCTGACTGTTAAAACATTTGGGGGGATAATGACAATGTAACAAAGGCCTGGTTTGGAGTGAATCATCACCCTTTTAAAAGTTAAAGCAATTTTCAGGAGAATAGCTTTCAGCAAATGCTTTACATTATTCAAAACGGCCAAATAATGCTCTATTATAGAGCCTGAATGCTGCCAGTCAGCCCATAAGTGCAATTTGTGCAAAGGCTCGGTGCCTTATCTCCACTTCTTTATAAAGAGGTGAATATAAAACAATTTCTTCCAAACCCAGACAGAGAGCACGAAAATTGCTTCCCTTTCTGCAATCAGGGCAATTTAACTGGAGTGCAATTAGCACTATTAAATGTCGATTCTGCATAAACAAATCTGACTAAGAAGCGAAAGTGGGGTGAGAACCTCATATAAACTGAAACTGATTTTTAAAAATTATGTATCCGGGTCCTTTACAATTGATCCGTGACGTTTTCATCTCAGAATATATTTACATCATAAATACATTACAGTTAAATCAATGTAAATCTAAAAAAAAAATCTCAATATGAATGCTAATAAAGAATAGCCTAATTAAATGCAACAGTTCACTTTCTTTGAACAATATTGTTTCCCATCTTCTCTCTACGAGTGTCTTTTGATGTGTGCAGCTACTAAAGTTGCTGTCTTTAGGAGGTAGAGCTGGGAAACAATTCTTTCATTACAGATGGTTGGGAAGCTCCTGGGTTTATATTCAAGAGCATCAGATGAAATGGCTCGTCTGTTCAAAAAGAGCTCTGGGAAAGAGCTGCCAAATATTTTCCAAATAAATCGATTTAGCAGCAGTTAAATGTAAGCTTGCTGTACATTTTCCCCTGCATTCTAGGAGGAGCACGGAGTTTTACCCATGGCAGTTATGGGTAGGAAGGGGGCAAACCCTTCCAAGTTTAAGAGAAGCAGCCTAATTTTCTGCCAAACAGAAGGGACATGGGCAGGAAACAGGCAAACTGCTCATTGCCGATATAAATAATTGCGTCCTGCCAGATTTTTTTTTTTTTTTAAGCAACAGTTCTTCCGTGCGGAACCCCCTCCCCCCTCAATTACACTCTTCATTTACGTGATCTAGAAGCCAGCATTGATTATCAGAGCAACTCAGAGGGGTACCTGGTGATAAATTAATAACTTCAGTTAGGAAAAGGCTCCCCTGCTATTCTGCCCAAGACTAGATACTACAAGGGGGAAGTATAAATAGAGATAGTGTTAAAATACAGACCTTGGTGCCTGTTGAGTCCACTGAATTCTTTCCACTATAGAGTTTTTAATTTGTGGGTAAAGATGAAGTGCAGCTTTTGATTAGAAGGAAATCTTTTATAGTTAATAAAAAGGGAATGAGCACTGGGATCAAATAGATAATGGAAATTAAATGAAAATTATGGCACTCTCCCACAATTTCTGCTTGATCTTTCATATGATGTTTGTTACACGGTGCACTCCCCTCTCCTCCTGCCCCCTGCACACTGAGCCCCGAGGTGGAGCATCAGGCTGGGCTTTCATATTTTCTCGATCTTTAAGGTGACGCTGTTTAGGAGTAGCAGGGAGACCCATATTACCCTGTGTTTAAAAAATCTGCACAGTCGTTTCAGAAATCCTGTCGTTTACTGAACGCACTCAAAAGCGTGTCTTTGGAATTAATTCTCTTCCGCTAAATTTATTTGGACTGTGAATTTTAAAGCTCCCTTGTTCTGTTTATCTCAGCCGGAGACACGTTAACAATTCCAGGGAAGACTGGTGTCAAAGGAAGGAAGGTGACTGCAGACTGGATGATGATTTTAATTACTACAATTATTGGGAGATTATTCAACAGCATCATAGATTTGTTTTCTGCCTTGGTATGAAAGTCTGAGGAACATTGTGCGAGGAGCATTGTACGAGGATTTTACCTCTTGGTTCGCATGCTTTCCAGTGCTCTTACGATGTATAGGTTAGGCATGACAAGCTCAGACTGCAGCAGGTTGGAAATTCACCAGTGCTAGCGTTCAGAAAGCTTTCTTAAAACGCAGGTGTTTCTAAATAGAAAGAGTTTAATTAGTAAACGCTCGGACCCAACGTTTATAGAGCGTGAAAGCGCCTTTGCACACAAGTCCATTAAAGCAGCTCTGCTGACTCGGTAATGAGGTGCGTGCGGTGCGCAGGGCAGCGGGGCCGGGACGGCGAGCTCGGCGCTCCCGGGCAGCCCCGGCCCGCCCCGGCCCGCCCGGCTCCTCCGCCCGCCGCCGCCCGGCCGGGCCGCGGGGAACGGGCGGGTGCCTCGGCGGAGCAGCCTCCCCGCGGAGGAGCCCTGGCCCCACACGCTGCCTGCATCCCGCTTCCGGTGCCCTCCTAGCTTTTTACACCGCGCTTTTAGCCAGGCGTGACTCAGAATGTTGACTGTGATTAAGCAAGCTGTCTATCTACAGATAGAGATATGTGGCAGCGTAATTGGCGGCATGATTGACATTACAAAGTTCTCTTCTGTCCACAATGACCAATAAATCCTCCTGCAGCTTTTGCCATTTAATGAATTGCTATTTTGGTAGAGGAAAATATGCCAGACCCCCATTCCTATGTTCTCTTCTTCCCCCTCACCCTGTCCTGGGATTAGGGCAAGGAAAGAAGGGGAGCCATTCATTATGCTCTTTCTGTGTTCTGTAATTACTGGAACTCAGGCTTAAGGTGAATTTCAGCTCAGATCATGAACCATTTCACGTTCAGATGCAAGCTTGCAATACTTTCCTAGTGGCAATTAGGAGCCTATTACAAGCCATTAGATTGATCAATGTACCTTAAACAATGTGAATGATTTATATGGCAAAGAAAAAAACCTTCTTACATCCATTGTACTGTTCCAGCGACCAACCTGGCCCTCTGTCTCCATTCATCACAGCTTGGAACAACAAAAGCAATTTATTTAGTTAAACTTAAATGCAAAGAAACAGGCTCAGTTCTTCGTCATGTAGGGCATCTGAGCTTTATCCCTTTATTGTCAAGAGATGTAGGCTGCAAGAATTTGAGTTTGTGGGGGGGAAAGGGAGGGGTAGATTTGCTGGTTTCCAAATGGATTAATTCACCTTGTACCTGAAAGAAGGAAACAAAGAGATCCCTGACTGCTTCCTAAAGAGGACACTAATCTGCTGTGCAGATGCAACACAAGGAGGAAAGCAGGGGCTTACACAAGTGTTCAGCGAAGTGTTTGGTTAGATGATTGTAGCCTTTTAATGACAGTCTGGATGCAGAACCACAATCCCTGGAAGCTCCAAGACAGCTAAGGAATGGAAAGCAGGCTGGGATGTGCCAGCTGATGGAGGGACAATGGTAGGGGCAGTCTTCACCACCATGGGTGGTTATTCTAACTATTCTACAACTAAAAAACTACAAAATATCAGTTACTATGAAAGCCGGAGCTGCTACCCCTGTAGCACTTGGGCCTGTAGCACTTGCCTCCTTTCGCAAGGCCCACGGAACCTCTCACACCTGGAAAATTCCTCCTAGCTCCTGCCAGCCCCAAAATGAAGAGTTGGGAGAGATTGGTGACTTTGCACTTGCTAGCAATTTATTAGGTAAACAGAGATTCAGTTCAGAAGGAACAGGACCATGATTTACATTCATTGAACTGATGACCCCTGTTTCTTGCATTTTTCTTACCTTTTTGCTAACCTTATTTACCCTGAGACTTAGCACTCCAAAATCAGTCTTCTCTATACATACCAAGTGAGGGAATGAATCTTTGGCTTGGTGTGAAACAGTTTTGACATGCTTCAAATTAAAACCATGGAGAAACAAAACCCCACACATATGAACGAACTAAACCATTCTTTAAAATGTGACTTTAATGGGACCAGTGTAACTGGTGACAGTGTTTGTTAGAAAAAAAGCCAAAACATCTGTAAGTCGTGGTTCAGCTGGAAATTTATTTTGGAATATCATACGAGAGAAAATGTTATTAACTTAAGATTCCAATTATTATTTGTGTTTCGGCAACAGTCTGCTCTCTGGAAATTGCTGCTATGCTTGTCAAAAGTCACTGTTTTATCCCATAATTTTCTGCAAGGAGGTAAGCACAGAGCTCTTCAGTATAGGTACAAAGAAAAGAAACAAGGAAGGAGTGTTGAGCTCTATCAAGAGATACCAGCCTTTTGCTACAAAATGTGGATACAGACATTCCTGATTTTCCAGTTGTCCATATGGGATTGATACTACTCATTTATTTAGTTATCAGCTGCTTTCTTTCTAGCTAGCAAGCGATTACTAAAACACAATGCCCACTATGTAAAACCAAATGAGAGTTTCAATAGGAATAAGGGCAGTCCTCCCCCGTCCCCAAAGGAGATCCCACATTCAGAAGAGCGTTTATGTAGTGAGAAGAACATTTCTGGTGAGTCTGTCATACACTAAACCCACTTGTTCCATTTCTTGTAGACACTACGCTATCGAGAGCTTTACCCATAGAATCAGCAGTGTGTCCTGCTTACCTTAAACTTTCTCTTTATCATGGAGGAGACATCAAAGAAGAATAAAAGATCTGGAGGCCTCTTTCAAAGATTTTGTAGAGGTTGTCCATTTAGTCACATTGTGCTTTAATGTCTTTTTCCTTTTCCAAAGCTTTGTATTTGTCACTTTGCCCAGGAGAGTTGCTGGGCCAATCTCCTCAGGACATGTTCTGGCCTTCCTCTACTTTAAGTGTTGCTACAAAAGCAGTCTACTTGAAGGGATTTCTGCAGTACTTAACTACACATATACAAAAGCAGCCTATGCTTCCTAATATGCTGTTTCAGGCCCTTACATTCCAATCTGGCTTGCATTGCCCTTTAATTATCTGTCTTCTTATTGTGATCAAATGAATTTTTACTAATCTCCACATTTATTGTTAAGGTAAATAGATGCTGCTTTTAATCAGTATGGAGGGCCAGACCGATGCAGTTTGAAGTAACTTAAGTCAACTATAAAGGGTTCAATGTGTGTATAATTACAGAGGACGTCAGCTATTCACTCCAGTCTAATTCAGTGTCTGTTTAGAGACAGAGCTCTTCCTTTCCTCTTTCCTCTGCTCCCTCTCTCACCTGATTTGCTCCCCACTGTTCCACAAAGCCAGCAAGAAGAGCACAGTGGAGGCCAGGCCAGCAGCAGCCCTCCTGAACCTCAGGCTGGATTAATTTAGTGGATTGGAACTCCTAGGTGAGTATAAGCATACGGGTACAATATAACACCTTCTTCCAACAAAAAAGATTGATTGCATCTTAGCCTCAGTATTAAATGTGCTATTATCAGAAGAAGCTGGAATAATGCATGCAGTCACTTTAAAAGAAAGCAGGTTTCTTTTGCGAGCATACTTATTATTTCAATAGTATTTGAGAACTAGTTTAATAGTGGCCACGTTGTTGCTTACTAAAATATATTTGAATTGAACATTATATATCAAGGTATTTTTTCTTAATTTTAGTTTGAATTATTCCTGAAGTTCTCATTAAATTTACCATTTGTAAAGGACAGATTAAATGAAAATGGCTTTTAGAAAATAGAGCTGGAAATTATTTTGACCTTTGTGACCTGGTAGAGGTGATAATTTGCTGCAGCACTGTATGTTGGATGTATCTGACATTTTAGGTATTCCCTCATAGTTTCAGACCTTTGTACAGATGAACTCCACCTGGGACAACTCAGCAGTCAACTTTTTTGTTACCTTCATGTAAATGAGAAGACTACAGCTGTTTTAAGCAATCTAGATGGACACCACCAATGGAAAATTAAACTTGGGCGAGGGCAATGCTAAGAAAAGAATGTCTATTATCCACAATAATGCTCCTAACATTTTCTAAACAGCTGTTACCTGTGTCTGTCCATAATTGTCCTTCTTACATTAACGTTGCAATCTTTCTTTCTGAACAGTTACAGAAATCTCTCCCCACTGACTTTTCCATATGTAAACAACCTATACAGCATTTTGTAATGTAAAACAAATGTGGTAAGTAGGTCCCACATTAAAAAAATCATTTTGAGTGGAATGTCTGAAATGCTCAGGGGATTTTGAGGGGGAGGTTAGAAAATACCACTACTTGCACTCAGTTTCCAAATGCATTCCCATATATGCAGATGAGTGTCCACAGGACCTGTGGAGCACATTGTTGCTGAATTTGGATTGTCACTGAGAACAAATAACTCACTTTCTCTTTTGCAAAATGATGCAAAATAAGCTGTAGTGGATTTTTGTTATCTAATATTTCTCATGTGCTTTTACTGCACATGAACATAACTAAATTTTTATATTGACAATAAAAATGTTTATCTATTTAGAAAACAACTTGACTGCAAAATTCCCAGTTAAAGCAAAATAAATAGAAGCCAAAATCTCTATCATCACATCCCATTACATTAGAGTAACATGCTAGTTATTGAAATGTGATTCTCTGTAGGGGCAAACCATTATACACCTCAGAGGGATTGAAAGCAGGGAAACAAAATGCAAGTTTCACATTTCTAAAATCTCATCTCCACATTTAAGAAATAGGATGGTCACAATTCCCATGCAGTACTTAAGACAGTGTAACTTGATCCTCCATGATGTATTTTGGAGGATGTTTAGCAAAGCTCCAAGGTTTGTTCACCTGAGACATGTAGAAAAATGTGTCAATGTGTCCTGTGTGTCTGGTTTTTGGAAAACGTCCTGGCAGAAAGCACAGCTCTCGGAGCAAGAGCAGGCAGTGTCCTCCAGCTCTTTCCTATTATCACTGCACATACATCAGGATGTGAAATAAGTAGCCAGACCTTTCAGCCAGTACCCAGGCTGTTATGCACTAACTTCAAAAGAGACTATCTGAGTGAGAATTACATGCTCCTAAGTCAAAGATGTTGAAGTTAGTGCACAGAGAAACTTGTGCTTGTTCAGAGGAAATGTCTAAATTTTCTAAAAAGGCATGAAGTGTAAAATAAAATTGCAAGCTTTGGAAAGATAAGTTGTGTAATGCCACAGACTGTTCTGAAACCCTCTTTTCCCAGCAGTGGGGGGAGTGCTGATATCCAGAACACAGACATGCAACACTGTGTTTTTCCAGGGAGTAGCTGTGGTACCCACACGTTGACTAGCCACATTCCATGAAGCATCAGGAGCACAGGAACACCTCTTTGTGCCAAAGTACATGCTAGATATGCTACAAAATGTGGTTTATTGCCATGTGAGGGATGGACTGAGCCCATATAACACCAGATGTTCTAAGGGTGTGCAAAAACCTGGAGTATCTGGAATTTTGCAGCTTCAAGACTGAAATTTTACAAACACTAATTATTTGCAGATGGTGTCTTACCTTACTTGCAAGTGTGTGTCTGCACACACACTTGCAACTGCATAAGGGAGAGGGAGGGGATCTCTGTAAATAAACTGGTTAAAAAGAAAACCAAATAGTCAAACTAACAGCTTGGTAGTTTGATATTAAATTGCCTATTGTTACAGTATTTTTCAAATAGCTGTTACCATAACAACATATTTTTTCTTTAAATTTTTTTAGCTGTTTGGAAAAAAAATTCTTGCCAGAATTCTTCCATAATAGCTTCCATTAATAGCACTGTCTTCTGTTGGGGAGGCCAGTGCTGATGTCTCCTGCTGTCACAAGTCACTCACACATCTAGCAGATGTTTTGTTTGATAAGGCCAATTTGAGCTTTATAGAACATGTTGTGGTTTTTCATCCATTCCCAAAGAGCAAATATCAGTTAGGATGAGACTCCAAACTGATCATTTGCAGAGAGACAAGGAGCGTGATACCTGTCAGCAGAATGTGACCCACCCTGAGAAACTATCTCAGACAGAACTGTAAAAGATTCTCCTTTAACACAGCAATAGGGTACCAAGCACCAAGAGACAGACCTTGGAGCCATACCTATAACAAAATCAAAAAACATGAGAAGGGAAAGGAGGGAAAAAGGAGGTAAAAATCCTTTAGGAGGCCAGTATTTCTCTCCAATTCTGTAGCACATATTTTACTAAATTCTTAATGTAAATGCTGTAGATGAAAGTGGTTTATCTCTATCAGACAATTTATTTCAATCAGATTTGGAAAAAGTGGAAGAAAAGGAATCCACTTTAAACATTGATGCTGCCCCAGCAACACTGGCAATTTTATTTTGGATTCAGGTAATTTGCATGACTAAGAAATAATTGCTTTTCCAGCCCCTACACACACTTGAATGTGGATAACATGTCCAGATTATTATATTTAATAATTCCTCTGCTAATACCATCTTGTTTCTGGAAACAGAGACACAACTATTTATTTTTGCAAGGCTTATTTTATAATCAGGTTTTTCATTTTATAATCACCTAGGACCATATTTTAGTGTAAGTTGTTTGAATTTTTTTAAGCATTTACTGCAGAATTAGAGAAGGTTCCACGAAATATTTGAATGCTATATAAAACTTCTCAGAGGAGAAGAAAATATTGCTGTATGTTATTTCTGTGTTAATTACCTGCATCAGAATGAGTGGCAGCTAGCCAGCCCGTAGGGCATGCTACTTTTCTAGAGAAGGTGTGTAACTGTGTGCATCCAGATGTGTGCATATGTGTGTGCCCATATTTTCTTTGTACTAGCCAAAAATAATATTGAAAAATCTTAAAACAGTGTTGCTAAACAGTGTACTTTAATTTCCACACTCTTTTATGTAAATCTACATTCACAAGAGTAGTTTAAGAAAGGACATTCCACATTTATGCAAGTGTAAATGACTCTGCAAAACAAAGTGGTTATCTGGTCATAAGGCTGCAATGAGACTACTGCCACAACATCAAATCTTCTGCTTATTTGTGAAGGTATAAAACATTTGGGTGACCCTGAAGATAGCAGTATTGAAAACAGCATCACAAATCGTGTTGCTCTGATTAAAATTCTCAATAGATAGGGTGAAGTTCAGATTTTTTTTTCCAATATGTAGCTGAAAATATTTCTGTAAGTAAATTATTTCCCCCCCATATTTCAGTGTATTTAAAAACATACACACTTGTATGTATTTCCACTTTTAAGAATGCTGGTTCCAGTTTTAAGAATGCAACAAGTCCTTTTGCTGGAGTTTCTGGTTTAGCAACACAGCTGTGTCAGGTTTAACTGACACATTTTGATCACATGTGATTTGACATGAAAAGGTGGAAGTGGTACTGCAGATGCCTGCAATTTGACTGATAATGTTAAGAATGTTCATCCACACACTGTCCATTAGATTTGCTTTGCTGAAGTGAGTTTACTCACCCTGAGATCATTTCATACAGGCACCAAATCTGAAGTTTTGAAATGAAGAGTACTGCATGCTCCTCTTTTATGCTCCATATTGGTTGTAAATGCATGTAAATGTAAATGTAACAAGTGTTAATGAGATGCAGTAAATTTATTAACAACAAAAATCTCTTGCATTCACCCTGCTCTGCTATAACTAGAATTGAGAAGACAAGCTTTAAACAGGAAGAGCATTCATATCCTGCTCCAGGAGTGTGACCAGCCATGGTAGGTTGCTCTTGGCCTCATAACTACTGAAAGGACTTTTGAAATGGGCACTGTTTGAACTTCTGAGCATGGTCTATAATCTTGTTTAATAATTACATCAACTGTGACAGTTTAATTCAGCGTAGGTACCTAAAACTATTCCTGAAATTAATAATAGGCATGCTTTATAGCTTATGCATGTCAAAAGTTATAAGACAAGTCTCATCATGGAATGTAACTATTTTAACATGACTTTTTAAATAGTCCAACCATTTAAAACAATTGCATAACATTTTTTCTCCAATCTTTAAAACAAAAAAAATCTTTCTTTGTATTTATAGGGTTGAATATAGTTAAGTGACCTCTACAAAAACTTCCTCTTTGAAGTGTTCTCTGAAGAGATCTTCAAGGCAACTGAGTGCCTCAGATTGTGATTTTGTAAGGTTTTGATGCTAGAAAATTGTTTAACAAACAGCTCCAAAATATTGAGATTTTGATTAGTAACATACAGTGTCATGGCATTTAAAAAATATAAAGTTTGAAATCTAACATGTGGCAGAAGAGTATGTGTTCCACATGGTTAGGAGAATGGGAATGGGGGCATACCAATATCTGAGCAGGAAAAAATAGTTGTATAAAGCCAAATAAATGATTGTTTAGGAATATATTATACTGCTGTCTCTACTTGTGCCAGAACTATTCCTCTAAATTCATGGTTGAAGAGTACGATCCTTCAGCAGAATAGGGCGTTTGGGTTAATGTTGCTTTGTTTTTTAAATGTATGTACTGTATGACTCTGCAGTGCTGGATTTCGTTAACATTGACTTCTCAGCAGAGAACAGTTTGGGAATATTAGCCTAATTTCTAAAAATAGTAATATGTGGATAATATAAGTCAGGAAATCTAGTTGAGTATAACAGTCCTGAGGAGCAATGCTCACACTGAAATCAGTCCTAGGGCCTCAGAACCTTTCACTGTAGTTAATTTCCTGTAGAGTTTCATACTCTTCACAATGTTGAAACTTTTCTCATAAAAGAGTACTCTGCCAAAAGAAGTTTTGCTCTGTCTAAGGAAGCAAAATACTGCTGTACTTGGAGTCTTTCCAATGACAGAATTTGAACTAATGTTAAGAGATGCTGTACTGGCCTACACTGAGGGGTTAATTTAAAAATCCCACCTCATTTATACCCTCATTACCACTAGATTAGGATTGCATCTAATCCCAAGTAATTACATATTAGTTGTATATATTAGCTCTAGGGTGGGATCTGATGTTTGCGTACAAGTATTTATTTTACTAAGTGAAAAGGAGTAAAGACCTACCCAACTCAGGCCTCATACATCTATACCCCATTTGCATGTATACCTTTTAAATTCTAAACCAGAAAAAATTTGTAACTTTAATTTCTGTTTTGGGGTAAGCCAAAAGGGATTTTAAAAAAGCCAAGAGCGTTGATTTAAAAAAAAATTACAGGAGCAAAATGCAAAGTAGTTAACTATTCAGTGTGAATACATTAACGTTAGAATATGCCAGCTGCCGTTTACCATGCCATTGCAATGCTGCAACTGTCCAG
Source organism: Melospiza melodia melodia (assembly GCF_035770615.1). Classification (NCBI taxonomy): domain Eukaryota; kingdom Metazoa; phylum Chordata; class Aves; order Passeriformes; family Passerellidae; genus Melospiza; species Melospiza melodia. The sequence goes on along the minus strand of NC_086201.1, from coordinate 21,082,998 downwards.
ACACAACACTCTTGGAAGATGAAGTGTACCTGTAATTCTTACCAATGCCAACATTTCTTTGTTTTTTTTAATGGTTGGAAGTAATGGGTAGCCATAGAGATGTACAGTGGAAAAGATTCATAACCTATATTTCTGAGCAGTTTTGCATTTGATCCATCAGTTTGAGGAAAATACTTCCAAATGCAGGTCTCTATTAGTGATGGAAAGTCATTGCAATATGAATATGCTTTCAGCAGTGCACTATGGAAAATGGACAATAAAACTAAAGTTCTTCTGTCTTCAGATCAATGTAAGCATGAATCTTAAAAATGTGAATAAAAGAGCTCGTTCAGCAAGCCCTACTAATTATGTCTAGCCCGCATTTGCAAATTGTTTAATTGTGGATTGGTATTACTAAATCTCAAGGATTATTTTGCAGTTTTTGGAATCAACATTAAAAATAGTCTCCATTTAATCTCTTTCAGAAGAGTTGAAGCTAAATGTTACAAAACTAAAATGTAAATAATGAATAAGAGTCTCATAGCCAAATTATTATCTAATGACTGGAATCCAACTTCAGAATGATCACAGAACTTCTTTTTTAGTGTTCATTCACCCCACCATAGATATAATTTCATAAATTTTTTAAAGAACATTTTAATAAGCAGGAATATGACAAATCTTTGTGAGTTAGGATTTTGAGACTGTAGATTACCATCTTTAATCTCAGCTAAACAGAAGATACTCTCTCAAAATTCTTAAGCACAAATAAATTTTAGTTAGGGTTTTTTTTCCTAAACAGTTTCTGTGGGTGAATTTCCAACCTGTTGATGCAAATACCTACCACAGCTCACAGTCTATTGCAATTTCAAATTTCAAAACTAAGTAGGATGGTATTTCTTCAGTCAATAATGCTGAAAGGTACATACTGAAAAGGGAGGAAAACCCTAAAAACATTAAAATATCAAGTATTTTCCAAGTGCTTAACTCATGCAGTCTTTGGGAATTACGGAAATTTAGAACTGCACTACTGAAGTTGCTGGCAGCATGCTTTTGAGTAGTGAGCTCTTTGTCATGGATGGGAAGGCTAATCAAAGTGTGAGGCAGCCTTGCTGTTCCAATTTCATCTTTCCAGAAAGACAGGTCTCTGAGATACTGAGGCATCAGTTTTTCACCTGATGGATTGTTGATGAGGCTTCACAACCAAATCTTCAGGGTGTGTGAGTTACAGAGCTGGCTCTAGGCAAGTTCAAGTTAAGCCATTTGTATCCATGTCACTTTGGATGTGTCTTGTTTGGTGAGCAATTAAAAAAAATAGGTCATATGTTGTACTCTGGAGATAGTGCTGTTTGTGATTCTCTCAAAATTTAAACATTTTGCATGCCTCAGACCACTTGCAGAGTAAATGGAGTCCCCTGCTGAGTAGCTAATAGGGGAACTCACACTTTCAAGAAAAGTGTGTCTAATAGCAGGGGATTACTATAAATCTCCTGGTTTGATGTACACCCTCACTTAAATGTTATGGGAGTGGCTTCAGTACCCTGCAGCTTCTCTATCCCACTTGTAGCTGCCGCCAGGCATATTTAGAAATTCACTGAAGGCAGAAATTTTAAAAATGGAGTTATCAACTCTCCTTAGAGATATCAAAAATCTAAAATTAAGTAGTTGGTTTACCTTTTTTCCCTCCTTCAAAATGCTACATGTGCTTATTATTTTTAAGTTGAAGTCACAACTCTGGGGGATTTTTTGAGTTCTGTGATAGTTGAACATGGACTGCATATATATTTATTCAATTTTAAGCAGAGAAAGTAAAAGAAGTAAAACTACTTTTGAAATTAATTTGTAAACTGAGTGCATTACATATAATATTATGTTATGTACTAGATAGTATTGATATGAAACTGACCCCTGAAGTAGAAAAAAGTCCAACCAGAAAATATTTATTTGGTAAATATAACGATTACATTTGTTCATGTTATACTCTTGGACATAGCATCTCCCAGGCACTGTTTGTGGTTCCCAGACTGCTGATTATTTCTAAAAGAATCTCTGGAAATTTTCTGAAAAACTAGGTTCATCCACAAAACATCACTTGAGCAATTAATGGTTTTCAGTAATTTTGTAGTTCCCTGAAACACTAGAGAAGCTTCCTATATTTTCTTTTCTAGGCCAAAGATCTCTTGAGCTTTGTCTGTTTCCTGAAAGCCCTTGCTTGGGTGTTTCTAAGACAGCTTGATGTTCCTCAGCTGGGCAGAAGGCATTCAAGCAGGTGCTGAGTGTAATAAGGCTAGATAAGAGACCAATCATGTTTTTAATTGCCTACTTCTCCCTGGCTTTGGGAAGTGGATAGCGCACCATGATTATTCTGCTGGTCATACTTTCAGGTACACACTGGGGAGGTTGGCTGGGATTTGTTTATGTTACAAAGAGCATGTTCTTTTTAATAAATCTGGCTGTTAAAGGTAGTTTTGTGGCTACTACAGCTGTTAATCTGATAGCAGACATAGCTTCAGTTCTGTGGAGGTCATTTACCCCCTGTGTAATCACAGCAGTGAGGTGAATACTCACACTGGTGGCCGACATCTCTTTCTAGACTGATGCTGTTCTTAGGCATTTTGTGCTTCGCAGTACACCTCTCCAGAGAAGTGGGAATCTTAAGCTTGAAAGACTCCTGAGGCAAATGCTATTTTAGTCTCATTGAAATCCAGCAAGGCACCAAGTACTGAACAAAAACCCCACAGAAATTACAGAAGAAATAACAGGAGAGACTTGAAATCACCTGAATCAATAGGAGTTCTTACCCTGCCCTGCACATAGGTGAGTTCTCAAATGTTACCACTGCTATTGCTAATTCCCTCAAATACCTGACCCATGAGACTGCAAGTGAACTGATAGGATGTTTCCTGTGTTGCCACACATGAATAATTCAAGAATATGCAGAAGATACAGGCAAAGTATGATTACTCTTTTCCCATGAGAAAATCTGAGTTGGTAAGTGTATTGGGGTCTGTGTTGGGTGGACTTTCAGTCACTCAGAATCTTCCTTGATTGCTGAATGCCTTTAAAATTAGCCCATGTTTCTGCTGGTATCATGCAGAAAACATTAACTAAGGTGAGAACTGTCACAGATAGCTGCAGTGAAAGTGGTTACCTTTATCTCAGATTCATCTGTGAAATCATCTGGAGTTTTATTCTGTGAAACATACAATGAATGTGTGAGCCCCTATTTTTGTTCCCAAGTATATTTTTTTCCTTTTTAGCTTATTTTTTTGCAGTGTGAATATTTTTATTTTTTGTGTATTTTAATTATTCTTTTGCTTTGAAAACAAGACATGGTTTGTCTCTTTCCATAGTAAAATTAAGAATGTCATCTTGAGTCTGCTGAATTAGGGAAAACAACTTGGATACACTGAAAAATGTTGTAACTTTTGTTTTCTGTAATAGGAGGGAGTTAAGGCTGATTGGGACAGTAGTCATATACTATTTGTGCTAGTATACTCTGAAACAAAGAATGATGGGGACTGGAACTTGCATATTCAGAAAGGGCAAGTATGCTTCCAGTGTTAGAGTTAAGAAAAGAGAAACAATAATTCAAGTTATTATTTAATGATGGACTGAAACTTGCTTTTGAGAAATTACTTCAAAACTTATCTCAGATAAAATGAAAAGAGAATTACCTTTTACCTGGAAGATAAAAAAATAGTAACATTTTTCTCAACCATCTACTTAAGAAAATTTGGTATAAATTGACATAAATTTGTTATTGAAGCAGAAGTACCACTAAAACTGTGACTGATTCTATTAAGTCTTCTCCCACTTTGTGCTGCAAAACAATCTCATCTTCTCATTAGAATGGCTGAAGACAGCTCTGTGAGTGACTGTAGATTCCTTTCCCAGATCTGTAAATGTTTCAGATGGATCTGTCAGGCCATACACCAGTTACTAACATTCTCCAAAAATAATGACACTTCATTGTTACTGAACTAACATAACACAGCTATTCAAACTTGGCCACCTACCTACGCATTCCAATCTACAAAACACTGTGAGGGAAGAAAATTGAAGTGGGATCATCATTTGGCAGATACATATCATAAATTAGTGATCTTCCCAAGGCTTTTCACTGAACCAGCAGTGCAGCTAAATAGCTGTCACTGAGGCTCTATGCTCATATTGTAAGGGAATGGAGTAAGGAGAAATCATTAATACAAACATTATTAAACAGTCATTGATTCTTTGGAAGATAAACTGAGAGGGACATAAAAGGATTCTCAGCTGTATCAAGGCACCAAGGTAAGGAGTGCCAGTTATTGAAAGCTGCTTGAGTCAGGACCCTGAGTGAAGCATAAAGGTCACTTATGTCATGACAGCCTTTGTCCACCTGTTGAGGACCTGGTTGCCTGTGTTGGGGCAGGACTGTCACCTGGGATCAGGTGCTGTGGATAGACCTGTGGGAGAGAGTCTCACTGGGGACTTGTTGTCTGTTGAGAGATATGTTTGCACTCAGGTGTGAGGTTGTAGGTGTGCCAACTCCTAGTTCTATGAAGATCATGTGATCTAATCTCCAGTCTGTTGTCACTTGGCTACCCAGCTTGACCACTCACTTGTTTTGTCACTGCTGACGTTTCTGGCAGTGAATGATTTTTGCCTGATCTGGGGAAGCTGTTCCCACTGGTCTTGCTGTCACCCTTTGTGCCTGGTTGGAGTTCTGTGTGTGGCTCACCTGCTCCAGGCCACCAGCTGCCCTGGTGAGAAGGAGACAGTGTTCCCAGCCCCGGGGCAGTTAGCTGGAGCCATCAGCAGGGGCATTACACACTTGGCTTTTTTAGAGAATTTCAAGGAATTTTGATACTTGTATTTCAAATGGAAGGAAACAGGACATGTAGGACCAGGTTTTCTCTAATTAATATCACAAGACCCATTTATTTTGGTGTGAGAGATTGTAGCCAAATGTAAATACCATTATAAATGTTTTTGGAAATGATGGTCTACCTTGGCAAGCCTCTCTAGATCTTTAAGACCTTCAAGCTTTCCATCTGTTATCCAGAATGAAATACTAATGGATATAATTTTACAGACTATGTTAAAAAAAAAGAAAGTAATGCTGAAATCACTGACATACTTAGTGTTTTGTAATTAACATTTTCCCCCCTTTTAAACCACTAAAGCACTTTGTGGACTAGATTAATGTGCCACTACTGTCAAATAAGGTAGAAAATATTTTATAACATTTCGGTTCCTATTTTTACCCCGATTTACATTATGGCATATTAAAGATTTCCGTAATTCACATTGGTGAACTGATGTTTAACTTTAAATGTCTTTACACTTTTGGTTTTCATCGTGGATTTGACATAACACTAATGTAACTAATTAGTACTGAAGTACAATTTTTATCACATTTTTGCAGATATAGTTTTAAAACACTTATTCTGATTATTCGTTTAATATGATATGCTGATTCAAATTAAAATGTTGACTTGTTTTAATAAGAACTCTGACATCTGTTCATACATCCTTCATGTAAAACATCTAACAAGAATTCTGTTAGTTCTGTAACATAGTGGTTACAGGACCAAGGTAACATTTATGTTTGGTAAAAGCATTTTTGTTATGGTATGTTTTTACCATTTTAAACAAAGATGTTCAATGCTCGTACTTATTCCCCAACTATCTTTTTGAGACCATTATCCCGAGGAGTAAATAATATTTGAAAGAAGGCGGATTTTTAATGCAGAGTGGCGTAGTCATCAATAGCCTACAAAATACACTTTAAAAATCATGCTTTTACAAACATGACATAGACTCTGCTGTAGCACTGTATGCTCTAAAAGCTGCAGATATATTTTAGAAAACACTGATGAAGCCATTACTGCTTCATGCATTTGTTCATAGTATATATCATTATTCAAGAAATTTAAGAACCATAATGATGGAAAATCACACAGAAAGAAAAGGAACATGGACTTTGTCAGAAACAAGGGCTACATTTTTATTCAAGAGGCCCGTAATGATGGAAAATCGCAGTGAAAGGCAGAGACGAAACAGGGATCCCATAAAGGACTGACACACCAAGTGGCACAAGTAGTAGAATCGTCATAGCAAGTGGATAAAAATAAAGAAAACAAAATTAACTAGAGAAGAGCTGGATTCAGGGATGAAGCAGAAAACAGAAACAAATCATAGTAAATGCTGAAGATTAATTTCAAAGAATCTGCTGAGAATGAGTGCAGAGACAAGTTCCATCAATATTAATGAAACTGAAATAGAACTCCAAATGACCATGAGTACAAAATGGCACACAAAGCATTTTCTTTTAAATAGGTTGGAGATTAGATCATAAGACCTTCCCAAAAATGAACAGAATACACACAAGATGTTATTATGGGAAAAACTATAAACAATCACAACATAATTAATATTTCTGTAGTGCTTTTTAAAGATTTATCAGCACGGGCATTTATTATAAAAGGATGGTTCATAGAAGAGATATTTAGGAAAATAAGCAGAGAAGAGTATTTTCTCATGTCCAATGTTCTACAAATATCTTGAAGGGATCTTGTATAACTTCAAGTAGCAGTCTTTGACTCTTTTTTTAAAGCAGTCTGAAAGAGCTAGATACCTCAAATCCTTAATAATATGTTCCACTTCAGGTTTATGTAATGCACAAGAAAATATTGCCCATCTTGAAAACGAATAACCATAATATGTAACTTGACAGTAAAAGCTCTGTGCAGTCAGGAAATAAACTTACCTAAGTTACTTGAGCTGCCCACTCATATTAGACAGCCATGAGTACAGGCCATGGATCTTTTAGAGATTCTCATATTCTTGACATTATAAAGTTCTGTGCCACCAGCTGACAACTGTATTCACTTCTCATCAGATAGCCTATGGTTAGAAACAAAGGGGCACACTTTAAAAACCTGATTTTTAACAAAGACCAACACAAACGTGTAGTTTCTTGGATGATGTCAGGAGCCCTGTAAATTGTGACTGGCATATCAAATGTTGTAGAATCCTTAGCGCAAGAGCAGGGCAAGTGAGTACCTTTCTGATAAAGATTGCTCTTCCCTATGAATGTTCATTGTGACAGGCAAAATTTCAGTGTCATAAAGAGAGATTCAATCTGTTTCACTCACGTAAAAAATTAAACTATTAAAGGTTTTTTCATCTGTCACAAGAATGGCCACGTCTTTCTTCTTATAGCACGTCACTGATGTTATTTCAGTGCCTTCCCACAGCTGATCAGCAGTAGTTCTTCTCCACTTTAGGGTTCTCAATGCACTTGCTGCTGATGCACAAACCTTTCTTTTACATTGTAGTAACGATGTGATGGTCTAAATAAAGCTATTGAGAGGAATAAAAATACTTTGTAAAGCAAAGTCTTGGTTTAAAAGGGAGACTGGGATATAAATATATACATATATATATGCCTTACAAAGTATTGTACTTTGCCTTACAAAGTACATAATTCCAGCATAAAAGATACTGGAATTAGTGCAAAAATAATGTAGATTAGGTTTGGCAGAAAAACAGTTATTTGTGGTAGGCCATATTCCTGTGTTTCTTCATTGGGGCAGAAATTATGTAGTGGCAGCCAGTAGCTAAACCCTGGCAGAAAATCCCTTTCCAGAATTTATTTGGGTTCTGGAATTCTTAGTGAAATCTGTGTCCAAGCAGTCATGCTGTTAAGTCAAGCTTTGGTTGCACCCACAAAAATATTACAATCATGAGGCAATGGAATTTCTATGATCACGTGTTATTTCTTAATATGGTGATAGTAAGCTTTACCACGTGATAAGTAATTTCTTAGTGTTTGGTAATAGGGTTTTATTGTCTTTCCAGAACTCCTCTGCAGAGCTGTTCTCAAGCTTTGGCTGCTCAGCAGGCACTTGTGGCATGCTCAGTCTGTCCTGCTGTGTGCATCCTCCAGAGCAGCAGCTAGCAGGGCAGGACAGCGATGATATGGATGTGACTGTAACTCTCCTTTAGGACAGCAGGGCATGGGATACAGTGGGCAGCTGACTGCTGAGCAGGTTTATATCAGGTGCACTGGCACCTGAGCACTTGTGCCAGATGATGGTGGGTGCAAGGCAGCTGTGACAAGGCACCTTTAGTGATAAGGACTGCCAGGGTCTCTGCAGTTGATGTGGGCTCTTGCGTTATGCTGGCACTACCAATAGTGTGCATATACAGGTTGTTTCCTAAGTTAAAACGTGGCAAATCCCACATATGCAGATGAGAGTACTGCACAGTTGAGAATAGAAAGTTAGGAACGACTTTGTAAGTAAATTATGGGGAAAACATTGGCATGGAGTGAAGCTTTGCTGAGCTTCTAAGCTTTTCCAAATAGAGAGTTATGAAATGACAAAGTAGCTAAAAAGTCCTTTCCTGAACGCACAAGTGAGGCATAATTGCATTGTGACTTTTTCTTATAAATAAAAACACTACCATGAAATTAAAGAAAATTATATATATATGTGATCTGAGATTTAAATTGATTTTATTGGATTTTTGTAATATAGTAGCTGAGGTATGAGGAAGAAATGATTGGATTCTTATTATAACCATAAGAATGCAGTATCAGTAGTATGCTATTAGTGTTTACATGTAAACAGAAGCATTGTATAGAGTAAATCTCCATTGTATTTACAGAGGTCACTGTAATGCTAATGTAGAACAGAACTGTCACCCCACCTTCTCAAAGGGTGCAGTGCTACCCATGACAATGTTTCTGAGTTGGACTGAGATATATACTCATCTGTTCATACTAAACAATATAGCTTCATGAGGCAGAACTAGCTGACTGCAGTTGTAAACTCTTGACATTTTCCTCTGCAATCCCATCTTGAAGGTGTAGTCTGTATCCCTGCTACCCTCTCTCTAGGGCTGATGTGCTTTTGGGCTTTAATCAATAAGCCCAGAGGAACATGTCCCACCCCCTTTTTGTGCACCAAGCTCCACATCCAGCCCTACGTGCAGTTTTTGTGAGCACTCTGGGTGACCTGGTAAAGGCTGCAGATTTTCAAGAGCATAAAGAATTCTTTGCTATTTTGCAAATACTGTCCTAACTATTTCCCACAAGTAACTCTTTTTCTAGGCCTCTAGAAATGTAGATGACTATGATTAATCCCTTTTATCTGAACTTAGCAGGTTATAAAATACTTTACAATCTGAAGTTAAGAGGTAGAATAAATATAATACAGAAAAAATTTTAAAGATTTCCAGAATTGCTACATGATGTCTTTCAATATTTTGTTTGGTTTTCATTTTACAGTCATTTTGCAAATATGTAGTGTATAAAATGTATCATTATCACCTAACTAGCACACTTTATTAGGTATCTCATTTTGTTCTTCCATCAAAATAGAATGTATCTTATGAGGCTAGAATATAACTGCTCAATCTGCATTAGATCCAGAATGAGGTTTGTGGCTTTTTTTTCTGAGATCATGTTTTGAAGTTCAACCATCCAGACAGATCTCTCTATACATTTTTCTGCTGTGTTCAATAAATGGGATAATTCTGTCTATCCTAAGAAGTTACATCACAAACATTTTTGTGCCCTAGAAGAGAAAGATTAATTGTCTTTTAAAGCTAGCAAGTCTACTATTCTTGCATAGGCATTTAATTGCACACAGTTAAAAATCTACATTAAATGCCAAAACTCACATTATTTTGGCTTTTGATGTTGTAACTTCAAACTTGTACCCCACACAAAATGTAGAGTTTAGAGACCTTTATAGAAAAGTAATTTTATTTTCCCTAAGGTTTCTTTCTTGCTGTTGTCTCTAATGCTGCTCAACACTGTCCAAAGATTGCAAAAAACTGATTCAAGAATAAGTCCTCCTGTGGGTTTATTCCTAATCAGCATTCTTGCTGCGTGGGCTGGTTTTGAATTTTTGTTTGCTTTCTTTTATTGAAGTACACAGGTATAGTCCAAACTCAGGTATAGTCCAAATGCAGAGACAGAAGTCTCCCTACTTATAAATTAGAGGATCTTCTTTCATGTTCAATAATAACCTTCAAGGCATGAGAAGCATTTAATACTTATACTCCTTTTTCATAGTTTGTTGTTTAACTATTAAGTCACTTGATTAGTACACAATTCAGTGCTACCATCTACAATGCTAAATAAAGTGAAGTCTACATCTGTTTATTAGACCACTACCATTCCTTTTGTTTTAACAGTTTTTTTTTGGTCATATGGTTTATTTGTGGAAAAAAAGGTCATGCTAGAATGCCTCTTGGAGAGCTAGAAAAACCCTAGTATTGCTCACCTCATGATCAGTCCCAATTTAATTTTTCTCTGTTTTTATTAGTATTAATCATAAAAATATTTTTCTTTTATAGTAGTACTTTTATTTTGCAAAGGTACTGGAATGTTTAAAGTAGACCTGTCATTCTTGAACTGAAATTTTATTAATTCACTGGTAATTTGTCCTACTATAGAACCTCTCTCTTGTTGGCTTTCTCTCTTGTGAGCACATCTCTTTCACTATTCTCACTATGAACATTTCAGTATGCATTATGCTTGTTAGAGACATTGTCTATATTAAAGCTATGAAATTCAGCTGATATTTCCAGAGGTATGATCTAGAAATATTAATAATATGTGGCAGATCAGGCTGTTCTGCACTAGCACTAGATGCTTCTAGACTGAGAGAGTCTGGGATGCCACAGAAAGGGGTGAGAGAGATGTTTTATGCCACCACAGCAGTCCTGACCATCTTTGGAGTTGCACTAACACCATTAACCACTAATCTGTTACCATTAAAACAAGGACAGTTATCAATACAAAAGAATAGAAATGCATAAATATAAAATGCAAAGGGCAGTATGAATAGAAGTGTATAAAGAATGGACTAAGTTCAGATTCTCCATGAAATCAGCCAAATCCACAGCTAGAAGAACAAACACTGTTGAACTCTACCAAATGTAATGTTTAAAAATACTGTATTCAGGAACAGTTCAGCTGTGTGATGACTACCTTTAAACTTCATAGAACTCAATGAAAACCATTTAGTTTAGACCATGCCCTTGAGTTGTGTTTCTTTTTAGTACTGAGTGTATTTATTACTGGGAGTCATCTGGCTCCCTTCAAGTGGCAGGGACCTGGGTAATTCCAAGCTGGAGTGTACAAAAGCAGCTGTGTTCTTCTCACCCCCTGGGCTGCACTGAATATTACCTGGTCACAGCAAGGATCAGGGGCTCTGTCTTTATTCTCTCAGTTCTACAAAACCGCTTATTTTTGCAGTTAATGGTGACTTTGCTGTAAATATATGTTCTGGGCAGCAGAAAGCAAAGACTGTTGGTGGCAGAAACAATAAACTGTTTTATTACTGTCTCTTAAACATTGCTTTTAATCAGGTAGAGTTGCTCCAGGGCTGTTTGGCTTCTGCACATGATCCAGCTGTACAATAAGCTGTATTTGTGCAGTACTTCAGTGTTGGAGAGTTGACATTGAGATGATTGCTTTCTAGATGTTAGTGGTTTTTTCCATTAAACTTATAAAACACATTTTTTTATGTAATATGGTCAAGATTATTATGGTTTAAACTATGTATGCCAGTTTAAAATGAGGTTTTCAGCATTATGACAGATTTGGATAGAAAATTCAGCCAAATAAGGCAAACCTCGACTTTAAAAGCAACTTGAAATCAAAAGCATGTAAGAATGTAAGATGAAGTGTTAGGTGGTCATGAGTCAATTTCTAGCTGAAAGAATCATATGCTTTGAAGTCCTGTATCTGCATTTGGTGAAGTGGCCGTGCTAACAGTAAGTTGGATATAGGAGCTATGGAGGGGGAGAGGGGAGAGGGAAGGGGAGAAGTGGGCCATTTTTACAGTACCTTAAATGAAGAGCATAAATTAAAAACTTACATTCAAACTTGCACATTTTTGTACACACATCGCTGACTGTGGTACCTTATGTAGTCACATTGAAGTACTGCAACAAAAGTAGGCAGGATTTTAATTTCCTTTTCTCTTCCAGTTCAGCTGTTTTCCCCAACAGCTAAAATTATATCTATAGTAGGCTTTATTTTTTGTGTATACACAAACACACACACATACACTCCTTTACTTCATGTATCAGACTGCTTATGCTTTATACCTGTATTGTGCTTACAAATTGGTAAAGTTAAATATTTTTATTTTAAGAAGACAAGATGTTCATCTGCTGAGAGCTATTGTGCCTAGGCTGGACAACAAAATAGTCTGATAAGAGCTTTAGATTGTGGGAAAATTTAATAAGCAGAAAAGCTCTCCAAAAGTAGCCTTTCAGGAAGATTGTGGCCTTATTAATAGAGGTAGGCAAATCCATCCTGTACTGTTTCTGTGAAGAAGTCCTGCAGAACACTGCTTTCAGGACAAGTAAAGAGTCTTGAACTTTAAAAGGGTGGAAAACAATGATGTTTTTATTTTGTTCCTGAAAAGGAAACTAAATTTGATTACTGAAGATTGTCATTTATGTATGTGAAGGGTGCTGGTGCTATGCTGAATTTATAATAATTTCTGTTAATTTCAATTTTACTGAATGTTTGGTGTAGTAATACATTAGCTTTATCCAACAACTAAGTAATTGTATCTGAATCTGAATTAGATATACTTTTTTCCCCTCTTATGTGTATAATGGTAGATTTTAAGACAGTAGAAAGACCACATAAAAACTGTTATTATCACTATACTAATAGAAAAACTGAACAGGTACAGCATTCTCTTCCTCAATATTATTGTTGCAAAAATCTCATGCCACTGAAATGTAAAAGTTGTAACAGACATTTTTTATGTATAATTTCAGATTAGGCTTAGTAAAAGTGTCCTTTCTTTAAAAAAAATCAAAAATATGTTCAATAGTATATTCCTTTTACTGTGGCTAAGATGATATATATCTGATGATACTCTCACCTTGACTCCTTCACTCTGGTGTTTTTCAAGTTTTGAGAATTTTGTCTTACTGCCTTAAAATAGGGCATGCTATAAGAATAGTTTTTACTGCCTTCTCTCCTTCAATTTTCTTAGCAGGCAACACTTGATGGTGCCTGTCTTTAATGGTTCAGAGAAGCAGAGCCTGAGTTAAAGAAAATGTCTAATTTTTTTAAGAGTCCTGATCTCACTTCTGTAACATTTTCTACAATTAATTTTTCATAGATTCTAAATGTTTCATCTGTTCTTCATAACCTCTCTATTTTATTTTATTAATTTGCCATGTAAATGTTATAAATCAATCACAATGTAGTTACAAGAGTCTCCTGACCATATGCCTTTTTATCTAGATAAGCATGCACAAAAATCTAGTGGTGTGCCTCAGTTCCAGTGCTCCTTTGAATCCAAAAAGCATTCTCTGGCTATGGCACGTCTCTGGGCATGGGCTCTTTCACCTTTCCAGTGCTTCCTGCTCTGGTGTGCTTGGGTTGGCAAACAGAGGACCAGGATCTTGGCCTGGAGAGGAGGAGGCTCAGGGGTGACCTCATCACTCTGTACCTCTCCCTGGAAGGAGGCTGTAGCCAGGTAGGGGTCAGCCTTTTCTCCCCGGCACCCAGTGACAGAGGACATGGTCTTCTTCAGCTGTTCCTGGGAAGGTTTAGGCTGGACATGAGAAGAAATTTCTTCACAGCAAGGCCGATTTAACATTGGAATGGGCTGCCCAGGGAGATGGTGGAGTCTCTGTTGCTGGAGGTGTTTAAGGAAAGACTGAACGTGGCACCCAGTGCCACGGTCTGTGAGTGCCATGGTCTGGTTGACAAGGTGGTGTTTGGGCATAGCTTGCACTCCACGATCTCGGAGGTCTTTTCCAGCCTCGTCGATTCTGTGATTAGCGCGGGTGCTCCGCCGTTCCGCGGCAGCCGCTGCTGTTAGCTGGGGCCGTACCGGGGCCGTACCGCGCTGTCACTGCCGGGCCCGGCTCGGGCCGTGCCGTCGCTGCCGGGGCGGGACCGGGGCTTCGCCCCTCCCGCCCGGCGCGACCTTTCCCCCGTGGCGGCGCCGCCTCTTCCGCCGGCGCGTCCGCGTGCGAGGGGCCGCTGGCGCTGTTGCTCCGAGGCGGCTCCGCGCCGAGGTGAGCCGGGACCGCGACCACGGCCGGGACCGCCCGCCTGCCCGGCCGCAGGAGCCGCGCACGGGCCCCGGCCGCCGCTGCCGCCGCCGCGCGGGGGCCTCTCCTCGGCTTCCTGGAGGCGGAGGCCTGGCTGGGCCGCTGCGCCGCGCCGGGAGGGGACGGGGCGTGGAGGGGGCGCGGGGGTGTCGCGGGGAGCTCAGTGTGCCCTCCTCTTGCTTGCAGATGCCCCCGAAAAAGGGAGGCGACGGGGTTAAGTCGCACCCGATTATCGGAAGGTTCGGGACGTCCCTGAAGATCGGCATCGTCGGGCTGCCGAACGTGGGGTAGGTGCTGGGGGCCGGGCGGGGAGGCTGCCCGGTGTTCCCGCGGGTGCCCTGCGCAGGGTGGGCGCGGACAGGTGCGGACCGGAGCTGGGGGACACGAGTCTCACTGCTCTGTGATGCGCTTCCATCTTTAGCTGGAAGTACTTGCAGCTGGAGCGACGCAAAACTGGCAGCGATAGGCAGGTGTGTACGAGTCTGGACAGGATAATAGGCAAGGGTTCAAAGAAAGGAAAAGTCTTAGTAATTGCTGAGTTTCATAAAACCCTGTGTCTTTTGTCTTTTCTGTTTTCTTACTTCCACTGTTGTGTATGCGTAATGCATGTTTTCGTGCAAATACTTAGGCAAACGTGCGCAACAAATTCCTTTTATGTTTTGGGATGATGTACAACAAGGGGTTAATTATTCCATGTCATTAGCAGTGAAGAAGACTTTCTTTCTTGAAACTTCTTCAGAGAAGAAGTCTTCTCAGTGAGACAGGCCTAAGTGACAGTTTGGAAGAGATGCTGGAATGTTAATAATTGATTTCTGTCATGCTTCTCATCTGTAGTTGTTGTGGCTCCTCATAGGAGTTCTACTTGAAAAGGAGAATGAATTGATTACCTGGAGGATATACATGTGAAACTTTTTGGTATTAATTTCTCTATCCTGTTTGCTAAGAGAAGGTCTCAGCATTCTCAATCTTTAACAAATTAGGTTGTGTGCATGTCTTAAAGCTGGAAGCACTGCTGTCTTATGTTTTCATTATAATTTATTTTATTTTTCAGGGTGTAGCTAAGATGTGCTCCATAAAGGAAATAATTAGCTGTAGCATTGTACTGCATGTCAATGGGGATAAATAGCATTTTCAATTATGTTATGACGTAACTTTCAAAGAAAATTGTTAGTGACTTTTGAGCTTGTTGGCTGTATGCAGAGCAGCTCTGAAAATCATAACAACCTGAATATTTATTGTAGAAAATTTGGGAGTTAATAAATCAAGAATTGCTCTTTCAGCTTAATAAATGCCAGCTAACAAAGTAATCTGTTACTTGGCTTAAGGGAAAGTGTTCTTTTTTTCCCCTGGTAGAGTAGACTTGTTGCTACTGATACTTAACAAGGATGAAAATAGTTTGGTAAGGTATAACTTTATCTTCATATGCACCAAAGATTATTGGTAACTGATTAACTGATGTGGTTTGCTTTTTGTGCCACTTGTTTTCTCTTTTCATTGTTGACTTTTATTGCTAAGATACTGAAATTGTGTCACAATGTAAATAAATCTTAAGGAACAATATACACCTGTGGAAAGGGTGAGTCATGGCAAAACTAGTTAAAAGAAAAGTTTCAAGCATCCATACTGGTGTCTCGCTGTACTTGAAGAAAATGAGAAATAGCCAGTAGGGCTGTGCCTTGCTTTTGACTTCTTTTTTGCTAACGTGTGTGCAATATACATACTTAGGGGAGTTTTAAAGGGTAGAGAGGAGAGGTAAGCATCACTGGGTTTCAGTGGGGCATTCCAGATGTGTGTGCTTTCTGCTAGAATCGGGGGAATGTCACTGCTGTTGAAGTAAATGGAAAGCTCAGTATTGCTTTGGGTTAAAATGGGGTTTAATCCAGTACTTTTAAATGCTTCTAAATTGAGCTACTTTAAGAATGTTTGTATGTCATTTATAGGAAATCAACGTTTTTCAACGTGTTAACAAAGAGTCAAGCGGCAGCCGAAAATTTTCCTTTCTGTACTATTGATCCGAATGAGAGTCGAGTGCCTGTGCCAGATGACAGATTTGACTTCCTATGCCAGTATCACAAACCTCCAAGGTAATTCTTAATATTTTTCTGCAGTTAGGCAGCTGAAGTAGTATTACTGAACCAAAACTTTTCATGAAAGTTTAATGCAACTATAATGTCTGGAAGTTTGTTACTGACATCGTTTTAGAATGTGAAATTATATGTCTACCTGGATTTTACCTTTCCCACACCCCTGATAAGACCTTTATTTTATAAGAATGGTAAATGTAGGAGCTCTCAGTCATTGCTCAGCACATTTGGTGCTAGTTGTTCCTGTCTTTGAAGGTGGTTGCTCCCAGGTGCCATGGAGGATCTTCTGAAGAGATTTGTAAAATAAACAGTAGTGGACATACTTAACTTGTCATAAGGTTGCTCATTTGAAAGATTTCCACCCTATACTTTGAAACATTCAGAATATTGTATGTGCTCTATGAAGCTAAACAAATATCTCTCATTATCCCTGCATCCTCAGTTATTTGGCAATAAGTTTTGTGGGCAGTCATTTTTTGTCCCCGATTTTCTCTCCTTTCTCTCGGCTCTGCTACTTGTACCTTTGTCCTGATTCTTTCATTATTCCAGGAGTGTGTTAATTTTGTCACATCATTTTTTGGTTCTTTTGCTATTGACTGTAAACTGCTGTGTATGTTCAATGTGGGAACTTCTTTTTTTTGCTTGAACAGCAAAATTTGAGGTGCTTTCAGAAAACAGGAACTTAAATAGGGACTTGTGACTCATTAATTTTAGTTTGCAGTTACTTGCAGAGGTATCCTGAATCAAGTGAGAGTACATAAATCATGGGGCAAACTAGCATGCACTCATGTGCTTTTTTCCAACTCTTGGGCCTCAGTTTTAGAGCCAGATCTCATCCACATTTAAAAAAGATTGATTAGTTGCTAACCAAAAATCCATTTTCTGACTTAATTGTCAGATCTAGGCAAGCTGTTTCTGTTTGTAACTATTGTGCAGTTTTTAAATACTGCATTAATATGAAGCTGTTTGTTTAGGTGGATTGTTATAACGTTATTTTGTTTTTCCTGCTCAAGTCAGTATTAAGCATGATGGTTACTGCATGGATCTTAAAACTGCTGAATTAGAGACAGAGCTTTCAGGCTGTTGACTGTGCAGAGGTAATGACACAGATTTTAAGTTTTGTTGCCAGTTTTCTTCTAACTTGTACTATTAGTGTTGCTTTGGCCATGTCAGTAATCCCTTTTTATTCTCTCTTAGCTATGAAGGGCTACTCCCATATTAATACCTGAAGTGACACGGAGATTATTACCTTTTCCCTCACCCTGCCTTTGGCCATCTATCTTCTCAGGGAGTGCTAAGATTGTAAATACTTGTATGTATGTTCTCTGACTCACAAATTCTCCTTCCCTCTCTCCTAACTCATCGCTCTAAAGTATTAATGAAAATAGTATATTTTCTGTCTTTACTCTGTAAATATACTGAGTTTGATAACAAGCTGGATAATCAGCTTTTATTTGAATGATCTTTTGACTTTCTACAGACATTTGTTACTTAATGGATGTGGGCATTAGTGGATAGTTATATCTCCTGAGTTCACTTATGCTGCTTATATGATTTTTGTATTTCGCTGTAACAGTAATAAAGCAGAGATAATTAGTGGTAGTCCAGTAGGACACTAGACTGAGGTAACTTACTGGGCTCTTTGTGCTTGTTTGCCTCAGACTAACTCAGGAAAAGAAGGCTGTAGTCACAAAGATAGGCTACTGAATTGTAATTTAAATGTCTTAATTTCTCTGTATAGTCTTGATTTTGTTCTTCATCTTTATGTAATACATTCTGTGGTAATTTTCTACTTGTTTGGATTAGTAGATGTAATCCATCTGTGCACACACAATGTTTATAAACAGTGAATTCTCTTTAAATTGGACTCTTGTCTAGCCTCAAGATTTTGTCTTTCAAAATCTAAAGCATTTGGGTTTTTATTTCCCATATGTTACACTTAGTCTTCACAGAAGTGCAGTCATTGTTGGGAGATGGGGAAAAGAAAAAAGGGGTGACTTTGTCTTAACTGAAATAGTGTGTGACAGGACAGAGTGATCTTGCCCTGGTGCCTGCAGGGAGCCAGGAGAGGGGAGAGGGGCAGGGCTGGGCTGGCAGCTGCTGTCTGTGCCTCTGAGCTGGGCCTGCTCTGCTGCAGCCACGGTGACTCTGTTGCCTGGGGCCCGGCTGCCATTGGAGGAGCAGTTGGCATCTTCAGGTACTGTTTGCTGCTTGGAGATCCATTCCTGTCTCCAAAAGGGAAGAGAGGAACGGATCAGCTTCATTGGGGCTGCTGTGCTGTCACTTGTTAGCCCATGCTGAAAGCTGACTGGTATTAATTGGAAGTGTAAATGTTTGTAAGTGAAATCACATAGGCAAAAATTGAGAGACAATTATCTACAGGTAAATCTGTATTTAATAGATTAAGGTACACTGGCAGAACTTGTAAAGTATGCTTTTTTTCTTTCTGCAGCAGTGGGATGTATGTGACTATTGACAGTAAATAAGCTGAATGATATAGACTGTACACAGAAGGTGGGCTCTAAGAACTTACAGTAAAAACTGCTATGTTGCTGCCAAATGATATAGATGATTTCTTTGAGCTTCAGTGTTACTACTGTGTGCTTTTTGGTGTGAACGAAACTGCGGATACTAAAAAAAAGAAACCTTAATATATTAAACACAATTCTGAATGCTCGTGATTTGAAGGCATTTGTTTATATTATGTTACTAACTTAATGTATGTATTTAAACTACTTATTTGTTTGTTACGAATTTCCTACAATATTCAGTGAAAACTCATTTGTTACATTGTGCCCATCTGTAGCTTTCTCAGAAAGGAGATGGTTGATTTTGAATTTTGTTGTCCTCCTACCTCTGTTACTGCAGTACAGATACAGTCAAGCAAGGTTTTACAGACTAAAGATTGGATTAGTTCCAGTTTTGTAACTGGAAAGAGAGTGTTTTCTGTAGACTGATTGACTTCAGCAGGAACTAAAGCAGAAAGGTGTTTTTCCCCCCACCTATCTATGAATACTAAGTAGGTAGCAGAGGATGAGGTCTGCTAATTCTGTAATGGAACAAAGATGTTTTTCATCTCAACAAGTAGCTCCTGACATGAAAATAATGACATGGAAGCCAGAAAGAGTTGCTCTGTTAACTGCAATTAATATTTTATGGGACACTGTGTATTTAGGAGTGATGAGTATCTCACACAAAAAAAGAACTGTGTGCATAGTGCATCTGAAGAAATTTTAGTAACTTAATAAAAGCTTTAATGGAGCTATTTTCTTCATTATAATGTTTTTTGGTTTTTTTTTTTTTTTTTTTGTTTTAAATTTAATTAAATTGCTGCTTTATCACCTTAAACTTAGAACTACTTTTTTTAAATGTAAGCATGTCAAACTCATGTAATTTGACCAGTGATTTGTGTCCCAGCTCACAAATAGCTTGAAAGCCTCTGGGTGTATGTGACCACCACTCTTAGGCCATAGGTCCCCCAGCCTGTTGCCGCAGTTGTGATGTGCTGTGCCTGACGAGGAGATGTGCCTCAAGTGACACTGGAGTCCAGCCTCAAAATGATTTTCATCGAGGTGGAAGAGGAAACTGCAGTTTCCTCCTTATTTAATTTATTTTGTGCCCCAGTAATCTCCTCACTGCAATTACTTGCATTTTTTCTACTTTAAGTTACATGACTAACTAAAAGAAGTACTCAGGAAGAGGCACTGTGAGCCTAAGGTAATTAACTACAGCCTAACTGTAAGTAATTACACCCAATGACTGCTTTGGCTGATAGGAATCAGCCTGTCTGAAAATCTTAATGAAAAGGTCATTTTGAAGTCTTATGTTTCTGCTTCCTCCCTTGCTTTAAATCAAATGAGATTATAAGCAGGAGTGAGTTGAGAGAAGGGATGAATCAAACTGCTTAAAAAGTTGTCAGTATTTGTCTCATTCCCGGTTTGCACCTGTGAGTTGCCTTGCACACGTGTTCCCAAACACAAAGTTTATTGCATCCACAAATGTTTCTCTTCTATGTAGCCTATTTGTAGTCTGTCTTGGATGTCCTTTTCAAACTTCAATTTTAAAGCAATTTTGGTTATCTCAAAGGAGGATAATATCTAAGTTTTAACTAGGTATTATATATATAGGTATTTTATATATATATTATATATACCCCTCTTAAATTCCACCTCTGTCCATTATACTTCAGGATCTCTTCTTATCAGCAGATTGCTTTGATTTGTTCTATTGCATTGCAGATTGATAAAATGCATTCATTTAGCTCTTTACTGCCCAAGTGATGGTTACTGAACTAAATCTGAGTAAATCCCATCGCTGTCTAGATCAGAAAAGTCTTCTGCAATATTAAATGAAAGTTCCCTTCAGCTAATTGTAGGATAGCATACTCAGATACATGATAAAAGTTTAAAAGTCAAAATTATGTAAACAGTTGCTGGAAAGCATTTTGTAGAAGCCAGCTCAGCAGAGGGAGTTTGAGAGACATCCTGTGGGACTTGGGCTGTGTTTAAGAAGACCATTTATGTAAACGGAAATCACCTGTAGTTTCAAAGTGAGAGATCAATAACTTAGCAGGCTGGGACTCTTAACATATCAGCATCTGTAAAAGAATCCCATTTTTTAATGAAAATTGTTGGCAATTGGTAACTATATCCTGTTGTTAATGTTCTTTTTCCTTAGGTGTTACTGACTTTGCCTGCTCTTCAGTTTGTTCTGAGCTGTGTAAATCAGCTGGGCTGTGATGTGTGTACTGGCATTGCTTGTTTGTCAGCAATGAATGACAAGTCTTAAGTAATGACTTGAGCCATTTTTTCTGCCTGATGAGAGTAGGCAAAATGTAATTAGTTGTATTTTGTTGGTGTAATAACTTACAGAATAGTTTGAGAATGCAGGTGTTTGGCATGTCTAGGACACAGAGCATGTGTTGTTATCCACATTGAGTCTCTCTTACCTTCTTATAATTCATATAAGCACGATTTAATTAGCAGATTTTTCACTTCTGGTTTATGTGCCATTAGGTTCAAGTCTTGTTTGTCAGTACCATGGATAAAATGCTATTAATGAAATCATTATTCTTAGAAATGACCGTGGTTCGTCTGCAGTACCTCATTCTTTGGAAACGGATTCCTTTAACTGCCCAGTTGTGCTTACATTGATCAAAACTGCTTGCAAGATTGATTTTGGGAGCTGTAACAGTCTCTTGGAAGAGGGAGTTCCAAACTGTTCTGTTTGGAAATGAGCCAAAAATAGTGGTGAGGACAGACAGAGAGTTGAATGGCTCTCAAAGAGATTGCCACAATATGCATGTTCTCTTTCTGTCTTGCTGCTTTTACTTCAGGTCATTTGTGAATGGTAACAGATGACTCTTACTTAAGTTGTATGAATTTTCAGGAAGGAAGAATTTCTCTTTTCTGCAAAATATGTAACCCTATGGATGCATAAGCCTTTTATTCCTGAAAAAGCCCTAACTACAAGGCTGCAAAACTGTACTTTCTCTGGCCCAGTGAGTCTTGTGCTCTTTACTGTGTGGTTGCTCATACAGTGAAGCTGGTACACTAACATGAACTCAATGCTAATGCTTTTTCAAGTGTGGTAAAAAATCCCTGCTCAAGAATTAAACCTGTGGTTAAAATATAGAGATACTTCTGGATTTGGTGTACTGTTTCATGTTATAAATCCTTGTGACGTGCTTTATGGTAGATTGGTGTAGCACTGATTTGTACAAATGATCAGTTGATGCCACCTGTTCCTGATGATCATTTGAGGCTCAGTGACATTATGCTAATGCTGACTAATGAATCTTAAGAAATTGAAATGAATATGTTTAGAGGAGGAGGAAAAAAAAGCAAAATGCAGTTAAGTCTTCAATAAGCCATATTCAATATATACGGTACTTTCCCCTCATTCTGTGCAGTGTTCTCTGTTTATTTAGTTTCATAATGTTGGCTCTTTGTCCTTCAGAGTAAAGACAAGTGTGACTACCTTGTGCCTTTTTCTGTTTTTCTGTGAGTCCATCTTTGTACGATGAAACAGATTTAGACCCGGAAGGTGTCTAACAGCGGGAATAGTTTTAATTTGCTTGGAATGTGAACTTTGTGGTACCCGAAGTGAAGGTGAGAAAGCGCCCTGGAAACCCACACACTTCAAAGGTCTCTTGCTTGTGTTACTCAGCTGTGAAAGAAATGTGCTGGGTTTTTTTTTCCATTGTGTAGCAAATGAGGTTGATTCTGGTGATAGAGTGGCCATCTGCATATGAAGGTCTCTGTCTTGCCCTAATGTGGCATCTTTGTAGTGAAAGTGTGAATTGTTCTGATGGCTGGCCAGGAAGTTAATCCCACCAGAAAGGTGAGAGGGGAGCATAGAACACTTCTTACACCACCTTTGTTTTTCTTAAAACACAGTTTAAAATGACAATGGAGAAGTGCTTTAAAAAGAGTCTTTTTCTGTCTTGCTGCTGAGTAGTTAAATGTCAAAAAGCAAAGACTGGGAAGTTGCCTGCAGTTACTTCTGAAGTGTGTTAGTTCTTGTATCAGGCAAAAGGAGTTACTGGGTTAATGCATTCATATTTACTGACTTCTGTCTTCAGAATGTAAATTATTCTTCCTAGTGTCTTAAATGAGGATTTGTTCTGAACTTGTGTACTGGTAGTTAAAAAAATGTAGTGGGGCAAAAAAGTGAAATTTGTAAAATTGGTTTACTTCATAGTGTACTTACATTCGTGTACTTTTGACTGCATTCCACAGCGTTAACTCGCAGCACACAATATCTGTCTTCCCAAGGATGGGCCCTTCTTTTCATGGGCCTAGTGAAGTTAAAAGTTACTGCTGTGTTACCTGAATGCAAGTAACACACTGTATTGTGTTACATAATTGTTTTTTTTCTAAGTACATCACAGATATTAATTACATGGAGCATGTCACTAAGTTCCTACGGTATTATATCTACAGGCTTAGTGACTTTGAACTTCACCTTAGTAAACAAAGAGATTTTGTCCAGATCTTGTATTGTGAAATTATTGTACTTGAAATAAGTAATTTTTCTTTGGAAGTGTTAGAGCAAGGTTGAAAACAAAACTTTAGGTCACCACTCTTCCAGCAATAATTGATGTTCTGTATTCAAACAGAGTCTAGTGTATCATATCTCCCCAAAGAGAGTTAATTTGAAGTGAGGAAGCACATCTGCTGATTTTTTTGCAGTCAAATGAAAGTGGGGTAGCACCAAAGGAAAAAAAGTTGGAATTGTGTTTTGTTCTACCTTAATCAGTTGCTCAGAGCAGAGACAAAGATCCACAGATTTCTGTAACTACATTTTTTTCTGTCTGGGCTGTATCTACCATACCAGGCACTGTGATGAAACAGGTGACTTTCCTGCTAGTGGAGTTTGCTGCTGTTACAGATTTGACGTAATCATGTTGTCAATATTCAGTATTATTTATCAGCAAGTTGTCACACTAATAAAAATAAAGCTTAGTTTGGCTGTGGACCATAAAGATTTCAGAAGTGTAATACTGCCTAGGAGATTACTGGCTAGGTTATCCCTAGCCCTCATTCCCACCTTTGTGGTTGATTCTGTCTGTGGGCAGCACTGCAAAGGTTGGGCTTTGGAAAAGGCATCTTAAGGTGAACCACAGAATTTATATCTTTGGATTTGAATGTCCTGTTGAGAACACTCACCACAGAACAGGGGGAGTGCTTTCCAGCTCAGCTCTTTTCAGCCGTGCTGCCTTGGGGTGGTCACACTCCACTCCTTGGGGCTGTATGGAAGCTGTGGGTTTGGGATTTGCTGCTGTACTTAGTGCCAGTAAAATGGTGAGCTGCTGTATTAGTCCTAGCATAGTGCTCATGAAGTATGATGGTGATGAGGTGTTTGATAGGAATGAACTACTCTCCCACCTATTTATTTTGGAGCCATCAAGCTGGAGGTTTTGAGACTGGTGTGTGCAGTTTCTGGTCTTTGGCAAGTGGGGGATTTGCAGCATTTCACTGTGGTTCTGTCTCTGCCACTGTTCATGATGATGGTGTTAGTTGCATAGAGCATATGAAGGTTCTTTTAGTCAACACCTTATCACAAAGTTTTAGTGGTTTCTTGGGTTTTTTTTCTGATTCAGCTCGATTTTGAGAAGTAATTTGGTTTAGAGTGTACATGTAAAGTTTAATGCCCATTATGTTATTTGTTCGTTTTTTAACAAGTTGAGAATTTGTGGAGGATAGAAGGTTTGCAGTTTGTAAGTTTCTTGTAGCTTTAAAAGCTTCTTTCTGTTTTTTGTCAGCTAATTTGAACTTAATGACTATTCTGTTGTTGCTGTATAAAATATCATGTGAACATGTCTGCTTAACCCTTTGCTGTTCACTATGGTGGAAAACATCACAACTGTTTATATTCTAATACTGTCTTATCTGTTTTTTTTTTTCCAAATTGTTTGCATTACCCTGGTCACTACTAATTATAATCAGCACTGTATTAAAAAAAATGCTCTTCTGAGAAGGTTGCATAACCTGCTGAACTAAATGGTAACCTTGGAGGTGTGCAATAGCAGAGTGCAATGGCCTTTTGTGTTTACCCCTTTGGTCCTGTGAAAACTGTGCATTGCACATGGTATATTTATGCCACAGCCTTCCAGGCCTGCTTGATTATTGTGTAGTTGTCTGTATGATTCCACACTCCAAAACTAGTTTACTTCATTTTACATAAATATTTACAGAGAACTTAGAGAATGGAAGTTTTACATGGGATGGGGGGAATTTTGTCTTGTGTGTTCCACACTGTGATGTTTAACTTGTTTCAGCAAAGAAGTGTTGGATTTTCATGTTCTGAATTTATTTTTGTGACAAAAATATTGGCTAATATGCTTTAGTAATGAAACTTCTAACTTCTATATTTCAGCAAAATTCCAGCATTTCTGAATGTGGTGGATATTGCTGGCCTGGTGAAGGGAGCCCACACTGGACAAGGCTTAGGAAATTCCTTCTTGTCTCACATTAACGCCTGTGATGGGATCTTTCATCTGATGCGTACGTAAATTTACTTACCTGTTTTCCGTAGCTAAGGACAGCATTGTTGTACTGTAATTAATAACTGTGGAGCAAATATCCATTACAATTCAACTTCTGCCATTCAATTCAAAGTCATCAGTTTTTTCCAGCCAAGACAGTCCTCATCCTCTGCTGTGTAACAGGTATGACTTTCTTCATTAGCCTTGTACTGAAGACCTAAAAAACAGCTGGGTTTTTGGAAATCTGCAGTAATGATGTTTCATTTTCTTCTGCTGGCAGTGCATGGCAGTTTGTCTAATTTCATGAAGAAGGAAATGTGGAATGTGTTAATAATAAAAGACAGAGATGGAAGTAGAAATCTGCTGCTTTTGTAAATCCTTAAACTTTGCAGATCCTGAGAGCATGAAGTTTCTTTGTTGCCTTTTGCCAGGGTGTGGTCCAAGTTCCGGATGAACTGTGTATCTTTGGCAACCAGTGCCCTGAAACCAAGTGTCAGTTCTCAGCCTCGTGGGTGGACACTGTGAACACTGAATCTCTGCAGTCACAGTAGAAAGTGACTTAAGGAGAACCCAGGCAGGCTGCTCCTGTTCAAGAGTAGTAGGCAGGGGACTGGAGGGTGAGACTTGTATGCCAGCAAGCTGGAAAGGAGGTGTTGGTGAAGGTGAAGAGAAAATAAGAATTATAAAATGTTGGTAGGAAGAGCTGTAATGGGAAGTGATCTGGGGATTGTGCATTTTCAAAGCATGAAAAATTTAGTGTTTGGTTTCATTTTGATTTGATCTGGAACACATTTTCACCTTTGAGCACTGAAGGTGTTGCTCCCTGTCTTTGTGCTGTTGTGATGCACACTACTACTGCCTGTGGTGATGGCCAGCATGGGAAGCAGAGTCCTTCAGAGAAGTGGTCTTTTTCTTTTTCATGGATGCCAGGCAGGAAGTCAGATGCAGGTCATTGTGGATTTGTGCTGTAGACTTTAAGCTCTGCATGCCTGAATATGTTGAAGAAAGGTTTGTTAGGCTCTGACTTAGCTTGGTTCAGTTGGTAATTTTGCAGAAAGCAGTTTGAGAATTACCCAAGATGCATTAATTAAGGTAACAATAGGTAAGCAAGTGGCTTGATAGGAATGGAGTGTAGTATGGTGACACAAACTTTGGGCAGCTCAGCAAAGGTATTTTATAGTTCTAGGCTGAAGGGTTTGGTCCTGTTTTCTTTATTTATTGATGATGGGTTAAACTGCATTTTCTTTAGGACAGAAGGTATATTTGTTGTTTTTTTAGCTGCCATAACAGAATACACTGTTGTTACCTCTTTGTGTTTTGAGGTGTTTTTTGGAGAGGGCTGTTGCCTGTCAGTTGATCCATCACAAGGTACACAGTTGAGCTCTTACATGGCATAGAGCTGAGAAGAAATTCTGTTTCCACCTAGCTAATTCTCTACTTTCTTTATTTAAAAAGATACAATATCTTCATCTTGAAATGCCTGTGAGTGTTCAGCCTTCAAATTTCCATATCCTTGTTAGACAGTTACTTTTCTTAAAATATATGGTTTTCATTAAATCATTAAAAACATTGTTTATGTGTCTAAGGTATATTTAATGTATCCAAAGAAACAGGCAACACATGGCAACCACACGTGGTAGGGTAACAGGACAAGTAAAAGGAGAGGTAAATTTGTGTTGAACACCACTGTATTTTGTACATGATTAGTGACAGTACAAAGTAGATTCTCTTAGCTCAGCAAACAAGAGAATTAAGTTTCCTCCTGCAGAATAGAGCAATCCATTATTGGGTTTTGATACTTTCTGTAGATATTTTTTTTCCTGTAAAAGTGCACAAACTGAAAATGCTTTACTGATATTTATACTAAACCAGTTGGTCTCCATATTTAAAAATAAAAATTTCAGATGTTATCCGATTTTCTTAGGGGTAGGTGTATAATTTACTTTTGGTCATACCCAATTCTGAAAACCTAAGATATACTTGGCTGAATGAATGGGGGATTTAATTTTGAAATGCTTGTCTGTCCTGGATAGTGGTGTTTGCAGTCCCACACTAAGCTGACATGGGCTTTGAGGTACAGCTTTGTACATCTTCCAAGTTTCATGGTTTAATTTGGAACATGTCTGGAAGCTCTGTTCTCCATGTTTCAGGTGTACTGCATTTTGACTGGTGCAGCAGTGTTTTGTGTGATGACAGAAGGCAGGCTGTTTGAAGGTTATCATAGCCCTTCTTCCCCAGTTTAATGGCTTTAACCACCTTTCAACTTTTATGGCAGATCGGTCACAAGTACTTGTAGAAAATTACTTACTTTGTACAGTGAACTATAAATGGCAATTTTGTTACAAGTGTAAATTTACAGATTATGCTTAAACAATGCTTCAGTGAGGAAAATGGTAGATATCAGTATTTAGTCACTGCTGCATCTCTGTCAAACTTTTGAACATACTAGGTGGTAAAGAGCCAGAGCTCTTAATGTGTTTGAATTTCTCTTCCCACTAATTTTCTGCAGTCCTAGTTTTCTAGAAAACATGTTCCATATTTTTCTGTTATTTTTAGTTTCTTTAATGAAATCCAGTCTTTCTCTTCAAAGGTACAGAAAATGGGAGTAAGCTTGTCTGTAAAAGTATTTTGCTATCAAATGCTCCTTTTCAGTTAATAAAAAGACATGAGAGTTGGATGCCTGACATTTCAAGTAGGGCAGGCAACACTGGGTTTTGGAAGAACCTGAGAGCTCACTGTGGCATGCCCGGTGTGCCTGTCCTGCAGAGGATCCTGTGAGCTCCCTGCTGCTCACAGTGACTCAGTGCTGGGCAGTGCAGGCTCCTAGGGCTGGGAAGCTCCTGCTTTGCTCCTCTGCAAGTGCTCTCACTTCACAGCAGAGGAGCTCCAGCTGCCCTTCAGCAGCAGGATGGGGAGTTTGGTAACTGATAATCCGTGAAATCTCATTCTTTGTGCTAGGAGTGAAAGAGCTGTGAAGCTGGGTAAACATCCCCTGCAGTTTCACGGAAGTGACTGGTGTGACCAATGCCCGTGGGTTCCTAGAAAGCTTTAATTGCTTTTACTCCAGTTTTATGTTTGTTAAAACTGGAAATGTTTAGTCCACCCCCTGGTTCTGCCTCCTCCAGGGTTTTAGATAACTTCTAAAGCTATTTGTCATTACTTAAAGCTTTGATAGCTATGAATCATGTCAGTTGAGCATAGTTTATTCTTACTTGCTAAAAGCACTAATCAAAACTGGGTTTGACAATATTTTTGCTGATTTTTACTCAGCATTTAAAATCAAGTTGACATAGCTTATTTATCTTATGATCATGAAGGTTAATGGTAACCTTTAGTAATACCGCTAGTGTTTTGATTTGCCCACAAAAACCAAAGTGATGATAAAGTTATTTAACTGAATAAGATACATCCTCACTTCCTATAAAAATGTGTGTATTTTCTATATGAAGATGCTAATAATCTGTAGCTTTTATATGCTTGAGGTATGATGCATTTTTCCCTCCATATTCTCTAACAAGAAACTATACTTGCTGATGACTGCTCCTGGAATCCAACTGCTGCTGAGAGGAGGCCTGTGAGGATATCACTTGGCCACACTCCACTGCACTAACATTTCAGTGAACTAAGTATGACTTAGATCTCATCCTTTCAGCATGTGTGTTCTGTGCTTTGGGAATCACAGTGGCTCAGTTTATGCAGCTGTAGCTTGGCTCTGTCACTTCTGTTACCTGAAACTGTTTTTTCATCTTTGTGTCAAAATTCACCTTGAAATGTTGTTAACATATCTATCTTAAAAAAAGTGGTATTGTCTTTGACATATTTTGGTTCAAATTTTTGAAGATGCTTTGGTTTTGTTTTCTATTACTAAGTGCAGTTGACACCTGTTAAAAAAGTGTTGCCTGTTTACAAATACAAATCATTCACTGCTAAGCTACCCAAGTTTAAAAATACTCTGCACCTATCAAACTTGTTAGTGTTACACTATCAAGATGTATTGATGTGTGCTACTGAGTAGATGTGAGTTCCTATTGAAATTTTCTCTTCTTATTTATTGTTAGAGCAACTGAATTAAATTTTAATAAAATACTTGCAATAGCTCACAGATTGGTAAACTTTCAGTTGGCTTTCAGTAACTTCTCCATATTAGATCCAGAAATTGGGAAAGCTTTCAAATAAAACTGGCAGTTCTGTCTGTGTATTAATCTAGTGCTTGTGATTTTTTTCTTTTTAGATTTTTTTTGTTTGGGATTTTTTTGGTTAAATATTGTACAGTGTTTTGATTTTGAGAAAAGACTTCATGTAGGAAATTTTTCTAATCACAGAGTTGTGAAAATGGCATTCCTCTACTCCTTTCAGTAAAATCATCCCTAAAATTGAAATAATTTATATTTGCAGCACTGGTTTTGCATTGTGTGCTGCAATTTCAAAATTTCAGTACAAGAACATGGAAGAAGACCTGGGATGAAGGCTGATGCTTAAAAGCAGTTGTTTGTAGAAGGATCTGAAGAGCAGAAAAGAGCCTTGTGTGTGCTTTGTACATTATTGTCCAAA
The DNA here is from genome assembly GCF_035770615.1 of Melospiza melodia melodia. Classification (NCBI taxonomy): domain Eukaryota; kingdom Metazoa; phylum Chordata; class Aves; order Passeriformes; family Passerellidae; genus Melospiza; species Melospiza melodia. The sequence goes on along the minus strand of NC_086201.1, from coordinate 21,053,298 downwards.
AGGTTGATAGTGGAATTAAAGGACCGGGGTGGGATTCTTGTCAATCTTATCTCATGCAGTTTCAATTGCTACTACTTTGAAACTTACACCTGCAGGACAGAGGGAGAGGTTTTGTACACCAGCATCCTGTTTGATTGATCAGTGCCAGTGCAGGATCAACCAGCTTAATTTGGCCAGCTGTGGAAAACTTCTAACTAATCAGATTTTTCACTTAGGCAAGAAGATAATTAGGAAGGGCAGTAACCTCTTTTGCTGAAAAATTGCAGAAGAACTTTGCAAGATCTGTCATCCTTGAACATAATGTTAGTGTGTTTGAGATGCAGGAAATCACATTATAAAGTCACCCTAATCTCCTGTCACATTGCTGGTGTTCTTTTTTTTTTGGTATGTGTATATGAACAAAATTTGTGGGTTTGCACCTCAGAGCTGTTCACAGTGTTCTGTTTGCAGCTTTGTCTCCAGCAGGGGAGTAAATTTGTTTCCCTGGACATGTGGGTGCAGATTGTGGAACAGGTGCTGGCAAATTGTCATCACTGTAGTGAGTTAGCCTTTGTCTTTATTGAGCAGTAAATTACACTGCCAGACTGAATGAAACTGATACCTGAGCTTTAATCTGTGTTCCTCTAAGGCCAGGTGGTTACACTTGAAAGCACAAATAAACTCAGGTAAGTGTTAAAATAGGTTTCATTTAAAAATTTCTCACAAGTAGTTGTTCTGAGAGCTGAACAAGCCTCCCCAAATATATGGATATTAGGAGCAAAAATTTATATGTATCATATTAATCCATGATAATTAAATATCTCTCAAGGATGTACTTTACTTCTTCAGATAGAGAGAGCTATGAATGTTCAAACATTGTTATTAATCAAACAGTCCAAAATTTGTTTTATGTTGAGGTTGCCTCTTGATGTCACAAATCGAATTTTGATTGTATTGTACCTACGAGGTTTCAGTCTCAAATATTGTAAAGTCTGTAATTTTATTTAATTACTTATTCTCATTGAGAAGGAAAATTACTGTTCTTGCTTTCTTGTCTAGCCTTTATCATAGCTTGATAATGCTAGATTTGTTAGTATCATGCTGATTGAAGTGACAGTGGATTTGGAACCCACTTTGTCATTCATCTTTAGCATAATATCCTATGCCTCTTTATGTCCAGTTTCTTTTTTATATGAGAAGAGATGAAAACATAAAATTTCCTGTCTAAAGGCCACCACCCTTGCTAGAGTAGCAGCATCTAATGCCATTCTATTTATAGATGGAACTTGTTAAGTTTCCTCAGCAGGGACTTAAAGCTATGACCTCGCAGGCCAGAAACAGGAGAGCTACCTACTGAGCTACAAGGGCAATCTCTCAATTCTAAAGAATACATAGAAAATTTCTAATATACTGTACTGTGAGTCATAAAGTACTTGACCAGTAAACCCTCCCTCCCCTGAGAATAAAGACCAGGCAGGCTGTCTTTACTGAGTCATTGCTATTATTTGACCTACGAATACTTTTATTACAGTTCGGTGTGTGTGATTTGGCAGTGTGTAATTGTATTTAGGCAATGCAGATGAGCTTTTCCTCTGTAATACTTCAGAGAAATCGTCAATGTGTGATAGAGTTGGGGTGTTCAGGTGACTGTGAAATACTTGTTTACCTGTTTGAGTGGGTGTCTTTGCTGATGGTGTAGAGTATCCGGACTTCTTAAAAACAGTGATAGTTTAATAATTTATTAATTTTTTTTGCTGTTTCATGGACTTTCTTGAAAGCTTGAAGGGAAAAGTACTGAAGATGGATTGGGTTTTTTTTTTTCTACCTCAGAAAAGGTAAAGTAACAGTTCTTTGCAAAAAGATAAGTGGTTGAGTATTTTCACTTTAATTAGCTGCATGATTGTATCAGAAAGGTGAGTAGTCTGTAAACTGAGAATATTGTATCATCCCTTTCAGAAAGCTGCTTTTGTGAAAGTGTTGGATTTTTTTTTAATGCTTTTGAGAAAGTGTTGTTGTTTTGGTTTTTATTTTAATGCAGAGTTTTAAGGCAAACTTTAAATTGGAGAGGTTCCTTGGAGCACTTCTGTTTCTCAGTTGAATGGTAGATGATGGCTATGCGTCCTAGCACAGCTGAGGGCATGGGCTGCCCTGGTTTGTGCATGGCAGGAGTTTGCTCAGGGGCTCTCTATCACTGTCCCTTGCTACTTTAGAGTTGAATATGCAAGTGAGTCAATACTGAATGAGCTGAGGTGATCATTTCCAAGGTTTACATGCCTTCAATATTAAAATAGACAAGGAGCAGTTTACATACCTGGTTGCTGTGTACTGAACAGTGGACTAACTACTGCAAATGAAGACCAGGAGGAGCCTGGCTTTGGGTTTCTTATTCTGGCTGTAAGTTAATTATCCTAGACAAACTAAACAAAGCTTCTTGGTTAGTTAAGATATGCTGTAAGATTTAATTAATATATACCTCCTTTTTGTTCTGTGTCAAGCAAATTTGTCTGAGGTCTTTGGGTTGCTCGTTTAGAGTTCCTTTGTCTTGCCTATGAGAGTTTATGAGACCATTTAATAAACTGACAGAAAAGGCTCTGGTTCGGTTTCCTTTCAGAATTGCTATTTATGTGAGCTGCCTGGTTTCTACAACAGCCAAAATGCCACTTTCAGAAAAATAGGTGTTTGTCCCTTTCCAAGTCATACATTGTGCCAGACTTGTACATTGGATAGGAAGGTCTTCTGCAAGCTGAAGTGGCTCCATACTCCAACACCTTTTCTCATGGATATGCTGCCACTTTCTTCTGTGCTGTTGGAACTGATTTTGAAACCATGTACTAAAAGGGGCTTTGGGTCTTAAAAATAACCATATTCTTCTTGCTGGGTTATTTTAAAAATAGGTAATTTCTCTAATCAAATTCAATATGTAATACAGCAAACAGTCATGCTGTTCTAGCTGAGGGAGCATTAAGCTGAGATTGTTAAGATGAAAAATGTTTGTAAAAAGGCAGCCATAGGAAATATGCCAGTTGCATCCTTTTTTTTTCTTTTCTGTTTTCTTCTAAGTTTACAAGATGTAGGGATGTTTTCTTTCAGACCTTGCATGTTGTCCGCTGGAGTCTGAAGAAATCTGACTTTCTTATGACTGTTATTTATGCTGAGATGTTATTGAGATGCAGGGTTTGGTTGCAGATGTGCCTTTGTGCTGTTGTAATGCTGAAGTATTGATGTGGAAATCTGCTGACTTCTTTTGGGGAGCCTTCAACAAAGATAGTGGGTATGTTTTCAGTATGCTGTCCAGACTCTATTCTGTTCTGATGAAGTCCAGCTTCACTTTGGGTGAAGATGAAGTTTTGCTTTTCTACTTGGGTTTACAACAAGTTATGTATTAGTCAATTATCAATGGCATCTCAGCAGAAATTCTTATAGCCTGGTTTTTTCTCTGTTTGGAACTTGTCACTCTTGTGTTTGCTTCACACAGTTTCTCCCAGCTCTTTTTTAGTGTATTTTAAGATGAATTTTTATCCTGCTATCTTCTGCAGAAAATAGAATTAGCAGTGGGCTGGATTTAAATGCTGGGTGATTATCAGCAGTAGTTGCAAGAGCTGCTTTGGAAACTCTTGCTTTAGTTTTGATGCCAGGGGGTCTCTAGCCTCAAACAACACCCTGGAGCCTCTTTGCCTGGAGACAATTAACAAAATACCAAGACAAACATTTATTCATTTTTGTGAAATACCTCAGAAATGCTACTTTCAGTACTTATTTTAGGTTTTGCAATTAAAGTGAAGCTTCATCTGTTGTTGATAAAATAGCAAGAAGATTCTTCAGAACCTCAGTGTTTCTCATTTGGTATGTAATTAAGTTTCTGTGTATTCAAGTAATACATGATTAATTTGTTTTCTTTAAAGTTAGTTTAAAAGACTTTCTTTACAAAATCAAGCAACTTCCCTTCTTCCTTCTCTCTGCCTTCTTCATTCCCCCCACCATCATATACATTTTTCACCTTATATGGATGATAGCAGAAGCTTCTGTACCTCATACTCACTTTACTAGATAAATTTCTAAAATATGTTTGAGCATAGAGGTTTGCATTTCAGTACTAGCCTAGATGACTGTTGCTGAGGTAAAAGCTGCTTGACACTTACTGCATATTTTTATGCACCCAGTTTGGTAATTTGATGTGAAAATCATTATCTCAAAGCTAAATAGCAGCAGGAATGGGAAGTTGAGTGTGTGAAAGAGTTGCAATTGGGGGGGAAATGTAGAAGTACAGGAATGTATGCTACCTGAGAGAGATTGCTTGCTTTCAGACAAAATATGTAAAAAAGCAGAGAGAATCCAAAAGTTGAGTAGTCTAAGACTCTGGGTTGGGTTCTCTGAAGTGTCAAAAAGCAGAAAAATTAATCCAGTGAACATCTCCATAGAAATTGTGTGTGTAGTGTACTAGATAAGAAATATTGATGTCGTATTTTTCAATTGTTAGGGATAGCATGATGAAACTACCATGCAGAGGAAAGAGTCTAATATGTTGTATGTGAGTTTAATCTATCCAAACCAGCAAACACGAAAATGTTTTAATCATAAGCAGATGATTATTTCATAGCTTAATTACAAGGCAGAATATAAAGATTGTTTTGGTATTCTTACTGCATTTTTGTCTTCTCAACTTACCTTCCGATTTTTAAAAAATGTAACAAATCAGCAAAAACCGCTCTAGGTTATTTTATTTTACTTCTGTTTTTTTTTTTTTAATCTGAATTATCTCTGTGTTTATGGTGTCTTTTATTTTGCTTTGAAGTTCTTTGCACATAAATGCAAATGTAAATTAACTATGTTCCTTCATTCTGTGCAGCATAGCTGCTTTAATTATTTTTTTACTAACTCTCTGTGCTTAAAGAAGACAGAAGTGTTCATTGGACTGTGCAATATTTAGGAAAAAACCATGTTTTTTCTATAATGCCACTCTTGGCCCAGAACTACATTAAGCGACAACTGAAATGCATCACTTTCAGTGGGTTTTAAGACTTGAAAATACACTTCCAGAAATTTCCTTCCAAGGCTACCACAACATTCAGCTGTTGTTTGAGATGGATATAGAAAAGACAGTCAGCAAGAAAATATAATTTTTTTTTCTTAAAGTGATTTTAATTTATATATCTTCAGCTACTGTTTAAATATTGAGGGCTTTGTGCAATTACAGAATGTTGTGAGTGTAGGCAGAGCTCAAGTCAGTGGGATCCAGAACCCTACCTCAGTTTCTGCTTTTAGCAAAATAATAGATCATTTTCCCTGAACCATGGTTCATCTTTGTAGTTAGTATGTTGAGCTTTAATTTGTAGAGATTGTTTAGTCATGATAATAAAACTTAACATAAAAATTTTGATAATGAAGAGTTAAAAAGCTCTTAGTGTTTTCTTTTTATAAGCCACCTGTTGCCTTAGATGCATAAGTATATGAATTCGCACAAAGTGCTCATCACTTGTCAGCCATCAGTGGCAGCATAAAAATTACTTGTGGTGCTTGCTTTGCAAGAAGTTCTTTTGTGTTTGTGACATCAGCTTTGTTTTATACAATTAAAGTATTACACGCTAGAATAATCTAAATTGCAACCACTAAATGGTGATGTAGTTCTTTTTTCATAGAGCTGAATTTGTTTACTGGTTGTATACAGCTATTGACTACTGTTTAACATGACATGTCCCTTTTGCCTAGAACAGTCTTTGGAAAAGGTGGTTTTTTGTGTCCTGTTCTTGTCTCCCACCCCCTCCATTCCTCCTCCCTTCACCATTATGGAGAGCTTTGCTCGTCCTTTTTTTAACAAGTAGATAAAAATACATGTTAGGCTTCAGGGTTTCTTTTTTTTTCAACTAGCAAATTAATGGCACATGATGATATTGGAACAGAGAAAAAAGCTTTGCAGTGAAGTGATCTGGACTGCAGGAGATGTTTTGTTCCATGTGAACACATTTTGATGTGAACAGAATCGTTTTTGTTTGCATGGTTTAAAATAAAACCCACAAGCAAACGACGTTTTTCTGATTCTGACCCTACTGTACTAATGACTGTACAGATACCTACTGAATGACTTTCTCTGTTGGAAGTACCTCATCTGTGATGTGCTGTTCCTCTGCTATTGCTCTATTTTTCTTTTATTTACGTATCTTCCTATTTCACAGTGAATGGGAAGAATTTGCATGTGACTTGGTCATGATTTCTGAAAGTTGTTCTCCTTGTATTAAAACAGATATTCAATGCTATAGAAATTTGTGAAAAATCTGCTGTCCCCTTCTTAAATTACATTGTATTGAGTAAAATGTGTTTTTTTATGGACAATTCAACCTAGGGGATGAAGTTAGTAGTTTTTTTTTAGTATTAGCTGAATATGCTGTAGGCCCCATAACCTTAGGAAAGGCATAACATCTCTTCAGAATTTCAGTCTACTGAAGTCAGGTGAGGCATAGTTCTCATTTGAAGAAATGAAGCTCTAATAAAGCTACCTTATTGCAGATTTTTGTATTCAGTTGCTTTGTGTTTGGAAGGAATGTGACTACTGTGTAATTCCATATTTGTGTGCAGGACTTTACTGGATCTACTGAATCTGTGGTAAAATCTCTGTGTCTGTATACTAGTCCTGGAGCATTAAAGGCTCCCTTCAGCAGTCACCTCTCCTTGGGCCTGAAACCCTGAGACAGGAGCATATAAATTCAACTTTCCTATTCTTGCACAATGGTCTAGTAACTTGCCCTTCTGAGGAATAGTCCAAGTTAGAGATTTAGATAGAAATAAAGTTAAAAGTAGCTTACAGTCAGAAAATGACTACAGCACTGTTCCAGCAATAATCCTGTGGGGATGGGAAATGAAAAGATATAAATGCTAGCTAAAGACCATGCAAAACGATATTAAAACATACAGCTCTCATTTAGTCTCTTCCCATACAGTGGCTTTAATAAGAATATGATTATTTTTAAACTGATAAGCCATTAACAACATTCACTTTATTAAGATATTTCCATTTTATTATTCCAGCATAATTCCAAGCTGCTAATTGGCTAATTATTAATTTATGCTGTCATCCTTTCACATGTTTTCCTGTTGTCATTTTTCCTAAAGTGTGTATGTAAGCAAGTAGGGAGAGAGAGCAAAAGTGACCTTTTAAAGTACTTCTGTATTTTCTCCAGGGATGTGATTCAAGTTCCATGAATTGCAGTCAAGTTCTGCTCAGTGTAGATAAAGATGGCTTGGTCTGAACCTTAACTAATCATTATATATTTATAGAAAGCAAAAATAAACATCTTCCTCTCTTCTGTATAGATTACTTTCGCAGACTCACATTAAGGTGACTGTGCCATTTAGAGTGAATAATTTAGTGTATGAGTTGATTGATCATATACAATTTCACATTCTTCATGTGAGGATATAGATTGTTTCCTTCTAGTTGATTTGTCCCAAACTGAAGTAAAATAACAATACTTGTTATATACGTGTTTAAATTTAGTTTTCACCCTCTCTGTATGGATTCACTGTGAATGGTTTTTAGTATTAGTGGATGCAGTTGCATTCTTAAGTAAATAATTGGGGGGTGTCATTGTATATATGTATTTCCTTATGGAGAAGTATTGCAGTGTCATTGTTGACTTGCTGTAGCCATTGTTGGAGCTGGGAGGTGCAGTGTGAATAGGCCCAGCAGAGCAAAGGTGCTGCCAGGCTCAATTGGCTGCTCAGCTCCTCCTTTGCCTTGCTCACCTAACCTCAGCAGGGTTTCAGTTACTAAGAGAAGATAAAACCATTCTGAATTATTTAATAATTTGCTTTTAACGAAGCCCCCTATTTTTAGAAAAAGTGTTAGGTGTTGTTAAATTTTTATTTTCCTCCTATATGGTTACTGTAATGTTGCCATGCTAAGGTATTTTGACTACCTCATTTGAGCATTGAATAGTGTGATGGACTAGACACTTCTAAAGGTAATTCATGTCTTCATTCTGATTCTCCTCACCAGCCAGCATTTTGGGCAAGAATTTTGCAGTTTCTCGTAGCCTTGCTGTGGGTGGAAAGCTGCAGCTTGCTGGTCAGTGAATGAAGGGAGCCAGTGGAGTCCAGGAGAATGCTGTGTGTGTGGGTGTGTGCCCTGTGCTTCCCACATTGGTGCCCCTGGATGGGTGTGGATTCCCTGAGCAGGGGCATGAGCTGAAGGCTCCAGGCTCTTCCTGCCTGTGTGCCCGTGCTTGGCCCTCACTTCCTTGTTACTGGCTGTCCTCATGTTGTGGTCTCGTGTGGATTTGGGAGACAAGACATGGTTACTCGGGAAGTGATGCTGGGAAGCAGGGCTGGCACTGCCCGCCTGGAAGGTGCCCTCAGCTGCCCCTGGAGGGACAGCTTGGTGCAGAACACCAGCGTTTCCAGCCCGTGTGTTGCCATCATAGGAGGAGTCCCTTCATCTGGTTCCCATGAGCAACTTCCAAATTCCCTCCCTGCTGGAGAGAAATGCTTCTTTTGTCAGCTAAAAACATCACGTTAAGCGTTTCTCTCATCTCTTTGTGGATTTTTTTTCCCTAGAATGCCTCTGCATGTTTGCCGATTTGCGTTTTTTTTTCCCCTTCCCACTTTTGTTTTCTTGTTTAACAGCAGGGTGATGTTGGTTAACAGGATTTTGTACACCAATGGTGCTATTTACTAGAATGTTGTTAATTTGTTGTATTAGAGCACTGAAAATATGAGAAATAATAATTTGTTCACAGTCTTAGAGAACTGAAATCTTTTTGACTGGGAAGATCAAGTCAAATATTTCTAAAACCACTGCAGCTATAGGAGACTTGTTTTAAGTTGAAGCCTTAAATTTGCTGAAATTTGATAAGTTAGTACAAAGCAATTTCAAATCTCAGCCATAAAATCACTGTGAAGTTACTTTTTTTTTTCTGTTTTAAACTTTACCTTGATGAACAAATGACGTTCTTTGTTTCAGATCATCTGTAATTATATGGAAGTGCATTAATTGTGAATTATACAAGCACTGCATAGAAATACTTCCACGAAACTAGGCTGAAATATTCAGCGTTTTTGACAAGAAAGAACTTTTTGGAAATCTTTGGTAAGGGGAAATAGTACTTGTATTTAACTGCAGTTTGAATTTTTGATGCAGTTTGAATTCATAAATCAGTATCATATGCCACCAGTTTTCATGTCTGGATGGAGTGAGTGGATGGGTGAGCTGGGCTGGCCGTGGGGGGGAGAAGGGCAGATGGAGCTGCACCAGAGCAGGGCTGTGTTCCTGTGGAATGCAGACAGGGTCTGACTGCCTCTCCTAGGAGGAAGGGATGTTGTAATATTATCAGCAATGTTGTATTGAAAACTGAAAACAAGTAACTGAAAGCACATTGTGATGAAACAGATGATTTAAATGATTCGGAGAACATTTCTAATGTTAGTAATCAGCAAACCACAGAGAAATTTGCTTGTGATCAGAGTTCTGATTTTTCACCAGAATGGAAAGTCTAGTCAAGGGTAATCCATCTTTTGTTCACTTAACATGTTTTTTCTTAGCTATACTGCCTACCAATTTATTTAAAGAAAAAGATTTTATATGCATATGTGCTATTAAATAAATGTCAGAATGGAAACTTAACAGCTCTATAGCTTTTTGGAAATTTCCTTCTTCTGCAGTAGCATGTCATAAAATTTTGAAAATTTTCATAGACATAAATTGTTTGAAAAATAAGCATTCAGTTAACATTGACCAGCTGAAAAACAAAATGCATCCTGTTTTCATAGCATTGCAACAAACAGCTCTGCTTTCTCAGAACTTTTTTTTGAGAAAAGTCTCTTGTTGATTTGTTGTGTGTTTCTTCTAAACTTTTTGAAGTTTAAGCATATTTTCAAAAGATCTGAAGTAAGGTTTTCCTGCCATATCAAAAGGAAATAGTAACACTTTCATTCTGTGTTACATGATATAGTTGAGTTTTTATTGTAATCCCTGATCTAATTTTAATTTAGGTTAGAACATTACATTATGTAAAAAATACATACAGTATTCTGTATCAAGGTTGTTACAAAAAGAGAGAAATTAAACAGTGAACTGTCTTTGTTATAACAAGCTCATTTGGAATCATAAGGTTACTCCAAAATAGGATGGAAATGTTGAGGAATCATCTTTTCTGTCAGATTCTCCTCCTCGGTCTAGCAGGGCTGTGAAGTCTGGTAGAGCAGCTCTGGCCTCTGGCTTGCTGCTGCCAGCTGTGTCCGTGGGCAGGGGGTGAGCAGGCTGTAGATTGAGTGAAACTGCAGGAAGGGATGGAGGGGCTGGGCTTGCTGCTCTGGGGGGCATCTGCAGCAGTGCTGTTAGAGGCATGGATGTAAATGCTTGAATATTGCATGTGCCTCTTGCATGTCCTTTGACATTTGGGGATTTTTGCCATCTTTTATGTATGCTGAAGAAGTTTAAGTATTGTGGCTCAGCATCTTCTGAGTGTCTACTAGTTTTAGGGACCCTAAAATAATTCTATCTTTTTTTATAATAATGGTAGCCTCTTCAGGATAGATGTGGTCCAAGACAAATGCTACATGATAGCTTTTGGGGAAAAATTGCAAGGAACCTTCCTACAGTAATTGGATGAAAGTTTTTTTTATAGATTTAAGGGCATCTGATGGATGACAACTTGCTTCGGAGACTTCAAAAATTGCCAGAAGCGTGATAGCCAGTATGATCCTTTTCTTTTGAAGAGTTTCTTTGAGTGTTTTGAGATGGAGAGAACCTTCATTCTGTCTTAAGAATGATTTTTAGGTTTATTTTTTCAGGAAAATAAGACTAGAGTCAAACCAAACCTTGAACAAATGATGTTTTGTTCTGGAATTAGCTGACAGCATTGTCTCTTTCAGCGTTTTCTGAAAGTGTCTTACTGCCGGTGAGTTTGATACTTTGTATCACAGCCTAATGAAGTAGTGGTAGCAGTGATGTTGAAAAAGGCAGGGGTCAAGTGAAGGATAATAACATCAATATTTATTTTTCTTTCTGGAATGTTTGAATTTAAAATACTTTTTTATCAGAGAGAAAATGTTTTAAGATACATGTTTCCTCATGCTAAAAAGCAATTTGAAGTGGCCTGCTTGATACAGGCTTTCTTTGCAGTGTGGTACAAATGTCTGTACTGATATTCATGTGTAGAGAATTTTGAGAATTTGGGTGTACCTTTGTATAAGCACATCTGTTGGATTTCAAAATTTAAAGAAACCCTGCAAGGTTGTGCATAGAATTGCCAGCTTATAGTGCCTAGGAAACAAAGGCAGTACTGCTGAGAAAGGCAGTCTGCCCTCCCTTTGGTGTTGGCCATGTTTTTGCCTGTGCACTGCCCTGTGCCTGGATGTGAGCACAAAACAAGCTGTGATTGTGTGCCAGGCTTTATGGAAGGTCTGATGTCATTTACTACTGACCAGCTACTGCTTGTGTTTGCCTATCTAGTCATCATGAAACTGTGCAGAAAGGTAATACACCTGTACTGTGTTTGGAAAGCTTAGAAAACATGGCACAACATAATTCCTGACATTGAAAAATTCTGTTAAGTGATAAAAATATGTCAGAACAGATGAGAATAAATGGAAACTGTTAAATAATGGGGAAAAAAGATAAGAGTATATTTTCATACCAAAGTGTTGGTCTCCACAGAGACTGCTTGCTAAAGCTGATTGTGCACTCAGTTTTACCTCGTAAGCATTTTCAGGTATTATTTTTAATACAGACAGATATAAAATATAAAATATGCTCTAAGAAGTACAAGGTGGGTTTAAAAATAGAGGTAATGTAGAGGTAAAATACCGTTACTGTTTGAAAGCGGGGATTTAATAGGAAAGCAGAAAATAACTATCTAGCAAAGTCTGCTGCTGTACTGGCGCTGCCAACCAGTGTGTTCAGAAGGGCCCAGAGGCAGCCATCCCCAAAGTCCAGCCCAGGGTGCCTGTCATTGTCACAGCCTGAGAGAGCCTTTGCTGCTTGTCCCTGCTGCAGTTCAGGTGCTGTGGTGATGCCAAAATACTTCATTGGCCATGAAAATAGTGAGACTGTGTTATTTTTTCAGCTCTGCAGGAATGAGGATAATGTAGAGGTTGGGCATGTTTATGGATGGTGAGCTGTCCTTTGGGACGTAGTGGTTCATGTGAATGGTCCTTGCCCTGCAAGACCCGTGTGGTGCAAGGGCAGTCCCTAAATGGCTTACCTAATCATGCAGAACCTGCACTGACATTTTTAATTCATGAATTAAAACTAGTTGAACTTCAAATTCTCAAGTTGAAGTTTTCAGTGTTTTAAACAAAAAGGTTCATAACAAACTCTTCGTCATGCTACCGTATTTTATATAATCTTTGTCTTTTTCTAGCATTAAGAAAAGTGTTTCTGTAATGTTAATTAGCTAGTAACTGCTGTTTTCAGTGTGCTTTAATTACTGTATGTTGCTTGATTATATGTTATGAAATAAACTTAAGGTTATTCTAGATTGTTAAACGGTGAGCTAATATATAACTACTGTGCTTAGGATGAGGTTTTTCAGATATGGTGGTGGGAATATTGGGAAGAGGAAAAGCTGGAAGTGCAGCTCTCATTCTTAGAGGCATATGAAGACAGCTTTTAGAATTGCCTCCTAGACTTTGAAGTTAATATTTATGAGAAATATCTGGTAAAATACCATGAAAATACTTTAAAACATGTGCATAATCATGGGATAGATTGTAAAGATGTAACTCTAGGATGATTTGCCTATGTCTTACTAATAGGTATCCTTTGCTGGCAGTCTAATTGTACAATGCAAGATATTTCTAATTTACTATTACAAAAGAATTTTTTAAAATGCTCCTGTTCAAGTTACATTTAGCAATAGCTACACTGCAAAATAACATGCATGTATGTATGTAGTTCTGTCTATACATTTAGGTTCTGTTGCAGTGACAGTTGTACTTTTTAATTAGCAAGATGTTTAATTAACTTGGTGGTCATGGACAATTTTATTTTCAGTTTCAGCTGGACCAAATGCTGAATGAAGGGTTGTACATGGTGGGTATATTATGTTTGGTAAACAGACAAAAAGAAGTAAGCTAAACTTTATAGATGACTTAAAACATCTGAAAACAAAGATATTTGATTGCCTTCCACATTGAAATAAAAAAAGTTGAAAATTTTCTTGAGCAAAAATGATGAGTATTGTAAAATGTATCCTGTAACTGCTCTGTCTCTTTAAAAAGATATTTGCAGTAGTAACTGATCTAGCATTGAAAACCACTAAAAATTTTAATATTGTTCATATGTAATTGCTGTAATCTCTGGTCTTTGCAGGAGATGGTACTTAACATACTCAAGGTTTTTTCCCATGGTGTTTCTTTCTCAGATTGCTAGAATAAGGTCTGTGTTTATTTCAGTCGATTGTACATAGAAATAAACAGTTTGCATTTTCAGTTGATGCATAACATTTTTATTTGCTTTACTCTATCTTAAATTCTAGCTTGATCCTTAGTTAAATTTTGTGGTTATGTTCAGATACTTCCCCTCAGATCTTCAAGTAGTGCATGTACGCAGCTGTGTAGCTCTGATCTCGGGCTGCTTTGCAAACAGTGAAAAATATATGAACATAAATCCTCTATTGTGCCAATTTATTCCCCAAAGATTTTCATCATCACTTCTTTTACAGTAATTTTTCAAAATTACTTCACCAGTATTTTAACTCTTAGTAAGCTACCACTCAGTAAATCATATATTCAAGATCTTTTAGTTTTATGGGTTATTTTTATAAGTTCCTAATTTTTAAAGAGTTTTTCTTTGAAGTAGTGTAAGAGTGTGGCTCGGCAGTGCTGATACCTAGGAGAATAAGGTCAGTGAAGGGGGAGGGGGTTGTTCTTTTCTCTGTAGGCTAATAAAATGTGGCATTTTAAGTGCTGTGGAGAGGGTCTCAATTGTGGCCACTCTCTCAGTTAACTAACTACTTAAGAACTCTGAATATGCATTTTTTCATTCAAAGAAAGTAAAACAATTAAGTGTTCCTTCCTCTACAAATGTTACAAAATATAACATATATGTTAATTTCCCTTAATTCCCTCATTTCACTATTCTTCATGGATACTGGTGCCTGGGTGCAGGTGGGGGCCTTCTCTTGTTGCTTTTAAGTTTTGTGCATTTTACTGCAGTTGTTAAATATCAGCATCTCACTGCCAAGTCACTAAATGGTGATTCTTTGAATTTTTTTAAAAGTAAACTTATTGCTCATTCTGTAAAATCTGTAAAAAAAATTAGTGGCATTTTGGCATATGAGAGGTTTGAAGTCTTCTGGATTCTTTAGTTATCAGATAACAGTATTAATAACACAGTAGTGTATAGCAGTGCATAGGTGAGATTTTAAAACATTTGAATTTAGCTTGTGTTTAAGGTTGATGAATATAAATGAATCAGCCTGGGGTTTTAGGTGAAAATATTTTCAAGTTTAAAGATCTTGTGCCCCAATGGGATTGTTTCAGTGGTTGACTGAAGCATTCAGGAGAAAGGGAAACGTTTCTTTAATGCCAAACAGAGGGAATTGAGCTAGGAATTGGGAACAGAAAAAGGAAAAAAATCCGCAACTTTAAACATCCCTCTGATTATGTTTATCATGAAACTGAGCTTTGCTTCAAGGTTTTAGCCAATGCTGTGTTTTCATAATTTAATGGGTATTTATTTTCTGAGTAGTAAGTGATTTGTATTTCTTAGAAGATGCCTGTAACGAACTGGGTCTATCAATAAGTAACTCATTTGCAGCATTATTGTACTCAATCATGAGAAGTTTAATTGCAGTTTGCTTCTATCATTTTCCTTGACAGCTGTTGAAAAAAAATAATGTGGTAGATTTGGATTTATACTGACTTCCAAGGAGGAGATATTTGTTCAAAAGCAGTCAGGGAGTGCAAAGATCCATGCCAATATTCAGAATTCGTATTTCCCTTGAATGGAAGGTTGTGATAAAATGGTACATGGTGTGTTTTCATTGCCTGTTGAAAGACTTTCATGCAGTTAAAATAAGCATTTTGATGGTGGTTGAATTAAGAGTTTTTGTCAGTCTCTTCTCATCATGGATGATTAGACTAAAACGTCTGCTTGTCTTGACTTGAGATCACCACAGCTTCAGATAACATGCTTTGTGATTGAAGGTCGAAATATTTTGAATTCTAATAGGCTGCCAGATGAATTGCTTGAAATAGACTGTAAAATTTCAAGGCTTCCTTTTCCATCTGCTGTGAAAAGAACCATTGGGAATGGTTGAGCTTGATGATCATAGAATTACGGGATGGTGATTCTAAAACCCTCAAAGGGAAGTTGCTATGGAGATCTAGTTCCAAACTGTGAAATGATTCACCTCTGAAAGGCTTCAGGGTCTGAGAAGCTGAACACATCATTGTTCAGGTGGTCATTGGTTAGGAAATTGCTGGTGCCTGTGTAATCAGCACTCCTGTGGTAGTTAACGATCTAAAAAGGTTTGTTCTGAATGATGTGGGACAACAGCAATGTGCATAAGATGGCTTCTCTCAATCATAGTTTGCTCAGCCTGGTGCTTGTAAAAATACAGTGAGCTAAATGGCAGGGAGACGAACTGCTTCATTGAGGAGGTCTTTTCAAAACAAAATTCTTTTCTGTGATGGATTTGACATCTAAAGTAAAAGAAGAACAACTGTTTCAGCTTAAAAAGCTGTGGTTAGATGTTGCAAAAATATAATATATTTATTTTGCAAGGAGCAGAACAGCGGGGCTGCATATTTGTATTTGCTTGCAGGCTAACGGAGTAATACTGTTGGAAATAAAGATTTCTACCCAGTCACACCTCAGGAACATAATGAAGTAGCCTTGATATATTCATATTACTCCTCTTCCATCCCTCCTCCCCAATATTAAGGCCTAGAAGGCACTCTGCTCTGGCAGTCATAGGAAAAACACCCTGTATAGCCATGATTCAGGTTAATCAAAGTCAGTGTTTTCTTTCTTAGTTTCTGATTTATTTGTGTGTTTTGAGGCTAGGAAAAGGGAATAACAGGCCAGTTTTTTGCATACATGTATAAAACAATGCATTTTGTCAACTGCTGCTAAAATTTGCTGGCAGATTCTTAGATTGCTTGAAAACTCCAACATACACACAAGTACTTAATGTACTTTTTCAAGGAAGCCAGACGTCATTTGCACAGTACACAAGTAGTTAGTGACTATACCTGCCTACCTAATTGAACATAAAACATTTTCTTGACTGTATGATGTTCAAAAAGTCTGAGTTACTATTCCTTGCATACTCAGTATCAGCCTTTCACAATTTCTTAACACAATCTCTTAATGGTTCCTAGTAAAGAAGATGTCAGTGGCTACTAGATGGTGCCAGATAGTTACAGAACACACTGATATCTTCCACAGTATACTTGCCATTTGAGTAAAACGTTGCTAGGAAAAAAGTGCATGTCTGAGGGCTAGGGATTACTTTACTAAAATAATGTACAAAATGAGTTCTTTACTTCCCATGTGATGGGCCAGCCAGTCTATAGCAAACAATTTATTATTTTTTTGTTGGGATGTTTTTTTGATGATTGTGAAGGAAGAGACTTAACATCCAAAATAAAATATTAGTATCAAGTTTTATGTGGTCAGCTTTTACATGAAGATTTGAACATTGAACAGGAAATGTTGCAAACCCTCTTTATCAAGTTTAGCATCGCAGATAAGATGCAAATTATATATTACCTTGTGTTTTTAGTATTTCAGATTCTGTTCTGGAAAGATCATTTGAGATTTCTTGTAATTGCAAGCCTGTACTGTGATGTGAGGTCCTAAGAACTGTGACATCTCTTAATTTGTAGAGAAGTAAACATGTGAAAAATAGTGTGTGAAAAATAAGCTGTTAACTTAATGAGGCAGCTAAAGCTAATGATATATTTTAAAATTATTGTTATTAATTTTTATTACTAGAAACCCATAGGCAGCACTCTTCTAAAATAGGAATTTATTTGCAAAGGATAAATCTGGATTAATAGTATTGCTTCTTTTGCATTAAATTTGTTTTACACTATGAATGTGGGTCAGAATGTCCAGAGGGAAGTCTTTATGATGAGGCATATTTTTGTAAGGTAAATTTACTGAGAGGCATATTGCTTTTCTTTTTAAAGCTATTTTATTCACTTAGCTACCCTGCACTTCATTACAAATTTATATAGGGCATATGCATACCTAATGGCACTGATAAAACAATATTTGCTGATCTAAATCTTTACAAACTCTCATTTTTATTATATATCAACTGGCTTTCCCTTAAGTATGTTTATTCCTCCACACTTCCTTTTTGCAACAAAATAGATCCTTAAAGGTGCAGCACTGAGATAATGGAAAATAAGGTTCTTTGTTAACATGTGATGGACTGAGTTTACAACTCCTTGTAAGTACTCTTCTTCCAAATACTATCTTGTTCTTCTGGTAAACAATGACTGCTCTGAAACATAGCTTTCTTTTCCCTCACCAGTCAAATTCTATAATCCATTTTTATAGCGTTTTTGTAAGGCAGTGCAAGGACTTTTGACAGCTTTGTAGGGCTGTTGTTTTATCATAGCAAAATTTTAACTTTTAGAATATTTGGAATCTTCTTGGATAAAGCATTTCTTGTAGCTGAAAACTTCTTGCTGAGTTTTTTTCCCTTGGTATTTATAGATCTTAAGTTATTGCTTTAAATGCTTTTGAAGAGAAGTTGCTGTATTGAAACAATTTTGTACTCTTTGTTGTGGGTTTCAGGAGGGCTGTAGTTTTGCATTCTGTGCTGAACTGAACTGCTCGTTCTCTTCATTATTTTGCAAAGACCAACCTTACAGGTTGTGAAGAATGTGGGACAGGGAGCTGAGCTATCTCTGCACAGGAGTCAGAGTGGGCTCAGCAGAGTTTAGTGGCTTGGACTTTGTTGTTTTAGCATTAGGAGTTCAGAGTGTTTCAGTAGGAGTACAGTCATGGAAACCTCTAAGTAGTGCTATTCCAGACCCAATAAAAACTTCAGAGCTCAAGTAGGTTTTTTATATTACTGCACCTTTGACATAATCAATCTGTGACTCACATAAATAGTCCATGAGTAATTAAGATGATTCCTATGTATCTTGTCATTCAAGGCTAAGTAGAACTGCCCTGTGTGTTTCTGCTAATGGCTGCTAGTTGCTATTCATGATCTCTGCAGATATATTGTCTTAAAAACATAGTTACTGCTAGCAGTTATATTTTGTTATGGTGATCCTGAGAGATTGCAGATATGACTGGCACCATGGAGCTTGAAACTGAGTATTCCTAAAGAGAAGACCAGGATGACTGGCTTCAGAAAAAAAGGGGCAAAATGCAGCACAGAGATAGGGTGTTTCTGGAGGCAGTATGAATGCACAGTTCTACCTGGGCATATTTCTACTTTCCAAATGGCTTCTGCTTAGGAAACTATGATTTTGTACAGTGTAGATTCCATCAGATTGCAAATATATGAATTTCAGTCTGCTTTGGAGTAGGAAAATCTGGATGTATGGTACACAGAGATGTTAGAAGTAATCCACTGGTGTTTGTGGCCAAACCTTCCTGCGTGCTGTATGCTTTATGCAGGCAGTGCTGCAGCAGAACACTCACCAGGGAGGGGAGTTCTGTGGAGAATCCCCCTTGCTCCTGTTTGCTTCTCTTTTTGTGACTTAAACTCACAAAGGGAGATTTTCAGTCATTCGAACAGAAAGTAACATAAAATAGAATGGGACTGAGCCCAGGGTGACAAGAGCACTTGTCTCTGAAGCAAGCATATGCATTCTTTTGGTGTTTAGGCTTTTGACCGGGCTAAGTTCCCAATTTGCCCCTTCTTACTGTTAACACAATTGTGGTTTGTAAAAATCTGAACAAAGAGGCTAGTTTTTCCTAGGGAATTTTAAACAATTTATGTGATGCCCTAGCCATCTCAAAATGTTTTACATCAAGTGCTGCCCTTTCCAAGGTGTCTTCTGATAGTGAATCTGTTTGAATTACTCAGGTAACACGTTGCAAGAAAGGCAATTAAGGAGTATATCCCAATTGTGTCCCAACTATTTGGTGGGAAGTGCAGTGTTAGTATTTACAATATATAATCAAGGGCAGTCAGAGCAAGCCCTTGGCAAACAGGGACAAAGGTTTTTTACTTCAGCTGTCAAATAATGTCCTTTATTCAGTATGACCAACTTGATAGCAAATCAAAGCAGGTAGAAGGTTTTGCCTGTGGAGGGATGACTACAGCCCAGTGGTGCCAGGATGAGAGCAGTGGCAAGTAAACACATTTTACATCTGAAATAAATCACTAATATTTGCCAGGCCCACTCAAGAGTAGGAGCTCTGGAGCAGGATTTTATAGAGAAGCTCATTGGAGTGACTATCTTGGTAACAACTTCTCTCTGATAAAACTGCCTCCATCAGGAACTGGATTGTGGCTTCTTCTGCCAACTCTCTTGTCCTGAAGTGAATTGCTTTGCCTCAGTGTTTCCCGGGGAGATTTTAATTTTTATCTCTGACCTTGTGCAGTACTCGATTTACGAGTACTTTTATGCAAATGTAAATTCTTTGTATGCTTAAGAAGTTGATACTACAGTCATTTAGAGTCCCGTATTGCTTCTCCATGCTCTCATTGTGTGTCTGCTGGTGCAGAAATAGACGTGCCCTTTTTTGTCAAATGCTCCCAATAGGTTTGGTGTTGAAAGGGCTGCCATTCAGCTGCTGGTTCTGACTTTTGGGGAGCGGTTTGCTCTCTCCTGACTGCTGTGGTATTAGGGCTCAGCAGGGTAAATGGAGCTGCTTTGTCTTTTATATAGGTAAGTAATGAATTAAGTCCTAATACTACACCAGTCAAGAAAGCCCAAAGCAGCTGCTTTTACCATCCTGTGTCTGTATAGCCATATGGTACACATAAACTGCAGTGTTGTGTTCAAAGTCATTAATGCTGCGCCTAATATTCTGAACTGGGTTTTGTTGCTAAAAATCAGCTAAACTTGAGAATAAAAACAAGTGTTTTAAATGGAAATGAAAACCTTTTCTTATATTTTTACGATGCAGGTAAGACAAAATAATTATTGCCAGAGTGACTGCTTGCATCTGAAATAAATTTATACATATTATTTTGAAAAAATCTAGTTAACTTTAAAATATGTAAGTTTTCTTGTCATTTAGGGTTCTGTGAAGCTGATCATCAAGAGGGTTGCAAATCATTGGCGGTTTCTATTTTCAGAGTTCCACATCCCAGAGTAATTTGCTTTAATTTCACCCAATTTAACCTATACTTCACACCATCACCATTCAGCTTTAATAGCTATGTTCTATGCATAAGAAAAGCAGATAAATGTCCACAATTAGACTGCAAGTGATTACAACTAGTTAGGGCTTTATGAAGACAAAACTTAAGGGGCTGTAGCACAAAACAAAGCCACAAAAGATGTCTAAAAAATTCTTTCTTCAGAAGTCAAGGTTTACTACAACGTTTTATTTAATGTATTTTTGTACTTGATTTTGCTTATGTTGAAGATGTAGGCAGGTGCATCTTCTTCAACTGAAAATTACTCTGCTTAAAGAATATTAGGTTTGTGTTACAGGTGATTAATTTCACTTGAAATTAGCTTGTAAGGGAAAACATGCTAAACCTACTTTATTTTTGGTTCTTTGTTAACATGTGCTTTGTTTAAGAAGCTGTAAAAATGTTGATTCTGATGGTATTATTTTCTTCTAATAATAAATATGCATAGTAAAATGTACTATCATCAAAGTTTAGTACATTCTGTATTGTTAAATATACCTACACCTCAGTCAGAAATAGCAGTATCTTTTACAGTTTAAGTCTTTGGAATACTGATGATAGCATGTCAAGCCAGTCTAAGTATAGATATTAATTATACTTTTTTTTTTTACACTTCTAGTCTTGTTTTTTTGTAGCTCAAAGAAATACCCTCCTTCTAGCTTCCCACTCAAGTTACAGTATTTTAGTTTGTTTTGCTGTGTCCCCCATTCCCACAGTGAGTGGCCAGATAACATTATTGCTCGTTGGCGTCAGGGCTTGTCCCGGGGCTCTGTGTGTGCCGTGATGTGACGGGCCCGGCTGTGCCGAGCAGCTCCCTTTGACAGCACTCACTGAATGTATGTGCAGAGCAAGTGCAAGCACCAATTACTGCCTAGCTCTGGTTTGTGGTGCTGTTATTAAACATTCCCTTATAGTTTATTGACAAAAAAGGCTGGTCATTACCCTAAATACCCTAAATGGGAGTTTCAGCTTGTGATGCACTTCGGATTCTGGTCAAATTGTAAATATCCCCCTTAATTGCAGCATAACATGTACCAGTACACTGCTTACCTTTAGTAAATGAATGCAAGATGCCAGAATGCCATTATGGGAAGCTTTAGTGTTAGCCAAATGTTTGGTTACATTTTACTTTAAGGGTAAGGATAATTAGAGAAATGAAGCGACTGGTATATAAAAGAGAAATTAATCTTGAAGATAATAATTAATTTCCATAATTGCAATTAGGAGCAGAATAAGATAAGTTTAGAAGTAGTATTTTGATTTAGATTTTAGCATCTCAGTGGCAACTTGGAGCAGCTAAAAACAATAAGGTTTAGGCTATAGGCATCTTCTTCGTTTTTATGTCGAACTAGTTTTATATGCTATATCATAAAACTTTCAGTCCAATCAGCAACTACATTTAAATACTGCAAATTGTGGCAGCAAAACAATAATTCTGCTGATTAGCCCCTTTCCATTTCTTGTAAGTGAACTGTTTATGCTGTTGAGTACCTTTTGAAAAAAGAAAAAGCCAAAACAGCCTTGATTAGTCAAGGAGTAATTGGATGACTTGATTTTAGCAAGAGAATGAATTGGTTGATGATAGCCTGTAACTAAGTGTAGTGGTTCTGTTCAGATGAATACATAACATACAGTCATCAGATCTTGACAGGTATAACATAAGCAATGCAAAAATTTCTGGAGGCTGAGAGGTAAATTTTGTCAAAGGAATTTTGAAGCTGATTTTTGAAAGAAATGGGAAGAAATGTGCATGCCATTAGATGATACCATTTAAAAGTGACATTCGTTATGGCTGTCCTGTATACATATTTATGTGCTCTTAGTTTTGCTTGTCAAGAACAAATCTAGACTGTGTGTCCTGGCTGCCATCAAGACCTTACAAATTGACAGTTCCTGCACTTCCACAGGAAAAAAACAGATTCAAGTTGCACATCTTCTCCATTCATTTTGTTTTCTGCATTTTAAGCCAATAATTTGAAAGAAATGTGCAGAACCAGCTATTGCTGCATTCTATCTTTCATGCCACTTAAAAACATATTTTTGGCCCACCACACTTGGACCCAGACAGCCCAGATAAAGTGCTCAGCTAAAGATAAACCCTTCCCCAAAACTGAAGAATATTTCAAGTTTGAGCCTAAGGGCAATGGTAGAGGGAGCTGGGTGTGGCAGTGATAATTTCCAAGCTCCTTCTAGTAATTTCAGTTTATATCATTATTTTGAGGCTGTTAGCTGGCAAAAATGAATCCTGCTCCAGTATTATGCTTTACCATTTTCCTGTCTAAATACTTGTCTTGTTTTAATAGCAGTATCTGGATACTGCTAAAACATGAAGGGAATTTACCACAGCAGATGTGTACTTGCAGTGAGCCTGATGTTTTTAACTCTGTAGTCTTTGCTCTTGTACACTAAAGGAAGTGACAGATTTTTGAAGGTAGAGTGCAAATCCATCAGGATGTTATGGGAGATTATTTGAGAAAAAGCTTTTATATATATATATATATATATATATATATATATATATATATATATATATATATATATATATATATAATATTTAAAATAAGAAACATGGTTTCTGTTCAACTTCCTTTGACAATCTTCTGGTAAAATTATGGTTTACCTCTGCTAGGATATGTGAGAGAGATTCCTGAGAACTAGTAATGATTTTTTAAAGTAATTAAATTACCAATTAGAGTTTCCCAGTTGACCTTCCTGTTACTGCTGTGTGATTAGCTTGGCTGTTGACAAACACATGGTTCCTTGGGGAGATTCTTGAGTAAGTCTCTTTTATGTATGTATTTCTTTGCCCATGTGGCAGATTGATTCCTTTTTCCTCTTACAGTAGTATGCCATTGTTTCCTGCAGTAGAAAGAAGGCAGTTTTGGAGCACAGGCAGTGTAACTCAAGGAAGAAGTCAAAAGGAAGGTGGTGTGGTTTGGGGTAATGTTTGAGAAATGCTGAGGCCCTTTATGTTTTAAAACAAATGCATTGGTGAAGATGTGGGAAGTACAGTGGGTTTTCATTTTATTCATTGGAGAAGGTCATTATGTCCATAGGTCATACTGTCATGAGAACTCAGTGGTGTGACTAGTTTTGGAGATGTTAATTGTAAATATGCTTTTTAATTAGTATTATTTTAAAATAAATAAAGTAGTTAGATCAATTTGTTGTTTGTTGAACTTCCAAAATATCATAACAGCTTTTAAAAGATGAATTTTTAGCACAACTTTGAAAAAATTAATTTCTTAATGAAAACTTGAGATGCTAGACCACAGAGCTCAGCTGCCTGTATCCTGCAGGTGTGCATGTACTACAGAGGATATTGTGTGAACAAGCTGCTAACCTTGTAAGCCTCCCTCCTATTTACAGAAATTGAGGCCTCATTATGTCAGTAAGAAGACAGACATGGTTTGTTTGAGGTTCACAAAATTTAAACACACCTCATCATCAGTGTGGGCTTTACCTCTGACACGTGGCCATGTTTGCAGTCTGTGCTGTTTTACAGCCATCCCATTCTAGTCCTTTGCTTCCTTATCTGGATGCCCTGTTAGTATAATTTTGGGGAACCTTTGCTCCCTCATTTTTCTACCAAGCTCTCCCAAGCTATATTCAGCTTGAGATCAAAATAAGACTACCAAATGTCTGTTTTGCCTTGTCCCCATTATTTTTCTCATAGATTCTGTTGTAATGAGAGAGCAGTATCAGATAAGCTAATCTGAGGATTTCTTTGTCAATGTTTGTTTTTCATTTTTCTTCTTCAATGTCCATAAACTAACTGATTTTGAGGTTTTTTTGCCTGATACTCAAGGCAGTCTTACCTGTTCCTTCAGAAAAACAAAATTCTCATTTGTTGGCTGTCATCTTGTATCTCTAGACCCACCTCCCATTTTCCCTGCTTCTTCCAATTCGGCAGTTTTTAGTTTCATCAGACTGTTTTTCTACACTGTGCGCTGTACCAGCTACTAGTCTGGTGCTACTCAGCGTTCCTAGCCTGTGTCCACCTTGTGCATCATGTTCATGGTACAGATATTGCATTATCTTTAACTGGACAGTGATGGGATTCTTATTGTTGTACTTTAAAATAAAGCCTTTGGGTTTTCTGTTTTGCTGCTGTGTGTGCTGCAGGGAAGGTGGGGCTATCATAACATCTTCCCCAACAAAAGAGAAGTAAAGGCCTTGCTTGACAGAGGTATTTCACACAAAGGCAGAAAGACAAAGTAATAAATAGCAATATGCTGTTAACAGTCTATTACAGGTAAGGTTTATAGATTGAGATTATGGTTCTTATTTTTGTCATTGAATCTTGTAAATAATATGCACATTTTCTTGTTTATCTTATTTATAAACTCAGTTTTGCAACTCCATTTTTCCTACTACTCTGCATTTTAATATAGGCAGTTTTTAAAATCAGGTACTGAGTAAAACATTTTTCTAGTAGTTTAACTGCAAGTTTCTCACTTCTGTACTTTTTCCTAGAGATCTTCTCTTGCTCAAAGCCCAATTCCTAAGGTTACCACCTTCTGGCTTGCTATGTCTGCGTGCAGCTCTGCAGACTGGAATTGAATTCCCTACAGTGCTCAGTGTGATTTGTAGCAGACCGTCACTGCAGAGCAGGCTGGAGGCTGGCATAATAGATCAGGATACGTCAGGATACGTCCCACATGGATATTGAGACAAAGTTAAAAACTAAGGCTCTTCCATCCTAGTGGTGTCACTCTGCCTGTTCCTTCCCTTCTTCTTGAGTCTCCCTCATCCCTGAGGGCGTATCCGTGTCATTCTCTAGCTAGGCTGTTGGGCAGGGTGTGATCTGCTTTAGGTTGATGGCTGAAGCTGACATTGAAACTCTGATCAAGAGATTCACAAAAAGAACTCAGTGTCTTGTTGCCTTGAAGAATCTCTCATTTGTACTAAGATGTGGACATTACTGCCAGTTTGGTCTTCTGTGTGTAAAAAAATCTTAAAGCTATCACTTTTGTATGGACTGTGTCTGTCTAAATGGGAATTCCTCTAAATGTAAAATTGGGAATTTTACTTAAAATCCATGCCTTTAATGGAATATACAGCTAGTGTTCATTCATTCCATGAGGAGAGTCAAGCAACCCAGTGAGGTGGAAAGAAGGGTAAATTGTTGCCTCTAGTGGGAAATCATAAGCTCAGTAAGAGGGGCTTTTTACCCAAGCAAGCAGCCGCCTGTGCCAAACACAGATCTCTTGTCCGCCTGTTGCCTGAGTGAACTGCAGGGTGGCTGCTGACACAGGCATGATGGAAGAAAGAAACTTGAAGAAAACTCTGGCGGAACATTGAAGGGTCCATGGGTTAAAGGCTTTAGTGGGCTGAGAAGACAGTGAAGGTGAAGTTATAGTGTCAATTTTATAGGGGTGGAAATACGCTGAATTAATTTGGTTTGAATGAATAAAGAACAATTTTTTTGTGAAAAGGAATGGGAAGATGTGAAGAATAGAAGCTGTTGTTGAAGAAAACAGAAAAATATAACTAATATATAAGCTGGTTTTTATTGTTGCTAATTCACCTTACACTTGCTTTTTCAAGAAGGCTCCTTCCTTAAGACCAAAACAAACAGTTTATTTTAGTTTTTATTTTTATGTTCTAAATGGAAGATCTTCATGGTCATGCAGCTTTTCCCTGACTTTAACAGTGTGGGGAGTTTTGTTGCTTTTTAAACCCATGGACACTAGATGCAGAGGGATGTCAGAAGATATTATTTACATGGTCATGGAGGCTTTTTTTCTCGATATAAGGAAGAAAGTTAACCTTTTAGTGAATGAATGCAATGTATCTGTTGAGAAGGCTGAGGCAAGTAGACTTTTTGTTGGTCTGTGTGGTGACATCTTCCTACTTCTACCCTTTTTATTCAATATTTTCCTTGTAAATTAGAACAGAGCAGTTAAGCTGTTCTCTAATATTTGCTCATCTGAATAGCCTACATCTCATTCTGTCAGGTGTGCAAGTAAGGATTCATGGAAGACAGGGGCTATGGTATCTCTTCCTTGATTGCCTGACACTGGTATAGATTAGTGTGGAGTGTTTCCATTTAACAGAGCAGCCTGTTCTCCCATCATGGCCAGCACCAGGATCTGTTGCTGAGGTAATTGTGCTTGTACCCAGGGAGTTCACCGATCCGCTTTGGAGCGTAACAGTTAATGAGAGAGGGGGGAACTTCTGGTAACCACTATTTGAAAGGCTATTCATAGGTTTATGTAAAAATGGTTTTGATATTTGACTATGAACAACCTTTTAAACCTGTGTTCCATGTGCATTGGTGTAAGGCTTTGTTGCTATAATCTTGGTTTTCAGTAAGTTAAAACAAAAGATGAAGTTTAAGGTGTTAATGATGACAAAGAACCCCCACAACTTTCTGTATATCAGTTAAGGAATTGTTTGTTGTTTACCCTTTTTGTTATGTTTTTCAGTACAAGAAATGGCTTGAATTTTTTTCCTGTGTAAGAAATAAGTTTTAACTTTGGCAATGTTCATGTAACATTCTTTTCATGGTTGATTTCTCATGCATATCTTTAATGTTACAGGTTAGGTATGCAAGTACTCTGAAAATTGATGCAGGAAGAATTAATAAACTCTTTTTATCTGTTAATATTTTTATTTTTAAAGCATGCATTGGTTTTTTTGGGGGAGTAGGATTTTTTTTAAGTGATGCTGCTTATCTGATAATTTCAATCCTAGTTGAATTATGTTGCCAGATTGTCATCAGAAGGGCATGAAGTCAGCACACATGCGTCAGTAATATCTGGTTGTTTTAACCTTATGTTTCCAGTTGGCAATTTGAAATTATGGCTTCAACTGCACTTTAAATATGTGATAATAGCATGTGTTTCTAATAAGGGCCAGCACCATTTTGTTCAGATACGGTGAATGGTTGTCACTCATATATGACAAATGCACCTTCATCTGCTTCTTTGATGGCCCCCTAAAAACCATACCCTCAAATCAGGCCGATGAAATTAGCTGCTGTGTAAATTGTGTGTCTGAGTGGTTCATTATCTAATCACCGTCAGAACCACAGTGATAAAGTAGATTGAAACAGGGACGAGGTCTGCCAGATGATTTCAGGCCTTTTTTTCTAAGCCCTGTTTCCCTTGGAAACACTAAGAGTCATTCAGAACTTCAGAATTCTTTGTCTAGAACTTCTTCATTTCTTAATGCATTTCTTGGGCAGCCAGTGAGGTCTGCCAAGGTGATTTGAAAGGTTTTCTCTCCATCATTCTTGTAATCATTACCGTGTGTATTAAAATGTTCCACAATGTTCAGTTTAGCTATTGTGTTTGCTACTTCTGGGTTAGATATTGTAAAACACACCAGCTATTTTCAGGAAACTGCTCCAGCCCATTCCTTTCTAGGAGAATCTCTTAAATGCTCTAAGTCCTGTCCTGAAATGGCAAAGTGCTATGCTTTGGATATACAGAGAGGGAACTTTGGATCCTGGAGTGGATGTGTAAATTAACATACTAAACCAGTATGATATAAAACATTGCACAGGACACTTGTACATGGGCGGGACAACCACGTGGCTTTTCAATTTCAAACTTTCTTGACTCATTATAGTATGTTCTAGATATATATTTCATGTCTTTTTAGCTTAATAGGTAATTTAAATGTTGTTTTGTTTTAGGAGCATTTGAAGATGATGATATTACTCATGTTGAAGGCAGTGTAGATCCTGTTCGTGACATCGAAATTATACATGAAGAACTTAGACTGAAGGATGAGGAGCTGATCCTGCAGAGCATAGATAAGCTTGAAAAAGTAGCTGTAAGAGGAGGAGACAAGAAATTAAAACCTGAATATGTAAGTACATGACCTATAAAAGTAAATCATTAAGTCTTGTCAGCATTGAATTGAAATATTTGTATTGTTGGGTTTTCTTGTTGATCCCACATATGTAATACAAAACTCTACTACTATTTTTATATGTATTTTAAAGTAATTATTATGAGTTGAAAAAATACTAGAATGACTGGCTGTGCTGTCAGTGTAAGATTTCATAGATGTAGCTAATTGTAACTTTTGAAATTCAGCTGTTATTTTCTTGCTGATACAGCTTTGTATGCGAATTGCCAATCCTTTGTCAAATTTACATCAATGTCTAAGTTGTAGTTCAGAGTTACTTCTGACTTATTCCTACTGTTAAGTTCTAGTATTATGTTGATATTAGTATTCCTGTAGCCAGCAAGTGAATGTATTTTTTTTTGTGATTGCACTTTGTGTCTTTTAGCGCATGTTAAATGAAGACTGCTAGTTGAAATTAATTTTAGAATGTTGTTGTAGAAATCTGCTTAAATGAGCTCAATTATCATAGGGTAGTAGTGATGTTTCTTTGTAAATTAGTAATGTATAATAATTATCAACTTCCGAGTATATTTTTTGCAAATTGTTGTTTTACTCCTACTTGTCTTTTGACTCCCCTATACTTTGCCAATAGTCCTTCATTTTTCTTTGTCATTAATATTCTGTAAATATTTCAGGTGATATATAAAATGCATTTTCTAATTATTACAACAGTTTATCAGTGTGGAAATAAATTATTTATGTCTAGCAAGTAATATTAAGAAGATACTGTTTTCTCAGATGGATTTTTTGATACCAAGTATTATAGAGCTTGCAAGGGTTGCAGGGTGAAGAGAGAGGTGAGAATGTTGACCTCATGTTCAGAAGGCTTGATTTATTATTTTATGATATATATTACATTATGACTATACCAAAAGGAATAGAGAGAAAAGTTCTCAGAAGGCTAGCTAAGCTAAGAATAGAAAAGGAATGAATACAAGGGTCTGTGTCTCAGCAGAGAGCGAGACCCAGCTCTGCCGTGAGTGGTCAGTAAATCCAAACATCCACCCAAGACCAATCACGGATCCACCTGTTGAATTCCCCAGCAGCAGATAACCACTCTTTACATTTTGTTGCTGAGGCCACAGCTTCTCAGAAGGGGGAAAAATCCTAAAGAAAGGATTTTTATGAAAAGATGTCGGTGACAACCAAGTAAGAAGAAAAACATTGCTGTATTGGTGCTGCCAGGTTAATTTATCAATATTGAAGTGCAGTGAAATTTGTTGACCCTGCCTAGTGTCTGGAAACAGACAGGAGCTGAAAGTGAACACCCCCCTCCAAAATATTCTGCTCCATGATGCAGTGTTAAAAAGCACTTCCGTGGTACCTTCTGTTGGTGAAGAACTAGTCTTCATCTGGCATGAAAACTGTTTTATTTCTTGATTTGTCTAGGCCAGAAAAAATAGCTATTGTTGGAAGATTTAAAGGCTTTATGTAAGCCCAGAGAGAGAGAACCTTCATTTAAGAACCTTCATTTCAGGTCTTATCTGTCATGTGAACCCAGCCCTGAGTACATGTGGGCAGCGATTTTTATCTGTCACAAAAGGTTTCACATGCTTAGACGAACAGTGCAGTTTATGCCTGCAGTTTCAAATAGCATTCACACAGTATTTCACCTTTTAATTCATGTTAAAGAAAGGGGCAAGCAAAAATCCTGTCCGTAGCGAATTCAAAGTTCATCCTAAAGCTAAATTTCACATTGGTATGACAGGATGAAAATGAGGAATGCTGTGATGCTGTTCTGCCCAGCCTCGAGCTCTTCTCACTCACTTTGTTGTGTGGCTGTCTTTGGAAACAGCTCTGCTCAGCTCCTTGTGATGGAACATTCCTATCTAGTTTTTGAGTGTACCTCTGTGGATGCTTTGAGGATTTTATATCACAATGTATGTTCTTCGTGTGTGAAGGAAGAAGTTGGCACTTTTGTGATTACAAAGAATCATAACTGAAGTGTGTTTTAAATAGAGTTTGTAAAAGTGATCAGATAACTTGATGGGTGGTAGGTATAGTTATGGTTGTATGGTAGGAGTTGCTCTTAGTCATTTTTTAACTACAGGAAGTTGGTATGTCTTTGAAAACAGAAAATATCAGATTATCGTCAAATTAAGAGAGACAGTAAATAAAAAACTTCAAATCTAGAAATGCAATTTAGATTAAAGAAAAATTTCAAATCTTTATTATTAATCTTTTTTTACCCAGCTTCAGTTTTTCCTCCATTTCATTGCCTCTTCCTTCAGTCTCCTTACTATTACTTCATCTGTTGTTCACCTGTCAAAATGACTTTGTCACCTTGTATTTGTGACACACTTCCTGTCATTTGTTGTGTTTCCTTAATCCTGTTTTTATGAGCACATGCACAGAAAAGATCAGGTTCTTGACGTCATGTTGCTCTGCCCGTTCTGTTCCCAATAATAGCTGTTACACATGACCAGTCTCAGCTGAGTTTGTCAACAACAATGGAGGTTTCAAAGGCGTGAAATTCCTTTGTTTCATGGGAGGGGGTGGCTAAACAGTGGGGAAGCACAAATTAATGCTTCCCTTGAGACAAAGGCTGCATGGAGGAACTATAGTCACTAGGGAATCTCTTCAAGGAAATGGGGGGCATACTGCCTCTGAATCTTGCTGATCTTGGACCTTCTTGCCTCTCTTCCCTGTGACTTGCATGCTTGAATTGTAATGTATATACACTAGACTTCATAAAGTGGACTTTTTTGGTGAAGGCCTGTGAAACCTCCTTTCTTCTCCTGGTAAATCAATCCTTAGGTCCAGTTATGCAGCTTCTAGAAGCAAGTTTGTGAAGCTGTAGGACTGTAACAGCTGCTCTTGGGCATTTCTGGCCACTACAGGGCTTCAGATGTTCCTCCACTGGGTTGGGAGGCACTCCTGTGCAGTTTGCTTTGCCTCTTTTCCTTTCATGTTTTGGCTTGCACAAGGCCTGTGGTTGCATTATATGTAATATACTATAGTACACTATAGCAGGATTGACTATGCATAAATGATTTACAAGTCTAGGAGGGAAACATTGTGGGATTAGTGAAAAAAGCAGTTAAAGATTATTCCACCTTCCTAAAAGGGTAGCCAGACGTTAGGAGTGTATTTTGGCAGTTTGGTCAGTCTGCACTTCCCCAGTCCATTGCACTCTGCATTTAGCTTGTCTGTCACAGGGAAAGTTCCCTGTCCAGCACAATTTGTAATGTTTCCATGCACTTGCAGCTACTGTTCAAGGCTTGCTTTTTCTAGTGCAAAAAAAAAAAAATTATGAAGAGACAGTATGGCCTGAAATGAATACTTTTTTCCAAACAGATTGTCTTCAAAAAAATAGAGGATGGGACAGGACTGGGAGACAACTTCTCAAGATTTGCCTTTTAAAATTATTTTCCAATATAATACACAGCTATTGCTAATATTCTGTTCTTAGGAATATTTTTCTTCTGTAGCAGAGATGAGGAACAAACAGCTCTTGTCTGTGCACCAAGTGTTCCCAGTCATTTTCCCTTTCAGGAAAATCGGGAGTTTATGAAGGAAAAGACTTGATATTCATGGATTGTTTTGGGTTTTTTTTTAAGCACTATGTTAAAATTTTAGTATCTCTCTTTTTTATTGTTTTCTTTCCCCCATTCCTTTTGGAACAATTCAAGGTGAAGATGCTTGAGAATGTCTCAAGAATTTCAACTGGTTGAGAGTTTTAGAAGTAATTTGTCTCATTTTATAAATATGAATTTTCTGCTTTAGAATATTTGCTTTATCAATAAGCCACCACCATTGTAACTTGGTAGTCTGAAATCTCCAAAAGGTTTTGGAGGAGAAAAATAAAAAATTGACACTATATATCAGTCATCAAGACTTAAATCTGAGATTTGTACTTGATTGCCTGCATTTTGCATGGTGTTATAACTTGTTAATTATCATTTTTCCTCTGTGAAAGCCTACATTGCCTACAGGTGGTAAATTTACCTTTGTCCAGTGA
Organism: Melospiza melodia melodia; assembly: GCF_035770615.1. NCBI lineage: Eukaryota > Metazoa > Chordata > Aves > Passeriformes > Passerellidae > Melospiza > Melospiza melodia. The sequence goes on along the minus strand of NC_086201.1, from coordinate 21,021,213 downwards.
CCTGGCTTGGCAGTTGAATCATGTTAACTCTTCTGTCTCTCAGAGAATTGATCCCCTGTCAGCAGAAATAAAATAGCTTACTGTTGTTAAGGAGCTATCAGTGAAATAATTTTCAAGTTCTACTTAAAAATCAGTGGCACAATATGATCCAAGATCACCAACATGTCATGTTGACATAAGCTTGGAATAGCTTCCTTTACACATGTATTGTCCGTTTTGCAAGTATTCCCACTGCCTTCTCAGAAATGACTGTTTACTGTTACTAAGGGTACTAGTCTTTCAGACTTTATATACCTCTAAATATTATTTTGGCTATAACCTTCTAAAGAGATATTATAGAATAAAAATACTCCTGTTATTTGAATGTATTAAAACAGTGCTGATATAATTTCAGAAAGCAGTCAGAGTACTTTTGATTTTATATTTTAAATCTGTCTGATGATGGTATATGCAGAGACATTAGATAGATATTGAGTTAAACTTTATTATTAGCTTATGATTGATCTGTCATTTTGGATAGCAGGGGATTTGAAAGTCAAATTCAAATATGAATGACTTTATAAATCAGAATGTACAAATGATAAAATTAATCTTAAAAAATATGTTTTAATTGGTAGGATTTTTCAGTCCTGGAGACAAGTCTCTAAGTTAATACTATCTAATGCAGTGAAGTGAACATTATTTCAGGATTCTCTTCCAATGTCCTTCTAGGCTGATTCAGTTCTAGTCCTTAGAATTGACAGCTCTGCAACAGATAGAGCCCAAAATCTTGAATTCCAGCACAAAAGAATTCTTATGTTAACAGTATTGAGATCTACATATCTGACTGCAAGGCTGTTGTTTATAGTTGAGCTGATGCAGATTTTTGATGTTAGTGACATGAAGAACCAATCTTTAGGTCAGAATCAGTGTGCACAGTGTTTGACCTTCCAGTTCTCTGTTGAAAGGCAGCTTCTACAGTAGATCAGGATCAGCATTCACTGGATTTGATCTTCCAGTGTTGGGTTGAATGCGATGCTTTCACCAGTCTCCATTGTAAAGTCTGTCATTTTAAAAATAAGATTAGTTTATCAAATCAAGCACATTTTTTAATAGGAAGAGCAATTGCAGTTATGGAAGAGCAGTTAGAGACTCCTTTTTTATATAATGGTATGAGAACCACCATAGTGCCTATTCAGCTTAAAAGAAAGGCATCAAGCTTTGTTTTGTTACTGTGATGGACAATGATCTAATAATGAACACTTACACTCAGCCTATGGCCAGTGTATTTGTCAGCATATATGTACTATGAAGAGTAAAGCAAAATATTCCTAATGGTGGTTTAAGTAGCTTTAATCCCTTCCATTCTCCTCCCTAACATTTAATGTCTTGGGTCCTGTCCTGAGAATATAGTAAGTGTTTGAAAGATGTTCTTTTGTTCATAATTTGTCATTAAAATCACCAGTATGGTGTGGGGGATACTTCACATACAGCAAAGAGCTGGTAGATTCAGTTTGTTCTTACTACCAATATATACTGGCTGAAAACCTTTCCTTCCTGCAATATTCTGATGAATGGGATGTGCCAAGCAGAATTTGCTGACCCCTTGCTGCAAGCACTTGCCAGAGTTCTCACGGATGGATGAACTCTTATTTCCTCCAACTGATGATGTCAGTTGGGAATGTTCACCTTTCTTCTATTCCAAGTTGAAGATAAATGCAGTCGTGAATTGTATAAGTTTTTTTTCCAGTTTCTTTCGTCTCCTTGTGCGAGGAGAGTTTGAGAGGCCAGTTTGTTCCACAGGAGAGGGAAAGAAAGGAGCAGTGTACACATGCACTGTTGACATACTCTCTGCTGATGGCTTTTACAATTGCTAACTTAAATCATAGGGAATCGAGAAAATATTTATATTCTTAATGCACATAATTATGCCTAAAATCTTGAGTGGACCATTTACTGTGCTTAATGTGGTATTTAGAGGAAATTAAAGTTCATTCTGGAGAACATTTTGAATGTAGCATGGCAGATGTTTGTGAATTGATTGGTAGTAAAGCCTGACTTAAAAATACATAATGTGTAAACACACATTTGGATTTTTTTTGGTATGATCAGTAGACAGAGAAAAGTCAGTGCTTAAATACTTTCTGTCAAGTCTGATCTTTCCTGTGTAGATTTGACAAGTAGCTTAAAGTAATTAATTTTGTAAATCATGCCTTCCTTAGTATGTCTAGATCTAAGTAATTTTAAACTCTATGTGCATATGCCAAAATAACACTGTATAAAAATAACTGTATTCTGAAAAAGACACCTTTTTCATTCAGCTTAATTCACACAAATCTACAACAAATGCATTCACACATGGATGTAGTTGAAAATTTTTGTGATTGGCTAATGGAATAAGGAAAGTTTAATGAAACTCTGCGAAAGATATTTAATTTTACTTTTCAGTGCAATTTCCCTGTTCTGAATTTCTGAACTGCTGGAAATAATCACTTGTAGATGGACTGCTTTCTTTATTCTTGCTTGCTTTTTGAGAAACAACCCGTGACTGAGTTGTTTCGTGTATAATGCTGTAGAGGCTGCAAGGATGACCCACACAGGAGAATTTGGGGATTATTAACAGGAATTACATTGCTTGGAATGCCTGTAGAATGTTTTGGGTGAAAGTGCTTGTTGTGGTTCATAAACATTATTGGCATCTAGTTCTAAGTAAATCTTTTATTGTGTACAGCTTGTACTGGCTCTGTGAGAAGATATTAAATAGAAGGACTTGTCCTAAATCCATTACTTGGCCCATTGTATTTTTATTAAAGTCAGTGAGCAAGGGAATTGTAAGAGATTAGACATTGTTTTGTACCACAGAGGAGCTCATTGTCACTCCAATTGGTGCAGTACCTGTCTTGTTCTCTTTCCTGCACCCACTGCTACAGCTTATTTAAATGCTTAGCACAATGTAAAAACATGATCTAGCCTTTTCTTTAAACTGCCAAATGTGTCTTAGTTGTCCTTTAAAATACCATTGTTTTTAAACAGTGTTTTTGGAATAAATTCTTACCGTGTTGCTTCATCCTCAGTCTTCTAAATTGCCACAAAACCTCCAGGAAGAGCAGACAGCTGAGGCTCTGCTCAAGGGAAGTGAAAAGATTTCCAAGGAAAGCTGTGAATAGGACTGTGGGCTCAGTGCACTCCATCCACCTCATGTGTACTCAGTAAACTGCTCTTGGTGCAGCACAGTTGAAGTAGCCATGAGAACCTCAAATAGCATTCTTCTCTATCTGTATCTGAAAAACCATTTTGAAATTTTGAAGGTCAGATGGAATAATAATTATCTGGTTTGTTCCCTTGCATATCCCAACTTAATTCTTACAACTGTGGTTAAAATGGAATGTACGTCTTACAGGAAAAATTAACCTTTATTAAAGTATTTTCAGGCTAGAGTTAAATTACTTGTATTAGCTATGCCAATAATTAATTATCTTCACTGTATAAAAGGAGACAATTTTAGTCAATGTTTGTCAAGCTTTAGCAGTCATTTGATTTCTCTATGGTAGTGTGAAAAACCCTGCATATGTGATATTTTTGTTTTATATATATATATATGCAATAAGAATAAAAGCATAGAATTTAAGAATGCCAGATCTTCATGCATAAGCACATTCTCAAAACCTCTGTTTTTTTCTCCAGTTTTTCATCATTTCAGCAGAGATGAGTATAAAATTATTCCTGTTGGACACTAGGCCATTTATATACTCCAAGATTGCATTATTCTTCTAGTTACAGTACAGTTCATTTGCTTATGACCCTCCAGGCTTCTCAGCCACTCTTGCAAGAGGGAAGTGCTGTGTTGGTAAATACTATATCCACCCTCCCTTTGCCCCTGCCCAACAGTGTATGAACTTCAGGGTTTTGTATTCAAAAGTATGGTTTGCTTTTTTAGAGCTGTGGGGCAGTTCTGGTTCCTACATAGTTCCCAGTGTTTGTAAGTGACTGTTCCCAGAATGTGTGTATCATTAACATGGCCTTTTTTGGCTGTTGAAAGATGGTAACCAGGGAAAGGCAGAGAGTTTTTTTGGAGTGCCATCAGAAACACACACATTGGGGTTTTTATTTACAGTTGTATTCTTAGACCTACTGGGTAGGTGGTGTTGAATCCATTTAGTATATGCAGTGATTTATTAAAGAAACACCTTCTGCCGCTGAGCCAGATTCTTTAGGGAAGTCAGATTGGGTTATTTATGCACCACCATCTTCATTACTGATATGCAAAGGTGTTGGACTTAGGAATGAAGTGAGAGGAGCTAACTAAGAGCTACAGATAATGTTTTAGGTACTCCTTGTAGCTTTTCCTAGCAGCAGAGAAATGTAAATAATAGAATTTTAGACAATGGAAACATTTCAATAAAAAGTGCTTTTGAAGCTTTTACAGGGAGATGGTAAGTTTTTACATCTTGGAAGTTTCGAAAGGAATGAATAAGATACTGAAAAACACTGCATATGTCCCTTGGTGGGGGAAAAACCTTACTGTACTCACAGTTACTCTGTACTAGTGGAGACTTTTGCACTGCCTGCAGGATCACAGGGAATTCACTTGCACTTTGAAGTGTGAAGTGATAATCCTCACAACTGCTTATTTCTTTATTAAATTTACGGAAGTTAATTACATGCCCTGGTAATTTACAACAAAAAAATCACAATTCTCTGATGCCAAGTAGGCAAGTGGGTTTCCAAGCTTCAGTTTAGTCCCTCATGCTGTAAGAAGAATTTGGCATTGGCACACATTATTACTATCATTCATCCAGAAAGTCTTATTAATGTATGCACATTTTTCTGCACAGTAGTGTTTCATGAGTAGGTCTTGGTAAATCTGCTATATGCAATTTACATGTATTTCATTATTTTATACTGCTGGACTTACTGTTAATGTCCTGCTTAGCATTTGTGGGTTGAGTACTTGTGGTCTTTGGAAAATGAGTGCAGGACATAATTAAAATCATTGTATTTTGTATGGCTAAATATACTGAGTATTTGTAAGTGCTAAATATATTGCCATGCATATAGTCAGAAATGAACTGATTTTACAAACATAGATATTTGATATTCATTAAGTTTGCTGCATTTCATATGCTTTGACAACTGTAAGGAAATTGAAATTTGGGCGGATTTTTGGTGGCTTTCTGAATGGCTCTTGTTATAATGTTGCTAGTTGGAAAACAAGAGTACCTCTCATCAAAGAAGGCAAAGTGGATCATTCTGCTTGTGACAGATTGACCTCTAAGTGTACAATTGGGGATGCCAGATCTAATAAAACAAAGTGGATCATTGCTTTGTATTCTTTTATTAAGCATCTCAAAGTTAACTTGAGTAGTGATGAAATGTGTTTAAATGACTAGTACAGTGATAGAGAAGATAAAAAGATCAGGTTGTACTCTTTTACCAGTCCTAAATAGAAGCAGATAATTAAAGAGGGTGCTACATGAGAAATAACCCCAAAATGTGCTATTTGTATGTTTGTTGAGAGTATTGGGGCAGCTGAGTTAAAAAAAATTACGTGGAAATATGTGCCTTACTTCATGTTGTCATTTGTTATTTAACAATTTCTTGTTAAAGAGTTAAGTCCCATTTCAGTGGAACACCACCACTGATGCAGGGGAATCTAAGTTCAGCTCACCCATTTTTGAGTTTCTGGACTGCATACTTACATTCTGCATGGTGTGACTGCTGCTCATATAGTCCATGAGAGAACTTCTTTGTATCTCACTGCTTCATCAGCTTCATACAAAAATGCTGCATTTGCTCACAAGTTTCCATCCTTTTACCTACAGAAAGTTTTACAATATTTTGCCAGCCTCCCTATAAAACCAAAATAAAATTGCAAGTAGATGGTTATTAGTTGTCCCTAGCATACTCAGCTGTAGATCTGCCTTACCTGTGGAAATTGTCCATGTAATCACTACTTTAGAACAGCAGTTGCAAACAGCTTTAAATCAGGTGTATAAACAGGTAATTAATAAAATTACGTCAGTGCCAAAATGGATTTAGACTGTGTGTCACTGTAAGTAGCAAATGAGTGTGGAAGAGGTTTTGATTGGCAGCTCTGTGCTTAGACAGGCTTTAGAAAGGCCAAACTTTATTTGCTGTGTTGATGCTTGAAATTTTGTGGAGGTTCTGTGTTACGTAGCTCCCCTTACAGTGTGAGTACAAAACATTTCATTTCTTCTTAAGCAGAAACGTAAAAGTTTGACTCCAGTGAGTTCTGCTGTGGTAGGTTTTTTTTCTGTCAGTTTTTTATTGACTCCAATTTATATGTAGCAATGCATTGCTATTGTGGGAGAAACTGTAATGCTGAAAGTCATGTGGTAGGTGCCTATAGAACTAGTTCAAAACCCAAAATAGTGTGTAACCAGAATTCCTTCACTGCTGAACAGGAATCTTGGTGGTTGTGTTGATTTTTATATATATGTATTTAAAGAGAAGCTGAGGATAAATATCATAAGTGAAAAGTACTTACTGGTAGAATTGCTTCCCTTATCTTGTTTATACAGATTAATTAAAAAAATAAAAAGCACATAGGGTTAAAGATAAGATGGTGCCAGTGTTTTCTTCTTTATGTGTAATCTTGTTGCATGTCTCTACATAAGCTGTTCTGGCCACTCATCATAGTAACCAGCTGGGCCATTTCACCTGCTGGAGCCATTAAAGAGGACTCTCTCCCCCTAGATTAATCCCCTCCGACATTAGTTTTTTGCTCTGACAACTGGAGCAGGCATTCAGAATTTGCAGGTGGCCAGTGTGACACACATAATTGCCTACAATTTTAGGCAATGAATAAAAATGGTCTACATTACTTGTCAAAGGTTGTATATGCAGTGCCAAGTGAGATCTATGGGAAGCCTTTTAGGGTTTAAAGAACAGTTAATAGCAAAGCTGCACAGTGCTTTTTTAATCATAATGCATTTGTAATATAGCACTTTGATCTTCTCCTTGTAGGAAATGGTGTTATATTAGCCACTTTTAAACATTTATGAGTGAAATTCAGTTATAGGAGAGTAAAAGTGATTATTCTTAGGCAGAACATGTTAGATTTCATTAAAAGTTTTAGCTTGCCCCTTCCTTGTTAAAATCTGTGGGGAGTCCTGTTCCTGGAGGGTTTCAAATCAGGATCTGAAGATTTAGAAGAGCTTTTTTTTTTTTTTTCCCCTCCACTAAAGCTACTGCAAGACTAGAAAAGACGGTAGTAAATACTGATGTTATTTGTGGTTGTTTATAAATGTACTTCAACTGCATAGCATTAAGTGCAAAAAATGTTGTGTGCTCAACAGTTCAGAGAATGTTTCCTTGTATTATAAAGATCTTAATGCTCAGTTGCATCAATTTCAGCTTAAAAAAATGCATTATTTAAAGCATGATCATAAATTATCTACAACAAAAAATAGGCGACTCTAAAATGTACTACTCCTAGAAGAGCAGAGTTTGACCTTTCAGACCCAAGAGCCTTTTATTAACACCTGCCTGTAAGGAAAACCGTGCCACACGCAGCTTTCGGATTCACGACCACAAAACTGATGAGGAAAGGCTTGAAGGGTTCAGTTTGTGTCACTTGCTGTTTGCCGTTTCCATTTCACAGATGATTAATCTTTCTGTGAAGAAAGGCCAGAGAAACAAAGCACATTGGGCTCTTCCTGCAGTTACTCCTTCTGAATGCACACTAGCTTGCTAACTAAAAGGCCTTTAGATTTCCTGCCGAGAGAGATGTTCTGAAAGTGAATGCAGCTGGTTGGAGGTCACCAGTGCAAGGCTCTTGCCATTGTGTAATGGAGGCTTTGGCAGGTTTCATTTTGGGGGGGGAGGGAGAAGGTGTTGGCGAAAAATTAATGCGGAATAAAAAGGGCTTTGGCCGTTTGAATTAATTTCTTGAGGGTGGATCATCAATAATAGGCTCCATTTCTTTTGCTCACAATTTAGAAAAAAAAATTTTTTTTTTGCTGTATTTTGTCCCACCCATTCCCTTTTCTTAATGGCATGTTTATATTGTACGTGGTCTCTCCCACTGGATGCTGAAATGTTGCATCTTACTGAGTTCGAAAAGCAATCTAAAATGTACTGATTTTTACATATATTTTATGATCTCTGCTGATGTTCTTGGTGACAAGAGATGATACTTGAGCCTTGTGTATTTAACTTTCTAATTGTGGATTTGGATGACTTCAATAATCCATATTGCTCTTTAGCAACTTTGAAAGCAGCAATTTCTGCTTGTCTGGGAGAGTAAAAATTTGTTTATAAAAGGTAGTATCTAATTTTTCACTTGTGTGTATGTTTTGAATCTTAATGGATACACGCCTTGTTTATGGAAGAGAATAGTCTTGATATCCAGCTGAGTTTTTGACTTTGGTTTTTTTTTTGATCTTGCGTAGGACGTAATGTGCAAAATCAAGACATGGGTAATAGATGAAAAGAAAGCTGTCCGCTTCTATCATGATTGGAATGACAAAGAGGTAGGCTATAAATATTACTCCATGAATTGACTTCTAATTTTGCTACCTGTTACTGGTTCTATTTAAAGTTGTTGGTTTTTTTGGTATTTTTTTAAAATTTCATATTCATAGCTTATTGAATGTTGAATTTATTCGCTGAATCTATACTTATCTATGATTTATGTATTGCACTTGAATTCTTGTAGCCTTCTCAGACATGCCATGAGGAAAATGATAATAAAATTCATTCAAGTTGATTTAATATGTTTTTAAAATTCTCTCCCTCTATTCTCACTTCCAGATTGATGTTTTGAACAAACATTTGTTTTTTACTTCAAAACCGATGATCTACTTGGTTAATCTGTCTGAAAAAGACTACATTAGAAAGAAAAACAAGTGGTGAGTATACAGGTTAAATGTCTAAACTTATATTTCTGTTTCACATTTTTCAATGGTCAGTAATTCCTTGCACATTTAGATCACCAAGGATATTAGCTGAAATAGCTATGTGAACTAATCTTGCACTGCTGTTACTTGTTATGCTCCCACTGACATGCTGCTGGAGTACAATGCATATGGTGAAACCTTGACTGAAACTGCAGAAAAGAATATGCTTTCCATCCTTACAATTTAACATGAAGCCATTAACGTTGAAGAAAATAGATTTAATTTAGAAGTACTAATTTAAATAAGCATGCGGCTTTATCATGTTCTCTAATGCTGGTTGTCTGAACAGCATCTTTTTCATTCCAAAGGAATGAATTGAGTGCCAGAAGACTAAAGCTATGTGAGTTGCACAGAAGTCTTTCAAGCAAAATTGCGCATTTTAGTGTTACTCTTCCTTTTGTAGTTGGGTGCCTGGCTTTCTTGCCACTTCTTGTGCCTTGCTTGTGGTTTACAGGCCTCTTTTAGTGGGCTTTAGTGCCATGAATAGCTCAGATTTTAGTCAGGTATTTCTGGCATCAGTGTTGTGACTCAGGTACATAATGTTTACAAAATCAGTCTATCAGAGGTTCAGTGAAGTGGATGAAGATCCAATCCTAACATGGTAGACATAAGGTGGGAATCCACTGTTGGGAAGTACAGCATTTAGCATGTCATTGGAAGCTCTAGATGGCATAAATATTCCTCTGTGGAGGAGGGAACAGATTGGGTAGTTAGCATATGATGAAGGAAAATCTATAGCAGTGTGTTTAGTTTAAAAAAACCCAACCAAACAGCAAATATTTTCTTACAATTCAGAATTTTAAACACTGTACTTGTGAGACACTTTGAAGATGTATAAATGTATGTTTGTGAACAGATATATGCATGTAACTCATCCAAACAAATCAAAAGTATCTAAAGCGGAATATCTGAATTCTCCTAAAGTACACCCTCTGTTTCTCCCTGTACTTCATTAAGTACTTAGATGCACATGGTTTCAATTTTCCATTAAAAATTCTCATTTCCATATGATATCAAAGAGTGAGAAGGCTTTAAACTGAAAAATAAACATTCATAGACTGGAAGCCAAAACAATAATTAATGTCAGATGGTTAACTCCAATAAATCATTAGAATAAGTTCTGTGAAATTACTGCAACTAAAACTGTCCTTTTGATACTCCAAGACATTTTGTGTTGGTACTAAAGAACAAAATTTAACGTATTTCAGTAGCAAACCCTCTCAGTCCCAAACACAGACTTCAAATAGGCTTCACAAGCAGTGTAATAATGTAAGCTCTTCATGTTTGTCCGAATTTTATAATTTTAAAATAATTTTTTCCTCTAAATATTTTTTGAGTATGACAATTTAAATATAAGAAATAGTTCTACCCAAAGAAGTATTTAAGATCAGGGTAGTTGTATTTGCTCTGTTACTGTAAGGTGATAGTTTTTCAAAGTAAAAATGCTATGGTCTTCAGGCTTGCTGTAAGAGCACGGATGTGGAAGCTTATGTGCAAATGGGTGAGTCAGTTTCCATGTCCTAAAAAGGATCCTCACACCTGTATTTGGCTGACTACAGGTAGAGCTCAGTGGCTCTGATTGTACAGTAAACACCATTGCCCAGACCCTAATGGCAGCCAGACTGCTTAGGCGACGCCAGTCTGTCATTTAGCTGTCGCCAGTCACCCCATGTTTTTTGTGAGACTGGTTGTGATGATGACATAGTTAAACCCAATTGAAAGCAAATCTTTGGATAAATTGCAATTTTTAATTTTTAAAAAATCAGATGTTTGAGTTGAGGAGTCATATTATGAAACAGTTTAACTGTTTCTATTACAATTAGTGATGTAGTTTTTAAAAAGTATACCCAGATCTCATGGATGTGAGTGTAATTGTGGCTGAAAGATCAAAGCCTGGGTATCTGAGTGATGTTCCAGAAGAGAATTTACCACATAGCCATTTTCAGTACAGTTTCTGCCTCCTGCTGTTCCTATTTTCCCTCAAGCTAGCCATTGACTACCCCCTGTGCATCCCTGCTCGTAAAAAATGATTGAGGAAGTATTTGTCATGTATTTATGAGTGGGAAACATTGTGTGATAGGGAAAGGCATCTACTAGAACCAGAAAGATTGCCATTTCCTTTCCTTCAGCTACTCTGTCACAGCCTTAAATCCTCTGTTTATGCAACACAGCTTTTATATTTAAGAGCAGAATAAATGTTTTCTATGAAGGATGCTAACGGTAGGCTTCTGTCATTTATGTGGTGCAAGCAGATGTGAATGATTAGAATATATTTTACTGTTAGATACCACTTTCTGATTTTTGTTATTATTTTGAGGGGTAGGTATTCATATTTGAATTACAAGCCACATTTAGTTGTAGTCATTCTTCTAAAAAAAGTTTATTTCTGAGCTTAATTCATAATATAACAAGAGACTCTTTTCATCAGACTTTTGCAACTATAGAAGTGTTTAAAACAGCAAAGGAGAGAAGAGGCTTTTTGATTTTGTATAGAGTGGAGAACTGAAATTTTCTTTGTTTTACTCGGTCACTCTTTCAGAATTAATGAACATTTTAATTGTTAGTTAAAGCACACTTATATTTAGGTGCCAGTGTGTCATTTTTCAATCCAAGGAAAGAATAAAACACTGTGAAAGATAGGACTATTGTGTGTTTGAGTAGGTGTATTGACCTTTTGAAAGATGTAAAAACTGGAATGGCTCCAAGCAGTTACTTGCTGGTTTTAACAATGTTGAATTAGTCATTCAGTTGATTTATGATTAAGACCTAGCCCCTGAAGAGAAGCTGACACGGCAGCTGTGTTAGTCGCACTTGTGTTATGATCAGATGACAGTAATCTTGATGTTTATGGGGGAATCCACTGAAACCATTCCTAATATGTACTGCTGTACTCTAAATGAGTATTTAAACTCTTCTTTTAATAATTCCTAATTTTTTTTTAAAATCTGGATCTAGTACCTTAACCATGGTGTACTGTATTCTAGTTTAACCATGAAAATAGTGAAAATAGTAATAATAATAATCAGTTTAAACTGCATTCTAGCCCCAGGATGTTACATAAATCCAGAATATCTGATTTATCAGCCCTTGTAAGCTTTATATTTAAGCTTTATATTTTAGTCTTGCTATAGAGCATGCATCTAGTGGCTCATAGAATGGATTCCAGTTATGAAATATATTGAGCTAAATAATGAGTGGATGTAGTGGATCAAGCTTAGCATCATGTTTGGTTTGGTATTTTGGGCTTAGTTGCAGCAAGCACCAGAGATACTGCTATATGTTAAAGCTTCATATCTGATCTATAGACTCAATTTCTCTGGCCCAATAAAGTGAATTTCATCCTATGCTTATCTAGACTGTAATTCAAAAAGCCACTTATGCTGCTAAAGATTTTCTACTATCTCTAGCATTGTAACTAAATTGTCTGAGACTTAGTTATGGATTTCTAAACATTGTTTTCTCTAATATAATTCAGACTTGTTGAATATCCAAATGTACATTAACATAATTTTAAGGGGTTGTTTCTCAAAATGTTATGGTAGGCATTCTGTTAAAAATGTTGATCAGTGTTGATAGGATAGAGGACTTTAGTATTTTGCTCCTGTGTATTTAGAAAAGTGACACATATGTCATAATAAATAAAATTTTGCCCATTAATTTTCATAGCATTTTCAGTGTTCTTAAGCTAGAAGAGGTATAATTAGATCAGATGAAAGGTCCATCTTTTCTGGTGTCATGTTTCCGACAGGCCACTAACAGATGTCCAGGGAAGATTATAGGAACAGATTAAGCAAACAGACTATGTGCATCCAGCTTCTTGCAATCTGTTATTGTAGAACTGACTAAGCCAGATATGATATACTTGTGGTTAATACTTTTTAACTGATATTTATTCTATAAATTTACCCATTCACCTTTTGAACTCAAGTATACTTTTTGGTATCCCAATATCCTGAAGCAGGGACTTCCACAGCTTAACTATGTGCTATATGTAGAAGTACTTCCTTATGCTTGTTTTGGATCTGCCACATCATAATTTCATTTGATGCTCCTTAGATCTTGTATTATGAGAGTGAATAATCCTTTTCTATTCATCTTTTTCATATTGCTTCAGATGTTCCAAATATTAAAAAAAAAATGGAGGAAGTAGGGAAATCTGACATGAAGAAAGAAATATCAAGGGTCAAGTAAAAGGAACACTCCATAGGTTTGAGTATGAACTAATCTCTTTCAGTAGGTCTTTCACTTTTAAACTAGTTAGGAAACAAAGTTATAAATGGAATTATTTAGGCTCCATTTATGGTAATAAATGGAGCCTTGGAATCCTTGGTTGTATTTCTGCAGGTATGGATGTTTAGGCAGTGACATTTTATTCTGATAAATATATTTGAGAAATTAGTTGAAGGAATTTTCAAATCATAACTTGTAATGCCAAGGTGGTGTTGACATGTTTTCTTGACATAGCTGCTTAATGATTTTAAGGTTGTCTTCTATGTTTACAAATTTGGAAAATAATATTTAAAAAATATATTACAGTTCTTGTTCCTGCCTTACAACTGAAATGTTTTAAAAGAGTATTAGGAGATTTATGTTATCTGGGTATAAGGGTATAAGTAAAGTTTTGCACACACAAGTTGAGAAGTCAGATATTCAAAGCTAATGAGATCCAGAAGTTAGGCATCCTGTGCTACATCTTTACTGCCTGACTGAGTGTGTCTTACAGCTCAGACTTTCAAAACTAGGGAATTGCAAATGTTTTTCATGGAGCACCTACCTAGTATAGTAAGGGATAGTGCATGTTATTTGCTTAATAAACAGTTATTATTTATTGTTTCTTATACAAATGAATTAATGAATACAAATTAATTAGTCATCCATCAGCCAAATGGCAGTCTGTTTTCTTTCTAGCACCATGTCCTGACATTGCCAATTGACTTCTTGGAGTCTTCTGTTTTGCAATTCCAGTGACTTCATTCAGTTGTTCTGTTTATCCCATTCTTTTTGCCCCACTGTTTTCCTAGCTGATATGTTCTCCATGGGTCTTTGCCAGATTCTCTCTGCTTTGATTTCATCCCATCCTTGCTGGCTTAATTCCAGTCCAGTCTTTTGGCCTGGATGATTTCTTTTGCCAGACTTCCTGCTTTGGTGTGCTTTCTTTTGCCTGCCCCTCTGGAGTCCCGTCTGTTTGAATGTGAATGCATATTGTTTGGGTAATAGCAGGTGTTGGGGACATGTCTTTAAGCATGGAAAGATGGATCCCATTCTCAGCTTCATGTGTGACCTTCCTCCAGACACAAAAGCACCTTCCTGGAGTCTGACTTCACTCCAGTGTTCACCTTCTGCCCAGATGTGATGGTCTATCTCTGATAGCAAGTTTGGTCTGTGCCAAATGTATTGGTTCCTATGTATTAGGACAGTAAATTTTTTCAAATGAGTTGTTTCTGTATGTTTTAAAAATGGGCAGTGTTTTATGGTGATGCTTTTTTCAAAAATTCTGTTCCACCTGATTACAACATGGCACTACTAAATAGCTGTAGTGTAGGTTGCCAAGTCAGGAAATGAAACCTCAGTGGTTTACTTAGAATATGCTGACTCCTGAGCTAGCAAAAAGAGGACTGGTCATAGTAGAGGGAAAGCTGGATTTTGGGAAGGCCTGTCCTGGGCAGATTAAGGTACCATCATACTATGCTTAGAACCCCTCAAAGGCTGCAGACTGTAGAGAGAAGGGTGAGCAGGGAAATGAAGAAGAGCCTCTCCAGTGTTCAGAGTGACACGTGACAGCCCAGCATCCCAGAGCACCAGAACCAGCCCAGCCCAGCAGCCGTGGCCTGTAGGTGCACAGTTTGTGGGGACTGGGACTGGGGCTGTGGGAGCCTCATCCCCAGTGGGTGCAGCTGTGCAGGGCAGGTGAGCAGCATTGGAGGCAGTGGGACATGGAGTGCCCAGGGACACTGACCAGCCACCAAAGGGGCACACGGGTGTGATGCATGCAGATAAGGATATAAAAGGTTGTGCTGAAGGAGAAGGGCAGGTGCTTGAAGCCATCTCCAGACAGATGTAGGTCTGTCTGGGCATACACTTGATGCCGTCTGTTGTGGTATGGTGTTACTGTATGGGTGAATGCTTAAAGCCTTCTGAAATTGTGGTGATATCTGTGCATCACGGCCACCTCACCTGCAGCTAATGTTTGACATTTGCTGTGACAATGACCCACCAGGCTTCACGTACTCGGAGAGCATCAGTGTCAGCTACAAGTGACTTCTGAACTTCATTGCTGTGTGTATGATCCCTGTCTTGTCAGCTGCATGTCACCCAAACCTGCTTTGAACAGTTCAGCTTTGCTTCCCATCTTCTCTTCCTTTTCTTCCTCCCTGTGCAGATGCCCTTCCCAGTGTTTTTAATTTTTTGGTTTGGCCATCATCACTAGTTTCTGATCTGTTTATATCCGTTTCTGTGGGTTCAGTTGTATTGTTGAATGACTTCAGCTATGGGTGTTTGATGCCCTACCAGTTTTATAGCTGGCTTGTATAGTCTTATGAACTGCTGTCTGCTAACAATGCTTCTAATCTGCCATAGCAGTTGAGTGAATTTCACTCTTACTTATTTTAGAATAAAGTAGTTTGACTGTAAGCCTGTAGATACTCATGTCAAAATCTCTTTCACATTTGAAGATACTCATGAGAAACACCATTAGTAACAGAAAAGTAGAACAGACACAGAGACTGTGTTTCTTTTGGGTTGTTAAGTGTTAGAAGCACAGTCCCCTTCACTGCACTGTGCACAGGTCTTACCCTAGAAAGTAGGATTTGGGGTTTTTAATAGAGGGGGCTTTTGTCCTGTTTTGCTTTACAAATAAATTAATAGAGATTTTTGCAAGAGATTGTTATTCTTGTTAACAGTTGTTCGTCCTTAAGTTACTGAATATTGTTACTTATTTCTTCTTCATATTAATTTATTAAGCCCTGTGCCTTTCAGAATGAATGAACATTGTTAGCCTGTCTTTGTCAACTAGACAACTGAGAAGTTGTGCATAGCCCTTAAAGCAAATAAATTTCTCTTTCAAATCAAGGGGAAAATAGATACTAGGAGGGGAGGTTAGATTGGGAGGTTGTGTCCCAATCTGTTGGGTCACTGTTCCTGTATCTGATATGGCATTTAAAAACCAGCAGCTGGTTTTTTTTGAGGATCTATTGAGAATCATAAGATTGAAAGGAAGCTGTTGCATTACTTTGGAGGTGAGTGGCTGTGGTCTCACCTGGTGTGATTGATGGGAGTAGCTCCCTCTCTGTATGAGGATCTGATACCTCCTTGCTGCCTCTAACTGGGTTTTGAGAGAAAAACTCTCATGTTAGGCACATCAGCAGTTGTAATAACTGACAGATGAGCTTTGATTTTAGAAAATTTTTAAAGCAAAAAGTGCTTTGATAATATTGTCTTTTGTTAAGAAATAGACAATACACTTGTATCGCTTTGGTATTCTGGATTAGGAACTGCAATCAGCATTGCTGTAACACCATCTCTTGAACAATGTCCCAATTGATAAGTATCTTTCTTTTCATGATGTGTTACTCAGTATTGCAGTGTTTGATTTGCAGACAAGTACCTGTATATTTGTTTAAAATTCTGCTTATTGAATTAATTTCTTGAAACATTTCATGCTATCACTTCCTACAGAATTGTGCTAATATCTTTATGTTCTCATAGTTGAAGCTAATTTTATTCCACCTACCATTATTTCTCTCATGCATGGTGTTTGAGATACCTGTAGGGTCTGGGAAAAATACTCATCTTGAAATTGTTCTTTGTGAGTGGTCTGCAACATCTCCTTCTCTGGGGGAAACACCTTCTGTAACATTGGTCTGTTTGCTATAAATAGGGACTACATGGAAACATCAGGCAGTCAAGCATTTATTATAAATGGAAAAATACTATTTGAGGAGGATGATTCTTTTATATAATTGGAAATGTAGGTTCTCTGGCTTTGACATCCTTTTTTTAAGCTTCCTTTTTCTAAGTGACTTCTTTGTTTCACAATTGACACACATTTTTCATTGATGATTACTTTGAAAATCTTATGCATTTTTTTAAAAATAGTTTTCCTTTTAATTTTATGGTTATTTACAGCTCATTCTTTTGTATTAAGTATATGGAAATATGTTTTCATTTAACTGCTTGTTTTTCCCAAGAAACATATCTTATCTTCTAAGGTTTTGGCACAGTATTTTATTTTCACAGCTAGAGTTTCTTCTAATCACTAATATGGATGACTGATGTTCAGATGTTGGTAGTCACTAGTCTTACAGTGGATGGAACCATGTATCCTTGTCTGGAAGCAAGGAATAGATGTGTGTCCATGTTTAAATTGAAGAGGAAAGTTTGTACATTATATATGTTTAATTGAAGAACTGTCAGATGAGGCGTTGGGTATGAGTATCTTGTCATCCTTTTTTACCAATGCTTGAGCTTAATTATTGTTAATTTTAAGACAAGTTGATTAGAATATAAATCTAAATAATGTTTGGGACTTACTGTGCTATGGTATTAATTTCTAAAGCCTGAAGAAATGTTTGGAAGATAGATATTTAAAAGAGACTTAAATATGTGTGCTGATATTGTCCTTCATTGGGTTTAATGGGATTCATTGTATATTGAGTCTTCCTCTTGTTCTCATTCATTGGCACAGTAGTACATTCCTGAAGCAAAAATGTATTTCAGTCCAAATGGCTTTTATTAAAGAAAAAAAAGAAAATAAAGTCTTACACCTAATGCATTGAAAACCTGCACAATGTTGCCGATCTAAACCATGTGATGGTACTTCCAGCTCATGTTTTATTTCAGAGGCTCATTAAATGCATACCTGTTTTTTATTTAATAAAGTCTTAATGTCCCAGGATATTCAGAATAATGAAGTGTGCATGCATGTGCATATGTGTTCAGTTTCCCATAGGATTTTTGAAAATTATTAGTAGTAGTATTATTTAAAAATAACTTGATGGAGGGTAAATGTTTGTATTTGGCTCCCTCTATCTGTCTGTCCCTACTTGTCTTTGTAAACTAACATTTTTTCATGACTTGATGCATTGTATCGATTAGAATCAGCAGATAAGATGTCTACAAGTATTTTATATAGGCATTTGATAAAATAAATAAATAAATAGAAGTATGGTAAAGAGACACAGAAGACTAGTAAGAAATTTCGTTTTCAAGCTTAACAGCAAGGTTAAAGTCTTTGTGCTCAGACAGTATCTTGTTGAAGTACATTTCCATTCCATTCAGTGTCTAATTTTTGTACTAGGCTTTTCTTAAAGACGCAGCTATATGATCAGTACAGTAAATAGAAATGTGGGTTTAGCTGCCTGTCGTGCAGTAGTGTGTAGTGTCTGATAGCCTTTTGTTTCTGGTCTCTAGTTATGTTAGTACCCTATTGACATAGAAGGTAACTAGATTGTTCTATTACTGATTTTTGACAAACAGAAATTGTTTGATATGCTAAAGCTCTTTCTGACAGAAGATAGAAAGTTTTGACAAACACGCACGGCACAGCAAGTGTCCAATTCTAAAGAGCAAAATAAATGCAAACCACCATTATGGGGAACACAAACAGCCTGAAAGCAAGTTATCAGTAAGCAAATAATTGTTGAACTGTTATGAATGGAATAGGATGTTGAAATAGGGCATGATTGGCTGATGTTACATATGTCCTTGATTACCTTCCTTGTGCTTTTATCCTAATAAGTGACATTCTTTGTATTCCCTTGGATGGCTAGACAGTCTGACACTGAAGAAGAATAAATATTGCATGTGGTACACATTAAGCTGTCATCTAGGACAGCATTTATAAAAAGTAACTAGAAAAATTCATAAGAAATTCTGCAGTGCTACAGTTTCCTGGCTCCAGTCATAATTGTCAAAGTTCTTGACACATTCAGGTCTTCTGAAATGATTTGGGTTTACAGCTACTTGGTGTATGAATAATTATTAAGGATTCATTTTTTCTGATAATGCAGACTGGTAATGTTCTCAAAATGATGCATTTTCATGGAAGACCATGGACTGATAAAAAAAGAAAGCCAAACCAGTGTTGTCTATGTAGCCAGTTCTCTTGCAGCAGTTGGAACTAAAAGATGTATTTTTATAAAATAAAACCAAGTGATAAAATTAAGGAGCTCATTTTCAAATGCTGTCTTTGAATTTTGGTAGAAAATCCATTATGAGCTCATGTATTGTTACAATTATTGTAATTTGGAAATGGACCTTTTTAATGTAAAATATCGACTTTCTGTTTTTCTTCACTGGCTTAAAATTAAGACTCAAAAGCAACATAGCAGGATATCATCATCTCTGCAAGGGCGATGAAGAAAACCCCTTTTGAACTATCTAAGCTGATGAGTTGGTGTTGGAATGGTAATTATTTTACTCTTTAATTTCAAGAAGAGGGAAGTGTAGGAATTCCATTCTTGGTACTCTTAAATCCCTGAATTCCTTGTGATTCCTTGAAGATTGACCAAGAAATATTTATTGGTCCATTTGTGCTTCCATGTATTTATCTGATGCCTAATACCATGATACTCGCTGCATTTTGACACAAAAATTCATGATAAATATTTTAAAGGCTTCTCGCAGTTCTGTCACTGGCCATGTCATTGGAACTGTTCACTGTATTCATGGTATAACCTGGTTTTGCTTTATATGAAAATGCAACCTTCTTTCATTATTGTTTAGTTCATGAGAATAGGAGTTTTTTTATTATTACTATTTTTTTACTGAGTTAAGCATATCCCTTAAGAAAGAAAGGAAAAAAGCCTGTTACCACCTCATCAAGTTACTTGAGGATTAACATAATTTTATAGGTGACATTGTGCTTATTCTCATTCCTCTTCCAAGCAGCCTATAACTTACAATATCTCATTGTGAGTAGCTTGGAATGGGAAAATAGACCCATTGGCTCTTTCATAAAATTTGCATTTAATGTTAAATGGAAGTCTTAAAAGAGTTCTTAGAAAAAGGTTGGAAAAAAAATCTGTATTCATGTGAAGGGGTAAAGCTGAAACACCTGTTTAGGTTGAAAAAAGTTTTTTCCAAGTATAACACTACTCAAATGTTACAGGTAACTGTTAACTCTGTGGACCACTACAGAGCACAAAATATTTGCCCAACTGGTAAATTGAACTGTAAGCCCCACTGTGGGAAATTGCTTTGCTGTGCTCCAAACAGCAGTTATCTTAGTAATTGTACCTGAATTCTTTTGTGGTTAATAGACAGCTCATGTCCTTCTTACCATGACAGAATTAGTTTATTGCAATATTTTAATAGTAAAAATTTCAGGTAAGATGTGTTGATGTAGTTTGAGATGGGCTGAGTGTGATTTTTAATTGGTGCTCTGAGAGCACAGGCGTTGGCATTGAGAATGTGCATAACCCCGCATTTCACATTCTAAACCGGCACTCGCAACAAGGAGCTTATCAGAGCAAATTGTCTAGTCCATCCCCTTCCTCACTCAAAACCTAATGACCCTTTATCATCATGGTTTAGATTGCTGGACACAGATGTGAGAAAATACAAGTAATCTACAGGTAACTACAGTAGCTGCACTGATGTTCTCAGAGAACTGACTGCTGGGAAGATAAAAAGCTTCCCACAGAGCCTGTGACTTTCCAGCAGCAAAGCACATCATGAGCTCATACATGAAGTTTTATTTGCTGAAGATTCACAATAAGATGCATTAGGACATTCAGCAGGGTCCCTTCTTAGATGAGCACAAGAATTCAGTGGGGTTGTTAGTTGATGCACTAGTGCATGGCTTCACACTAAAAAACTAAAACTAGAAAATGCAATGATACCGGTAACGTTTCTTTTTGAGAACACCACAGACTACAGCTGTAATGTATTGATGTAGTTTGTTCCTTGTAGTAAGTCATCTAATGTCGTTGGACTTTTTGTCTTGCTATGGAAAGTATTCAGGTGTGAAGCAAACGTTTTTTTAGGAAAAAAAGCTGCTGGCTGTTAAAGCTAGCAGTACATGCAAGATACAAAGAAGTAAAGTCTTATAGGAAAAGACTTGTGTATAATTACCATCTTTTTTACTCAGCTTTTTTTTGTTGTTGTTGTTGTAATCATAAAGTAGATCTTACAATCTGTGTTCAGGTATTTTGCCAAGGAGTGGGAAGGAAATAAAATATTCTTCAGATAAATTTCACATACCCTAAGATTAATAAGGTAATGATCTTGTTTACTATTTTTAATTTTTAAAAAATTTCTTTTTTGTAATTCAATAAGTGATTTTTAGTGATTCAGTTAGGTTGAAATGTATCTATTGAACCATATGGGAATGATCAATGGGAATCAGTCTGTCCACACTTTCTTTCTCTTCTAAAGTAACTTGTGTACGAGCAAGTTACTTATGTAGAAAAAAATTAATATGAATGCTGAAATGCTTTTTTTCCCCCCCTCTTTTTTAATCATCTCTAAATTTAGAGGTTGTGAGGAAAGAGATAACATGGCATGAGAAGTACAGCTCATCCGGAAATAATGATTCACAGAGGGTGGTGTTAATTATTAAGCAGCAGTAAGCGTTACAGTGGTCATCTTTGCAGAGAGTGGTAATCCCTCAAAAAGCCTAAAATGCAAGCCTAAGAAAACCTGTGAACAGCCTCCTCCCACCCAGAAAGAAAATAGAAATCTCACAAACACCATATCCCTTCCTTTGGCAGTATGAACAAGACAAACTTATGTCTGTTTTTTAGGTGAAGTCCTTCTGCCCTGTTCAGTCATCCTCAAATCTGCTGTTTTCTTAGGGAGCTGCTCCACTGGCAGTTGCTGCTGTTGGTGCCAAACCTCTGAGCAAGAGGGCTGGCTCTAAGGCTGTGCCTCTCAAGCTGAGCCTGTGGCCAGAACAGCAGTGTCCTTAATTTTCTGTCCTGTTGTTTGATTCTCCATGCAAGTCAGCTACAAGGCACTCTGAAAACTATATAAACTTTGCTACTCATTCTGCTCTACCTCTTTATGCCCAATTTCCAGATTATGCCAACCTAAATGGTAATAAGCAGAACTCCTTATTGCAGAGGCTAACAGACATGGTGTGAGAAATTATTTTCTGTGATTACACATATCTTGTGGTTCGCAGTAAAGACATGCAGAAATGTTTTCTCTTGTTTACTAGCAAATATGACATATGGGGAAATAAGTATATATTCCCTTGTTCTGTTTTGTCTTTTGATTGAGGAAGACAAAAGAAGTAAAGGACTATACATTCTGAAAGAACAATTCCCCCCCTTTTTAAAGTTTTAAATTAATTATTATGAAATCCGTGTACAAATTGCAGCAAACATTTGATGTATCCTTTTATGGAATATGCTGTGTTTCATATTCAGTAGTGGCTTTAATTCTCAACTACAGTAGGCATACAGAAAACCAGAAAAAACGTTGGCTGTTACAAAGTTTTGTTTGAGCTTTTTAAACTGAGTGATTAGCAGAAATAATGACCCTGTCAGCCTTAATCACATTAAAATGTGGTTAACATAATTTAATTTTTTCCACTTAATATGCGAAAATTTCCAGTAGATTTGCAGTGAAGGCCATTGAAATTCCATTAGAACAAGAATAAAAATTTCAGGCATCATTTATTCAGAGAGGGAATAAAGGTCTCGTCTGAAAACTGCTGAATCTTCCTATTAGAGAAACTATGAATCATTGTATTGAGCAGTACCTTTAGCTTCTATAGTACTGAATCTGGGTTGCTTCTGAATGAGTGGAATGCATTTTTAGCATGGTGCTTTTCTGAAAATTGCAGCATGTAAGTGTTTTTTCAAATTCAGTAAGAGCTTTCTCTGTAAAGGATTGTTATGTAATTTGTTTTAACTGCTGTAGGGCTGGGGAAGTGCTTCTGGTTTAGGCATCTCATCACTGAAGTTCCATACTTTGTGTTATTTTTATTGCAACATAAATAAATGTCCTCTTTCTGATTGATTCATAATGTATAGTTGGGCTTTCTTTGTGGTGAAAAGCAAAATTGAGGATGTGCACAGCTTCAACTTGAATATTGTCGTACGAAGTCTTTTGCACTGTTGGCATTTCTTATTGCGGGCTCCACAGGTTTGTACCAGACAAACATGTACAATAACCTTGAATGTGCTAGAAAAACTATCAACTGCATCTTTTCTGAGAGAAATTTTTGTTTTGAGGAAAGACACAGAATTAGTTAGTGTTACCATGTTTCACATTGCTATATTTACATCCCCATTTTTTTTGGTCCTTTTTCTGTGTAAAGATAAGATTTTATCTGGTAAGTGGAAGCACTAACAGTGCAACTATATGCTCTGTGCTTTTCTAGACTTTACTGAGAGACTTGTATCTAATATTTCTTTATAATAGATATTACTGTATATATGTGGTATACATCTTTATTGTCTCTGGTACTTAAACTGTGCAGTGGATTGTTTGTTTATTTTTGTTTACTAGACTGGTATTTTATACCTGAGCTTTGTTTATTTCAGCCTATTACATAAATACCTTGTTCACTTTTTAGTGAGAAAAATCATCAATATGCATTGGATTTGTGCAGAACGAATTTCAGAATGTCAGTATTTGTACAATTTATTTTAAAAAACTTTAAGAAAGTACAGTAGTAGATGATTAATGTAATACTAAATACTGTGAGATACACAGTGGTAAAGGAATTTTTCTTTGAAATAGCTGTTGCTAAATTTAAGAATTGAGCAGACCTAAGAGGGATTTGCAAGTGTCTCAGTTGTACCTCTGTATGTTGAAGCATGAAGCTGAGCAGGAAGTGGGTCTGTGACCAGGAGCAGAACTGGTAACCCTGCAAAGGAGATAAAAGGAAGTGGGGGTGTAGGAGTGACCACAGCAAGGGTAGGAGGGAGGTGTGAATTCAGTGAAGTGCCAGTTCTGAGATTTGCCTTTGGAAGCATCTTGCTAAAGAGCTCTTGGACCAGGATGGAAGGCTTTGAAGACTGGAGAATAACACTGGGAGAAGAAAGCAGAGTGAGCAACAGAATGTGAAGAACTGTTGGATGGGAAAGTGGCCATATTTTAGGGAAAATTATCAGAAGAGACTGCACTCAATAGATTTTTCTCCTTGGAATGCATGGCATGAAATTCAGAGGTACTATGTCTTTTTGTTTCTGAGCTCTTAGCAAGTACCTGTGACACCTTGCAGCAGAACAGCTTCTAATTTACTGAGGGGCAAATGCACACTGTAGTTCCATTAGCTCAAAGATAGGTTTGTGTAGTGGGTATTTAATGAGTACATTCACTTTAGGGTTCAGCATGTTTATTGGTGGCTTTTTTATAAATTGGAAATTATGTCCTGCTATATTAAGTGTCTTAATGCTGTAATGGGACACATTTCAAAGTCAGAAAATGCCACAAAGAAGATTGTTAGTGGTGCTTAGGGGTGTACCCTTCCTTTATGGCCAACCTTGCTCCATGGAAAGGACAAGCTTGCTCTTGAGGATGCAGTAGGGTTGGGTAGATAGGAGACCCCTGATGATGGTATTCCCTTTTTCTGAAGCAAAACTCAATACTGTAGAAGGAAGGCCTTATGTTAAAGCCACATGCCTGGAGATTTGGTGATGAGGGACTGGATTTTTTGTCTCTTTTAAATCTCCGTTTCTGATACCAAGTAGGAAAATTTAATTGAAAAATTTTACATACTTCAAAATTAAAACACTCTTAATTTTCTTCATTTGACCAGCTAGTATATTGAAGTCCAGTGCTATTATTAGTGCTATTTTAAAAATTGTACCTTGTTGAAATTTTGAGATGATTTAGTGCCAAGCTGTGCTTCAGCCACCTATTCTGCTTTACCTGTCCTTGTGAGTGGTACTGGTAACTAAGTATGGTATAGAGGGCTACTTCTGACTTTGTGTACATTTCATTTTGGAAGAGCAGAAGTCTGGTTGTCCAGGAGTTTTGAGTCTTGTTTCCTTGCAACAGTGATCCCAAATTTATACTCCTCCTTTAGGAAGCAGTGACATCAGGCAGTGAGCACAGGTAGCATCAGTCTGACAGTCCTACTGCTGCTGGTCAGCTGGCCAGCACTAGCCAATTCGAGTATGTGGGGCTTGAGTTCTTTCTGCCTTCCTCCCAGTGAAGGCATTGGTTCTTACAAAAGGTGGAGGAACTTGATTTGTATGAAATTGAGACCTCTTTGTCCTCCTGTGCATTTCTGCATAGCGTTTAAGTACTTCTGAATTCACAAAGTGTAGTGCTTCCTTGTAACTATATGGTAATCCCTAAATTACTGTAATCCCTCCTCTGCATTCAGTACAGAACCAGTTATTGTTGGTAGCTACACAGTATAATGACTTCCATAAATTAATTAAGGTGGTGATTTGTTGTGGATTTTTTTTAACAGTGGCTGATTGTTCTGCACTTAGTATTGGGAGGCAGTTCACAGAACCTTGCTGCTGCCTTGGGTTGAAAATGTTCTGCTAATTTCCAGCCTCTGTTTTTCCATGGCTGGCTTATTTCATTGGTGTTAAGGCAGCTTTGTCCTGTAGACTAAATTGTATCTTATCTAATTGGTGTTTATCTCCTTATTTAAAGCAGGTATTATCGGTTTTCTCTTTCTGTGTCATTTACACAAGGTTCAGATCCCTCTGATAATTTGAGACCTGTTGTGAACTTAGCTGACCACAGCTGCACCTAGGGCTCCGTATGCTTTCAGGAATACCTTATATGCAGATACAATGCATACTGTTGACAAAGAGAAGCATTTCCAGTAGGATCTGTAGATGATATTTTCCTTTCCCCTGTTGCATTGTCCTGGTGGCTTAGATTTGCTTTGAAGAGTACTAACCTAGTGTGAACTCTCTTCTCTGTCACTTGCAGTTGACAATGATGATGACTTTCCTTGAGGAAAATGTCTCCTGCCCCTGCATTGAACATAAAATTTGCATGCAACTAATGTTTGTGTCAAGGTCATTAATGTATTTAACATGATCAGTCCTAAGTTTGATCCTGGTGAATTTTGATTTAGTACCCTAAAAGATTCATTTGTTCTCCTGTTATCATATCCAGCGCATTGCTCAGTCCTCAGTCTCTACAAATCCACTTCCCCTTCTTCTCGAGCTGAATGAGTAGTTTTACACACAGCACACTTCAGAGATGCATTCCTCCTGCACAGAAAATCATATGTCATATCAATGAGAGAATAAATTTTCAGGACATGCTTTATTTTTTCCTTTAAACCAAATTACTTGTGTTTACCCAAGGTTATTTTCTGTCATCATTTCTTCTTTGATGGTGTCATTACTCAACCAAACTAAGACTAAAATTGCATTGTGTATGTTGATTAAGTGACTCTTTGGTGGAGAAATGCATAGACTATCATTGCCCAGAATAGCTGCCCAATATGATATTTTAGTATTTTTCCTTTGGCTAGGTCTACTTTTAACCATCTGTTACTTACTGGGGCTCTTCCCTCTTGAACAGGTCTTTTCCAAACTCAAATTCTAGGCTGCTTCTGAAACAGAAGAAAATGTGAGCATTAAAATAGGAGCAGTGCTTTTAATTGAAAATGTCATTGAGAAGTTCATTGTTACTGAAACATTTCTCAAACTGTATGTGCTAAGGTGATTGCTTGAAGCAAATAAACAGCATTTCTCATGGTAAGAAAGCATCTGGATGGAAGCTGAATAGTTCAGTGTCAGTAGTGCTTTGGATGTTTGTATTGTTTTTGTCATCACTCACATAACTGTTTTCAACTGCTGTTTTGGACAGTAAGAATGAATTTAAAGAAAGTAGAAATCATTTTATAGAGGCTGTTAGAAGTCAGGATTTTTTTTTTGCTTGGGAGATGATTAATGTTTTACATTTTTAATGACTGCACATTTCTTGTCATAGTTTTTCTTTTCAGTGTAACTGTAGATCAGATCACATTCCTTATAGTATATCCCATGCATGTTTGAACTACTTTGAAAAAGTGAAATGATGTGATGTTTAGCTACAGAGAAACATCAAAAACAATGCATTTATATGATATGAAAGATTTGCAAGTGCAAGCTAGCAATTGATAGTAATATTATAATTAGCTCTTTATAACAGCCTGTTTTTTATTCATGAACATTTTCATTTATGTTGACAACTCTCATGTTTGCCACCACACATGGAGCCTTTTCTTTACTCAGGAGAGACTGAACATGGATTAGTATGATTTTGGGCTTACGTTCTGACTTTATTGAAAAATGGTTTCTGGGCCAAGTCACAAAAATAAAAGTAGCTTGCTTTTTAGGTTTGGCTTTTTGATCCTATTGTTAGTGCTAGTGTTTGTAAGGGTAAAGCATACTACAGAGCACTGTAACTTCAAGGTGGAGTTCTTCTCAGTGAAATTGGTTTTTTTATTGTTGAAATTGCTGAGGGTGTTGAATGCTTCCTAATTCCATAACTGATACAAAAATGAAGCTTGGTAAGCGAACAATTTTATGATAAATCAAATTTTAGTTTTGTGCTTTCAAATAAAAATGTTTTGTGCATACCCACCCACAGAATAAGATTATTTACTTCTGACAGAAATATACTGTGTCATTCCATTTTCAGCCTTAAAAATCTGTGTCTAACAGATCCTTTAGTCTGTCAGATAAATTAAGCGTGACACTGATCCAGATACTTATTCTGGCATCTGAAAAAAATCAAAGTTACCATTCCCCTAGGACAAGTATGTTTTAGTAGATGATTCAGACATGGTTAATTTTTTTTTTCATTTCACCATAGTTTGGACAACAGACAATGGGTAAACAGACTGTGTCTGTGGAATTGAACATTTCTGTGACAGCTTTTCAAATTAGTGAAGTACATTTCATACAAGGCATCTCTGCATGCTGTGAAAATCCTGAACTCATTTAGTGCTTTACTCAGACATGGACATGTTCATATGACAGTACAGTGTATGCTGTTGGATTTATTAGACATTGTTTTGGGGAAGTTTATCAGCAGGAGGCAGGACTGAGGCCCATCACATAATTTTATGTGAGTGTCTCAGGCATATAAGGTAAGGGTTAGTTTCTAAAGCAGCCTATGAAAAGAGGAGAGGGGAGATGCTTTAAGAAGAAAATGAGAAATGGAGCCCTAATTTAAGTACTCTGAATTGCCCTCAGAAGAGCCTCCTACTTCATTAACCATATAGGGAGCAGAGCTAGATTAGGTGCCTAAATCAGGGGTCTGAAATAAAGCCTTGTATTCTTTGAGTTGCTCTAGAGTGAGTATTAACCATTCAATATCTTTGATGTCTTTTTGGTCAATACTCTTATTTATGAATGGCTCATAACTTTTTGAGTTTATATATTTGAGACTTTACTATAGTAGCATTGATATGAATTGTCTTGCAATGTACAGGACTCTCAAGAATAGTTTTCATGTGACATAAAGAAGTCCTGTCAAGAGACAAAACTTAAAATTATTATGCCATAGCATAAGCCTGACTATGGAATAGGAACTCTTCTACTAATCTGTAATAGTATCTCAGTTATCACCAATTTGCATGGAAGCTTTGTGACTGAGATTTGCTCCTTCTGCTATGATTTATGAATGAATAATTGTTAAATTATTTTGTTATAGTTTTCAAGATAACCATTGTAAATTATGCATTTTATAAATGATAGCAGAAAGAATGACAACACGGGACTTTAAAAGTATCTTTCTGGTCCAAAGTATATGTGCTTAAGTAGGGCTTGTTGTGCCCATAACTAGGAAATGTAATATGCACAGTTTGTTGCAGTCTCTGTTGTTATGTGGGTTCATCAGTAGTTGAGTCTTGGCTGTTCTTGATCCTTGCAACAGCCATCTCTTTTTTGTCTCTTTAGTTCAGACAGAATTAGTGTTCCCAGCTGGCAGCCCAAGGAGAATTGTAAGCCATTCATGTGCCAGCAGGTGCTGCAGTGGCAGTGTAGTACCACTTGTTGTTTGTTTGAGTTGGTTGTGATACCAATTCGTAATTGGTTTCACTCACCTTAGTGGGGACCATAGTTTGGATAGAGATGTTACTACAGTCTTGGAAATCAGATCAGAAATGAATGTTTTGAAATTGGATTTTAAGATCTTTATTCTTAATAAGTGATGCGTCTTACAAATGTTTTACCTTGACTGAGCTTTTGTTAGATTATATAAGCTGTATAATGTACTGCTAAATCTTTTTTTAGTGGGAGCTATACATATATATATCTGCAGAAAAAATCATCCTGGATTATTTTACTTCTTTGTCGTTCTACCATCTTGGTGTCTTTGAATTAAAAGTTGCTGCAATACACAAAGTTTATTTTTCTGTTATGCATGCTTCTCCGAGATACAGAAATTTTCTGTTCATTAACTACTGTTGATTCTTGATATACAGGTTCATGTTCTCTGATATTACTTCTTTCACAGCTCCCACATTTTGCCAACCAAAAAAGTTTCATGTCAGTTGAGGCAAATCTTTATATGAAATACATTCAAAAAGTGGTTGGTCATACATACAGATTTGTAAGTGAAGCATTGTGTCCTTGTGTGTTTTTAGCATACCATTAAACAGCCAATATCTCTGTGTAGCTCTCTAGACCAGGCAAGCTGAGAACCCTCTGCTACTGCCATATTATCTTAATTTGTTAACAGAGCTTTATCTTGGGGGCATAAAGTTCTTTGATAGGGATTTTCAGAATATTGCCTTGATCTTTAAAATTCTGTTGTCAACCATTGTTTTCAGCTTGGAAGAATCCATTTATAAGTGATCTCATATGGGATAATTTTTACTCAGGAGTCCTGCCATTTATAAGCATTTTTCAGTAATAATTAATGAAATTCCTGATTGAACTTGGCTCCATGGCATTGGTGTTTTTTGGGTGGTTGGCTAACTTAAGACATCCTGTCCTTAGTAGTCTTTACTTGTTCCTGCAGCACCTTTCAGTTATATTGGCACAGCCATTTCTAAGGATATGTGGGAAAGTGAACTGGTCCATTTTTAAAGGCAATAGCTGGAGAGGGGAGCTATGAAAGAACTAAATTCTCCCTCCAAAAGCTGCTTTTTTACTGGATTGTTTTTATTGGTGAACAGCTTGACTATGCCTGCAGGGAGTGCTGTAGGGGCCCTGCTCCATGTGCTGCAGCTGCTAGCAGAAAAGCAAGTGTAACATCTGGACGGGTAAGGAATGAGATGAGAAGCTCATGTCCAGGTTCTGAAAATGTTTCTTTAAAACCTGGGATGCAACTTGAATAAAGTAGTAGGTGCAATACTAGTCACCCCATCTAACAAATGATTTTGCAGAATTATTGGGGATTTAAGATAATGGCCATGATAGAGATCAAGGCTTTGGAAGAACTTGCTTTGACACATGAAGCAGAGAACCTGGGATTACTTACATTTCAAAGGAGAATGTTAAGGAGTTATAAACCCATCTGTAATAAATGTCAAATAAAAGTATTGGTCAGGAAAGGAACCTCCATGATTTTGTTTTTGATAACAGTGTAAGTTGAAATTACAATGAAGTTTAAAAATTTTAAATCTGGATCTGGTAGAATGAGATACTTGATGTACCCATTCTGCCATAAGATTCCTGTGATCATGGGATGTGTGGCAAGTCCCTAAAAGGTAAAGAATTTTAAGGGCTGTTCCACTTCTTGTTTTGAGGCTCAAGTCAATCTGTGTTAGGAGATGTCAGTGACATCAATCATTTGAGATGGGTCCTCCACGCTGGCCTCTTAGAATGTTCAGGTGGGTGCAGTGACTAAATATTGGAGGTGTTATGGACATTGGACTATGGGAAGATGCTGAGGAGCTGAAAGCACTCAGGATATGCAGGATAAATGCAGAGCTGAGCTCCTCAAGCTCTTGTCCTGAGGGGCTGACAGGAAGTGCTTGGCCAGGGAGCAGCCCAGTGCATGGAGGCAGGGCTTTTGTTCTGAACTGTTTCTAGAAAGCATTTGCAGGTGAGGGTTGGGAAAGGGCTTTTTGAAATTGAAGGATTGCTGTGTTTCATCTGGCCAGCTGGGAACAGGGAATAAAAAAATAAACTTAAAATCATCACTGGTGATTTAAGACGTGGTTGCTGAGGTCTGTAACAGGTACTCCCAAACCTTCTGTAGATTGGTCATCTTCATAAAAACTCATCATGGTGAGGGAGAAGGTACCTTTTTACTCCTCTATGTTTTCCTGTTTAGTCATTCTGTCTTCTTATGTGATGCAAGAAGAAAGGGATACTCAGAGAAAGGCAGTTAGAGCACAGTGCTCCACTACAGCAGAGTGACAACCACCTGTGCTTTCCTCTTCCCCTTCTTCACTTCTGGCACAGAGCATTTCTGTGATACAGAATCACACATTTGTTATACATTGTATTTGTATATACATTTGTTTTGTTGGTTGTACCATCCCATCCTTTGTTAATTGTAGAAATTTGGAATGAAAGGTTACTGAAGCGGTGTTTCTTATCTCCATAAGGATACATGTACATATTATCCATAAGGGTACATATATATGTTATCCATAAGGATAATATACATATTATCCTCATGTGAGAACAGTGGGACCAGATCTCCATGGATCTGTGCCTGCTACCGGAACAGAAGGGAAGGACATCACCTAGGCGCTGTGCCATGCAGTACTGGTGCTTAGCTAGATAAGGCCTTCCTCTCCCATCCTGCCAAATCAACTAAACCTAATTGTCCTCATGGTTTTGGGTAGTGGCAAAAGAAACAATTCTTCCTAACTCATCATCATTTCTGATAATTTGTGGTTTCATTTGGAACCTCGTAATGGGTGTGATTTCAAAAGACAAAAGAAATTCACAAAGAGGAGAGAAGAAATAGAGTATTTTTAAGTCAATGATTTTTCTTTTAATTTCAAGAAAAATGTTGGAACAATTCAACCTTTTAATCCCCTAAAAGCAACCCAGTTGTCTTCACAAATTCGTGTTGACAGTTCATTACTTGTTTAGATTGTCAGATGAGTCTAATATTTTGTTTGTGGTAAATGTAACAGTCTTGCATATAGTGAAAAAATATACTGCATATTGGGATTTTTATTAAGCCTTTAAAGGTTTCAGTGCCTCACAGCATTCTCATGAACAAGATAGGAAATATTGGCTAGATGGAAACTACTGGAAGTAGAATGTGCAAGACTGGTTGGAAGATAATACACAGAGCATGATTATCAGTGGTACACTTCCCCAACAAAGAATATCACATTATGAAACCTGCAGAAGCAGCTACTGGTTGAATGCTGTTATGTATTGCCATTAATGAGCTGGATGATGAGCACTCTTGTTAAATCTCTGGATGACCCCCAGTCTAGGAGATGTCCACATATGTGTAGAACAAAATTAGAACTTAGGAGCATCTCAAGAAACAGAAGAAATCATTAGGAAAAAATAGCCATGGTGCAGCTCCTGAGAAGGATTTTATACAGAAATAATTAGCTATGCAAACATAGTATTAAAAATAGCTAGTCAAATGGGGTCACTCAATAAGTTATAACCTGAGCATGAGATAATGTTGCAGTGCTGTCAGAAAAAAGCAAATGCTAGACTGGATTTAATAAACAGGAAAATCACCTGAAAAATTAGTTAATCCTCTATCTATTTGTAATGTTTATAAGATACTGTTATTGAAAGCTCTGAGAACTGCATTGGGGACTGTGCTTTCAGAAACTTTTAGACCAATTGAAGAAAGTCCAAACAAAAAGGTTCAAAGTTAGAAGTAATACGTGGCTTACAAGGAAAGCTGAAAATAAAAACTGCCTACATTTTAAAAGATCTAAATACGGAGAGTATATTCTTGGTCCACAGTCTATAGGCTCAGTTTAACTAAAATAAAGGTGGCTTAGGCTCCACCTATGGAAAACTTCAACAATAGGGAGCAAGCACTAAACAGATTGAGTTTAGAAGCCTTTAAAAATTGGTATTGTACAGAACTGCCAGCAGGAAGAGCCTGCTGGAATTTCTAAGTCCTTATTCTCATTCCTATCTGTGGATCTTTTTCCCATTCTTTTGTAAATTTTGATCATTTAGTTTTATCTTACCTACATTTGTTTCTTTCCTTCTTGCGCTGCCTGATATTTTCTTTTTCCCTGCCGTGCTCTTTTGTTTCTGCTGGTTTTCACTTGTAGTTCAGGTGTAGAACAGAAAAACACTTGTTTCTCTTCCATTAGTCTTTTTGGTCTTGCTTGTACAAAAGCATACTTTCACAAATCACTTTCCTTCTCAGGGGTCAGGTTTTCAGATCATCTTGTCTTGCAGGTGTCCACTGAGCTTAAGCTTTCTCTGCAGCTTCTCTCTTCCATCACTACTTCAGATTTCCATCTGAACTCTGTCTCTGTTCCCAGCTGGATCTCTCATGTGAAACTCTCTCAAATATTGATTTGTAGGTAATGTACCTTCTGCAACTTTTATACCTTTTTATTTTGGTTGGCTGCAGGTTTTGGTTTTTTCTGCCTCAGTAAGCATCCCCATTTTAAAGTGAAGGCACCCCCTTCTGTACAACTCCCATTTCTGGTGTTCTTTGCTTATTGGCCTTCTCAGTGAGTGCCATCATTTTTAAACCTTTCTCCATGGTCTTTTGCATCCTGATTTAGTATCAGGAGTTAACTCTGGTAGTTGTCCTGATCCATCTGCACTTGAAGTCACTGGCCCCTGTGGTTTACTGGAAATACTGATCATGCTGCTGATAGTCCTTATGTCCTTATCAAACAACAGTCTCAGTGCTAGGTGGAAATGAGCATCTGAATTCCTCTTAAGTGTTTTCCCTGATCAGAAATTTGAGTGCTGCCTTCACTTGCAAGTTGATGAGGTCTGGTTTTGCACTTGCCTTGGTTTTGTTCTTGTGTCAGGCTTTTACACAGTCATAATATGCTTTTCTGCTTGCCATCACAGAATGAATGGATGTCTTGCTGTCTCTTGAGTCTGTATTTTTTTCCAGAAAAGATATTTTGTCTGTTTTCTGGCATCAGGCAGACTTCAATTGTGGAACCCTCTCTAGTTGCTGTTGGCACACTCCTCTCCACAGGGAAGGGAGGAACCAAGCTACCCCAGCCGAGAAAGTCTGTTGGATGTTGCAGAAATCCCACTCTCTTACACTGTTTTCACTTAGTTTTTGGTTTACTTTGTAAAGAAGGGTTTTCATCTCAAGCAAGTCCTCATTTCTTAAAGTAGTTTCAGCTGTTAATCATGGTCATTGGTGCTGTCAGTTCTACTTTTTGGTTTTTTACTTTTCATTTTGTTACATTTTAGCATGCAGTGGCAGTTTTTAAGTATTAAAAGTTTTTAAGCATAAAATCCAATACTTTTCATTATTCATTTTCCAGTATAGCATGAAATAATGGAGAGATACTCCAGAATTTGCTTATCTTAAAGGCCCAAAATGAATGTACTATTGCTGTCCTGTTACAGACATACATAATTTTCTTTGGAAAAATTATGTGCTCAAATAAAACAGACTATGACATTAATTGTTACCATTTGTTAAGACCATTTTGATCTGTTTGGCACACTTTGTTATCTGTAACAGGAAGGCAAACATGCACTATTATTTTACTGATTATTAGTTAAGCATTCTACTTTGGGGAAAACGTGAATTAGAAATACATCAGTATTTATGTTTGAGTGTTTACTTTTTTGTGTGTTTTCTTTATTTTGATCACATTTAGGGGAATTCCTTGGTACTTTTTAGTAATTCCTGTGACACTGAAAGTCACAAAAGTAAAAGACTCGGGCAGAGAACCTGACTGTACAGAGTGTGATGCACTACCTTATTCTTTTAGAGAGGCTGTAGCAGGTCTGATGTCAGTCACTTCAGAGACCTTTAGACCTCAGTGCTCATTTATTGGTAAAATGTACCAGCTTTGCTCCTGCATTATGAAGATCGTCTGTCAACACTTTGAGATATTCTCCTTTGTTATTAAGCTTGTGATGCTCTACACTGTCAGGTTTTTTGCCAATTATAGTTAAGGTACAATGGTGTATTCACTGGATCAAAGTCTCACACTGGCGGTAGAGGAATGATTTGTAAGTCTTTATTCATCTGAATCGTACAATAGAATACCTGAGGAATGCAAATAATCCCTCTAAGGACTCAATAGAAAAGCTGTTAAAATGACAGTCTAAGACTATTATTATTCTGAATTGGTGTTTTAGCCAAAGTAATTATTTCTTATCTTGTTGTTCCACAATAGTTCTTAGTTTATTAATTATGATGACCATATTTACCAAACAGAATTTGAATCAAATTTTTGACATTATTTTCATGCTCATTTCACTTTTTCAGGTTTACACATTTCATTCCATCTTTCTTCATGTGGCACATTATTTAATTAGTCTGGATACCAGTGTTAGGTAATTCCTTAAAAAAACCCATCTATAAAGGATGTATGCACATGTGTCGAAGTACACTCATGAATCATAGATTCATTTTGAGACATATTTTCTGTAAAATGTTGGCATTTATAAGCTCTGAACTTTGACACCCAATTTGTTAGCCAAAATAAATTAGTTAACTGCAAATGTTAGTTTTAGAAATGCTGTTAAGTGTCAGATCTCCCATTGAGAAACACACCTTAATTGTGATTTTCAGTTCAGATTTTTCTGGAGGCAGTAGTGCTTCAGTATCAGTCCTGGATACCAAACTCTGTTTTCACTGGATAACTGGAGGCAGGAAAAGATTAGTATAATGAGGATTGAAGAACATTGACGGGGTATTTACATAAGTAAATGATAGAAGACCAGCCTTATATAACAAATGTGTGAAAACTGTTGAGTGAACTTCTATATTCTTTGTACCATCTAAAACCCTACTCAGTCGGCCATGCACTTAATCTCATAATAGCTCTGATCCCCTGCTATTTTCTCTGACAAATGTGTGTTGATGAACTTGTGGTTGACTTCATTTTTTTCTGAAGTGACATTTGCATTGATTATTTAAAGGTTTGCAGGCCACAGTTTCAAAGCACTTTAGTATAATAGCAGCTAAAACCTTGGTCTAAATCTTACAGATTAGCAGGACTGAGAAAAAGAACTCAGCAAGCATAAAGCCCTGTGCTGTATGGTGGGTGCTTCAGGTCTGAAACATTGCTGGCACCCAAAGTGCTGTGTTTTATGATTCCATTATTCGTGTACAGGAAGTATTCCCATGGCTCCTGTGTTTGCTTGCTGAGCATAGAGCTGTCATTCTTACCTTTCATACGTGTTTAGAAATAGTGTCCTATTAGTAGTAGTGAACTCCTCCCAGGTAATTTATAAATGTCTCCCTTAAACTTACAATAAATACTTGCAGTCATGAATATGATGCTTGTGTTTAAAGATTATTTTTAAACACCATCTACTGCTCTAAAGTTTTCATAGAATCACAGAATATTCTGATTTGGAAGGGACCTACAAGGATCATTGAGTCCAGCACCTGACCCTGCACAAAACCATCCCCAAGAGTCACGCCATGTGCCTGAGAGCATTGTCCATCTGGGTGAAGAAACTGTCTCGAGCACCCAAACTAAACCCCCCCTGACACCACTTCAGGCCATTCCCTCATTCTTTGGTCACCAAAAGAAGACATCAGTGCTGTCCCTCCTCTTCCCCTCAGAGGAAACGGTCACTGCAGTGAGGTCTCCCCTCAGTCCCCTCCAGACTGAACAGGCCCAGTGACCTCAGCTGCTGCTTACACAGCTCCTCCTCAAGGCCCTTCACCATCACTGTTTCCCTCCTTTGGATACCCTCTAAGACCTTTATAGCCTTCTTACATTGTGGTGCCCAAAACTTCCCCCAGAACCGGAGGTGAGGCTGCCCCAGAGCAGAGCAGGACAATCACACCCCTTGCCTGGCTGGCCATGCTGTGCCTGATGTACCCCAGGACACACCTGACCCTGCTGGCTGCCAGGAGGCTGCCAGTTTTGTTTACTTCAGTAGAGTAATTAACATTCAAAAACTGAGTTTTTAGCTCCGAATTTGTTGTTTCATTCAACTAAAAGAAATTATGCATAGCAAGCTATTGTAAATGCTGCCAGTTACTGAAGATGAATAGGAATTTTTTTTCTTTATTTAAAAATAATTGTAGTATAGAAGGCGGAAGCTTTGCCCTGGGACAACAGTAAAAAGGTGGGAAAAACCAGTAGAAACATGGAACTGTGTTGATCAGCCATGGCATACTCCAAGATCAATATGCAGAAAAAGGACGTACAGCTTGCTATATAGGAGTGTAGTGTTCTTTCCTATCTGCTAATATCAGCAGTCTTAGCTACTGAGATGCCTTTTTTTTTTTTAAATTTAAAAAAAAAAAAAGTCAGGAAAAACTGAAGGCCCTCAGTTTTACCACATTTGGTAAATATAATTCTTGGAAGTACATTTTTCTCTCAGAAAGTTTTATTCACTTTTTAGATTGCAAGTATTTAACCTCTACCAAACACCTAGTTATTGTCCCAAATTATGCCTATTTCTGTAGATTAAATGCCAAACAGAAACCAGGAAACAGTGAAATGTTAATGGAGTACACCTGAAGCAATTGCTGCCTGTTAATGCCTTGACCTTGGAAAGCAATACACAAAAAGATGGCATCATAAATCCGTGCAATTCTTATGAATATGTATGTGCTACTTGATAATAATGAATGTGGTACAGCCATGCATGCACTACAAGATAATGTTGTGCCCTTTGTTGTCTACAGGTTGATAAAAATTAAAGAGTGGGTGGACAAGCACGACCCTGGAGCTTTGGTCATTCCTTTTAGTGGGGCCTTGGAACTCAAGTTGCAAGATATGAGTGCTGAGGAGAAACAGAAGTATCTGGAAGAGAACATGACACAAAGGTTAATTAGCATTCATTTTCCCTACACTTTATTATCAACTATTTCCTTGCAGTAATTTAATTGCTTGCGCTGATAGAATAATAAATGACAGAGTAATTACCATTATAAAGAGAGAATCTTCTCCTTTCTTTACCATGAGACAGAGTGAAAAGATTTATTTTAAATTAAGTTTTTAATGTCATCTGTCATCTCTGTACAGTGTTTTAATTATAACATAGGTATTAGTTATGTATATTTTTGAGAAGGAATGATCACCAAAACTGTTTCGTCATCTATGGGGAATAAGGACAGTGGAGAAAATTTTGCCATAATTTTCTGAGGAACTATAATAAATTGTTTCAATATTGAATTTCAGTCAAACAGATACGCTTTCATGACCTGGAGTCCTGAAAATTGCATGAGACAAGAGTGCTGCCTGATAGGGTGATTTATATTTATCCCATGTTTCTGTAGGTTGCCAAATAAACAAATCAAAATGCTATCTTTATGATTTTGGAGTAAAAAAGTATTTCTTTTGAGGAGAGTTCAAAGTAAAAGGCTACTGCAATTATTGCTCTGTTCAAAAGTAGACCTGATATTTTCAAAATATGTGATGTCTTTCCACGTAAATTGATTACTTGGCGCATTTAGCTGTTTTATGTGTATGTGCTGAATGAATTGGATTCCTTCCACCCCCTTTTTTTTTTCAGTGCTTTAGCAAAGATCATTAAGGCTGGATATGCAGCACTCCAACTAGAATACTTTTTCACTGCAGGCCCAGATGAAGTGCGTGCATGGACCATCAGGGTAAGATTCATACTTATTCATCAGCTATATCCAGTTCCACACTATTGAATTCAGATTGATATCACTGACTTTGAAGTTTGTCATGGTGGCGGTTAGCTAGTCATTACAGATGAGGTTTTTGTCCAGGATAACTTTAATTATTTGTGAGCTGCTGAACAGTGAAAGTGGAGCTGCATTGATTGAGGCAGGTAACAATTGATTCTGCCTATTACATAGTCTGAATTTCTTCATCCTGTAGAATCTGTCTACCCTCCTCCTGTGGTCAGAGATAAGACGTACCAGTATTGTGCTTGCTTAATCTGTGTGACTGGGTTTGTCTGCAGTGAAATTGATGTTGCTTTTCATTTTGTATTCACTAAGTTTGTTTGGGTTGCGGATGGTTCATTCCTCCTGTGCTTTGCTGGGATTACATTTTAGCAATAAAAGCAATATAACGTCATTATATTCCTCATGGATACACAGTTGGGCTCCAAATCCTAAAATCAGTGTGCAGTAATTCAGGTCTTTTACTGACTTTAGTATTTAGACCTAGTTTATTTTGATAGTTTTATATGTTTATCTGGGAACTTAGGTAATGTCTAAAACAATATTATGTATTTTAAATATTGATGTAGAATGGTTATAGCCACAGACATCAACGGATTTATTCGCTTTATTCCCAGAGGACAGTAAGAGCTGAGCTGTAATGGTTTGCCTTTGAATGTAAATATGTTGCAATATAAAGATCAATATAGAACAAATACTTTGGAATGTGTACAGTTCCAAGCTCTTGCCTTAAAAATTACAGCAATATGAACTTTTGAAGGTGCAGTTCAGTCTTTGAGCTTCTGTTTTTTGCATCAGTGTATTTAGGGCTGTGCAATGAGTTTCAGTGCTGTATTTAATTTCATTCACTGGAATTAATTTGTTTTCATTAATCAACATAATTTCCTGTAAATTTATATTTTTAATAGTACTGCTACAGATGTTTGTGTATGTGTTTTAGCACGTTAAACTTATTTTCTTAAAAGCATGTGTGGGGTTTTTTTAGCTTTTTTTTCTCATCTCTGTTTACATGATAACTGCTTGCTGAGGTCCCTGAAACAGCAACCAAAATAATATAAAAGCATGTTCTGATTCTTGCCATAGTTTCAAAAAAAGCATATTGTGAAATTCCACTTTTTTCAGTAGAAGTGCTTGCTCTTTATTAGAGAATTTGAAAGCTGGTTTATCTTAAGACTGATTGTGAGTATCTTTGATTTAATGTGCAAAGATACTTAGTCAGGTAAGCATCAGTGAGTAGCCATATTAAGCCAATACATCTTTTATTGTAAAAACTGTGCTTTACAGTGTCAGACTCCTTAGCACTTTAACATGCTTTATTAAGCAGCCTTTAGGTCACCATTATTGCTCAAATTTCTCTCCATGGTTGTGTGTGCACAGAATGTATGTCCTTGTAATTTGAAGCATGCAGCTATAATGCATTCTCCTCTATTGCATAAACTTAAATTATCGTATAGTTGTCGGTAATTTTCTATTTTTTAGTGATTCAGTTGTTGATGTTTTGGTAAGAATACTCAGTTTGTTCTATAGCAAACTTACTAAAATTTTTCTGAAATAAAAATAAGCTAATGTGTACGGCTTGACATCCATACATCCTTTCTCATTGCAAATGTTGTTCGCCATGAATGTTATCTTTAATTGAAATTATTTGGATGTAAGTGAAAGTCTTGAGTAATTCAGATTTTAAAGTTACTTAAAAATCTTTATCTTCCTCACTTTCTGTGTAGAAAGCTAGGGGTCGAAGCAAATCTCACAACAAAACACAGTCATAGC
The DNA here is from genome assembly GCF_035770615.1 of Melospiza melodia melodia. Lineage (NCBI taxonomy): Eukaryota > Metazoa > Chordata > Aves > Passeriformes > Passerellidae > Melospiza > Melospiza melodia. The sequence goes on along the minus strand of NC_086201.1, from coordinate 20,980,945 downwards.
TTCTAAAATCAATACTGCTGTCGATAGCTATTAGGAAAAACAAAGCTGCTGTTCTGTAATGTCGGTTGGTTTATCTGTGGCAAAGGCACTGTCTGTGTCCCAGTATTGAGGATCGCCCAGCTGCATGTGTGGCATTTTAGCTGATATGAAACAAAGTTTCAGCAGAACCTTAAAGCATGTAAAAAAGAAGAAACCTCTTTCCTGCAATCAATCTTCTTAAATGCAATTAATTTTCTTCTTGTCTTTCGTTTGACAGAAAGGGACGAAGGCTCCTCAGGCAGCAGGGAAGATTCACACAGATTTTGAAAAGGGATTCATTATGGCTGAAGTAATGAAATATGAAGATTTTAAAGGAGAAGGTTCAGAGGCTGCTGTCAAGGTGAGCTCCCCACTTTTTCTTCTCCCTCCAAATGTGCCATTCTTCCATTTCAAATCTGAATTTTCACTGGAAAAAGTTCTTAATGCTAAGTGAATCTTCAGTCACTTCTAGCAATTGATCAAAATCCATTTTCATCTTTTACTTAAGAAAGAGTTCAAATGCACCAACTTACTGGACAGGAATGCAACTATTTCAGTACTCGAGATGTAGCAGTGCATGGACTACAAGTCAGCACTAAGACTAAATGTAATTCTAATGTTTTGAGGTGTTTTTCTCTCTGTTTACATATTTGTGTTCAGAATTTAATAAGCTTTAAAACTGACTTGGTTTTGAAAAATCAGGTTTTTAAGATGCAAGAGATTTTATTAATCACTTCTAAAGGGAAGCATGAAACAGAAAAATCTGTTTCTTCTAAAAATGTGTCATCTTGTTTTGAAAAAAGGTATTAAAAGTGTCAGATGCAAATGGTTAAGAAAATATTATATTATAAAATTGTACCCTTTTTTCAGGATTAGTGGGTTCTACTTCTAGGCTCTGGTAAGCATAATTAGGATCTTACAATTTACCCTTTCAGTATTTTATTCATTTGCCCTTTGATGTCTCAATCAAAAATGCCATGCCTTACTTTGGTCGTTCAGGGTGGCTACTATGTGCTGAATAGACAGTAAAGATATTTAATGTAAAACTTTTCTCCTTGAGCCTGCTCTTCTTTGTGGTAACACTTGTGTTGAGAAGAGGTTCATCTGCTTTCTCAACACTAGAGGGCAGAGACTGCTCGGGTGCCCAAAGTTGTGCCCTTTCAGAGCTGACAAATTATATCTGATTTGATGTTATTAAGTATGAAATGAACTTGTACATGGCAAAAAAATGTCATAACGAAAGCTGTTCTTCTCTGTGTTGCTAATGCGTTATTTCCTTCTTCTTTCTAAGCAGAAAAACTTACCTTTTTGTCATATACATTTGATTTCTCGTTTGGCACTTCTGACGTTTTCTTAAGATTTGTATTTTATGAAATTGCAATTACAAAGCACATTAGTTTGATTTACTCAATCTCAGTATTTGTAGGTTTCTACACACAATAATGTGTTAAAGAATTTAAGAGGTTCGGCTTTGTTTGCTATTCGATAGCTTGAAAGGTATGCAAAACTATGATTTCAAATTCAGCCTATTCTCAGTGGTATCACTAAGGAAGATCATACTGAGCAGCGGGACTTTAATAGGTTTGTTTGAACCCCAGGAAGTGAGGGAAAAAAATCCCATATAATTGGTTCGTTGCGGCATGTGAACTGCTTTATGAAAAGGGAAGTAGAGTTGTAGTTGTAAAGGGAAGCCACAGCTATAAATAAATCTAATATTCTGCAGTCAGAAACCACTTTACGTAACAGATTCAAATTTTGCCACTATCATTTTTGATGCTCAAATATGAGTGTTCTCCCTGAGAGGCTACATCAGTTAACACCTATTAAATTAATCAGTATTTTGCTTGTATATTTTTATTTGCTTTTCACAATGTGAAATTCTAGAAATGAAACTTCCATGCTCAAATCATATTTAATGATTAAATTTTTATTGTTATGATGTAGCTGTAAAACAAGCAGATTTGCATTTGTTACTCAGTTTTAAAGTCAAGGTTGGGGAAAAAACCTTGTTCTTAGAATAAAGTGTCATATTCCTCTGGTCTTTTCTAATTTGCATTTAATACAATGTTTCATGCCATAGACAATGCTAATTGCTTTTATATTGCTGGTAAATTTCAAAATTAAATTTAGGCGCTTGTAGGAGTCATCTTAAATAACAGTGGTAATGGGAGTTGCTTGCTTTGTATGTTATCAAGTTGATCGATTTTTAAGTTTGATTTTGTGTGTGTTTAACACCAGTACAGCATAACTAATTTAATGCCAGTGCTGTGAACTATGCACTGAATAGCTCTGTGTGGGCTTTGTAGTCTACAGGGATATCACATTATTAGCAATCATATCTGCTTAGGCAAAGCTGGCTTCTACAGATGGCTGCTTTCAAGTGCAAATGAACTGGTTAGACGTGTCTTGTTTAATACATACTCAAGATTCACAAATGGGTATTGATTTTTTCAACCAGTGTTTCTGATAGCAATGGAAATGGATTAAATGGTCTCTAGAGAATTTAAAGGAACACTGTCACTTTTAATTAACTGTAAACTGGTAACAAAAATACATAAACTTATATTAGTGTATCAAAATGTATTTAATTAAAGAAGTCTATGTCACACTGATTGTGTGCACTACTGTACTAAAAAAAATATGTTGTGTTACTTTGTGGAGGACAGTTTTTTCTACAAATATTTGTGAGTAATAAATGTATTCAACTGTAAATGTTTCTGTACCTGTGCCTGCAGCTTATGTTTTCTGATGATTTTTACAGCACTGTTTTATTAGTATTTATGCCATCAATTTGTCTAATTACTCTTGACTTTAAGCATTATTAGGATCTTCAAAGGAAAGAACTTGAAACATTTTACAGTCTAAACAGATTTCTAGGGGAAAGAAATAGGAAAATGTTTGCAAAGTACTATTTCTTATGTATCAATAATGTCATGTGGGGTAAGGTCAATTGCTATTTCAGTATATATTTATTGTCAGGGCTATCTTAGCAGCTGTTTTCCATAGGCTAGCATCACTGGGAACCACATTTAAATAAGGAATGGCAGCAACAAGGATATCGAGCCTCTAAATTTCTAGGCAGCAATGTGGGGAAATGGGTTGCTTTACAGAGCAGGTTTTGTGAAAGAAAGGTGTCTGAGTTAACTGTGTACCATTAATCTCATCTGTTCTACAGCAACTAAGGTCATTAGTTAACAGCTTTCCTGTAATGGGATCTTAGCATGCCACCACTGTGATAGTGTCATTGAGAATAATGGCACAGTGAGGTCTTGCATGGAAGCACTTTCTCCTGCAAGAGAAAACTTCAAAACAGGAATGGTTATTGAACTGAAGCAGAAGCTCTCAACTTTTCCATATTGTAGACACTTTTCAAGATAAATGCTTCCACAGACCACCTCCCGCCCAGCCTGTCAGGCCTAATGCCACAGCCTCTGTAATACTGGGTTTAATTACAATGAGATAACAGTAGAAAAATAGAATAATAAATTGTAATGCAGAAAGTACTGATATTTAATAGATTCCTTGCCTATTTTCTGCTCTCCTCAAGTACAGCATTTTAATAACGAATTTTCTTTTCATGTCTTTGGTCCATATGCCTTTTCCTGTATCCTGGTTTCACAGCCTATCTGCTCTGCTCTCTGTCCTTCTGAAGCAAATGCCTTCTAAAGGAAATTTCTTACAGAAGAGCTGAGCCTGCATTTTTGCTCCTCAGCCCTTCATTATGTGGGTGCAGGCAGACAAGAGAGCCCCACTGGGCCCGAGCCAGGCACAGCTGTGGCTTTTGCTGGGTGTCCCCGTGGTCAGTGGGGACAGGACCCCGTGTCCAGCGGCTTGGGGGCTGGGAGCCCTTTCCAGCAATGCTGCTTTCCATTCCTGTGCCAGTGTTTGCCATTTGCAGGGCTTTCACATGAAGGAAAAGAAAGCCAAATAGAAAAAAGGAAAAAAAAAAGGAACTGTTTTAGTGTCCTTTATCTTGCCAGGCTCTACCACTTTATAATGCAGGTGCATTTTAAGCACTACAGATCCAGTGGAGGCTAAATTACTTTTATATATATTTTATATATATGTCAAACCAAGTGTCAAACTGAGGAGTATTGTGACTGTCAAACTCTGAAGCTGAAGTATTACCATCTCTTAGCCAAAATGTATTTAAATAATTGCCATTTGAAAATACTATAAAATGTCTAATGAAGTAACCAATTTTCCTTTTGTCTATTCCATTTACAGGCTGCTGGAAAATACAGACAACAAGGCAGAAATTACGTAGTGGAGGATGGAGATATTATCTTCTTTAAATTTAATACACCCCAACAACCCAAGAAGAAATGAATACGAGATTTGTTCGCTCAGAAATGAACTGTGCTGCTTCAAAAAGCATATGAATTTTTATTTGGAATTGGAATATCTGGAAACAAAAAGCATACAGTTTCTACCTAGGGAACCTCCCTTCCCCCCAGTGAAATTATTCTTGTTTGTTTTGAATTAAAATATGGCACCTCCAGCAAACATGCAAGTTCACTAAATGTGAACAGCTTTGCATTTCAAACGATTAAGACCCTACTCCAAATTGTAGAAGCTTTTCGGGAACCATATTACTCTCATGATACTTCATTAATCTCCATCATGTATGCCAAGCCTGACACGTTTGACAGTGAGGACAATGTGGCTTGCTCCTTTTTGAATCTACAGATAATGCATGTTTTACAGTACTCCAGATGTCTACACTCAATAAAACATTTGACAAAACCAGCCTTGGTGTGTTTGGGGATGTCTGTATTGACTGACTGTGGTGTGCTGAATGCGATACGGCACCTGGTGGATGCTGATTACAGAATTTTAAGACGTGTATGATACAGTAACTGGCAGTGTGGGGCAGCTGCAATTGTATCTTGAAAGTGAGTCTTTCATGGGAATCAGAAGATTAGGATGCCAATGATTTGTCTCAAAAAAGTTAATGAATTTGTAGATGGACTTTCACTGAAAGATGATACTAAGGATAATAATCATGGCAGCATAAATTATTTTTACTAGAGAGAGGAAATACATGTAGAAAAATCATGTTATCTATGAGACTGAAGCTTTTTTGTTCAAATCATTTTGAAAAAGTATTTCACTCTTGCCTTGAAATTAATAAATCAGGCTGGAGCTGTAATATTGATGTTGTGCATTGTCCTCTCAGGTCTGGTTTTGAAGCCAGGCCACACACGGATAGTGCTGTGAAGGAAGAGGTCACACCGTGCTGGATAGGTAAGTTGTTCTGCTGAAATGAGGTTGCAGCTGGGAGTGCCTTTTTACCTCTGCTTTTTAACCATGAAGGAGAGCTGGTCACTCTGGGTAACAGGAATATAAGGTGTTGGCAAAATAAAACCAAGTTTGTCCTTTCAGTGTGAGGTGTAGAGCTGCCCTTTCTCACAGTATGTTTAGTGTATTTAAAACAGCCTGGCTTTGTCTGAGTGCCCCTGTGCTGGGAGTTTTGGCTACAGGTTCAGTGGGGTTGAGGCTGGGAGACATGCTGTTGTTACCTGTGTCTTGTTGGTGTGCCAGGCCTCTTGTGTCCTGGTGATAAATTCCCTCGCTGGGAACTTGGAAAAGGCAGCTTGTCACCAGCTCACCCCCTGCTGTGTGCAGGGCACTGGGAGTGCTGGCTGCATCCTGCTGGAGACATTCCCTGGAGATGCCACCTTTGAGCCTCCTTGCTCCTTTCTGGGAGAGTGAGACATGCTTCAGCCAGAGCCAAGAGCCTGTTGTTGGCATCGTGCCTTTAATTGCGCCAAAGAGAAGGAGGGAGGGCAGATGACTTCAACACGTAGTTGTTGGTTTTGTTTTAAAGAGCATCTCCTGTTTTCATGGTGGCAGGAGCAGGGACAGTATTGGGGCGTCAGATGTTTTGGAATCCTTGAAATTCTCTTTTGTATCATCTCCCTGGCATGGCCAGTATTTGTTGCTGGTGTTATTTTGATGTTACATAATTGAGAAAAGATTAGGACCATCAAATCTTGTGTTAGAAGTCAAATCCAAAAGAAAACAGAGCCTACCTGTTTCTCTTGGAAGTCAGCAAGGTGCTAGTACCAGAGAAGGGCTCATGCTGGGTTTTAGACACAATGAAAGGTGAGTGAGAAGTGGAGTGTGTGTGCTGCTGAAAGAGAAGTAACCTCTTTACTGCACTAATACCCACTGAAACGTGTTCTCTTGTCCTGGCTGAAATTTGTTCTGGTTTCCAAAATACTCCCATGGTCCTGAATTGTTCCTATTTATTTGTGTGTACTTCATGATGCCTCCCTGCTCTAAAAATAAAAATAATTAAAAATCAAACTAAGTTGTTCCTGGTAGACAGGGTTCTTTGAAGTTACTACAATATCCTGAATATAGAAAATGAACTTGAAATGTTGACCATATCTTAAAAAATATAGATTCTGTAATGTTTTATGTTTCAGTTTATTAATTTGCCTGAATAGTTCTCTCTTGAGCTGTTCAACTAGATTCTTTTAACTACTGAAGCTAATAAATTATTCCAGAATAATCACGAATTTTATTAAAAGAGTAATGTGATAAGCTGTTATTTCTATCACCAGTGACTTGTGACAACTGCCATGTTAAATATGTGCCGCCCATGTTTCTCCTAGGGGGGTTTATGCATTCAGGATGTACAACTCCTTAAAACTTGTAGATATATACAGCAAATGTAAAGCACTCTGTTGTAAATAGAATTGTGATTTAACTTCAGCTAAACACAAATTATTTTGCATTTCAACCTGCACTGGCTACTCCAGGTGCAATGTATCCATCCTACTCAGGTTTGCTATTTAAGAAAAAACCTGTGGAATCTGTCTGCACACTTTTCACTGCCACTGGCTTGGTGGCAGTGGGTAGGAGACATGTTGTTTCTCCAGCAGGAGGATGAAAAAACATTGTAGGCAGTGGTCGTCTAAAATACAGAGTAGGGAGCTTTGCAAGGGAGGAGGAGTACTAACTCTTCCTCTTGGTGTTCCTCAGTGACATTGATGGCATGTTTCTGAGGTTACACAAACACTGGTGGAACAGGGAAAAGGCTGCTACCAGCCTCCAAGCTTCCAAAAGAGAGTGACCCAAAATGCTGTGGAGATGGCAGTGAAAACTGCCCCTCAGGTTTACTATGTAGGAGCAGATCTGGAGAGTGCAGAAGTTGGCTGGGAGACCTGATGCTCCCCTGGTATTTGGGGCTGCTCGGGCTGGTGGCAGGCTGGTCCCGTGAGGAGTTACAAGAGCAATTTCCACCTCAGGTCCAAGAGAAGCAGTTTGCTCTAAGATAGCCAAGGAGTAGCCGCTTTGCCTGTTGTGAGAGTCCTGTGCTGTGCAGAGCAGGCAGGGAGAGTGTGTGTGTGTGTGTGTGTGTGTGAAGAGGTGTGCTAAGAAGGTTCACTTCTAAAGTTATGTTCCTGTCAAATAACAGCAATGCTGTAGACAAGGGCTTATGACTGTTGGCTTTTGGCAGAATCAATAGCAATATCAAGGTGATGTGCTTGGGGACCCCAGGGTGCGACATTTCAAACCATTAAGAAGCATAAAAAGCACAGAAATTTAACTTTTGAAGACTATTTGTACCCATAGATACTTCAGGTGTAAGATACAATTTTCTGTCCTTATAGGCATTTCCTAATAACACATGGGAAACAGGTTTGGCCTTTCTGTGGGGATTAACGTATCAGATAAAATATAGAAGCACTGTCTTACCTTCATGACTATTTGTTCTTTCGTTGCCTATGTCTAGCCCTGTAGAAATTGGTAGAATTGCCACAGTTGTTTTAAAGGTTTTCTTTTCCTGAAGGATCCTTTCTTACCTGCTGCAGCTTTCCATCTGCCTTTTCCCACCCAAGGTCACCGTGATCTCTTTGCAGCCCACAGGGCCTGTCAAGGACTCTGTATGGCAGAGTGCCTGCTTGGAGCCCTGTGCTATTAGCTGTGTTTTCCTTTCCTCCTTTCCCAGAAAGCAGGCTTGCAGCTGGAGTGGCAGCACTGCAGCTGGGCTGGCTTTGCTGAGCACCTCCTGGCACTTCAGTGGTGCCAGCTGAGAGCAGGGACAGCCCTGCTCAGGCCAAGTGTCCCCACAGCCCCACTGTGCCCCCAGCAAGCTGGCAAACCATCCTTGCAGCTTCACAAACGTCAGGGAGGTGCATTCCTGGGACAGTGTTCCATGTTCTGGTGGCTGCCAGGCTTGTTCAAGCTGCCCTTGCACAGCTCTGCTGGTCCTCACTGAGGTAGGGATGCTGCATACCCCCTTCCAATGGGTGGTTTGAACACCATTTATTCTGCCAGCTGCAGGATAGGACCATAATGTTGCTTTTTGAAAAATCAGTATGTCTGGTGAAGTTTTCAGTTTGAACAATATTGGCTAAATTTTACCATTGTTGTCCACTCACAGACTCAACTCACAGAGGATGAAGCAGAGAAAGTCATTAAAAATTTGTAATTGTGTAAAATTAATAATCACTTCTTTTAGCTTTTACTCCCTCCATACTAATTCCAAATGTTTGATTACACTATTCCACAGTTTCACCTCAATTAAAACAGGAAAACCACTGAAGGATTTAAAAAAAATCGAAGTAATGGTATTCACCACAGTATCCCTGTGGATTGAAATAACGGTGTAAAGGTTGGGTTTAGAAAGTTTAAAGTAAATTCTGCATTTCAAGGCTGTCTTTGGAGCAGTTATTTCTTGACTTCTCTGCATGGGTAGTGGCCATTCCAGGTCCATGGAACAGACACACATGGCAGTGTGTTGCATGTTGAGGAATGCTCCATGTGTGCACTTGCTGTCAGGAGCGGGGCTGGGTCTGTGCTGCCATCAGAGCTCTTTGTGGCTCTGTGCACTTAGTGCCTGCAGAGTTTTATTTTCTACATGCAAAATGAGCGTGCTCAGCAGAGAAACTGATAAACCACACAGCAAATCAAATCTGCAGCTGTCGGAGGAGGGTGTGGGACGTGTAAGTTAACAGAAGAGATGCAGTGAGTTTTGGAAAGGCAGGGCCTGGCAGCCGGGGGCGGGCCGAGCAGGAGCACGGGGCTTTCCTGCCCTCGGCAGCTCTGCTGCTGCTGTGGTTTTGGCACTGCTGGGCCCTGAGGGCAGAACTCTGCACAACAGGGAATTGGGAAGGCTTAAATTGGGTATGGGGATTTCTCCAAACACAGATAAATAACACATCAAGGGCTATTTAGGTAAGAGTGGGAATGGAGGAAGTACTGACCATGTTTTTATCTCCAGCGACCCAGGCCCAGCACTGGGCCCCACCACAGCCACAGCAGAGACCCTCCATCCCTCCCAGGCAGCGTCACCACGCCTCAAGGCACCTGAGCCTGGAATCAAAAGAGCTAAGGCAAATTATTTTTAGAAGGGCATGTAGGGACAGAACAAGGGACAATGGCTTTAAACTGGAGAGTTTGTGATTAGATACTGGGAAAAAATTTTCCCTGTGAGGGTGGTGAGGCCCTAGAAGCTGTGGATGCCTCATCCCTGGAAGCATTCAGGGCCAGGCTGGGTGGGGCTTTGAGCAGCCTGGTGTAATGGAATGTGTCCCTGCCCAAGGCTGGGGGTCGGATTCAATCTTTGATGTCTCTGCCAGCCCATCCCAAACCATGTTGTGAGTCTGTAAAATCCCTGCACTGCTTGTGCCTCTGATAGCAAGTTCCCTTGCTGTATTTTGGTGTAATGATCACAGCAGCATGCACGGGGGAGGGAGGAGGGTTTGTGAGGTGATTTGGGAAAGCCCTTGGTGAGGACCTTCAGCCCCCACGGCCTAGAGGAGCTGCCTGCCCCACAGCACAGCACGAGGTGAGCGCGCCCAGCCCAGGCTTGGTACCTGCACATGACAACAGAGGAGTTACACGGGGCTAAGGGGCTCACAGGGCTTCATTTATAGTAAACATGTCACAGTTTAAAGGCTAATAAAGCTTGTGCTCAGTAATGAGGAAGGCTGTTGCCCACATAAAAGGGTTCCCAGGAGCAAGGCAGGCTCTGAGGGAAGACCCTGCAGGCCAGCCTGTGAACACTGGGGGCTTTGAGCTCTTCAGGGCACTGCAGCAGGCCCCAGGCAGGGGCATGGGCTGGGGCTGCTGCTCTGGGCCAGGCCCAGGCCTCGCTCCCTTCCCTTGTCCTGGGTAGGAACACTCAGCCATGCTGGGTAAGGACAGAACAAACTAACCAGGGGCTCTCATGCTGCTGAAGGGACACCTTGCCAAACCTGTCAGCAAAAGATTCTTTCAACAGTGCATGCAAACCCCTCTGGTTGCTGAAGAGTTAAACTTCCCTGTAATATGAATCATGTGCAAAGTATCCAAATTTGGTTATAAATCCTGTTTAAGTTTCAAAGCACAAGCGTTATTGGAGGTAGCAATACTAACATCAAACAGCCTTGATAAGATCAACAAATTACTAAGCATAATTGTTTGTGCTGGGGTGTGTGCAAGGAGATAAATAACTCATAAATTAAACACCAGTGCCTGAGGGTGAGTCATTCATGGATTCAGAGCTGTCCTGACACTCACAAGCAAAAAGTAATTTTCTCTTAGTTCAGTAATTATGCATTTCAAGATATAAGATCAGCAATCAGTGCTAGGTGTGCTTGCAAAGGTGGAAGGATACTTCAGCTATTGGAGTTTCCCATAGAGATTAACAAGAAAAGTCTGTGGCTTTTCTCTGTAGTGGGGAATATTCAGGCTGAAGTACACGTCTTCAAAAAGATAATGACTAATAAAGGGATTAAGAATAGATTCAGATTTTGCTGTTATAAATTGACAGCATTATCCTGGCTACTAGTTTATATTAGCAGAAAATATGTCCCAAATTGTTAAAGAAAATCAACAATCCCCCTGTGATAAGTGCTGTTAGTCATCCAGGCTAGAGCCTGCTTCTGAGAGCACCTGGCACCTCGCTGGCTGTGCTGCAGCTCAGCAGGGTCATTAGAGCCCCTTCCTGACTTATTCATAAGACCCCATGAGGATCTTGGTCTAATCAGGGTTTTCCTGAGGACAGGGAATAGTAATGTAATCTGTTATTGTAACAACATCATCTTGATCTGCTTTTATTTACTAATGTTTTGCCAGCCATTAAATATTTTTCTGTCGAATTCAGACAGAGATCACACTGAGAAATCATATTTTTGGAAACGTGGTATAAATCTCACAGCTGCTCCACAATAGTTGCTGCTGGGATAAACTCCCAGCCTGCAGGAGACAATTGTGTAACCTACACCCTCCTGACCAATCTCAAACAGCCTCGACCTCCTCAGGCTGGGGAGTTTTCTGATGGGGGAAGTGTGGTGGGAATCCTCCTGGAGGAGGACGAGAGGTCTGTGACAGCCTTTGATGGGTTCTGCCTGTCCTCAAGGGTACTCATAGTGCATCAGTTTTCATCCACAGGTACACAGGAGGGATGGGAACACAGCTGGAATACAGTGTGACACACGTCATCTCCATGGAGTGATGCCAGTTCTTGTGGCACCTCCATCCCTGCACACAGCCCGGCCTCTGCAGGCTGCCTGGGCTCTCTGTGACTCCTACCAGCCCCGCCGTGCAGTCTCATGGTGCTCAGGAGCCTGCCACCAGGTAATAAGGACACTTGTGCTGTTGCATGCCACCTCTACCTGCTGTGTTGTGGGAAACCCTTCACCTGGAGGAGGTTTGTGTCCAACACCAGCTGCTGGCCTGGGATGTGCTTCTGGACAGTGTTAGAGGTCATTGCTGGCTTCACTGGCAGATGCCATTCTGGAAAAGAAAGAGAACTGTTTAATTTATATTTACTATTTGGGAAAAAAGCTGTAAGCACACCCTTTTATCCCAAAATAAAAATGAGTTAATGACTGGAGTGTTTAGCCCATTGGGGATGTCATTGTTTTCAATTACGTGCATTCTGATGGGAGAGCACAGATTCTTAGGCTGAATGGAGATTTGTGCTGCAGCTATTTGTGCCTTTTAAAACATTTTCTTTACTACTTTAAGAGAAAACTGTAAAATGACAATAATGACATATTATTACAAGTAAATTACACTGTAAAATAGCATTAATATTGCAGTTGAAACCTAGAATTTGAAATAAGATGGAAATATTCATTTGCACACAGCTTTTGTTCTTATCAAAAGCAATTTGGATTAGGAATGAGATTTACTTAGCGCCTGCACTCTCGGGCGAGCTAATGCTCAGTCACCTGGACTGGGCAGGCTGTCAAGCTCGGCTGTCACCACCGCCAGAGCAGCCCGAGGCACAGCCCGGCGCTCCGGGGCGGCACAAAGGGGGCGGAGGGGCTGGGACGGCCGGGAAGGGCCGGGCAGGGCAGCCAGGGATCCCGGGAGAGGGGGTCAGCCTCTGGTTGGACTCCAGAGCAGAGGAGGTTCTGTACCACAGAACGTGAAACCCACTCTTGTCTCCTCTAATGGAGAAAGACTAATAGGAATTAGAAATTATTAATAAACCCAAAAGGGGTGCGGGGTAGTAATCGAGGGCCTTGTGCCTAGGGATAGTGCTGAGCAATTGAACACTCCATTTCATGAAAATTGTCCCCTGTTCTTTAGAGGTCAAGGGAGTTTGGCCATATTTTACCTCTCCTCCATTCACAAATAGGAAACCATCAGACCCTGGAAGGGCCAGTTCTGTACAGAGCAATTTTGCACTGGTGAGGGCTGCAGGAGAGCCCCTTTATAGGGGTACATAGAAGGGATGGGGTATCAAACTGCGTTTAATTGCTCTTTGTTGGGCTGTGTTGGCATTACAGTTGGTTGGCCTTTCAAGTAGGACAATCTATTGTACATTTAATTAGGACCACCAGCAAGGCCCCATGAGCACCCCATGGCTTATGGGTCTTAAATCTTCCCCTCTCTCCATGCTTCATCCCCAAAGAGAATGGACCTCCCCTTCCTCACACCTCGGGCAAGGGCAGCTGGCCCTCCAGGACATCAGCCCACTGTTTGATGGCCACTGGATGAACAGGGGAACCCCAGGAATCCAATCACTTTTTTTTTTGGTCATAACTTTCATTATTTGTATTTGCATTTTCAGCACAAAAAAGAGAGTAATTAATCTAGGACAGATCTTTCAGGCAGCTTCTGCTTGATGTTACCCTTTCAGCCCTTGCTCTCTCTGCCCATCTAAATAACACAAGGCAGGCACAAAACTTCCATAGGGTGAAATAGGTGGAGAGCCTCCTATATTTCTATAACCTTTTGCAGCAGTGATAAATCTCTATTATGTGTCTTTGCTGTGGAACAGAGGAAATGAACTGGCAGGTGCTGAATCCTGTTTGTGCTCCTCGTGACCCCACACAGGTGATGTCTCTGGGAAACAGGAGATGGCAATGAAGGTCAGAAAGTGCTGCTGGGATGCTGCTGCCATCCTGGCTGTGTGAGGTAAGCCCCAGGCAACCTTACCTCTCCACTGGATAAATGGGGCTGCAGGGAGGTGCAGGCTGCTCCTGGTCCTGTAAACAGCTAATTTACTCCTGCACTACTGACACACAGGGCAAGCTGGGAATAAACCAGCTGGGAACATTCTTATTCACTAATCCCAAGACTGTATGAAAGCACATTTGGAAAGGATGGAGAAATAACTTGACCAATAACCTCTTGTGGCTCTGTGCCAGTCCCCAGCCCGGTGCCTGGGAGTGGAGCAATGAGCACGGCACCGTTGTGCTCCATCCCACCACCCCTTCCATTTCTCCAGTGAGAAGGGGTGCTCCTGTGACAAATCAGGCATATTGAACCTGTAACATCTGTTTTAGGATACAGGAGCACTTTGTATCTGAGCCATCAAAGACAAATTAAAAATACAAGGAGTTAGTATGGCAATGGGATTCAGAGGGTGGGATCCCAAGGCTGCCTACAGCTCCCAAGGCAGCCCTGCCAGAGCTCAGGCAGCTTGTAGGGTGATTCTGCTGTGGGGGCCCTGCCTCCCTCCCCTGCTTCTGGCATCAGCTTTTACAAGTGTCCTGTGTGCTCCTGATGGCAGGGTCCCAGTGACAGCAAATTGGCAAAGCTAAGTGGTGCTGAGCATTGCAGGGACTCTGCTGCTGTGCCACTGTTCCTGCAGGACTGGGGAGTGTTTCTAATGGGCAAAAACCTATTCTGGCAAACTGCAGTTTTGAAACATTTTTTGGTTCTTCCATGAGGAATAATGTGAGGTGTTGTATAAGACAGGCTTGAAAAATGTGTTTTTATCTTCTAAGTAAGCTCCTGGAATGGTTTGGAAGGGCATTGGCATGGCAGCAGGTCTGGGATGAGTATGTTCACTCTGAAATCAGTGGTTTTATTTTCAAAGGCAGTGAAGGTCTATTTGCAGGACTTGTATTTTAATACTGTATCAAACTGTATCTTAGAAGTACTCATGGATTATTTCTAGCAATCAATAAGAATACATGTGTTGTTTTCCACCAGATGTTTTTACTTGGGACAAAATATCTTTAAATACATTAGAAATCAAGTCAGGTACTACCCCTGACAGTCACAGTGGGCACCTTCTTTTGGGGGCTCAGAGGCCAGCACAGGAGATCAAAGGCATTTTGGTGCTTGAGCCTTGCTGGGGGCCTGGCAAGCATGTTGGCTCCCTTAGGATTTCCTACCCAAGTGGGGTGTAGGAATGAGTGTCCTTCATCTGATGGTATTAAAAAACCCAAACCCAAACCTCAACTAGTTATTCCAATTTTTGGAAAGTATCTCTAGTAAGACAGATATTCAAAAGCACTTTGCCAAAGCTGCTTCATTATAACAATGAGCAAATAAGAAAAAATAAGCAGGAGAGATCATGAGATAGGAGAAATGCTTTCTAGGTGTCCCATGTTAACAGAGGAGTTTTTATGCTTCATATCTGAAATAACCTAAATGGAAGGCCATATCTAGAGCCAGTTCTGTTTTGGTTGTCAGGCAAATGCAATTTTAATCATAATGATCCCACTGTATCCAGTGAAACTGCTCTGATCTTGGAGTTACTGATCTGCCTATCTTTGCCTAAAGACAAATACATTTTTATAAGCAAATTAAGGGTAATCATGCTTTAAATCTTTGTTATCCCAGTTAGTTAAATTGGGGTCCAAGGAAACCTTTCTGGCCAGAATCAGAATAGACTTCTGCATCTTAATTATCTAAATGTTTTTATCAAATTTGTTATTTACCAGAGCTCCTGTGATGAATGGGTATATGGGAAATGCAATGAAATATTAAAATGTTTGTGAAATATTCTTATATGTTTAATGATTTAAGGACTTTGTTCAGCAGCTGAGTTTTTGAGCCTTCAATACCAACATTTATGCTTTCACTTCTTCATAAACCCATGGAAACTTTTCAGAAAAGTTTTAACTACAATATGTCAATGAACTATAAAGGAAAGATTTATTTTGTGTATACCCTCTTTACCTGAGGTCCATAGTTAGACTCTGCATTACAGCTTCTGGATCTCATGTGCTCAGTTTGTGCTTTTGATCATGCCATTCTTTGCACAAAGCTGAGAGAATTTCTGCTTCATAAAGAGGAAAATACAGACACGTTTTGATGTCTATAGAAATGCATGTTTGCTCTTGTTTTTGAGGCAGGGGAACTTTGGGTTTAACATCTCAACAGTTTTTCTTAGGTTTCTGTGCCATCAAAGTTTCCAAGAAGGACTTAATGGGGAACAGAAATCATTTGGTTGTGGTGGTGATGGGATCCTTGATACGTTTTTCTTTAAAGGTTGTACATGGATAAAAATAGTAAGTAACCCAGTCTACTCATAACCACTTCATCCTTAAGTTCATGCAAGTTTAGGGAGGTGTAAGTGACTAAAAGGATGAGTGGCTTAAGATTCACTGAGTGATACTGCAAATACAAGGACTGAAATACCAAAGGAGTAAAGGATATATAGACCTTTGCCCATTACATCAAGAAAATGAAAAAGTTAGGAAGGGGGAGGGGGGGATTCCTGTGCTATATTTTTCAAGTCCTACTCCAAAAGGGGTAACCAGCCCATTAGTATAGGTGCCAGGAAGCTGCTTTTGTGACATCTCACCAAACACACCTACTTTCACTGGACCATAGAAAGATCAATCCTGTCTGAAAACCACCCATTACCTAAGACACCTAATTTATATTAGAAGCTCTCTAAAAGGCACTGTCTGGCCCCCAACCTTCACTGCCAGTGATAAAGAGGATGTTTTACACCATATGTGACACTTAATCAAAACCGATATTCTTTAACAAACCCTTAACCTCTAGCACACAGGAGTCATATGAGGCCAAGGGACAAGACACAGATCCAGCTCAGGGTGGCATATCCTTTGATTAAGATGATACAGATTTCCCATTTTTATCAGGGTTACAAATTCTGGATATATCCCTTTTTGATTTGTCAGCATTAAATTTCAGTAGAGGTTCAAGCCAAAGAGAGACCAAGACTAGTTCTGTCTTCAACTGTGTATTAGGAGATAATTTCTCTGAATCCTCTGCAGTAATGATCCTCTGATCTTCACATCTTTCTGTAAGCAAGTTTTCCTGGGAACCTGGATTTAAACTATGGCACAAACCTGGCTTGCGTCTGGGTCCTTTCTTAAGGAGGAGTATCTAAATACTCTTATTCTGTGAGCCCTGAAATGGACCTTTTTTCCTTTCCTTAGGTCTTTTTCAAAGAGGCAAACCTTCAAGTGAGTTCTTTCACCCTCCCTTGGATTTCTGGGGCAGGAGGTTTTACTTATGGAGTATACAGTACTTTAGATGAGGATTGCAAACTTCAGGGGGTTAGACAGTTTTCACTACCTGCAGTGCATTGGAATCTCAGTTATAGTTCACTTTACTCCTGGGTGACTTCCCTGTCCCCCCAGTTTTTTAGGTGAATCCTTGTTCTAGCATTTGCATGTGGCTGGTTTGGGCATGGAGAAGTCTCTCAAACTCCTCATCACACCGGTGAGTTTGGCTGGTTTCCCTCTTTGTAGTCAAATTTTTCAGCTGGAGTTTTAGATTTTGTTAGGAACATGGTTCTGCAGAAATTAATTCTAGTCACTATTCCTTGAAAATAACATTATTATTAATGTGTGAAGGAGATCTTGGAAAGGGTTTTACTTTTCAGCTGTAAGTTTTTAAACACTGGAGCAGCACATCTGTTCTGCAAGGCTCTGTGGCTGGCTGGAGGATATGGGCTCACTTCTGCCAAGTGCACGATATCCTTGCTCAGCACACAGATGTGTCTTATTTGGACTGTTTTCATTGTTATGCTTGTTACTAGTACATCTACAAGCAAAGCTCTCTCTGTGAGGAACTGTCTTTCTCCTACTTTTCCATAGGAGCAAGGAAGCCCCTCTATCCTCACAGAGAGGACAAAATAATCTACAAATTTTTCTAGCAAAAAAGGACAAGATTTTGCATGAGTTTAAGATTCCAGGGAAAAGAGGCAAGTAAGAAGCAATGGCTCTCAAACCTTTCAGACCTTTTTTCTTTAAACTCCATGAAGGAAAAGGGGCAATATATGTAGGCTACTCTCTTTAAGAGTGAACTTCAGTCATAGAAAGACCTGTAATCATGTTAAACTGCATTCAAAGGCAGCTTCTGTTTCATAAATGCAAAGCTGACAAACAGAAATCTGGAGGACTGGTTCTAGTTTATGGCATATCACATACATCAAAGGTCAGCCTTTTATTCTCCTGTACCTTGGTTTTAAAGCTTCTTTAATATACAGAAGCACAATCAAGGAAGAAAGACTTACAACTCAGCTGCCACTCCCAATTCCTTACCCATCTTGATGTCTTGATCAGAAAATTAATTTGGCCTTGGAATCTTAATTTTTCTTAAATCTCTTCAGATTTAATCAGTGTGTTCTGCTGGAAGCAATCTTTCACTTAAGATTTCATAGCAATGTAGCTAGAGAAACCATGTCATTTCCTGCATCAAGTACATCAAAGTTATGTTTGCTGGGGTTTTTTAACTTTGTCTCATGCTTCAGTTTTGGTCTCTTTGCTCTAAGGAAGGAGGGTGTTTTATTTCTTTTTCTACTGGGGGGTGAATCTGCTCTACTGCAATGCAGTCTAAAATTAATAAATTCCCAGGGAAAGAGGAGCAGATGCCTCCTCCTGTGCAGTGTGCTGGTACAGGAGCTGACAGCAGTGGCAGGGATGGTTTTCACAGCCAATGCCTTCTCTGTTGCACATGGTATGAAGCACAGCCTCTTGGTATCATTTAATTAAAAGGCAGAAGGCAGACTATGCTGTGACCAAGTGCTGCCACTATTATTTAATGACACTTCCCAAACCTGAGTGCTCTCACAGCAGTGAGAGATGTAGCCTCCCTTATCCCTAACTTGGGCATTCAATTTACTGTTCACAGTGTCCCAGTGAATACTTGGATTCTCTAATGAGATGGGAGGGCAGTTGGTGTTTCCAGATTTAAAGCTTGCTGTTGCAGAGATTTGGCTCTGGCATTCACAGGAGGAAGTTGCCCTGGGGGCCAGAAGGCTGCATTACAGCATTTGACAGCCTGCTCAGGTTGCCATTAGGTATGGGGTCAGCTAAAAGCAGTGCAGTCCCATGGCAAGGTGCCTAGTTTGTGGTTTGTCTTAAATTGAACCTTTCTAAAGAGGCTTATGAATGTTTGGAGAGAGTTTGCCTTTTATGGCTTTGTCTAAAACCCAAGATTTGGCCCCAGCATTAAGGTCAGTGCCACGTGCAGAGAGGAGTGGTGCTTGGCTTTCCTGTACAGGTGCAAACCCCACTTTTCACCCCTGTGCATGCTGCAACTTTGAGTCCCTCTGCTTCCTCAGCCTGGGAGGCTCCTCAAGGGTGGGAGTCCCTCTGAGGCTGGAGTGTAGCTCACCTCCACCCAAGTGAGACTCTCCTGCAATTCTCCTCTCATCCATTTGCCCCCAGCTGACCTTCCCAAGGGCTGGTGAACCTGAGATGTGGGACACTGCTGTGCTGGAGGCACCTGCTTCATCCCAACCGTGCCTGAGAGCACGTGCTGGGTATCGAGTGGCTGGGAGTCACCTCATGCTCTGTGAATGGGAGCTGCTGTAAGATGGGCTGCTGGACTCCAGGCCCCTTTTCTTCTCCAGTCCCAACAGGAGCCTGCACCAGCTCCCTCTCTCTTCCCTGCTTTCCTCTCCTTATCAGCTCTGTGACCTGCCCAGAGATGGGTATACACAAATGTCTGTACCTGCCCTCTGCTTTGCAGGATTAGGAAATAAGTAAAACAGCCATCTGTGTGTTCTGGCAATCACAACAGCATCCACAGAGCATGGACTTTGGTTCACAAATATTAATTTAAAAAAGCCTTCTTTCATATTTGTCTGGAAAGAAAGCTGGGACTCATTATAGCCACATGCTTTATGGAAGCCTTGTAAGTGGTGAGTACAAGATACCTGGTAAAACTTTAACAACATGTAATGACATCTGAGTTGTCTATTTTCTGGAAGATATATTGAAATTGCCAGTTTTGGCCTGGGATTAGACTGTAATACAGGACACTTATAGTTTTGAGAAAATTCAGGAGTAAAAATACAAAACAGCTTGACACAGAGTAATAGGAGAAGGGAAAAAAAGGCTATCTTAAATGCTGGTGGTAGGCCAATATGTGTATTTAGAAATTAAATCCTAAATCTGATTTGTGGGCTAGCAGCAGCCTGGGATGAGTGCTGCAGGGGGCAAGGGGCAGTTTTGAGGCCTGTGCATGTCCTGGCTCTCCAGAGGGCTGCAGGTGCCATCCCCAGCTGGCTCTGCTGGCTCCATCAGTGCTGGGCAAGGAGTTCCTGAGGCTGCTCTGCCCTCCTCACCCCAAACCTCCCAACAGACAGACTGGACGAGTGGCAGGAGAAATGAAAAAGCTGATGGCTGTGGAAGGGTTAGGATGCCTGTTGATGCCCCGTTTGGCCATGCAGCTGCAGCCCTGCTTTCCAAGAGGCTGGGGCCCTGTACACTGCCTCTACCTCTCCCCAGGGCTTGCAGCCACTCAGATCCCACAGTCTACCCTCTGTTTGAGAAGGATGAGGATTTTAGCTCCTTCAAAACCAGCCAGGAAAAGAATTTACAGCTCACCTAAATGTATCATGAGCCCATCTACCGTAGGTTGTTGGATGCAAGTATGGAGAAGGAACCTAACTCTTTCCATGGGAGACACATCTGTAGCAGACAGAAGGCTACGAAGGCATGTCACCCCTGTCCTGGAGGAGGGACAGTGCTGTGAGGGCCTGGCACACCTGTGTGCTGTCAGGTCTTGGCTGCGAGGTTCCGTTACTCCCCCTTACGTGCTTTCTTTCACTTTCACTGCTAATTGGCACTTTTTAGCCGTTTTTGCATGTGGAGTGTGTTAACACAGGATAGGGTTATTATCAAATTAATTAGGAGCTCCCTCCAATTATTCCTGCTGTGCCCGCCGGCTCTCCCCGCTCCCCCCGGCGGGCTGATTGGCTACCTGAGCCCCTCTGGCTCGGAGCGGAGCCGCGGGCTCGTTCCGCGCCGCTCCCGCCCCATCCCCGCCGCTGCCGCTGCCGGGCTGGCTCCCTGTGCCCGCCGAGCGCCGGGACACCGCCGGCTCCGGAGCCTGACCGCAGCCGAGATGCGCTCCCAGAGGCGAGGGCAGCTGCCCCGGCTTGGCCCGGCCAGCTCAGGATGGCTCTGAGGGCGGCGCTTCTCCTGGCACAGGTACGCACGGCGGGTTCGGGTGGGCACACGGCTTTGGGCGGGATGCGAGCGGGCGCGGCTGCACGGGGAGTTTATCCCAGCCTCGCTCAGCCGGGGTGAAGCCGCGGTACCTGGTGTCGGAAACAGCTGAGGCTCTCAGGCAGGGAACCGGGATTTGTATGCTGAAACTTGCAACATACAAAACCACAAAAGCAGCTGAAGCCAACCAGCATGTGGACATTTGCTTAATTGAGAAATAAGCACATAGTTGTGGGTCAGTGACTATACAGCTGATTGGCTGAGGCTATTTTATTTTGGAATAATTTACAGTTGTTAAATGGATTTGGAAAAGCCTTAATAGTGGTTATTAAACTATTGACTTAGCCTGACGTGTTCAGTGTAGTAATCCGTGTTTGTGTTTGTGCTGTGGCGAGGCTGCTGGAGCTGGGAAAGGTGCTGGAGCGCCGTCAGCCCAGGCAGGGAGCCGCGGGGGCGGGCGGCCAGGGCTGCTCCTGCGCGGACATCAGCAGAGCTCTTCGCATTTTATCTGGGTCAGAAGCAACGCTCTGCTTCCCCATAGCTACAACTTCATTATGTGCATCTCCATCACCATCTATTGAAACTAATTTAATGTCAAAAAACCCTCCTCTACAAAGAGTGACTTTTTTGCACCTGTGCAGAATCAGACTCGTTTTCAACTGTTTGTGCAATGAATAACTTCAAGTGCAGCACTTGTCGAGTTTGCCCTTCTGGCCAGCAGTTCAAACTGCTCACATTCATTTATACCACGGTGCAGGATACATTTGCTAAGGACTACAGAGCACATATTTTACGATGCGTGGAAGAAATCCCTCCAAATGAACTAAATATCTTTCCTACTCATCAGGTCTCCTGTCCACAGGTGACTTACAGGGCAATTCTTATTTTCTTTTTATTGTTTTCTTTTGTATGATGGTTAAAAAGGCAGTGGACAGATACTTAAAAGACGAATCCCCTTTTTCTGCTCTGTTTAACCCATTAAATGCGCACAGTGGTAAATGCTTGTTTTCCCTGAAACACCATTCTGTGGGCTGGCAGCTGTGTGGTAATGTGGACGTTCTGCTAGAAGGAATGAAGCTCTTGAATGTTTTACAAAAAATTTTTTTTTCTCCAAATTGTCAGTTGGTGATCAAACTCCTGTAGATGTCAGGAAGAAGGAATGTTAAGCAGTCAGATTAAAAACAAAAGGAAAAAAAAGAAAAAAAGTTGCCTCTCCAGATTTTGGCTCCCCTGTCTCAGACAATATTATTGTTTCATTAGTTGCCCAGTTAGCCAGAATCCCTTCTGGGACAGACAGGCCCTACATGTCAAAAGAAAAACAAACAAATACACCATCCTATAAAACCTCTCATCCCTGTTAGTTTTCAAAGAAAAATATAATTCAAGGCTTTTAAAATATGATACAAGGGCAGAGGAGGTCAGAGGCTCTGAGGGCACCTTTGGAGGTCATGTCAGAGGGCTGCTGTCCGCAGCTGATGGCTGCAATGTTTTTATTTACTCCCCATCCTCTTTTTAAATCTCCGCTTTGGAAACACACCTTTGGTGTGAATAACTCTGTAGACTGAAGGGGGATTTTGAGGCTGCAGGGGAGAAGAAAAGGCCCACCTCCTGAGCAGCAGTCGCAGAAATGGTGTGAGGCCTGTTGCAAGGAGGCTGCTGTGAAGTGTGACCATCCCTCCAGTCTGGGCAAACCCTGACCTGCAATGGCAAATTCCCTGCTGAGGCCCTTTGCCTGCCAGGACTCCAGGACACCAGCCCGGGTGCCTGGCAGGCTTGTTGATGTGCCAGAGATCGTGGTATTGCTTTTCCAGCCATTTCACAGGCCTAAGGTCAGACAAAAAGGCTCCTCTTCTGGTAGCATTCCCATGTTTTTTGTGTGCTTAGCAATGCACACCCAGGTAACAGCAGTGACAAAACTGCCTGTCCCTGTCTGGCCATTGCACTCAAGCAAATGCATCTCAATATGTTTTGGTGATGCAGGAGTTCACTTGCATGTGCAGCCAGGTGAGAGCTGCTTTGTTTTTCTAATTATTATAAATTTTTATTTACCAATTATTTTTTAAGCGTATATGGACATATTTTCTTCCTCTTGCCTTTTTAAGAATGTTCACTAGTATTTCTACTTTAGAAAGCCCATGTTCTCATTTCAGTTATTCTACAATTGTTCTGTAGAGTTGAGAGGTATTCCTGTATTAAATATATAATGTATGAGTGCACTCAATGGATATTCATGCAGTATTTCAAATGAGAGTTGCTACTTTTCCCACATGCTTAGTTATCCAATAGGAAAGAACAAGATGAGAATTTTCTATCATGGAATGAAAAGCACACAAAAATCTGGGGGCTCCAAGTATTTCAGACCTGTGTAATGTCACTGGATTTACCTCCTAATGCTCTGTGAAGTATCCTGTGTGAGGGCACTAACCTAGATAGTTTACGTAAGACTGCAGAAATTCAATTCCAGAAATGAACCTTCGTATCTCTAGGAACAGCTGGAGAGGCTCAGGTCTACTCATCCTGCTCAGAATGGACACGAGGAATTTGGATTAGATGCAGATGGAGTGGGGATTTTGTTAATGACGGAAAGAGAGGCAAACATGTTGAGGCATAACTGCCTGAACAGAATCACAAAATATCTGTGTACGTATTTCTGACTTTAAACGATGAACACCATAACATGCTATCATACAGGAGGCAAAGCATATGTAAACGTAACAATATCCCATTAACTCTCCAGCAAAGGAGAATTTTCATCACTCATTCATATCCCATTGAATCAGCACAAAGATTCACTGCTGGCTGTTAATTATCCTCTACAAAGATCTGGTTATTTTGTTCAATTTTAGTAAAGGCACAGTTGTTATTGTAGCGTGCATAGAGAGAATGGTACCTCAGGGAGCAGGGAATCTGCTTGTGTAGAATTTTAACTAGGAGAGTTCTGTTGCACTGAAGGGATTCATAGGGTAGGATTTTGATATGTGCTTCAGGAAATTAAGCTTTTTCAAGACAAAAAACCTTGCTGTGACTCTCTGAATATGTGATATCACTCAGTATTTGAAAGACATCAGCCACTTAAAAATAGCTTGCTGTTACTTAAAAGAATTTCTAAGACTACTTTGACGGAGGGGTAGACAGGAGGAACTGGTCTGCTTTTCTCTGAAGTCTGTGACCCTCCAATCACATCAAGGAAGGTGTATGCAAGAGTTCACAAGGCCCATTCATCTCCCTGGGGTTTCTGAGGGGGCACTTGGAGGCCACTAGCCAAAGCAGCAATCCACTTCCTCCACACCAGCGTGCTGGAGGAACCGGGACCTTAGACAGGAGCTTTCTTGGCAGGGCCCAGTGTCACAGCAGCAGAGTGCCAGCTGAAGCTGCCCTTGGGCTGGGTGCAATGCTGGAGTCACCAGGATTCACTGGAGTTCAGGAAAAGAGCTGGGAACAATGGTGGGCTATGCCAGGGAGCTGTGTGCTTTGTGCACTGAACTGCTGCAAGAACTGCAGTCACTTGGCACTTCAGAGGGCTCAGGAAAGATCTGCTGAAGGTGTTATTTTAGAGGGTGAGTTCTTTCCCACGTGCCTTCCGCTATCTGAATGTCAGGCAGGAGGAAGCAAAGCCATGAGGCATTGGGTTGCTGAAGTCACTGCTGTTGGTATGAAGCAGGTAGGTGGCTCTAGGCTCATGTAGGAGGACTAGCCTTGCTCAGAGGCAGCACTGCAGCTGCAGTGAAGTCAGCCTCGTTCCCTGTTTCTCATTTCTACTCAATGCCTCTCTTCTCCTTGGTTGTGCAGGGATAAGTACCGAGTTCACAGAGTGCCTGTTGTACCAAGTGTGCAAGTGGAAAGGACAGGAGAAAGCATGTAACCTTGGGTGGAAATACTGAGAAAAATAAGAAAACAAAATTAACAAAGCTGAAGGAAGATAATTAAAACTTCTATGAATATCAAGAATGGCTAGGGACAAAGGGAGCACAAAAAAGATACGGGGTCAGGAAAGTGAAGCAAGAGCTTTGGGGTGGGATATAAGAAAGCACAAGACACGACAGGATGATCACTGTTGGTCACTGAGACACTGGCCATGGCACAGCCCTGCTGAGGTGCCTGTCCCTGCCACACCACTGGGATGTGACTCTACTGGTCCTGTTGCTTCCTGCTTGACCAGACTCCAGCAGAATGGATGATTTCTTTTGCAGTCCCTTGTGGTTTATCCAGTATAGCAGCTAAGGAATCAGCACCAAAAGGCACAGTTCACTTAGGAGATGCTTGGATCCTTGCCTTGCATTGCAAAGGAAAGACCTGTGTAGGCTACCCCCAGAATCCCACACTTGGGCTGATTCTAACAATGAAATAGATTGATTTTACCTTCTGCCCATCTATCAGCACTGGGTTCAGCATTAAATCCTGTCCAGCTTGGAGCAGCTACTTTTCTTTGCTCCACTGTGATGGGAAGATTCATGATCTGGAACTTCCCACTCAGAGCAGCTAGAAACAGTTCATTAATGAAGTGTGGTATGTTGTTTCCTTTGCTTCTTTTAAGTTCTTTTAGAGGGAGGTGGGAGATGCCCACTGCCATATGGCCAACAAGAGCTGTGGAGTGTCTCTTCTATGATAAGACCTGATAGTTAAACCTGATGTTTGTTGCTCAAGGGATGTCTGTGAGCAATCAGGATTCCAATGCATTTCCACTATTCTACAGCTATTCTGCATTTCTATTTCTACAGCTTAGAAAGCATTGCAAGACCATTTTGTCTGTGTGTCTTCTTGTCACTAGAATTATTTTTTACATTTTGGCATACCCTGGGTTAGAGGGGAAGACCCAGACCATAAATGTTTTTGAGGTTTTAATAGTGTTACTACAAACCGTGTCTTATTCTAATAGCTGCTTGTAAAGTTCCTGTTTATTTAGGAGAGAGTTGTATCACATCTGTATAATTTTTATTGTGTAATATTAAAACATCTTGAGAGGATTTTAAAGATTTTTTCCTATTGCTCTTTAGTGATGAGTCAGAAAATAGTTTTGATGCCCTTTCTGCCTCTGATTTTCCTGGCCCCCAGCTGTTGTCCTGCAGCTGGAACAGATGCACACTGTACCTCCCAACATCTCACTGGCACAAGGGGAAAATAGCCCTCAGCAAAATTCTGTGGGAGACATGCTGTGCTCCTTGTGTAAAGCTGGCGGATCAAAGATATAAACTAGGGGTATGTGGGGTTTTCTTTCAGTTCCTGCAGGGGGGTAAGACTTGCCTTAACTAGATTTGCCTTCTAGGAATGCAAAGTCACTGTGGAAGAATGCTGGGTCTTCTGGTTTCCGCAGTGCTTGGACTGGTTTTATCAGCCTTAAAATAAAAGGATAGCAAAATTAATGTGCAAAATGTTGCAAGAGAAATGATCAGCTGGCCAGCCTCTAAGGGAGGTATTTGTACTCATGTCCTAGCAGTTCAAGTGTGATCAAGTTGAGGTGCTCAGGTGGAGCAACGGAGTGGGCAGATGTTTTGTGCTCTGACCTGAGGAGTGGGGAGAGTTTGCTTTCCCTCCTACCCTTCGTGTTTTTCCCTTCATTCAACCAAGCAGCCTGACCACCCAGTGCTGCAGCATTTCAGTGCTACTTTGCATCAGATGTGCACAACCCAAAGCATGGGCTTTTCTAGTACATAAATTGCATCTTCTTATTGTGACTATCCTAATCTATTTCTAAGAGTGCTAATTCCAGGAAATGGCTGTCATTTTCTTATGGCTCAATTCATACCATGGTTAAACACTCCACAACAAAGGAAGGGGACATTTGCTTGTGTAGCCTTCAGTTTTGGCCTGAATACTGTTTTATACAGGGTTAGTCTTTATGCACAAGGTAAAGAAGCACAAAGGCAAATGTTGACTGAAAGTCTGAAAGCTGTTGGAGATGAGCTGGGATCTCTGAATGTTTAAGAAAACGTGTATCAAAATCCAGAATAGCTTATTAGAGTAGTTGTGATCTTGATTTTCACATTTTGTGTTGTAGCAGCAGAGGGAATTCCCTCAAGGTCATTGTTTCCTGGCAGATGCTGTGCCTCAGTGGCATTCAGGGCAGCATGGTTGGGAAGGATCAATGAGCTCAATTTGGACCACCAGCTTTGAGGGGTTTGGGCCCCCACAGCAAGGCCTGGATCAGCCCAAAACACCTGTCAAGGACACACCTGAAGAGAGAGGAGCCTAAGCAGTGCTGGGCCACAAGGTAGGTGACTGCAGCTTTGGGCTGGTTTGTGCTACAGAACAGAGCTCCTTTGGGACTCCAGCATGGAAGCAAATGTGTCAGCTGCACAGGTGATGGATGGAGTGAGTAGTCTTAGAAGATACATGAGAAAAACACAGAGATGAGATTAGCCACAGAGGAAAAAGACCAGAGGCTGGATAACAATGAAAAAGAAACAAAGCGAGGGAGAGTTATTCCACCTTCTTTAGTATCATAGAATTATTTAGGTTGAAAAAGTTCTTTAAGATCAAGTCCAGCCATTGACCCACCACTGCCAAATACACCACTAAACCATGTCCCTAAGCATCCCATCTCTCTGGGCAGCCTATCTCAATGCTTGATAACCCTCTCAGTGAAGAGATTTTTCCTAATATCTAATTTGAACCTCCCCTGGCACAACTTGAGGCTGTTTCCTCCTCCTGTTCTATTGCCTGTTTCTTGGGAGAAGAGGCTGAGTCCCAACTGGCTACACTCTCAGGTGATGTGGGTCATGAGGTCCCCCTTGAGCCTCCTTTTTTCCATGCTAAACACCCCCAGCTGCCTCAGCTGCTCCTCATAGGACTTATTCTCTAGACTCTTCAGCATCTTCATTGTGTTTTTCTGGACACACTCCAGCACCTCAGGGTCTTTCTTGTAGTGAGGGGACCAGGACTGAACACAGGTTTTGAGATGTGGCCTCACCAGTGGAAAGAACAGGGGGATAATCACTACCCTGGTCCTGCTGGGCACTGTTTTTGGGACTAAAACAACTACCCAGCATAAGCACTGAATCAGAAATATTTTGTTTGTGTGAAGGAATCTAGAATGTTTTTTAGAGCAAAAACTGCCCCTAAAATGAGAGTCTGCCTCCTAGGATGGAAAAAGGAAGCATATTCAGCATGAAAGGTGTTTAAAAGTAGCAGGAGGGGCTTTATCCTTCTCCTACTCATTCTTTATCTTTTCCTAGGAACTAATTTCCTCATTAAAGGATATGTTAGGTAAACCATGCTAAGTGCTTTTTTTTTTTTTAATATCATGATTACACTTCAAATGTAAAACCACACGTGTTGCTCTGGGCTCTTCCTGGGCCTCTCCATGAGTGAGTGTGCACCTAAGGCAGGTGCTGCTGCCTTGCCTTACCCACGGCTCTGCAGGGAGCAGCCAGAAAGCAGCAAGGCAGAACGGCCAGGGGCCAAGGGAGCACTGGGTGCCTGGGACTGGAGCCCTCCTGGGAGAGGAGCTGGCAGTTTTCTATTTGACAGGAACGAAACATTGAGACAAACCATTTTTGTAATGGCCAGATGAGATGGCAGCAGGAGCAGCAACTGTGGAGTGGCCTCTGGACAAGAGAGCGTTACATCTTTGTTTTGGTTACTTTCAATATCTTTGTGTTATTAACCAGGACCCTGCTGAATGCCCTTCCCAGACGCAGGCAGGCAGCTGGAGCGAGGCGTGCCTGCGTGATCCCTCCCACAGCCCCTGGAGAGGGAATGCCTGGGCACCCCTGGGAGCCTGGCTCAATCCCAGATGCCAACCAGGGTGAGTGAAGGGAGGGTCTGTACGGCCACCAGGTCAGCCTGTGGGGACATCTTGATTTAATCACATCTCATATATGGCCAGGGGTATCATTGTATTTTTCAACTGTGCTTTTTCCAACAGTTTTAGATACCTCATGTGAGGAAAGTAGTATCTTTTAAAGAATACATTCTATATTTGGTAGTGAGTGATTTGAGGCATGAATGTGTCTGAAGGAGAAAGGCTTTTCAAGCAGCATGCTGCTGGCTCAAAGGATCCCACAAATTCTGCTGGGCCCTGCCTCTGAGTCGTGCTGCCCTCTCAACAGCCTGAGCCTTGAGGAATCAATTCTGGAACTGCTTGAGACTCTGCACGATATTCTTCAATGGTCTCTTTCTACTCTGAAAGAAAGATGTCAGAGAGAATTAACAACTTAGACAGGCAGGTGGCAAGGCTTGAAAACCAGAGATGATTGAGAGAGGAGCACTGTCCCATAAGGAAACAGCTACTAATATTGCACTGGTGGTAGGCTTGGAAAAATGAGTTTTGGGTTTTATTACCTACAGCACAACCTTAAATAAAAAGGGTGGAAAACCAGATCTAATTTGTCTTCAGCCAGTATATTGGCAGTAGAATTAATGGACAAAATGTTGGGAATGGCCTCTATTAACATCCACGCTGAAAATCTCAGGTTGTCTGTAATGCCATGGGGCTGTAAAGAGATACTTCTTACATACAAGCCTGTGCAAAATGGTCCAAAGCAGAGAGCATGGACCAGGTAACAGCAGAACTTGTGGGGGCTTTGTAGGATTTCAGCTCAGGCTTTGAGGCACTCGAGAGGACTGAGATGCTGCTAAAGTCAGAGCCTCTGTCACCATTAATGCCTCAAGTTGTTCTCCTTCTGCATAGCTACAGGTGCATGCTGGAGGCAGAAGCTGGGCTGGTGGAGCTTGGGAGCTGTGTCTGCAGCTGGTCTGCTGCCTCCAGGAACACCAACCAGTGCTGTGTGGCACCACTTTGCAAATTGAGAAGGTATGTGGAACATCTACAAGAGGAAGGAAAAATGTTTTCCAAAGAACAGAATGGGACACTACTTAGATACTTAGTCAGAAGAGAGGAAAAGAAAAACTGTTGATCCGTTCTTCAGGATAGAAAGATGATGAAATGGAGGATGGACTGGGATTAAAAAATGGAAATTTATTTTTTGGTTCTGCCATGAGACTTCACATGTAATCTCTGACAAGGCTCTTGATGCTCTTGCACATCTCATTCATGTATCTGAAATGGAGATCATGTCTTCCACAATCTAAAAAGATTTTATGAGTAGAACAGCCTCAATGGTTGGAGTCCTCAAGTAGGGAGGTAAAGTAGTATCAGAGGGAGTTCTCTGATTTCTTTCTATTATGGGCACTGCTGAGTTAGATAAGAAGCAAGCCAGGATTTCAAACAGTTTTGGAGTTGAACAGTGTTGGTATCCAACAAAGAGCAAATGTTTTTTATTGAGAGATTAGGATATTTTGTTTCTCACAATGTAAACACAAAAATATTGGCATTTGTAGATTAGCTGCAGCAATAAAAATACTTCGCACCTTCACTAGTTGGGAGTTCTTGGACTTGGTTAATACATCCTAAATGGTCTGGTACAGGCTGGAATTAAACACAAGATATTGGGCAGGGTGAGGCTTTTTCACTTAAGATAAAGCCAGTTCTGTTCTCTGTGAAGCCTCTGCTTGCAACCTTCCCAGTGATGACCACATAGCAAATGTGGACAAACCAGTGAGGAAATGGGAGAAAGGACCATCAGCTCACTGCCATGCTGGTTGCCACTGAATTTTGATGAGTGTCTGCCTCTCTGCCCCCATGGGAAACCCTCAACGTACTTTAATTCCTATTGATTTCTGTTTGACAAAAGTGATATCTAACTCACAGTTTACAGAAGTCAAAATCTGAGGTCCTTTATTCTGACTTTGATCAATAAATTTCTTTTCCTCATGGAAAGCCTGGGGGCAGATTACAAAGTTTCACAGATAATTTGTAACCCCTAAAATTGTTGTGGATTTTTGGTTTTGTTTTGTTTTCCTGTGGCCTTTAGAAACCTGCTTCCCAGCCTGCCTCCTCTATTGCCTGAAAACCATGGGAATAAAGAAATGCTTGCTAACTTCCAAATGTGAATTACAACAGAACTGTGAGGGTCTGGGTCCCAGAACCACAGAAATCAAGCATGTGTTTAGCTTTGAGTTTCTGCAGGGTCCTACTGCTCTGGGCCCCGACTCTTAGGGAGCAGTAAACAAGAAAAAGGTAGCTCTCTCCCTCTGGACTAAAAATAACTTGCAGATTTAATTGACTTGTTTTATTGTAGATGTTTATGCTGAATTGTCCTACTACAGAAATTGTATAATTCATCCAGGAAATAACATAGCTCCAACGACTAACTTGAGAGTCACATAAAAAATCAGTGAGTACTGCCAGCTTTCTAAGGTTTTATAATACTGTTCCCTTAGACTGTTAAAATTCTAGTCAACTTGTTAAATATTTACTTATTTAACAAACATGCTGTTTTAACTTCTCTCCTATACCTTTAAGTAATGAATGACAAAGCACAAAAAGAAGGATACTCACCTACTTTATTTTAGATTAGGGAAAACAGGGACTGGTAGGTATAACATACTGAATAGAATGGGTATTTATAAAAAATAGCAAAATGTAGGTAGTTTAGATGACCAAGAGTAAACTCTAAGAGTTTAGAGTAGTTAAGAGTTTAGAAGACTTTATTGCTCCAAGCCTTGGAGATTCCTTATACCTTGCTAGATCATTATTATTCTCTTAGCAACAAAAGATGAAAAAAAAAAAGTTGATAAAAAATCTCAGGATAAGATCACAAACATGTAGCAGCAAGAATAACAATGCTACACACATCCCTTTGTCACCCAGTGACAAGAATGGGCACATCTGTTTTACTGGAGTTAATCTTTTTGGGAAGAAGAGGGGAATAGGATTTGGATGTTGAATCCTTTCATTATCTTTCCTTTGTGTGGGATATGAAGGACAGTGAACCAGAGCATAGCTAGATATGGCCACAGGCATCCAAGGCAGCCTAGGTGCATTGATTGCTTCAGCACCTGCAAGCAAGATTGCTGAGCTTGAGAGACAAGTTTCCATGTTACACAATATGAAGAATAAAAAGTTCCTGGATTGTACTTCTAGAGATGTAAGTGTGCTTAGCAGAGGAGGGTCTGAGGTACACAGTGCAAGAAGAGAGGGATAGATGAAAGCTGAGTTACTGTGACTGGAACATAAAAAGTCAGGCAGTCATCCAGAAGGGATTGTGAATGTTGAAGCACCAGAGTTTGTCCCTGGAGATGTTACTGGCAGGTGATGAACACACAACCCTGGGGTGAAGTAAACAAACCTTGTCCAACACTACCAAGCTATGAAGAGGGAGAAATGTGACTGAGACAAGCACTACAGCAGGTAAGTGGTTTCTGGAAGATTGTGTCCATTGATCCATGGTGCAGCACTGGCCTTGGACTCCTCTCACTGTGTTTCCTTCAGCACCCAGGGAGGTGCCGGAGACACTGTGTGACACTGGCAGGAGTGTCTCTGGCAGACCAGCAGAGCAGGGGGCCCTGCACTGCACTGAGAAGGGTGAGCAGTGCCAAGAACTCCAACTTAACTTCCTTCAGCTGTGTCTCCTGCAATGATACCACACCTGTATAGCAGAAAAACCAGGAACGTTTAGAGGCCCAAGATGTGTGTTCCTCACCAAACTCTAAGAATAGTTATACCCATGGACATCAGCGATGTGACAGATCAGAAAGTGGGATGAGAGGCTTTTTAACAGCACTGATTCCTGCTACCTTAAGATCAAACTCCAGGCTGTCAGGGCATGAAGTTTATCTCCAGTTTGCCATGAAATGGAAGATGCTGTTTTCTCTTTGTGCTGCACTTGTAGATTATTGAAAGGGTATTCCACAGGACCTTCAAGAACAAAATCTGGTCCTTCCTTTCATGTTGGGTTTCAGCTCCTCAGTTTTGAGAAATCTGCATTAAAAAATATCTTTTTTCTCCCAAAGTCAAAGGGCAAAAGATGGAGTATGTCATCATCAAAGCTGGATAGCGATGGATTAGAAATCCAGCACCAACCAGTAGTCCTGTGAGCTGCAGATCGGATGGGGCTTGGTCCCCCTTGGGCAAATCTTGTTTGGATTCTCCTAGGTCTACATAGCTGGAAGCTCTGACTGCAGCTTTTCCTGTGGGGTAGGGATTTGTGACATCTTTCATCTTTGCAGCTTTCTTGGTGTTCAATAAGGGCTTAATTCAAACGTCAGTGGGTCTCCTTTTACTCAGCAGCTTGTTTGATGAAACGTACAGGAATTTTTCAGCCTTTTTTCGCTCTATCAGATGTGGTTAAAATTGGCTACTGTTTGTTCTTGTTCCCCCTCTCTTGCACAACATGCAAGTATGTACATGCACATCTGTCTGCACACATGCGCACACACAGAGATTTATTTTACATCTGAACAGATAATGATCTCAACCCCATTTTAATTTCTGCAGGAATCCAGGCTAGGAAAAAAAGTATTGCAATGCTACTTCTTTGGGAGAAGAAAAGGAGAATGAACTAATTTTTTTTTCTATGCAGTTTATTATTAATTACAGATTATTCAATTACCACTTTGCTTAAACATAGTATGTGTTGCTGAGAATCTGGCACTACTATTAAAAAGTAAAAGAAGCAGTGGGCTCTGTGTCCTGGAAATGCAGTGTCGTGCTTTTGCACGGCGCACACGCTTTGCCTCCAATGCCAGAGTGATCCTGCTGAGACTGGAGGAATGCATGGGGAACGGAGGCTTGCCACAACATCCTGTCTCCATTATGTCTTTTGGACCTCTGCCACAGAAAAGAAGGAATTTTATCCTTCATTTGTAAGTAATTAAGATGATAGTGGAGTTTGAATTTTCCAACTTTGTGAAAACAAACTAATAGCAATGATCCACTTCAATAACTCAGATACTAATTGACACAAGAGAGAGAAACAATACATTAAAAAATAATTAACTTTTGTTAATTAATTTTTAGGAATAGGAAGGACACCCGCAGCATGTGCAGATGTTTGCAAGTGTCATTAGACGGGGAAGGTTGTGCAATAGTTTGGAAATAGAAACAGGTAAAAAGGACTAGGAATGATCTGCAGCACATTTGAGAAGTAAAGTATGTGATTGCTAGAGAACTGCAATAAGGTGATGAAGATGTGCATTTTTAAAGGATGTTTATAGAAGCCAGAGGTTAATTAGCAGTTAAAAAGCATCCACTGGCGTTTTATGTGAGCACCATGAGTGTGTTAATTATCATTTTCAGCCTCAAATATGCCTCTTTCAGACTTAAGCTGAAACAGATTGATGATTCTTTTACTGAGGCGTTTCTTAGATAATTTTTAATTAGTACCTTTCCCCCCTCCCCCCAAACAGTTTTCTCCTATGACCAGAAGTGGAATTTCATCTCACTCAGCTTTCTCTTCCTTGGTGTTTGTGATGCAGTTCCAGTGCTATCCATGGCAAAGCAGGAAGGTAAGAGATAAGGGGAATGTATCTGTTACCAAGTCTTGCCCAAATTATAGATTCGGACTTTGCAGAAATGTAGACACAGGAAAATGTGATATAAACCTGGGAGCTTTCCACCTCCTTTTTCAAAGTTAGGCACAAACGTAATTTGTTCTGTTCATCCTAATGCTTTTGTCTACTCTAATAAAATGATGCTTCTAGGAAGGACCACAGAAGTTTTATATGCCCCTGTGACCATGCCTGAACTCTCCAAAAACTGGGGTTCTTCATAGGGAGAGTGGACCAGGCACCTGGGGGGCACTTAAGCCCCCAGACTGAGATGACAGGGGCTGTGTGTAATCCCCTAGCACCAATTAAAAGAAAATGCTGAGAACCTCTCTGAGGTCTGGTTACTCTTTGCATCAGACACCTCCCAGGGAAGGCTCTCATGTCAAAGTTTCCTGTCTAGCCCTTTTTTGTAGGTTGCTAACCACAACTTCTTTTTCAAAGATCCTGTGAGGGATTTTTTTTTTCCCCGAAGAAACAAAAAAGCTCCTTCATCTGAAAATATGTAAGAATTCAGAACCTACACAGAGGTTTCCAAATGACCTCACAGGGACATTACACTGTTCAGATCACACTGTGGCCTTCTGGCTGCTGGAACAGAGACTTGCAGAGAAAGCATGGGATGTGGTTTGGACTACAGACCCAGACTTCCTTCTCCTAGAGGGAGCCACGGAGTCATACTTGCTTTTGTTTTGGGAATGCGAATTCAGACTGAGATTCATAGAGGTAAGTCACTTCATCCCTCCAGATGTACCTCCCTTCAGAATTTTTAACTCCTGCCATTCTGTTTTCAAATTTTCAGCAAACATATGTGCACACATATAATTTGCTAGTCTCTTTCATTTCACTGGCCTCCTTTTCTATCAGTACTATTAAAAATAAACCACCAAATTGTGAGAAAAAATTACACTAGACAAGAAATACACAAGATTTTTTTCCCATTCAGATGACTTTATATTTTATCTACGTATCTATTTAATTACTTCCGTTCCAGTTTTGTGATGGATAGTGGAAGAAAATCTTTAGATGCTGTATTACTGATTCTGCAAGTCACAGTTATGTGGCGCCTTCATCTGAACAATTTTTCTAACCTTACCTAATGGATCTACAATTTTTCCCCCAATTGTTTATATGATTAAATTTTATCTGTTATGATGACCTTGAAGGGCACAAATTAAGGATAAACAAACAGGATAATGATGGGGCCCAAAGACAGTAACTTCTAGGAAGTTTGAAAAAAGACATCTATTTCTCATTTAAGAGGGGTGAAATGAAGAATGACTAACTTGCTAAATGGCAAATTTTCAGCTATGTACTGATCTGCTTTTTCCTGTTGCCTCTTTCCCAAATGGGAGGGAGATGTCTTTGTCTCATCTTCAGTAGAAAGAAATTTTACTAATGAAAAATATTCTTACTTAGATGAACTGTGCTGCCAGTTGAATAAAAACCACACATATTTTACAAGATTTAACTAATATACTCTTTATTTATTTCTTTACACAACTAAAACCAAGATAATGAAATTAAGGGGAAAAAAACCCCAAAACCCTCGGCAAGTACACTGAACTTTGTTCCCTATTATAATGACATACTTTAACACAAGGAAGTTTTCTCTAACATTATTAAGAACAGAACTTGTTTACAGGTCAAATACCAGATGTTTCTAATGAACTTGAAAATTTGCAAATATACAAAAATGTATCACCTGGGGAAAGTTACAGCTGTAACAAACAAGGAAGAATTTCTGATTAAAAAGGAACATGACTTATTTTGTCCCAATTGCTCAAAAAAATTCATAAATACAGTGAGTAGGTTGAAAGCAATGTTCCAGAGGTCTGCTGTCACATACTGTAGAGCTTGTAGAGCTTGGACAGACTTTCTGTTGGCCTCATTCCTTGAAGATCAGTCATCTGTGTTGGTGAAGAGCCACAGCCTTTAGATTTGTGCCTAACTGGGTTGTTACGGTACTTATTCACAGGTTCTTCCTCTTACCAGGCCTTGTGTTTCAGACCTCCAGTGAAGCACACAAAGAGCCAGGAGCGGGCACGTTCCTGCTGTGGCTGCCCAGGAGTTTGCTGGGCCTGCCTCTACCCCATCCATAGCTGCTACTGGATGCCAGCAGACCAGTGGAACCCAATGTCTCTCCTGCTAACAGCTGGATCCAGGTACCACACGTTTCCCTTTGACCTTTCTTTAATGAAGTTCTTTCAAGCAGAGACCAGTACTCTTAGAATTGCTTCCCCATTTAAAACAGAAAAATGCTCTCCTAAAATCCAATTTCCCTAAGTTTTATTTGTCCTTCATATGGTTACACTCGGATACCATCACACTTGTGCAGCAGACTAAACCAATGCCTTGATATTGCATGTGCTCTCAGGTAACATTTGCGTTCCTCTAAAGGCTTGAAATCCTGGGCTACTGACAAGATACTTTACACAAAACACAGCCAAAGCAAGTTCCCGTGTTGTTCAGCAAGTCTGAC
The DNA here is from genome assembly GCF_035770615.1 of Melospiza melodia melodia. Classification (NCBI taxonomy): domain Eukaryota; kingdom Metazoa; phylum Chordata; class Aves; order Passeriformes; family Passerellidae; genus Melospiza; species Melospiza melodia. The sequence goes on along the minus strand of NC_086201.1, from coordinate 20,944,492 downwards.
ACCCTGAATTAATCTACTTGCAGCTGCTCAAGGGAGCCTTACCTCTCTTTGTCTCTCCCTCCCATGGAGCTCTGTTGCTCCTTGTGTCTAGTTCGACTCAATTTAGCTTGCAGTATCAGAAGCATATTTTTGCAGCATTTTCTTATGGCAATGTCCATGAGCTGTTAGGCTGGCTCAGCTTCTGGGCAGACCACTCCTACTGCTAAAGCCTACTTCCTCCCAGCAAAATTTTTGTTCTTGTAGCCAGAAGAACAGGGAGGTGCTTTCTGGAGGATGATGACACAATGCCAGCCAAGAGTTTTCTCTAACCACTGCTGATTTTATACTTGCAAGGGCTCATTTCTCTATTTGATGAACTCGAGTCATGCAACTATCTCAACTACTCTGTGCTGACTCACAAAACCTCACAGGTCAACTTCCTGTCAGTCCTGCCTGTGGCCCTACGTAAAGATGACCCAATATTCTTAAGCAAATGGACCCATATGGGATGTAGAAATTAAGAGTACAGTATCTCCAGGACTGCTAGCTACACTCTTATTCATGTCTCCTGAGACTTAAACAAATTGCAAAAGCAGGCTGAAATTCATAATGAAGTTGAATGCTAGGAAGTTTAAGAGGTCTGATTCAAAACCTTGTCATTATCTTGGATTTTGTAGTACCATGCAAATGTTTAGCACTTAGGAAAACATATGGCTTTCCAGATTCCACTGAAATTTTAAACAGATTACTAAAACAGAAGATGGTATCTCAAATTTCAAAAGATAGCTCTCCTGAATAGTTAGGTTTTTTGGTGTTCTAGTTATTTTCTGAGGTATGAGATTGACAGATAATCCTGCTTGTTGTCCCTCCAGTAAAGGACATGTTTTAAGGTAGATAGTTGAATGGAATCCCTACTGATTGTTCATAGGCATTTCAGACCCAGCCTTTCAAACTGAAGTGAACTTAGCCTGAGTTTTCCTGGTGTCACATTCTGTCCCAGCAGAACGCATTCCTGTCCATCTTGTCCAGTTGCATTCTAGGCTTCAGCATGGCAAAACCACCACTCAACAGGAATGGAGTACCACAGCTGTGAAAACTGAACTGGACCACATTCCAACAAACCTTCAATAATATAATCCTTTAAAGAAATGCAGGGCTACCCATAGCAGGGACCACTAAAGACAGAAATAACATGTCATAGTTCAGAAATTTCGAAGGACTATAGAAATAGAAAAGCTATTTCCAAGTGTAGCAGACACTGTGCTGGATGGAAGTTGTGTTAAGACAGCGCACTTCCTTCTGAATTTGTACTGAACTGACACTGAGCTCAAGACTTAAACCAATGAGATATGAGATATAAGTTACAGTGGACAAATACAGCATTGAGCTTACAACTGAAATACAGGGTAGGTATCAAGTTTTAGCGTTCTTTCCAAGTTGCGTCTCGTTTCATCTGTCAAAACCTTCGCTCAATTTTCATCAGAAGCTGGAAAACATTGTTTCCTCTTCCACATTATTTTGCTACTTACCCCAAAGGCTGCATCTCAGTTCTGAAACTGCTGCATTTTGGTATCTGGTAGAAGTATTCTTATTATTTGTAGAGCAGTATTACCTTCTCTGTATCCGCACAGCTCAAATTACAACAAACCATTTTCAGCAAATTGATAGAGAATTCATCACAGGACATTCCTGCAGTAAACCAGGAACTGCCTAGAAGCAGGAGGCAAGGCCTTACAGAGGCAAGGCTCTAAGAATTAACTGGTCATGGTTAATTTATTCAGATCACATATGGATGTGGTACATCTTGTGGGCAAGCTCAAGGAAGAGAAAACAACAGCTCTCCAGCTGGGCATGGAGCTCAGTCTCTGGGGCTACTGCAGGAAAACCAGCACCTAGGGGAACTCAGATGTCCAGCTCTGATACAGCATTCCCTCATGCACCCAGGATTTTTCTAATGATTAATGTCTTAACGCTAGTATGGTGGTAAGGAAAAAAAATCCCACAAATAACATATTTTCCTTTTTTTTAAATTTTTTTTCTTCTTTTTTTTTGTGTTTTTTTTTCTTCTTATGTGTTCTTAATAGCTGCTGGGAAGCAGAAAACAGCCACATGTGATTTTGTATTTAATAATTCTGATTATCTTTACACCTCTTTTTCATATGAGCATATCTTTTTTTGCAACTTTCTTGTAATTTATCTTGATTTTTTTGTCTACTTTTTAAACATGTTATTAATATTCTGGCTTAGTTCTTTATCTGAATTTAATATAACAGTGTCCCCCAATTTTAGATATTTGACTAGAAAAAGATGGTTCTCTGCTAGTGTTAAGCCTGATTACACCTGAATTTTATTGCATGGGAAAACTCTTTCATACACAAACTCAATCCTGCTATTGGTATTTCAAATCTTTCTGTCTTAAAGCACTGCAGTTATGCCCCAAGCCTGCAATCAGACCCATGTAAGGTAAACTACTCTATTGACAACATCCCCCTCAAGTCAGACAGCTCTCAACATGCACCCACACCCAGCTGTAGAAGAAAGAACACCTTTCATATTTAGATTAAGCCCCAGACAACACGATCTTCCTAAAGCAAAATGCCATTGATAGTCTTTGGCAATAGCCTGCTAAATAGCAAGGGCCAGTTTTTCAATATAATTTTCCCCATCACAGCATCTTAACAGAAATTATTTCTCTTCTACATCAGTCTTTAAATGAGCAACTTGGTTACAGGAAGTCTAAAGTCATCAGTAATAGTTCTGGTTCCAGGATGACAGACTCTCATACGTTTCACTAGCAACTTCTGATACTGCCAAACAAACTCCAAGTTGTAGACCAGCTGTACAAGTCCTTTTTAAAAAATACTGCACTAGTCAGTCAATTTTGCATTTTCATTTTCTTCCTGAAATGTCCTTATGTATGTATATTGATGGATTTTTAAAGGTTGTGTATATTAGCTTTCACTGGCTAAAAATTATTTCTGACACTTTTTAGAAAAACATTGACTTCTGTTCCCAGTTACAGCTTTTTGTTTATTAAAATAAAAAATACAAATTGGAAAAAATTTTCTTTATGGCTGTGTTATCTATCTTGCCAACAACTAACTCTAAAGTAGAATTACACAAGACTATATAAATAAATAACATTTAACAGAAGGGGTTTTTTTAACTACCTTGGCAAAAATGAATCGTGGCAAAAAGACTGGGGATTAATTTACAACTTACTATTAAGTCACCTCTTGAAGATACTCTCAACACACCAGCAAAAGTAAATGGGTTAGTAATAAGACTATACATCATGCAGTAACAACAATCTGAATCCATCCTAACTTCCTGATATTAAATTCACAATTTCTGAGTGCATTTTTCCCTGTTCTGTAATAGTTTTTAAGTTAAGCTTGGGCAGTTACTGCAAGGTCATAGTGCTGGGACTGATTAAAAAGCACTGTTTATTCTCTGCTCAGAGAGGCTGTTGAAAATCCTGACCATACTTCTGGGTTTCCTAGTCACTAACTTGGCCATGAGTTGATCTCAGGAGCCTGGGACTCCACACACTCAGCCCAACTGTGGACATACGAGACTGTGCTCACTGTATCATCCTCAGCTCTTATTACATTAAAGATTGTAACAGGAAAGTAGGTTTGAGTTTTCTGGCCTCATTCAGACTCCTTGGAACACCACACTAAGGGAAACCATGAAAAAGTCATTCCTCGGGAGAATTTACAAGCTAAGGGTCAGAATCAGTGTGTCTCAAAGTACACACTGTCCCGTGACCCTGCACATGCACTCAGATGTGACGGAGGCCGAGCCCAAACTGCTCCCCTTTACAGGAACCTTTCACAAGCTAAGTGGTGTTACAGAGAAACAGGCCCACTAATAATCATTCCTGTATCATCATATACTTATGTAACGCTTTAAACATATTTCCTGTCTTAGTTTAACAATCCGAGAGATCCCAGTTTCCTTTGTGTTGCGTAACACGAGACACAGACCAGCAAACTGACGTTGAGGGGAATCTTATTAATTCTCCTTAACACGATGAAAATAAAGCCTGCTGGTACAACGTTCGATCCATGCCAAGGCTCAGGTGCCCAGCTCACGGCAGGTACTCCCGCTGGGAGGAGGTGGCGCATTACAATCAAACTCGCGGCCTTATCCGGGACGGGTTTTGTTTTGCCTTAGAGACCGCGGAGGTTCTCGGTTCCCCCGCCCGGCTCGGGCAGGTGCAAGCCCGCCACAGCGCTTATGCAACGGCGGCACGGCGGGGTCGCCCCGCCGAGGCGGGCGCTGCTCTCGGCGCTGACCCGGGCGCCCGGTCCCGCTGGGGGGCGGCCAGCGGCAGGTCCCGGGCAGCGCCCGCCCGGCCGGACCGGCTCCCCTGGGGACGCCGCGCCGACATCTTAGCGCCGGAGGGACAAAGCGCGGCGGGGCTGTCCGTCGGCCGGGCGCTGCTCGGCCGCCGCTCCGGAGCCGCGGCTGTCGCCGGCCGCGAGTGACAGCCCCGGCGGGGAGAATTCGAAAGATCGCAGCCCTGGCCCGGCGCCCCCCGGCACAACAGCGGCGGGGGCGCGGGGGGAGGGGGGCCGGAGGCATAGCGCCACCGCCGCGCAGCTGTGCCTATGCGCTGACGCCTGCGGGCGGCCGGGCCCCGCGGTGTCAGGGGAGCGCGGCGGCGATGCCGCCTCCCGGGACGGCGGGTGCCCGGCCGGCGCGGGCCGCGGCCTCCCGGCGAGTCCCGCTCATTGTTCCCCGCACTAGCCCTGGCAAACAGGAAGCCGCCCCGGCATGGGGCGCCCCCCCCGCCCCCGGCGGGTGACTGGCAGCCCGGGCGGCCCGTGCGAGCGGCGGCGGCGGCGCGGCGCAGCCAATGAGGGCGCGCGCGCGGGGGCGTGGGCGGGAGTTCCGGGCTGGCAGGCGGGCGGGCGGGCGGCGGTGTCGGCCGGGCCCCCTCTCCCGCGGCAAGCCCCACCTTTCGGCTTTCCCGCACCGTCAATCAAAATAGGAAAAAAAACCCGGAGTAGGCTCGGGCCGCCGCCGCCGCTTCAGCCCGCCGTGAGCACAATAAGCATGTCCCCGGCGGCAGCCGCCTAGCCCCAGCCAGCAGGGCCTGTGTGCGAGCCAGCCAGCCTGCCTGCCTGCCTCCCGCCCAGCCAGCCAGCCAGCCGGCCGCTCGCACTCACACCATGACCGGTACGTACGCACCGACCGAGCCGCCCCGGGGGCTCCCCGCTCCTGCTCCGGCCCTGCGCGTCCCCGCTCCGGCCCCGGAGCGTCCGTGTGCGAGCGAGGCGAGAGCGGCACTGAGAGCAGCAGCAGGAGGAGCAGGGGGAGGAGGGAGAAGAGGGGCAGGGGCAGCAGCACGGGGAGGAGGAGGAGGAGGAGGAGGAGGGCTCCGTGCGGGAGGGCGGGGGGAGCGCTGGGGTTAGGGGGGGGGAGAGGGAGGGAGGGAGGAAGGGAGGGAGGGAGAGAGAGGGAGGGGGGTGATCGCTCCCGTCAGTGACTCTCCCCTCCCCCTCCCCGCTGTGCCCGCAGCTCCCGAGAAGCCCGTGAAACAAGAGGAAATGGCTGCCTTAGACGTGGACAGCAGCAGCCACAGCGAATATCTCCAGCACGGCAACGGCGCCGCCTCGGCCTCCGCCGGGGCGGCCGCCCCCCAGGTGAGCGCAGGCCCGGCTGGGCCCCTTCCCCCCCTCCCCCGGGTGACACGTTGTGAGCGGGGCGCGGAGCCGGTGCCGCCGCCGCCGCTTCCTGTGTGCGCGTCTGCGAGGAGCCCGGTCGCTGTCCCGCACTAACCGCCACCCCCCTTCTCTCCCTGAACCCGCCCATTGTGGGTAGGACGCGCAGCCGTCACCGCTCGCTCTGCTGGCGGCCACCTGCAGCAAGATCGGCCCGCCGTCGCCGGAGGAGGATGAGGCCGCCGCCGCCGCCGCTGCCTCTCACTCTGCCGGAGCGGTGAGTGCCCGCCCCGCCGCTCTCGCACGGCCTGCCGGGGGGAGAGACAGCACAGCCAGCCCGCCCGCCCGGGGGGAGGGACGGGACACACGGCACTGCCCGCCCGGGGGGAGGGACGATAGCAGGGCCGACCTGCCAGGAGAGGGGTCCCCGGGCTCCCCTGCCTCTCCAGGAGGAGCCGGGCTCCCGGGAGGAGGAGGGAGCCAAGCTCCCCCCTCCCCCGCCATTGGGAGCGGCGCCTTCATTTACTTTCAAAAACGGGGGGAGGCGGGAAGCCTCCCTCCCCCGACCCTGGCACCGGAACGGCTCGCTCGGAACCCGGAGAGGCTGGGAGGCATCTCACCTCCACCTGAGCGCGCCCCCGGTATCCTCGCTCGGCTGTCAGCCTGGAGCCGCGCAGCCAGGCGGGAGCACAAAATGAAGGCTGGCAGTAGGGAAGGATGTAGTGAAGTAAAATGGCTGTTTAGAAGCGAACGCGGTGGTGGAAAGCTGCTTCCTGTATCGCGCTGTTTTTCTAAGGAGAGTTATCATGCGTTCCTCGTAGCGTTTTCTGTCCTTATCTCTCATGCGCCGTTGCCTCTGAAAGGAGCCTTGATGACCTCGGGACCTGGTGTGATGAGATGGATCTTGCAGGCTAGAAACGTATTCTTGCTGAAGCTAGTTTAACAATCCCCATAACAAAAGCCTAATGAAAACTCATCTTCCTTAATTGGTCTAGCTAAATCTCGTGTTGACATATGCTCATAAAATTCAAAGCGATTATGCATTTCTAAATAACTGATACCTAAAAATATTCACATATTTAAAAGAGTTCCAAAATATCTTCTAAAATGACGTGATGTCATTTTTTGGCCTTGGCCCTTGGAAAATTGCACACATTACCTCTAATTTTTTTTTTTTTTTTACAAAAACATCTTTAAATTTAGGAAAAAAAGTGCCTTTTATTTTTCTTCTTTTAAAGCAACTCTTGTTTTTTAAACTTGCTGTGCAACAGCATTGTATGGTGTTAGGATTTTGCAAATAGGAAGAAAAACTGCAAAGCATTGTACTGGTGGATGAAGTGGCTTTGTCAAGCTTTTAACAAGTGTCAAAGTGTTACTGATAGAAGTTTCTAAATACTTGCTAAACTTTAAAATAATTTTCATCTGTACATTACAGCTTACTTTACATAAGGGAAGCTGAAGCAAAATAGCTGTCTGAGGTCATACAGCAGGTTGTAGACTAATGACAGAGCTCAAAAATGTATTAGGATTCCAACCCCTTTTAAGCATCCTTTCTGCCAAACCTATTTATTTGCTCAACCAGTGTGTTTTAAAAAATGTTTCTAGATGTTTTGAAGTGCCTGATAGCACTAAGATTTGTTTCATACTACTGGATGCATAGAGTGCTGAAGAGCATAAACATACTGAAAAACAGATGATGGTTAAATGATTGCTTACTTTCCTGTATTGATCTTTAAGATTGTTCTTGCTGTACAGCTGGAATTGTGCATCTTGGGGATGGATTGATTGATGAGGAGGAGCAGTAGGTCTGACAGGATACTAGAATGCTGGTGCAGGACACGTGGTTCCTGGCAGTTCAAAACGGGTAAAACAGTTTTGATGTGGTACTTCTTTACTCCTATTAAGTTAATATGTTGTTGTCTTAATGTTTAAGAGGCTTTTCAGGGGAAAGCAGATGCAATTCAAGAGAAGCCAAAATCTTAGTTAAAAATCTAAATGAATATAAGCTCACTCACTACTTTCCATACGTGCAGATAGGCCCTTCCTACATATCTTCTGTGAGTTAGGTTATAGCATTCTGGTAATTTTTACACTCCTACAACCTAACTCTTGAATGATTCAGAATATTTTGGGTGGAAACTAAATATAAATTGAAGGAGATACCTAACAGTAGCTGAACTAGACACTGGAGTTAATTAATATGACCTTAATAAAGAGAGGGGAGGGACTAAAGGCCCTGAAATACATTCCTTCCTTGTGAAAAACAGAAGAACAAAAGAGATTTGGTGCAATAGAGTCTTTTTTTTCCTGGTCTTCTGTGATTATCATATTGGAGGGTGGAAGAAAGGAGGAAGCTAAAAAGTCTTACATTGTAAATACCTCATAAGTGGTATGGAAAATGAAATCTATATGCACAGACGAACGTAATTCTCTTCCTGCAGTTTGTGATGCTCATCCCTTTCCCAGGAGTATAGCTCAATCAGTTTGAGACTTCTGCATGGGTGATGGTGCCTAATGTAGCAGTGGGAGGGCAGCTCTTTCCTGTTATATTCTATCCTTGGACTGCAGTTCTGACTGCTGAACAGCTGGCAAACTCTCAATCTACACTAATGGATCGTAGAAGTCAAACTAGGTATTTCCTCTTAGAAGTGCTTGAAGAGCTTGCTTGTCAATGGATAGCGATACTGTTGTTTCAGGGTTGTTTTGTTACTATTTTACTGACATTTGCTTGGTAGAAACTGGCAGGGCTGGAGCCAGCATGCTGGGCTAGCATACTGCTTTCCTGGCTGAAATGGTATGCTGCAGCTGCTCCCCAAGAGACCAGCAGTATGATTTAAAAGCAACAGCAACACTCCCCTAGGAACGCAGGGAATATTGCGTGTCTGGGATCTGGGGAAGAGCTGGAGCAAATGTGATTGTGTTTGTAATGATCTAGCTGGCCCTGCTTTGAGCCCAGGGGTTGGACCAGGTGACCTTCAGAGGTCCTTTCCAGCTGAAATTATCCTGTGATTCTGTATTGGTATCTGAGTCCAGGCCTACAGTTTGAATGCTCGTTGCTGTAACACCACTGAAAGGATTAGTGAGGAAGTAAAACGACTAATGGAAATGGCAGCTGCTTGTAAGGAAAAGGAAATGAAGAAGGCAATTGAGAGAACTAAACTCAACCCTCTTCTCCTTTCCATCCTGTCAACGACCTGGCAGGTTGTCTTTAGACAGCAAGGTTTTCAGTTTGGCCGATGATTCTGGTTGGAACTGTATTTCTTTTGGATGAGAGGCACTAGCAGGCATTACTGCTGATCTTGTCTTTGTGCATTGATGAAGATTGCAGTCTTTCAGCTGTGACACCGTGATTTACTCTGCCTAATGATCAAGCAACCCCAGTATGTTATCTCATGGTGTTTGATATGAATGTAGATGGCCTTGAGTTTGTGGCTTACTTACCTGAGCATCTTTTCCTTGGTTGCCATACTGCTGCATCCATGGCTGGTTCAAACACTTGCCATGGCAGCTTTGCCGTGTGTATTGCTGCCTGCTGGTTTGTGTGAGAGCCTTGCTGGGATGCTGTGTGCTACTGCCTGACCTAGAATGACAACTCATGTTTTGGCCTCTAAGGATGTCTTTCTCTCTTGGGAGTTCAAAATCTGAGAAGTTTTAGTTTGGGTCTTGCTTTTTCACTATTTATCTTTGACTAATAATTCCACTTCAAACTTCCATATTTAGGATTCTTTTTTCATTTAGTTATAAATACTCTAGTTTCATTCCAGTTTAAACATCTGCAAAGATTTTAGCATTAGGTGAAAATGAGAAGCAAAGCAGAAGATGGTAAAGCTTTACATAAGGGAGGAAACAAAAGAGCAGACATATTTAGGTCAAGCAGAGCCTTGATGGTCAGCTGTGTGCTTGTAGCATGATCAGATGATGGTTTAAGAAGCTGCAAAGCTGAGATGATAACCAGTTGTTTATGTTCTCTTACTGCATTGTAATGCAAAGCTAAAGGCTGTCTTGGGGCTCTCATGCTCCCCAGGGCCATTCTTATGGTTGTGCTGGGTGGGAGTGGCTGGGTGAGCAGAGGCTGCAGGACTGCTGGGAGGTTGGATGGGAGGGCTGGAAGGCGAATTGGGAAGAGTGGCAGGCTGGCTGAGAAAAGTGTTGGCTCTGACAGCCGCCAGAGAACGGGAGCTGTCAGAGATGGCTGCCCCAGCTGGGGTGTGTAGATGCATCTTGTGTGAAGTGGGCTGCACTGATCCGCTAGTCTTTTTTAAAAAAACCGAGGTTGGGAGGAATTATTTATTTGATTTATTTGTGTTGTTGCTTACCAAAAAGATGTGGAAAACATTTGGACAGGTTAATAATTTGCATATGTGGGGAAAGATGAGTATAATTCCTCTGCAGTAGACAAAGCATTTCTGTGTATCTTGGACAAGTAATGGCTGGAGTGTTTTAAGACTGCTTTGGCATATCTTGAGCTTTAGAATTGACTACAGGTGCTTCACAGAATTTATTGGAAGTCTGGAATTATAGTTGGTTTATGTCTCAGAAGATTAACCATCTGAGGTGCACCTAGTTTAAACTCAGTTTAGGAGGATATAGGGATAGTGCTGACAGGATGGAGAAAGAGGAAGGTGTTTTAAATTTCATGTTTTCCATCCACTAGGCAAAAATATGCCTGAATGCCACGTGTGTCAGAGTAAACCATACTACTTGGGTTTCTGGCCTGTATGGTCATTTAGAGGAAGTTCAGAATTACTCTGACATCCATCTTTGCTTTTGTGGGTGATAAGATAGCTTCCTGATGCTAGGTTTCTGGATGTGAACAGATGCACCAGAACCTGTTCAGCCACTATAGAAAAGTCTGCCTGGAATTGTCTTGCTTCTCTCTGTTCTCTTTTGCAAAACAAAGAAATTTCACTAGAATGTGATGGCTAACAGTGTATTTGTCCTGCTGCTGTCCAGAAGCTCACCTTTTAAAATGTTCTTTGGTTTTTGTATTGCAATTATGTCTTTCTAATACTGGATCAGAGCCAAGTGTTGAAGTTATTTTAGAAGGTGCTTCAGGGATGTTCTTAAAAATTTTGGTTATTTCTCCTAATAGTTTTGGAGAAAGCAAGAAAATGTATGGTTTAAAACATTTCCATATTTAAAAGCAGCATAGACAAAAATGTTCTCTAATATTAAACATTAGCAAGAAGTGTAAGATTTCATAGAAAGTGTAGGCTGGTAGGGATGTCTGGAGAATGTCTGGCTGCCCCTCCTTGCTCAAAGTAGAGTCAGTGAGAGGAAGTTGTTCAGAGCTGTGTCCAGTGGGTTTGAATACCTCCAAGGTGAGAGACTCCACTGTCTCTCTGGGCAGCGTGTTCCAGTGTTTGATAAACCCATGTGATATAAACAAGGGGCTTCTTCTGACATTATGGGGGACAGAGTCAAAAGCCTGACTAATGTAGTGATGAAGAATATGTCTTGCCTAAGCCCATCTGCCAAGCTAGTCATAGGGCATTGTGAGGTGAGTTATTTCAGCATTATTTCCCCTTCCTAAGTGTAGGCTGACTACTTCTGAACACTACTGGTTTTTTTACCTTCAAGATTATTTTCAATTAAGGTTAATATTTTCAAGGTTATTTTCAAGGTTATTTGCTCCAGTGCCTTCCAAAGATCAAGCTGTAAGGCTGACTGATCCCAGGCCCTCTTTCTTGTTCTCTTGGTGATTTGATGGACCCTTCAGCAGCTGAGTTAAAAGCAGGAAGAAAAACCATTCCATAGAGTGCTAGTTTGGCATGCAATTACATTGAGATTTGTATACATATATAGATTTAATAATTAATAAACAAAAGATAATAACTTATGATCTAGTTAAAAATGTTTACTAGTTTCTTATTACTTCAGCTTCCTTGTTTTTGCTAAGGTCAGGGATATTGTATTGTCTTAATTTGGAAAAGTTCTGAACTTCTGCTGATTGATTAAACTGTTGAAGTTTTAGCTCCGGTTGTCCATGTCAAGCAAAAAGATGTAGATATTCTGTAACTGAGATACAGTTAGATATATTTCACCAGTTGGGAGTTTCTTTTAAAATAAGATTTTAAGCAGCCCCAGATAATGTTTTTTCCTCCAAATGCTCTTTGTTTTTCCAAACATTTGATTTGGGGAGAAGTATTTCTCTAAATTGAGTGGCTTCATTAGCAGAGGGCTCAAACATGCAACAGAATTAATTTCTCTTAACAAACAGCTTTGTGTCAGCTGAACCACAGTGACTGATGTTGAACATGTTTTTAAACCTATGGCAAATACAAGATAGAATGTATTAGCTCATACTTTAATGAAAGAGTTGAAGCAAGTGCATTTTATCTTGTATTTGTAATGACCTAAGAACGCACAGATAGTTTACTGTAGCTTGGTAAACACATGGTATTATTAAACCCATGCATTAGAACCCTAACTCTTTCATAAAACAACAATTTGGATGAGGCAGTGTCCAATCTTCTTCATTAGGTGTGTGATTTTTGAATGTTTAGGAGCTCGTGACTCATTCTCTTTCCACCTCTGGTTGTTTGGCTGATGCTTTTGCTCCAGGGCTAAATGGGGCCAAAGGGACTTTCTGAAAATTGCAGTAAAAAGCTGTCCACCAGCACAGATAAATGTTTGATGGACTTTTGTAATAAAATACTGATGGCTAATGACATGTGCATATTTGACATGTTGTAGAAACCTGCATCTCAACAAATACCAGTTTTTACAGGGGTCTTTCTCTGCTTTCCTACTCTCCATTTTACTTTGATGAAGCATATTTAATTTTTATTAAGTCCTGTCATTCAGTATGGTTTAGATCACTTCTGAAAGGTATTTTATCTTCTTTCTCGTATCTCCTTCCACATTTGACTTAATGTTGCTGCAGTTTTATCTAAATATATTGAACAAGACAATTACTAGATTTTTATTTATCATGGCTCATGATTCTTCAGGGATGAGACTTTTCTCTCAGGACATCTCTTTATTTTAGCCACTGGAAATTATACAAGGCCTGTTAAAGAATCAAAAGACAGGCTGAACAGTGGTTGTAGCTTTCACTCTTTGTTGGTACTTGACCTTTCTTCAGGTGGACATATCATTTCATTTAATTCATCCTATGCCTTGTGTCAGCTACTTTCTTTGCTCTGTTACTGTCTCTTTTTCTTGTTTCCTGATGCTGCTTCCAGTGAATTCCCTGTTGCTTCCTGTTCTCTCCTCCTTGGCTGAGTTGTGCTGAACTTTCCTCAGATCTTTGTCCCTTCCTTTTGAAACAGCCTTTGGATTGCAACAGTCCAGCCTTCTCTTAAAGGAGCAGCTGCCAAATAACTGCTGCCTGAGTACCCGTTGATAAGGAAACTGTTGCTTTATCTCTACCCTCTCAATAGTTTCCTCTGAGAAATGCCGGCTGAGACAGCAAACTGTGTGTTTTGAATGTAAAGCTCAGTAAGTGACTGGGCTGCAGATGTTGCTGCTCATGTATCAGTGTATCATGTATCCCGAGTTACTACAAAATTGCTTAATTGCCTGAGGACATAAAGAATGGGTATTACTCTTTAGTTAGTAGGAAAAGAAGTCCAAGAAATGTCTTCTTGTGTCAAGAGACTTTGTGAAAGAACATAACAGTCAATCTTGTTATGACAGGCTGATAATGACCATTTGAGATTAGAGATCATCCTCAAATACTCCTTTCCATACGGGTCTTTTTCATGCTTTAATGCTAAAAATTTTGATAGCTGCCAGATAGCTTCTTGAAAACCTCACCCTCTTTTTGCTCCTCCCTCCACAAGATTCAGCTGGTGGTGTCTGATACATACAGCCAGCTGTAAGAGCAATGAGAATAACAGGCATTTTGTGTTGTGTGTGTAGCATAGCTTCATATCCTCCTGAACTTCTCCATGGACTGACAAGTGCATCTAATAAAAGATTGGCTCTGTTGTGCTAAAATCCTTGCAGAGCATGTTTTGAGGGAAGATTTCACTAGATCATGAAAACGTGAGATGTGTGCCCAACATGAAAATGCCAGTATGGAAATCAACATATGTTTTGGGAGAAGAATAAAGTAGGTCATTTCCATATCACTAAGGAGACAGGTTCCCTTTGAAGTATTTCTGTGGAGGATATTACATATGAATAGACATTGACATGTTACTGCATATTAGATCAGTCCAGTTTAACCTAAGCTTTCAACATTTGCTTGTACATAGTTTTCAATCAGTGAGAAATTACATCAGACTTGTAATGGTTTATATTGCTTTTCTTTTCTCTTTTGTTCCAACAGCTATCAACACATTATATTATACATTTATTTTATAATGACACACTTTAAATATATAACAGTCAAATTTTTGCTTTTGGTATTGTATGACTGATGTTTACCCCTGATTTTTATAGATCTTTTGATATTTTATGAAACCTTCAGTTAATAGGTATTTATATGCTTGTGAATTGTGTAGTTATGAACTTTCTTAGCAGCATTTCAGCAACTTTAAGCAACATTAAGCACAAGTCTATAAAGGTAATATGGTAGCAGAGGAAAACAGAACTTGTTGCCTTCTTCTAGGTGAGATATGTGACATGGAATGTTACATGTTTTTCTTCTAGTATTGTAAGTTACAAGCTTGAAAGACCAACAATTTTTTTAAATTATGTTTTTCCATTGGTTTACTGTAGTATGGTTAAACAGATAAGGACACACTTCGTAGTTTTTAGATTGATGGTTACTTACAATTCCAGTCTGGTTGACTATGCAAATCTGTGCTAGGCATTGCAGGATGTTAAATCTAAATCTTAATACTCTATTCTGAAAAAGCTTGCTTTGGTAAAGAAAGGTAAGTGCAATTTACCTTTTCTTTACTGAATGAAACCAAATGCATAATAGTTTCTTTAGGCATCTGGGGTCTACTCTGAAACACTGGCCTTTTCTATTGTTCTAACTTAATGAAGGAAGATTTTTTTTCCCCTCCTAACTGAATGCATATGACTAATACAAATATGATTTCAGTGTAAAAGTTGTTAGTCTAGAAGTCTTCTTCCTTAGCAAAACTAACTCCTACAGGCTTATAAATACTAGAGCTTTGTGTTAAGTGCAGCAAACTGAGGTTGTCCTATCTTTCCAACTGTGTGCCTACATCACTTCTTAACATTCTCTATACTGCTGGGAGTCACAACATGCACAAATAGCAGAGTTGGAAGGCAGGGAGCTCCAGGAGACAGAGGCAGCTCTGGCTTCATGGTGGTTCCTCCACGTGTGTGCAGTAGGTGCCTAGCTGGGCAAAGAGTGTGTCTGAGTCTCAGGTGATGAGAACTCCAGCAGCCCCTGCCAGCTCCCTCCTTCCCACAGCCAGGGGTTTGGGTTACCCAGCAGCCCTGCCACCAGAATAACCCTGCTGCTGGTCACCTGACAAAGCCATGACACAGGAGCTGCATTTGACATGTCTGCGGGCAACGTGCAGCTCATGAGCCGCAGGCTGGCTACCCTGACTTAGGCAGCAGATCCTTATAAAGATCTGTATTTCAAGTTTTGATCCAATTGTTGATGGTCATATGAGCTGTACTGCATGTTTTCCAGTAGTGTGTCAATATCTAGTGCTGAATTGCATGACTGGTCTAACACGTAGCCTGTACAACATTTGTTTTAATTTTTTGTTTTCTTTTTTCTTTTTATTTAGACAGGGGATTTGGCTTCTGTGCAATTAGCTGGAGCTCCAAACAGATGGGAGGTCTTGTCTGCAGCTCCTACCACTATAAAGGACGAAGCTGGTAATATAGTACAGATTCCAGGTGCTGCCACAGTAACTTCAAGTGGGCAGTATGTCCTTCCTATTCAGAGTTTGCAAAATCAACAAATCTTTTCTGTTGCACCAGGATCAGATTCGTCGAATGGTACAGTGTCTAACGTACAATACCAAGTAATACCCCAGATCCAGACAGCGGATGGTCAGCAGGTTCAGCTTGGCTTTGCAGCCTCTTCTGATAATAGCAGTATAAATCAAGAAACTGGTCAAATTCAGATCATTCCTGGCTCGAATCAAACCATCATTGCCTCTGGAACATCTTCAGCTAATATTCAGAATATCTTATCTGGTCAGTCTGGTCAAGTCCAGGTTCAGGGAGTTGCAATTGGTGGTTCGTCTTACCCTGGCCAAGCGCAAGTGGTTGCTAACGTCCCTCTTGGTCTGCCAGGGAATATTACTTTTGTACCCATTAATAGTGTTGATCTAGATTCTCTGGGACTTGGCAGTGGTTCTCAAACCATGACAGCAGGCATTAATGCAGATGGGCACTTGATAAATACTGGACAGGCCATGGATAGTTCAGATACTTCTGAGAGGACTGGTGAGCAAGTTTCTCCTGAAATTACAGAAACTGCCACTGATAATGACTTATTTGTGCCAACGTCATCTTCATCACAATTGCCCGTTACCATAGACAGTTCAAGTATATTGGAACAAAATGCAAATGACTTGACCACAACTAGTGGTCAAGTTCATGGTTCTGATCTTCAGGGAAATTACATCCAGACATCAGTCTCTGATGACACGCCGGCTCAGAATATTCAGGTCTCCACAGCACAGCCAATTGTACAACACATACAGCTACAAGAGTCGCAGCAGCCAACCAGTCAAGCCCAGATTGTACAAGGTATTGCGCAACAGACAATCCATGGTGTTCAAGCAAGTCAAAGTATATCTCAACAGGCTCTTCAAAATCTTCAACTGCAGCTGAATCCTGGAACTTTCCTAATTCAGGCACAAACAGTGACCCCTTCTGGGCAGATAACCTGGCAGACATTTCAAGTGCAAGGAGTGCAGAACTTGCAGAACTTGCAAATTCAGAATGCACCTGGTCAACAAATAACTCTGACTCCTGTGCAGACTCTCACTCTTGGTCAAGTTGCAGCAGGTGGTGCGTTGACATCAACTCCAGTTAGTCTAAGCACTGCTCAATTGCCAAATCTACAGACAGTTACAGTAAACTCTATAGATTCTGCTGGTATTCAGCTGCACCAAGGAGAAAATGCTGGCAGTCCTGCAGGTATTTATTTTACTCTTTTACAAAAGATTGGTTTTTATTACTGCATGTTGTTGGTTTAAATGGCGATAATCAGAACATCATTGTCTTGCTATTGAAGCCTACAAATACAGTGTGTTCAACATCATGATGATAGATTTTATGTAAAAATGCTGGTCAGGTAGAAACTGTGACTTTAAAACATAGTCCTACCTCACTCCTTTTTAGCATGAGCTCATGTAATTCCCAAATAGTTATATTAGTTAACAGCACTTCAGTGTTTTTACTTAAAGGTTTAAGTACAAGAGAAGATTTGTATACTAAATTGAAAAGGGGAAATCTGGCTGTCAGCTGCCACTCTTCTAAGGCATCAGTATCGTTAACATACCCGTTCTTCCTAGTCCTGAATGGATGACGTTTCTATGGAAAATACAAATATTTCTGTTGATGCAATTTTTTTTCCTCTTAAAATTTTCAGACCCCCTGAGGTGCTGTTATTCATCTGCTCTTTCATTAAATTAATTTCCTTCTGATTTACTATCAATGTTACTATGATGTAGGGAACTTGTGTAAGGGTCAGTGAAACAAGCATATATCAAAATGGAGGCTATGCTTAAGAGTATGTGTGAATTTTCAGTACTGCTTACTTGTATTACATTTTATAGTATAAGTACCACAGTGTTTTGTCTTGGTGGAGAAGAAATACTGTTTTCTTAAAATAGGTGTTTCTTAATGTGAAAAGAAATAAACATGTCTGTTTATTTTTGATAAATTTAATACAGTCCATTCCTAATTTCAGGGCATAACTAGCTAAACAAAGAGTAAGAGATTATTGTAGTTCAGGAGGTTTTGCTATACCAGAAGCCACTCAAACACATTATTGGATTGTGCTTAGGCTAGTTATGAGGGGCAGAGTTGCACAAAGTAGCCTGGGAATCACTGTTTTACTATAGTCATGTGATCCAGCCCTCTGGTTCATCAAGATACTGAAGCATAAATATTTAAGTGAAGCATGCATGGTTTGTATGTCTATTTTAGCTTGCGAGAAGAATGCAATGTTAAGTGAAACACGCCTAGAAGACGTGCTGAGCTTTGTTTCAAAAGGCTACTGATTATAATACCTATATAGTTTCTGATACTGCTGTATTCTGTGTCAAGAAGCTTGCTTTCCCCTTTGAAATCTAAAATTTGAATTGAAAATACTGTGCTGGGATGTGTTTTAGTTAATTTTGTTTTGGAATTTACTTCTGTATTATGAACTTACCATCAAGTAAAGTCATTCAGATCTAGATAAGCCTACTTTTCACTGGCTTGTAGACAGCAGCACCAAAGGGATATGCTCTGCTCACAGCATTTGCTCTTCTGTCTGATCTTGATTCTTAAATTTTCTGTTTACAGTGACCACAGGAAGTCTTGGTTTGTCTCCATCACACATTGTTAGCTCCAAGGACATAGATGTCAGTAACAAAAGGCATATAATCCTGCATGTTAATACAGCTAAACTCAGATGTCAGAATCTAAGTCTCAGAAAAAGAGCCCTTTACTAATTATTATTAGCTCTCTGGTTAATACGAGGAGGATTTTTTCTGAGATTTATATTTAGTATAGGATCATGTAGCTAATGATATTGCTTGTGGACTAATGTAGCAGAAGCTTGAGAAGAAGACTAGAAAGGAAAAGGAGAAAAAGCAAAAAAACCCTGAACCAGCTAGGCACATGAGAAAGAAGTTGAGTCTGATCTGTGGTGTGTATCATTTTGTCTGTTGATCATTCTCAAGAGTGTTTCAATGGTGGTTTATAATAAAATGCTAGGGAGTTCCATCAAGTGTTCTTTAACTGTATTCTATAAGGAATTTCACATGGGAAGGCAAGACACTACATGGGATATGGGAGATGTGATTAAATAGGCAGAAGTACTGGATGAATAGCACAAACTCTTGCCTGAAGTGCATAGCTATAAACACCTGGTTATATTAAAGATAAGGTGGAGATTTATAGTAACATTTTTCCCACTTGTCTGGGAATAATAAATGGATTGGAAGGTATTAAAACTGCCCGTCCCTAAATTGGGGGAGAATGTAATTGGTCCTTCCATTATGTTAGAAGAAGCTCTCTTTTCCACAAAAATGGTTAGTGTGACACTGCTGACAGAATCAAACTGAATTATCTTGATTGACTTTCAGTGTCTTTTCCATATGCATCTGGTGTTTTGTCTGAGAGAATCTTTTTCAGAGGTGTTCCTCTCCTTCTTATTTATAACCCCTCACAACCTTTCTTCAGTTTGGAGAATAAATACACAATTAGAAGCAGATTATGAAATCATAGGGGGCTTTTTTCAGTCAGAAGTATATTGTTGTTTTACAAATAAGGAAAAACAGTTTAATTTTAAACTGAAAGAAGAAGGTAAGTGGAAGAGACAGCAGAACAAGAGAAGTTCAAGGGTGTGAAGCTACTTGATTCCTTTTTTTTTTTTTTTGTCCACTACCAAAGAGCTTTGAAGCAAGATAAGAAGGGTTTCCCTGTTTTTTCTCCCCCAAGCTGGATAATGCACTCCTTTCATACCAAGTAGAGTCAGGCTGTATTTTCTGTTTTCATTTAAGAAAATTTGTCTACCTGGGGCAAAAATAAAAAGAGTGTATTCCTAGTTTTGTGTCAGAGATGGCTGGTAATTATCTGAAGTCCAAATAATGTAGTCTGTTTTGTTAGCAGTGTGGCTGGGAAAGCAGTTAGGTTTTAGATTTTCATTGTTACAGCCCATTGTGTGAGAGGTGTTCTTCCAAGGCTCACTCCCCAGGTAGGCAGCAGAGGATGTTTTTACTGTGCTTGTGTGTGAGGGGGAAAAATGTTTTTACCTAGGTCCTACATTTTGTTTACATAATGGAAAACCATTGAAACCCTAATACAAAACGAATAGCTTTGTCCAGTAAATATACAGTTTTCTTCAAAAGATGTCCAGTAATTAAGTTTGTACCAAAATGTCCATTCTACAAGGCACACGTATGCACTGACCTACATTGCAGTGAATTTGTTCTGGAAAGTTTTGGCCAAGCTTGTTTTTCTCAGGATGTTTATTAGAGCTCATGTTCCTCATTGTGCTCAGTGTTGTGGTGACCAGGGGAAGGGTATTGGTTACTCACAGCCAGGACTCCTCAGCATTGCTTTTCTAGCAAAAAGCTGTATCAAATAGTGTCTATATGTTAAGCACTGCAGGGAGACACCTTTCTCACCTGAGTATTGGCTTCACTCTTCTGGTCTTGAGAGGAAATTAAACCTGAGAAAGCTCTCTAGAAGTGTACTTCTTTTGTTGGCAGTTTGTAATAAAATACTGTGTTTTGTATAACAAACAGAGCCATTACATGCACAGTTCACATTACTCTTTAGTGACTTGCCTGGTCAAGAAAGGTGGAGTTTTTTATTAGCATGTTTATATAGATTTCTTCTTCAAACATTTCATATAATGTAGTGTTTATTTTGGAAAACTTTCAGGAACTGAAATGTACCAACTTGGCCTTCATGTTTCTGATCCTGTAAGTTTTGTCAGTTTGGAAGAATTTTAAAGTTACTGGATTTTCCCCCTGCCCTCAAGCCATTGTCCAGCTAAAGGAAACTTAATGATGTTAATAAAATTCTAATTGTAATAGTGTCTCAGCTAATTTATTAATGTAGTGAATCACTTTGGAATTGGTTATTTCCTGGAAAAAATGGCTTGGGATCAAGCCATATATATGCATATATATGCAACCTATATAAGACCTTTACCAGGTCTTGTATAGGTTGCAATAACTTGTAATAGGATGCTGGATAATTTTTTTACATACTTCTTTTGACCAATGCAGTAGCACCTGAAGACACTAGCAAATGACATGAAAGAAGGTAGCATTGGCTTGAGAATGGACTACTGCTTATCAACTCAGACACACTCACCTGGAAGATTCATTCATTTTAGTAGAAAAAAACTCTAGCCTACAAACAGTTTTCCAGGTTGGTCTACAGCTGGAATCAAGTCAAATGGATTCCTTTCAAGAGTTGACTGAAGTGTCACTCCAACGCTGAGGTCTTCATTCCTACATCTCTCTTCCCAGCTGCTGTTCTGCAGCAGTGTACACAGCTCCTGAAGGACTCATCTTGCTGCTATTGACCCTCCAGTCAGGGCTGTAGCTGGCTTGCCCAGCTGCTATGAGTGGGAGTGGCTGCCTGTGTGTGGTGGCAGCTCCATCCCATCCCATCCCATCCCATCCCATCCCATCCCATCCCATCCCATCCCATCCCATCCCATCCCATCCCATCCCATCCCATCCCATCCCATCCCATCCCATCCCATCCCATCCCATTCCTGCCGCAGTCTGACGGCTTTGGCATGCCGGAGTAATTCAGCTATTCTAAATTTGACCAAAACATTGGCTGACAATTTTCAAGGTAAATAGTTGCCCAAGAGACAATTTATTATGTGTCTGCTGATACCTGGTGAGGCTTTGGTCTAATATCTGTTTCCTAAAACAGTCTAAATGCTGAAACAAACAAAATAAAAAATGAAGTATTCACAGTTTTACTTGCTGGGATGGTTGTTTCAATGTTTTAGTGTTTCTGATGAAGTAGTGCAGAGTGCTACTTAAAGCATAGCTTTCTTCCAGCATCTAGAACTTTTCAAACAGTTTTGATTGGTTTTCGGTGTTTCACAGCTTAGTTTTTTTCTTTATAACTTTCAGTTTTTAACCTTATTAATTTTAATTTCAATTATGCGGTTTTTCCTTCTAAGGCATTCTTTATAACAAGACTTTGAGACAAGGGCATGGTATAATTTTGAAATAGAATCTGATTTACAAAAGAGAAAAGTCTTATGAAATGCATGAAGTAAACTGAAGTAGTGATGTTTAGTAAATATTTTTATCTGTCAAAGTCTCTCTCTGGCTATCCAATTTTCATTTGAGGCATTTAGTTTTTATGTTACAAAATCAAAACAGTTGAAACAATTCTTCCCACTATTTTCTTAATATGAAAATTAAATTGGAAACGGATGAGTTTAAGTTAGTGTGGGAATTAGAGCTATTTATGTACCAATCTTGTGTAAATAGTTTGCTGTCAGCATGCTTAAATTACATTCCTTATTTTAGCATCATTTTCAAAGGAAATTAATAAATTGTGGAAGAATTAGATGATCATGCTTTTTGTGTTTCGCAGTTGTGCTTATAACAGCACATAGTAAATTATCTCACTTAAAGTTTGCAGAACTTCAGTTAGTCTGGTTAATTTTTTAGTGCAATATTTATTGTGGAATAGAAGGATCTTTTTTCTTCAAATTCTTGAAAATATTGAATTGTTGCATCCTTCCTCTACATTAGTACTTCATGGGCTTTTCTCCTCTTGGTTCCAAAACTGCTTATTAATGAATTTTCTTCACAGCTGGTGGTGGGAAGGTGAAAGTTTTTTGCATGTATGTTACTCGTAAGTAAATATAGGTCATGTATGCTGAGTGTCTGGGAGTGCAGTATAGATTCTAAGAGCTAAGGGGGTTAGCTTGAGTTACCTTAGTCTCAGATATGCTCAGGATGTTCACAAAAGAGTATATTTCCAGTTTCAGGTACACATTCCTTTTGCAAGATACCCTGGCACAAAATGAATACTCTCATATACCTGTGGGGATCTATGGCAAGTATCCATGGAATGAAAGAGGGAAGAGATTTTATTTCCAGAACTGCTACAATGTAAGAAGAAGGCTGGAAACTTGTCTTGTGTCTTTTTTCAGTCTCAGCACTTTAGGGCCATTGTTTCAGGTCCTGTGCAGTTTTCTTGCCTCTTGAACCTCCTGGCAGGATCACATATTTTGTTCTGATGTCTGAGATCAGAACCAAACTTGTCACTGCATCTGGCTTATAGAAAGTATCTGAAGTTTCTTGCAAGGACAATGACAGTCTTTTTATAATGCTAGGAGTACTCACCAGGACCCTAGTTGTGATTGCCCTCTTGAAGATCAGGCTGGGTTGTAGGTGGGTTGTCTTTTACTGCTTGTAGAAGACTCATATTTTTTCAAAAGGCAGTAATTTCAAGAGTAAAAGATAATCAAAATGCACATTGTCAATGGCATTGTCATATTTTATCATAGAGAAATGATAGTTCTCAACCTGCATCTAAAATTCATGCCAGTATTTAATTCATGTATTCCAAGTATGTCTTGTACTTCATTTAATCAAAGTGTTTTCCTGTATCCTAGTAAGACACTCGCTGTGCAGAACTCTCAAGTATATTATATCAACAACAGTGTCATCATTGATTTAAATAAAAAAATTAGTTTTTAATCTAATTGTTCATATAATTGCATTTTGAGTGCACTAATTCTGTCCCTACTTCTTTGAGTCTTTGTTTACTCTTTTTCAGTGTTATCACAGTATTAACTTTTTTCAAACCCACTGGAGCATTCACATGGCCAAAGGCTCACAGCATTAAAACTGGAGAGCTCTTCAGCCTTCTCTTAAAAAGTGTCAAATGAAAATTATCATTCTGTTGATTTATTAAGTGTTTACTTCCGTAGCTGTTTTTACTGTCAGTGGGAAGCTTTTCATTGTCATCTAGTAGTGGGACAATTATTTGGCTTTTACTTAAATACAGGACAGAAACACTTACTGAACAGTTTTGTCTTCCTGAATTACTGCTGACAATTCTGTTGTTTGACCCTAGTAGCAGTCAGATACTCTTCTATGTGGAAGCATTTTGTCCTCCTGGTCAGAGAATTCGCTGTCCACTTGCTTTCCTTACATATTTCTGGAGTTAGCGGCTTCTTCAGTATTAAGCATGGTCAACTCTTCTTCCCCTATTTAGTTAGACCTTCTTAGATTTTCAGCTTTGAGGAGAATAGAAAAAGTAAGTGCATGCTGGAGCAGGCATTACTGTCTATAAGAATCCAGAATCTGTAGACATCTCAGGTGAGTACAGTTACTGTAGGGCAAGTAACTGTTCCTTGATGCGTAGTGTGTTCCTTGAGGTAGCACTGCCTGAAGAACTTTAATCATTTAAATACTTAAATATTTGCTTTAGAGTAATGTATAGGATCAGTTGGCAATACACTGTGTGGCATTTCTTGCAAGGAAACAAATCTGTTACTGTATTTTTAATAATTTTGCTGGTACTGCTTGAGCACTGTAAGGTCCTGCTCTTAGGCTTGTACACCACAGTTATTTTTCCTCTGAAACTTAAAGTCTGATTTAGAGCTCTTGAATCTAGATGACAGTCTTTTTTCTGAGTTGAGGTTCACCAGTATTTCAAGATGATGCTTTGCAGTGTACCTCATGTTGCCTTGTAATTTATTGTGTAATAAAAATGTCTAAATTCACACTTAAGATTTGGGGGCAAATCAGAGTAGAAATCATTATTTCTGTTGAGTTTCCTGTCTGAAAGGCTTGAACAGCTGGTCAGCTAGTAGAGGAAGTTTGATTTAGATAGTTCAGTTTAGATGGGGAAGAACAAGAACAGTGTCTTAGGAAATTTAAATTCCAAGGGAATGTGGGTTGAACTGTAGAGAAAACAGAAAACAACAGGAGAAGATGGAAAGGAAATGGAAATGAACATCTCTTTTACATATCTTTTCTTGGGAAAGGTAGGAAGGGAAGCCCCTATTTGGAAAAATAAACAATCAGAAACAATTTAAATGGCAGTCAAATTGTGATTTTATGAGGAAATTTGTGGGAAGGTATGTGCAGTGCTGCTGAAAATCTTTTTTCAGTTCAAACCATATTTCTGCTTCTCTGATCAGGAACTTGTAAAGCTTGGCTGAGTGAAAGCGCAGGGTGGCTTTCAGCATCTAGGAAGAGCAGCTGAACTGGAAGCTCACAATTTGCAGACTGTTATAATGTAATAAAGTGTGCCTTTGTGACATTCTGCAAAGGCAGATATATTAAAAAATCTGTGTCCTCTTCCCTTTTCAGTTTACCCCTGTTTCTGTGGCTCTTGGGCAAACTAAAACTTTTTCCATAGATGAAGAAATTCTTAAGTTCTGTTTGAAACAGACGAAGACATAATGTGAAGATTAGTTGATGCATTCATCTGATACCTGGAGAAGTAGGTAAATGACCTGGGTATAGGAGTGGACAACAGTATGTCTCTCCACCTAGATTATAGTTCACGTGTACTCAAGAATAGTTGAAACTGTGTTTCCATCTGCATTGTTTCATCCTGTCAGTTTAGTTACCCTTCTCTGAAACACTTTAAACAAATCTCTTGCTTATTGGTTTTATTTGCCAAATGTACTCAGTCTTGTTCCGTATTGTAGCCAGCTCTGGACTTTCTGTGACTATGAAATACTACCTTTGGATCAGAATTATTCACCAAGATCCCAATTTCCATCTTGGAAAAGCCAAACCTAAACCAAATCTAGCACACTAGACAGGAAGCAGAGCTTGAACCCAATATATGTTTTTCAGAATCTATTGGCAGTTTGCAACAATAACTTTGTCTAAAGTTCACCTTCATGCTTACCTAGAACTAAGTCTCGAATTTAAAAGTAAGGGCATATAGAGATTTGAAAGCATGGAAATAAAAGACTAATGAAGAAAATGTAACCTTTATGTAGCCTTGGTAGAAGACAAAAGTAGCCTCAAATTTTCTAGTGTTTGCATCATCTTGTCATGACTTTATGAATTATATAAATTATTTTAGGCCTCTTTTTTTGCAGAGTTTATGTGAGTTCTCTCAGTTGAGGCTGAATTAGAATAGAGCACATCTAGAAGAGCACTGGGGAGACATGTAGTCTCTGCTATCTACATGAATTTTCATCTCAGATACTATTGCATTGGAGAACACTTAATCTCCAGCTCTCCTCCATAGTTTGCCCTTTCAACAGCTTCATGAGTGGCCCTCCTCCTCCTTCCAAAAAATACTGGTGGAATTTTAACCTTATCTCTTGAAATAATGTAAAAACCGATTTGGAGGGCAACAGACTCATTGGTTCTGAGGACCTCATATAAGGCAATCACATTCATTGTGAGTTTTGATGCAGTTCACTCTCTGCTATACTACTCCTGGAGAGGTTATATAAACACTTTATCTATTGATATTTCTTCTAGTTTTGTTTTGTTTCAAGTATAGTCTACACAGATAAGTATTAAAAAGTCCTGTCTGTGAATTGCCAGTTTATGTTGTACTTTTCTGTGTGCCAGGAGTAAAAGATATTCCTTCTGATGAATAACTAAAGCAATAGCTACACTTTCTGCCTTACCAAGATAACCAGAAAGCACAGCACAAAATTAAAAACACAGTGCTACTTTGTCTTCATTTCAGTTTTGCATCTTTTAGAATAATGCTATAAATTATTGTATATCTATGCAAATTGTTGTCTTCTGCAGTATCCTCAACTGTTAGGTGTGTTTTTCTGTCCTTTCTTTTTTTGTCCCAGTAAGTTTCCCAATTATGCATCAATCATTATAGAACTATTATAAGTCTCTGTGCTGCTGAAGGAATGGTGGTGACTGGGAGAAACTGGGAATAAACAGAGAGATACTAATGAAAAAATGAAAGGAGCTCATGACAAAACCTTTTAAAGTGGAACAGACATTGCATAGAAGGTAGAAAGTCATGGATACTGGCATGCAGTAATAGACTTTTTGGACATGCTTCTACTCTTATGTGTATCTCTATTATTAGAGTGTGACTTTGGGAGGTCAGTGTAATAGGAGAAATCATATGGAATGTTTGACTTCAGTAGTGGAGTTGGGTCTTGAGAGCACAGATCCATACCCTAATTTGTTCCATTCATCTTTGCATGTCTCTTTGGAAGTATATCAATGCAGTCTTAACTGGATTCAGCTACTGACTTTGCAGGCACACTGTGTCATGTTAGGGAGATCATAATGAAATTACCTTTTTAAAACTGTATGTTATTTTATTAACAGTACTTTAATTGTTATTTTAAATAAAACAAGAATTTATACAGTGTATACTTTGTGTTACTTGATTGGTAAGAGAATTTGGAGTATAATGTGTAACACAGTCCTAAAGAACTGGTTGGAGACTTGCATTGGCCTGTGCTGGCAGCCTTGCTGTATTTAAATTTCTATTATGTGTCCTTTTGTGCAAGAGTGAATCAGGCTTCTGCTTTTTTCTAAAGTTGCTCTAAAATGCATTAGTATACTTAGTAGTTATTTGAAAGATAATTCTGTAAACTTTGTTTTATCGTGGTTTAATGTTTGCTTATATAAAACCAATTTTATTTATAACATACAGATAATAAAGTTATTTTTTAGCTGAGTCTCAAAAAATAGCTTAATTTGTTAGCAAAGTAGTTTGGTGGCTCATGTAGAAGACCAGAAGTTGCCACAGGTTTTCTAGGTCTTCACATGAAAGATATTTATAATGGTGCTGTCTGAAATTGTGAACTTGTGATGATAACAGTGAAGGTGTGCAGGTGACTTTGGGCAAGCTTATCACAGTTGTACCACGTGTGTAAAAAATCAGCAGATGTGACTGCTTGCTCCTGGATTCCCACAGCTCAGAGCCTGTCCCATTCACGCAAACTTAATTTCTAACACTGACTTTTGCAGCCAAACCAGATAAATATTCTAGACTTCCCTGGTTTTGACCTGTAATTCTCTTCTGAATGCAGTGATTTCGTAGAGAATTACTTTAACTGTAGTTACATCAGTGATGTAGGGTGCAGGGCAGTCCTGTATATGGTTGTATGTGTGCAAAAGAAAGGCAGACTGTGCTGTTGGGGGTGACTAGGCTGAGACTCTATTATCATCAAGCAAATTTTTGTGTAGCAATATCCTTTATCTCTAAGCAGATGAATACTGGAGCTGACTTTGAAGGTAGACCAGGTAACTATTACTCTTTACATATTTCGTTATTGGTTTATTTCCTGATCTCTACTGGGACAGGATGCTCTTCATCCTATGACCCAGCACAGTTTTTCTTATGTTTTAGCAGGTAATCTGCAGCTTTGTCTTCATTACAAAGATATGATGGCTGATGCACTGACTCCCAGAAAGAACTCAAGAGTGGCCACAAAGCTCAAATGCTTAAGCTTTCAGTGTTTAAGGATAAAAGTCTACATGATAATTGGGTTTGTTTTGTTGGAAAAGCAGTCTCTTGAATGTGTCCAGAAAGATAGACAGATGTTAATTTGAAGCTTAAAAACAAACAAACAAACCAAACACTACATTATGTTTGTTTGCTTATTAGTTTGTGCTAATAAGTGGCTAATCATTTTCACAGAAAAAATTCAAAGTAGACTACTCTGCTGAACCATGGAAGGGGCTGGGGTTCAGCATTCTAAAATAATACATACAAACTGTCTTTTTTTGGAATTCAGACTTGGAGTCCACTGGGAATGCAGAATAGTGTTTGAGGGGAAGATGTTCCTATTAAAATGTAAATTTGTTAAAACAGTTGTTGTTATGACACTGTAATTAATTCTTGGATTAGATTGAATGAATGCTCTGTAGGGAGAGGGTACACATATTTGCAAATGTCCATCCTATAAGGAATAATTAGGAGGCCTTTTTGCATACAAAAACTGCTAAGACCTACTTTGGCTGCTGGTATATCAAAACATTGATGTGGCTCATCTGTTACTTATCTTTGTCTAATGCTGCTGAATAACATTCTTCCCTAAATGTTTTCTATGTGTTGTGCAGAAGACATAAATTTCAGATGAAAAGGGGAAATGGAACAAAAATATTAATTTATTTGTTTTCCTTAGGTATCTCAGTCTTTCTCAGGTGAAAACCTTTTATTAGATTGATTTCTCACATTACTGTATGTTTCTCTGTGCATGCTAAAACCTTCTGAAGACCATTGAGGAAGGCTGTTGCTACTACATGTGATGCTAATTCAGAAATGCTGTGGAAACAGAAATGGCTACTCAGGATCATTTGAAACATGTGTTTACATTTTCTTCAACCTCTGTCCAGCCTCTTGTTCCTCAGTTTTTCCCAAGTTTCAAGCAAGCAGTAGTCTCCTGGTGACAGCATTCCTCACCAAGAGCAGTTCAAACTTAAACTATAATACTTTGTGATAGCTTATCTTCAACTTTGAAATGTATAGTAAGATAAACTTTTAACTACAGGTTACAAGGGCACAGAAGCAATGTCAGAATGCACTTAAGGTTGTTGACTTTTGACTGGCATAGTGCTCTCAAGAATAAAAACATTTGATCATTATGGTTTCCTTTCTGTCTATTTAATGGGCTACTTACAGATCTGTGTTTGTTCTTTTTCCCAGATATTAGGATTAAAGAAGAGGATCCTGATCCAGAAGAGTGGCAGCTCAGTGGTGATTCTACACTGAATACTAATGATCTAACACATTTGAGAGTACAGGTTGTAGATGAGGAAGGGGACCAACCACATCAGGAGGGGAAAAGACTGCGACGAGTGGCATGTACATGTCCCAACTGCAAAGAAGGTGGTGGAAGGTATGTAAAGTTCAGTGTCACATCACACATTTAATGATGAAAAATGAATAATGGGCAAGAAAAAATGAGCTTTTGTTAACAGCAGTTATCTGCAGTGAGAGGAAATTACAGGCTTATGCAAAGGAGACTATGCAATAAAGGACTACCACTTCCATTTTGGGGTTTGCAGATGAAAAAGCAGATTATTCCATCCTTTCTGAGTTACTCCTATGAGATTAGTTGAAAAAATCTGGAGTTAGATGTCACCTAGTACAAGTAAGGGGGATAGAATATTGCCCTAAAAATATGAAAATGAAATATTTTGGAATATGCACATCTGTAATTAGCTTCCTATCATATGTCAAGAACTTGATTAAATCCTGTGTTCCTGCATTTCCTCGGTGATTGAGCAGTTTTCCACAGTTTAATTGCTTTGGAGTGTTACAAAAATACAGTTTTCCTAGTTTTCTTATTCACTGGGTTCCTAGGAAAAACAAGGTTTGTATAGTATAGCAAGGTTTGTATAATATTTCTAAATAAAAAATTTTGAACTGTTTTCAGTCAAAATTAGTGAGACTTGAATAACAAAGAGGTACTAAGTTCCAATTCATTAAACTTCAGTGTTGCATTGGAACCTATGCTTTATTATTGTGCATCTCATTAAAATATTACTATTTTTTTGTTCTGAAGATTTTATTTTACTTCCAAACACTTATTTTGAATGCCTTGATTATGCATATGAAAGAGATAGGGTAACAAGCTGCCTTTTACGAGTGAAAATATTTAGTTGTGTTTGTGCTTGAGAGAATTGTGCAGGGGCTTCTTTCCAATATGCTAAAATTTGTCCATTTTGATAACAGTTTCTTCACTAAAATGGAGATCTTTATTTATTTGGGAACTATAGTGTAAATTACTAAAATGTCTTTGAAGAGCCTCTCAGTGTCCAGTGGCGCTAGGAGTTCTAATAGCACTGGCTGAGTTATTTCTCTTGTCAAGTCTCTTGTCAGCTCCTGCTGCACATTCTAAATACCTGCCTTGCAAGCACAGGGAGGTGATATCTCAGGTAGCCACGCTGAGTAAGCATTAAGTGTGTTGAAGAGAAAAAGACTCTGATACATTTACATCACCAGCAAAGGTGGTGATAATATCTGTGGGTTATGCAGCATCTTTGTCCATCAGATTCCTCTTGTTAAATTTTTATGTGTAGTTCACTGCAACATGGTACAGACATTTCTAAGTTGTTGGTGAACTCTGGCTCTGCTGTGAAAATCTGCCCAAAGTACACCCTGGGTTGAGATTTGTTTCATTTCAGGAGAAACTCTGGGAATGTGATTTGCACTGCATGTGCTCTTAGGAAACAGAGATTCCAGGTGTTTAATCTTCCTCATGCTCTATTCCAAACTACAGTGGTTTAATTTATAAATCTATACTGTAAAATCCTCTTCCTTCTGAGTGGAGTTGCTATAAAATGAAATTTGAAAGTTTCAGGCCGTGAGAGAATCTTTTTGAGAGATGGTTTGGGAAGTCTGGAGAAGGGTGTAGTCTGTCTGAAAACTCAGATATGTGATTTTTGGGAAAGAGTTGAGGTAAGAGCTACGACAGAGTTAAGATAGATGAGAATCTGAAATCCCCTGTAAAGGAAGGCCTGGACACATCAAACATACAAAGTAACGAGGAAAAGTAGGACAAGAAGTCAGGATGTGAGAAGAATTAGAACTGGAAGAGAAACAGGATAATGAAGGAGACAATGGTGGGGAAACAGAAAAGAGTGAAAGTGCTTACAGTTGCTAGAGCAACTTTCCCACCAGAATGCAGAATTCCTTCAGAGTTTGGGAGAAAGGAATAAGCCCGCTTGAAAAAATATTTGAGTGTTTATATTCCATAGCTGCTAGAGTTACCTGTTTATCCCTAGTGCTGGAATTCTGAGTTTTGATTAGTCTTTCAACTCTGCCCGTGATTTGCAGAGTTTCAGATGGTAAAACATTTGCTTTTGTAAATTCTTTCAGATAGCATTCATAATTCTTAAAGTGTTGTTCAAGTTGCAAAATTTAAAATCGGGCAAATGCTTAGTTAAGATATCTTGGGCAACTTTAACTTAATTCCTTGTGCATATACATTATCACTTTGTTTCAAATTACTTGATTGCATACTATTATTTTCAAATGGCATTGGTGCCATTTGATGGATGGGATGGCTGACAGAGAATGAATCAGGGCTGTGTAATGATTATCACCTGCTTCACTTATTGCAGCAACTGGGAGGTGTTTAGGGAACAAGACACAGGACTGCAGCAACAGGGCTCTGAAATTTTGGAGGTGTAGATCTATATACCCCACTTTTTCCACTGCAGAAGTACTGAGTTCATTGCTGTGAGGAACTTGATTGAGCAGACTATGAACATGTAGAGTACTCTGAGAAAATATGCTTCTACTACATTAACCTTGACGCCTCAAGCTGGTGGATGTTTGACAATTTTGGCCTTTATCTCTTTGTGCCTCATAGCTGGAGATACAAAGTGATTGCACTAGTTGAGGTTCACCATACCAAAATGTTAAGATGATAAGATAAAGCCATTAATGTTTTCTTAGAGACTGTGAGTGTTGTCAGTACCTATGATGAGAAATAAAAAAGCCCTGGAGAAATGAATGATTTTGTATTTAGCATAGTACAGAAATAACATGTAACTATTAAAACAAGAAAAGTACTTTAAATCAGTGTGGAAAAGCTGAATAATGTTTCACTCAATTAATACTATTGCTCCTATGCTCTGAATGGAGAAGGAAAAGGAAAATGGCTTCACATATGCAGACTTCATCATAATTTCATTTATCATATAGTGCTTGTTTTGGTGTTTCTTGCTGCTTGCTCTGGATTCAGAGGCCAGTTGAGAAGTTCTTTCTGGTTTTTGTTGTTGGCTTTTGGAATTGAACTACATTGCAGTCTTCAAATTTGTACCAGTTTTGTGAAGTGGAAAGCCACTATCATCTTTGCCTTACTTGGTGGGAAGGAAAGTAGGAAGGGAAGATGATGATGTATTAGATTTGTAAATTTATATCTTTTAGCCCCAAGCTTATATAATAAATGGGGAATAAGCAAGTGGACAGAGACACACTTGCCTCAAAGGATGATTCTGTTTCCAAATAGAATGTATTAGGCTTCTAGTTAAGGTGTCTGAAGTTAAGTTGTAAGTTTAGTCTCCTCTCAGTAGCACCTAGAGATTTCACCCTCCTAACAATCACATCTGGAATTGCATTGAGATATAGCTACTACTGTCTGATATATAGAGGAGCTGTGCTTCTGAGTACCACTGCAGCTCTGTAACTCTAAAAACCACATTCTTCAAATAATTAATGAGTGTGTGTTTTAACCTTGAAATACTTAATGTTATTGCTGGAAATACTCTGAATATAAAGTCCAGTTTCTCAGTGGATGAAGGTGTTTCCTGCTGAAACTCTGGCAGTCTGCCTGGTTATTGAGAAACGTCATATCCAGTCTTCATAAAGCTAAAATGTACTATGGAAATACTTTAATATTATTAGTTTTTAAACTCCACTCAAGGAGTAGGCTGGATTCACATACATCTATTCAGTGATGGTGGCTATTGGCCAGCAAGAAAGGCCTCTCAGCATCATGTGTTAGGGCATAGTGCCAGACTGTCACAGCTGCAAAGTGTCCAGATAGAATTTGGCTTGTATCCTGTTAGTTTAGAGCACACATGAAGCAAACCTGCAGGCGCCCATATGAAGTTGTATAGAATAAATACACTTAGTTGCTAATTCACAGTAGTCTTGTGAGTTTCATTCTGTGGACTCTTAACTTCCCCTCACTTGGAAATTCAGAGTGTGCTAAGGAATTCTGTCAGCAGTTAGGTGAGGTGCTTACAATTGTGTCTTCTGTAACGGCTATGCACAGCAATGACCATGAGTTGAACCTTGGTTTCCTTCAGTCTAGACTTGAGGTGCAATGAAGCCATTTCAAATGATTGACCTAGAAATATTAACATTATTCTGAGGGAATTTTGATGTCAAAATTGAATTTTGATGAAAAATTGATTCCATCCAATTTTTGTATTATATCATGCCAAGTTACAAAATATTTGTACTAATTTCTGTGTAGGGGAAGACATTAGGGTTTGTTTGGAGAAGACGTGAGGATAAAGTCCTTAGATGATTCTCCTGCTGCAACAGGATCAAAAGCCTTCTGGACTCTGCTTCTGCTTCTATTGAATTTGTTCTGAAATCAAACCTTGTATTTGTCATGACAAATAATTAGTAGGTACAGGTGATGTTTTTACCTTTTGAGATAAAATGACTAATGAAACACTATGAAGATTGCTCTATATTAAGAATTCGTAGAAACATTTCCAAGGACTTAAAGGGATTTTATCTCCTTTCTTTTCTGGACTGTCTGTAATGTTTTGGGTACATATGTGATTAGGTTGGAATCCCCTTTAGATACTGTGAGTTTCTAGAGTGAGTTCATTTTTGTGCATGTTCAGAAATGCTTGTGGCAATTGCTAGCTCCTTGAAGTATGTACACACTTTACCCTGAACCTTTGTTAGATGTAAATCAGAAGCTGAAGCACCCAGTTTAAAGAAAAAAATTGCCAGGGGGAAGCAGCTGAAAATTGTATAATCAGTCATGGAGGATGGAGCACCCAAGACTGTAATTTCAGAATCCACTTACAGTGTTCTAAGTTAATGTTGCTGATGAATAAGGTGGCCTGATGCCTGGCTGCATTTTTCAATCTCCTCCCTTGTACCAGCATTTACAATTCATATAGCTATGTTGTCAGCCAGACCTATTCCCTCAAGTGCCCCTTTCAGCAGTAGCAAACTCTTAAATTGGCTAAAATCAATCATGATGCCCTGCACTGGCCAGACTGATCTCTTTCTCTGGGTCTATCGCTTGTGATTTGATTAAAAAAGAATAAATTAGGCTGTCGTATCAGGTGCTTCCCCTGGTCACCTGCCATTTCAGTGAGACAGCACCTTAAAATAAAAAAAAAGCATCAAGCTTAGTCTGGATTATATGATCTGTGAATTCTGTGTTCATTGTGATGGATTTCTGTTTTTTAACTGGAAAACCAAGGAATTCGTTTCAACGTCAGCAAGAACAGCTTTCACCTCTTTTAGTGAAAGCATTCAGGTTAGTCTGCTTGCCTTCAAATCCCAAACTGATTCTCAGGTTTCCCCGAGATGCCAGAAGTCCCATCTGTTCTCTACTCAGTTGCCAGAATCTCCAGTGTCCATTTTGGCAGTTGCAGTACTTTGTGTTTTTCTTTGCCAAAACTATCTTTGATATGGTAAAAGCCTGAAACTCTGAGAAGTGTAAAATAGGGACACTTCAGCATCAAAGTGGTACAAACTGCTGTAATAACTGTATTTCCAACTTCATGTACATGTATGCTTCTTAAAGATTATGCTTCTATCACATACATTTCACACACAGCTGAATTTATCATTTTCTGTGGAGCTGGGATGGCCTTATAGAATTTATTTCCAGCTCCTTATGAAGTGTTCTGGAATCCAGTTGTATTGGAAACAAGAACATGAAGTTTCTTGGGTTGGTTTGCAGATCTGTTGTGGTATATGTAGCCCCATGTATGTATATGACCAGTATTTTGGAGGAATGTATTAGAATGAATAACTTCTCTCTCTCTCTCTTTTTTTTTTTTCTTTTTTAAACAGAGGCTCCAACTTGGGAAAAAAGAAGCAACACATTTGTCACATACCAGGATGTGGCAAAGTATATGGGAAGACCTCACATTTGAGAGCTCATCTCCGCTGGCATTCTGGAGAGCGTCCATTTGTTTGTAATTGGATGTTCTGTGGCAAAAGGTTCACTCGCAGCGATGAGCTCCAGCGACACCGAAGAACGCACACAGGTTTCCAGTCTTTGATTCTGGTGTATTTAGCTAAAGGAGTGATATGGACTGAGCTTGGATAAATAACTTTTAAGAGGAGAACAGATCTTTGAATTGGATTGATTTTAAGGCAGTGTGATTTTTCTAAAATCAGCTAAATCTTATTTATACACTTGGGAATCTCTGGTAGGTCTGAGGAGAAAACACACGCCTCTTGATTCAGAACTGACATTTAAGCTGATGTTTAATGTAGCTTAATCAGAATACTTTGATTCAGGCTCAGAAATGCATTTCATTTGTTTGAACCAGATTATAACTCTTTTCCTATGTTAAAACTTCAGTAAGAACAAAAGAGAACTAGGTGGCCTGGGGATTAGATATCATTCCTATAATCAATGAAGAGCATGTGATGGTGCAGCATTCTACGCCTTTTAGTTTCATGGTCAGACCACCGATTAGAAACTTCAGGTTCACATTTCTCCTTCTGTCTAATACAAAGAAAAGGAATTAATATACATACTCCACCTTATCAAGGAGCACTTAGTTTAAAATCTGTTGTCTGTTTTATCTGTTTTCTTACAAACTATATTCATATTTACATCCAACAGGGCGTTTACCTTTTAAAATCATATTGGAAAAACCTGTAGATAGATAATTTTTGTGTTTATCAGCATTTACGTTGCTTAGAAAAATGTATTTGGATGTCTGTGAAAAATATTCCATGTTGTGCTTTTGTGTAGACATTTTGGATGCTAAATCCAAGCTGGTTACAGTTTGTCTGGACAGACAGACTGATGGTTTTTTAAAATGGCGAGTTGGATGATCCAGTTCAGAGGATGTGGTTAATCCTAGTGTACCTGCCTGCCAGTAAAAATCTATCCTTTGACTTCTTATAAGATTTTTTTCATTGACCTGGAGGAATCAACAGAATTCTTCTGTTAACCTTCTTAGGTTTGTGGATGACCCCAAACTGGGGTGACCAGTCAATGCACTTGATGGCAAGGCTGCTATTCAGAGAGATGGAGGCTGAAGGAATGGGTTGACAGGAATCCTAGGAAATTCAGCAAGAACAGTGACAAAGTACTGCACCTGGGATGGAATTAACACTTAGGATAACGCAGGCTAAGCATGGAGAGGTTGGAAACAGCTCTTCTGAAAAGTACCTGGGAATCTTGATAGACAAGTAGAACATGGTCAAAGGCCAGCAGCAATGATACCCAGAGCTGTATCAACAGAAACAAGTACCCTGATCACAGGGATTGTTCCCTTCTTCTGTTAGTCTGCATCTAGAATATGGCATCTAGTTTTCAGCACCCACTATAAGACATTGATGACAGGATTGAGTCTTCTCTGTCCACCATTTGGTAGGTTTTGTTCTCCTAGAAGTTATTTATTGGTAATAATTGCAGTGAGACTTAGTAGCCTGAGGATATGAGATGGCTATATTCTCTAGCATGCCTGAAAGATCTCTCCAAGCTCAGTGACACACAGAAAATTAAATCAGTTCTTATATAAATTGTATGGGATTTGTATGGGTGTCAAGAAATGTAACACACAAGTTTATCATGTTCAATCACTTTCTCCCTCAGTATAATTCTTGTTAGAATTCTGACTCTAAAAAGCATTAAGTTTAATTTTAAGTGTTCTTGATTATTTTTTTTTCTTTCTTTGATAGGTGAGAAGAAATTTGTCTGTCCAGAATGTTCAAAACGCTTTATGAGAAGTGACCATCTTGCCAAACACATTAAAACACATCAGAATAAAAAAGGTATTCACTCTAGCAGTACAGTGCTGGCATCAGTAGAAGCAACATCTGATGATACTTTGATTACTGCAGGAGGAACAACACTTATCCTTGCAAATATTCAACAAGGTTCTGTTTCAGGAATAGGAACTGTTAACACATCTGGCACCAGCAATCAGGATATTCTTACCAACACTGAAATACCTTTACAGCTTGTCACAGTTTCGGGAAACGAGACAATGGAGTAAATATTACACAAGATACCTATTAATTGTGGTTATTTTTATACAGTAGTGAGAAGAATATTGTTCCTAAGTTCTTAGATATCTTTTTATTGATGTGCAAAAATTTTTGGATTGACAGTAACTTGGTTATACATGACACTGAAATGCCTTACTTTGTATGATATTCCATAGTATATTAAAATGGTAAAATTGCATGGGTTTTGTAGGTACTTTTGGAATCTAGAAGAGAAGAAATTTTACCAAGTTATATTAAAAAAAAAAAAAAAAGAATTTAACGATGGAAATGGTAGTCTAACCAAATGCATCAATCCTGTGTGGTTTAGTGTAAAAAAAATGAGAACATGTTGGTATTTATCTATTGTAAGATAAAAGAAGTTGATGGGTGAAAAGAAATCACATTATGATAAAAGAAATTTTGTAATTTTCTTGATGACTGGAATTTTTATTATGCATAACTGACAAATCAAGTTTCCAAGCAAATGTTACATAGTGTAGGCTTTACTTAGCTCATCAACTTGTCATTTTGAAGCTAATTATTTTAATTAGGTTAACTATGTACAATATTTTAAGCATTACTCTTGTAAGATTTTGCAAACTACATTTTAACATGGAACTCTAGGGATAGTCACCTTTTAAATCCTATTGAAAAGCCATGTTTAAGATTTAATTTGCCAAAATGATGTCTTGTTAATATTCTTTCAATAACCAAGGTGGGCAATATAACCAATGTTTAAAAAGCTTAAAATGTTAAGAAAAATAAATATGTATAGGTTGAAGCATTTGGGTGGTAAGGCAGATGTTATAGTGAAGTATATCCCTTCTTTTGAACATTGGAGGACCAAAAATAAGGTGTATTGCGTCTCAGCAGTGATTTTTATCGAATCTTTTTCCAAAAAAAACATCTGTATGCCAGGGCCTTAAAAGCCATCATGTAAATTACCAGTAAAATATAACATATGCAAATACAAAAGAAAAATCACTTCCATATTGACAGTACTCCCAAACATATGGGTATAGTCATAGTGAACTAGGGGGGTTATGAGGTTTTTGTTTGTTTGTTGTTTAGTTTTTGGTTAGTCAATCTGCATTTAAATATCAGCCATCTTTCCTTTTTTGCTTCTTCCCTTAAAAATTGTATGTATCCAGTACATTTAACTGATAAACATATATGTTTTTTATTATGCTGAATTTTCTTTTTATTTTTTAATTACTGTTTATATTTTCAATTATAGAAAATGTACAAAATGAAGTTATATAGCCAGTCTGTAAGTGCTATACCATTTTCAAAAAATGTACAACAATAATTACTGCAGTTCACCTATTTACAAACATTTGGAAATCTGTTCATTTGTTATTCTTAAAACCACCTCAAATTTAAAGGCTACCTTATTGTACGTTTAAAGTGTATTATAACAGTGTGGTAGTTAATAAAACACTATTTTTTTTTCTTTTGACTTGAGTTTACTGTGCTTCTTGTTAACTAACAAGGTGTAATTTAATAATGTGTCTTAAAAGCCTGAGATGTTTTATTATTTTGCAGTAGGTGGTGGGAAGCAGAAACGTGTTTTCTTTCCCTATGGACACAGAGATGGTAATTTTCCACCTCCTCGCTCACAAACCCCCATGTGTACGTGCATGGACACAAATGTGCTGTGTTGGTGTAGTGGGGATGTTTTGCTCTCATGTTGAGCAGGGCATGAAGAATATGTAAGCCCCATCCTATAGGCTGTGTTTAAGTCCTCTGACACATGGAGTGTTAACGAGGAGCTGTGACTAAGTGAGAACTATGAGATTAAGGAGAGTAATGGTTGTATATAATGCTCTAATGACAGTGAAAAGCTTTTATTTCTGAGGTCTAAAGTTTTGGAGTATCAAATGACAGAGGACAGACCAGGATAACTTAGGATAAACCAGGCACAGTTCAACCTAGAAAAATGAAAACTGGAAGTCATTTAGGAAAGATTTTCTGAATTTGCAATTAGGTGGAAAAAAAATTAATGCAAATCTTTTAGAGATTCAGAGCAACAGGAATTGACAGGTACAGAGAAAAGGGAGTTAATTCAGCATCAGTTTAATTGTCTGTTTAATAAAATGAAAGGATGAAATTGGTTGGGATGAGAGCAGCAGCTTTAGGGAAGACAGTTCTGCTTAGACTTGCAGTGTTCCGTGGATGTTGTCAATATATTAACATGCTCTGAATCCGCTTCCTTTAGGCAGGTGGATGGGCTTGGTTTTCAAAAGCTGTTGTAGTGTACAGAGCATATTAATATATTTCTAATACTTGGGTTCTGTTTCTCATCTCTTAGCCATAAGTGGCTGCATTAATGCATTATTTTATGTGGGAGGGAAGAGGGCTATTTCCTTATTCAAACTGCTTTTCACAAGTTTTATGGAATGACACTTTTACTGATGTTCATATGTGGATGACGCTGTTTTGGTGTCAAGGGTTTTGATGCCTCATTACTGAAGATGAGACTGCTTTATTTCTCAGAGTTTTTATGTTCACTAAATCAAGTGGTTACTTAGTGTTTAGGTAGCACATTTTATAAAAAGCTATGTTGTTGTTAAGCTTCAGAAGGTAGATGTTTTGGTAGAAACTAACT
The DNA here is from genome assembly GCF_035770615.1 of Melospiza melodia melodia. NCBI lineage: Eukaryota > Metazoa > Chordata > Aves > Passeriformes > Passerellidae > Melospiza > Melospiza melodia. The sequence continues at coordinate 20,904,994 of NC_086201.1, read as the reverse complement.
CTGGAAGTCTCATGGAAAGCCTGCAGGTAAAGGACCTAATGGCTCACAGCCATAGTGTTTGTGTTGTGGGATAGTATTTTCTGAAAGCTCCCTGCTCACCTCTAGGGCAAAGATTCATGAGCCCAAGATCTTTGGTGTATCTAGGATTGTTGCTACCTCATGGCCTTTTTTCTGGTCCTCTAGGCATTCATGTGATACTAAGACAAAAGTGTGCATTTTGTAGAATGCTTTCCAGTTCTTCATGAGTTCCTGACAATGGTTGCTTGGTGTGCTTCTTGCTTCTTACTGGTACAGTGTTACATTTTACATACTTATTTTCATGTCAGGCTTCTCGCTTGTATGGTTTCTTGGTAAGGTAGCCTTTAGATCCTTGGTTGGTTTTTATCTCTTACAGTCTTCTGTAATCACTAAATAAGAAGATCTTAAAACTGGGTCTGCAAGAGAGCATGAGTATGAGAGCATCCTGTATTACCAATTTCAGTGATTCAACTTTCAGTAAGTACAAGGCCTGTACATACACTTGCTATAATCTCAGTATTGTGTTCATTCCTGAATGAACTAATGGTTTGATCCTTGCAAGTTGCAAACTAACACTGATTCTTGCAGAAAACAAGAGCTTTTAATCATTGTTAATTACCAGGTCAAGGAGCAATAATGACTAAGGACAGTATCATCATCACTGAAAGGCTTGTGAGGAGCCAGATTTCTGGTCTGATTATGCAGATTTTCTTCTGACAAGGGACTCTGCAGAGCACTTCTTTGGGCTTTTCTGAAAAAGAAATATCAGGCCTTAGTTTTAGGCATTTTGGGCAGCTGGAATCAGGAAGATAAGCCTTGCCAATGGCTTCAGGAAAGCTCTGATATGTTCTCTCAAAGTTGTTCTGAGTGTTGGGGAATGAAGGAATGGAGTTAATAGTCACCTGTCAAGAGTGATTCTTGCTTTCTTTAGGTAAGAGCTAATGAACAGCCGGCTGTCTTTCCTCAGATTTTTACCGCTACCATTAACACCAGATGTGTAGGGCATGTACTGTAAAAAAGGACAGAAGATGACATGACTGACTTAACTAGACAGGAATAGAGCCATTTTTCACAACAGGAGTACTAGTGGTTGGCATCAGGTTGTTCTGTGCTCTAGTTTCTAAAAGATTGTATCAAAAGGAAGCATTTTTTACAAGCCATTTTACATATAATTCCTTCTTTCATCTTGGAACTAAGGAAAAAGAAGGCCATTTCTGACTCAAAACAGAGTGTCTGTAATTCCAGAGCTCACTTTGTCATCTTGACACTGTACAAGCCTCTATTTGGACCAGTTGGTACCCTTCTCAAGCCTTATTATTGTGGAGCTGGCAGAAAATGCTATGGAAATAACCTTCCCTCCCCAGCTATACCTTCTCTTGTGTCAGAAGACTCAGTTACACAAATTCTGAGCTCAACATGAGATGGACACCACCAGGAAAAGGTTCCAAAGCAAGATTTAGAACTATTAGTTGCTTGAGCACTGCTTTTCTTATGGCCTCCAAAAGTTCAAGTCTTGACCATGCTCCTGGCATGCCTACAGATATAACAAAATTTACTTCTGTATATGCCTTGCAACATAGCTGCATTTGCTACAAAATTTGTTGAAGAACAATAGCTTTACAAGGATTATAGGATGACAGATCACCATAGCAAATAATTTTCAAACAGCAAAAATTTGTTCATAAGTGGTATCACATAATCCAACACAGCTTTCTCTGTAAAGGTCTTTCAGGTAAGAATCATGTGGCCCCTGACAAGAAAAGAACCATTGAGTTGAGTAACAGACATGGACGAAATATTGCTGAAATTTCATGTTATCTAAAGGAGTTCCTGACTTTCACATATACTGGGTAACCCACCTATGCACGTTCTTAAGTTCTATGTTTCTGTGGAACCTACTCCTCTATGTAAATTAATCACAGAATTTTATTTATCATTTATGCACAAACACTACAAATGGCTACTTCATCACAGTTGCTTTCTAATTGGATGTTTTTCTTCCATCAGGATTTGTTTTGATTTGACAGACAAACACCAGAGAATGTAATAGAGGAAAAGACACCAGATTTGCAGGGAAAATCAATGGGATTCTGTTAATGTAATTACCCTGTGATGGAGGGATCATGATGATGTTAGGTGGGACTGTTCTATTCACTGCTTAAATTGATTTTTGATTTCTGTCCTCTGTCTAGGCCATTGCATGAGTCATTACCAGTATCTCAAGAAAGTAGTAGAATACAAAAAAGATCTTGCTGCTTCTGCCATTGTTGTTTTGGAGAGTTTAATTCTGTCAGCCATTCTTCACTCTAGAAGAAGGTACTAGACTGTGATTCTAGTACTACAAATGGCACTGCTGGAGGGTTTAGTGGTGAAAATGATGGATCTGAAAAGGTAGTAGCCATGTCTTATATTGTTAGCTTGGCTGCAACCTGCACTGGGACCTACTTTTCTGAGCTTCTGCTATTTCTATTGTACTCTTTGCCTGTTTCTGAGGTGTTGAGCACAAGCTAATCTGGCACAGCTGTATCCTCGAGTATGTAAACACTGGCTCTCTGTTGGGACCTCAGCTATAGCCTTGCATAAAGAAACATGTAATATACAAGTGTGGTTGAAAGAAGCAGACACAGGGCTGTCACACTTTTCAAGAGCAGCATGGTGGAGCAGCATAAGAAGACCTGAGGTATGTGACTTGGTAAAAAGCAGCTTCTGCCAGACACCGAACAAGCAGGTAAGAAAAGAGTGTTCTTGTGGGCTGGTAGGAAGATTTGTGAGCATGAGGACAAAGTGAGGATGGTGGGAACAGTTGGGTTGGATAAGTTACTTGGAGTATGGTTGCAGAACGCTGTGGAGACAAGCAATAGTAAGAATTAATATAGTTTATGGATCCTAATCTCTGGTATTCTAGTGAAACCTTCTGGAGTATGGGTTGCAGACAAGTGTGACTGCAGCCATTTGGGGGGGCTATTAATGAGTCAGACAAGATGCAATAAAGCAAGGAAAGGGGACTCAAAAAAATTGAGAGCTGCATAAATTGTTTTTACATTCATGATGCTTTCATAGCAGACCTTAATGGTTTTTGATTCTTTACTGACTTGTGCACTTGTTTGTCTGTTAATTTTCCTGCTAAGTCATAGATACCATAATCCAGCAGAAGCCCACATGCTAGACTGAGATTTGCCATAGTATGCACTATTTCTTGAGGGCTAATGAAACTTGTACCTGGAAATGTGCACTACTATAGGTGATTTATGATGGAGAAAACCAGATATGCATTGAAGCTTGAACTGCGCTGCTTCAGCCACATTTTGGCTGGATCCTTTCATTTGGGGTACAAGGATATTGTGTCTATCTTAGGAACTAAGTACAGGAGAATGGGTTGGGCCTGTGGCAGCATTAGGCTTGTTTGCCTCACTTTTGTGGCTCTTTTGCATGTTGGTTTTATTTATTGTCTGAGGAAAAGGTGGTTTCTCGGTTACCCAGGCCCACAGGCCTTGTTTCTCTGCTGTGGTGAGGGCCCTGGCAGCCGCCCTGGCACGCTCCGGGCCCCACAGGACGCTGGTGGCGGGCACAGGGCCCACAGCCCCACAGACTCCCCAGACCTCATGGCCCCACGGCCCCTCAGACCCCACAGTTCCACAGACCCCATCGTCCCTCAGATCCTATGGCCCCAAAGCCCCACAGACCCCATGGCCCCTCGGTCCCTCAGACCCCACGGTCCCACAGACCCCATCGCCCCTCAGACCCTATGGCCTCGAAGCCCCACAAGTCCCACAGGCTCCACGGCCCTATAGCACTGCGGCTGCCACAGGCCTGTGCACACAAACAGCTCATGCAGCACACCTTGAGTATCATTATGGCTTTTGGGGAGCATCCCAAGGGCTGCCCAGGTCCTGCTGAGAAGGAAAAGGACAAACAGGAGCAGGCATGGGCAGGGTGTAACCGTGTGGTATCGGTGGCCTTTGTTTTTAGTGGTGTTTGGCCATTGTGCTGCCATGCCAGTGAGACGTGAGGCAGTGCCATAGGCAGTCATAGGTGTCACAGCCTCGTGTTCCTGACGTACATCCAGAGCTCTGTGTGGGGATATTTGTGCCAAAGCTGCCATCTGAGGTAATGGGATTTAATCGTAATTTTTCCATGTACATTTTTACTGTTTTTACTGCTGTTTTTACTACATGTAATGTGTCCTAAACACATAATTATTTAATAGCTTCCAAAGGAGCTATTCAAGTTCTTTTTTCTGTAAAAAAGACACCTTTTAAAATGATATGAATTCTTAATGTAATTTTGGGTCTTTCCTTACATTTCTTACAAACAAAAAGGCCTCCCCAATCAGTATTTACCTGAAGAATTAAAATAGTTCAACTTTCAGCTGCGCTGATTATCTTTTTATGGGACAATTTTGTATTTGCTTGTCAGAGATTTGGAGTGAGGGGTGTTTTCCAGCTTCCCTGAAAGTCTTAACAATCTTCAGAGGTAGAAGTAGCTATAAAAAAATATTTCAAATGCAGGAAGATTGAAGAATGTGGCAAATTTTACAGTTTTCCTGTTCAGTACACATACAATACTGAAAACTAGTGAGTGGAAGTAATCATGGTCAGCTCAAACTTTAGGAGCAGAGTGAGGGAGGTGAGCTGTCACCTTCCAGTGTTAATCCCTTTACTGCCTTCGTTTTCAGCCTCCTTTAATGCTTGTCTCTTCTGCAGCTCTCCAAATTTCTTAGAAGCCTCTTTGTTCCTCTTGCCTCCTCAAGCAAGAGCAACAGATGTTTCCTGTCTGTTTCTGAAAGGCAGAGAACTTTGCGGTAGAAATGGTCAAAACTTTGTTCTGTCCTGCTTATGAGTGAGACTGTGGGTGAAAAAACAAACTGAGCACCCTGTTCTTGAATGCTGAATGTGTAAAAAGGGGGCAGAAGTAACTGGCCTGATGTCACTTCAAGGGATCTTTACATCTGGGAATGTTTAAGTAAAAAAAGCTATTTGTGAATTTCTCTTGTCCAGTTATTGCATAGGTTTCAAAATTTGTTCAAGACTGCATTATCCCATCTGTATAATTTCATGCAATAAAACCTATACAAGTAAAGTCTCACTTCTATGAAAATATGTAATTAAGTTTAGAAATTTGTAAATAATTTATTGCTTAAACGCAAGTTATATCTTTTTGTTTTGTTATGTTTTATGACAAAAGTCATAAAGGGTTTGCCACATTAAAACTTAGTTCAGCATTACACCACAAAAAGTAAGTCAGGTGAAACACTCATTATTTTGAGTGAGGGCTCTAAATTTTTGCTCAATGTTCATGACTTTTCTCATACTTTAGAAACAGACTAGTTTTAAAATTGAGCACCGAACATTGTAAGAAGATTGTAGATTTCAGAACCTGAGCATGTAAGCAGTTGTGAAGGATTACAACAATTTTTTAAAAATTAATAGTTATCTAAGTTATTAAAAAATTACCACCAACCCTCCCCCCGACTTGGCATGTCAAATATAAACAGTTTGCAATCTGAATGTTTAAAGACTGGTGTGTGCATGCAAAATGTGATTTGTTTTTTAAGTGCAGTGTTCAGTACATATTAGTGATCCCTGCAATTTAAACTGACATTTCTCTTTGAATATGTTTTAACCTGTGCTTAATCTGAGGAACACTTGATGTAGCATAACTGGAAAATGCTACAGAGGCCAAAAGTTTTCTTTTCTTTTCTCATTTAGTTTCTGTTTGACAGCACACTTTTTGATATGTCCATTTAGTGCGTGCAGATTACTTGTGCATAGCAGGCAAATGAAATATGAATTTACAATCCCAAGACTTCAAAATGTATTTGAGGATTGTGAGGTAATGGGGCTTTGTTGTTTATCATTGCTTGTTAACTAAGATCCCTATTTATTGAAGCATGGAAGTTTTGTATGTGCTAAGGAAGAAAAATGGAAAGGTCTCTGACAAGATACAACCCTGAGCTAGGAGTACAAACTTTCCTGATTCTCTTCAGCCAGCTAAGCATAAATACTTGCATGAAACTGTTAAACTTTTTAGTTCTATTCTCTCTCTTTTCATTTCAAGAAAGACTACAGAAGGCATGCTAATGGCAGTCTTAAACATCTATACAGTTACTTCATTTGATCTCAAGGATTGTGGTGGAATCTTATCCCCCTGGATGTTTAGGAGATGCAGAATTTCGTTCAAGGTGCTTATTAATTTGAGACAGCTGCTTTAATGGAAGCATCTGTCATGTTTGGATCAGAAGTATACTGTTTCTGACAGTCATCTCTTTTCTTAATATTTTATTTCTCTCTCTCTTCCTTATTATTTATTTTCCCTAACTTTTATCTCTCAAGAGTCCTGTCTTTTCTCCCTCCCTGTTGTAGAAAGTATAAAGAGGATATTATTTTAGTCTTTCTGAGGAATTTTTAGATCTTACACATAAAAAACTTTGTACAGTGCATTATTGACTTTTGCTAGATTCCTTTTGATAAAATTTCTGCTGTTACCATCCAGAACTTCAAATTGTGGAGCAGTTGTTCTTCCGTTTTAAAAGACTTTTGAACCTCAGAATATGACATGAACATGTGACCATATTTGAGAATATCGTGGTTCAGAATTTGGGGTTTGCTCTACTGAAAAACCAAGTGTCATTCTGAAAAATCAGCATTCATCTCAGGCCAAGCTTGGCTCTCTAAGTATTCAGCTGTATAAAATGGCCATTAATTTGAAAGTTGTGCCCACCTATGAAAAAAGAGATGGCTTTGACTGCTATAAACGTTATGGTTGGAAATCTGTTAAATAAATAAAGCTGCATAGAGGAGCAGAGGAGTACTGGCTACAAAGGCAGCCCAAAACCTGTGAGCTATCAGCTTAGAGATCTGCTAATTACTGTTGCAGAATGGGACTGTTTCTGAAACTATAAAAGCACAATTAAAGGTACAGCAAGCAAATAATAGCTTCAGTACTCTTTATGGAAATAAAATAATGCTGAAATGGAGGCTTTTATATCTACACAGAAGAGAATGAAAAATCAGGAGAATATAGAAGGATACCAAAACTCTTAATTCAGTTTGAAGGAAATCGTACAAGAATCATAGGCTCCCCTGATTGAAAGAAGGAAAAATATTTCCTTTCCAAAAGAATATTATGTGGTTATTTAGAAAGAAAAATAAAGTAATTTTGTCTATTATTTTGAATTTCTTATATAATAGGGTTTTTGATTTTCTATTTTTTTCATCCTGTCTCTTAGATTCAATTATGTTCTGACTTCCTCATACTCAATTTGGCCTTGCTAGAAAAAAGTTAAATGGCATGGTCAGCCCACACATCTATTACAGAGATTCACTTAGACTGGAGTAGAGGCAGGTAGAAAAAAATTCTTCTGACTAAACCTTTTTGGGACATAACATAATGGACCTTAAAATAAAAGGTGGAGCTTCCTAAAAAATGGTGTTTCTTCCAAGACCACTGATGGAGGGGAATGCTTACATTACAAGAGAAAAAATATAGCAGCTTTTGCAGCAAAAATTGAGAAAAGAAGCTGATGGAAACAAATTGCTAGATGAAATAAAAAATATTTGGCAAAGAAGCAGAGGAACACAGATTTTGAAACAGCCCTCAAACAGCTTACTATCCTTAGAGGCCAATTAAACCTGAATCAGTCAGGAAAGACAGAAAGAGCCCACTGCAAGCTTAATGAAAATTTATATCAGGCAAAATAAAGCCCTGAGATTATTGTCATATAAGGTGTAGAATGCTAAGACAAACAAGCTAGCTTGGCTATTAATGATACCAGAGTGGTATTTACATTTAAAACAAAATATATTTGTAAGGTCTTTGAAGGTTTTATGTGTCCATCTGTATGCTAACAAAAAATCAGCTCCAGCTGACAAAATATTTTATGTAATGAAGCAAATATGCCCCCAGGTTCCAGCTGCCCAAATCACCATTTGAAGCTATCTGAGTAAGAAAGAAATTAGAAAATATCTTCAGAAAATTGCTAGCCAGCTTAGAGATTGTGTCTTTTAAATACTTCTAAACACCTTTCTTAGCAACTTGTAAAGACTGATCGGCTTTTGCTTTTGGTAGTTGATGCATTGCTTAGCAAGTGCTGGCTGAGGCAAATCTGTTAAATGTCATTGTTGTACATTATAGTGGAAGGATTTAATCACTGACAAAGACACAGGTTAGAGTAAGGTCACCAGTTACTCAAAAAATAGATAAAGTTATGTCTCTTGCCCTGTCTCTTGTCCCCGTGCCTTGGATCTCTGGCAGTCATTTAGAGGTGTGGCAATTGAAGGCTATTTTACTGGCATACTACTTTATAGAAAAAGAAGCTTCAGTAGGAAACTTGTGTTTTCATTTTCCCCTATAAGTCTCCCTAAAGGGTCAAATACAAAAATAAATTGGAGAGATTTGTAACTCAGAGTTAAAATCAATACTTCTCAAATTTCCACTCTTCAGACATATAATTTTAGCATCTTCAAATGAAGCATATACCAAACCTCTGGTGACCACCATCTTCGCTGTCTTGAAAGTGAGTTGTGTTCTGGGTTGATAGACACCACTGCCTCTCTTCTTTCACAGGGTGCTCCTATCGTAGTGAAAAGTTTCAGATGGACCCTGAATTTAGAAAACTTAAGAGGCAAGATCTAAACTCCCCAAATTACAAAAGGCAAAGGGAACAAAGGAGTAATTTATATTTGATCTAGAAATAAACATCCAAATTATATTCCATATCATACTGTTTAGTTTTCTTAAGGGCAGAGAAAAACCAATGGATATAGGCTCAGTAGAGAAGATTAGTCCTCATCCACAGGATTTTTTTTTTTGTTGTTTGCATAGGATTTCCCATATTTGCCTTCAAAATTCAATGGCAAAATTTTGAAACATTTCTGAACCAATTTCTGCATGCTTTAGGGTAATCCATTTTATTCTTCTTTCTCTATATCTATCTGTCAAAGTACTTCCTATGGATATAAAATGTTGTAATTGCTTTTCATGAGCTACAGTTTCTGATTCCCTTACAAGTAATATATAATTAAAAATATTTTTAAAGATTGAGAATGTAGATATCTATCACTGTATACAAATTTTAAAAGTTAGCATTTGACTGAATTTTGCTGCTTTATTTCTCTGCAGTAAAAACTGCTATTCCAATAATTTTTATTTATTGATTGATAAGGACTCAATTACATGAAAGTTCAGATGTAGGCCCAAGTGCACTTTAGCCTCCTGTTAGGATGTCTGATAATCACCACAACCTTGTTGTTCCTTGTAAATGAGGCTGTTTCTCAAAATGTCTTAAGTCCTTATAGAGAGCACTGAATCAGCTTTCTCCTTTTGACAGCTGGCTTGCCTTGTGTAAATACCTCCAGTAAGGTGCACATCAATGCAATCCCTCATGGATATGTTCACTGCAGCCCCAAGTGCTTCTTTCCATGTGTAAGCATTTGAGTGTACCTTGGTCCTGCAATGAGATATATCAGCTAATGACTTGTAATGTGTCCTGTCACAAAACAGACCAGGAATTGAGCATGCAGACTATGAATTGACTCTTCATATGTGAGCAGCTGGAGTGCAAGATGGGTTTAAATGCATGCTACCATGTTATCCTCATATCTGTGCAGTCATTGTAGACCTCCTGCTGCTGAGAGGTTTCTTTCAGAAATGTGAGCATTTTACCCCCATCATCTCCCTAAATTATGGCCCTGCATTTGATTAACTGACAGATTCCACTTTAACTGAAACAGTTACAATGGCTGGCCACACACAGTTCCTGAGGATGTGAAAATACATTTTGAAAAGCAGCAAAGTAAAGCAACATTCTTGAAGAATTAATGACAGCAAGAACTTATTTACCCTTTCCCCAAGAAGAGGGAACCACAGGTGGAGCTGAAGAACAAGTACTCATTCTTGATACTGTGTCTGGTTATGAGTATGACAAGAAGACACATATGAAATCCTCATAATATTTTTTGTTTAGTTTAGTGAAATAAAAATAAGCCTTTCTTTTGTTTTTAGAAAGAAACTGTAGGGTTTGTCGCATGACTTTGTTCTCATGATGGCCAGTAACACATGGCAACAGTACTAAGGCTGTATCTGCTTTTTGTACATTTACCAACATAGCAGTTCTCTGACAGAACTAGAATAAGGGCATTTATATCCATATATATATATGAAAAGTATGGAAAAAGTATATATATAAAACTTGGGTGACAAGGAATAATTTTGTTCCTGAGATATAAATTTGAAAGGGAAATTCTTAAGGCCTGTTTATCATTTATTTTTATGTTCTCATTAGAATTAAAATACCAAGTGATTGCAAAATATTCAGATCCAGAAGAGATCGTTATTTTTATCTTATTCACCCCTCCCAAATTCCCATGCTTGAATTCAAAGGAAGAAGATCCCAATCTGGGGCTTTTTTATTTTTTTACTCTGCAATCTAAACAGTTCACCTTTTCTCTTAGGCCTCATCACAGAGTTACATGAAGACTGTGACACAAAATTCTTTTGGACAAACAAAGATGCAGAGGAAGACAGTGAGTATTTAGTAAAGGGAAGCAAGGGTTAAGGCCTGGAACTGCAAAACAGCTGGAATATGTTAGTTTTACAGGAAGTCAGCCTGGAGAGGGAGTGTGAACTGCCAGCAGGTGGCTGGGAATGGCTGGATAAGGAAGTGGTGGGACTGGAAGAGAGCTCTGCCTCTCACTGAGATGATTCAGCCAATTTCAGCCTGTTTTTCTTTGGAACAGGGGACTTTTGTCAAAGCCCATTACAGTAAATTTAGCATTTCCTTTAAATGTAACAGGTTCTGAATCTAACCCTGCTTGTTTTGACAGTTTTTGTTAGCCCTGCCTCTTAAAGCTTTACCATGTTCTTTCTCAGGTGAGGAAGAAAAAACTGGTTGGTTGCTAGACAGGCTTCAAAGGGTGAGACACTCATGTGTCCCTTAGAGAAACTGCCTCCAGATCAAGCAGACACTGTTTTGTTAAGAGGAGGGCAGCAGACAAGTGTGGGAAGAAGGGTCTGCTGGGGTTTCTCTCCCTTCTGCAGCAAGCAAAGTTATGCTGACAGAGACAGCTGCTCTTCCCACAGTGATGCTTTGCTGTGGTTTGCAGGACTGGTCTGTGTCCTCCAGAAGTCCTAATCATGTTTTGCTGTGGGTGGCACGGTACAAACACAAGAAGCTGGCCCTGCTCCAAACACCTTGCAGTGTAGGTGTAACCAGGAAGCAGAAGAACCAATGGAAGTGCAGATCTGGGAGCACAGCACAGCAGTTTTCTCAGCATTTAACTGACACAGTGGTACAATACCCAAGCCAAACCAACCAACCAAAAAAAAAAAAAAAACAAAAAAAAAAACCCCAAAAAAAAACCAAAACAAAGAAAGTTTGAAGGAACGATTTGAACATAACATGACCCTGCACAATTATTTCTGAAAATCTTCTCCTGAGCATGAAGAGCAGTGTAGCTAAGATATATGTGTTACTATTTGACCATCCAACAGGATGACGTTTGGCAAAATTAGAAGAAACCAAGATGGTAAGAGCTTGGAGAAGACTTTTATCTATATGGATGGTTGGGAAAAACTTCACCTCGTGCACTGAGCATCAAGGCTCTGTAATTATTGTATATAGCTATTAGAGGACCTATAGAGAAGTGTAAGTTGAAGATATCTGAATTATTTGTTTGAGGAATCAGCAGGACGACAGTATTATGACAGGAGACCTTGTGCAAGGTTAACTTGGAGAGACAGAAGGGTGAGGATAGTAACAGCTCTGTTTCAGCCACAATGATATTCAGCTAGTGATCCAGAGACAGCTGTCAGAGAAAGGGTGAGAATGTATGTACTGAAAGATGCAGGTGTTAGGGAACTGAAGTACTTTGTGTTGACATGTGTACATTAGAGGGAATTATTTTTGAAGTCTAAAGAGGTAATATCTGGGGCTGGGGGAAACACTAACCAAAGGCAGAGTCCAAAGAATTTGCAGTGTAGGTGTATTAGAGACTTCAGATGCAGGCAGAGGAGCTCAAGAAACAAAACACCTGACAGAAATCTGGAAACTCATAATCACAGGAATTTATCCATAGAGTCCCTACAAAGGCAGGCAGACATTAGAAATAAAAGAAAATGTTAAATCCCAGTCAAGAAAGACCAGCACATCATGAAGAGTTTTGCTGAATTTTGAGGTCAGCTCAGATGGTGTAACTCAGAAAAAATTCAGACAGAAGAGATGGAAGCAAGTTTAGAAAGTACATACCAGCATCATACAAAGGTGAGCATATTGAGGGTTGGTGGTGGTTAGGAAAATATTCTATGGAGAATATTAGAAGGCTTTTTATAGACAGACTATCTTAACATTTGAAGGAACAAACTGCAGCCAGAAATCCAATTCTCTCATAAATTAAATACTCATCACTAAAGTGGCCTTCTGTATATTGTTACATGGCTATACCCTTGTTGGTAAATTTTGCTGTGCCTTTGTTACTTTTTCAGAGTAGTATGTAAAAAGTTCAGATTTTTGTCAAGGCTCAGCACTTATTAATCTTGATGTTTTGTTAATAATAAATCCACTTTCCCCCAGCTTATATTTTCATAAGTGGACAAAAGCAATTGCTTCTGAGAATTTACAGAGGTGTTAAATAGAAAATATGGTTGAGAATTATTAGTTGTTTTCATTACTTGCCATAATTCTTATTCCAAGATGTGTTTAATTGAAACAATAGCACTGTACTCCAATGAACTGTACTAATCCAGTAGAGTAATTGGCTATCTAATATTTTAAGAAAACGTTCAATACAGATTGCTTTCTAAGAGAAAAACCCAGTGACCTCTTACAAAATAATTTTGGCAAATAGAAAATGAAAAATTGCTTGGCACTTCTTATCAGGCAAACTACTGCTTTAAACTCATGTATGGGTAATGAAGTCACAGTCTGCATAGGAGCTTTCGTGACAGTAAGATAATAAATACTGACATGGATAAATTGTCATGAGTTGAACAAAAAAATCTCTGTCAAATTATCATTTTGATGAGGATGGTGCATTTGATTATAATGAAAACAAATGTGCTGGTGGCTCCTTGCAGCAGTAATTTTGCTGTCCAAGATGACAGAGTTAGTTCTGAGAAACTTTTTAATTGTTTTATCCACATAATGGCATACTGATCACTTTCATGTCACTGGGCAAGGAAATAATCTTGACAACAAAAGCTAGATTTCATACCAGAGGTACCACTTTAATATTTAATTCTTTATTTGTGGCAGCACAAATGAAAATAGTTGTATAGCATGATGACTGGCACAGTGGGATCCACATTGTCCACGCCTTTGAGCTGGATAGGCGCCGATACAGAGAGTATGTACAGACACACGACGTGTGTTTAAAACAAAAATGTTTGCAGGACCCCTAATAGTGTGGCTATCTAAATATTTTCCTTGGACTTCTCAGAGGGTCTGCAAATGATACCTGGATTCACTGTAGCTCACCAGGATTGCCCCCAGTGTCTCAGCAGGTGTTGCATTCTTCACTGCCACCTATCTCCAGGAGCACTATGGATGCAGTTGTAGTAGTTAGAGCTTCATTCCCAAATTATCAGCCTTCCAGAGTTTTTCAAGTGGGGAGTAAAAGTGGCTGAATGATGGTGCCACATCAACATTTTGTGTGCTCTTTGAAACAGAAGCAGATTTGCTTGAATATTTGTTTAATAGCTTAATTAGATCTGGTTAAATCTTTACTTTGGGGGTTGCACTGGGCATCCCTAAGTGCATGAAACATGAAAGCAGATCCTGTCTGTCTTGGTTTTTTGTGAGCAGCACTACATCAAATAAAGAGCAGTGGCTTGAAGGGCGTAGCCTGTTGATCGTTCATCTGAACTTGATTAACTAAACAGATATAATTAAATCTGTCATTTTTTAATCAAAGATGTGAATTTGAAACTTAGTGGTGGTCATGCACTTCATAAAAATGATAAGAATCAAATTACCCTAGTTCCAAAAGCTGATGTTAAAAATCAAGGTAGCTAAGTGGCATAGGGTTTTTTTATACACTGCATAATATTTGGAAAACACATGTATAGGGAAAAATTTACTGTTTGGTACCTTATTTCACTGAATATTTCAGATAATGTTCTCAAAACCTCAGATGATTATATTTATTAGTTCGTATATTTACATTTATAATAATTTATATTCATTTAGATCTAATTTATAGTAATTTAATTTCAAAAAATGTTTTGCTTATGCTATACTTTTGGTTTTAGTAATATCAGAAGATGAAGAGACTGACCAGTTTCTTTGTCATTTAGCCTGTTACATTGCTACTGAAAGTTTTCAACACTGAACATTTCACTGATTCCCTTTTCTCTGCCATCTGTCTGATCTGGCCTTTTTCCAAATAATGCTGCTTTCCCAGTGGACATGGTTGTTCTGGTGCAAGAGTTTTCAGTCAGGGTAAGGAAAATTCACATTTTGTTCAGTTGCTTCTTTGATATTGCATATAAATATTGAATGGCCATATAAACTCTACAGTTCGTAGATTCTAAGATGCACACTAAAAATACCTGTTTGTCATGAACTCTAACTTGAGCTATATTTTATTGAAAACCTGACACTGTCTGTTAAAAATATTTGATTTTCTGTCTTTATGTTTTGTGTAAGTTTGCTTATTTTGACAATTACTTTATTACAGTACCTGAAGAATGAATGTTTTGAAATTTGGTTGTCTGGTGAAAAAATGTAAAGTTCCACATTGCATGCAGCATTGTAAAGATGTTAATTCAGCATTTTGGAAATAATTGTCTTAGGAAAGACAGTATATTTTAGAAGCAGAACAATTAGGCCGGTGCCATTTAATAGACTGTCAAGTTGGGCACAAAATCACAAATCTCTTCTTGACTGATATCTTAGGAAGTCTAGATTTATTTAAATTATATGTTTTGGTCATATATTGCTTTAGGTATTATATCCAAGGACATCAACAGAGAAATTACATCCTGTAGATCTAAGAAAATGCAATGAATCATTAAAAATGCATATGAGAAAGCATTTTTTTAAGTTATTGCACAGCACAAGTGCAATACAAGTGTATTTTTACATTAATGCACAAGTGCGTTAACTGTTGAAAAGGCAGAGAGGTCTCATTTCGCCTTCTTCCCTTACGCTAGAATCACTTTCAAGCTAGCAGTTAGTGTGTTTTATCATGAGCAATTGTAATAAAACCTACCAGATACTGACAACTTCTTTTAGGAGGAGCATATTACATTATATTTTGAACTATGTGGATCATCTCTGAACAGTGTTAGAATTTCTTGTTGGACTATTAACTCTGGGTGTACCAGAATGCACTTCACAAGCTTCACTTTTTCTTTAAGAGAGAGAAACATCTTAGGTCACCTGTAGTCCTGGTTTCAAGAAGGATTTTCATCCATTCCACCGAAAGAGTGAACCTTTGGCTTTCAGGATGTGTGGCTGTGTCAGTCACTCCCAGCCCTTGCCTGGGATGTTGAAACAGCTGTCTTCTCCTGCAGGAGCTGCAGGGCAGCGCCGAGCCCTGCGCTGCTGGGACAGCACCTTGGGATTCGGTCCTCGCTTTGAGAATTCACACGGAGGGCAGCTGAAAGGTGTCAGCACTACTTAAGTCTCCCCTAGGCCATAACTTGAAGACTTGCATTTCATTTATATAAAGGCCCTTTTCCAGCTCCCTGGCAGTACGAATGTTGCATTCCCTTACCCTGTTCTGAACTGCAAGTGTGGGAGTAGTGAATGTAAGCATCTTTTGACCTGTGCTGATACACTGAAAGAATGACTGGTACCTGGCAAAAAGGAGAGTCAGGAGTGCCTGAAATCAAGGCAGCCAAGGACAGCAATTTCATTCCAAAGGCAGATAAAACTGATAAAACTTACATGTTAAAAGCTTCCTACTGAGTTTCTACCTTGATAATTCAAAAAGTCTCCCAGGAGAAATAGAAAACATTAATTTTCTGGGTTTCATCTGGTATTTCAGAAAGTATATTTTCTACATCAGTGTAGATTTCTATAGCAAGAAAGCTCTTTCTCATCTTTTAGGGGCAACCAAGTTCAGCACATAAAGCAATTTTTTTTTAGTTTATTTATAAGTTTATAATTTTTCTAGTGTTGCTGTGAGTTTTTATTACACTATTTGAAAGATCCCCAGTGATCAACATTCAATGTAATCGTCTGGAATTGTGTCTGGATTCCATTTTGTGCAATTATGATATTGGCTTACCACATTTTCTTTACTAAGCAGACACTCAACTCATAGTGCAGGATGTAGCTTTACAGCCAGTTATTACTCTGGTAAGCTATTTGAAAAAAACCCACCAGACTTTAACTTGCATGAAAACAAACATATTCTCATGTAAATTCCTGAAGAGAAAACTGACAGATTAACAAGTATGAAACAGGGAGTCTGCTCTCTTCACCAGAGTTTGCCCAAAGGCTGGGAAGCAGCTGAATTACTGGATAATATTAATACTTTGTTTTTACTGTGGAACAGATGTATGCTGCCAGATCTTTTTCCTGTGGGGAAAAAAAGAACACAAAACAACAACAAACACACTGACCCTCTCCACATCCCAAACTTAGCATGTTATATATGTTAGATATAAATAGAATATGATTGCTTTCAAATGTCAGCCACCAAATTTGCCATCAATTCTTGTGAGATGAGAATCAGCCCTTGTATTTAAAGAAAGATTCACTGTTACTTAATTATATGAATGTTGTCAGAAAACAGTCTTTCTGATCAGAACATAGAAATCATGTTGTGATGTTAAGTATATTGTTTTGTTGCAAGTGTTTTTTGGATTGACACTGTTGACACTGAGCCCTCTTTTTGTAGACTCGGTTGCTAAAAATAGATTTATGCATGGAATTTATTTTAAAATATTACAAGTTTTTTTTTTAAGATATGGAGATGTTTGAAGAGGGCAAAATCTGCATCATAGTACTTGTAACAAATGAAAAATGTTTGCTATTGCTTGTTGCTTTTATAGACTCTTAATTTCCACAATTATCTGAGAATTGATTAACCTGTAGCATTGGATATATCTTACTGTTCTATTGTTCCTGGCAGTGTTTAAACCATCATCACTCCAAATGCCAGCTGGGAAGGACAATTACTGCCATTGATTACTGCCATCTTACTGCCTCTGCAAACCTGGGTGAGGTTGCTTGCTCCAAGAGGAGTCTGTGTATGAGGAACTACCCTTGCCATTAGGGTGTTCTAGTCGAGATGTGATGCATGGCAGCTCTGATAACAGCCCCAGGACTGCTGCCTGAATGGTCTTGTGTCCCTGTTCTCTCTCCTGCCGTGCCAGCATCACTGCTGTTGGAGCACTCTGGAGCTGCAGCACAACCCACGGTGTCTCTGCCTCCCGTGCTCATTGCTGCCCCTCCACGGCAGAGCTCTTAATGAGTCTGAGGTGCCTCAGCAAAGCTGGCATGTGTCATAAAATCTGGCCATACAACTGAGCCCTTGCTAAATAATGTAACTTTCCATATGAATGGCCCCTTCAAAGCCAGTAGAAGCACTCAGAAGGGCTAAAGCTCGGCATGTGGGTCAGCAATTTTAGTATGTCTTCCTCTTTTGGAAAGGGTTATGTGGATTTGTATTTTCGAATGCTGTGAAAGAGAAGCCCCTCCCACATCTAGAGCCATCCACAAAAATATTCTGGATAGCAAAGACAGCAGAACATGTCAGTCATGCTATCCTTGCACTGCTCAGACATCTGTGAAAATTTCATGCTTCTGTGAGCAGATTCTCCAAAGGGCTGAATTTGGCTGCGTGTCTTTGAGTGCATACTTGCATTTTCCCTGCTGTGCCTGTCTGTTGTATGTTTTTAGTTGTCCTTGGTATTTGGGGAAAAAAAAGAAAAAGCACATATTAAATAAAACGTATAAATAACAGGAGACAGCAGGCTTAAAATGGCAAAAAGCAAAAAAACCAGACTTGTTGTAAACCTGGAAATACTGTTCCCAGCTCCTAGTGTGTGCAGGAAATGCAGCACATATGGCACATGGAATCACCTGGAGCTAGGCCTCTCTGTTGCACCTTGGCACAGGAGAGCAGGAACAAAGCAGAGATGCAGATTGTAACCCTTAGTGGTCTGGTGTCTGGTAAGGATCAGCTTAAGCCTGTTCTTTTACTTGGCTTCCAGTTCACAAATATGAGATGTTAAAAATAGAATCATTACTGAATGATCCATTTTGTACTTAAATGCACTTGATATCAGTGCATTTTTGTTGATTAGAAATTTTAAATATAATTCTTTCTAGCATGTAGGAAATACATATGAATATAATTGTACCCTTTCTTATAGAAAAGTTGGATTTTATTATAATGACACTTCATTTATGATGCTCCTTGGAAAAGCTGTTTCTGATATTATGCTTTTAAGTGAGCTTCTCAGTGTTCCTTACAATCATTAATGAATCAGACGTTAGATAAAGACAGTGTAGGTATGGCAGCATATCATTATACAGGGGAGTAGAGTGAAGCATAAGGATGTAAATATTTACTACATCTTGCACAATGTTGAGGAAAAGATAGCTCTAAGGGTAGGATGATGTTTTTTACTGTTCATAGTGAACGCATCATACAAAGAAAAGAACCCTTGAAAATTCAAACCTTTCCTAACTTTTGCTCAGCATTGGCAAAGGATTTTGTCTGGGAAGGAATAAAAGAAAATTAAAAGAAAAAAACCTCAGAACATCTGATATTGAGTATGTGGAGTTTTTTTGTTTTATTTTGGTTTTTTTAAATTTTATTTTCCTGAAAAGCCTTCCTTTTTTTATTTCTTTTTTTTTTTTTTGTTGTTGTTGGTTTGGGTTTGGGGTTATTTCTTTGGTACTTTTTTTGCATTGTTTATTTATTTGGAAAACAAAGGAGGATAAAAATCTTCAGAATGATAGAAAATACTTGCAGATTGATGCCAATCCATGGGATTTTATTCATACAAGAGAGGTCTGTTTAAACTCCCAAAAGTTGCTGCTTCTGTCTTCCTTTCTGCTCTAGAAAATTATTTCCTTTATTCAGTTTACTCTACCGCGGATGATCTTGATACCACTAAGTATGTGCCCTGTTATACTAATGCATGTGCATCTCTGCTCAGTTTGTGTGTCAAAACGTAAAGGTTTTTCTGTATTTCATGCATTTCTAGAACAAAATGGGTATTAATTGTCATGCATCAAGCAAAAGATTTTTTACTCTTTTTTTTTTTTCCGGGGCATCTTCACTATCACAGGCTGATATTACACAGTTATATGATTAACGGGAATCTTGTGCTTAGAAATAGAGAAGTGCCAAGACTTTAAACTCGTGAGTATAATTATATATATTTTTAGAAATTGAAATGAGCTTATGCAGAGATTTTCAAAATAGACCTAGAAGGAGGAACAGAAAATGTCCAGCAAAGTGTATGCATTCAGAAGTTTTAAGAACATTTGTTATATTTAAAAGACAGAAATTACTTGGAACCCTAGAAAAGGCAGCAGCTGTTAGCCAGTGGAACTTTTCTTCTGCACAAGTATTTTCTCTTTAATAAAATTTCTGAAATGTTGCTGTGTACTGGGATAATATATTTGAGCTGTATAAACAATAAAATACAATTTTATGTCTTTTATTTTTCAAAAAGTAGTGGACTTAGGAACATAGTGTAGTCTATGATTCATGAATTGTCAGAAGAACAATGTGTATGTTCAGTTGAGACAAGGAAAGCTAGAATGTTCTGACTGTAATTAGCAGATACTGGGAAGAAGGACTCTGCTTTTCAAAATGGTTTGTTTGCAGTAGTTGAAATTTGATTAATGCAAATTATCCCTTTATCATATTGTGGCTGTTTGAAAAAAGTGGCTTTAGTACAGTGGAATTGATTTCAAAGGTACTTGGAAAGAACATTTAACTATAAGCACGTGAATGAAGCTGTCTCTCCCTGTGCAGATTGATTTTAACAGCCACAGGTTCTGAGCTCTGCACAGAATGCCTCAGACCGAAAGTACTACAGCTGATTTTGTCCTTTTTCTCCTCAGTTTATATATGCTGTGACAATATAAGGGTTTTGGATCAAAGCTGAATTGCATTTGACTGCTCTGGAGCAGAGAACAGAAGAACTTATATCTTGAAATTAAATGCAGTGGGATTTTCAGTGAAGGTGTTGCAGTCAAGACTCAAATTCTTAATCTGACCCTAACTGTTGCAGTCTCACTTTGGTCTCTGCACTGAGTTTGTGACCTGATGCCAAGAAATCCTCTCTTCAGGATAAAGTCACTACCCTGTCAGGTTTGCATTCTATAATATTCACCTTTCTTTGCTTTTTGCATTTATTATGATTAGATTTACATGTTTTAAATGTGTTGGGGGTTGCCTGAATTAGAAAAATTAGTTTTGATGACTTAATGGAAGAAAAGGAAGTGAAGAACTACAGATCTATTGAAATTTCCCACCTGAAATCCCAGGGATGAGGCAGGGGTAAAAAATCTCAGTGATGGCACTCTGAAGGGGGGAAAAAGGGGACAAATGTGAGATTTCAAATACCCCCAAATTCCTGACTGGTTTCTCTAGTTTTTATATGATAGAAGATACAAGAAGTTGCCGACACCAGTGCTCTTTTAGAAACAGGATTTATGGAAGTTTTAGCTAGCCTAAACTGTTTTCAAAGGGGGCAGTTACTTTTTGGTTGTCTCAATCTTCATTTTTTATTACACCTATTTATTGGGTAAAAAACCCAGCAACGTTTTTCAGTGTTAGCGACGCATGAATGAATGGAGCCACTGATAGTTACTGAAAGCACTAAGTAACCAAAATTAAACATTTTATGGGTAAAAGAGGATAGCAGCAGCTTTGATATCTCAAACTCTTTTGCTGTTGTTCCCTAAAGATTTTCACACCAGCTACTCATTTCAGGTGCAGAAAAAAGCACTTGGGAGTCAGAGAGCAAAAGTGTTCAGTGAGGAAGTTTATTCGTGAGGGAAGAGTTTCTTTGGAGTTGGAAGGCAAACACAAAAAAGTAAACACAGCCCACTGGATTGCAACAGGTTAGTAAATACAAATGCTGTAGCATTCCCATAAAGCTCTTTCTGTAGAGGCAGCTGCTATGTGCAATGTATTGTGTTATTTTATTATTATCACATTTTTCTAAGTTATATGCCTTTTTTCCTTTTTAGTATGTTTTACTTACAAAAGTTGTTTGAAGTTAGTGAATAATAGCACTGAGAGACATCAAAGTTTCAGAAAAGTATGGAGAAAAGGTGTTACAATTTAGATGAATCAGTCATTATTAAGGTGTTTTGGGACCTGCTGGTTTGGCTTCTAATGTGCATTCAGAACACCATCTTGTGGCCTAAGTTTCCAGTAATGTGTTGCAGTTGTGAACTATTTTCATGCCTCTCACAACAGTGCTGAGAATTGATACCTCTAACTCCCATGAACGTTGTGGCACAACTCCTACTGAGCTTTATAGAAGGGAGAGGAAGGATCATTAGTGGCTTTTGTGAAGTGCAGTGAGGTACTGATGAAATGATCTGCATCAACCTGTATTGCTTTTGTTCATTACATATGGAGTAATCCCTGAACAGAGGAGAGAGAATATAAATGATTTCTTTAACATTGAGGTGCTAAATTTTAGGTGGCATATTGTAAGTAAAAAAATGGCCTTTTGCAAGGGCATTGACATACTACCTTTTATTCCTATCAGCTTGTCTTTTTGAACTTTCTGTTGTTTCTTTCAATTCATGCAAAGTTGTCAAATTGTAAACATTTCCCTATTGACAAAATACACTTATGCCAGTAGTAAAGTGTTGGCATGAAAGGTTAATCTACTGTGGACAAGCATTTCTGAACTATTCTAAAATATCTCTTTTCTCACTATTCACAGCTATGGGCTAGCAGATAAATTCTAATCATTCATAGACAGCAACTGCTTAGTTCTTTTGCAGAGAAGTTGAGATGAGAGGGTTGTATTTTGCCATATGCTGTCACTGTCCTTCAAGCATTTCTTTGTGTGTGTCTTGTTTGAGAGTTCCTTAAGATGGAGAAAAGCAGAATTGTTCCTCAAAGAAAGGGATAGTACAGTTTTCAAGTGTTGCCCTACTTGTCAAATTTCTTGTGACTATCTCAATATACGATGATATAAAAGGACAAATAAAGGAGGTGAGGTAAAAGATTTATAACTGAAATAATGCCAGCACACTTCCTTCTGCCTGTACCAGACTCTGTCAGACATTAATAATTTGGCCTTAACTTGTAAGAGAGAGATCCAGGTTTTTCTGTTCTTACACTTCAGTCACAGGAGCGATAGGTTAACTGGGAGGCCAAGTCAAGCTAAGCTATAGATAGATTAGATAGATCGACAGACAGACATAGATATATATGTATAATGTTTTTGTATGAGAAATACAGTGCTAAGTCCGGCTTTAACTGAAACATAAAAATAAATATTTTTATTTATTTATATTTTCTTTTAGCAACACAGTATTTATTTGATTTTCTCATTATGGTTAGCTCTCATGTGACTTTTCAGGCACTCCAGTAATATCCCTGTCTTCTTATTCTAGTGAGAAAAATACTTGTTTTAGCTAGGCTACTTTCAATGCTTGATCATATGTGAATTGACAGAACAACCTGCATCCTATTTCTATTCCTTTTATTCTGTAGATTTTTACCTATGCAACTTGCAGTAATTCCTATGAAGCTGTCACAATCTGTTCTATCCAAATTAGTTACAGATCCTGTTGTTCAGGGATCGTTGAGATGATAGATTGCTATGGTCTCTCTTGTTAATGTGTGCTTAGGGAGTCCTTCATTTACACAATAGACTTATTCAATTTTTGGTGAAATGTGGTTATTACTCTTGCACAGAAGACACATGGTTGATCTAGATATGGCTTGCTTTTTTTTTTTTAATGTATAAAAATAGGGTGTCTCTCCACAAAACTCTGCTTTTAACCTTACGAAGTAATTGCCTTTACCTTGCTATTTGAAGGACTGACAATTTTATGTACTGCACTATTAATAACATCTGGCAAGAAGTCCAGCTGCAACAGAGGCAGATTGAAGCACGACTGATGGTTAAGGTGCTGGAAACAGTGAAAAATTCACTGAGAAGTGTATTCCTATCTCCACTGGCTCAGCGATGTGGCACAAGTATGGTTAGGATAGTCTGGTACTGGTTGTGGACTTGTGTATGAGAAACTTTTAATATTTGAAAGGATCAGATAGCATTTTTATTCAGCCCTTTTAAATGAGGATGGTGTTGACTTTAAAAACGATTTCTTACTCAAATGCTCCTTTGATGTTATTATTTTAGTTATAGTGCCATTTCTTGGTAAGTCATCTGTGCTGTGACTATGTTGTGATGGGCTGAGTATCTAAAACTGAGGCAGGAGAATACAGAAAATAATTCTAAATATAATCCTGTCAGTGTTTTTTTCTGTCTCACTTCCTCTAATGGGATTGTCATGGCAGTAGGCTGTGCCTGCTTACGTAGGACCTCATAAGGCTGAGCCCTCTGCTTGAGTCAGGAGTCTCCTAGACTATGAGTTTGTGGAGAACCTGAACTGAGGGATGCAGGGAGATCCTGGGACCTGCTTTGTTCATAAGATGAACAGCTGTATCAGCTCTGCTGACTGCATCCTGTGCAGTATCTGATATTTAAGCTTTTGTAGTCTCAGTTGTACTTTTAGCTTCGACTGGGCATGTGAAACCACATACCTTAGAGAAAGAAACTAAATAAATGGATTTTATAATTCAATTTCAGGGGATTTATCCACCCAATCTTGTAATTTTTACTTACATGAATAATTTTTGTTTACACTTTCTTAATTTGAATGGGATTACTTGCATTAGTGATAATGTGCGTAGCAGGTACAGGATTAGTTCCTGTGTTTGTCAGTGGTGTCAAAAGCAATAGAATATACAGTAATTTGGTTACATTTTCAATTATAATCTGAAATTAAAGAGCTTTATTTTGGAGCTGTTGCTCTGAATTGCAAGTATTGATATTTGTAATTGAATTCTGAGATAGAACTTTCCATACATTTGTAATGCAGGAAGCTCTCTCATCATGTGAAATTCACTTGGCAGATGAATGGTCACCACTTAGTAACAATATTAAATCCTGCATTTCAAGAGTCAAAAGGACTGGAAGCTGCTTCTAGGGTAAAATATTTAATCTATTTCGTATCTCAAAATTCTATAGTGTGAAATTACTAGGTTGAGAAACATTTTGATAAATATTTGAGTACGTGCTGAGATTAATTTGTATTAGAATTATACTTTGAACTAGAGTAATTCATGTTGGTAGGACACCTGATGAGGCAGACATGAAAAAGGCTCCAGGCAAACCTCCAATGAAAACTTATCTGCCTTGAGCAATTTTCAGGACTCAGAGGTAAAATTTGATATAGTGTGAATGGGTGCAGGATGAAAATAAATCATGCTGCAGCTAGCCTGTTTTCAACAGCTACAGGTTTGGAGGTTTTGCTCTTTTTGTTTTTTTTTTCTTTCTTTTCCTTTTCCTCCCCTTTTTAAATTTTGTATTTGCACAGCTTGTTTTTTAAACATTTATTTAAACCGGGTTTATGTGCAGCTTTTAGCCTTCATGTAATTAAGCAGCAAGTCTTGGGAAATTAATAATTTTGGCAAATGTTATTTTTTCAATGTCCAAAACTTTTATTGCTGGATAAATACTATCCACGTTTATATAAAAATTTATTTCACATGGAATAATGTCTCCTCAGTAAAAAAATAAATGGTGAAAGAAAAAAGCTTGCAATAATTTGAATACCAGATAGAGGCAGATCATACCAGTCAGGGTGGCTGCAAGTCACTTTGTATGCAGGGATGTCCGGGACTCCAGTCACAGCTTATTTGATAAAGAGGCAGCAGTAGACAGTGAATGCAGTCCTGGTGTTTGCTCACAGTAAGTGATACTGCAGTGATACTACCTCTCTGAAACATAGGATGCAAAAAGTTTTTTGCTTTAAGGTACTCTGGCCATTTTGGAATCTGCACTATCTTCTCCATGGCCAGCTTCCTTACTGGTCTGAGACGGTGGCTCAAGACTTTGTCTGCTCCTTCATCACTGGAAGTGTTCCAGACCACAGCAGCAGTTGTTTGCCTGTATATATATATATATATATATATATATATATATATATATATATGATATAAAATACTTCCATTATTTTTTCCCTTGAAATTACATTAAGGATAATCACAGTTTGGTGTTGAATAAAAACTTAATGTTCTGATTTACAGTAAGTATTTCTAATGTTTGGGTTTATGTTTTGTAAACTGCTGGATTTACTTTAAAAGCAAATATAACAAACCATGAAAACCTGCTGTCATCAATTGTACTAGAGATTGTAGCTATGTGAGAGTTGGCTTGATGTCAGGAATGAAAAATGGGTACACAAATACCCAGGTCTGGAGAACCTGCCTTTAGAATTACATGAAGAAGGAGGAAAAAAGGGATGTATTTCTTTAGATGACCAAAGAGTAACAGCAGATTTTAGTCCTGTTGAAAAGAACACAAGATTAAGATATAGATGAAGGGGTTGTGAATCTGAAAGCTCACCTGTTTTTCTTAGTCATATCAGATGGTCTATAAGAATATTTAATTTTTCAGACAAAGATCCTTGTCTTGTAGCTGTAGACACCCTGGCTACTACTTAAGACACAGAAAGACTGTGAAGGAAAAAGGAAATGATATATGAAACATTACAGAAACAGTTTGACATTCTTGCAAAATAGGGGTTTCTGCTGAATGAACAATAGGCAGTCTGGTAGATTTAGATAATTGTCTTAGCATCATTAATAGCTTGAGTTAGTAGAGAGGATTTAGGAAATTGAAGTTGATATGTCCAAATACTGAAATGAAGAACCAGATTTGCATATTTTTGATCATAGACTCATTCATTATTCAAGTCACGTTTTCGGCTGCAATAGGTGAGAGAAGACCACCATAGACTGTAATGATAAAAGCAAGGGCAGAATTTGACTGTGACTCAGGGGGAAATGACTTATCTTTCCTGATTTGTTCTGAATCTTGACACGTAGACCTCAAATATTCTAATTTATGTGAAAATGTCTTCTTTGGTCCCTCAGCTATTAAAAATTGTAATAATGCAAGAGCACAAGACCAGAAAAGGCTTTTAAAACTTATTCTCCTAAATAAGTGGTTCTAAACTCAGATTATATCCACTAGACCCTGTATTTTCTGAGTTGCCAGGGAGTTAGCCACAAAACTCACATTAAAGTCAATGGGAGTTACTAAAATCGGTGGGAGTTGTGTGCCATGATGGCATGTAAACTCTGTAAATTTCCTAGATAATAGCAATCAGAGTAGTGGTGGAAAATATAAAGTATCAGAGTAGATAATATGTGACTAAATGAGCCAAATATCTAACAAATGGAAAACATGATGGAAAAGAGAAGATGGATGAAAAAGAGATGGTTGAATACATTGAGTTATGTAAGACTGTAAAGGAGAATTCATAAGGTTTCAGGAAATAGAATTTCTTGACAAGCTCAGGGGAAATGGAAAGAAAGCCATCAGGCAGAATTGCTGTGAGGAACAGCTTCCTGCTGAGATACAAGAGGTTTACTTTCAGCACTGTACAAATGCATCCCAACAAGTACAACAAACAAAAATAGATGCATCATAAAATCAAGAGTAGGGAGAAGGGGTTTCTATAAGCATACAAACATACCACATGTAATGCTACATTTACATAGAAGAAAGGGAGAACTGTGCAGGAAAAAGGAAAATATGTGAGAAAAACAGACTTTGTACAGCAGTTGAGGAAGAAAGCAGACAGCTGATAGGATATGGCTGCCTGAGAAACATGGGAAGCATGTACTCTATCTGTTGAAAAGGGTGATGCTGATCATAATAATTAGTGCAGGGAGAAACTAACCCATCACAGCATGGATTTTTTGTCTAGCAGTTCTGTTCAGCAAAATAACTCACTAGTTCGGTAAAAACTATTACAGTAAAACATAGGACTTACTCTGATCTAAATGTTGTAGATTCTCTAATTCATTAAGATTTCCAATCTATTTGAAAGTTTCAAAAGAAAGAGGGCCGTTACTACCTATATTCCTTTTAGTTCTACAAGATGCAGGTGCCTAAGACCCTTATAAAATCTTACCCCCCAAAAAAATGGAGAAAAGCTCTCTCATCAAAAGCTATGATTTAGAAATGGTCTTCCACAGAGACAAGGAAATAAATAAGAAGTTGTTGATAAAAACAATTTTTGAAACATTAGGGAGAGGGCAAAGTTTTGCAATAGATATGGAAAACTACAAAGTTAAATGTCTAAAAAAGGACTAAACAAAGCTTACTGACTGTTCATACCCATTCAACTGTTGAATTAAGAATGTTATTTTATGCATATGGTGAGACTGGGCCATAATTGCAGACTAGAGGAAAACCAAAGTTAATCTAAGACAAAGTACTTACTCTGTAGAGCTACACAGTGGATTGTTTTCCAAATGAACACATCCTTAGAACTTTTTAGATCTAAAAAACTCATCTTGTTTCAAAGAAATTGAGAAAAGATGAAGTCAATGTGGCTGTTGCAGAAGGGATAAAACTTAGATGCCTCATGAAAAGTTCCAATTTTTATGGGTGCTCTGTTAGCAGAACCTGAAGAGGCATAAAAAACCAAGACACGAATTTTAACAAACAGTAAATGGACAGTATGCAAAGCAGTTGAATTGTGAATTGCTCATAAGTAACATGCACGTTTCTTATGACATTTCATTTAAAAATTTAACTACTACATTAAGCTGGCTTTATGCTTTGAAGAGCATATTTACAAGCAGTGTTTTACAGGTGGTCACAATTGGTGATTTTTGCCATCTTTGCAGCTGTGTAGCAAATCAGATGAACAAATGAGATTTGGTGTCATTGAGAGATTGCATAAGCTCTCCAAACTAATGAACTTTGCAGTGTGTGAAACTAAGATAGTGCTCTGAGTACAAAGCAAAAGAAGCTACAAAACCCCCCAAGAACAGCAGGAGAGCACAGGTAAAGGTTTTGAATAGATGCCAAATACTAGAAGGTACAACAGAGATAAATAAAGTACACAGTAAAGATGCAATATAATAAAATACTGTAATTTGGGCTGTCAGCATGAGTGTAGTGAGTTCAAAATAGAACAAGTGAGTTAGCTTTTATGGGGTATTTAACCACAAACTGCCATAAACAGAGACTGCTACTGGTAATACATATTCAAGTGCAGCAAACATATTATTGGGAAAAATTATATAAAATCACACTATAAATTTTTTTGTTATATTTATTGAATTTGTCTGCTAGGCATCTGCTATTTGCCTTTTGCAGACTTGACATCTGCAGAAGTGGTAGCTTCAGTGCCATTTCCCACAGTATCATGGAAATAATTATGACTACATTTCCATAGGATATCCCTGCCCATGGCAGGTGTTGGAACGAGATGATCAGTGAGGTCCCTTTCAACCCAGGCCATTTTATGGTTCTGTGATAACAAGACTTATTTTGGACATAGACAAAGCAGATTCAACAGGCAGTTCACAATAGTTCCAGAAATGCCTCCTATAGCATGGTTTTTTTTTTCCCAGGTGATGTTAACAGAAAGTAGAACCAGATCAGAGAAAAAAAAAAAATTCTCATCTCAGTCCATTATTTGGGTATGTGGAGAAACTATGACAGATGTGTGTCCAGTGCTTCAGGACAGCTGATTTCACCTATTCTGCCAGAATGGTTTCCTTAGAGCTTTGTACCACTGGCTTCTAGGGCCGTTGCTGTAGCTTAAGAGCTGCAGAGGGTAGGTACGGTCTAAGAATCATCAATTCCTGGCCAGTGCCACGTGCAAGGCTGCAGTGCTGTCTCACAATGCTATGTCAGAGTATTGCTTCACATTTAATGATTGCTACTCCGGTGTCCTGTGTTGTTTCGGAAATGGATAATGCAAATACTTCATGCCCTCTTAAGAGGTATTTTCTGGGCATGTTATCTGGTCTGATTTCCAGTAGCACAAGGTATGGGTCTTTCAGCAGCCGTTCCAGTCATCATTCTTAACTGCCTCTCAGAACCACTCTTATAAACTGAGCAAAGGCAAAGTTTATTCTAATAATTAGTTACAGAAATAAGACAGATATTATTTTCTTATCTACCAATATATTATATAAAGTTATATTTCTTTTGTGATAATGTTTTCTATTCATTCTAAAGGTACCTAAATTTTTCCATTATTTTGTTTTCTATATTTAATTTTCATAGCTTTATTAAATTAGTTACCATCATTCAGTTCTTAATATCTTCCTCAACACCGTTACTATTCCCACAAAATGTTAATCTTGCATTTGAAGAGGCAATAAACGTAACTGTAAACCAGGATTCTATGTGTATTTCCTAATGCCTGTATTTCCTAATTTACTTCCAAGCAAACAGACCCCCAACCCAAACCACCACCACCAAAAAAAACTCACAATCAAACAGACAAAAAACACCCAAACTAAAACAACCAAAAAAATCCAACCCCAAAAAAGCCCCCCTCAAACAAAAATCCATAAACAAAAACCAACCCCCCAAAAAACCTCTAAAATTAATTAGCAGACTATTCTGTTATTTTAGCAGAATAACAAATGAGGGAAATGCAGGTTTTAGAGTCAAATGTTTTAGAATAAAATTGCAGTTCTTTATTTATTGTTCAGTGAATTTTCTGCAAATTTGCTGGTATTTAGTAATCTACTGGAAAGGCCTGCCACCAGCTCTAGCTTTTATCCCAGTTTTTCAGTTGTTCTGTCAATGTTTGATGAGGAAATTACCTGCTACAGAAGAGATGTTTGAGAATCAAAGATAGTGAGTAGGAAAAATTTCCAGCTTCTACTTAATTTCATTATTATTTTTAGAATTATTAATTTGCTGATTTCATTAATTATTAAATTAATTACTCTAATATACCTTAATTGTATAGTTCAATATATTTATGTCTCTAAAGAGATATGTTATATTTCAACTGGGGTTTGAAATAAGTTTTATGTAATTAGCTAGGAATTTTCAATTGTTTTATACGCAGTCTAAGGAACACAGTAATTTTCTTTGCCTGTTTTCTGGATTATACTTACTAATTTCTCTCTTCCCATTGGACACATGCTGTATTTTCATAGGAGCTTAGTTCCAAGGGCCTCTTTTTTCCTTCTGCTATGCAATGTTTTTAGTAATCTTACTGTTTTACAAGTAAATACTTACAGATCTATTATATGATAACAAGAAGAGCAAATTTTTTTGGTTCATTTTCACACTTTGGTGATAGAAATTAAAAATTTTTTCTCCTTCAAAGAACTATTAAGATGCTTGGAGTAGTGTCTTCATTTTTAACCCTGCAATTGCTAGGATATAAGAGATTAAATTTTGTATGTTCTCTGTTTCTAAAGTAATAACTCTTTCTAAAGTAATCAGAAAGTAAGGAAACATATTTCCACACATACTGAAATTAGTCAAATGACTTAGGAGAAAGCTGAACTGAAATCAAAACAAACCTGCAGCTGGTTTTTGCTGATCTTCTTCTCAAAACGCTGCCATGGCTTTTGGAACATTCCACACATTTTCAGGTTAGGAACTTATGGCTTTCAAAAAAAACCAAAATTAGAAGTATTGAAGAAAACATGACACAAGCAGTTTTTCCACAATATTTTTAGCCTGATTGCAAGCAGACTTCATGGGAATTTAGTGATTTAGTTCATTCTGAGATTTACTGTACCATTCAGAGAATTTGTTCTATTTTGCCAATCCTTCCAGCCAAAATGTAGGCCATGGAAATTTTTTAATTCTCCCTTTACTGATCAAGCTTGTAATGATATCTATTCCTTGTGTAGAAATTAGATACTCATGAGTATGGAAGATGACTTCTCCCTGAATTAGGATTTTAAAAAGCAGATACTATAAAAAGGAACTTGACAGTGCAGTAATAGTAGCAGGAAACTGGGAGGTTTTTAAAAAGCAGATGCTCTTGTGAACCAAAACACTAGTTCTGGAGGCTCTGAAATGTTCATGATAAATTTAAAAATACTTGAAATCTGAACACTTTCTCATCTTATTTCATTGAAATTCAAATTATATTAAACTTCCACTTTAAAATGAACATGCAGATGCTTAGATTTTTTTTTCCTTTGCAACAAAATTACCTTCTGATGAAATTCAGTGGAAGCAAAACACTTAAACTTTAGACAAAAAGTTGACAGGCTTTATCCAGTTCTTTAGAATCCAAATAGAAAATAATTACAGCAGAGATTGCATAGATGTGCAAGAAAGCTGACGTAGCCCGTGACATTTTGGTTCTATTTCCTGTCTCTAAAAGCTCAGATCTGCACATCTTTATATAAGCAATTAAAGGTATATTTTGACGTGCATGAAAAATATGGAAATGTAGTCATAAAGTTCTCATAGGATGCTTTTTGGTTCTTATAATCCGTTCAATGAGCATTGAATCATACTTGTAAGTATACTCCTCACTGAATTTTTTCCTCCTAATTTCTCTAATTTCTGCAGGGGTCATGTGGAAGAGGAGGAAAATTTCTGCAATGAAGTTTGAAGAAATTTTTTCTCTTTAAAAAAAAATATAAATAAAGGGCATATGGCTATCTTCGTTGCTGCAGCAGAAATTAGATTTCACAGTGCTCTTAAAGTAAATGTCCAGATCTGCATGGTGACAAACCACACTGAGGTTTGTCACTGATCTCTCATCTTCATGAACTTCATGTTTATATAACAGTATCCTCATTTGTGATTATAGTTCTGTTTATAGCAGTTTATAACTGTTTTAGTATCATCCATGTTTACTACTGAAGATTTGCCAAAGGAGCCCCCTTGTAACTGTCAGAAAAGGCCCTGGGATTCCTGAGCAGTAACCAGACTTGCCTGCAGCCAGCCAGCATAAGCCCCGTTCTTCCTCTGCATTTCACAAAGTGGGAACGAAAGCATCTCTGTGCAGCACCTGAAGCTCCTCTGTAACATGTTTCAGGAAGCCCTTGGGTTTTTACCCAGAGACAGATTTAGGATCTGAAACTGCTATTTCTTTAATCACTGAGAGTGGATTTGGCATTTTATGTGTAGTTTATACAATCATAAAATGGAAATCTCTTATCATAAGTATTTTTGTTTCTTTAAGTTAAGGAATGGATGTAATACATCTTATGAAAACACACCAGTGACTGCAAGCAGTTTAAAATGGTCTTATGAGTTACAAGAGGCTTCTCAGGCATGGAACACATTTTCAGCACATCAGCCAATCTGTAGGTATTGCTCAAAATTCCCGTGGCCAGAGCTCAATCGGAATTAAAGCTGGCCAGAACCACGGGGGACAATAAAAAAGTTTTTTTCAAATATATTAATGGCAAAATACAGTGTAGGAATAACATCAGCCCATTACAGGATGAGGATGGTCCCCTCACAAACAGGGACTTGGACAAGGCAGAGCAGTTTAATGCATTCTTTGCCTCTGTCTTCAATACAGATGATGGGCCAAGGCAGGGGTCTCAGTGTCCTGAGCTGGAGGACCATGACTGTGAGAATAATCAAGTAACTCTCAATAAATCCTGAAATTGTGTGGGATATGATGCTCCAGCTGGATCCTTACAAATCTATAGGGCCTGATGTGATTCATCCAAGAATCCTCAAGGAGCTAGCTGATGTCCTTGCAAAATCCCTCTCAATGATTTTTGAGCAATCTTGGGAGTCTGGAGAGGTCCCAGCTGGTTGACAAACATTGTCCCAATTTTCAAGAAGGGCGAGAGAGATAGGACTCTGGAAATTTCAGGTCTGTTGGGGTCACTTCAGTGCCTGGTAAAGTTAGGGAGAAGATTATTCTGGGAGGTATTGAAAAACACTTGAAAGACAGTGCAGTCACTGGTCACAGCCAGCACAGCTTCATGAGAGGAAAGTCTTGCTTATCAAACCTGATTTCCTTTTATGACAAAGTAACCCACCTGGCTGACATAAGGAAGAAGCCAGCTGATGTCATCTTCTTGGATTTCAGTAAGGCTGTTGATACTGCCTCTCACAGGGTTCTTCAGGACAAAATGTCCAGCACACAGCTGGATAAACCAGTCACTGCAATGGGTGAGCAACTGGCTCACAGTTTGGGCACAAAAGGGTTATAGTGAACAGGCTGATATCATCCAGTTTCAAAAGAGAGTGATGTCCACTTCCAGATTTCTACCAGTTTGGCTGCATTGTCAGTGAACTAAAATCTGAGTATTTCACACAGAAACTATGATAGAAAGACAAAAGAGGAGCTGCAGTAAGAGAAACTTGTCCTGTTTTTGTCCAGTCATCCATCTTAGGGAGAGTGAGAAATATTAAGTTTTACAGGCTATCCTGGAATTTTTTGTTTACATTAAAAGCCAGGTTCTTTACTAATGTGTAAATAGGATGCAGATTAAACTGATATATCATAATAAGAATGTTGAATCCACTGAGAACCTGGAATTAGGTGTTTTTAGGACTTGAAGACTGAGCACACATAACTGGTAAATTCAGATTTGGTACAGAACAGACTGAATAAAGAAGGAAGGAATCTGTTTAAAGATAGTTCTGATAACCTTAAGTAGAATAAGAGTTTTTCTTACTCTTCTTATACTGCAAATTTAACTATTTAAAATCTGTGCAGAGGCTGTGGGAGAAATGCTGCAAAGCAAGTAGACTACATTATTTGGAGAGTTTTGACAAACAACTGATGTCTGCCTCTGACTTGGCAGAATGCAGGTCTTTGTGACCATTATGAACGGGCAGAGAGAACTTGCTTAAACTGGGAATGACAGAATCAGAATATTCAAGCATAATGTGAAACAGGATGTTGTATAGAGTGAGTCAAACACTTTTTTTGTCAAGGAAAAAAAATGTCAGAAATCCTTTCTTCTATCAATTGATTTAAAAAAACCCCTATGAAGTACATTCAAGAAACAGTGGGAAAGATTTTCCAGATAGTCTACATGACAGTAGTATTTTGTATATATTTTGTTCTGGGAGTAGCTATTGTCACTAAATAGGTGTAAATACTTTTAGGAAAGCTAGGACTAAGTAAAAGCTAGAAATGTTTTCAAACATTTGCACTTTGCTGATGCAAATCTAACTCCATAGGGAAATAGTTTTCTGTAACGAGTTCCAGATGTACTTGTAAAAGTTACAATGAAAAGGTAATTATGTTGTAAATAGTGGGAATGCTTTTCTTCATCAAAGTGAGAGTTTCTTTATTCCTGGACTCAGTTAGCTGGAATAAGAAATACACTCTGGGAAGAGCAATTCTAAACCCCTGTTACTGATTCTCTAAATTACTCTTTCCAGGACAATCAGTATTTACTTCAGACAGATCCTCTTTCTGATGAATGGAAACTCTACACTGAATACATAGAACACATGATTTTAGATAGGCTGTTCAAAGCTATCAAGTGTCTTCTTCCATATCTGAATGAAAACACTGAGGCAACATTTAAATCGACTCCTTTATCTGAAGTGCAGCTTTTTCTTAATAGCATTGAAATAACTTTTCAACTTTCTTTGGGCTAAATGTCTATGGCAATTTCTATGATATTATGGGGGAACTAATCAAAACCAGCTATATACTGTATCACCTGTAGATAGACTATTAAATACTTTGGAAAAGACCCTTTTCAGTTATTCCTACTTTTGCTACTTTTCCTTTTTTATTTGTTTGTTTTATATTTTTTTTAAGTGTCACAGTTGACCTTTCCTCTAGGCTACATTAGAATGTAATTGTTTTGCCAGCTGACTCACCCCTATCCAATGGCTAATGCCAAGAAGGCTAATATCTCAAGAGAAGGTGTGAGGACTTTTTCCATCTGTTCCCGGTGAGCTGTCATATTTGACTCTCCATAACCTCTGCTTCTCTTGTTTTATGAATGTATCTGGTCATTTCCATCAGCCACCGGCACATATTTTTAAAATTATATTGGCTAACTTATTTTTAACTTCTTCTGGTTCACTTGCCAAACTGAGAGTGGCTTTCTAATACACACTGAAATCTGCAGCTGGATGGACTCTCTTCAAAGCTGGTTCAGGAATTTGCCTTCTACTTTCACTTCTGCATTGTGTACAGGCAATCTTTGGCTTTACAGTGTCTGTTTTACTGAGCATTTGACGTCAATGTTTTACTGAGAATTTGATGTCAACTTCTACATTTTTCAGGCTGGGCACTTGTCAAGAACTGCTGGTTTCTTTGTGATTATAGGTTGAATGTTTGCTTTCTTGGTTACTACTTCTCATCAGGACACCTGATACTATTTCTGCTCCCAGTTCTGCTAGTGTAGCTGAGCTATGTATCTGCAATATTACCTTCTTTGTAAGCTCTAAGGTTATGTCCACAGATAGCTGACAAAAGTGTTTAGTGAATTACAGTGAAACAATTATGCTAGAAATTTAATGTTAATGCAAGTTTTTGTGCAAAAGTATTTTTGCCAGACTAGCAGGACCTGCGAAGTCTTTGTGTAATTTCTTCCTTTTGCAGGTTTTTCATATGTGGTGGAAAGAAATATCAATAAATAAATATATCAAAATATCACAGTTTACACAGGCAAAAATAGATTAAAATTTGTTACACTGTACAATAGTGAAAAGGAAACAAAGGAAAAAGTTGAACACAATATTGCATTTTTGGAGCTCTAATGGAAAGTGACACTGATGGCCACAAGGATCTGAATCGTAGTCCATCTCACTAGCAAGTGCTGTAAGTTAAATCAACATGTTGGAGAATGTGAGTAATAACAACTGTGCTATTTTATCTCTAGCTGATGACAGTGGTACTTTGAATTTTTGATGTTAGTGTGATGCATGAAACAGAAATTATAATACTTGAGAAACATGTATCCAAGCAGTCATTTCTTATTGTTTCAGGGAGCAGACAGGAAACCTGCTGCTGAGTGACAAGTTATAATTGTCATTGCCATCAGTGCAATATCTTGGGTCTTGGCATGTGACTTAGCTTTAAGGATGTCTTTTCTTTCTTGAATTTAATCTTTGTCTCTTCTTCTTTTCCACTTTTGGATGATTGCTTAGCATTATGTAGATCAGATGTACACCCTAGAAGAAATAAGTCAAGTAGCTATGAGGAAGAGGGACCTGGCCACTGTCTCTGTTCTGGAACAACATTTAACAAAACTGGTACTCAGTGGATTGATGATGAAATTGTATGTGTGGAGCACTTTCTGCTCAGTGGGCAATTTCTTAGTAGAGGGAAGTTGGAATTTTATTAAAATTCTGAGGGCCCAAAATGTTCATGAGACTTTCTGCCTTTTTCCAGATGATCTGAGCTAAAAAACTCACAGGAAGCATATGATTTGATTTGGCAAACAAATACTGAAAATGTCTCAATTCACCCCTGCCTCAAAATTAAAAGATTTTTCTGTGCATAACCTGAGTGAGGTTAAATCCCTTTACTGTAAAAGTCTACAGAGTAATCTTAACCTTGAAGGATTAAAGCACCCCTTTTGTGCAGGTAGGTCGGGTATTTAATCACTTTGCAGGAGTGCAAACTATCAGTGTCCTGAGTGCACTAATAATGGCCCTGACCAGCTCCTCCTGGGGCTCCTCCCCTCACCCGGGGGACTCCACAGAAGCTCATCCCTGTGGCCTCACTTCCCCTGAGGTACAGGGTGTTCCTGTCTTGCAGCCTTCCCTCAGCCCTGCCCCTGGGGCTGCTTGGACCTGGCTCTGGACCTGTGCTCCAGGTGTGGTGGACCCCACTGGCTGTGTGCTCTTGCTTGCCCTTATCTCTGTCTCTCCTACCATCCTGGCTCTACTTGCTGGTGGAACCCAGGATCTGTTTCACTGCTGACTGTGTCTGGGCTATTGATGCACCCAGAATGAATGCCTGGCACTGCTGCCAAGCTTAATGCCCTCTGGGACTGGGCCCTTGGTTGATGAGGGTGTTTCTGCTTGTTTCTGCTTGGAGCAGCCCTTGGTGCTCCATGATGAACATGTACCTGTTTGCACACAGAGATACAGGAATGGTGCAGAGATGGTACATGTGAATTGGAGGCAATCCTCTTGAAAATTTGAACCATGCTCTTTGATGTAACTTTAATTAGAGAAGTGTTGGCAGACCAAAAATTGAGGCAGTAAAAATAGCACCATTGTAATGTTTGATTTTTTTCAGTGTTCAAAACACTGGTTCTTTATGAATCAGAGTTTTGCTATCAGCCTGATTTTTCCAAGTGACTAAATGTGTTTCTGTAGTTATTTTTTCCCTACCATCATTTGCAGGAAATGTGAAGACGTACACTGCATATGAAAATGGGGACTCTTTCCCAATAATTTCTTTACTATTCATTTCTAATCTGTCATGCCTCAATGCAGCTGAAAAAGTCAACTTCATGTGCATGGAAATATCCATTTTAATGTACAATTTATAGACAGGTATTTCATTGTGTTCTTCTTTACACATTGTCAGAGGATTGCTAGTGTTTATTAAACTTCTAGCCACTTTCTTCAAATAGTGATAGGAAAATTTCTCAGCAATATAACTTGCAAGGAGGTAATGAGGTTCAGCTGTGTCACAGGATTGTGGAATTAAGTTGAATGAGATTCAGAGTAAACACAGATGTTTGCAAAAGCCTCATGTAACTTTTTCAAAACAACATCAAGGGAAAAAACATTAATCTTTGTGTATCTCTTTGCCTTTTAATTACTGTGTATAATTACACTGTTCTGAGTGAGTCCATGTCCATGTTGAACTAGACTTGTGGCTGACCTTTTTGTCAGCAACAGGTATAGCTGGTAGAGCAGAAGAGCCTTTGGGATGTCTAATAGGAATGTAAGGAATATGGCTTTATTTTTTTTGGATCAGACTGGGTTCAAGCACACCCTTGTTAAGAGCCAAGCAGGTTAAGCAAAATGACTAGACATGTTTGAGGCTTACTAATACATTCAGTTGTCACTATGTGTATTTTTCTTTCTTACGGATGAGTCAAAATAATATATTTATCAAACTATTTTATCATGAGTTGCATCACTGAGGTATTTTGTGTGTTGCTGAGGATGATTTCAAAATTTAATATATGTAAACATTTTCTAACTAGAAAATGTAGGATTTTGTAAAGAATATTGTAAAGAATAATCTTTAATCTTCCCCATAAACTGCATTTAGCAAGTTCTTCTGTGCAGAGAGTCCATCTTTGTCACTGCATAAGAACAATAGGGAAGGAGTTACACAAACTCAGCTAATATTTTTCAGAAAAAGGGAATAAGCAGGGAAAGTTGGGGAGAATGAAAACATATGTGTTTGTGTGGGGGGGATGTTGGCTCTGCAAACTGACAAACAATATCTACTTGTAATGTGGTTAGGAATTACCTGAAACGTGGAAGAATCTTAAAAAGATTGACTTCACTGTAAAGCATGAAGTGGTACCTCTACAGTCCAAAGAAGTGTTGGTTATCAGAAGAAAATGTGTACTTTTGGAGGTGAGATCAGTTCTGTGCTCTGAACCAAATGATTTTTCATTTTTTGTTCTGATAACAAGCTGGAGGCAAGCTTCACTGAACTGAGAAATTGTAAACTCTTAGAAAAGGCTGTTGAAAGATAACAATTCTATGTTTCTGCGTAATGTATTCTGAATGAATCTGATAATTTAAAGCCCACTCCACCAAAATGGGAGTGATGCTTGTGTCTGCTTTATCTTCAATTATGTCTAATCTGTTTCTAATTTAAACATGATAATGCTGTTGTAAGATCAAATCTAGATTTTAAATGTTTTATTCTTCTCCACGGGCAATGTTTTAAATGTGGGCTCTTAAATGTCTGTGGGCAGTACTGACTGAGTCTATAAAAGTTTTGGTAAATTTAAAGGAAATAAGAATGCTTAAATGTGAAATGGCTCATAGTTCATGAGATGGAACATATTTAATGAATGGCAGCTAAGGAAAACTTAATCTCCAACAATCTCCATGGATTACCTGCTTAACTTCTAAGGAACCCTAATTCAATAAGTAAGTTGTATCTTTCAGGTGAAACAGCATGGGTTTAGAAACAGATGTTTTAAAAACAAAAGTGTCCTTTAAGCTTGTTACTCACGTATTTTCCAGAATACAGATAAGTTAAGAATAACCATGATTTTATGAACTGTTATGATATATCTGTCACTGTCAATATCTTGGAGTACCAATCAGAATTTCAGTCAAAATAAAAACTGCATCAGCATGATTTATCAAGGTATATTCTCAAGTACTCCACATTCTGACAACAAAAAACGTAACAAAAAGAGCTTTCCCAACTAGACAGACATTTTTGAGAAAGTGAAACTAATCTGAGTACATTGCATTTTGAATGTCCGTTCTCATGATCTCTGCATTAAGGAGTATTCATAAGTTTCAAATAAAACAGCTGAGAAATTATTTAAAAGAGGATTTTTTTCTCCTCCATGATCAAGAACTAAATGAAGAATCCACCTGTATTTTTTGTAAGTTCAGTTAACGAAACATTGAAATGATCCTAAAATATATTCTGATTGCAGGCTGATTATGAAGTTTGGTCTCAAGTTAAAAGTAATTTCTTTATTTGTGCTTTCTCTTCATCCTTAGATTTGTCAATAGAGTGTTGTTTGGGTATCTGGGGTTCAGTGACTGCCAAATTGATAAACATAAGGGGAGAGATGGTGATGTTTGTCATGTTGTCCCATTTTTTGTTTACTTGTTTTGGGGTTTTAGGGGGGTTGGGGTTGGTACAGAACAATCATTCAGTTTTGTGTAATCTGCTAACTTGCTGAGGCTGCACTCAATCTCACTGTCTGTGCCATTGGTAAAGATGCTAAAAACCACCAGTCCTGAGACAGAGCCCTGAGCGACACCACTCATCACACCACTCACCACACCACTCACCACCAGCCTCCACATGAACGTAGAGCCACAGACCATAACCCTCTGTGCCCATCCAGCCCATTCCTTACTCACTGAGTAGCCCACCCTTTGCTTCCATGTCCATTTCCAATTTGGATAAAAGGGTGTTCTGTGATACTGTGTTGTGGGCTTTACAGAAGGTTAGGTAGATGGCACAAATTGGTCTTCCCTCACAGAAAGCCACCACATTGGTCAGGCACAGTTTGTCATTAGTGAAGCTGTGCTGGCTGTCTCAGATCATGAACTTGTCTTGTACATGTTGTTTTATTATAATATTCACCTTGGCTAGGCTTGCAGGAACTGTAATGGAAACATATCTGGAAGGAAACTCTTTATAAAAACAATCTTGATTTGCAGCATCATTCTTGTGATTTCTAAAAAATAATCCTAAATCCTGCTTGAAGAAGACTTTACTACCATTTGGCCTTGAAAAGCAATGCTATGAGAAAGTGTCAAATTATTCTGAATGACTTCCTATTTTCATATGGAAAACAGCAGTGCTGAAAAAGAAAAGTAAATGCCATTAGGATGCCAGTAGCTGGTAATCCAGGAGCCCGACTCCTTAGCTGTCAGATGTTTCCTCTGGATTCAGAGGGAATTGGTCATGGCCTGCCATTGCAGAACAGAGCCCAGGTCATTGTGTTATATAGTGATATGTCTAGATAAAAAAGAACTGTAATAGCTTAAATTGGGTCCAGAGTTCCCAAGAGCTGGGGTATGTCAAGGCAATGTGGCTATGCTGCTGTAACTTTTTCACAGAAAGAGTCCCCAGATTTCATCAAGTTTGGCTAGAAATTTTCTGCTGAACTTTAACTTATACATTCAATACAGATTTTGAATATAGTTATTAACATTCATATAATGGACTATATCTGCAGTAAACTTACTTTTATCCCTTTGCTTATGCAATAGATTCATGCATTTGTGTGCTTAAGGATCCATCATGAACAAAAATAACTGAGAAAGGGTGTTGCTTGTTCAAATTTGTGCATAGATAACTTTTGTAGCCTAATCTGGGTGCTTTTGAATGACAAATTCAGCATATAAAATTATATATCAACAGTTAGAGAACAAAGGTGGTGTTTAGCTTTTTATTTATAATAAAACAGCATAAAATTATATTAATTTGTATTATGGCTATAGTTGTTTTTTTGTGTTGCTGCATTATATCTGTCCTTCAGTGCTAAATATACAAACTGGTTTGTTCCTTTATTTAGCTGGAAAAAGCTCATTTGACTGGTTTGCTCAGCAGGTCTCATTCATTGCACTGTTAAGAGCTAAGTGGATACCTAAGTGTGACATAGTGAGGATAGCAATTAGCTATGTGGATAGGAATGAAAAAAATTATTCAAAAAAGAATAACTTTCTCAAATTTTGCCCTAATGTCTTGTGTAATTCAAGTAGGTCCTAGAAGTTCATTTCTACAGGGCTAAAAGCAGTTATTAATCTCTAATTAAACAAATGAACAACTGAAAACTCACTTGGGACCCCCAAAAGCAGAATTGTTTCAAACAAGTTTCTTAATGTTTATAATTCTCTCAACATGTCCTCCTCTTATCCCTTACTGTATTTGAAATATTCTCAATTGTCTGCCATTTCTGTTGTTAGACTGGAGAGCAAGCTGTCCAGATGAGAGATTACCTGCTTTGCCTTGCTTTTATATTAATTTGCCGGCTTCATGATTTTAGAAGTGTGTGTACAGGTATATGTCTAAATACATATATGCTTATACATTTGTTTATAGCGGCCTAATTGACGAGTCCAGCAATTTTCTGTGAAGTGTTGACAGCGAGCAGACCTTTGTTTGCAGAGAAAACGATGCGATCCTCGGTACATTGCAGAGGCCCGGCACTCACAGTCCCCTATTAACTTTGTGCATTACTGACCTCCACAGGCATTTCAGGGGAAGACACAGCAGGAAGAGACGAAGGTCAGTGCAGAAAGTGTTACTGCTTTTGCAGGCAAGTATTGTGTATTTAATCATTGTCTTACACCATTTTTGCGTATAAGGCTGGGCTGTTCTTTCTGGTAAAATTATTGGTCTGTAAGAATTTTTTTCTTGTTTCAATCTAAGGGTCAGTGATAAAGACTGCTGTCACGTTCCACTGTCACACTCCATGTCACTGGCTCCACGTCACACTATCTATACTTCAAAACTCAAGTGCAGCTGTGATCACATTAAAGTTCTCTGGATGCCACTGCATCCAGATCAAGATACAGTTGTGTGCATTATTCTTCCTTATTGGTTCACACCAAGTTTGTCTGTGTATATGAAATCTAGATTTGAAGATGTGATGAAATGTGAGTAGAACCCCTTCTGTCCCATTCCAACAGCTGGATTTAATGTTTATTTTCTGTTTGCATAGAATTTATTATTAGTTAAGCAAATTGATGTGATAGTCATTAATGCAGGTGTGTTTATATTTTGAATACAGAAAGGCTCTTCCTTATCTACTCACACTTCTAAAAGTAAAGTAAAGGAAGTCAGTAATTCCTCAGCATCCAGATGTAGACTACAGAAAATCCTTGAAGCAGAAGTGAATGTTTGAGTTTGAATAGGCATCCAGAAAAATGTTTAATGTGTAAAATTCTTTGATTATCTGAAAATGTACATTTATTGCCTAGGTAATTGAAAAAAAAATAGAGCAGGTCTAGAATCTTAGTGAATTTCCTGATACATCTTTAACAGCAAATACACTGCTTTCTAAATTTTAATATTTTTTGTATGTTAAGGATGATTTCATGGTGACTGGGGGCCACCAGGTATAGAATCCAGTTTACCATGACAATTGGCACTGGGCAGCACTTCTGTTGGGCCACAGGCTGTAGCAGTGACCAGAGGCACCTTTTCATACAGTGGAACCCTGAAGACTTGGCCTGACTGTTGAAGGATTCTCACAAGTTTGTAAATGTATTATTGGAACTGTAGGCCATTTATACTAATACTGATTGAGAGCATAAAGATCTTGGTGGGGAAACACACAGATAAATCTTTAAATTTTCAGGGCAGAATTGCTGGTTTTTATTGGACAAAATGAGGAAATCAGCTTATTCATCTGACTCTATGCTCTTCATCTTTTATTCTAGAGAAATAAATACAATCCATGCCTGTATGGTTGCATGACCCTAGTTAAGCAGACTTTAGATGAGCTCTTAGTTGTTTATGGTACTAAAGCCACATAAGCATGCCTTATCAGCAGCAAAGTAATGCAGGCATAAGCTGTGATAGAAAAAAAAAGTATAGATGGAATATTTTGTAGTAGGCTTTAAGTGACTGCAGAGTATTCAATTTTCCAGGGGCATGCTACTGTCATGTGTTGCTACAAATGTCTGGCTCGATTCCCAGGCCTGTGGCTCAGTTCTTGAATGGTCAGGATGAGGAAGCAGCACAGAGTTATGTCTTAAACAAAACAGGCTCTGAGTATGCCTCATGCTTAGCACATATGCAGAATGAATATTTGAGGAAGGAACTTTGAAATAATGCCTGTTTGGGTTTTTGCTCATGTTTTCTGAATCTATGAACTCTTCTCAAGTAGCCTAAGAAAATATATTATTTTTCTGTGAACTGAACGATATTACAAAGTCTTAGACTTTGAAGTCTTAGACTTTTGACTTTGTTTAATTTGCTTGCATAAAAAAAGCACTAGTAGTTCATTACCATAACCCTCCTTTGGATGGAAATGCATTAGTGGTGTCTGCACGAATAAGCAATGAAGAGTAGTGAGAAGAAAAAGCCTCACACAGTACCATGTGAACCCACAGTGTCTGCCTCAATTTGTACCTTTTCAGTATCTGACAGTGAATGATAACATTATTGCAATGGTATTTACTGGCACTGCTGGAGTATGGGGTCTGTCATTTTTTTCTATTCTGAATTGTTGTGCATGGCTTTAAAAAGTGCCCAAGGCTGAAATGTGTTTCAGAGGTCGTCAAGGAGGAAACAAAGTGATTTTTTTACTACTTTTTATGAAATTCGGCAAAACAATTTGAAGCTGGAGGAGTTCCAAACCTAAATGCACGTTATTATGGATTCAGATGGATAAGATGGTTCCTGGTGGGGATAAGTTTGTCATAGTGTCTTTCAGGAAATTATACAACTGTCTTTCGTTTTCTTCTATATTTCTTTAGCCTAAAGAAAGGAGGTTTCAAAATGGCCATTTAATAATCCCCAAGAAGAATAACCTTTGCAGCCGTCCTATTTTGTAACATAAGAACTATGAAAACCTGGCCTTGGATGGATTATAACAGAATCCTGTCTATTGACTTATATTTTATGATTAAGTCACTAATCTGGCATCCAGCTTTACTTGCATTTGTTCAGAATGACAGGAGTCCCTTTCAGTGTTCATCACAGATTTCTCTTTTCATCAGCTTTTCCTCAGAGGTAATTGCAGCTGTACACAAGCCATTCAGTCTCCAAAAGAGGACAAAATTTATTTTAATGTCCATGAGTGCACAGTTACCTCAGAGATGAAGTTATTGTTGTGGAAGAATAGGAAAAGCTCCTGCTCTGATGAAACAGAGTGCCTGACAAGATTATGAAGCAAAAGGTCTTCTTTATTTTTTATTTATATATTTTTACATGAACAAAACATTGTTCATTTTTTAAAAATATTAATTTTATTTAAGCTTGAACTTATTTTACAGAACCCAAATATTTTCTAAAGTTTATTTCTAATACATTCTATTGGTTTTAGTATCTTGTACCATAAAGATTTTGCCGCTGCAATGGAATTGCTGTCACTGTAAAATGGGAGTGTTGCAGCTAACTGGTTTTTGTTAATGAGAATTTTTGATACTCATGAGGTATTTGAAGTTTTGAATTCAAAGAATCATTACTCCCAAAGCAAAAACATATGTTTCTGCATGTTAGGTGGACTTTTTTTGGTTACATTCTAGTCTACTGATTTACATGTGGAAGATACTTATAATTGTGGTTATACATCATCTTCAAGTGTTTCCCAGGGCTGTTTGCATAGGGGATTTATTTCTCCAGAATAAAGTCACTTCACACTGGTGTAGAGCACCCAGACAGTGAGT
Organism: Melospiza melodia melodia; assembly: GCF_035770615.1. NCBI lineage: Eukaryota > Metazoa > Chordata > Aves > Passeriformes > Passerellidae > Melospiza > Melospiza melodia. Next base: position 20,860,042 of record NC_086201.1, on the reverse strand, counting down.
TATTTAGAGTAGCTGTAATGCAACCTTGTTTACTGAATACATATTCCAGGTGATTTTTTCAAGAGAGAACTTTTGGGATTTTTTTCCCCCATTAATATTAATTCCATTAAAAGATACAGTTTTATTTGGAGTCCTTGCTTATACTACAGCAGCTAAATAATGTATACTTTTCTTTCAGTTTCCCTGAGTATCAAACATTTACCTAAATTGAATTTTCTTTGAGAATCTTGAGACAAATTCAGCCAATGCATTTTTTTTGTTGTAAGAGAGATATATCTGCTTATCTCTGGTTTGAAATTTAGTTTTTTCTATTTTGTTACTAGCACACCTCTCATCAATTAATGCTACTAAAATGATATTGAATAAGAAGTGAACTGATTCCTATATGTGGGATTTTAATACTTTAGAAATGTGTTTTTACTTTGAAAACAAATAAAAAAAACAAACCATAAAGTTAAGGATTCCTTCCCTATAACAAACAGAATTCTAGCACAAAGGATAAAAATCCTCTTAGATTACTTTTCAGCATCAGTAGGTTTTAAATGTTGAAACTCATATTGTTACATTTGTATACCATACATATTCATAAATATTCACCTGCTGATGAGTTGGAAACCATGGGCATTGCTGAGAATGTAGTAGAAGCTGTTTGTTTATTTTTTAAAAATTTTATAGACAAGTATTAAAGATTGGATGAAAACCCCATGGAAACAAATAAATGATGAGCACATGGAGATGGAGCTCAGAAGATTTGCAAATGTGATCATTTCCCTAATGAACAGTGTTTCGCTACTTGAAATAATCTCTCGTGTTCTGAGTACTCTGCATTATGTAGGAGTCTGTAGCTTGTTAAATTCCCTTCATTAGAGAGTTTTTGAACTCAAAGGATTTAAAAAATTGGGGAAACGAGTATTACAGGATTGAACTCCCAAATCTCAAAGTACTTCTGAAAATCTCTCTGAGTTTATTTTTTCTTCCATAACCAGCAAATTACCCAACTGGTTTTCATATAAGATTCAGAAGTCAAATTCCAAGATGCAGTCACTAACCTGCTTGCTTCTTTAGTGCTTCTGTCATTTTGTTCACAAGGGTCTGCTGTGTAAGAAATTAAGACCTGTCAAAGCATTAGGACATGGGATATGCACTGTTCAAGGATTATGCATCTGAAAAGAGCTGAAGTTTAACAAATTAAAACTTCTTGTAATTCAGAAACCAGCATTTATGGGCACAATAGTCTTTGTGTTCTACATTTGCAGAATTTTGGATAACTTTATTCCTGCAATGTTTGTACCTTAATTCTAAAGCAAAGTTTGTCAGCTGTGTAAGACATGGAGGACTTCTTCATTGTACAGCTGCACAGACGAGCTGTGAGATAAACAGATATGTGTAGCTAAAGCAGTAGGGAAAATGGCAGTAAAAAGAGATAGGTGCACACAATGGTGAATGTAAATTAACATCCTAGGGGTGGCTTATATGAATTAAATATCATCTGGAGATGTAGGTACACAGTTTGTGGCAATTGGGAATGGGGCTGTGGCCAAACCTCATCCCTAATGGGCTACAGCTGTGAGAAGCAGGTGAGCAGCATTGAAAGCAATGAGCTGTGGAGCACTGACCAATCACCAAAGGGAACAGAGGGCACACAGGTGCAATGCATCAACATGAGAGGTATGAAAGGTTGAGCTAAAGAACAAGAAGGGCAGATGCCTGAAGCCTTCTGAAGTGGTATGGTGTTACTCTGTATGGACAGGCACCTGAAGTCTTCTGATGAGGTATGGCATTACAATTTTTTTTTTTTTTTTTGGTGTTGTATTGTGATACTCCTTGTATCGTGGTCATTTCAACTGTGACATGTGCCATGGTGTATGATGCCATGTGGACACGTAATAATCGAGAATCTGTTAGGTGTCTCTCTATTCATACTCTACTGTAAAAACTAAATTATTAAATGAACCTTCCCCCCTCCCCAATATTTTGGGGATATGAATGATCAGGAGGTGAAGGAACTGCTAACTTAGAACAAACAAGTGTAGAAGATAATAATTCTCATTCTTTCCTATCTTAAAAATTCCTCTGTGTGTTGGGGACTTTTATGAACTTAAACATACCATAGATCAGTTTGACAAATGTTGCAAAGCAATCTATATAGGTGAAAATTTTACTTTGGTTTGGGGCAGAAGGATGAGGTCACAGAGTATTTGTACAATATAGGGTAACATCAAAGTGGAATTGAAGAATGTCTCAGTGGCTGGGGCACTTCTAAAGGCTGATGAGACAATGGCTGAGATCTCTTGGGGGAAAAAACTGAATGGGAGTCTATCATTTGCTTTTGTTTGAATGTAAGTCTTTGAGTACCAACTGTTTGAACAAAAACTATCTACTGAATTTTACACCAACTTTTTATAGGTTGTGGTTTCCAGGGAAAATGCTTTCCTACTGTATTTCTTGATATATCCTAATTTTTCTAAATATAAGAAACGTATTCTCTCCCGTGGATAGGAAAGTGATACTAGCTCTACTTTACAGCTGGGAACTTGAAAGTTCAGTGATTCTTTAAATGACACCTTCAGAGCTTTAGTGAAAGCAAATCTCCTAAATCCTGGCCAGAGCTCCTAATGTTGGTATATCCTTTCTTTGAAACAAACACTCAATTTCTAATTATGTGTCTGCTGTCACCAGTGCAGTGAGTTAATTTCAAATCCTCTTTATAACCTTAATATCTTATTAAGACAATGTAATGTTCAAGAAACTTCTTAGAAATTGGCAGACCAAAAACATTTTGCATAAGCGAGTTGGAAAATATTGTGATAAAAATAATATTAATCCATTCGGAGAAAAGATGTCCTCACGGGTGAATCATTTATCAACAAAGTCATTTTGTTATGTGCTTGCTTCAGATGTGCACATAACAGAAGCAACTGTTCCTTATTTTGAAGGGTGACCGGATGTGTCTACGTGCTCAAATGGTTCAACTTGTATTTCAGCAAAACAGGAATCGTTCTGCTACATAGAGCTATTTTGCAGATTAGAATTTCAGGCTTATGATTTAGAAATACCAATGAAAATGACCTTAAAACAATAGAAATACTTTCATTTTTACAGCATCTTTTGTCTGATGTCAAACACCTGTTTTGAGAGTAAGGTTATATAGAAAGATTGCAGTATAGAAAATAGAAGAATGACTTGGCTACATTTGGTTCCATTCTTTTTGTTCTACTTTGGTTTAATTTCCTTCAATGACAACTTATATTTCTAACATGTATACTCTAGTAGTTCTAAAAAGAGCTATTACCAGAAGGGTTCTATGATCCCCGGGGAAGGTGGGAGTTCCACTTCTTCTCCATGATGTCACTTCCTCTGCATTTGTTTTGCTGACAATCATTTCTGAGGGTCACCATTTGGAGCAGGGGAACTTTTCATCCTAGATAATTGTGTTCTTTAGTCACTGTTTTTAGCCAAATGAAAATTATTCTAACTGTAAGTTTCTTCAACATCTATCAACAGATTGCAAAGTACTTAAGTTATTTGACAATGTTACCTTAAATTTGGTGACAATAAGAACCTGGAAGAATAAACAGTGGTTATGTGTACTCTTCAGTGCCCTGTGTTTTGCGAAGGACATGTCAGATTACTGACTAGTGTATTTCCTTGCCTGATGTTCTGCTGAATTGAAAGATAGGAAGCAAATAATTCTACAGACCTTAGTCTCCCTGTTCAGACCATGTTATCTGTTACATCTAATGGAGAAGCTCAGTGGATCCTGAGGTCATAGCCAATTAGGGAGTATTGATGAGAACTTGAGGGAAAATGGGTATCTTTGTTGTCCGTTCTGTTAGGCCAGAACCATTTGCTAATTGTACAAAGCACAGTTATTGTCTGTATTTTTGTTTTTCTCCCCTTGAGGCTCACTGAAGTGTAATTTTATGTAAAGATGATGGAAAGATTGTTGAAGCTGAATTAGCAATCTCAGAATGTAAAGACTTACGTTTCTAATTAAAAGTATCCTTACACACTGGAAATTAAATCATTGAGCCAATTTGAGGAGCCAGCATAACCATAGGCACCTAGGCTTAGGAGCCAGAACAAGTGTGTACTGGGGTTTAGACAGAATTGCCTGACATGCAGCCTAGGCTACCGAGAGGAGCAGGATGTTTGGATGATGAAAAATAATTAGTGAAATTTTTCCCCTTAAAATACACCCAAACAAACAAGTGAAAGATACCCAAAAGACATTAACATTTTCTGTGGGAAAATGATACTTTGGGTAAACTTCCTGTCAAGAAAAGCAAATGAAACCATATATTTTCAACCAAAAATAGCAGCTGAGTCATTACAGTAATGTGGCATAAGGCAGAGGTCCCAGTAACCAAGTAGCTCCACAGTTCATGCTGTTGATTCCCTTGGGCCTAGACTGGGAACTGCAGCTAGTTCTCTTTATTTCCCACTCCTCCCCAGTGGAACTTGAGTTCTTCTGCTGGGCTGTGTATCCCGTGACAAACCGTGCTGTCTTCCTGTAGTTCAGCCACTGCTGCCAATAATGGCATGTAATGCAGTCACACAGCAATGTGTGGTCTGAAATATGGGCTGCCTGGAGAATGTGAGCCATGGAGGATCAGAACTTAACTTAGGACTGTGAAGATGGGTGCAGAGATTAATATTGACTCAAAAGCTGGAAATTAATATTAACTGCAAAGTTGAAAGGTTGTCTTTTCAGACAACTATTTTTAAAAAAATTTTCTTCTGAAACAAGTTTTTTAATATAGCTACTAATTTTCATTCTGAAAAAACAGTGTCAGACTACTCTATGACATGGAGATTTCATATTTGATCTGCTCAATTTGGGGATAAAGAAGGAAAGAAAAATTAATAAAAAGACAACTGTTTTTCCTTGAGAAAAAGAAAATTGTATTCTCTGAGAGACTCTAGTTTCCCTTTAGCACCTGCAGACCATCTTCTCTGTTCTCTTTGTCTTGCTAATGCAGTCAAGTGCCTGATCTACAGGCTAGTTTGAGTTTTCAAGAGGAAACTAAGAAAAGTCTAACCTTGTTTTCCTCCTGAACTTTGATTCCTACCTGAGCAAATTCAGTCGCTTAAAGCACTCATACTTCTGTCTGAACCCAAGGAGCAAAGTGAGCAGGGGAATGACAGGCTGGATTTTACTTTATCCACGGAGATTTAAACTTTTTCTACAGTAGGTAACTAATTTAATGTTTTCAGTAATATTCAGGTTGTCTGAGAATAATAAAGCCTTACCCATATGCAACTGCAGGTCAGTCAGCAATAGTGCCATCTTGCCTTTGCTGCTCAACTAGTGATTTTGACCTTGGTATGAATGGATCATTCACTCAAGTGATGAGAGTTAATTTAGCCTTCATAATAGCCCAGAGCTCAACCTTTTCAGAGCTGCGATTGTTTCAGCAATGCCAAATTATATGCAATCACTGAGTAATATGAACAGCGATCCACTGCTGTGTCTTTGGATGTAGGCCACCAAAATTGTTCTCTTCATACTGGTAGGAAGCAGGCTAAAAATTCATTCAGTGCTGCACATTGTGGAGCATATGAGCCACGTTACTGCATAAACAGTATACTGGGAGAAAATTAAGTTTGGTGATTTTTACCCCTTTTTTTTTGTTCTATAGCTCTTTTCTCCTTTGAGGGAACTGTATGGGTTCCATTTAATGGAAATTCTTTCTCTTGGATTCACAAGCTTTTGTATCCTATTGTTAGAGCTTTGGGAGAAAGGCACAATTGAAGACAAGCATAAAAAATGAGTTATTTTCATCTGTCTCTGTAAATTCACATAAGGTGTGAAGTAGGGCTTTTTATTCAAAGGAGACTGGGTGAAAAGAGCAGAACACCAAAGGTTTTATTCATAACAAACCTGTGTTCTGAGCAGGCAGATCACAGTGTGTTTTACAGGACTGAGGTCTTTCACAGTGTAACTTGTGTAGCTCAGAGCCTGGGGTTAGGATGGAGGTTGTTCTGTCCTCCCAGGTGCTGAGCTGTAGTCACCTGGCCTGCTCAGGTTCCAGGTCTGTGTGTTTTGCATTTTGCCAGGAAACAGGTTCAGCAAGAAGATCTTCAGAAGCACCATGACAAAGTCTGTGATGTGGTTCACACTTACTAATGATTTTTTTAAAATTGCTCCTTTAAGATGTTAGAGGAGGTAGTATTTGTGTTGGGTAGAATAATGGTGAATTTAGAAGTAACTCTGCAACCTTTTTGTCAGAAAAAACATATTGAAGCAGCAGCAACATGTGAAAATAAACTACTAAATCAGTTAAAGCAATTTGATAGATATTGAGATTATGCTGAGGATGTTGAAATCTTCAATGTTATAGAAGGATGGAAGGTTGGAAATCATCTGAAAGTCTGTAATCCCAAGTAGGTACGCAAACCTGTTATGCACTGAATGTATAAAAATGGTAATTTTAAACAAAGGCATAAGTCTTATGGTATAAACCACTAATGTTTCACAGATTGGACTTATCAAATGTAAATGCCAAAATCTAGTGATCTCTAGAAAAAATAACGCTACTTGCTACTATATCAATCTACTAAGGATGTAAGAGTGTTTTCTTTCATCAGTGCAAACATTGCCCTGTTGCAAAGGTGGGATTTTACATGAACCAGCTTTTCAAAATTGGGGCCTAAATATCTTTGACAGGCTCTGTCAGAAAGATTTGTCTTGCAACCGTTTAAAAAGCATATATATGCTTACTGTTATTTCATAGCAAGTGTTATTTAGAAGGACTGTTCTGGGGTCCCCATCCCCTTCCCTCCACCCTCCCCCCAAAAAATTCCAAAAAAAATACTGTTTGTGTTCAGAAGCATCACTTTTTCAATTAAGATGTCCAGATGCCTGAGAATAAATCTAATTCATAATGACTGCCAGTGGCTTCTAGGGCCACCAAGACAGGCACTCTGGGCCCCCTCCTCAGTGTCACCCTTCCTATCAGGATGGGGAATTACACAGCAGCCTGATGAAGGAAAATATTCAGGGATCCTGCTTTTCATGTTCCTCTGGCACAAAGAAGCCATCATTACCAAGGCAATTAGGCCCCAAAGAGTTGTTGTTTCCCTCTCCTCCCCAGCCCCTGCATTTCCTGTAGTAAACATAAAGTATATTGTGACTGGTTTGGAAGCAGAGTTTTGAAGTATATGTGTGATACTTTAAACATCTCTAGTAGCTTTCTCACGTGTGCAGTTACAGAGTAGCATTCCAAGTGCAGTATCAGACTAGTATTTATCTGTTCTGAAACAGTTCTGAGAACCAGCAGAAAAGTGTATTTTTGTAATTCAGGAGTAAAATTAAAATTGTAAGAAAACAATACCATTATTAGTTTGCAGAAGTTATTTGCTTTGATTAAAAGCACCAATAAATGTGTCTTGGTTCTATAACTGCTCCATTTAGCACTTGACATATAATAGGTTTTTTTCCCCACAGTGTAATATCTCCATTGAAATATAATTATTTTGCAGATTGCTCAAGTGAATGCCCTTATAAACATGCTGTTAGGGGAACTCACCCCTGGTGATCATCAGAACATCATGACAATATGCACAATTGATGTACATGCGAGGGATGTTGTAGCCACGCTTATAGCACAGAAGGTAATTTGTTGCAGAGCAATTACACTAATGCATTTTTAAAAGCATAAAATAAAGAATAATTTCATTTGTTGAAAAGATATTCTGGTGGCTTATGTATGGCAGTGACAGAATATTTTGATTAAATCAATTTTTGTCCCTTTTATGTTTTTTGCTTTAGGTTTAGCTAATTACATTTACCAGTTAAAGAATTCACATTTAAAAATATATAGATATTTTGTCCAAATATTTTAAAATGTCCATTAAAAATGTATGCTGTAATTTGACAGCAGGTTTCTCATTAATTTGCCTCCCATTACTGATCTTTTCACAACTAATATAAATCTCACACTTATTGGAGATAGCTAGAAAGCTTAATATATACAAAATATAAGACAGCAATTGTTTCCAGATAGTTTTTGGGTTTTTTCTATAAATAAGTTTTATTTCCCTATCAGTTTCTAAGGTGGGATCTGTACTGCTAACCCTTTCCATGCCTGTCTTCTGCACTGCTGGTACCTATTTATAGTAATTTCCTAGTCAATCTCCAGACTGAGAGCACTCAGACAGGAAGGAGGTGGTGAGAGGCACCATGCAATGTCAGCTCCCTTATGCATGGTTAGGCAGGTGAGAGAGAGCTGTTCCATCCTCCACTCCTCCTGCCTGCAGCCAGCTGACCTCCAAAGGGGCACAGAGCCCCCAGTTTGAACAAGCAGTGTCATTCCAGAGTCAGACACCTAGAGCTTTGCTCTTTATTCATGAGCAGTAACAAAGGGGAAAAGAAAAACTGTGTAGGCATGAAATGTGTGTGTAGTGCACATGTATTCACCCATCCTCTATAGCCTGTCATCCTTCTATGCATCTGCTGCATTTGAACATTGACTCGCTGTAAAATTCACCTTTTCACAACACATAGCTGCCAAGATCAGGGATTGTGCTGTTTCTCTGCGTTCCCAAACACCCTCCTATCCCCACAATTGTTAGTTCGTTATTTTGCTTTATTATAAACCATAATTTTGCTGCAGACCAGACACAGTATTTAGGTTTCTTGGAAATCCAGTCTTTACATAAATGGCCTAAATAAATTGTTCAAGATGAAGACCACAGTGAACTTGTGAAAGTAAAAATTGTTTTACTTGAAAGAATGAAATGGAAAAAAAATCACAGTAAATTATTTTAGTATGCCATGAAACCTTGTCCAGGACAAAATAGTCTTTTAGCCTTTTTAACTGGTGTTCTGTAAAATTGAGGGGGGGAGAAAAGCAAAGCCAAAAGCAACACGAACAACAAAAAATCCCTCAACACTCTTACAGTTGCTGAACAAAATCCATTCTACTGAGCATAATCACTTTGTTGTGGTGTGATGCATAATAGCAGTTGCATCGAAAATTTGCAGCAATTTAAAATATTCTTTTCACTGGAATTGTTTATCCACATTGCCAAAGCCTTTAAGGAAGTACTGATGTTTTTCATATTGTCAGGAGCAGCTGTTTCTATCTGCTGTGGCTGTCTAACCACTAACTAGGCAGATGGCACACAGTAGCTGAGGTGTGTCTGTTGTGTACAGGATCAACTTTTCTGGCTTATGGGAAGCACAGCTGCCATGCTATTATGATGATGATGATCCTTATGTATTTCAGACATTGGAGGCCTTATATAGAGCTGCACGCTTTGAAGGGGTGATTAGGGTCTTTAGTACACTGAATAAGTACTTAAATAATCAAACTGACAAGCTGTGTGGAAATATGGAATCCCTATTAATGAGAATTTGGGGTAGGGATCAGGGGACTCTGTAAAAACCAAGTAAAAGTATTTGCCACAGACAGAAACATCTCAATATGATATAGCATCTTAATATCAGTATAAATTCAATATCAACTAGAGAAAAATGCATTTATGAATTAATAAATGTGTTTTACATCATTAAATCTGGTCAGTTATTCAAAGAAAATGCTGTAGAAAATACTGGATGGTGAAAACTAGACAAGGCCTAGAGATTTTTGTCTCAGTTGTCAGAAACTTTATCCATAGAATATTGGAAGCAGCAACACTTCTTTTCCTGTGTCTAGCTTGTAGTAATTAATATATTAATATCTACTCTTTTTTTTTTCTTCAGAAAAACTACTTACTTAACATTCTTGGGCACTGGGGTAGCATAAGAGAGCTGGAGGTGATAGTAAGATGTGTCTGGGGCTTAAGGAAGCAATGAAATGATGACCAGATACTGCATTTCCTGTTGATTTAAGGCATTAGTTCATAGGCCACTAATTAAAACCATGTGCTCTGCTAACAAACCATTTCATCACCTGAGTGCTGGAGCATGCACATACTGTTTCCAGCTAACTGGGACCTGATCCAGGGCAAGGCAAAGTCTACCACCAATTGATGCCAACAAGAGAAGAGGTTGTCTGAAAATAGTTGTCCTTGTTATTTTTTGTGTCTTCACATAGCTCAGCTGAAAATATTTTAGCCACAAATATTGAATAATTGTATATTTTCTGGATCTTTTTAGGGGACTTTATGTTCCATAAAGTATCCCTCCTCGTTACAAAATTTAAAAATTCAAATAATAAGGATCCCATCAGGTTGATGTGCATAAATGTTTGTTTTTCAGAAATCCCATTGCTAACCTTTATTCTCTAAAGAAAGATGTCAAAGTATATTGAGAGACATTGATTCACCATTTTAGTCCTGAGTTAAGAGCTACAGACTGGGCAATGTCACCTCAATGGTGCTTATGCTGACCACTGCTGTGTGTAAAGGAAAAATGTCCAACTTCAAAGCTCACAGCAAGGCTTGTTCTTGATGGCAGTATAAACAGTCTAAGAAAATCATATTCTGCTGTTGTTTCTAAAGTGCTGCAACCCTAAAAGCATGCACAAATATAACATAAAACTGTGAAACATGTTTGTTTCTTCAGCTTAATGCAATGCTATCACTCTCCAAGTATAGTTTTGTAAGTTTGGAAATAGTTATAAAAGTAATAACTTCCTTGCAAGTGACAACAACAGCTGATGAGAAAAGCAGGGAAGTTTGATCACTTAGTTTTCACCAAATGGGAAGAGGGAGATATCAATTATCTCTTAGTAAAGCTGTGGGATTAATCTGTTGGAGAGGTGTACAAGAAAAAAAAAGGAGGATGACTCATGGAGTGGAAGGTGGAAAGAGAGAGCATCTTGATCAGGAAAGGACAAAAGAAATAGTCTGATTCCTCAGAAGCCAATGGAGGCAGGCCTGCAAGCAAAGTACAAGGTAAGCAGTTTACAGCAATAACAAGAAATACTGCAGGGTTAGAGGATCATGCAGAGATGGTCACAGAAGAAAGCAGAAGTACTGCAGTGCTAAGGGAAAAGGTTTTTACAAAGTCACAGATATCAGAAAGCACATGCAAGACAATCACAAATGTGAAGAAGATGAAGATCAAGGGTGGAGAAGAGGACTAATGAGCCTGGGAGATGTAGGACAAGCAAGGAGAAGCACTGGTGCCTGCTGCATAGTAGATGAAAGAAGAGAGATTGATAAATTGAAGGGATTTCTTCAAGCAGGTGAAAAATATCACTGGGTAGGAAGTGAAGAAATCTGTCTTGATTGAGACCAGAAAAATTTGGTGAGGCAAAATGAAAGGACAGGAATAGGTGAGTGTTCTTCAAGAGCATTTACATATGGCAAGAAAAGAGAAGAAATTCCTACTTTATTTTTTGAGGTAGTGCTGGCATATGGTTCTTTCAGGGTAGGATGATTTTGTGGTTGGACAGTTGGGGAAACAGCACTATGGATAGAATTATGGAAACATCAAATGAAAGATGATGTATGCATGGTGGAATTTACTCTCGGAGCATCACAATCAAAATTATACTCTTCTTATTGCCTATGTTCAGTTTTACATACCTGACTCTGGGAGACAGCTTAGGGTAAAAAAAACCTGAAAGCCAACCAAATCAACAAAGATCTTGCAAATTCAGCTGGGGTGATTGATTGTTTTTTTTAAGGAAACCATGTATTTTGGAATGAAACCTGCTCTGTGAGTAGCTGCAGTGCTTTCTTTGGGTTCAAACGACCAGAGTGTGTCAGGCTTTCCTCAGGTAGCCTTCATGCTTCCTGCTGGGGCATATGGGCTATAAGATCAGAGGTGTCAGCTCGCCCTTCCCTAGTGCTGCTTTGTGTTTCAGTAGTAGTTTCTGGTCTGGCTTTTTTCCCCCCATAGGCAGAACTTGCAGACATGGTAGGCACAGTAAGTCCTAGACACAAAGAATATGTATTATGCAATTTTGTCTGATGTATTTTTCAGTTGATCAAAGTATTTTTCTGCAGAAATCTCAGAAATGTTGACTGCACTTGTGTGCAGTCAGTGTTACTAGAGTAATTCTGAAGAAAATTTGGCCCTGAGCACTCAGATTAAAAATGTGGCACAAAGCTTGAACCAGGTCTAACCTGGTAGGATTGAACACTGCATTTCATTGAGACAGAAGAATTTTTATATAGAAAGAAGAAACTGAAAAGAATCTTCTCACTGTGTCTTATTTTACTGCTTACTACTGCTACAGTGTCAGTCATAATTGTTACTCCAAATTCATCATCTAAAATAACAAACCATAGGAAAGAATAGTCTTTGACAGAAAAAAAAATTGTTTCAAGTCATATCTCAGTACCCTTTCTCCTTTTTTGCTTTGTTTCTCAAGCTAAGCAACCAGAAAAGTGAGACAGAAGCACACAGAGTCCATGTACTGTGTAAGTATGAACACTTAAAGTTTTGTTTTCTCTTGATTTTATTTATTCAGTGCAACAAAGAACATGAAGCTAATGGCAGCAATGTTCAGGAAATATATGATTGGGATCCTTTGATGGTGAAGTAATAAAATTGGACTGTAGCAGTGCACTTTGCATCATAAGCCTCTCTGTCAAGAAGAAATATTGCTATTCCAGTCATGAAAGTGATGCTCTCTGCTTCCAAGTTATACCACACTTTAAAATTTTGTCAAAGTAAAAGGTAAGATGACCATAACAGATATTTTCTTCCTTTACATGCATTGTTTTATGTAACAGATCTCCCTTGAGTTTACTTAGTCAGTTATAGTTTTTTACCTTCTAGAGTCAGTAGATTGGCCCTGCAAATACTTGAGTAGCTTGTTGATCTGATGTGGTCAGCAGGAGAAAGGAAGAAAATATTTGGGCAGAATAACTCACAGATATGAATTCTTCAAGAGCTGGGCATTAACTAGAATTCCTTGACTTCCATAAATCAGTTGAAGAAAGAACTTTATTCTACAGTACACTTGGTGTGAGCTGGCCAGGTTAGTATCAGAAACAAGCAGATGAATAACACATTGTGGCTTCACTGGATTTTTTTCTGTCCAATAACTCCATCTCTTTTTTTTTTTATACCGGGGAGCCCAGAACAAGAATATGGCACTGCTATCTTCATCTCACTTCATTTAGTAGTGTCTTATGCCTCTGTATAGTTCTAGTGCTGTAAGATTTATTTATCATATAAATATTCACTCTAATTTCTATCTATGACTACATGTTCTCTGCTTAAATTTGCCCTGCATTTTTATTAAATGGATGCGAGACTTCATAATTTACAAACTATAACAGTTAATCCCTTCTGCTAAGAAAAACACGTAATAGTCCATCAAGGCAGTTGTTTAATTTGTTCATAAATTTTTGAAATGAAAACAGTAAAAAAAGGTCAATAATCACCTTACAAAGCAGCACTAATGTTGTCATGACTTACATCAAGACAAAACACGGAAGTAAATTATTGCATTGTATTAAATTCAGAAGAAATGCGACTCACTTTTTGCAGTAAGACAACAAAGAAAATCTCATCAGCAACAGTGCATATATAAGTTCAGAGTATACATTCCCAATTAATTGCATAAAGAAAAATCTGCAAACAAGGGCAGAATTGTGTATAACACTATACTTCTCTTTTTGCCAATGATGCACTTCACATAATTCATTCTGATTTTAATTTCCATGATTTTTAAAACAAATTGTTCTCTCTAGGGAAGGGATGGTGATTTATTTTACCAGTATTTTTGGTGCTGGAATTATTTTTGTTTGTATAAGACATTGCTCTTGTGCCCTTTAGTCTCTGCTATTGTGTGCTCTCCTGTGATCAGGTCTACTTGTCTAGCATATTTCAATATACTATATGTAATAGCCATTAAGGGTCTTTTCCAACCGAAATGTTTCTATGATTCTATGCTTGTGTGGATCTCTGGGGTTAGCCTCATAAAGGCAGGCTACTTTCCAATCTCTCTAGAAAAGCCTGTTTCTAAAGTAAATAAGTCCCTTGAAAGACGCAGCAGAGCCCTCTTTAGAAAGGTGGACTTCTCACTTTCCACCTCAGTGAATGTAAAAGTATCCCTTTGTCTATCATTGATCAGAAAAGATGAGATGTGCCATTGGAGTTTTTCTGCTGACAGGGTTATCCTTCTAACATGTGTACCAACAAAAGTGCCTGTAGTGCTTCCTGAAATCTTTGTCAATCAAATGGACTATGTTTGAAACACTCCACAGAAATGTCTATCTTGTTGTTCTGGGCCCTCATCACTGCAGCTGGCTTTTTTTCTCTTTTATTATTGCTAGTTTGAAGTATCTATAAAGGTTTATGGCAAACTGGAGTACAGGAATGCTTTTATGAACTCAGTTGCATCTCTGTAGATTTGCTTTCTGTTGTGGTACTTTGAGTTAAGACGCTGCAGGATGGGGTTTGGCCAAAGAAAAAGTTAAATTAGCAATAAAGTGATTTTTCAAGCTTATTTTTCTGTTATCCTATGGCACAGTAACCTTTTTTTTTTTATTTTTTTGAGGGAGAGTGCTGAATTGGAAATAGCAGGTTTCCATAGTAGTAAATCCAGGGGAAAAAAGGGAAACAAATTAAAAGGAAAGAAAGAGTCTTCCAGAAAATATCAAAACTCTCTTTTTGGTGGAAACAAAACGCCCTCTTCTGCTCTCCCCCCTGCTTTTTTTGTTTTTTAATGGATTATAGCACTGGGCCTTAAGGTACTCTCAATAAGAAACAGGCAAAGGCTAGAGCTGAATGTCAAGAAACTGTCATGAAGACAGTTTGGTAGATAGATCTGAGATAATTGAAACTTTAAGATATAATGGCATATTCCATTGCAAAACAGGCTACAGAAAACTGTAAGGGAGCTAAAACGATTAAGAATTTAAGCTATATGGGACTGTGTGGCAGAGACAAATTTTTTATCTTAAAAAAACCCTGATTGCTTTCTTCCCCTAGAAGTACCTGAAATATATGGGTGAAAGATGGTATAAAATAGTACAGCATTACTGGCTTATTAGAGGTTTTTTTGACTATCCCAAGAGAGATTTACCACAAATTTTCCTGTGTGTATATGCTAAAGTCAGGTTTCAATACCTTCCTCATTTTATTGAATCATGATTCTAGGAAATAATATAGGCCTCCTTTTTTGAAAATTGCTTGGTATAAAATCAGTTTTACATGCTTATCAAGTTCTGAAACATTTATGTTTTTTTTAATCTTGGGCAAGAAAATATTTATTGATCTGTGAACTACTAATGGGATTTTCTTAATCTTATCTTGTTTATTGCTAGCATTAACAACTTGTTTCCTGTGCATTTTTAAGTCTGAAAATGTCCGAGTCCAAAGAATGCTATAAAACATTTCTATTGCTTATAGATATGTTATTAATTTGCCACTTACATTAAGCCACTCATGTGTTGATTGATCTATGGATTAGGTACAAATTCTCATCATCAAGAACACAGTAAGAGGATGGTGCCAGTACAACTGTCTCACATGTTCATATTTCTTTTTTTTCCTGCAGAGCTTATACAATGATGATTTCAGACCTTTGTGCGAAATGGTGCTGACGTCAGAACAGCTGCAAATTCAAGGAGACTCATGAGAAAGGTTATCTATCTCTGCACATTGTATTGTATCTATATGGGTGCTGGAGGAAGAAAATGAATTTTTTTGGTAATGCTGCTGCTAGGCAAGTATACTAAAGAATTTGGGGGGCAGGGCAGTATTCATTAGAAATGGACTATAGAGTATTCCCAGCATATTCAGAAGCAAGAATGTAAGAAATACTCTTAGCATTGTACTTGAATGCCAGCAGAGAAGAGAGAAAGCAGGCAAGTCATTAGTGTACACTCCTGTATAAGCTCAGGTCTTGATTATCTCTTTCCAGTACCTTCAGAGAGTAGAGGAGAGAAGGCTGCTAAAAGACCTGTCCTTTCTGAGAGAGCTTGGGTGCATAGTTATATAGATTTACCTGGCCTTTTCCAAAGGGAGAACTGGCACCTCTTCTCTAGTCCCTCTCCTTGCTAGTCTTTCCGTTCTTCCCTTTTTCTTAACTCTCTGGTTTTGTAAGTGCAATACTTTAAGTCCTTCCTGGTGCAGGGAGTCAAGGATGTCTCTCAGGTGTGAGGGTACTCCCTTGCTTCCTGGCACTGATAACATTCTGAAGTAGCTGTGGACAGTGAGAAGACTCTTCTCAGTTTCATCCTTGTGTACAAAAATTCTTCTGTCTCAGTGAAATGCAGTGTTCAATCCTACCAGGCTATACTTGGTTCAAGCTTTGTGTCACATTTTTAATCTGAATGCTCAGGGCCAAATTCAGAACAAATCTAATCAGATGCATCTCCTTGCTAAATAAAGCTGTCTTGTTCTTTGTAAGTTTGATTTTGATATGAAGCCATTGGATTTATGACTGCATGAGGGCAAGTTTCTTATGCATGTGGCATTGCCTGATGCTCAGATGAGAACATCATGTCAGACATGTTTAATCATAACAGTGTTTATTTCTTTTACTCAGAATGTACCCTCTTCATGACAAATGTATGTAAATGCTGAGATAAAAATAGCATTTGACAAGATAGTTGGGTATGCTTCATTTTATTAACACATTAGTCAACTTATTCTGCTGAAAGTAATATGTGAATAGTAGATATGTGTAAGATTAGCATAATTTTTCCAGTCAACATTTGTTCTGTGAGGTTTTTGATTACATTATTTTAATTAAGCAATAAGTCATGACAAGTACAGGATTTTGTGGTGAGTATAGTGCTCCTAACAAGGTATTATAAAGCATGTGGCTGAAAGCTGAAAGATTTTAGCCATTCAAAATGTGCATTAATAATTCCATGAGATTGAGTACAGTGCCCTTTGGTTTCTTTTATTAATTATGTATCATTGAACAAGAAAAGCATTTACTGGTTGTGGTTACCAGGACCCAGACTCTACTCTTGGACAGTGAAAAGCTCCATTTGTGTTCTAAAGCCTTCTGTGCTGCCTCTGGAATTAGTTTGCTTATGAAACCACACTGTAACTTTTAAAAGATTGATCATTTGACTATGAAGGAAGCCAAATTATCTGTCTGGAGTTGCACAATATGTAGTAGGTGCCCCATGTCAGAAATAATGAAGATAAATGAAATGGTCGACTCAAAGAAAGCACATATTTTCTAAACAAGGCCTGCCGGTCAGAGATTGGGAAATTGAAAATGTTTTATTTCTTTGTACCTGTCCAATGGAAACTGAAGAAGAATCTTGAACCAGAATTGGTTTGTATGTAATTTACTTAGTATCTGATTGCATCAGACTTGAGATATAAAGTAATAAAATGCTGGGGTTAACAAATGTCTGTTTATTTCAAACAGCCATTACATATTTTTTTTGTACTTCTACTCAAAGAGGCAAAGTAATTTTGATTTCTGTGGCCAGGGTCTCAAAGTATTTGAACGTCTTTGTTGCGACTGTTATTCTTGAAACAAAAGGACTGAAGTAAACCTAGAGCTTATAGACCTGTGCTGGATTTTGATATTACTCTGTGCATACTTAAATAGGAAAATGCAAATAATAATTTCTGGACCTATGAGCATGAAAAGCCTCACAATTTCATAAAATGTTTCCTTTTTCTTGTTGTTCACTAGTGCCACCTGTTTTTAATAACCATTTAATGAGGTAAATGAAAGATGTCTTCTCCTCCTCCCAGAATCCATCCTCTTGTAGGCATGTGATTCTATGATTCTGTCCTTCTCCTTCTAGCAGCCTGATCTGAATAACTGAATGGAATACATCTTGAGATAGTCCTGAGGTATCTATTATTCTTTTTCCATGTAACAACTCCCTTTTTTAATGTGTGTCTGTCATTAATTAAAATGTTAATATTTTTTAAATTCAGGTCTGTTCAGAGAACAAGCAAAGTGATGAAGTATATTGTTATATTGCCTAACTGATTTGCTTATGCTGGATATAAACTGTTTTGGGAGAATTTTCCAGATATTGTGGAAGAGCACGTTGGGCTCCAGAGCTTGGTATGAGAAAGGACAAAGCATTAGCTTGAAATTCCTTACAGAGTCTACAAAGGACTAAAATATTAGAATTTACTTGTTCTGGTGTTTTGTTTGTTTGGTTTTGGCTTTTTTTGAGGAGTTGCAACTCCCCATATCTTTGGACTCTGTATCACCAGAGGTGACATGCTGTATATGACAACAGAGGAAAGTGAACCAGAATATCAATGTCTAGCCCTGTGAGAGACTGAAATCTCCTGCCTGAATATAAGTGGAACGATAAGGCAAAAGTGTTTGCTCTTGGAATCCAAATGTGTGTGCTTCAAGTGATAAAAGCCTCCAGAACTACTGCTTGAATCAATCTTTTGCCATTTGTCGACATCTAAATCCTGTTTACAGAAAACTTGGCTTTGAACACAGTTTGTTTCCTGAATTAACCTTAGTAGTGAGTGGGAAGGTGATTCACTGTTCTTACATACTTAAAGGTAATATGAGTGTGATGAAATAGGGTTAAAAAGTATCATGAGATTTGATAAGCATTCATACATTTTATCTGACTTGGGGCATTGAACCCATGGAAACATTGGCTTTTACACATCATTTTCTCATTCACAAAATTAAGTAATTACATCCTGGGAGAAATGCACTGGCATTGAATATACAGCATCCAGACTATGCCACTACAGGTAGCAGATTGAGTTTAACTAGCCATATGGATTGTAATTGTCTAAGTATGATTAATTCATAATGTTTCTTAATTTCATGCCTTATATTATGGTTTGTTACTATAATGTCAGTATTTTCTCCTTTTTTTTTTTGGTTTCTTTTTAATCTAGGTTTTGATGAGAGGCCTCAAGGGAATTTAATCTTATTATGACGCTCACTAATGATGTCCTTATATTCTGGGGTCTCATCAATAGCTTGTAACCCTTTCTAGAAGTTTCATGGAAAAGGGTTCTGAAGTTAGAACAGATGGTGCATCAGTTCATTGCAGAACTCTGTTTTCAGCCAGAGGAAAACTTTATACTGAAGGTGGAAATAATGGTTTTCTGCTTAGCTTATTGTAAATTCTAAATGGGGTGATTGAAGACTGTAATGATCACTGCTGTTTGATGCCTACGAGTTCCAACATCTGGCTAATGCCTTTACTAGCCATAACAGTAAGAAAAGGCACTGTAGACCTTTCTGCTTCTTTCTTTAAGACAGAATATAGCATGTGTGTAAATATATTTGTAAATACACACAAAGCTTGCATATGTCAGTATGTGTATATATACTTTGTATATGTAAATCACTGTCTATATTACTATCTGATTTGCACAATACTCAAATGAAATATTACATAATAACATTTCAATGCCAATACCAGGCTTTCTAGTTTTAATACCCAAATTTGATTTCTACTTTAACAATTGGAATTATTTAAGTTGACCTCCTTATCTACTCTTGCCTACAGATCCACACCATCACCCCAAAGGAAATTAGCAAATATATCTTTGCTTCTCATGTAGGTTCCAAGAAGGAGGCATTAGTGGGACTGACAGAGATGGTCTTTGTAAAGCAGACTGAAGATCACTTTCTTCAAAGTGATGGGCCTCATTGCCCCAACATTTCTCTTACTTGACTTTTCAGCAGGTCATTCACTAAATCACCAAAGTCACTAGTCTGTTCTGTCATTGCATTATAATTGACTTGATGGAATATTGTTAACTGGAATTGTGATTAAAAATTAATGTTTTCATGGGGAAATTTAAAAGTTATTTCTCTACTTATGTAGTTCTGGTTGGTTTACTTCAATCTAAATAATGAAAACATTTTAGGAAATTTCATTTTAGAAATGCAGATCGTACTGTCTTAACTTATGCAGCAACTTGGCCAGGTAGTCTTGAAACAAATTGCTAAAATCTCTAACAGCATTGTACTTCTGTTGTTTTGGTTTTTTAAACAGTCTGGCTATATTTGAAAAAAGTGGAAAACCTTACTGAACTCTAGGCACATGCTGGAATGCTTTGGAATGGAACTTTAATCACCTTAATTGAGGCTTAAGATGTTATTCTGAATTTGGGCTGAAACACCTAACAAAACAAAATCAGTCTGGTCACTATTTAACATTGTTATTGGGTTTTGCCCCTGATGATGTGATGCTTTGCAGTTTTTTGCCACAGTTGTCTAGTCAATGAATTATTCAGGCCAGGCTTATAAATTACCTGTTGATAAAAAGAGTGGTCAAAACATTAAGCTTTTGAAATAACTATGTGGCAATTTAAAATTATTTTTCTGTATTTCTTCATTCTCCTCAAATTAGCAGTGTATTTGTAACTAATGCTGCCTAATGTCAGCCACAAGAAGATATATGCAAGTGATTTATCTACATGATCAGATGGACTAGGAGGAGACTGATAGTAGCTTGATGATCAAAGGACAATGCTTTGACAATAAAAAATCAATCATCACAGAACTGTGATTCCTTTTAGTTACTAATATTTTTTTGCTTTTGTTCTTAGAGTGTGAGTTGCAAGATATGCATCAATTAATAGACTTAATTTCTGTATAATCAGGTTGCATATTGGACTGATACTTTTCTTTCTCTTATTTTCCTCACAGGTGTAGTGAAATTCATAACAACAGCCACATATTAAGGTTTGACGAATCAATTTCCTTTGCAGAGAACCAGTAATAGTGGCATCAAATGCCCATTCTTCAGTAAAATAAAAACACTCTACCTCTTTCAACATGTTAAGCTCCCTAAACAGACTTTAATGTCATTTATATGTATTGCTGTAACGATCACCAAGAGACATAAAACATAAATCAATACATAGTAAAGCATCTGTGATTTGGTGAGTGGTCTTTCTGTTCAGCATTTTCTACAGTGCTGGTTAGTTATGCCTTTGTGCCTTCCTCAACATGACTGTTTTGTCTCACATGGTGACTGCAATGACAGAGGTAATTAGCAGAGTTGCAAATGTTTCTAATTACTTTATATCACTTTTAGAGAATCTTAAGTATTTGGCAAATTGAGCTTGTCTCTCTGAGCTTCTCAATGGAATGGGAAGTAATCAAAGAAGAGTGTCTAAAGCACTGAGGGCCAGTGCTACAAATGTGAATAAAACAGCACTGTTTTGAGTAGCTAGATCAGCTGATCATCCATTTGGTACACCATTCTCAAAAGTGTATTCTCAAAATACCAGACCAAGCTGCAGAACAAGGCCATGCTAGACACCTCCTAGTGATGATCCACTAACAGAGCCGATGGGGAAAGAGAATACAGCATTTTGCAGCATGGTAGGGCTTAGTAGGGGTTTTGTTCTCTTTGACCTATTGACTGCTTCCCCTTCTATTTTTTTACTTTTTTTACCACTGCTTCATGGCTTCAACTTCTGAAAGGCATATGAGGCCTGCTCCCCATCAGGCATACAGCTCACCCTTCTGTCTGCAATACTGACTTGCTTATTCATGCTTCCTGTTATAGAAACACTAAGATATATTTTATTTTGCAGGTGCTTCCTGGGGAAAAAAATGGAGGTGTGTTTAATGATGACTTCTGTGGATTTTCATTTGGCCTAGGATGAAGGAGCTCTAAAGATCAGTTGAGATCTGAGCCAAGCTTATCTCCATAGGGTATTCATCAGGTCTGCTATGCCAGACCTTGCAGTATGATTGCCAAGCCTCTCTGGTGCATAGGTTTACTATACTGAGTCCTATCAACATGCATGGCTGTGCTATATTTTAAGGTCATAATATTTTATTGAAATTGCAGTAAGGATGTCTGTCTTATGTCAGGAAGATGTAAGTATTAGGGTAGTTAAGTTCTGTCTTTTTGTGTGCTTAAAACATCTAGATTCCTTTTTAGCTCGTGTCTTCGATTAAAAAAGAGTACTGCTGCAAAGAGCAGGGCTGGGCAAAAACTGCTTTGAAGGAACTGTACACACTTCATGATAATATAAGTTAGAAACATCTGGAAATGTTGCATAACACTAGCCCAACCTTGTCTAGAGAAATAAAGTGATCATTTGAGGATTTCCACTTCTATATTATCAGCTCTTTCTGAAGTAGCCTAATCTAAACTTTCCCATAGAAGATAATTCTTATTTGTCTTCTTATTCTTTCTCCTTCTCTGAAATATTCCAGAACAGTTGTTTGGGGTGGTAAATTCTTTATATATATCTGGTGATT
The DNA here is from genome assembly GCF_035770615.1 of Melospiza melodia melodia. NCBI lineage: Eukaryota > Metazoa > Chordata > Aves > Passeriformes > Passerellidae > Melospiza > Melospiza melodia. The sequence continues at coordinate 20,837,984 of NC_086201.1, read as the reverse complement.
TCTTACAGGATTTTTACTGCTACAGGGATGTTTGTAAAATAAATTCCTGCGTCAGGTTATTGCTTATCTTTAGTTTTAAAATCTTGAGAGTCTAATTTCTTACAACTAGAGGCACTGTCAACTATGACACTCTCTTTCACAGAATATATTGAGTTGGGAGAGGCCCACAAGGATCATCGAGTCCAGCTCCTGGCCCTGCACAGGACCATCCCCAAGAGTCACACCATATGCCCGAAATGGGGAAAAGTCGGGTAAAAGAAATCATATTTTCAAATACAATTGATGCATTTTGCAAATCCTTTTGGTTGGGTTTTTTGGCTGTTGTTGGGTTTGGGTTTTGGGAGTTTTTTGTAGATTAGATAAGGTGTAATATTACCTATATTTTAATGTCTTATCTTCTAATTTATTTTTAGAGGATATATTTTCCTTTTTTGTTTCTATGCATTTTCTCTGTATTTCATATAGGCTTTGCTTTGTTTACTTTATCGTTCTACTTATTTTTTCTCCTTTGTCTGTTACACCAAACCCTTTTAAACCAATACCAGCAACAGAGAAATTCTATTAGGCTATATTTCAGTTCAAGTTCAATGCAAATCTTCTACATTTTTAATTGCTTCTTTTTCTACTTAGATTTTCTGCATATGAAATTATCAGAAGTCAGGAACTTATTGCCAACTTATAGCCAGGTAAAGAGAAAAATGTAGCTATGCTCTGGCATTGTCTTTGTCATTAGAGGCTAAAGCTGTAGCATAAGAACTACGATAACTTGAAGTTAATGTCATTTTAAAGTGACATTAGCCTTAAGACTCTGAATACTGTGAATATTTGGTATTTCTTCACCCTTCAGTGGAGGAGTTGGAAGTCTCTAAGATATCTTCAAATAAAATAGGATAAATGAATGACTAACACATTACACAGCTATGGCTAAAGGAAATCAACTTTCAAAGTTCAGCTGGAAGTTTTCAACATAGTGCAAAAAATTTGTTTTCAACAAGTGTAAAAAAACCTAAGTCTGCCACAGTCCATGACAACCCAAAATAGATTGTGCTTAGTGGAGCTATTGACCATATTCAACTGAATCAGTGAACTGTCATAGACAATAATGAGGTCAGTGAATTGTTACTATTACTTCTGTATTACCATTACTTCTGTGCAGCGTACACTTTACATCCATTTCAGAAATGCCTTTAATAATATTGGTGTAATCATTATAAGTGTAATCAATGTAAGTGTAATCATGATCACACTGTAATACATGAATAACCACACATACAAAAATGATACATGTTATGCTATATAAGCAATTGTCCAATACAGAGCAATCAAATTCATAGCTCAAAAACCATCACTTGTATGGTAGATCTCAAAATGGGAATTCTTCTCTCTCTACATGTATGTTTGGTGTTTTCTGTGAGGTGCCTGTCATTTTAACAAAAGTGACATGCAGAGTAAAGTGGAAAGGTCCTGTTTCAACCTGGGAAGAGGGTGGGGCAGACAGATGAATTGTTCCGTATTTTCTATGAAATCTTAATTGATTAGACGATCACCTTTATTCACCACAGAAAGACTTCTTTCTTTATGATGGATACAACAGCAGGAGAGCAAACTGTTGGAATTGATATACTTTGTTGCTTATCTGAAAGGAGATTTTTTGCCCTAATTTTGCACAATAGTAGAAACTTCCTTTAAATCCCATTTTCCTAACCAGCGCCTAGAATAGCTCTTGTTGTTAGATTCTAAGGACTCTATTGTGGCTTTTAAGCCAGAGCCCGCAGTAGGGGTTGTGGAGGGATGCACCGCCCCCAAGAAACTCCTAGAGGGTTTGTACTTGAGGACAAATCTGATGATAGAATTTAAAAATGGAACAGACCATTGTAGATCATCCAGTCCTCCTATCTGCCAGCACAGGATTTTCCCTCCCAGATATTCTTAATGCATTGTTCAATGTAAAAGTCTCAACTCTGGGAGTTTCCAAAGCTTTGCTTGGAAAATTTTTGCCTCCTTTTTTCCCTCAGAAGTAGGAGGACACAGCAGCAGCCATGACCATGTCTTTTAATATATATCAGTGTGTACTTTGGACTGGTTTCTGCCTGCTGGCTGGTGTGAATAGGGGGCAGATGGATACGACATTTCTCTTTACTGTCTCCAGATGACTTAAAAATACCACGTGATCCCTATGCCCTAGGAGGAGATTTGGAACTGCCTTAAACCATCACCTGTCCTTTAATGAATGTCTCAGATTTTGTAAAGTGTGATCTAAAGTGTAATTGCTCAGTTCTGTAACATGGTGCAGTTAATTTGAGTTTCAGTCAGAAAATGTTGTCCTAATTTTCTGGGTGGTGATTACTCTGCCAACCAGTGAAATTGGCTTGAATGTTCCAGTGCATTTTGTTTACTGTTTAAAGGCTGAAAACTCCAGTGTATTATTTCTTTCTTGGAGAATAATAATAGTGCATTCTTCAATCTTCAGTGTTGATACACCCATCTTCCAGGAGGATTTTGAGATATTTCAATTATCAGATATTTCACAATGCTTTTTTTAAGGGCTGTTGGAAAGCAGACACTGAATTTTCAGAAGTTATGCAAGTCTTTCATGTGGAGATGAACCTCCAATCCTGCAAAAAATATCTTGTGTTTAATGCTGTTATATGTGAGCAATACTGTCAGACTTATAAATAGCAACTCAGAGCTTGATGAATCCATGGGATAAACATATAGCGCTGAATTATCTTGGCATTTACACGTCAGGCAGTGTCTATGAAGTCTCCTGTGTCTTTGGATTAATGTAATAAGTAGTGTAAATAGGACTGTTTTGTAGGGAGGTATGTGGGAAGTCAGTGTTGTACAAAATCTGCCAGTAGTGACTATAATTGTCCGAGAAAATCCTGAATGCATCATGAAGATTAAATTTCCATTGGCGTATGTGCCATTGTTCTTTGAGAATCAGTAAATGACACAATATGTTTTAACCCAAGTGATTGGAGGTTAATATTGAGCAAACACAATTTAAAAGAGTTTTCCACTTTCAAAAGAACGTTTTTAAGCTCTACTTGTCTGCACATTCTTAAGTGGGGAAAAAAATTTCTCTAACAAAATACTAGCAAAGAAAATCTTTAGAGGCAGAGAGAAGTTTACCTGTAGAAAAAGCAGAAGGGATAGAAGCAGATGAAAAGCCACTGAAAATGAGAAGTGGCCCATTTCCTTGATCTCATGATATATAGTAGACCTGAGAAATTATCAAAATGCTTTCATTAATGCATATTTTGTAAGATATACAGAGCATAATTGTTCAGTTGATAACATTGTAGTGTTTTGCAGGGAAAAACATTTGGTTTCAGTTGGACAGTATGAATCCTGTTCAAATGAACATTGCAACTACTTAGTAACATGCAGGTGGCCAGGACAATGAGTTCTTGCTTTTTTTGTGAAGTTCTGTCTGCACCAAGTAAGGAAAGTATTTCAGGAAGACTTCCAGAGTTTGAAATGAGCCATTTTTGAGCAGCATATTTATCTGCACTATCCAGAGGTGACACTGCCTATGTGAATACATTTGACTCAGGCTGGAGTTCATAAGTAAAATTACCAGATTAATCAAAGCATCAGGCCAGCTTGCCACAAAAGAAATGTTTAATTTTATATGCTAAGGTATTTTCCATATTAAAGCTACAGACAGACATAAGGTAGGAAGCCAAATTTCAATATCTAAAGTTCTTTGTCAGTTTAATTAGCTGTTGTCTGGCTTTCTAATAGTTTCAGAATCTGATTTTACATATTACAGTTTGATGGTTGTGGTGCCTAGGAGGAACTACAAAAGAGTACCTCTTCCAAAAATCAGATGAATTTTAGAGCTATTCCTAGAGGCATTTTCCATCTACATTATTGTCCTGCTTCATTTTGCGCCACTTTCAGTTTCCAGGTAGAAAAAATACGTGGAGTGTTGTATAATTCCTGGACATAATTTCTCTCCAAAACCCCTTTTAGACTTTATGCCTTTCCACTTCTGGGTAAGTGGCAAAGACTTAATAGATGTCCTGGTCAGGGTGTAAAGATAAGGATGCATTTCCATTTCTGTGAAATGGCAGCAGACAGGATGATTCTTTACCTGTGTATTACACAGTTTGCTTATAGTTTGTTTATTCTTTGCCAAATATTATGAAGACTGCATGTACCTAGATTTCCCGGCAGTTCCTTCACTACATTTTGCACACTTCTATTCACCCCTGCAGTGACCTCATGGACTTCCTGCCATCTGCCATTATTCCTTTATTCTAATGTATGGTGCAGACTCACGTAATTTATGACTATGCCTGATATTTAGTAGATAGACAGGATTATTGCCCACAGATGGCTGTGGTTCACAGCCAGAGGCATCTTCACAGAACTAGTGGGAAGAGATTTATTCATGTTACCATGTGACTTCTACTGTAAGCTAATTTTAGCTCTGGGTTTCTCTTGATAAGTTAAAATGAAACAAGAACTCTGGGTCAAATTTATTATTGCCTCAAGTGATGCAGTTTCATCGATTTCTGTTGAGTCATACCTGTATGTCAGGTGGGAAATTAGCTGTTCATTTTTTTCCATTAGTAAAATAAAATCTATGAGAGTACATTTTAACTATAATGCCTGTGTGCAGTTACAAATACTTCTGGTCTTTAAGCTGCACCTTTGGAGCAGAAACAACAGAAAAGATTTATAAAGTCATACAGTTGTTGCCAGTAGATGACATTGTCTGCCAGCTTTACATTTTCTCTGCTTCTTTTTATGGGCCACTGGAGTCATATATTCTGTCATTCTCAGTGTGAGACTCGGAACATTTCTTTGGCAAAGTCAGGGAGACTGGCGTGTTGAAAGTGAGCCAACGCAGTCAGGTGGTTTCATTTGTACTTGATTTTGACACTAGTTCTTGCAGCAGATAGCACATGAAAATTGTATAGTATCTTTTTGGTGTGTTTGTTTCATTGCTGATGAAATAGTTGCTGCTGAGAATTTAAGAAATCTAATTAGTAATAAATATTCTGAGTTGAATCAGTGGCTTTTCCAATATCTGCAAATTCTGTTCAGTATAGTGCAGCCTTAAATGGGTCTATGTTATAACACTGCAACTACCAGTATGCAAATTAAAGTGCCTGCATATTTTCTTGCTGTAGACTGAAGCAGAAATTCTGAGCCTCCAGGTTGTAATCTATAGGGCGTTTATAAGCAGTTGGGCTTGAGGGGAATGGTGCTTGAAACAAAAGCCATCTGGAATACACATTTAAGATTCTGCTATGGGAGAGCTAGGAACAGAAGTAGACATAGGAAAATGCTGCATTCTCACCCTGCAAGGTGCTAAGTATCCTTTCCATTTCACTAGGAAGTCAGTGGGAATCAGAAGCACTCAGCACTTTCAGCTTCATGTACTTCAGGAATGCCATATGCAGTTAAATATGTTAAACCAAAAGGTGACGTAAGTAAATATGCTAGGTGAGGTTCTGCCAGCAGAGTTATTGATGACAGCATCAATGTAAGTTGCCACTATTTGTCATTACTGCTTTTGTTATGACAAAGAGGACGTAGGCAGTATTTTTAAAGTTTTGCTTTTCTGTGTTGAAACTCATCTGGACTGACACTTGTAAAGAGCACATCTGATCATACTTTCTGGCATCTATGTTCCCTCTGTTTTGACAGAGCAACTTTTAAGCCATTGCACTCATTTCTCAAAATGGGACAGTATGGGTAAGAGTAAGAACAGAATTTCCATTCTACTCCTTACTGTGCAGCCTGGTTTTCAAACATGCTTGTTATGGATGAGAGAACAGAAAGGTAAAGGGTGCATGTTTGCATGTGGAGGATTTGCAGTTGTTTGCTTTGATAGTATGAACTTAACACTGGTTTTGTCCTTCTGTGGTCCCTAAAGTTGAGCTGGTATAGAAAAGAGTGCAGTACATGTCCCACTGGAGACTATAGAGCCTGTGTAGGTGGGTCAGCACATCTGAGTTCGCTGTTTCAGGTGCAACACCTGCAGGATTTAACCCTATGGAAAACTATCTCCCCAGCCTTTACTAAAGACATTTCTAGAAGGCACAGGCTAATTTCAGATTTGACATGTCAAGACACAGAGAAAAGTCATTGACACAGCAGGCGCATTTAAATATGACTGTCTAATTATGCAGTGATGCAAGTTTGCTCCCAAGAAACTAAATGTAGAGTGTCATGGCAAACATGGTATCTGCCTGTCATGCTGTTAAATGGAAAATCAGTATTTGGCAGTAAGGCACGTTTCATGTATGAAACCATAAAAATCATGGTGTGATAAACATCTGATCATACCCGTTCTTAATCTGTACTGGTTTCAGTTGGGGTGGAGTTAATTTTTGTCACAGTGGTTATGTTTTGGGGTTGTGCTAAACACAGAGTTGATAATATAGTGATGTTTTTGTTACTGCTGTGCAGGATTTTGATAGGGCCAAGGCCTTTTCTGCTTTTTGTACTGCCCCAGTGGAGTGAGGATGTTGGGGGGTTGTGGGAGGCTGGGAGGAGACACAACCCGAGCAGGTGGCCTCAACTGACCAGTACCAAGGGATATTCCAGACCATACAGCATCATGCTCAATATATAAAGTGGGGGGAAGAAGGAATTGGGGACATTGGGAATAATGGCATTTGTCTTTCCAAGTCAGGGTTACATGTGGTGGGGCCCTGGTCTCCTGGAGGTGGCTGAACTCCTGCCTGCCCATGGGAAGCAGTGAATTAGTCCCATGTTTTGCTTTGCCTGTGTGCACGGCTTTCGCTTTCCTTATTGAACTGTCAGTATCTCTACCCATGAGTTCTCTATCTTCTACCCTTCCAGCTGTCTCCCCAGTCCTGTTGTCATGTGAGTGACTATGTGCGGCTTGGCTGCTGGCTGGGGTTAAACCACAAGAAGTACGTACACTTATTTCCCTTCTGCAGACTTGGGGGTTTGCAGCATGTATGCGGGTTGTTACAGAGAAATGTAACTTCTGAAACTTGAGTAGGTATTTTAAGGTTTGATTTCAAGCTTACTTAGTTAGTTTTGATTTGAAAGCTGTGCAATAGAATTCTGAATCAGTTTCAAGTGACCATAATAGAGAATAACAGAGCAATGTTGTTCTGCACCTACTGCTAGTCTAATTCTGGCGTGTGGAGAACTTTACTGGTGGCTAAATCTAAATAGAGCCTGGAGCCTAATTGTGTGCTGGGGGTGTGAGGCAGGTAGTTTACAAACATGATCCTGGCTTGAGGGCATCTTTCAGTGATAGAAGTGTTTTCTTGCCGTTATCACATGCCCTGTGTCAAAATTCTTTGTTTGAATTGGCAATTCTGCCTTAGATAAATGTTGCTTTATCTCTACCCAGTTGTTGAAGTTTAAGGAGGCAAGCAAATGTAGAGAAATAAAAGTGCAATAAAATACTATCTCAAATTATAATCAGACAGCAATTGTTGATACCTATTGAGAAAATCTAAGTAGTTCGTGAGAGTTATTGCATCTTAAATGGATTGTGTTATTTATTAATTTACTTGCACAGTGAAGTACAGGAATTCACATCCCTTACATGCAAAATGCTACAGAGTAAGATAGGCAGATTTGTTCTTTCCATCTTTTGCTCAGTATCCAGTTCAATACTCACATTTACAAATTTTTACAGTCAGCTGACTGGGGTTTTTACACCTGCTTTTGCCATGCTTTCTCCTTTACACTGACTAGATCTGTATGTAGTTAATAGAGTTGATTCTGCAATGTTGACATCATTCAGAATTGCAATAATTTAACCCAATAATCAATGAATGTTTTGAGATAACAGTATTCCCCAAAAAGCCATTAGATGAGGCACTAAATTTTCTTAGCACTCTCTGAAATACCCCTGCGGAGAAGTAAAATATTCCTGCAATGTACATATTCAGTCTAAGACTACCTAATTAATGACTCTAAATGCCATCTTCTCTTAGTCATGATGGAGAAAGGCTATGTGTTTTGAGCCCAAAAACATTTACTGAATGACAAAACAGATATTCAAAGCAATCCAGAACAAAGACAGTGAAAATTGAAAAATAAAGAAAATGAACATTCACAGTGAATCTTTTAATATCTGAGTTCGAGATCTATCTTCAGTGAGATCCCTTGATGTTCTTATATCAATCAACCAGACAAAAATTGCAAAGTGAAGGGTGTGACTCATGTGCTCACTGGTATATTCAGCCAAAATTACAAAGCTGAGCAGATCCCATAATTTCTGGCTTTCCAGCACTGTCTCTGGCTCCCAGCATCACTTCATCATCACCACCCTGCCAAGAATCTCTACATTCATCAGTCGCTAAAATGTCATATATGCAGAAACCATTCATCAGCCTCAGACTTAGCTTATATAGGCTTTTATTTAGGGCAAAACATCAATCCCATCTCATTTCTGTTGCCCATATCCCTTTATACATTCACTCTCTAAGATTCTGCTGCCATCTGTAACCAGTACTTAAGCCACAAATTAATTTGAGCCAAGATACTTCCTCTGGGAGAGAAAAAATTTCTCCTCTGTTTTTTTTCATGTTAGTCATAATCTGAAGAGTCTGTCCTGGAAGATCTACAGAGATGGAAATGGATTTGATATCTAAAGATGGAAATGGATGGTGGAAACTGACTCTCTGATGAACAAGAAATACAACAGATGGTTATTACGTGACCTGGTACCAGTTACGTCTTTATTCTCATGCATTTTTCTGTTTTGTATTCAGCATTGTTTTCTCTCCTTGAAATATTACTATCTGCGTACTGACATCAGTTCTTAAAAATTATGTTTTAATTTGTTAGGATTGTATTGCAGACTGCTACAGATCCTCCCTAATTCTGACTAAAATATTGCTGTGCCGAGATATTCAGTTTCTCAAAAGAATTTTCCTAATTAATTTATTGCTTACCAAGTGTTGATTTATAGTTCACATTATAAACACCTTTTCTAAGCATGTTGTAACTATTTAGAAAATAACTATATATAAAATTTATCTGCTTTTTTTTTGCTTATTACTGTCTGATGGGACTGCATACAGCCACACTGCAGATATCTTTCTCCAAACAGTTTTCTGCAAGGCTGAATCCTTCTGGAGACCTAGGAAAACTTTGTGAAATCCTGTGTTTTCTGGAAGAGAGCAGTTCGCTGCTCTTCACAGACTGCTGATTCTGGTCATAGCCATAAAAGGCCTAATTACAGCCTTTACTGGAAACCCTGTAGTATCCTTGGCACCTGCTGCTGCTGCACAGTGAGTACTTTTCTTGTTGCACAATGGATCTGTCCTTTTCATTGCTCCACAATCTTCCTTCTCACACCTTCAAACAAATACCATTGTTTCCTGGAGAAAGACTGTTTAAAGGGTGCTGTAGCATTCACCTTTCCAAATGGCAGAGCTGTCTCTGTGGAGCTCTGTCATGCTAGAGGGCTCATTCCAGTGTACAAGTACTTCCTCCTAACATAATCAGGAAAGGACAGCTAACACATAATTTCATGTTTTAGGTTGTCAGGTGGTTCTTGGCTCCTTAGAAGCTCAGATCACTTCAAGGACAGCAGGTATTTGTTCCTGATGTTGAGCACTACACAATCTTCCTATACCATCCCCTTCTATTTTAAAGGGAAGGGGAAAGGTGAATTTTCAAAGAGAATTACTGATTATTAAATTTTCATTGAACTAAAAATATAATCTGCAGGAGTTTAAAGCAACTTGCTGGCAGTGTTTAAAAGTGGGGAAGGTAGCAGTTCTGATCAGATCCTGCCCAATCAGAAAGTTAATGGAAAATGGTAGGAAATACAATCTAGAAGGTTCTGGAACATATTGATAATTAGACCAAATCTGCCATCATTTTTAAATCAGAAATTTTCGTGCCAAGTTCCTGGTATTATACTTTGTAGTGAGTTTCAGTGCAACTCACTGAGTTTTCTGAAAACTTTTTTGATCAAATGGTTCAGCTGTGAAAAAGAGAAGGTAGAAATAAAACCAAAGCTTTGTGAACAGTGTACAATGGTCTTTAGTTTCAAATTCAGGTCTGGGTCCAACTTTTGAATTCCTGAAAGTCTCTTTGAATCCAGGCTTTTCGTTTAGGGCACAAGGTAGTTCTAGCAGTCTTTTGCAGGTCTAATTAGGAGCTTAATTTCTTTATGAAAGAAGAATATCAAGTTGATTTTTTTTCTTTATTTATTTTATAAGAAAATCCTATGTCCTGTGGGGAAAACCAAAGCTAAGTTTAGATGCTGTGTCTACACCAATGGACAGGTGTGATCAGACTGTTCAGACTGAACACTTCTCACAGCATAAAGGGAAAGAGAATGGACAGAGGCATTATTCTGTTTTGGGGTCCAGACCTCGAAAGATTGGAGATCTGGGGATCAGTGCTATGAATTTACTTACATAATTAATGGGAGACTTTATTTTTGTCTACAGTGAGCTTGCATGTAGTCCTGTTAGGAAAAATTACTAATTCTAAGACTATATCTCATAGTCTTTGGGCAAACACATGCCAACTCTGTGTTTGGGAATGTAACTTTTTTCCACTGATCCCAGAGTAAAATATCTTGCCTGACCTCATAAAGTGTTGTAAAATTTATTACTTACAGAAGTTGAAAAATGGTTCCAGTTACTCCTTTCTCAGTATGGGCCACATCAATCCCAGTATCACATACTAGTGATACTGATATCACTAGTGAAAAATGGCAGCCTGGGAATGCAGTGTATTTATTTGGGATATAAGTGTAACACCGAGTCACCAACATAGCTTTCTGTAGATTTTTGAAATTTACAACATTTTTGTTCTAAATTCAGGGTGGGAGAGGTGGGAGGAAGTGTTATACCCCTGTGAAGTATGGTGCCAGATGACCTTTCTGCCCGAAATAGTATGATCTGTTACAGCATGTTATTGTACAGAGAAAGTAATTTAATGCTACTAGTAAGTGGTACAAGAAATCATATCGGTAAAGTTTGGAGTTTTGCAATTATTACTTTTCATCTCCTTAAAAGGATTATGTTCTCCACTCTTGTGTTGGTGGGCTGAAGTGAAGTCATAAAACCAGTTACAAAAATTTATATCTGGCAAGTTTTTTCCATGTGGAAAAAAAATGGGAGATAACTATACTCATGGTCTGGAAAAGCTGATAGAGGAAAGAAAGGAAAGTTACTGCCAAGTAGGCATATGCTGGTCAGATAAGAATGATCCCATACCTCAGTTATAATGCCTGCTACTACAGGCTCTTCAGACCACCCTCTTAGCTGATTTATGTGATTGAATATAGCTAGGATTGGGCTTGAAAGACAACTCAGTATCTCTAGCAACTTCTGAGTATGTCAACAGAGCCTGAGGTAGAAGGCCTAGTTTCCTCCTTCCCGGAGGTCAGTTGTTTGCCAGAGACTTGTCTACCTGCTCCATCCCTCTTTCCACCCCAGCCTCCTACATACACCCCTGCAAGCAGAGTGGGTAGCCACTGCTGGGAGTTCAAGGAGCTTGCTCCTTGCAGTGGTCTTGATGTGGAACTGCTCTTGGAGATAAAAGTCCCCATTGCACACCTGGAGAGGGGAGAGGCCTGCCTGCCTTGCCAGCTCTTGCCTGTGTTCTCTGTTCTGTTCCCTTCACCAGCCAGTCCTTTCTCCAGTACAGCTATGGTGGGTGACTGTGGGGCCTTCCTGCTGCCGGCGCTCTGGAAGGGAAAAAAATTCCCTTGTTCTGTTTCTGCCATATGGAAACCAAGACTGTGGCTGGTTATGGTGATGTGAGAAGCCTGGACAGAGATGAGACCTTGCCTCTGTATGCTCTGCTTCTGTTCCTCCCAATGGCAAATAGCTTTATGGCCTTTTTCTGAGGGGTGGGGATTTCCTTAAGCCACGGGCCAGAAAACCAATTTCAGCCTCTGAATTCTGTAAACTGTATAATAGATGATGTGTTTCTGAGCCTGTGGTGAGGACAACTTTGTGGTCCAAGCAGGAGTGACTTGGAGGACAGTAAGAGGAGCACCCAGGAGCACATTCACTGTCAGGCAGGGCCTCCTTTGCTGGGGATGGGCATGGTGGAAGAGAGTTTTGTCATGCTGGCATAAGGCCTTCACTTCAAGGCAGTGGGCTTGTTGGGGACCAACCCAGTTTCCCTGGAGCAGGAGGGAGAAATACCTAAGAGTCTGGGAGAGGACTGTGAGCTCCGTCCAGGCATCCAGAAGACTGGGGCATGTAGAGCAACAGCGGTCAGCGCCCGGCATTTGATCTTGGCTAGACAGTACTTTCACGGGAGCAACCTGCAACTTTGCCAAACTCCCCCTTCCCCACCAGTACCCTGGAAATGCAGGTGACACCTCGTGTTTTCTTCTGAAACATATTTTCCAGCTCTACTTTTATATCCATCCAGTCCCTTGGGATCTTCTATCTGCATGTATGGTTCCCACTAATTAATAAAGGCTTCCAGTTCAGTGGGCCTTCTTTTTAGTTTCTGATGGATGAACCATTCTTGGAAGAACCTGCCTATGATGTTCTAGAGAGAATCTTGTGGGCATATTATAGGATCTGATCTTTTCACTAGTAAAGTGAAGGAAAAAAATTTGCTATCACCAGTATGCCAATTTTATTTGTATTATAGCACCTCAGGTTTGTAATTTGGTAGATTGTGCTGAATTCAGTGAAGTTATAAAAACCTAAACATTTATTCAGTAGCTTTGATTTACCCACTTAATCATTTACTTGTTTGCAAGAATTATCTGTTCTGCATCCACCTGGAGCTTTGCTTTTATTACACTTTGTGATCTAAAATTTGGCTAAAAGAAAAACCCTCAAGGTTGACAAGGACTAGGATTGACAGAACTGTGGCTCTTTGAAATCCCTGTTGTCCATTTAAATTTTAATGTTTCTATCATTTGTTCCTCAGTGTAAATTAACAGCCATGGCAGTGTGTTGGGTTTCTTTTCTGAAGTCAAGACTTTAAATTTAATTCAATAGCCTAGATTTACAGCTATTCTATATTTCACAAGGCAGAATCAATAATGTGACTGAAGTGAAGAAGATAAAAATTTATGGTATCTTGCAATTTAATGGTTGAAAAGATGCAATTGGAGAGATCATAAATTGTGAAGGAGTTTATGCTTCATTGCTCCTGATTCAGTGCTTGCTGTTAGAACTTGATTTGTGACTATTCACAAGGTGTGATTAATGGTGTGATCGATGCTTGCTTCAGTGCAGTAAAGCAGTTGTAATGCTCTTCATTAGAATAAATAAAATAAATTGACTGAGGCTTTATAAAAACTGTGTAACATTTAAAATCTAAAATGTCAATTTTTTTTTCCTGTTACAATTTAGGTTTCTTCAGGCAGTTTCCACCTACATCACATCAGTCATCGTCATTCTTTTTGGATATTATAGAAATCCATGTGGGTTTGGGTTAGCTTTATGCAAAGCTCAGTGAAGGGGAAAAAAAAAAGATTTGAATAGGGCTGAGTAGAGACTAAGATTTCTCATGGCTGTGTTTTGCCATCCTGGAAAAGTACATGTATTCTCCTTTAGCACATGCAAGTTTAAAGGAATCAAGGCAGAAAATTAATCTTTCCACATACAACTCTACTAAAACCAATAAAAATTAATAATGTTCATTGTTTTTGAATGGGATGGATGTATGATTGGCACCCTAGCAGAGACAATGAAGATAAAGTGTCCTTTTTGAATGGTGTTTTTTTGGTTTAAGGATGTTTGTTACATAATCCAAAGCTATCTCACAGTGTGCTCTAAAACAGTCAGGGGAATACGAGAAAAATGCAGCAGCCATGAAGGCAGTAGAATGTAATGATGTTAATGTTGTCATTTAAAGAATTTGGCTCCAGGAGAGACAAACAAGAAATAGGGTGGAGGATGCCTTGTGCTATTTAAATCCCCTGAAGTATATGAATCATTTTTAAGTTTTAAAAATATAAACATGCTGTGTAAAACCTTGGGGGGAAAAAATTGTACCGAGGAACTTAGGGAAAAAAAATTCTACTGTGGCTTGAATGTAGGGTTCTGTAATTTACTTTTGTTTGCCTTATAGAGAGATAAGCCTGTAACTAGCTGGAAAAGTTTATCAGGTTTCCACTGTGCTCCCTTGCTCTGATTTTCTTTGGTGTCCTTTGTCATGGTGTGTGTAGAGATTTCCGGTTTGTGTTGGATTTTAAGAGGAACGATAGGTAAATCTAAAGTTACTAGACAACAAAGCACCATTTGAGCAACAGCAGTGAACTAAATATTTCCTATAATTTTTATATCTTAAAATATGCTGTAACAACTCCAGGCATTTTCTGATTGGAATTGCAAAGAGAATGAAAAACGTAAGGAAACTAAAAATTATTTTGAAACACATAGCTATGTCATATTAACGCTTCTATTATTGCACACAGTATTTACAGACTAGCAGTTGTAACTTCACAAAAAAGAAATCTTAAAGTAGATCATATTCTGTCTTTCAGTAGTCTGGCAGAAATTCAGATGTTAACTACAACACGTTCTGACAGTAAACACATGGTAAAATGTGTGAGACTATAATGTGAGTAGCTACGCTTTTATTTTATAGATGATTTTTTGCTCCCTCACTGTCAATTGAAAAGCCAATAATTCACATACACATGCGAGTTTCTGTGAGTCATAAAAACTGGGCTGGGTGAGAGCAGACACAATGTAGCTGGAGTCATAGACCCCAGAGCATTGTAGCTGAAAGATCCCAAGAGCCATGGCGCTGTAGTGGGCCCGGAGGTGTAGTTACGTGCTGCACTCATGGTTAGTTGACCACCTGAGTTTGCCTCTCTCCAACAGCTATGCAAAAATGTAGGCCCACAAGGAAATGTGAAGCTCTAGTTGTGCATAACAAAACAGAAGGTTGACTCAACCCAAAACCCAGTTGTGTGGCAGAAAGAATACCTGTGTCCCCACTTGTTTGGTTTGATTGTGGGGTTTTTTCCTCCCAAAATTGTTATCATAATTTAGGACGAAGCAATAGCATGGAACCCTTAGAACCCGCTGTTTTACTTTATCATTAACAAATGCACCATCAGTCTTGTTTTATAGAAAAGAAGACTGAGGCATTGATCAATTTCTCCAGTATCATATGCCAAATTTGCTGCAGTGTGCTTACCACCATCTCTTTAGACCTGTACCATATTCATAGAATCAGAATATGCTGAGTTGGAAGGGACCCATCAGAATAATCCAGTCCAACCCCTGGCCCTGCACAGGATGTCCTAAGAATCATCATGTGCTTGAAAGGGCTTCTGCATTCCTCTTTTCAATATAGAAACCACACCCATTTATGGAAAGTCAGAAAGGATGCTATGACAGGATTTTGTTTGAGACTTTTTGCTTACTTTCAACTGTTTAAAAAAAAATGCTGTTAAGTAAGGATGTTTCCAGCTATTCAGGCATTTTGCAGGTATATTCAGCCAGAAATACATGGGCAGTATATAAAGAGTAGATTTTGTTATCAGGCTGAGGGACCATGGTTTCTCTGTATTTTTTCAAATGGTTTCTCTGTATTTTTTCAAATGTGACATGCTGTAAAAAAATGGCTCCAATTAGGCCAGGTACTGAAAGCAATATGACAATACTGAGGAAGCAGAATAATACAATGGAAGGGTTTTGGGAGGGCTGAGGCATTACACCATAACTGCTTGTTGTATCTAATCTAACCTCCTCAGAAAGAGCTGCGCTCTACACTGGGCTGTGTATGGGCATTCTCATCTGGCTCAACCAGCACTGGGGGTTTCACCTGGCAGAGGAAATGTTTGTGAAAGAGGAGAGGGTTTAAACTGAAATAGCTCTTCCACATTGCCCTTCTTTTATTTTCCCTCCCCACTAAATGTCTTGCTGCAGTCTAACTTAGTCCATTTCCAAGTGAATTAGACAAAAGGGTTACCCCTCAGACAGAAGGAGATAGTTCACATAGGAAGCTACGTGAACTGCTTGGAATATGAAAAGGATGGATTTACTAGTGCTGGTTCATCAACACACAAAGGTAGCAGTGTAGTCCATTCTCAAGCTTTATGTGCCCATGACATACTATGTGAACAACCAGACAGTTTGTGGTTTCTATTCATTTTTCCTCCAGAGGGAAAATTGTTGGTTGCTGTCCGAGCAAATATATTTCCTTCTTGTTTGGGTAACATCTGCAAATGTTGGCTTCTCCCTTGAATCAAATATTCTCTTCTCTGTTTTCTCTTTCTTTGTAACAGTGTCAGTGGTGAAGATTTAACAGTACCATAAAAGTCTAAGTGCTTTCAGTTGCAATTCTTGAATAATTTCAAGTTACAGTCAGAAAGAATGAGGCATGGCACAATTTACCTAAAGCTATACTCTTATTTTCTTGAGCTTAATCCTGCATCCTGTCCAGTGGACCATTCAAGCATGAGGGAAATCATGCCTCTATACTCAGTGGTATCTTTCCAATTTTTGAAGATGCTGGCTGTCCTTGTAGTAGCCAGCAGATGCTGCTGCAGAGCATCAATACTAAACCTACTCTTGCTATTTTTATTATCTTTTTATTTTTATTATTGTTAATGCTGAAAACATCTATTCCTGTGTAACCTTTGCAAATTTCAGGTGGGCTGATGGGGTCTATTTTTTTGTTTCATATGAGGGAGTGCTCCATCTTGCCTTTGCTCTTGCCATTTCTTTCCTAGTTATGAGTGTCTCTGCCTGGTGTCTATCAGTTTCTTATAGATCCCTCGCAGTTCATTATGGTGTTGCTCAATTTATTAGGACCAATCGTGCATTCATACTTTCTTTCATCTGAAGTGCACTTTTAAATGTTAGACTACGCACTAATCAAGTTGAACATAATAATGAGAGCACGTTCACATTGTTAAGGTAAATGATCCAATGCATTCATAGTGAAGATATATTTGAACTACAGTTTGTGCTTTTTGTCGCAATGTTGAACATTCTGGACAAGTATGAATTGTGTTGTTTTGCAGCAGCCTTGCAAATATGTGATTATTATTGCATTGCTGGCAGAACTCTGGATATTTCATTGCAGCTTTGTGATAAATTTCTAAGACCAATTAACTGGGTAAGATTTTATTGTGTAAATTTCTTCCTATAAATTGGAATATTCAATACATGAATGGCACTTCCACCTGTACATGCATGCATCTTTACACTTACAGTAGTGACTGCTGCATGAGGCTGAGCTTGATACTATGCACTTCTTCTCAGGGAAGGCAGTAGCTATTTATTAGCAATTTCAGTGTTGTTAATGCAGCCTGTGAAGCTGGTGAGTGGAGCTAAAAAAGTAAATTATTACTTTGGAGGTAGGAAGATGGGAGATAGTAAAGGCATTAAAACTTACTTCATGCTTAATGAGGCACATTTTGGGATTTGGACATTTTGTATTTTTCCATTCCTCAGAAAGGGAAAGGAACTGTTTGATGGAGTTATTAAAATACTATATGAGAACCTAAAGGCTCTTTGTGCTGTGTGAGGAATTCTGGTCCAGGATTTCTACAAAGAAAAAGACGCTTTTACATTAGTAAATTGGTCTGATTGCATTCCTAGAGAGCAAGCAGAATTAGGCTTCAGCTTTGCAAAAGGATCTCCAGTCTTACAGCACTAAATGCACAGCTAAACGATGGTGGAACACGTGCAAGGTAATCTAGCTCGCATGGGTAGTGGCAGCAGCGACGAGTAGCAGACATCAGTGACCGTAATACAGTCCCAAGGCCCCAGTGTTGTTTGTCTGCTGGAGCCAGGCTCCTCAGTAAAGGTGGAGCAGAGCTCACTGTTCTTGCCATGCCTTCCTTCTGGAGAGCAGCAGAGTTCCCAGGGCAATGAAGTTCTTTGTTCTGTTGCTGCTTCATAATGTGGGTTGGAACATTTTCTCCTGAGAACACTTCATTGCCTAAGGTCAGTAGACTTTATATATACCTTTAGGAAATATCATGCCAGGATGCAAGTGAGGTGGTTCTCATCTGTCTCATCTGCTATACCTCTTAAGGAGGTACAGCAATCCCTTTCAAGTGGTGTGGACCAGATTTTTCCACATTCTGAAGCAAAACTTTCCACAACAGCTAATTTAATGTAAGTTCCACTCCCAGAAATATATCTGTACTGGAGATCTTTCATTGCTGTTATTATGACTTTCCATGCATCAGTTAAGTGTCTCAGCATGAGGTTCAGCTGTGCTTTTAAGTCATTGTTCCCATTTTCAAAGCTGTAGTTTCATTTCTGTATAAAATTCTAGACTAATCATATCTCCTCTAAAGTCACATGGGCAATTGCACATTAAAGACAAAATTTGGCCTAAGCTTTGCCAGCTTTTCACAGGCCAGGGAAAATGATGAAAGAAAAGGGCATAAATCATGGAACAATCCAAGCCCTGTACCAAAGTCTCTGAGCCAGGTTTCTCAGAACAACACTGTATCCTCTCTACATCTTTCACCTCAGAACGTCTGGAAAACAGGATTCTACAACTTAGGACATAGCAACATGAAAAGAAAAATTTCACTCTGAAATAATGTTTAGATAAAAATACAGTTTAGAGTGCAGTGGCCAAAATATTTACAGCAGGTTATTTATCTTTTGCCATCCTTATTTTGTTACATTTTCTTAATAATTTTATTTTTTAAACTACTACAATTTACAAGGTAATATAACTGGGCTGTACCACTCATGTTCATAAAATAAAGTAAGCAGTGAAAAAAGGCACTGTGCCCAAACTCTCAAAAAATTTGCATTTCTTGCCAGTTAAACAAGTTTAACATCTTGCCGAAAGAGTCAGAAAACCAAGCCTGTATTGCAATGAGCATATAGAAACTCAGATATAAATGGTGTGCTTTAGTAAACATTATCTTACCCAGCTGATATGAAAACATTTGTGCAGCAAATAAAAATAATTTAATTTGTGATTTTTTTTTTTTTCAAGAGAAAGGCATAATGCATCACCTGGCTGTACTTCATTTTCCTTCTACAGATAAATCAGTGTCATGCACTGTGTGAGCCCCTGCAGCGCTGTCAATGAGCCACAAATTCACATGGTTTCTGCAGACTGACTGAGACTGAAAGGTGCTTTCAAATATTAAGCTGCCCTGCTTTAATGCGTCCGATCTCTTTGGTCAGAGAAAATCCTAATTAGAGAAGAGCTATTCCTGATGACCCTGTGACACTGTTATTGTAGGATAAGTACATTTTCTACTGCTTCTAGTTTCAAATAAGAGAACCGTAAGTTTCACTGTTTTACTTAAGATGATGCTGTATAGTTTGATGCATCTCTTTTCTCAGGCTTTCCGTCTGTATTCTCCTTTCTAAAATTCTGCTCAGTGCTATTGGCAGTTTTTTCACTGTTAGGAAAATTGTGGCTTTTAAAAAGAGAAGGCATCTTGTCTCTCATTTTGATTCTACTTTAATTATTGTTTCTTAGGGTTTCTCTCTCTTGCTGTTTCTTTCATTCTTTCATTTTATTTTTTCCCAATAAATATTTTTCCCCAAAAAGGTGGAGATCAAATAGTTGTTTCTGAAAAATTTTGCGGTTTACAGTCTAAGCCCATGTTTACCAATGCTGAACTTGGTAATGACCTTGCAGGTCTCTCAGCAGCACATTCTTATGTTCTGTAGAGAAGGGGGAAAGTAAGTATTCGTTCTTCTCAAACATAACACGAGCTCCACCACTTCCCCACCTTCTTTTTCTGTTCACTTGCACTTGAAGCAGCTCTCCTGCATGGCCTTGTTGCTGGACCTGACAGCTCTGTTGAAGGAGGGTGACAGTGCTGCTGGGCATGATGAGTGCAAAGTTTTTTGGCATGGAAAATCTGTCTCTTTACTTGATGAATAGGATACACTTGTTGCTGGACGAATGCTCTGTTCTGAAAGATCCAGCTGGCTCCTGACCTGCATTTATATCACTCATGTGTTAAATAACTACGCATTTTTAATTCTTAATAAAAATATTATTATACTGCCTGTATAAGATTGATGAAATTCTTCTGATGCTGCTGTACTACTTCAGTTTTGCACATGAGGTGTTGTCATATTTTAGCACCTTTCATTTGCTTTAGTTTAATAATTTGATAGTTTAAAGCATCTTTCAGATACTTTCTTTTGGGTGATAGCAGATTCATCATCTGAAAGGAGAGATGATCATCTCTGATTCGTCATCTGAGAGGACAGTTTGCTTCTCTAAGGTATGCAAAGAGGATCGTGGTTGAGGGTCTCTGGTAAATTGTCTTTTTTATCTCTGTGTTGTCTCATCTGCAAAGTGAGTATCTATGTTTTGTAGCTTTTAGTAGAAAAATTTTCCAATCAATTTCATTCACTTTCAGAAGTGGACTGAATAAATAACCAGTGTTTAAATAACCAGTGTTATTTAAACACTGGTTATTTATTTTGCTTCTATTATTTTCTGGACTAATTTGCACTGGGCATGCCCTTGCCATGATAAGTACTTTGATTCCTCAAGGCAGTACCAGCTGAGCTGGTATGAAACAGAGAATCCTTAGAGTATTCAGTGAGTCTTCAGAACAATGCTGTGAAGGCTGGATAGCTGTAGTGGCTAGCTGGGTTGTCCTAGTACTGTAATGAGCTTAGGTAGTGTTAATTCTGTAATCTCTGCATCCTTCTCAATTGTATGTTATAAGCACACTCTCTAGCACCTTAATTTTGTCCTCATTTTTCTTCTTTTGACAATTAGATTAATAAAAAAAGATGCAACGTTGCATGCATTCAGGAAAAAAAGCCCCAACAATGTAGCCACTTTTAAGCCAGGCTATTTACCAATCCAGATCTATAAAGAAAAATAATTTGTAAGTGGAAGTGAGTTGCAGCTTAGGCTCAAAGGTGCTGCCACCTGTCAAAATGAAATAGTTGTGTTTATACAGAACTCTATACCCAAGGACCTCAATGTTAAGACTATTAAACTACATAACATCCCAGAAAGGGACCTAATAACACCATATCTGTTATAGAGATCAAGGAGATAAAACCGAGTTAAATGACTTGCCCAAGAAATAACTATCTGCTGCTGGCAAGAACAAGAAAGGAACTAATTGACCCCATCCTTCAGAATCTGTTTTAATCTTGAGACAATTCTGCTTACTTATCCACAACTATTTCACTCACAGTTTACCTTAACATATTTTATATAAACAGCCAGGAAACTGTAATGTGTCTGAATTATGTAGCATGTTTTCCAATACAAAGAGCCCATTAAACACATTCATTTTTCTGTCTGGCTCCTCCAGTTCATAGTTTCATCTCCATGATAAGGTGTTATGAAACCCTATATTGTATTTTTCATTTGGAGATTTATAGACTGCAATTTTTTTCTTTTCCCCACTAGCTTATCCACTACACAAGCTAACTTCATACCTCATTTCTGCCATTGATATGGCTATTTTCTACAATGTGAATGAAATACCTGGCGTGATAAATATTGAAGTGCATCTGCAGTTTCATTTTCACATACAATTGACACTTCTCAAAGAATAAAACCATTGCTGCAGTATTTACTAAGTGTCCCTATTTTAATTCCAATCTTCTTGAAGAGTATTTCAATAGATAAGCAATTCAACATAATTTCTCTTCATTTATGGCCATGTTGTATTATTTCAACATAATCATGCAGTAATAAAATGAGTTATGTTTATGACACATCATTCATATTAGAAAATGTGCATATAGATACCACAATAATTCTGATATTGCATTTCACTACCTTTTCAGTGACAGAAGAATGCACTATTCTACAACACTAAGTTAGAAATGCTGTACAGTATAATCCTGCTGAAATACCTGTTCACATTTTAGTTTTGTGGTGTTGATAATCCTGGATTACCTAGAAATTAAGATGTTTCAAGTCTGTATATTTTTGGATGCTGTTTCTTTCCACTTTTTTACTTTGTCTGTTAAGTGACACTTCATCAGATTAACTTAGTATATTAAAAACACACAAGTGCAGTGATGGATATTAGTGTGTGAACTCTCCTAACAGTTTAACGTAGCATTTCTTTTTCTGGTAGTGTAGAGGTATTTCTACAGCTTGTCTTTGCAAATAGGTTGTCTTCATTCTTATTGCTAAGATAGTTTGCCTGCAATATTTTGTAGCTGTCTTTCTGGAGAAAGGGAAACCACTTTATGTTGGTTAGAAAGGCTGAAGGTGGGAAATAGGCTGTTCTGTCTGTCAGGGAAATACACAATGGTCCAAGTCCCTTGCAGTCACCACTGTGCTTCACTGCCTGTAGCTGTAACAATCCTTGTGCTTCAATGGGTCTGGTTCTTTCACGTGGCTGTTTGTTGCACCACTGCTGTAGCAGAATCAGTGAAGTCTCTTTTGAGTAGAACAAAGTATTAGAATCCCTATAACTCACGCACAGCCTCTGAGTAACTCAATAAGCTCAATCAATGATGAATGGTAACTCTTCAATAGGAATCCTGTCAATTCTGATAGAATTTTTGACATGCTTTTTATCTATTCTTGATCAAATCTAGACATGTTTTTTAGAAGAACAAAACACTTATTTAATGCAGTATAGCTATCACTCATTGTCATAAATGTGAAAAGTTAAATGACTATTTTTCTGGTATAAACTGTTAGTTTTATAACCTACATTTCAGGAGGAAGGGAGAGATAATTTCAGTTACAGGGATTTTGGCATACTGGTTATTCAGTTTTGAATTGTTGGACACGAACAGGAAATGCTGTGATATACAGATTTATTTTTGCTGCCTTTATGCTAAAGACAAACTCAAAATTCATAGCTATTGTTTCTGTACATCCTTCAGTACTGCCTGTATGAGCCAGGTAAAATTAATTGCAGAGATTTCTGGACGGGATTTGCTGGAGCAAAGAATTAACCAAAAATAAGTGAAAAGGTAGTGGGCAAAGAGAATAAGCATCAATGGCAAAGAAATGGGTAACTCCCAGAATCTTCAATTCATGACTTGACATCCTCCCTGTTATCAGTGAGAAATTATTTGAAGGCCTCGCTTAACTTTATGAGGTTTGGAGAACCTTCAGCACTTGCAGAGCAAATGTGGCAGAAAAGGCAAAATGTTACAGGATGTTTTCTGGCTGGAGTTAGACTTTGAGCAACTTTGCTTGCACATCATACTGGTGAAACTTATTCTCCCACTTCTTGTACTGCACAGTTCAGCACTGTGAAAAACAGAAAAGGAGATTTCCTTTTTGGCATGACAGTGGCATCTCTTCTTTAAATGCACTTCAAGGCAAAGCAATAAAGGGAGGAGCCAAACATACAAAATGAATGGTTTTTTCCAAGATTTGAAACAATGTAAACCATAAATATACTAAAATCTGTACGTATTTTAAGTTTGGTCTGTGATAATCTCTTCTGATTATTAATCATTAGATTGATATTGCAGATGACAGAGTAGCATCACATATGATTTCAGCCAATTGCATTGCTTGTCTTGATCTGCAAGAGGAGAAGCAATTCAAGTTAATACTAAAAGAAAAAAAAAACCAAACAACAAAAACATTTAGGCCCTGAAGCAGTTGGTATTGGAGAAGTTTGAGTCAGGTAGATTTCATGGGTTGTCTCCTGTGTCTTTACTGGTGCTTAAAGTAAAATACCTGTTTGGATACTTCTAGGCCTGAGGCATGGCTTTAACATTTACTATAACAGCGTCTACTTTGTTGGCAGTGTTCTCAAAAGCACTTGGAAGAGAAAACAGAGAAATAATTATGTTCCTTTGAGCTGTTAAAGGTAATTAATTTCATTGGTGATCTTATTATTCCTGATACTAATGCCTGTTTTTCCATTTACTTTCATTCTCTAATCCAGCAATGCCTTCACTGTCGAGATTAGTAAAAGTTTTAACAGCTTTCAGTTTTAACTATTTATTTAAGACGATTATATTGTAGTGTTTGCCTCCACTTTTGTTATTTACTTTGGATGTTTAGTGCTGTAAGAACCCAGGTTTGAATCAGTCTGCAGCATTCACTGAAAAATGGAATACTTGATATTTCAGAGAAAGGAAATCATGGGATGTGTCTTTGCCCTGGACTGCAGAGTGGGAGAAGAAATTTTATAAAGGCCACCATAAAAGCCATTTGAGGCAGACTGTGGGAGCTTTAGCTTGTGCACCAACTCTGAGGCATCCAGTTCCTCACCTGCTATCTGCCAGTGGAGATTTTTTATGAGGAAACTTCACTGGGAAATTTCAGCATAAAAGGAACTTGTGGAAAAACTAATACAACCTTAGAATCTTGTAAGGTTTCTATTGCTTCCCTGTTTCTACCTGTGGATATTTCCATTATGGTCTTTCTTCATGGTCCTTGGAGAGTTCTCACTTGATGTGGACAGAGTCACAAAGCTGCGAAGGTGACTCAAGGCCTTTTGAAAAAGGAAGACCTATGTACAAAAGTAGAATCTCCACAAGAGTACAAAGGAGATGTTTCCACATTTGCCAAAGTAAACAAGTGGAGTCTTCTAGAGAAATGTTCTCCAGTCACTTACAGAGGTGCTTATGCATTCTTGTATGTCCAAATAGCCACCAGCATATCTGAGGAAAAAGCTATTACCGGAGTTTAAGTGCACAGACCTAGACACGTGGGCTCAGGGGGAAATGTGGATTTCTGAGAGTTCCATCTTATTTTGCCGTTTTATTTGGCACTACAAAATAGAGCTGTTAGAGACAAAAAAAGGAAAACCTGAAGAAAATTTAACTTAGATATTGGGACATTAAAAGCACAAAAAAATTGGTTAATGTTGACTTCTTCCCGCAGTTCGGGAAAAATATTTTTTTAACATATAAGTTCTACTTAAAGCTTTGCTTTAGAAAGCCTCCCTGATGTGCTGAAAGGTTCAAAGGAGTGCTAGGTAATAACTAGTGCAGCCAAGACACAAAATTACTGCATGGTGAGCAAAAGAAGCAAGCAATGGATGCAGAGCCTCGAGATGGGACATACATTTTCAGACATTACTCCTGATTTTCTATAACCATATGTTGTCAAATCAAGCACCGTATTTCCAGTCTGGTTTAGAAGGAACACATGCTTTATTTGCTAACCTGCAGTATAGTATTTTGTTGTTATTGTTTTTCTATAGTTTTGGTTATGGCAAATATTTTGGAACTGGCTGAAAGGGCAAAAAGAGATGTTGCCATTCTTCTTTCCCCAGAAACCCAACAATCTACTAAGGTGTGCTTCTGGACTTGTTGGTTTTTTTTGCTTGAAAGGGTTTGAAGCATATTATGTCCATGAACTCCAAATCACCATTGTGTGCTCTGTTAAATTTCCAAAAGGACAGGGGAGATAGGAGATAGATCAAGGAAGATGCCCTTTGTCCTTTGCAGTTAGTTCACTTTAAAATACACATAAGTGTCTGCAGGAAAAGTGGCTAAGATGGGTTAGGAGTTTAGAGTAAAAGCTTTGGGATGCTTGGATCCAAACATTAGTATTCTGCATACAGTTGTCTAATAAATCTAGACAACAAGATTATAGTCTAATGGCCTATGTTAGGTATATGCATTGAAATGAATCTTTTTTTTGTATTTCTACTGGATTGTTAATGTGAGGAGAAGACAAGTGTTCTTACTCTATGAATTTACATTATCTTCTTTTTTTCTTCCCAAAATAGGTAAGTGATTTACAGATTTTTCTGACCTAAAATTATACTTTTTCTATTGTCAATTGCAATCCAACAGCCAGATTTGCTGTCCTATGCTATTGCAGTAAAAATTTTAATATCTCGAAGTAATTGTTTTACCGACACAAATGTTCATTCCTGGAATCCTTTTGGCTTCTCAGTGAAGCAAAATTCAACAGATATAATTGAATTATATATGTATCAAATATCTATCCTATATCTTTCCTTTTCCTTCAGGATTCCTTCAGATAAAAAGAACCACCTGGCTTTCTCATATATTGATAAAATTTTATTGATCTAATTTGCAGCCTAGAAAACAATGATCCAAGAAGTTAACTCTCTGTCATTGTTAATCCCATGCAACATGATATGTAACAGAAGAGAGGCCAGAAGTTTATTCTGAAAGTTCTAAGTAAAGCTCTGGTAGAGCACTTATGTGGTGGTAATAAAATAGAGCTTTCAAGGGTGCTGTGGAAAGTTAGAAGTGACAAGCTGAACTAATAAACCCATCAATCCCATAGGTAAATGAGTAAACAGAGTGATTTTTCAGCCCAGTATCAGCTTAATAGGCCAGAAGAGGAGGGATAGTGTAGAAGTATGTAGTGTCCCACATAAACCTGCATTTTGTGGGACAGGAGAGGAGATGGTTGCTGGCTTATTGGCTGACCTACAGTTAGAGGAGTTAGCCCTTGCCTTGGAGGTGACTGCTGGTATTTTTTCCTATATGCAAGATACTCCAAATCTACAAATATAATTTGTTGAGAGGAGGCCAAATTTGGACCTGTCAACTTTGACACATCCCTTAAAATAGTCCAAATGATAGTAATGGTATGTAAGAGAGTTGTAACAAAGGAGAGATTTTCAGCTCTTTTAACAGAGAGCTGTATAATCACACTTTCTTGTAGAAGCATTCAGTGTGAAGATCTGTCAATAGAAATCTCAAACTGTGAATATACAATTGCACTTTATTATCCCTTTGTTATTTTGTAACTACATAGGTATGACAGACAGAAACTGATGTTAAAAGAAATCCGCAATTGTCAGTGTGTCACATGCATGAATCCCACTGCTGGAAGTTATTCAGTAAATCAGCATCTTTGGGTAGGTACACCATGTGCCATATTTTAACAAAATGTTTTTGCTCACGGTAACACTCAAGCTCATAATTTAAGGAGAATGAACATTCTAAGGTTTTGTTACTGTAGTGCAGAGCAGACAGATGGTGCTCTGCCTTGCATGGAGCAAACAAGGAACTAAACAGGAACTGAACAGTACCAGATAAAAGGTGCTGAGGGGACAGAGTATGTAGGGAAACCTTCAGTTAAATCCATTGCCAAGGCATGGCAATGGGAACCCACATAAGCAAGTAAGTGCTGTATCGTAAAACAATAATCATGTGTAAGACACCCTAGGTTTCTTCAAAAGTCCTTTAACTCTCTAAGGAGTACAGTGAAAGAGTACACTGAGGTCTTCAAACCTTCACACACTAGCAAAATTATTTGTTTTCCTTTGTGTCTTAAGGATATATGGTGCTACTGTTCTTGGCAGGGCCTAGAAACCAGCCACACACAAAACAGAGATATATGGAAGTATCTGCTGAATGAAAGATGAAGAGACGGGAGCAAAACTCTACCTGAAGGGTCCTTTTTTTTTTTTTTTTACAAATTAACTTAATTTTGTGTTAAAATTGATTAGTGAATTCTGTATTTGGAGTTTTGGGGAGGATGTGTTGGCTGTGTTTTGTCTGCCAGCTCAAATGAGCTGTTTGTGGCAGTTGTATAGCATTTTTTTCTTGCCTTGTGCCAAACCTTGGTTGCCACTGCCTGTACCTCTGCTCAGGATCAGGGGTTTCCATTTTTAAGGTGGTTAGGGTTAGAATTCCAAAGATTGGAAAAATGTGTTTGTTAGGATGTACGTGTAACAATTACCTCAACAGTCACGCTTTTCTGAAAGCTGGTGTCTGTGCTATATCTATTAAATGCATAGACTGTTAAAGGAAACAACAATTCCGTTCCCTTAATCCCATTTCTGACAGACCCACGTGAAAATCCTCTGAGAGAGCCATGCACCTGTGACTGAGCTGATGGAGCAGCAAGGCAGAGAGGGGGCCTGAGATGGGCTCCCTAAACAACCAGACCTCAGTGAGTGACAGCTTGTTTGTGTCCTGAAGGATGTGCAGGATCTGGTTCAAGATCTCACAATGGAACCGCTGCTCTGTGACAGCGACCGTAATGTACTTCAATTCAGTCCCCCCACAGGAGCAACAAAAGCCAAAAAACCCACCACAAGTATGCTTAACTTCAAAAAGAACAACTCTCTGAAAACAGGGAAGCCCACTAAAAAGAAGCTAAAATGGGCCACTAAAAGAATTAAATTCTTCCAGGCAGTAAGAAGATCTCTGAAGTAGGGGCACAGCAGCAGAGCATGGCCCATCCTTTGGGAGAGACTTCGGAAAGGGTGAAAAGAGCCTGGCATGGCTAATCAGCAATGGAAAAAAGCTAATAGAAGTAAGAAAGATCATTTAGAAAACCAAAGCTGTGTCTAAACTAAGTAAGAAGGGCTGCATACTAAAGACTAAAAAAAAACTGTAATCAAAGTAGCCAAAAGAATTCAAAGGCTAACCAGTGTCAGGAATCAGAATTTTCCCTAAACATTTTTGATCACTTTAGCACAAGCAGATGATGACCAGCACATAAAATGTCAAAAAGGTTATGCATTTTTGTACTGATATTTGCTGTGAGTCAAAGTGGGGCTAATTCCACATAGAAACTTTTTAAAAATTATTTTAAGGAGAGAAGGAGACATCAGCACAGATCTGAGGGAGGATTAACAGTACCAGAAGGGAGACCAATGCTATTTAAAAATACATGAGAAGTTTGGTGACAGTGTGATGTTCTTCCAGGTAGTAATAATGATGATCAGTTGTGAAAAATTGCCAAAGTGATTGGGTAATAAAATTATGAAGATGAAATTCAGAGTAGATAAATGTAAAGTACATGTACACTGGGGAAAAAAGCCTTTTTCATCCAGAAGAGGATGGGCCTGAACTGATGATTACCACTGAAAAGTGAGATGTGGGGGCTATGATAAATAGTTACATGAAAAGATCATCTCAGTCCTTGGCAGTAGTTTAAAAAAAAAATCAATAGTTAGAAGTTATTAGAATCCAGAGAATAAACAGCATAATTATCCCACTGTATAAAGCCATGATCTACTAGGACATTGAAAATTAGGTGCAGTTCTAGGCATGTCATTGCAAAAATGAAGTTTTAGAACTGGAAAAAGTCTAGAGAAGGGCAGCAAAGATGACTTAACCAACAACTTCTGTGCAGAAGCTGGGAGGCCTGGTAGCATTGAAAGGAGGCAACGGGAGCAGCTGTATCAGAGATGTACAAAGCCACAACCGCTAGCAAGAAGGTATGTGCAGACTCACTGCTGTCTCTTAGAGTGCAAGAACATGTGAAAGGAATGGGAGAGAGAAGTTTAAAATAAGAGGAACTTCATGCAATGGATAAAGGACCTTTGCAAGTCCTTTCCAAAGTCTTTAATAACACAAGTTTTCATGCAATCACGGGGAGACCAGAGTTTATAACTGGAAGGATGCTACCTTATGTGTGTAGATAAAGCACAACCCACTCAGAAAATCTCCTGAGCTGAAAATATTCAGAAACTATGTAAGTATTAGGGGGGAAATATTACATGTTGTTGTCTTGGTTGCTGCTGACCACCTAGTCTGATTGAATCTCTGGCCCAGTGTGGCTTCTCATGTGTGTGTGATCACAGGTAATTACAGATGCATACTTTGCACATCCAGACAGTTGTAACATATCTTGCTAAATTGAATCATGTGTTTTTTGGAGATCAAAAGGAGATTACAGTCTTAATACTAAAGTAATACCATGACACTTTATGCTTAGTGACTCACACTATTTTCCTATAGGGTAGCTGCTAATAATGAAGTTGAGCTGGCTGTGGGGACAGTGTTAAGTGAGCAGGTTCAGTTGGTGTTTCACCCATTCATTCATTGCCTGGAACAAGACACTCAGGTTCCCTTCTTTTTACCTGCTAATTTCAGCTGAAATTCAGAGAGCTGATTAACTGAAAAAGGAGGAGTCCTTTCATCTCCAGTAGTAGACCATGTACTTGGCTACCATTTTGCACTTTTAGTCTCCTTTTATGCTTCACTGGTCATTTAGAAATATGCTTAGCATGTTTTTTTGCCTTACATTGAGCTATTTCCTAAGCAGCAATTTTCATTTGTGTCGTTTTAATATCTTTTAATACCTGAAAATATATAGATTTTTTAAAAAGTATTTAAGCATTTATTCATTTATTGAAACCATCCTTCCAGTTTCTGAGGTGTTCTCTGTATTGTATTTGAACTTCTCAACAATATTTTTTTTGTAATACATAGAATTGAGAAACACATCTCAATTACCTTCTCATTCTGCTTTTTCTAACTGTTAAGAATCACTGTTCTGATGCAGCCTATATGAGTATATTTTGTGATTAGGTTAATTACGAATGTTCTATGATATGATTTTATTTGAAAATATTGACTGATACAAAGTGTAATTTCTCAAAAAGTATATGAGTCTTACAAATTTTTGTTTAGCTGTGTTTTTTAGCCTTTCTGATTTTCAGGTATTTTTTTTTTCTTTCACACAGGAATGAACACTCTGAAAATGAGTGATTCTGTGTTTTGCCCAGTTCTACCTGAGCCAAACCAAGGGGGAAAAAACCATCCTTGGGTAATTTTTTGAGTTCTTTGGTTTTTAGGTGACTGTAAAAAATACCATAAAGATGTTAATAATAGAATTACAGTTTAATCGATCCAAGATAAGGGATCAATATGTCACTCTCCTTAAGAAATTTAACAACTCTATAATCCCTTTTTGCTTGATACTCCACCAAGGTGCTATATTTTTATTTTTTTAGAAACAACATTCATACTCTGAACTATCCCAATTTGATTAATCATACTCAGATAATTAGTCATTCTGAAAAGAAAATGGTTGCAAAGGAGCACGCTGCCCTGAAGTCAGGCACATTTGGCAGGCTTCATACCAACTTGATAGTAATTATGATCTCCATCGAGTGAGACAGGCAGTGAATAAGATATTTAATGCTGTGTGCTTTGGCTGTGAAAACCTTTTCAACTTGTGCTTTCAATTTCTGGGTTTAAGTGTTATTAAAATATCTATGTGGGTATATTTTAAAAGAAATAATTATCCTTTCCTATACACACACTATTTTTTAATCTCAGGGAATTTTCTCTGTTTACTGACTGCTCCCCAGAGATGGATGCTCTAACCACCATAGAGAGCAGGACCATAAATATCCTTTTGCAACACAGGAGCTGCAGTTACAGTGTAGTGAAATCTATCATCTCACTCATATGAGATGCAATGTGTCTGCATCAGAAAATTACCCAGAACTTTCTACCCACAGTGACTAGATTTTGGTTTTAATTTTAGAGATTTGATGTGTATATTCCAGGTAATATCTAGGTCTTTCTAGGTAGTTCTTGTGTTTAAAAATTGATCTTCCTCTTGACTAAATATTATAGATTCTTGTATGATTTATGTAACACTTCTTTTTTTAACACTGTTA
Organism: Melospiza melodia melodia; assembly: GCF_035770615.1. Classification (NCBI taxonomy): domain Eukaryota; kingdom Metazoa; phylum Chordata; class Aves; order Passeriformes; family Passerellidae; genus Melospiza; species Melospiza melodia. The sequence continues at coordinate 20,806,807 of NC_086201.1, read as the reverse complement.
GTCTAACTCAGCGGACAGTTCCCCAAATATACATGTACAGGCTATGTCAATACTCAGAGTAACTGCTATGCCTGAACATCTAAATTCTGTAATACCATTTTCTTATGATAGTCCGCTGGCCACCAGGAAGAGAACGCAAGACTCTCAGTCAATGAGGAGTTTAGCCATAAGGCATCTAGAATGTCATATACAATTGCACTGGATTCGGTCAATTCCAAACTGTTTTTTAAAAATGTAATTCATTGCATAACAGCCATGATCTTATTCCTGGGTTTCTGTTGCATAAAGCTTCTAACTGTAAGTCTAGTATTTATTAAATAAGTTTGCTAGATCTACTAGTAGAACTCACACGTCTTGCTTCTTGTGCTGTTCCAAGACACTTCTTGGAGGGAAGAGTAGCAGAAATGAGAGGATAAGACCAAATTTTCAGAATGTTGGATTAATGCCTCTAGTCCAGTCAAGAGTATGCATGTGATTGATGACTTTGCAGTGATGTGGAGGGCAAAATACTGACATGTTACAGTAAAAATGTTTTGAAAGCCCTAAATTTTGGCACCTATGACAAGCTGACACATGATTAAGAAAACAGGTTTGTGCTCCTGACTGATCTGAAACTGAACATGAACAGTTCCTGCAAATAGTTCTCCTAAATGTCTTTATTTTAAGCCTGTCTATACAGCAAACTACTGTGCCCTGAGGGGTGAACCTTGAACAAGTTGATTCAAGTACCAGAAACAACCGAAATGTGGCAGATCTGTGGTCCCTGCACACTTAAAAAAGCCAGGTAAATATGTCTGCAGAGATCTGATTCCCACATAACCAGGTTGTTTTTTCATTGAAGGCAGCTCAGGTGTAAGGCTGACATGGTATCACTCCACTCTGCTATAGTCTAGGAAGGAGGCCTCTACCACATGGGGTCTGACAGCAAAGGACAACATTTGGGCTGTGGGTTAAAACTACCAACTGCTTCTTTCTTTGCCTTTTTTCCCCTCCTCCTCCTTTGTTTGTTTTGGTTTATGTGTGTTTTTTAGCCAACAAACTTAAGCACAACCATAGGACCCCTGAGATGTCCTCTCATCTCTCCCAGTTTTGTAAATTACCAGAAGCTTGTGCGTAGAGCAGACTGTAGGGAGGGAAAACACGCAGGGTGCTGGGGAGTTCCATGGACTCCCATTGGAGATGATGGCTTCCTTCCTCATCCTTTTCAAGTCCACCTTCAAATGTTACCATGGTGGTTGTCTTTTCAAATATCAATGGTCCTGCCATTTCCTTCTTTTGCCTCATGCCCACAAAGTTTGGCAGAGTCTTTCTTAAAAAAGCACTCTCATCACAGTTCCTGTACTGCCTCCTGCATGCAGGCAGAAAGTGAGGAAGGAGATAAAAAAAGGGAAAGCAATGAACATCTAAGAATTCTGAACATACATTTCCTCAAAAAAATTATTGAAAAAAATACCATAAGATTTGGCAACTCAGTGAGCCTAACATTATTTTTTTTTCCCAAGCTAGCTTTTTTTTGTTTAGCATTCCTATCTGGGTAAGCTTTTAACAAATTCAGCTGTCACTTTCTATATGAGTGAGAACATTTTTAGTACCGTGGATCTAGCTGGCAACAAGTGAGCAGTAGTGTGAGACCATCAGCAGGTGTGTGGGAGACAGCGGCAATTTGGGAAGCCTGGAAGAGTGCTGGTGAGGGAAATCAATGTTCAAAAAGCATAGTACAAATCTTTCTGGTCAGAAGAGGTATTGCTGAAACAACTGTGCTGCTGAGAGCATAATTTGTTTTTCTATTCTTCAACAGTTTCTGATCTTTGTATGCTTTCTCTAGGATTTAAAGAGAGTTTCCTTTTTTCAATGCATTTGGAAATATTAATCTTTGGATTGAGGTAGGAATTTTACCCATAGTTCCTGAGGGCCACTTATTTAACATCTGTTTAGAGGTAAGGAGGAGAGCAGTTTTTTGAATCTCATATTGCCTCTGGATCAAAAAGTCACTGCAAAAAGGAGCATTTTAACAAGAAATACTCCAATCATGGAACATTTCCAAATAAAATTTCCCAATAATTATGTCTGCTAGACATAAAACCAGATAAATTATATTGAATCAACTTGTACATAAATATGAAAGTAGTAGGGGAGGTATGGTTACATGAGTCACCTACACACCAAATAATTATTAACATGCTTGTTGATTTTAGTCTTAAGTGTCAGGGTGATTCCCTGCTGTAAAAGCCTCAGTGAATGCATTTGTATTAGCACTTTGCAGCAGAGAGACTCTAATCTGCCAATTCCTAAAAATGAATGCAACATTCTTGAGGAAACCGTGCTGGAAGTGGCAGTCTGGGTAAAATTCTGAAGGGAAGAGGAACATTTTCACTGTCTTTAGGAAGGCCAACATTTGTTCTCTGATAACAACTAATGACAGAGGAGAGTTGGAGTATCAAAGAGGTAGTTAATGAAAGGTATACTAAAGGGTTGAGTTGAAAAACACATTAGAATCAATGGGAAGTGTCTTAGCCTCAGGTCTGATGTGCTTTTCATGATGCTGGTGTAGTCCTGTGGTATTTAGTGTGTCAGGATAATCTACACTGGGAGTGAAGTTAGGAATAATTCAGAGCAAAAGAGGCAATCCAGAAAAAAATTTTTCAAACAGAATCTGGGACTCCAGGAGGATACAGTCAGGCTATCCTAAAATAAAAGAGGTGCGCCAGAGTTAAGTAAAAGGGAATTATAATTAAGATGAAAGTCCTAGAAGGAAGGGGTAATGGGAAAGATCATCTGTTCCCAAGGCAAAGAAATAACCTAATTATTTACAACAGGACATTAATTGTCCATTAAACATAGGTGCTGTGGAAAGTAAATATTCAGCTTTTGGTGACTCAAGAATGCATGTCACTGACTGAAACATTTTTTTCTAATGCGCGATTGATAGTGTCATCTATAAGGAGAAAAGTTGTTTGAATAAAAATGTTTTTGCAGGGAACACTTCCACCACCCCAGTGATATATAGCTTCTTATTTCCTTGGTCCTTCTATGGCTCCATGAAATCATTCTGTATTTCCTTAGTTAAACATATGGAGGAAAAATATGAAACATTTTAACAAAATTTTCATCCATGCTACAGAAGGTACCTTCAGATGTGATTCTCTGTTTGAGGTAAGACATGTATCTACTCTGTTTCATGACATATTGTACTCTAAGTACTACTAAGAAGAAAGGGATGTTATTAATACTGCAACTATAACTTTTACAGGTAAATTATTTATTGTAGAGTGTTTTTTTACTCTGTTCCTGGTCTGAATGAACATAATTTTGATATAATAGAAGAGAGGATAAAACCAAAATCACTAGAGTCATAAGAAGAATGCTGTCTTCTGTTTTACTTGAAGAAGTATAGTTAGCAAAGTTCCTTCTTTGTAATGAGATTATTTATCTTTTTTTTCTGTTCAGATGCTACCACCTTATGGTTGCCTGCCATGGTAAAGACTAGGAGAATATTGATAATCAATGAAGGATACACAGAAGTAGAGTGTACTCTAACAAGAGCAGAGTAAAATGATACCAAAAGTGCCTGGAAAAAAATAGTCCCATAATTTTGGGGGGAACTAGTTTTCCTCCAGAAAAGGAGCTGAAATTAAAATCTATCAACAAAATCTGCTATGCATTTGATACCCTGTTCAGCTGGCTACAGAGAGAAGACACAGTCCAGGAGATCTAGCAGCCGGAACTTCTAGAAATGGCATGCTGCCAGAGTCTGACAGAAAATGAATTAAAATGCTATCTACTGGTTCTATAGTGAACAGGATTGTTCCCAGACTTCATAAGTGCATACACAAAAAGAGACAATTGTGATAAAGGGTTAATATGCTGGATGAATATTGTTTATATCTCTATATTGTTAGCACCAGGGTGTTGATGAGCACATATTTATCCATAAGCCACTAATTTACTGCCACTTTGCCCATGGTGTTGGAGAACCTCATTACTTCCCAGTATCTGATTGGGAGAAGCTGACCAGAATTTTAACAGAATCATGAGAGCACTACAATGAGCTTCATGCTGCAATGAACCTGTTGTCTAAAGCTGCCACACAGCACATGTAAGTTTCTTTACTTGTGATACATATTACATGTGCTCTAGCAGAGTTTATCACTGGTGTGCAAATGCATTTAAAGGTGATCTGCAGGAATATTAAAAACAACCTCCAAGGTTTAGGGGTTTATGCTGAATACCCCAGGCATTTATCACAGTTTCAGTATGGACTGTAACCATTTTTACTTGTAATGCTTCCACGAAGTCTTCACTCACTGTAAGTTGTTGGTTCCTTCTCAGCATGACCCACTGGCCTGCTACTGGTCATGTCAAATGGTCTGTAGAGCCCTGAGGGAGGCTGGTTTGAGCCATCCAGGTATGTTAAAATTCATTATTACAATGCTACAGTGGCTTCAAACATTCTCAATTTTATGTGGATAGGAAATGAACGACACTAAAAAACCCAAAATGCAACAACAACAAAAGCTCTGCATGTTAGAAACATACACAGAGCTTTAGAAAAGAGATTTATTTAATGCTGTTAAACTAGCCCCATATTTTGCAAAGGGATCATGTGGGGCATCAGCTGTCATCTGCTAAATCTATTCCAAGGGGTCATCTTATAGGAGCAGTTCCTATTATGCAGTTAGAATTCAGAGGATTTTGAAAAGAAAATTAAAAGGGTAGTTGGGTAGAAAGAATGGGCTTTAAATGTAAATTTGCTAAAACTTCTTTTGGAAGGATTTCTGTGGCATACGTTCCATGTTTCTAAATCTGACAAGTACTCAAGTACTCTGACAAGTACTCGATAAAGTGGTTTGACTTTCCATTCCCATATAGATTTTATTTTTGTGCTGAGATGCTAAATTCTGCACCAGTTCAGTGTAATTATTTTAATGATTTATTAATTTTTTCCACAAAATTTGTTAGACAGTCATTATGTCATTTAATTTAGGATTGTTCATACAAGCAAGGATTTCCATGTCCATTTCGCAGAACAAAATACTCCTTGTTTTTGCTGAGTGCTCACTTATCGCATTCAACATAGTTTTAACAGTAAAATGGCCTTGGTTAGATTTGTTTTCTATTTGTTGGATCACCCTCTGCTTCTCATAACAATTTAAATTGGTATCAGCTTTGAATTGCTGGCACACTCACACACTCAAAATCTGCACCTCTCCCATTTCATAGCAAGGTAAAATTACACATTGGCTGTTCACATTGGCTCGTTTCTTTAATCTCCTCAAGCCTAAAATAAGTTTAGTATAAATTTAAATAAAGTGTCTTATTAAAAAGATCTTGGTGCATCCAAAAATTACCCATTTATAGTATTCTCAGGAAAGTTATTGGATTTATCTCAGTGCTAAATGATGAAAAACCCCCAAGAAACACATACAGGCTTTATCCACTGGGACCCAAAGCAGAAAGCAAATTAGCTCTTTATCTTGTTTGGATTTTTGTTAATCAAAAAAAATGCAGTCAATTACTGTGACAGGAAGCAGTGCATGTAGAAACTGCACTGAGCCTGGAGCCAGATGTCATGCAGTCTAAGATAGCTTAAGTTTGTTGTGCTGCCTCTCTGTGAACAGAAGAGAACCTCCTCAATCACAGCTAGAACTTGTTACTTTATTCAAATAAGAATTTCAGTAACTCACATACGGGAAAGTTATTTTTTTCATGGCCATAAATGTTTGTTTGTTGGATTTTGGTCTCAGTTTTTTGAATGTGGCCTTGTGGGGTTTGGGATTGTTCTGAAATCTGGATGAACTTAACATCTCTGTGACCTTTCAACCTCTCAATTTGTTTGCAACCGGCTAGTGAAAATTGCCAACTTTGATTCAACAGACAAGCATGATGTATTACTGAATGAGAATGGAAACAAAGCAAAATAGTTTCTTTAAAAAACCCCTACATTTAGAGAAGGGGAATTAATACAAAATGCAGAGCAGGACTCAGTCAAAACTGCTCATTTTGTTCCCCCTGGCTACTCTGGGAATCACAGAAGTTCAGATCAGGATCAGTTGGATCAGCTTGGATCAGCTTATGAAGATTTTACTACTATATTCTAGTCCATTGCTTTTGATAGTTCAAATATCTTAAGAATGCCTGATATCAAGCAAAAATAAATACTCTTAGTCCTATTCTTATAATTATGAGCTGAATTCTTGAGATTTCTTGTGGCAATGCTTTCTTAATTGGAGTTGGAAGTAGTATCAAGCAAAATCTATACTGTTTGAGTATATTTCCACTGAGTCTTTCACAGCTCAGTGGAATTTTATCAAGCCTCTAGACTTTAAGGAGAAGGTCAGGGTATGGATTTAGGATTGCTGTGATGTTTGTTACGTTGCAACAGTTCATAGAGCATTGCTGACTCCCAAATGCCAGCAAGGAGAGAGTATTTGCTTTCCACAAGGAATGACCCCAGTCAGATTGTGTGTCAGCAGTGGGATTAAAGTTGAACAGCAGATTTTAAGGTTTCTTTCTGTGTTGGTGGTTGGACTTGATGGTCTTGTGCAGCCTCAGTGACTCTATGATTCTTCTTCCCATCATTGCAGACCCTTCAAATTTTGACCCTGGAACACTGCTCTGTGGATTGTCTGATTTCATGCATAGGCTGTTCTTGTGAGTACATTCCATCAGTAAGCAATGTCAGAAGGCCAATGAAGAAGGCTGGTTGCCATATGTGGGCATGATTTCTCATCTGCTGTTTTCTTTTTGTTTTTCTCAGCCTTTGTTTGTAAACTTCCATGTTTATGTTTTTTGGGCACATACCCCAAATTCAGACCATCATTCAGCAACCTATTACACCAGTTCCCAACAGAGTGCAAGGATCCATGACAAATGATGTGCAGCCCAGGCAGGGGGTGAAGGCTGTGGTGTGAGAGAAACACTGTGAGAGGCAGAAGATCCCAGTTCTTAGCTCTGTAAGACTCAGCACAAGCTGGGAAGCCACCACCTCACAGACAGCTGATAGGGTATCAGACAAGTGGCTAGGTGAAACCTAAATGCCTGTTCCTGGCTCCTACTGTGTTCCTACTATCACAGTTTATCTGTAATTTAGGAAAGAAACATATAATCTTAACAATTGCCTTGTAAAAGTTGTCAGGTCCTTGTTTACACAGTTCATGAAATAGATAGTGTTTCAAGGTTACTTGTGACTAGCTTTTGTTCTGAGGTGGCAGGGAATGTGGCTTCTAATTAGCTCATCATGTTCATCAAAGTCAAATTCTTCAAATCCTTGGGACCTGCATTACAGAGAAATTGCCTCCAAGTATGACGTAGTAAGAAGAAACTAGCATTATTTAATCTGTTGGAAATTCATAGAAAATAATGTGACATTTACCCCATTTTGACTGACAAAGTAAAAATATTGCAATATTTCTCAAAATATATGTTCAGCGAAACTATAGTCAAATTAATGTCTAAATTGTTATTTTTACATTAATAGAAAGGCTTCAAAGATGGAGCTCTTACTAGGAATATGCCTAGAGTTATAGAAAAAAAGTAACTATATTTACAATGCACAATAAAATGTAGTCAATGATGAAAGAATGCTATGAAATGGATTACAGAATATCAGAAATCAAATCTGCAGAGAAAAGATTTTCTGCTTTTCTCATAACAAAATTTTGTAATTACAAAGCTTGCTCCTAAGTGTCTGATGGGTGGTAATCTCCTTCACAGCACCAGGCTGAAGGCAATGCTTATTGAAGACCGATCTTGGTATATTTATCTATTTTTTACTTTAATTTTAAGAACAGGTACACTCATGGTTGTCTTTATTGAATCTCCTATGACTACTTTGATATGTAACAATGAAGCAAATTTTGGCTCAAAACCCCAGACTAATAGCAACCAAAATGTCTTGTGTGGGTTTTGAAGAGTTTTTAAAAGACATAAACTATGCTGCCAAGGATTCTGGACTCTTTGCTCTAAAGCTAGTAATCACTCAACTTCTTGGCATGATATTATTTTGAAATTTTCAAAATATTTTGGTTATCCTAAAAGTAGTTCCTCTGCCTCTTCTTTGGGAAAGTTTGAAACTGTATAACTTTGGCTCATAAGTAAAATTCTGCTTTTTCAAGTGTAGAATTTCTCATAAAGTTGCAACTTGGATTTTTCCAGCCTGCTTTAAACCTGCTCTAAAGGCAAGATAATGCAAAGCTGATGGTTTGTATGGAGTTTACAGAGGTGGCTTTAATACGACAACCGTGGCAGGATAACATTTCATGAGGAAACTCATGCTTAGAGGACCAAGTTGGATGATTGTGGCTAAAACTATTAGAGAAGGGCTTAAATACTCAATGACAACAAACAAGTGGCAAAGTAACATAAAATCTTGTCCAACAGCACTAATTTCCTTACTTGCCTTCTGTTTCCAAAATAGGGGTTTAGTGTAAAAAAAAAAAGTGTTCATATTATTTATCAGTTCTATCTTGGGATCGGGAAAAGCAGCTGGGAATTTTGTATGAAAGGTCCATATTTTTGCCTTTCCCATGTACAGTGCTACTGGATATGGATGGACACAACTCCCATGATTCCTACATTCTCAAGTTAAAAATTGTAACATCATCCCCACTTGCAGATATACAAGGTATAGAGACACCCAGTTAAACTGCTCACTTACAAGGTGGCCCTGCCCTGGCTCCTACTTAATTCAGACTGTGAAATCACAGCTTTACTGGCTGGCAGTCCTGCACAGTGCAGGTACTCTCCCAGCATTCTTCGAGCCTGCTCTGATCACTAGCTCTGAGTTTAAAGCTCAAGAATAAAGGTGCTTCTTTATTTGATAATTTCATAAGGCAGGCACTTTAGGTATTGCATTTTCTTGTGGAAACAAAACTGCAGCTTTGACTTGTTTACCCCATTGTATGGAAAGTCATTCAATCCTGAAGCTGAGTCAGAAAAATCTCATTGTATCAAGGATTTAATTTATTTTATAAACTATATAGTAGCTCTGCTTTTTAAAATTATGCACAAAGTAATTATATGTTATACATATATATGTGTGTATATATATTAACTCGAGTTTAACTGTATAATCAAGACGACTTTAACAATTATTTAATCTTCTTTCTGCCTGCCCCCTTCCCCAAACAGGAGTATTTTACTGCTGTTCTTCCATTCTGTTTGGCTGCTGTCCATACATTCTGCAATTCCTGCGTTTTACTAGGATATTAAATGATCCTAGAGGAAAATATTTACTCTAGAAAGTAGTCCGTTATTCTGTAAAGACAAATAGTAGGGGTTTGTGGTGTAGCCCGGAAGCTGCAGTGAGAACAAACCGCTTGCTCACGTTTTTGGGCAGCAGCCGCAATATTAATTGCGCAGTGCCCCCTAGGGACTCTGCCACCGCCGGGACGGCCCAGCGCCGCTCGCACGCCGCTCCTCTTCCCCTTTCTTTGCCTTGACAAAAACTTGGAATTTCATCCTTTTCCAACTATAATGATATGACTTGCTCTTTAACTCCTTCCAGGTTGTTTTTGTTTGTTTGGTTGGTTTGGTTTTTGAAGTTAACTGCCGTTCATAGCATTCTGTGTATTTTCAGTGCATGCAGATTCGGTTTTAGGTAGGAAGTTTTCTCTGCATTATTTGAATTTGATGGTGACATTTTAAGACATTCTTTTCCAGTCTGGTGTTTCTAGGAGATGGGTTTTCTTTTCAATTTTTTGTTAAAAAGGAGCTTCCTTTTTGTGAATTTCCTTCTCAAAGCCAGGATTTGATCCGTGTTGGTAGAAAGAGGCTGGAAACTGCAGTACTCATCACATACCTGATGAGTGATTTCTTATACTTATTGATATGGTGGTTTCAGGGAAATAATAGTAATAATGAGAACAATGATAAGGACATGTTTTCTTTTACATCACTCACATTGGTGAGCTGAGAAGTCCAAAGAAAATTTGTTCAGGGAAAGAAGAATTTTGCCTGAAGTATTTATGATCAAAACAGTTGGGAAATAAAAGATGGCAAAATGAGCAAAGGGCAGTAGGTTTTGAATAGGCTTCATCAGCAGAGGGGAGAGGTCATCTAGGAAGATTAGTTATAGGAGCTATTAAATCACCTCTGTGACACTGTTAGAAGAAGCTGCTTAACATAATCATGTGCAATCAGTAAAAACGCTGTTTATTACAGAGCAATTTTGATTTTCATATTTGGTATTGTTATGTAAGATGGTGTAACGTAAGGCCATACACATTTCCCCAGTACAAATTACCAGCATTAATGATTTATGGTGTTTTCCTGGCAACTTTTAAAGTAAAAAATTATTGGGAAACATCTCTCCAAACCTATTTCCACTAATATATTTCTTAGAGCATTGCACAGTTTTTTTCTTTATACTGTAGTTTTAGACAATTGAAACTGATACAGAGTTTATATATCAAAAAGTCCTGCATCCTATACCTCTGTTTGAGTTTGATTATCCTTCTTATTGACACAATGCCAACCATCTCTTTGAAGTGCTTATCACCTAGTGATAAGACTCCACAAAAAAAAAGATTTTCCTCTAATCCGGTTTCTCCAGTTTGGAATTAGACTTTTCTATGCATATTTTCCTATGTGTAAAGTAGAGAATAATATCACCACTTATGTTTCTCATATATTTATGTCCATGTCTATCTCAGGATAGACATGCCAAATTCACATTTTGGATTTGGACATATCATGGTTGCAAGATGTTAAAACCCACATTTTATGAGAACTAGATAGAAAATTTGAGGGTGATGGAATATTTGGCAGGGTGTTTTGTTGGGCTTTTAAAAATTACTTTATTTTTTATAAGTTCTTGGCACATAATAGTATCTTGTAAGATACTGTTATAATTTTCCCTGAGTTTTCCTCCTGTCTAGATCAAAATCTTGTCATGATGCATGTTTTTGTACTATGAAGTACAACAGATTTCCAAATAAACTGAATCAACAAGGGACGGCCAAGTACTTTCAAATAAGCAAACTTAAATAATTTAATCAGTACTTACTTAACTTAATCAGTAAACTTAAACTAATCTTAACTGTTATAATTCTGCTTCCTTAGTGATGAACAATTGAGGGACCCAATATCTACTAGCAAGCTACCAAATTACAACAGATTATAGACAGGCTTTACTCTTACGTATTTTATTATTTTCTATGAATCTATCTTGTCCATATAAAGTAAAATCACGTCAGAAATATAGGATTTTATTTTTAAAATTTTACTTCCTTATTACCTCTCCGTTTGGTATAAATCAGAATATTCCTTGCATATTCTTTTACCTCCATTTTTGTGATTTATTAGATGGCATTAGCATGTGTTGGCTCTTTCTTTCATTTTCCCTGATAATCTGGCAGCCAGAAAGAGCTAGGATGAGGTACAAGTGCAAGTACATACTTTTGGAAACCATTCTAAAGCATAATATATTGAAATGTTTCATAATGAATCCTTGTTTGCCAGAAAAATATTCAACCATGCCAGAAAATTAACTGTGAGGAATAATTCTAGCCCCTTCTTTCCTCCCCCTCTTCCCAATTTGTGTTGCTTGGAAGAGGAGAAGAAAAATGGCACAGATGCATGCAGCATTGCACAAAGAGTATATATGGACATTTCAGTCACTGATATTTCCCCATTTTCTGATGCTAATGTAAGATATGTTGGTTTTGCATTTGTAATTAAGATGAACAGATGGTGAAGACTTAGTTTAAAGTAATACTGTACATCCATTAAAATAATCTCTGCTGACAGTGATTCTTTACTATAGCAAGACTTAATTGCATATATAACATGTGTACATCAGAAAGAACTCGGTCTTTAGCCATTTGCTCTGTCAGGACAATAGTAAAACAGACGTCACCAAAACAGAATTTGTCCTGGAGACTCCTAAGAGTAACAGATGCATCTCTGCTGACAATATTGCCTTGCTTTAATTAATGAACACTTTATGAATAAAAGAACACATAATTTCAGAAAATATGCAGGATTTCTTCTGAAAAAGGGAGCTCAAGTTTTGCAGGAGGAAGGTTCAGGAACATGACAGTAAAAATTTTAACAGATAAACTTGATGTTGCTTACACTATTTCTCTCATGGAGTAGTAAATGTAATTTAAGTGTCCTTTGGCAGGCTTTATAAATGTGTGTCTTTTTGAACTGGGTTTTTGTTTTAAATTAGGTTCATTGTGAGGGATCTGACTGAAGCAAGTCCTTAAGCCTCTGTGAAGCAAAAGCAGACCCCAGCATGCTTTCCTCTTTCCATAGAAATTATACAAAATGCATTTTTCTAATTGTTCATGTATAGGTTATATAAAAATATCATTATGTGTTTCCACCTTAAGATCTGTACTGCACAGGAAATGGAGCTTCAGGTTATGTCCAAAGCAGGTACCTATCCTTCACCTGCTGTACAGAACAGCATCACTTTTATTGAGCAATAATACTTATTTTTCAAAAACATCATTTGGTGATTGTGTATTTATAAGTCAACCCCTTTTCTGTTTGCTTCTTGTTCTATCTGCCATCACCACATTGGTACCTGTTTTCCATGATAATGAAAACTAGAAAATTCTAACCTCTGAGGACATCATTTGGCAGAAATACTTCCCTCCTTTTTCCAAGCCTCTTTTGTAAGGACATATATTTTACTATTGTTATGATTACCAAAAATTAAGTATAGGGTTTGATTAGCATTTCTGGAAGTTTTTTAAACCAAAGTACATCTTCTATTGTGCCAGAACTATCAGCAAAATCACTACACAGTGGCTGAACATGTCTTTACTGCAAAAAACAGTTGTCCACACTAATTCGACAAAATCTGTGAATCCCCATTTTTTGTTTTGTGCTTCATCTGTTGAAGGTCTGGGCTCCATACTCTCTCCTCATTCAGGATAATGCCTTGGAGACTGTAGTGCATCACACTTTGGTTTAAATTCCTTCTTTTTTTTTTCTTGTTGAAATTCTGCATTGTTTAAAAATATTTAGATGTTTATTGAAGCAAAGACTTGAACCCTGAGGCCCCATTTTCCACAGGAGTACCACAAACCTCATGTTACTGAGTCATTTTCACTGTGCTTCAGAATATTTAAGTGTATTAAACCAAGTGGAATAGCACCAGCAGGAGAGATTGAGAGACTCTTTATCCTAGAATATGAAAATTCTGTAACATGGTATTAAATATTTTTCCAGGAAATATGGTTCAGAACCCCTTCAGGTAAAAAAAGAATTGAACCAAACTTTCTTCTATTCAAGAGGGCTGTAGGCTAAAGCAGGAGAGAGGTACTACTTTTTTTAAATCAATACATTCATTTTCTCTAGAATGTCTGAAATGGAAATTAAATATTTCTCTTCAGTGTGTGTACCTCCTTCCCATCCAAAAGCTAAAACTATTTAAAAGTAATTTGGGCTGGGGAAGAATATGGTTTGACAGGCACACTGAGAAAGTCTTTCATTTGCATAGATTTCATTCTGGTGACAGAATTAGACCAAATAATTCTGTAAATACAGCTGAGGTATATGGGTAGTGCTCACTGTGAAAGGAAATAAAAAAGGCAAGGAGACAGACTGGGACCCAAGGGAACACAAAAGGGCTGCAAGTTTTACAAAACATTCATTTGTCTAATTTACTCAACATAACAAAGAAAATCTCAATTTATTTGGGGAGTTAGCAGAAATTATTGATTAGAGGAGTAGTATATTTACTGAATATAGGATGGGTAATGTTTTTGAATGGATATAGACAATATCTCTCCAAAACTGGAATGATCCATAAGTCATAGGATGCAGAGCACAAAACACCATCAGACTAACATACTGAGAAAGGCTTTAAACAATAACTGAGTAAATCTTGGAAGAGTTCCAAAGAAACCGGGAACAGAAAAGGAACTACATGCACAATAATGGGGTTTAGACAATACAGACAGTGCAGCAGACATTTGTGAATGGAGTATTAGCTCTTTAATTATAATAATTACCTAAGTTTAAGGTCAAGGCACCTGTGCATTCCTGTCTGTGAGAAACTGATTAAAAAATTAGAAGTAGCATTTAATCTCCGTGATACTATTTCCAAAAATTCTCATAGAAATTTGGATATTGCCAAGATTATTACTTATTATTTGTACTGTACCTAGAGACATTGACTGAGATAGGTCCCATGTCACCAGCCTGATATCATTCATATCAAGATTGACTCTCTTACCTCTTGAAATAAAATGTAAAATGAAAATTCTCCACAGGGAGGAAAACCATGGAAAAGGAAGACTCACATCTTATTTTATTCTACTTTCCCATTTATACTGAACATAGAAATGAAAGGCGTCATTTTGTTCCCTTTAGTAATTCAGACAAGTCTATTCCTGGTCTTGGAAATTCACTTTTTAGCTAATCAGTTGGTATAACCTTGGTTTGCTGCAAGGGAACCCTATGTGAGAAGGGGTGAATGTGGATCTTGTCACCCGCACATGGATGGAGTAGAGAGTTTTGCAAAGTGTCTCTGTCTGGAAACAACACTACTCACATCATCCCAGTTAGGTTCATGGCTCTTGGGGCCTCTGTCCTGATTTCTGAGCAGGAGAACGCAACTGTGGGAGCAGTTTGTGCTTTGGGAGCCCCACGTGCAGCCAGGGTGGGACACCAGGGCTGGCAGCGGCGTTTGTGCCACACAGCTCCGCGGTTTGCTCGCTGCCGGCCACGTTGGGCCAGTTCACATCTCAAAAAGAGCAGGCAGAGATCACTGAGGTGCATACACAGACAGAAAGACTTTCCCCTTTCCCCTCCTCCCCCAAGGTGTAAGTATTGGGAGGTTGATTGCAGGTAGCAGAAGAAAGCCAGTCCCAACAGGAACAGAGACCAGCATTTTTTATTGAGAGCACAGTTAGAGGAGACTCAGATGAGGAAAGGGTGTCAAGTTGAGGGAACTGGGGAATAAACAGAAGAGGCAGAAGGGATAAAACAAAGAGAAGAAGGAAATATGAGAGGTGATGGAGCCAAGGTATGGAGATGTGTCATATAGGAAGACATTTACTAAAAGCTTACAGAGATGAGAAACATAAGGTAATTTCTAAAAAGAAGGGAGCAAGTGCATGAAAAGAAGTAATAGGAGACAGCAAGAGGAAAGCTGGAAAAAGAGACTGAAAAAGTAAACGCGACATTTTGGAAGTGAATTCCTGTAATTTGTTATAACAATTGCTCTGTAACACCATTTCTGACAGAAGAACATGTCCATCCCAGTAAAAATTTGAAATTTTTATAGGGATTTTAAAATGAGTATTTCTAATAAATAACATGTGGAAATGTTAGTATTTAAATTTTTTTAGTATTAAGTGTTAGTATTAATTTTTAGTTTAGAAAACAGTCTTCATTTCAAAATTTTCATTCACTGTTTCTTGACTTTCTCTCTTTTTGCTACTTCCTCCCTTTTTCTTTTCTCTCATTCTACCTCAAATCTGCACCATCTTCAAAAAATAATTACATTCTTCTGTCAGAAGGAATATTGAGTCTAAAAATGTCATAAATGAAGAAAACCACGTGTGCACTTGACAAGAAGAAAGGAACTGCTTTTGCAAAAGGTCACAGAAAAGAATAAAAAATACAGAGTTAAACAAATGCAATAGTATTTTCTGATGAAAAAACTTATGTGACCTGTCCAGAAAAATTTTGTTGGGAAACAAAGACGTTTTCTAGTTTGTGTTTCTCATATTTCTGAGTGAAAAAGAAAACAATGAAAGGATATGTTAAAACACAAGCAACCTTTGGGTCCCTTTGTGACCCTGAAGCAAGTGTCAGGCTATCACTGCAGAGGGAGATGTTTTCTCTCCAGCTGTGGCCTGTGGTTGATAACCAGACCTTTTACATTTCAGCTGTAAGTGCTAAGGATGCCATAAAAGAAACAGAATTAATGTTTTTTCACCATTGTACGTGCTCACCCCCTTTTGTGCTTTCACTATTTCAGGGGTCATTGTTTACATTCACATTTGAGGTAAAATCCACTAGACATGATCACTGGAAAAAGAAATTCACAGAAGATGAATTGAGAAAATGAGGTGCCTGTGGTGAAATTCTGGGTAAAAGCACAAAATTAACTGTCATCCAAGCCAAAGAAGGTGAGTAACTCCAAGTCAGTACCACCATCACTCTGATTGAAGTAGTGAAAGAACATTGAAAGAGCTCGTTCTAGGTGAGAACAAGCCTAAAGAGGAGGAAAATGGTTAGAAGATGAGAGGATGGAAAGCTTTTAGTGAATCAAAAGCACCTGTTAACAATATATAAATAAATAAAAGTGAAGAAGAAGAATCCTTCTTCCTTTTCTTGAATGTCTTGGTCAGACAAAACCGAGTTGTTTGACAGTATCTTGTGAGAGGGAATGCAATAATGTTAAAATATGGCAAGAAGTCAGTAATATTTCATGGTTAGCATATTGTTACGGTGAAAGCTGAGACCAGGGGTGATTGCTTTCAATATTATTAAAACCTGAAAGTTTGACTAGAGCAGAAAACTAAAAATAAAGCTCTCTAGGTTTATTAGTTTTATAATATCATCTGAAAACTTCAAGAGGGAAGGTTCTGTAAGTCAATATGCAAGCATATTTAGAAGCAGTTGATGTTTTAGAAAGCTTGTAGTTTAGAAACACAAGTGAAGGAATAGGAGGAAGAGCAGAAAAGGAAGCTAGTATACTTTCCACCAAAAGTTTATTCTGGGAATTATTAAGAAAATACTATTCTAAACTCAGCTTGACAATATCTCAGGCTGTCTGGAGACATTGGGAAAACCTCGCTGGAAAAGTAATCAATGTGTCTTGCATAAAATCTGGGTTTGTCAAGTGGCTGGACTACATTATCTTTTAGGTTCCCTCTAGCAGAACATTTTTTGACTGGGGGAAAAAAAGAGTGCTGGTCTTCTGAGTCCAGGCTACCCAATATTTTTCTCACTGACTTTTTAGGGGAAATAACACGAAACTTTGTTTCATTGAAACTTTGGCTGTCATTGCAGTTGCACTGTGAACAGCTTCTCCCCCGCTGATATGCAGCTATTTCCTGAAACAGTCCAATTAATTTAAATATGCAAATAATTTCTACCAGAAGCAATAACAGATTCATAATATGGACCTTAGTTTTGGGGTTGGGTTGAGGGAGGGGTGGGGATTCTGCCCTAAGTGTGATTTTTTCTTTCACCTAAGAATTTAATTTAGAAGCGTCTTAAGAGGCAGAATTTACTTAATTCTGAGATCCAAAGTCAGAAGTGCTAAAACCTTTGCAAGGTTTTCTTCCCCACTAATTAATATCCTAGTGATCAGATGGGATTTTGTAGAGTAGGCTAGCAGTTCTACGTAATGATCTTATATTGCAGATGAGAATGTTTGTCACTTTTGGTGATATTTGCATTGTTTACTCAAAGCAGAGAGAGAGAATAATTCTTTCTATTGGCATAGAATTGCAAGGGATTAGCAAGGCAGATTTGAGAGAGAAATGGTGGCAATTTTTTCATTGACAGAACTTGTCAACAGTTAAAGGTGAGAAAGGACAATAAGTGGGAATGATGACAGCTTTTTCCTTTTTTTCCATTTTAAAATTGACAAATAGCTTCACCAGGCAGAAACACAGCAGTGTTTTGGTAAATTATCTTTGTTAGTGAGGAAAAATCAATGTATTGATTTCTTTTTTTTATGTGCAGAATCTAGTTATAGAATGCCTCATAAAAATCATCCATTTAATCCTTGTATAAGAGCAAGGTAGAGAAACTCCACTTCCAATCACAGTGTTTCAGCCCCTTTTTGTTTCTGGAGAGTAAGTTTGAAGGGCAGAATGGTAAAATCATGTTCTTACTGCTTTTGAAGGGTACTTAAGAGTAGTTCCATTAGCTTCAAGTTGGGGTAAAAAGAAAAGGTGTGTGTTTGTGTAAGTGACTTTAGCCCCTGACTTTCTGCAGTAGTTCACCAGAATAGAGACACTAATGGCAAAAGGCGCTGTAGACCTGAGCAAGGCACCTTTCTGCAGGGCAAAGGAAGAGGCGAGATGTTTTTGGAAACTTTAATTAAACTTTGTGTAAGTGATGCCAGAAGGCTACCTGAATTGAATGCTGTTCTCTGTATCTTTTACTATGCTTTCCAAAGATACTGGAAAAATATTTTAATTATTTTAATTTTCATCTCTAATTTCCAACCTACCTCCAACATAGTTTCCAAAGTAACAGACCCAAGTACACTCCTAGCATACTTCTGGAAGTTGTAGGAATAATTTGGCAAAATTAAAAATGACAACTTTGACACTGGGATGAAGTGGAGAGGATTGAACACAAGCACCTCTGACTCTGTATTATTATTGGGCAGTAGTAAAAATACACTTCTGTGAAGTGGGCAGATACATGGGACTATTTCTACCTTACTAGTGTCGATGCACTGAATCAGATTGAATCAGATTATACAAGTCTAAAGGCAGCATAAAGAAGAAAAATCAATCTAGAGTATTCTGAAAGCACATGAAATCTCATTTATGCTATTGTGCTGCTGAAAGCAACTCAAACACCTTTTGCATAGAGCTTGTGTAAACATTTTGAGCCTGTGTGAGAGTGCCCTTCCCTGGATTTTAGCACGGAGCAAAAACTCACAGCCTTTTTTTTCCTTCTCCTCTGGAGACTCAAGGAAAAAAAAAGCCTTAGCTTGGTTTGAGGTGGCTCTGTTTTCACCCACCAGATTTATTTTGCCAATTAGAATCATGGTGAGAGCCACTATGAGATGGTGCTGAAGAGAGTGTTCAGTGAAAAATGCTTCACCTATTTGTTTCAATTCTCCCAGCAGGTGTTTAGTTGTAAAACAGTAATTTAACATATAGAGTAACCTAGAATCTCTGCCAGATGCTTATTCACCTATGCTGTTGGCTTAAATGAAAATACAGATGAGTGGACCAAACTTGATGTTTATAATGTCATTAGTCATGGGAATAAATGGGATTCTTCATGGTTCATTTTCCTTTAAAAATAGAAGGAAATAAAATTCAGATGAGTTAACATTGGAGGCATAGAATTTCCTGTATGTTTCTAGAAGTAATTTCTTATAAATTTTTTTATGCTTTAGAGCAACATGTGGTCTTTAAGATCCTGATTAATTAAAAAAAAAATGTAAGCATAGCCTGTTTCATGTGGTTTTAAGCATAACCTCATGCTCTACAATTTTTTCAAAATACTTCCTCAAGTTTTCCAGCCTGCTTTAAGCCATTTTTCAAACATTTTTTTAATCTCTGCTCTGCGGTTGGACTTTTTTTTTCAGATTAATTCCTTGATTTGCAAGATGTCTTAGTGTCAGGTTCCCACTTGAAGCAAGTAGTGCAGAATTTATGGCAGTAGCACTCAGGATAGAGCACACTTGACTAACAGCCAATGTCTGATACACTTCCCTGTGTTGTGCTGGGATGAACAGAAGCAGTGAGAACCAAACCTTCACAGCCTCAGCAGCTTCAGCTCAGGTACCAAGGAAAAGTTACTTGGCAACAGTTCACAAATGGGGAAAAGCTTTTGCAAAGTAAAATGAGAAGCATGTGTGCCTTAAGGAGTGTGCTTCTTTGTCTTTCAGCAATTCTTTCTTCATTTCTCATCTGCTTCAAATATATTTTTTATATTCCGGTTTTGATGTCTGACAAATTCTGTTCAATAACTGGTAGAAAGTGCAGATCTGCAGCAAATGTCTCAGATTTTTACACTTATGGCTGTGTAAGGTTTTCCCTATTTTCCCTCTCCCAGATTCTACTTCATATTTTGGCATTCAAATGCCTCATCTTTTTGATAAACAATATATTTCCATGGTGCATTTGTGTGTTTGTGCACTTTGTGAAATTTCAGTTCAGCTGTGCTACAATATGCATGCTGTGTATATTGTAGAGTGAGAATCTATTGTCCTGCCTTTGTCATTTGATCTTGATTTCATTCCTTTCCAAGATAGTGTAACTTCCATGTTTTGACCTTCCACCCCCTTTCAACATTTCTCCAGAGAACTGATCAATACCTGCTGCTTTCCCTTTATTCAGATGATGGATAGTTTTGGATAACTCTGTAATCTTTTCTCTCCTGTTCGCCATCAGATTCTCCAAGCACTGACCTTCATACAGGAATTCTTCAATAGTATTCAGGAGCCCTGCCTCTTTCCAAATGTTACAGAAAGCTCAGTGAGCTTCTCCTGTTATTTATTTAGATTTCCTGAAATAGAGGAAGCAAAACATAATAGAAGTGAAACATTTAAGTTCTGACCTCTTGTAGGACCCCATAAAGCTTCACCAGCTGAGTGTCATTTGATCCCCTTCTCTGTTTCTGTAATCTGTACTTGACCCAGTTCTAAGCGTGATCCAGCACTTTCCAACGGGTTTGTTTCACGTGACTGAGCGTTAAAGTATTTACACTACAGTGCCTAAGGGACAAAATAAGGTATTTACTGCTCAAAGAATAAAAGTGTAGTGTTGAAGCTCTCTGGTTCTCTGAAGCGACTCACACAGGGCTAGAGATAAGAAAAATTTTAAGAGGAATTTTTCATAATCCTGCAGAAAGCCTCCCCCTTTTAAGTCTGAAGATTCAAGAAGAAAAGCAGATCTGTTCTTGCCACATATTAAGGCAGAATCATGACTAAAATGGAGGGTAGAATACACCTACTTGTGCTTAAAGTTAGGGCCAACAGAGCACTATTTTGAACTGAAGGAAGGAGAAATAATGAGCAATTCCTATTTTGTAAGGAAGTGGGCACTGGCCAGATGATCGTAAATCTGAATGCAATGGTATCCAGCTTCCAGCAGAGAAGCAGCTGGAATTGCCTAGGCACAAGGTGGTAGAGGAACTGGCAAACCTGAAAAAAGATTTTAAATGAGCACCAAACCTCCACAATAACTTTGAGATCACTCTCTATAACATGATTTTGAATTGCCTTTTACAATGACTTGTGGGTTTGTTTGGCTTTTTTCATTTCAGATCTATGTAATATGCATTAATTTTTAGATCTGTCCCTTTGTGTTGTTTCTCCTTATTCTGAGGTTTATGTATATTTGTATCCAGCTGTGTACATGCTTGGGTGCATCATGGATTGGTCTGTAGAGCAGAGTCATGAAGTATTTATGACTAGATCTTAGTCTCAGATGGATAAAATTGCACCAATATCTCATGATGAACACAAAACAGACCGATAACATGTCATAAATATGACTGAATTTTGTCTTCAAATAATTGAACTGACAATACACACAATAGTACCAGACTCAGTAAGACCTGCAGAAACTATCTTGATTTTAAAAGGGCTTTGCCAGCATAACTTCTTAACTGTCATATTAGAAAGCAGCAAAAAAAACCCCAAAATGCAAATTTCTGGTGGAGCGTGTGTGCTAATTTTTAGCACATTGTCCCTTTCTACTTTTCTTTCAATGTTCCCTTTTTAAAAGTATGGGCTCCTCTGTTCTCTGGTAGCATTTAGGAAGGACTTACTTTGAAGGACCTCTTGAGAAGGCAGTAACTGATTTTATATAAAGCCACATAGGTACTTACGTATGCACACACATGCTTTTTACACCTGTGATTTCCCATGTGTTTTATTAAATTTTCAGGCTGAAGGAAATGTTTTGTGGAGCAAAACACAATACTGATATTTCAGCTTCTTAAGCTGAATTTTTAAAATATAACTTGATTTAATTTTTGTTTTTAATAGAAACTCTAACAGTTTCATTTCTAAATTCCATTGAGTAAGAAAATGTGGTTTTCTTTCAGATAAAATTATGTGAAATCAAGATAATCTTCTGAAAGATCTATTGGATATTGGTGGGGAAGAAACTCACAGCACAGCCAAAAGAATCTCCTGATTGTGTGAGTTTTAAAGTAGAAAAAATTTCCAGTCCTGGTGAACTGCACAACCATTGACTGACCCATGTGGTGTTTCAGAGCCTCGGGTGCTGCCTTGAGAAGGTAGAGTTACACGATTCACCTTATGTCACTTCTTTCACATGTCAATGTGATTTCTCATTCTCCAGTATTGTGTTATTTTGAACAATATTATGCACAGTGTAGGAATGAAGTGATCCAATGCTGCTGTTTGATCACACCCAGTGTGGGAAGTCTTACACCTTTATTGGATTTTGTGATACTCAGATTTGTGATGGTTGTCATCTAGGTTCTTCTTAAAACCTTAATTCTTAAAATCTAGGAATTGCTTGGAAAATTTGGCTTTTTTTCTCATTTTCTCTTGTTTCTTCTTCCTTTTTGTTTTTCTAGCTTGTTTTTTCCTATGTAATAATTTCTGTACTTCCATGGCTAGAGAAAAGCTTCAAAACATGTTCTGAATCAGTTAAAAAAAAAAAAAATCTGTCTTCATTACTTTAAAGCCCATTGAGTTTTTCAGTGGAATATAGAACATATATAGTTATTAGCAGAATTTTCTGTCTCTTCTTCTGTAAGAACTAATCTATCCCAATGCCAGCACCAGCCTCCCTCCTCAGATGGCCGTGAGTCCTCATGAGCTCAGGGAGCAGCAGAGAAAGGAGCATTCTGGAGGGCATGGCATGACAAGGGGAAAAAGATCTTTGGGGCCTCTGGCTGCTGCTGTAGAACATTCTTATGCCTGATCTCGTTAGATCTCTGCCCTCTGCACCAAAATGAGCACCAGATTTAACTGATCTGGAGAGTGTAGTTGGCTGAGACGTCATGAGAACAAATTCTTGCTTCCAGTGCACCAGGAATGGTTGTCTGAACTCAGAGGTCAAGGCTGTGTTGCCAATATGAAAACTGACTAAATTTGACTGACCAACATCCAGGCAGGCATGGCTTGAATTTAACCATGGAAAAAGGATGTGAATTCTGGAGCAAAAAGTCTGCACATTTTATATCTGTTTAAGAATAAATATACATGCATTGATGTACATTAATGAAAAAGGTGCCAGGGGGTTCGGGATTTTTTTTCCTCTGATTGTGTAGTACAAATTTTATGTTCACTGGCAAATGGCATGTTGTTTTTAAGGGATGGCTTCATGTCAGTGCTAAAGGCTGCAGCTCTGATTGCCAGAGGCATGAAATGCCCATTAAATATGGCTGTTTCACTAGCACTATGGGATTCCTAGGTACAGTGAATTTAGCCATGAAAATAAAACGGGGAGGGATTTTAGCAGAAATGTGCAGTTTTTTCTAGATTCAGTTTATCAATGCCAGTCAAAGTATCATTGTCTTTATCCGTGTAGGTGATTACTTTCAAGATGGAAAATGGGCATTTCCACATAGCTTGAAAGCTGTGATCCTTGAAAACCCATCTTTATTCTCTGTCAAGGATGACTGGAGTAGATTACACTGGAGTATTAAAAATACTAAACCACAAAAACCTTGAACCATTGCCACAACTAAGCTACCATTACAATGGTGATTTTAAAAAAATCTAGAATATGCAGTAAGTGTGAGCTTTTTTTTTTAAATAAGCTACCACTTTATCGCGATAAGATAACTTAATTAATCCTTGCAATCTACATTTATTAGTAACATTAACGTAAAAAAAAAGAGCAATTATATTTAAATGACAGAGCCAAATATTGTGTCAGTGGTATGAAGCAAAATTGGGAATATTGCTCATTTCTTCAAGAATGACATATTTCATGAAAGCTACTTTTCCAGGTTATGAAACCCCGCAGGGCCTTTCTGATAACAAGCTACAACTTTCAAGGAAATTACATAATGCAATACCAAGTTTCTGTATTTCACATGGTTCTGTACACATTATGTGTGATTTTTTTTCCCCTGCTCAGAAAAGTTCTTTGAGTTAGATCCCACTTCTCTGCATACTAATGTAAATCGTAAAAAAATCCCAAGGAAATTAACAGTTAAGCCATTCAGCTATTCACCTACACTCCACTCACTTAGTTACCTCCATTCTGTTTCTTCCCACACACATCTCCATCCTCCACTTGAACAACCCACAATTATCTCCATAATAAACCACTGTGTTTATAATAATGGAGCTGGGAGCATCATCTATCAGTTTAAGGCAAACTTACCATTGTATGGCCATGTTTTCAGTTATTCATATGAATGAATTTCAGATACCTAATAGAATTTCAGGTACTTATAACCTTTATCAGAATGGTTTTTTCCTGTGTGCATATCTCAGTCTAAAATTTTGGGAAAACTGCAGCCAAAAAAGCCATTTACAACAGAAATGCTGAGGCAAGGTGATGAAGATTTGCTCAAGATAATATATACTGGTGACTTTTTTTGAGCATGTAAGAATCCTAATTATTTGGGCAAAGTCTGAATTGATCAAGAAAACAAATTTTTATGAAATCTGTGGAATTATACAAATTTTATATAGGTTTGAACCATTAGCTGTGTATAGTTGGATCAGACTTTGCAACTCTACCTGAAATGAGAAAGGCTCACTCTGAAGTTGTAGATGATGGACCAGAACTTTTAATTTTCATTCAGGAACTTTCAGCTGATGTGAGCTTTGCAATGCCTGCATCTGGGCCTTAGAAACCAATAATCTATGCTTTCCCTATTATCCTCTCTCTTGCTCATTATTTTTTGCAGGTTTTAGGACCCACACAGTTCAAGTTATCAGCCACAGCTCCTCCACTGAGTGTAAACTGCATTTCCCTGTAGAACAGTGACACCAGTGAGGAAGCTCCTGTTGTGCTGCTGAGTGTTGCCCTGACACGTGAACCGTCAGGCTCTTGCTGTGGTTTCTCAAGGCAAAGGGAAGATCTGAGGAGAGATTTAAAAAGGCAGAACGTGAAGGCTTTGCAGATACTGATAGACAATTCCTTCCCCACAAGTGAGGGGCAACAGAGGAAAGAGCATGACTGGGCTTGTTTTAAAAGCCTTGCAGTCAGAGGAAGGTACCTTGGCTCATAGACTAATTGGAAGCGAGCGCTGACCTTTGATATTGAACATGAGAGGGTCAGTGGTGAGCAGAGAGGCCACAAAGGGCTTTGGAAGTCAAGACAAGTCATTTGTGTCTAATTCAAGAAGGCTACAGAGAGCCAGTTCTAGGGAGTGGCAAGGGAAGGAGATTTGTGTCGTGCTTTAGAGAGAAAGGGCTGAGACTGGAGGCGGGAGAGGGAGTTGGGAGAGCAAGGGAAGTGACTGGACAATCTGAGATCAGCAATAGCAATGGAAGGGGGAGGGAGGACGGGACGTTTGAACCTTCCTATGAATGAAAGCTTGACAGAAATGGCAGCAGTTTCTGAATTATTATAATGTATTCCAAAGACATGCCAATTCAGGAGTTCACAATGCAGCTGTTGTTTCTGAGGGAATGAGAAATTATTTTACAATTTATGCAAAGGACGATTAAAAAGGTGGCAGACGAAGAAAAAAAGTCTGCATAAAAAGGAAAGTTAATTGCTTCATAAAATGACTCACTGAGTGGTTCGAAATCTTCTCATGCATAAACAGCAAAGTTTTACTGTTTGGGTTTTGTTATTTGGTTCCTTCATCTACCGAAAGAGTAATTTTTCACAGGCCAGTATCTCTAGAAATAGTGGTAGTTACATAATTTGATGTTATGAAACAAAGCTGATACCTCTTAGCTTAAGCTTCCTGGAATTGGAAAGTTATAGGAACTGAAAAAAATGGTTTTATTTCTGTTTGCTGAATTTACCCATGGAAATTTGTTCAAAGTGCTCCTTATGTGCCTACCCTTCACCTTTCTTCTGGGACTATCAAGGACTTAACTTCAGCTGAGCATGAATCTCTTGTCACCAAAAAAAAAAAAATTTCAAGGTTATAGCCCTTGTAAATTACCAAGATAAAGTAATAAGTGCAATTGGCACTGGACTTCTGGTGAGCTTAAATGCTGTTCTAATAAATGGCCACTATAATAATTGAAAGTTCTTTGTGACATTTTCTGTCATTTGATTCTATTTCTCATATGAGCACACATGAAGAAACTCTGAAAATGCTTGTTGATACCTTTAAATCATGCCTGTGACTGGCAGTGTTCTGTACAATCCTGAGTCTTTTGTGATCCCATTCTTTGTGTCTCATACTGTTCTACAACAGGTTTGTTTAGATGGTGTTTCTAAAGTCCAGTGAAACATGGGCTCTATTCTGATGAGTGATATTCAGACGTGGAGCCGAGATGATGCTGTCTTTGTGGTAGCAGTCTAATTGTTCATTTTACCATGGAGACTGGTTTCAAGCCAATGTTCTGCAGAGAACTCATCATCAACAGAATTTGCAGGGATGCCTTTTATGCATGTAGGAGGCTAGTAACAAATCACAGACCTGTTCTTTTATTTCAAAAGCAGCAGCTGGATTTTGTAGTTAGGCCAGTGTCTATAAATCTCTCACCTACTCCAATGAGGAGAGCAGTTTTCCTAACAAATTGTAGATATCAGTTCTTTGACAAGCATTTAGTGAGAGCTGTCTGCTCACTCTCCTCTTATTTTGTGCTCTTAGCTGGTTTTCATGGTGCTGAAAGATGTTTCTGGTCATACCCTAATTTCTTACAAAAGAATACATTTTTCATGTCTCATTAAAAAAAAAAAAAGCTCCCTCTCAAGAATCCTCCTTCTTTAGAAAGGTTGTAATGAATCAGAAGGTGGGTTACTGGGTTTAGTTGGTGATGGTAGAAGCATTTAGTACACAATGTCCTTCTCTCTGGTAACTTATGAATTGACATTATAAAATAAGATGTCCCCAAAGGTGTCTATATCCCAGTTAGAAAGGAGAACATACTCTGCTATATAAAGTGAAGGGATCTCATATTAAAGGGCTAATGCTTGGAACATCTGAGAGCTCTTTAATGTTATTTACTCAGTGTTGGCTTGAAGCCAGTGACAGAAACCCTTTAAATAAAACAGTGAAGAACTGGGCCCTGAGAGACGTTGTAATAACAAATTACCTCTCTCTTTCCTCCTCAGTTATCTCCACTTGCGAGATGGGAATAGCCTGTTTGTCAGAGCACAGTTGTGAGATGTAATTCATTAATGCCTGTGAAATGCTTTGAGATCACTGGATGGAAGTCAGGTATTATTAGCTCTCAAATGAAATCTATTTTATATTGCTGCATCAGAAACTGCTAGGACACTCTTGTTCCATATAAATAATGAGCAGTACATGAGTGATATTTTGTTTGGCTTAATAGGTCCACAGGGCAGAAGGAAAGGTGTGTGCTAGCACAGGGACATTAGGGAGTGCTGGTAACACACTGAGCAAAGTCACTCATTCCAGATATATTTTGATTTGGGAATTCAAAGAACCAGGAAAGAAAGAAAGAAAGTCAGAAAAAAAAGAGAAAAACAAGAAGATGTTGATTGAGGCAGGAGGTAGGAGAGTGAGGTGGGAGGGAAGGAGGAAGGCAGGTAGAGCAGAGCAGATAATCTGAAAAAAAAAAGATGAACAGGAAAAGCAGA
Organism: Melospiza melodia melodia; assembly: GCF_035770615.1. Taxonomy (NCBI): domain Eukaryota; kingdom Metazoa; phylum Chordata; class Aves; order Passeriformes; family Passerellidae; genus Melospiza; species Melospiza melodia. Next base: position 20,779,463 of record NC_086201.1, on the reverse strand, counting down.
AAAAGTTGTAAAAAGTGACTTTTCAATTACAATGAAGAAGCAGTTGGATGTTTATTGCAAAAAACCACAACTTAGAAAAACAAGGCTGTAATGCCATCTTGGGGTTTCTGGTGACATCTCAATCCAGCAGAGCTCTGCTCATTTGGTTTGTGAATGTCAACAGAAACCCCTTGATGCTATTGAGGCTCACAGTTGCCTCTTATTGATTCTGTATTATTTCAACAGTGGAAAAATAACACCTTTATTTTCACAGCCAAAGTATCTCACACTGTGATAGAAATGTACATGAGCTTATTGAATCTCATCTCTGTTCATTTCTATCTAGCTTCCAACACCTAGGTAGTGTTATCACTGTGGGTTAGAGAAATATACGTTCTTTTATGGCTATCAAGTGAAAGACCATTTATCAAATATACTGTAGTCCAAGTCTTTATTAGGCTAAGTGATATAAAGTGTCTAGCTGTCTTCTGCTGGTTTTTTTAAACTCACCGTGTCATTACAAATATTACCCCAAACAAGCCTCTTATTGATTCTTCTGATGTGTTGTATACATCTTCCTCATTTTTTACAGACAGGATAATCAAACTGGAATAAAATCTATTTTGTGAACTGAGTGAGAATATGCACGGGTTAGTAATGAGTTTGTATAAAATGTGTTGGAGCTTTGAGCCCAGCTCTGTAATATGTGATAAGTCTTTCAATTTTGCTGAAAGAGAAGCAATTCAAAGGTGGCATCCGTGAGCATGTTGTCTCTTGATTTCCAAAGAGTTCAGGTAAATAGGCGTGTTGGGTGGAGCCGGAGTTCATTTTCCCCGCGATGCTGTGCTTTGTGTCTGCAGAGGTGCCAGTAACACACAGCTGTGGCTGCTGCTGAGCAGGGCTCACACAGCAGCAAAGTTGCCTCTCCAGGGCTCCCCCTCAGCCAGGAACCTGGGTGTGGGCAAGATCCAGGGAGGGGCTTTAGCCAGGGCAGCTGACCCAAACTGACCAACGGGATATTCCACAGTGCGTGATGTCTGCTCAGGTATAACTGCTAAGGAGGGAGTTAGGGTGGGCATGAGGTGAGTGTTTGTTATCATGAGGTTTGTCTTCCAGGGCAATTGCTACACGTACTGAAGCCCTTCTTCCTGGGAATTGGATGGACATTGCATGCTGATGGGAAGTAGAGAATAAAGCTTTTGTTTTAATTTGCTTCCCCACGTGCTTTGCTTTTGTTTTACTAAACTGCCTTTATCCTGACCCATGAGTTCTTTTCCATCCTATTTTGTCCCTGCCTGTCATGCTGAGGAGAGGAGAGATAGAGCAGCTTGGTGGGTGCCTGGCATCCAGCCAGGGTCAACCCACCACAATAGGAAACAAATCCATTGTAAAACATACAGCCTGAACTATACTATCTTGGGCATGAGTCACAAAAATTCCATTAATTAATTGGAATTGAATAAATTTACTGTCTGTGTTGCCAGTGGAAAAGACTAACAGTTAAGTTCTAGAAAACTGAAATGTTATTCTGCATATAATGCTTCTAAAAGAGACACTCTTATCATGGAAAAATATTCACAACTTTTAAGTAGAAATTTTTTTCTTTAGAAATGGCAAAATCCTCAAGACTTCTATAAGGTAAATTGATACTCCAGTAATTGAACTGAAATTTTTTTATGCCTCAGGAAATAATTTTATCAGTTCACATACACTTAAACCTCCTGCAAAAATTATCTGCCTAACTAGCTTAAACTAAAATCCCTTTAGTATTGAGAATTGTACAACCTTTTTATCCAGGTTAGACATGTGCTTTTCTGTCCTTACAGCTAGGAAAACTTTGCTCAGTTTTTTTTTCATGACTTCAGACTGAAATGGTTCTCTCTTGTTCTGCTTGTTGAAGAGATGTAGGAAACTGATCACCAGTCTCACTATAACATCTTTCTGCATAAGTGAAAATGTCATCATATTCTTTTCCAAACATTATTACCAATTTTTCCCCATTGGTCATGTTTTCTAAATTGCTCCAATATTTTGTTGCTCTTCCATGGATTTTCTCTGTTGTTAATGTAACTTGTGAACAGTGATGCAAAAAACCAGCCATCAGTTCTCTTGCTGAGACCTTGTACGTACTGCATAGATGACCTCTGTTACACTACTCAGATCCTGCTGCTAAGACATCCCAGAATGGTGCTTTATGTTTTCCCCAGGTTCATCTCAGTGTTGGCCACGCTGCCTTTGGCCTTCTCCACCCTGCAGTGCTGCTGTCCACGAGGTATTCTTTTTGTGCTTGTATATTTGATATGTCCTACCTAAGCACAAAACATATTTTTCATATTAAACATAAAAAACCTCCTTCAACTGAGTGAGAATTTTGAATACAGAGGCACTAGATGTTCTGGCTGAGGATATGGATCTGTTTCAGTGAATTGCCTTGAGACCCTCAGTGCAATAGAGGGTCTCTTAGAGAGTAGAGTGAGTATTATCAGTCTTAAGCGTATATTGTTTCACATTTGGGTGGAAAAAACCAACAAATCAACAACGTGATTTCAGAATTTTAAAATTATGCTTTATTTTCTTTTTCCTTTTTTTTTTTTCCTTAGCAATGAGCACTCTATTCTGTCTTTAATTACCAAAACTTTATTGAAAACATCAAGAGTTACATGAAGATACACTTGACCTGGAGTGAAGTATCAGGAGTTTTTAAACATTTAACTTATAGTGTATATTAGTATGAAACTAAGTTGAGCAGAACCCATTAATGTCACAGTGGTCGGTTACCAATGGAAATAAATAATTCATGATGAAGGGAATTAGTCTAATTAGCAGGCAGTTTGAGTCCTTTGATAAAACCCAGCTCTAATTCCGTGAAGGGCAGGAAGTGCTGTCATCAGTCAGCCCTGAAAAGATTAGCATCTATTATGAATGAGGTTAGACACCCTAGTGAAGTCATGTGTGTCCTGGAGACAAACTTAATATGTTCCAGAATGGGACACAGTTTGTCTCACCAACACATCATGATTCCTACTGGGCTATTGTATGTAATAACAAGCAAAGATCAGTGCTCTTTCCTATCATTCTCCCCTTGTCCATCATTCTGACAACTGTGCAAATACATTTTCCATGCAAAGCAGGGAATGTGCCCTGAATACTTGTAAAATTGCATGAGATGTCAAAGAAAATGTGTTACCTTTTCTCAGCAACCTAAAACGAAACAAACCAAAATACCACTGCAGAAAGAGGTATAAAAACACATCTGATGAATATCTGGGGTGTAGAGGAAGGTGTATCAGTTTGGAAGTACATTGATTCCATTTGAAAACATTATTGCCATCTGTCACAAGATGTGTCAATAAAGCTGTAGATGTAGGTCTGTGTGATAGACAGGTTTTAAAATAACTGGTGATGCTATAAGGTTATAATATTGGATGGAGAGTAATATTCTGCAAAATTGCCTTAAATTCTGGAAGTAGAGACTCAAAAAAAAAGGATAAGCTTCTCTGTGTTATGTACTTCATTTAGAAATGTTAACTGCTTCATTTGAGGAGACTAGCTGTGAGCTGTGCAAGCTTCACATTTTTGTGCTACATGCTGACGCAACATCAGCTGTGTTTCCATTTTTGCTTATGAGCCTTTTGAAATTATATGTTTCCGTTTTGCAATTTGATGCAATAATGAAGAAACTCCACATTTGTACGTTATTGTATTGCCTGTTTTTATTGTAGGAAATTAATTGCTTCTTTTATTTATGTTATTAAGGGGGGGAGAAAACAATTTTGCAGTATTTTATCATTTGCTGTAATAATTATCCTACTAGTAATACAACGGAGGACTTAGAAACAGTATATTATGTTCAAATGTCTGAACAGTACTTAATATGTTGATACTTGTGACTGGGGAATGTTGGTCTCCAAGTTATATTGAAAAAGGTAACAATAAGTGATTAATAATACCCCTGACAAGCTTAAGATTATCTATAATATAGAAATGAAGAGGAAAGGAATAAGTGTAGTCAACACAAGAAATTATTTTCATAGAAGCAGAACAGCTTAGCAACTCTGCTGTCCAAATACTAATTGATGATGAAGCACTGATATTGCAGGGAGTGCCAGAATCAAGTGCTACACCAACTTCAAGTAGATTCCTAGATGACATTAAAAAATAGTGATCTTCTCTGTAGGGTTTTGTGCTCTGAGTTCCTTGAAGAAGGAAGGTACAAAAGCTATTCAATCATTATTTGTTCATTTTTGTCTTGAATTCGATGGCTAATAAGGACTTATTGGCATGAGCATTTTTGGGGTTTGATTCTTTGATCTCTTTGTGCATCTTAAAAATTACCTATAGTGCAGGTGTGCCCTGGGCTGACAAATGGGTTCATTCAGTTTACTGAAATGGATTTATTTATATTTTATATATGAAAAGGTACATACAGTAGCCACCATTTTATCCCTGTGTTGGTAGGGACATGGTGCTTGGAAGCAGAAAATTTTTATGTTCTAGAAAGCTTGCAGTATTACGTACCATTTTAGGAAAGTAGCCACTTTGCAGCAACACCGATAAAACTGCAATGTGAAGTCGGTAGCATACACTGAAGGAGCTATCCTGAGCCACATGACAAAGAAGCTGGACCTTGAGATAGGTAGAAAATGGTTAGGTAGTTGAGTTTTTGGAAAATTGCTGGAAATAATACTTGTGCATTACAGGCAAGTGAACTTTTCACTGCCTTAGTTCTAACTGGTTGTGCTTCCTATTAAATCCTGTCTGTCTTCCATGGGTTTGCAGGTGAAAAATGTGGCTCATACTCCAACTCTCTGTGTGAACCCAATCCAGAGGGAACATTTTGGGACCATTTCCTGTGTTTTGGGTAAAATAGAAGCCCTGATTAAATGAAGAGAGAAATGTAGCCACCATTTCTGACTCAAGAGGAGGTAACAGGTTTGTCTTCAGTTTAACAGACCAAGATATTCCTGTGTCAAGTTTGCAGTTCTGATCAATGGGAGACTCATGCTCATCCATTAAAGTGAAGTCTGATGTAAGTAGCCACAGTCAATTCAACTCTGATGAAAAGGCTTGACTTAAATAATATTTTATATTTGTTTGCAAATGACTGTCTCACTTTCTTCTCTTTTTTTCTTTCTCTTTTTTCATTTTTTCAGCTCCAGCTCTTTCCCTGACAATGCCTGAGGCCCTATTTTCTGCTGCTGCTTTTCTGCAGACTCTCAACATCACCTGGAGCCCGCTGAGAGTGCCACCAAATGGAGGAGCAGCAAGAACCCACTGGTGAGATGCTCTCAGTTACCACTCCCAAATATGAGAGTCTTGTTTGGGATTTCCATCAAGAAATGAAAAGAATAGGAATTGGTGCTTGCAGTTGAACTCTAATCCTGCATGACTCCCTTATATGCACAGCCTCTCTTATACAGAGCACATTGCAGTGTTTTTACAGAACTCTGTTTGTTGAGATTGTCTCCAAAGTGAGTAGCAATGTGACCTTCTCCTATAGCACAAATTATATGAATGAAAAATGTGTTTTACCAATGCACTAAGAATTTGAAGCTAGCAAACCTTCTCTGAGCAGTGTACTGTAACTTCTGTTCCATAATTAAACCAAAACCCTTCTCCTGGACAGGAGAATTCAGCTTTGCCTTTCTTTGAGTAATACACCTTCAGACCAGTGTCTTGTTTTGATGTATTACAATGATAGACTGAAGAGTTCATGTAATATATCATGACAGTCAGCATTGCTGGACTCTAAGGATTGAGAGACTGAGCCAGCTGTTCTTCTGATGTGCTCTTGTAATGCATCACCAGCTGATGGAAACTGGTAATGTATTACTTCAAAATGACAGCACCCAGAAAAGGAAGAGTCCAGAGGTGCAGACTCTGTATAATGAGGCATTCAAAGTATGAAACAGGGCTGCAAACTCCTGGAACAAGATGTTGGTAATAAATCAGCTTTCTATAGTATTCCATTAGCTATGTGGCTACACAGCTACACACTATTCTCTGATTTCCAGTGCCTCTCTGTGGTGCTGGATTTGTGCAGACCAAAGACAACCCTAGCAGCAGTTTTACCTTCACTCTTCCTACACCTAACGGTTCACAATCCAAGGAACCTAGAACAAGGGATAGGGCAGAATTATATTAGCTCAAATATTTGGGATTTCTCCTCATTTTGGGGTACTGTCAGACCCACTCAGATGCTACTCTTTTAGTGAACTAAGCTCATCCATGACAATGGCACCGACAGGAATGGCCCCTTTGCCCTTTTTTTGGGAGTATTTTATCCAAAAGGGACAGATTGGGCTGGCCCAGAGCACTGCAGTTGTGATTGCCTTTTCCTGCAGATTGACTGAAGGCAAGAAAGGCTCTTTTGGCCATCTCTTCACCCCTTCTTTGTTTATCTTTTGGCCGCCACACACACAGAGTCAGGCCAAACAGTAATTGATCCCTAATTATCAACATCAATTAAAAGACAATTATTGGAACAGATAGCAATTCTGAACATCAGCCTTCAAAACTCTATCTCACTGATGAAGCAGATTGTGTATGTGTAAAAGTATTTCCTCTGAATTTATTTTTAAACCCAGGCCAACCATGGGAAAACATAAAAACTGGAAGATAATATTTTAAAATTCTGAGCTACCTGTCTGTGGTATCTCTTTTAAATATCTCTTGTTTGTCAAATGCAGTATTGCTTATAATTTTGCATATATAAGGATCATTGTATCTTTGGCAAACCTTTGAAGATAGGTCCTACCCTCAAATTTTGCTTTTTATTGATGGATGGTTTGTACTGCATATAAAAAAGTAATTATATTTTGCTAACAATAAGTACCCTTTTCTGTTTATAGTCAAATATAATTAATGACTACAAGACATTAAATATGGTTTTGTGGCATGTGATTCTGAGTCAAAAATATTGCCAGTCTCATATATAGAAAGGTCCATACTCCTAGAGCTTTGCCAGCTCAGATTTGATCAGAAATTATTGAAGAGGAGCCTTGTCTGACAGACTCCATACAGGATCAGGTGGAGATTGTGTGCTCATGTCTGATCCATTGCCACTACTTAAGGTGCTCTCTTCATCTTTGGTACTCCAAGGAGTTGGGGTTTGCCTGCCATTCATCTCAAAGCCAATGACTAGCACTTTGCAAGGACATGTTCTGTAAAATCATGTCTGCAATTCCTGCAGTTGTGGGTACAAAATTTCAAGTGCAGAAGATCTCAGTAGCCTGCCAAAGATTTCTTGATTAAAAAAAAAAAAAAGAAAAACAATAATATTCTGTGCTTGCTTCTTCAGACTCCCTTGTTTCATTCCCAAGATAATATACATGATTGGCCATCAACATTGGAGTATCATAAAAACATTTTGCTCAGTCTTGGCTTTTTTTTTATTATTATTTTTAAAGTATTTTTGCTTTACCTCTAAATATTCTGGCTAACATACATGGGGTAAAAGTTTGTATATCAGGAGTCATGTTTGCAAGGGACTGCTGGAGAATGTCAGGTGTATGTTCCCTCTGTGACAGCATTTTGTCACATTTAAGTAATGATTATTAATATCTTCTTGAATGAGACTTTATGGAAATCATAGTTCTGAACATACAATCAGCTCATTTATGGCCTAACAAGTGTTTCCCTGAGCCAGCAGTTGACTGGCATTTGATCACTTTTGTAAAATACACCTTATCTGCTACTATTAGACACTAAGGTGGCACTTTCTCTTATAGTTTTTGGCACACAACAAGCATCTCTACTCTCTGTGAGGAAAAATCAGAAAACTTGTATTTAGCTCTCCTCATAAACTTGGACAATATGACCGGTTTCTAATCCAAATAATTGTTTAAGATTATTACAATGATAATTATTGTAGTGATAATAACACATTATTTGAGCTGACAATACATTAGTTCCATGGGGAGATAAACTGCAAGGCCAATGGATTTATCTTGATAACAAAATGGATTACTATTAACTATGATGGTAATTTTTCCATCCATGCACAAAGAAATCTCTCATTGAGTTCATTGTCTTTTGACTGAATGCTGGTAAGCATTTTGTCTACATATATGTAACAAGGCTGGATTCTGCACTAGTGCAATATTGTTACTGTTATTCTGTATTTTCTAGACAAGCTCCAAAAGCCTATAGCTTTACTTGGCACTTCAGGCCCAGGATTTCTGTCTTTCAAAATGCTTCTTGAAAAGTATGAAATGCAAGACAAATGAGGAATTAGAGCAAGCGTGAATTTATCAGGATTTTGCAAGGCAGATTTAGAGATGAGAAAAACAAACCTTAACCTAACTATATGTTCCTGTACATAGCAGCATGGAAGAGATGGCTTTACCTCCATATCTTCCACCATAAAGCCATAACTTTTGCTCTGCTGGTGATACAAGACTTGAACATTACAGTTCCAGCTCCTTATTAGGATTTTGGAGTGTAGCAACCATCTTTTGTCCCTGATTTTCTTTATTGTCATTCTGAAAAGTATATAAGGGCACTTGATCTAGAGAATGATTTTCCCAGTGATTATGTTTCTGCAGGAAGGCAAGCATACAGAACTGTATTGTCAGAAAATCTACAGACCAAGAGTCTGTAGATTTTCTGACAATACAGTTCTATATCTTTAAAGAGATTTGGATCAGAATCTGAGTTAGGACTTAATACTTATTTACCAAATCTATTATAATTCATAGTTTAAAATCCATTCTTGTTTTGTTTAGTTCATCTGGTTCATTCTTCTACAATACCTTTATTATTGTGCTATATTGGCTTTCTTATTTTGTCTTTACTTAAAAAAAAAATGAATCCAGGTCAAACACATTATAAAATTCTTTGGAAATTTTGATAATTGTTATGGACATTTATTTGCTAAAATATACATTTTACACCGTAAGGCTGACATTAATATGCAAATCAGTGGACTATAAAATTCATTTTCATGCCTCCAGGGCAGTATTTTTATAAATACAGAAACATAATCATGCATCCTCCAGAGAACTAAAAATAATTATACAAATTTACAACAAAGCCCAAGGCAGTGTCTCCTTTTAACTGTCTGGTTTTAATATCATTTAAATCTTGTTAAAACTTAATTACCAATTCTCTTCCATAATTTAGGTGGAAGAGCTGAGGTCTAAGCTTGCTGTTTGAGAGAGAACTTCATCTGAGAAACAAAGACACCAAGGCACAGATTGACAAAACAAGATAGTACACAGAAAAGCTTGGTAAAAGAAAAGTCATCACAGGTAACAGTGAAGAACAGAACTTGCATCTGTCTATCTACATTGTCACAGCTTAACTCAGGTCCACAATTAAGTTCTATGCAGCCACTCACTCATCCTCTTCCCTCCCATCCTGCCTCCCCGCAGCAGAACAGGGAGGGGAATCAGAATAAAAGGTAAAATCTGTGGGTTGAGATAAGAATAGTTTAACAATTTAAATAGTTTAAAATATAATAATAAAAGAGAAAAAGACAGAGGAAAAACCCCCAGAAATGCAAGTGGTGCCCAATACACTGGCTCCCCACCTGCCCAGAGCCAGCCCATCTCCAGCAGTGATCAGGCCCTCACATCCCTCTCCCCGTGTTTATGCACTGTCCATAACATTGTGTGCCATGGAATATCCCTTTGACCATTCATGGAATATCTCTTTGACCTGCCCTGGCCATGCTCCCCCAGCTCCTTGTGCAGCTCCTCCCTGGCAGAGCAGAGACACCAAAAAGTCCTTGACTTAGGGGAAGCATTACTTAGCAACCAAAACATCAGAGTCTTGTCAACAAGAATTCTACAGTAAATCCAAAACACACTGCTGTACCAGCTGTTAGTAAGAAAATTAATTCTGCCCCAGCCAAACCCAGGCAAACATCCACATAAAATGGAACTGAGCTGATGTCTTGTGTGACAGAAATATAAATACCGGAGTATATATAAACCTACATAATAATATTTACATCCACACATACAGACTCATGTATAGGTGGTGATTTATTCATTCATGCTGATATAACTCAAGCTGTATCCACCTGGGAGGGGAGTTGCAAGACCAGTGCTTTCATCTTCTTTGTTCCATGGCTGTTTTCTGGGAGATGATGGCTGCTCAGAACAGGTGTAATAGTGAGTAACTCCAAATTCAGAGCCAGCCGGGCTACAGGCTTCAGGTGATATTTGGAGTAGGCACATTTTATCAGGAATTTCTGCTATATGAATACCTGTGGATATATTTTTATTTTCTAAGGCTTAACTTTGGAACTAGATAATCTGCTCTCTTCCTCCATGACTGATAGAAGTGATTACAACAGCAACTCTACCCCTGTTTCAGAGGTATGAGGTCAGGGACAGGGCCTCAGCTTTGTACCCCAAATAAAGCTCCTGGTAAGCAATTTTAAAGTAACATTGTATGGAAAAAAAATCGGTCTCTTTGGTCTGATTTACAGAAGATTCTATACCCTCAATGTCTACGCTCTTTACATTAAAGGTAAAGCAGAGAACAGAGCATACAGCTTCTCTGCACTGTGATGCTGTGTTCCCTCACACCCTTCCCCCAGTTCTGCCTTTGCTGCAAAAAAAAAGACAAGGAATCTTGAAAATGGTACATTCTTGATTTCCTCCCTCAGTGATAAATATCCCATCAACACGGAGGCTGCTGCCTCAGGTCTATTCTTTGTGCCGTGTTTGCCAGCCACTGTTTAGTAACAAGTGTCACTGTCTGCTCCCCTGCTTTGAACTGGAACACATTCCTGTGGCCCTCACATCCAACTGAAAGCAGCTTTGTATTGATTTAATTCACCCTTTTTAGTATGACCATAGTCACAATGAGGGATGTGCATCCAAACTTCCAGCTATTGCACAATTGACACTGGGCAGAAATTCAAGTGATTTGGCACAGCATCCAGTTGGGATTCAATTCCCATTGGTTCCCTCTGTCCAGTGCATGCCTTGCCTGTGATTGAAATGCCAGGCATTTGTGAGCAATCCTGCTGCCAGTATTGACAGCCATCCTCATAACACTGCTCTGTCCTTTTGGGCTGCATATTCATCGGGTGTTCATGGAAGAAAGAAATGCAAAATATTAGAGAAGCCAGTGTGTTACAGATTTCACATACCACTCACATTTTTGCATTAGCAAGTAACCTGTTCATTTACAGATATACATCAATTCATCCTATTTGTTAAGGACACTTAGTATGCCTGCATTTTTCCTAGAATGATGATACTTACATTTTAAGATGTCAAAATTATTTTTTTATTTAACTGTGTAGACTACTCAAAAATCTTTAATATAGAAAAGGTATCCTTCAGAGCTAGAAGTATAGTATATTTAGTAAGTCTTTAATAAATAAGATTTAATAAGACATTTAAATCAAGAGTTAAATAGGCTGTCATTTGCACCTGTGTAAGTGAGTTTGAAATTGAGGAGTTTCCTGTGCTGGACTAGGTTGTAAATTGGTTTCACTGGGCTCTGAATCCATTTGTTTCTAACAATTTTTTGCCATGCAGCATGAATGCAGTGGGTGTGAAAATGGAAGTGTGATATTTTCCAGGTTGTTACTAGTCAGGCAAAAGTTAGAAACAGCAACAAGAGTCTAAAGATGACCTTGCTAAATCTGTGTTCTTAATGCAGAAAATGCTGCTTAAAGTATTTTAAATATAGTAATGTATCTCTTTTTCTTGCTCTGTGGTAGAATGATCAGATTTTTTTTTTTTTTTTTTTTTTGTCTCACTTGGAAGTTCTGGATCTATACTTTTTACAGCAGAGCTTTGTAATCTTGTCAGCTTTTTAGGTAAACCCGATGGACTTGGGAACATTCCTGAACCTACTCAAACTATAACCGGTGTGATGCAGCACTGTGGAGCCTTGTGTCTGTCTCTGTGGGGGGAAATCTGAGGCTGGAAAATCTCAAATATATTTGGGGAGAAGGTAATTGAAAAAAATGTTGTGAGCACATTTAAGGAATGTGATTTATTTGAGCAGTCCAACTAAATGAGGTTTTATTGCTAGACATAGGTTTCCTAGTGCTATTTCAAGAAAATATCAAAGATCACAGAAATAGCAGGATTTTGTCAAATTCAAAAATTGTTCCCAAGTGAATTGCAAGCACCTTTACCATCTTATTTCTGTAAAATGTGACATATTTAAATATTGCCAAAGAATACAGCTCTTAAATGTCAGTGTGTTTTTAGGAAGTATAAAGGCTCCAAGATGTATGTCAAAAAACCAGATTCCTCAGATGGGTGCCAGAGAAAATCTTTTTGCAAAGAAGCTTCAGAAATTTCAGTCTAATGTGTACTATTAATGTGATGCTGTGACAGCTCTTTAGAGAGCTGTCATTATCAGGCTTGTTTGGACTGGACTGTGTCAGGCAACCACAGGCTGAGAACTCAGTGCTCAGCCTCACTTGCTCTAATGTACCTTTAGCAGGGATTCAGAGAGGTGCCGGTGCCTACCCAACACTGTACCCTCTTCTTGCCATAGCTTGGGGGCCTCCAATTCCAAATAATACCCACGTGTGAAAAGTGAAAAAAGCTCCTGTTTGCTTTGTTTGAGGCTTGGGAAACACTAACTCTTATCATTCATCTGAGCAGCTGGTGACAGCAGTGCTGAAATGCTGGAGAGGTGAGCAGTGGGAGGTTTACAGCATGTCTGTTTATGTTGTCTCATCTCCTTTGTGCTGAATTCCTCTGTAGCACATCCTGTCCATTTGTCACCAAGAAATAAGATATAGTGACCAAGAGAAAGTTGCTTCAAGTGAAGGATTAATTTTGTATCATGTAAGAAAGATGGCTACTGATACTGCATGCAGGAACACTTATCATGCTGATGAATTTCATGTACCTGATAGTGTCAGACACCAAAGATTTGGTTTCAACACAGCCTTCCTTGCAGCTTTAGCAAGTTTGAGGCTCAGTTAAGCACCAGCACATTTTGAAGTTGAAGCCTTGCTTGGTAAAGTGGCATGGGTAGATAGAATCCTACCTACTCAGCATAAGGTTCCAATTCTCAGTCTTTCTTTAATAGCTGTGATGAGATACAGAATAGAAAGTAAGGTTTCAAAGCCTTTAGTTGCTATATACCAATGGCTGCTAGTTATGGAGAGAAAAATAGTTTTTCATTAATGCTAAATAGAACTTTAGCATATAGATACTAAATTTCCTAGAAGATAAAACACCTCCTTTGTGCCCCACATCCCTGAAAGGAAATGTGCAAACATTTTCAAAAGTTTTCATGGGAGATAAAATATTGTGGATTTCTTTTCTAATTGCCCGGAGCAGTGTAACTGCAGCAGCCCTACCCATGGCTTTGGCTGAGAGCACGGCAGGACGATGCACTGGATGCCTTCAGGTGGGTGAGGTTACACTTTCCCTGAGTGCTGTTGTGACAGCTCCCAGCAGCAACACTGCAATCACAGCATAGCAGACTCTCAGTGTCAGGGCTGTGCTCCAGCCTCCAGTCTGCTCTTTTCTCCTGCTCTGCACTGCCTAGCCCATGTTATCTAAACTTAAAGGATTGAAAAGTAGAAATAGGAAGAGTTCAAAACACATCAGGAAAAAGACACACTTCCCGTCATAATAGCCTGCAAAATTTCTGAGTCTGTTCTGATTTAGGATATAAACATACCAGCTCTGCCTCTTTAATTTGATGGTGTTGTAAAGGACAGAGGAATTACAAAAACGTGTTAGACAGCTATGAGTGGATGCTAATATACACTTCACAGATTTCCCTGTCTTCCTTGGGGCAATGAAAATCAAAGGCTTGTGATATTGGTCCTTACTGCTCTAGAAGTGTTTGAGACAGGGGTGTGGGGCAACATATTTAGGTATCAAAATGTCCAGATGTCACTATCTAATCAAAATGTCACTATCACATCAAAATGTCACTATCACATCAAAATGTCACTATCTATATATTTGAGAATATAACCTCAGTCTTCAATTAAAAGGAGTGACCAGAAAATTGTTGATAGCCATAAAAGTAACAAATTAAAAAGTAAAATAATTGACAGTCATAGCTGACCATAAAACTACTGAATGCCCCAAAAGAGTATGGGGTTTCAGCTGCCTATCTTCCCATATCCTTTAAGGTAGTGTCAGTGCGGTGTTGCACAGGTATTTTTCTGCAGAATCCTATGGAGGAATACAAAGCAAGCCAGAAAACCCTATGTATGAAGATATCTTGACTACTGCATAGGTGGAGTATTAGTTTATCCCAAGTTACTGCTCATAAACAGTTTAGCAATCGGTTCTATCCTAGGGATTATTCATACCACTGCTTGAAAGACTGTTTGATCTATTGATTAATGATGAAAGTAAGAGAAATCAAGCCTGTTGCTTAAAATTAGGTTAATGATTGACCCATGTACCCACAAATCTCATTAAGATAAAACACTGAAAAGTTGTGCTTCTGCAAAGTAATATATTAAAAATAATTTTGTCATTTTGATTTCTTACTGATCGATTTCTGAAAGGCAACAGTCCCTGGTGAATAACAAAAAATAATTACTGCAAGTTTTAAGTAGAGTTCATGTTAGTAAATCAGCCATTAGTCCAATTAATTACTGTTTGTGTCCAGAGATTGTTTCTCGTATCCTGGAACAACCAGAATATCTCTAGGATCACAGACATTTAAAAGAGTGATTGCAAAATACATTATTGAGATGTACAGTATTTGCATTGTTTGCATGTAGAGTGAAAATTTTCTGTTATCTTTTCTCTGTTGAGGCTGTTGTTAGCAAATTGCTAGATTACTCAGAAGACTTCTTGAGATCACAGAACAGGCCAGCAGTTTTTTTATTTGTAACAAAAATTAAAAATAATGAAATATGTGACTATGTTTTGCTTGCTTTGTGTGTAAGGTCACTTATTTAATTTTCCCCCCACTAATTTAATTTTTAGATTTTACTAGTTAAACCCCAGGAAACTGTGTTTATGTAAGGGAGATAGGGAAAAAGAGTGGGAGACAATTTATTAGTAAAGAATGACTTGCATTTGCAGGTAACAATAAGCTTCAGTAAAGGGAAGGTTTGGAAAGAAGAGCAGATTCAGTGTCAAGAGAAGCATCCAAACTAATAATCAAAATACATATGAAAAACAGTTCTGAATAATCTTTTACCATTTCTGATACTGACAATTTATCAAGCTGGTATTTTTTGAACCATACTGAAATTTCCACAAGCTTAAAATTTTGTTACCTGATTACTATCTCCACACACCATTTCCTTTTTTTTTTTTCCTTAGGTAGATGGATTTCTGCAAAAAATGCATTAATTTTGATAAGGAATACATTTCTGCAGTTATTGTAAAAGAAGATTGTCTCCATGACCCAGAGTTCAACTCAAAATTTGTGCAAGAAAATTTCGCTGGCTGCTGCACACAGTGCTGGAGTTAACATCATTAGAGTCCAGGAGGTAGGAGTTAAACCAGTGTAAATTTCTTCAGCTCAAAATTTTAAGGTTTTGCTTCTTTCAGCTCCTCTTCTGCTATTGCAAAGAACTCACTTCATAGTTATAGCCATTAAAAATACTAGAGAAAAAATATTTTGAATGTCATAAATTACTTTTAGACTGTGAAAATGGGTTGTGTATCATGGCCATGCTTCATATGGAGGCTTCTAAAAATAGCTCAGCAGAAGAGTCTCTGCACAGAGACCCAAAAGGTCTGAATTTAATCCTGGTTTTCTAACTGATCTGCAGGGTGACCTTGGACAATCTGTGTGCCATTCTCCTTCTGCTAAAATGAAAATAATAATACTTATTGCCCTTGCAAAGCACTTCTAGAGTAAAGCATATGAATCGATAACATCTTCTCCTTAAGTATATGAAATAGCAGAGGAAACTCTTCCCACTTGCATTAGTGTGCTTTTAACATTTAGAAATGTGAAATTATAAAGATTATTACATAGGAGGGAGAAGCCAAGAAGTGTTCCCCTAATCAATAAGTTGCCAGCTGGAATGCAAAGGAAAGCAAGTTAATGTACCATTTAGTGCAACAAAGAAGAAAATATATGCTTTCAATGCGAGTATGGCAGCTACCAGTGCAGTCATACTGTATTATCTTGCTGGCTTGTGTGCTGGTGTGGCAGTAGAACAGTTTAAAACATACAAACAGTTTGAAATCCCTACGCTAGTTTTCAAGACCTCCAGTTCTCCTGGAGAGATCTGTCAGTTTAGACAGAAGGGAAAAGCCAGACTTAAGTGCTCTGACCACGTGTGTGTGCCTTGTTCTGCATGTGGGGACTTCCTTCTCCCTGGAATGCTGCTTTGCTTTCCCCCAGCAGATCACCAGCACGAGGTGTCTTGGCACAGTATGTTTTACAAGAATGACAGCAAACATGATTTTTCACTTGTGTCTCTAGGCTTGTTGACCTGCAGGGCCTTTTTTGGTCCCTGCAGATGGATTCATTGAGCTCGAGTATTCATACATTGCTTGTATAATATCTCTCTGTATTTTATATCAGCATTTTGTATCAGGCACTACACAAGTCCAGTGGCATCTACTGTGCAGCCTAGGTGAGCCTTGGCAGTAATTAAAGTATTTTAAACCATCTGCTTAATTGCTTTAAAAATACACTGATGAGCTTGCACTGTTTGAATGATCTTCAGGAAACTATTAGGCTAAAGCAATTCCTTCTTGCAATGTTTAACTAATTCACAATGTTTGTTCTGTGAATTACAGTTGTCTTTACACCATTTGTTAGTCTTACTTGCAGCAGAGCTCTGCTTGCTGCTACTGAGCCAGAAGATTTCTCCTGTTCTTCCCTCTGCTTTCTCATCTCTGCCTGTCAAGCTCTTCATTGAAGTGCAGACTTTGGGAGCAGTGCATGAGAGAAGCTGGGCAGTGAAATCCTGCCCTCTCCCTTGCCAGCCGTGCTTGCAGCCTTGCCCCTGAGCGAGGAAGGATCCTTGTGCCAGGCATTACCTGTGCACTCTGCTCTGTGCCAGACACCCACACTGCTCCTTCAGGGCACCTCAGTCTCTTGTGCCAGGGAGAACAGGGAACCAAGCTGCCCTGCCAGCTTCCTTGCCCAGCTCCTCAGCTGAGTGTCTGCTCAGCCCCAGCTGGGTCCTGCAGCAGAGCACGGCCATTTCCATGGACATTCACCGCAGTGGCATTAGGCAATGTAGGCACGCTGCCAGGCGGCCCTGCCAGGGACACAGGACAGGCTGCCAGGCCCAGGGGCCTCAGGAGCTGGTCAGAGGGCAGTGGGTGAACAGGGACAGTGGTCTGGCATTGTCACCTGGGGGACCTTCCCCTTAGGGCTGCTGTGGAAGCATGGCACGGCCATGGCATCTGCACATCCCACCTCCTCCAAAATGGGGAGGCCCCAGCTGCCTGCAGCTCTGGGCTCTGCAGGCACAGGAGGCAGTGCTGGCCATTCCTGCTGCATGCCTGGCACCATCAGCCCTCTGCCTCCCAGCCAGAAAAACCAGGAAACACAGGAGAGAAGGCTACTGAAGATATAGATAAGAACTGTAGGCTAGCAGACCTGCTTCAGTTTTCATTACAAGTCAATAAATTTAATCCTTTCATAAGCATTGGAGCCAACCCATTATGAAGATTGTTTGAAAATTCCATCCCTGCCACATGGGCAAGAGTCGGTGGGTAGTTTGTCCCGAGATCAAGCCCCACCCTTTCTGTTCAGAAATTCCCCTTACTGTTTAATTAAACTGCCTGAATGTCTCCCAAAAGCCACCACATAAGTATCAAAGAGTCTGGATTACGAATATTAGGCTAGTATGAGGTAATACCATTACATTATCTTACCATAAACTGAAATAAATGTTTATACATTTTACTTGATATATATGCAAAAAAGAAAATTTGCTGTTGGGTGTGGTATAATGTTTATGATTAAATGCTTTATTCATACTTGTATGTCAATCTATTAGTGTGCTGTTAATTCAAATGTTACTATGATGTATTCTATCGCCGTTAGCACATTTATCACAGGTAGATGTGAAACTTAGACAAAGGTGTACATTCTCATTAATGATGAGCAGCCTATTCATCTTACTAGAGTGTAATTAATGTTAGTTACAATACTTAATTTTTCACTGTTTGTCATGGTGCATATTTAGCATTTCTTCTGTCCTTTATCAATCTGCTCTCCTATCACATGAGCACATCAAAAAGATATATGTAAGTATTTGACCTGTTTTGATGCCTAATTTTTATACTTTTCCAGAAAAAAATAAATAAAAGAAAAAATATATAATGGAATATTTTTAATCTTATCCTGTAGGCAGCATAGTTAGCTAAAAAACAGACTGGAAAGTGTTATCCATTGCTTTGGGGTTTAGGTTAATTTCATTTGCAATAGTAACATAGAAATCAGATGGTGAAGCAAAGCAGGGCACACCATGAAGACACAGGTACTACTTGCTGTAGTGTTGTGCTGTGTTTGTGTGGGGTTGTAGTGGTGCCAGTTGTTCTCCTGGATTTCCAATTACATGTTTTTTGTACTGTAAAGCTGTTCGTGCTAGTTAAATATGTTGTGTGAGTAATACAGCTCCAAAACCAACAGAAGCATGGAGTATGTGAAAAGTGCCCGTTATTGCGTAAATAAGTGCTGCAACAGCTCGTTGTTACACTTCAGGAGCATTGCTTTGTCAATAATGTTGTTAGCAGTACAGAGCCAAACCACAGTCCCGTGTGCACTGGTGCAAGAGGGGAAGAAGTTATGGCTAATGTGTCACACAGCAGGTGGGAAACAAGTCCTGCAGAGGTGGGTAACAGGGACTGAGCACTGAACACATTCTTGGATTTGCTCCCCAGCATGCCAGTAAATCCAGCTGAGCTGGAATCCTAGGAGAAGTCCATACTTTTGTATTGGTTCCAGAAAAAATACAATCACCTTGGCTGAAACCTGGGTACCAAAGCATTATTATTTCTTGGTCATCCATTATTCCCATTAATCTGGATTGAAAGAGAACTGATTCTTCCATTAATTGTTGCTGAATGAAATTTCTTGGGAAAAATATTTGAGTTGGATCAACCAAATGCATGCAGAATGGATTGAGGATGTATTTTCTCAAAATTTCAAGGAACTGTCTTTGAGAGAAAGCACAATTCATATTTGTTATTGGTGGATATTACACTTCTAATATATTAGGAATTAGCAGGTTTTTTTCTGTGAAATTATTTCTTTTGTAGACCACTGTTCATACCAGACATGAAGCTGATCACATCTCCAACATAATGACATCCATCTTAAAATTTCATTCAAACTATCAAGAGCTTGCAGAAAAGCATGACTCTATTACAAAACCCTTAAAATAATGTATCTGTATGCCTTGGAATAATTTCATTTTGATGCACCACAATTGACATATAAGGGAATCAAACACACAAATTCAACATATTTCAGTATGAAAATTCAATTTGGACACAATTACAAGTAGGTTTAATTGTAGTTTAGTAGCAAATTAAGAATAAATACCCCAAGCTAGGTTTAGGCATTTTAAACAAAATTATAATTGAAGGTGCTCCATAGTGATTGAAGTATAATAATAACCTGTAATGTGAACAGAATTGAGTAGGGTTTTTTCCCATGCTACCAAAGCAATACTTTATAACAGTTACTTACATTTCTATGACTGCACCAAAATCCTCTCACTAAAAAAACCCTTCCTTTGAATTTTCTATGGCAAAAAGACCAAAAAGTTTTCCATCTAATAACAAAATTCCAAGAAAAATAGACTGCGCCATTCCTCTCTCCCCACTTATCCCTGACTCATTTGAATAGAGGGAATTGCTAAAACTAAAATGTCTCTTTTTAACAGATAAAGATTAAATACAAAGAAACTATGAAGTTGCCTTTAACTTTCATAGTATTACAAAGCTAGGTATAACAACAAGCTGTAAAACACACCAGAAAGATGAGCATTTCACTCCATTTTGATTTGACCATTTTGCTTTCAAAAGGAATTTATAAAAACACCCAGGAACAATGAACATTTGAACTCAAAATGGTCCAGGTTTATTTTTACTCCAAAAGAAGAAGTCTCAATAGAGATATTGATTTTCTAGCATTCATCCAATATTGCACAGAAAATGGACCTGACCTTGCAATCCCTAGTGGAGACATGGAAGCAGTCATTACAGTCATGGTTCCCATTGATTTTAGTGGGATTACTTGCATAAGTAAGGGTTTTCAGGATGTGACCCAGTGTCCCATTAGCAGTAAGACCAGGCACACGTGGATGTCAGCCCCACTCTGTTCAGCAGGGTGCAGTTTACCTTCCTGTCCTATATTCATCCTATGGTTTTATTCCTGCCTATTTATTCTACATATTTTTTTGGTTTCTGTCCCAGAGAGCCTCATCACTGTGAGTTATCTCTGGTGAAAAGTACCAGTCCTCCTGCCTGCCTTAGTGGTTTTTTTTTACTGTATCTTCAAATGTCATTTTGAGCTCAGAGCTGATGCTTGCTTGCACTTACAGATCTTCCTTCCTTTGGTTCTGTTGTCTATGATGATTTAAAATATACTTTGGGCTAGGCACTACCTCTCACTGTATTTTTTTGGTCTCTAGGACTAAACGAGAAGAAGACATTACTGTACTTTGCAAAGTAAATACAGAGTAGTGGAAAACTAAAGAAACTCAGAGAGTGATTTTTTTCTTAACGCTTGGAAGGTTTCTTGTGCCCCATCGCTCCTGCAGGAATGCTACTCCAGAACCCCACTGCTCAGATGGATGGAATCCTCTTAATCGTGACTTTAACTCTACCACCGACATTTTATTCAGGTTTATTCTTGTGACAAGCTTGTCTTTTACCTCAAAAGGTTCTTTTCCTTCTATAGTATTTCCTCACTGATGTAGCTATGACGCATGTTTTTGTTTCATTAATTGTGAACAAGGGGCAGGAGAGGTGTGCAAGAAACAGGATGGCTACATGTTTGTACAGTGCCTTGCACAATTGCCCAGTCATGGTTCAGGGCTCCATAGGCTGACTTTGTTTCAGCAGTGAACAATAATGACCCTCCAGAACACACTGCATGCTTTATTCCAGATGGACACCATTAATTCCTTCCATTTTCATTGAGATGCAGAGCTTTAGAACAAGAATGGTAGCAATTGATTATTTTTGTCAGTGGTATTTTCAAAGAAATGAAGAAATGAAATGTACAGTATATTTCAGTTTGCAATGATCATTCCGTTGTTCCATTTGCAATGGAAATGAGCATATAACATATTCATGTGTACAGATAAGGAAAATGACAAACATTAACATCTCTTGTTCTATTCATTTATAATATTCAGGTAAAAAAAAAAAGTCCTTCCATTCCATAGTTTTTAGTTTTGTTCCTGTAGCACAATGCAAAACAAAAAAAAAAAAAAAAAAAAGGAGAGAATTAATGGATAAAATACATTTAATTACTTTGTAAGCAAGTTTCCTGAAAATAAATATAATATAAATCACAAATTCTTTGCAAATCTATCTATTAAAAAGATAAAATTCCATGCCAATTTTTTTTTATACGTGCGTACACACTTATATTTTTGTGGCCAAGTAGCCTTTGATGTGGGACTCAGCCTGTTTAAGCAGACTTCAGTGTTTGCCTTCTCAGTGTCAGTCCATTTCTGCACAATTTAATCTGCCACTAAAGAGAAGTTTTTGTTCTTATGGGTATAAAACAGTATGCCAAGGATAAATCAGTGCAGCTTGCCTTCCTTAAAATTTTAGGCACAACCTGAAAGTGCAGCTCTTTCCTTTTCTCATCTCAATGGGATGCTAACCTAACAATCACAATTTTAGGGCAGGGAAATTGTTTTGAGCAGAAATAAATTGTCCTGCCAGTATTGTTTCATGGGGTAACATTAAGGCACATTGGGCCTGGGGTTCACAGCTTATGATATCTGGTTTTGGAGGACTGGGGTGAAAGTAAGAACATGTAGAGAAAGAAGAAGAATTAAATGTGAGTTCTAGATAGTTCAACTGAGTTGAAGCAGTTCAGCAATAGACATCCCAGAATCCTGCCAAGAGGCTTATTCTCCAGCTACCTTCCCTGGCACATCGCCATCTCCTGTCAGTGCCCCCGAGGAATTATTCTCTTTAAGTGTGGATTCCCTTTCTTCCTCTTTTGTTGAGGTATCTAAAGATATTGGGCTTTCACTTACAGCTTGTATTTGCTGAACAAAACAGGAAAAAATATCTGTAGTTTTCTCTGCAGCTGCCAGGAAAGAGAAGACCATTATTTGTAGCTCTAGGGGAGCAGCAGAGGAGGGGTCTTTTTGTCTGCTTTCCAAAGCCTGGAGTGGAGGCTATTGAGGTCTGGGAAGGGCAGGTTAGGGCAGCCATGGCTGCAACTGCACCAGGGCTCCCCAGGAAGGCTCAGGCTGGGCAGGGATCTGTGTGTGACATTCGTACCTCGCCTGCCGTGAGCCAGAGCTCTCAGCTTTGGATCTCAGCGAAGACAAAACGAGCTGCCCCTCAGGAATATGGAGCTGAGGCTGGCCTGTCCACAGCCCTCCCTCCCCCTGGCAGCACCTCAGGGCAGCTGCTGGCACCTGCAGAGTGTATCTGCAAATGTGGCTGCAGAACAGCAATGCCACAGGTATAAAATCCTTCTGATCAGACGCTCCCCATTGTGACCCTGAACAAGTTAATCACACCGCTCCTCTTGAAGGTTCATACTGCCACGATATAATTCATGTGGGCCCTCAAAGATAGATGGAGACGTCAGCTATTGATCACAAGGAATTGCTGCCAGTCAGTCTTTTTGTTGGTTTCCATCCTTGCGATGTGTTTTTAAAAATATTGTATGATTCAAAATTATACCTGTAAAACCTACAAGTAGAAAATTACTGTGTGCATTTATCTTTAATAACAACCTTGCGAATATTTATAGTACTAGTAGAGCAGAATGTGTTATACTAGTTTATTTCCCAGTCTGTTTTAAATGATATTATTCATTAGTAGTTGTGAAGTGGTATGACATATTTTTTATGTTGCTTGTTTGTAACAAAGGTTCTTAATACCTTTTCATAATGAAAGGGGATAAATGCTAACATGGAATATGGGAAATTGTGCTTGCAAGAGCACAGTGTTGTCTTAGGGTATTAAATTAGCATTTGGTACTGCTCTGCTTTGTGTGCATTTCTAGCAAACGTTTCAGCTACAAATCACTATAATACACCTGTATTCTGGTTCTTCAATTCATATAGCATTTAAATCCTGCCAATACTGTGTCTTATAAATATAAATATGCAATTTAATCTAATTCAAGCATGCAACACATAATTTTTTCTTCTAATTAAAATATGATATTGCAATACGGGAGCTGCCTGGGGCAAACAGGACGCATCAGATTGCCAAGCCAAAGGGAATTCTGAGGCAGCTCTGGAGGCTGGGGAAGGGGCCAGCCCGGGGAGCGCTCGGCGCAGGGCACAGCGGGGCTGGGCCGGGCCGGGCCGGGCCGGGCAGGGCTGGGCCGGGCAGGGCTGGGCAGGCCGGGCTGGGCCGGGCACGGCAGGGCCGGGCTGGTCTGGGCCGGGCAGGGCCGGGCAGGGCCGGGCAGGGCTGGGCAGGCCGGGCTGGGCAGGCCGGGCTGGGCCGGGCACGGCAGGGCCGGGCTGGTCTGGGCCGGGCAGGGCCGGGCTGGGCTGGGCAGGGCTGGGCAGGCCGGGCTGGGCAGGCCGGGCTGGGCCGGGCACGGCAGGGCCGGGCCGGGCAGGGCCGGGCAGGGCTGGGCTGGCCGGGCGGGCACGGCCCCGGCCCCAGTGCGGCGCTGCCCCGGCCGCGGCGCCTCTGCCAGCCGGCGCTGGAGTTGGCTGATGTGCCGCAGAACTCAGATCCTTCTGTGGAACAGGAGCTGCCCCACGGCAGCAGCTCGAGGGGTTCCTGTAACGCTCTCTCAGAATGGAGCAAAACAACGCGAACAGACCTTCTGCATAATGACTCAAAAACTGTTAATGGCCATCTTTAGTAACGTAGCAACAGCCAAACCCTTGAAAAGAGGAAGTTTTCATTGAGCAAGCGTTTCATTTTAAACATTGAAATTTGGTATAATGTAGTGTCTGAAATAAGTTTTGAAAGGAAGCTGATGATTAAGAAGAAATGCAGTGGGCATTTAATAAATGGAGGAGCCGCAAGATAATTAACTGGCATGCATAAAGATTCATGCTTTATACCAAAATTTTAATTTTGCACATAAATGTGCCTGATGTAGGCAGCATTTAATCACCTAGCTGACAGGAGTAACTACTTTCATTTAACCTTGACTGAAGATCATGAATTCTAACAGGTTTAATTGGATACATCATTTAACAGAATGAACAGAGCAAATTTTTCTCAATTCATAGGTTCTGATTGACATGCACCAGCAATAAGGCGTTGCACAATTAAAGCTGATCTGTATTCCTGGCCTGGGCAGCAATTGCCATAGTGATGTGACACTGTTTGATCACTGTGGCACTGAAACTATACTGAATTTCCCCTTGTTTTGAAAAGGGCAATGCTTAAAAAAAAAAAAAAAGAGAGAGAGAAAGATAAAGAGATTTTGGCACTTTTTTTTTTTTTACATTAATCACATTTATATGCACAAACTGTAAGGGAAGGAACTTGTCTTGTTATCAGTAACTCAGAGGAAAGAAGGAAAAATGGTATATTCTTTTATCCATTTAGCACATTATTTACAGAAAGTCAAAAATGTGGATAGTCAAATGAATTGTAACACATTAAGGGCCTGACTGTTCCGGGCTTCCATTTGGATAGGAAGTCATTCTGTGCAGCTCCAGTATTCACCTGCAGTTTGGCCTCTCCATCCTTGCCCAAATCAGTTCCACATCACAGATATCTTGCCAGCTGAGTCAAGGTACTGAGAAGGGGTATTGCAATGAGGTAGGAAAGGATGAGAGGGAAGACCTGGTACCCAACAGTAAGCTGCTACATACTTTTCCTGGCACACAGTGTTTCATATGATAAAAGCTTAAAAAAATACATGGAGGAGTTGGCAACTTCCAGTTCCCCATATGGCTCCTGCCAGCACTTTCACTGCCTCTGGCACCTTTCACAAGTCCTGGGTTTGACCTTCATGAACTGCAATTGTTCTTCTGTTGTTCAACCACAAACATATACATACCTATTCACACACACACATATATATACACAAATGTGTTCTTTTATGTCTATATTCAGCTTTAATTTTTGCTTCCAATACTTCCTTTTAATTTTTTTTTCTTTTAGAGGAAGGTTTGCCAAACACTAAATGGGCAGAGAAGCACACAATGTGTTTCAGCCTGGCTCAGCAGAGCCAAAACTGCAGTAAAAAATCCTTCCCAATTCCTGAACCTGACCTCTGAAAAATTTTAAAGCAAGTTCTGCACCCCACCATGAGCATTGCAGCATCCATGCTCAGAACAGCAGGTAGCTTTCCCACTTTTTTCTCTCTGCATTCCCTTAGCTTTAATGCCTAAGTGCTAGTCCTTGATCTCACCTGAAGAGAGACCTATTGCTATCCATCTGACAACCTTAATTTCTGTTTAGGCAATATATATACATATCAAGCATTTGTAGGAGTGCATTGCAGTGGAAGACAGAAATCTTGGGGAAAGCTGGAGTCATAATTGGCTCAAAGACATGAACTTCAGAGTCAGGACAACTAGATATACCAAAAAATACTTTTTTGGACATTTTAGAAGCCTCTGAAATTCAATTACTGGTAATGCCTTCCTCTGTCAGAGGTATTCCCCACACGATTCATTGTAATGCTGGCAAAGGTATTTGTTGGTATAATTCATCACTCAGTAACATTTTTGAGTTTCAGCTAAATGATGGGATCACATCCCCAGCCTCTGCAGCCCCACAGTGTGCCTTGGAACCACAGCAGGTGCTTTTCTTCATGCATGGTGAGTTTCCAGTCTGTGCCTGGATCTTCCCTGTGCAGGAAGGGGAGGCAGGAGTCAGTCAGCAGGCCTGGCCAGCAGGACACATTTCCAGCACAGGTGCTGCCCATGCTCCCCTCACACAGCAGCAGGGGTAACCTGTCCCCACTCTGCCCGCTCCAGAGCCCTTCTGGGCTGCGTGGCTGCTGCAAAACTGCTGGGCCCTTCTTTAAAGGCTATCTTTGGGCACCATTTAAAAATGCTTGTGCTGTAATTTACTCCAAATTTCTCCAAGCCTTCCCAATAAAACAGCCATCTGTCCCATCACACAGCTCCTTTTAATGTCCTGTTATACACACAGGTTCCACCTCACAGTGTCCTCAAGGCAGGAGGACTTGAGGCACCCATTCAGCATTTCTCTAGGGAGATTCCTGGGGTGCCCCTTGGCCTTGCCCAAGGCGCACAGAACTTGTCAGCAGCACAGCAGGGATAAAGTACAGCCCTCTGCCAGGAACTGTGCTCAGCTGTGACTTTCCCTGGGGAATATTATGAAATTCAGTAGAGCTGCATGGACACCTTTGCCAGGCTGAAGGGAATACATATTTGCTGGTGGAGAGAACCATTTCTCTGGCTGCCCCAGCCCCTGGCTCTGTTCATGGGCACCCAGTGACAGCAGTTCTGGAGTGCCTTGCTCTGCTGGGGCCTTGCAGCACCCTTCTGACCTCTCCTTTATCAGCTCCCCAGGCAGTTCATCCTCTGCACTCAGAGTCATTCGGGTGCTCTGCCCTGACTCTCTGGAGTTGCACGTCGTTCTTGCCTCGTATCCATGTTCAGCCATCCATGCTGAATTATCTTCCACTCCTCCCTCTGGGAATAACCAAGGCTTTGACCTAGTGGGACTGTTTGTGTGCTCAAATGTTTTGATGTACCGGGCACTGAGCTGCTTGCTCCCACATCTAAGGTGGGTGGGGATTTCAGGCTGTTTTAGGAAACAGTGTGTGCACTGGGAAGCATAATTGAACTGAAAAAGTCAGCAAAGGGCACTACTTGTGCATTTTCAAGTATTTTGTCTATCATCTTTAAACCCTTCTTTTCTGTTTTCTTTAGTTTCCAAACAGCTGTCCTTTCAAGTTTGGGATCTGCTATAGAAGATATACAGCTGTAATAAGAAATATATTAGGATTCATTTCAGAATCCTTGGGGAGAAGGGGATATTCCTTTTTTAGTGATGTAAGATCTTGAACAACTAGGGGAAACCAGAAGACCAGCCCCACATTTCCCCAGGTTTTCCTGAATCCACCTTTGGACCGCAACCTAAACAAAATTCTGAGCGCAGTTAAATGTTTACACCTTTCTTGCACTGTGTAATTTAACTTCCAGCAATATAAAATGGGACAGCAGAAATATTTTTATGTGTTCTTACAATGTCCGAAGTTGTTTGTTACTGTTTTTATTTGAAGGAACTAGACACAATCCTGGCTGCCTTAACCATTGCCTTTGAGAGAGCTACAGCTGAGAAAATCCGCTGCCAGGAAGAAGTGAATAGAACTAACAAGGCTATTGAGCTGGCCAACAGATTAGTGAAAGGTCTGAGGTGAGGTCCTACAGGGCAGGCTAATGAAGCAGCCTACAGAAAGCACTTCTTTGTTATACACTACTGATCTGGCAATAACAGAGGCACTTAGCAAAGAACCTGATGAGCTGAAAAAATTATGTCATTATCATTCATTTTTTTCATAATAGAAACATGGTTTTGACCTTTGCATTTTCTTACATTTTTGCTTCATTGTGGTGTATCTTAACTGTAAGATTACCTAGTAACTAACCTATCCACCAACATTAAGGGAAGTAGTCAATTGTGGATATTGACAACGAAGGCAATTTATTAAAATGCGATGACTATATTTGTAACAATTAAACAACACTAATGATTCTGCCCAGGATTGGGATACATAGAATATAATACAATTTGCACTACTTAGTTAAGCAATATGATAATTCTCTAATTATGTTTCTGAGATTTGCAATGGGTATTTCAGGAGAGAATAAATAACAGCAAAGCCATGAATTATCAAAAATCCGTATTGTCTGTTGATCTAGACTGGCTCAAGGGAATCCATACTCACTGATGGATTTTTTCATTTATCATTCATTTACTGATGAGACTGTTTTTTATACACACACACATACACTTTTTACAGATACTTTATTTTATTGCAATATTCATTTAGGAAATCTCTCATGGTGGCTCACTGCCATTATAGTTTTTGTCCTCTTCTACCCAATATTTTCAGGCTGAGTTTGATAACCAAACACATAGTAAACAGCAAAAATAGAAGATCCATTTGTTATTGAGCAAAATTATATGGCTGAGTGTAGCTAGTGGAACTTAAAATATAAAACAGGGTTTAAGAGTTATTTCCTGAATCAATAGAAAGGATTTATTGACTAAAGGGGAGGGAGGGCAGTGCAGAAGACCCATTGTTTCTGTTTAAAGAAGCAAGATGAATGCATTTAAAATGTTAACGTCCTGGCTGAAAGTGTAATGTATTTTAGTGATTAATAATGCCTGTAAAACTAAACCATGTACCTAATACAGAATAATAAAATAAATAACATAGCAGAACTCTTTAAAGTGTGACAATAAATGATTGTTCTAATATTTTCTTCCACCTAACATATCATATTGTTTGGTTCTCCCATGTGCCTACTGCTGGGCCTGACAAGTGCTGGAATAGCATACATAGAGAGATGAAAGGCAAAGTGTGGGTATGCTGGGGGGGGAGGCATAATGAAAAATAATCTAAAGGAGGAAACAGAGATGAAAGGAGAGAAGGAAAGTTGAGCCATGCGCTAGATGAAGACAGTAAAATGAGTATTAATGGAAAGTCCTTCAGCTAGTACCTCCCAAAGCACCAGCCCCAGGAAGAAGGTGGCCCGCTCGACAGATTGGTGATGGGAAATAGAATCCATTCCTGTTGTTAGCTGTACCACACTTGGTCAAAGGCAGCAATAACCATATGACAGCTACTCAGTGACTTATAGGAAAAAATCCGGTTCAATCTACTCTGTGGTAAACAATAGGTCACTGTTTACTAGTAGCAGTGTAATACTGACACTGCTGTACTGTCACTCCTGGCTCTTTCTTTGCCTTATTTTTTGCTGAGAGGACACTCTCTTATTTCTTTAGTTGTATTGTTGTGAGGAGAATTTCTCAAGAAATAGA
This sequence comes from Melospiza melodia melodia, assembly GCF_035770615.1. Lineage (NCBI taxonomy): Eukaryota > Metazoa > Chordata > Aves > Passeriformes > Passerellidae > Melospiza > Melospiza melodia. Next base: position 20,750,436 of record NC_086201.1, on the reverse strand, counting down.
AAAATAAAATTATTCACAGCATTTTTTTATTATAAGCAAACATGTAAACATTTCTTTATTAAGTGGTCTTTATAAACCCACCTTCACCATGACAATAATAACAAGTAACCAAATATGTGAGTTTTCTTCTAATTCTTAGGGAAAGTGTTGACCAAACAGCAGAAAAGCTGATCATGAGTAGCCAGTATCCCAGGGAAAAGCTTGCACCAAGTGTCACATCAAATCTCTCATTGACTTTATGGCATAAAAGATCCTGCCCAGAAGTATTTTTTTTCTGCCTTCTTCTCTGAGCCCTGGCATGCAAGGACTGTTCTGGGTGGTTGCATGAGTAGCTGTTACTCTGTACCAAGGAATTCTTTGCTTCTGACAGGTGCCAATTATGCTGTGGACATCTGCCCTGAAGGCATTGAATCAAGCTGACAACTCATTTTATATCAATCAAACAACAACCATTTTCAATAATTTCCCATCCAGCTGGGACTGAATTTGCACAAGTGATCTATGTATTAGAGACATTACCAATCCACAGAGACATTCAGAACCATGATTATGTTCTGTTTTCCCACAGAAACTCTTGCGTCTGCACAAGAAAGCAACAACTTCTTCCACTATGCAGGAGGAGGCTGACAACTCAATTTTGGTCACTTTCTGCCAAGCTCAACTTGCAACAGTCAACTCACATCAGACTGGAAGGGGATTTCTACGCCCAGGCTTGCTACTTGCAAATCCTGTCTGTTGATCCTCTAATCAATGTGGATCTGTGAATCTGCAAAGTAATACTTTAGTATTCACTGCTGTTTAGCCACTGTAATGGGCATTTTTTCTAACAAACACATAGTAAATGAATGGGAGTTTTCATCCTGTTTTCTGAGTAGAAAAGGAGAGCTGGACTTATCACCAAGGCATTATTGGGAACAAGAGAAAATATGATGCAGAAATGTTCCAGATGGTAACATTTCTTCACTGTGATAGTTTATTTTCAAAGTGGTACTGGCATGAGCCCAAATCTCATTCTGCTTTGCACAGATAATACCTTCTTCACAGATATATATTCTTAAAATACACAATCCCAAAAATGCCTGGCACTGATTCTGTTCCCTTTTTGACCCATTAAACCATGATGTTGCTTATATGAATTCCTTCAAATACTTTATTTAACAGAACAGTACATTTGGAGGCAAGGAATTAGTAAAATGTTCTTCTGGAAAGGACCAAAACATTCCCTTTGCTAGTGTTTGAAGTACCTTTTGCTATCTGACTGGAGCTAGACAACTAACCCACAGACCTTGGGAATATGGTTAGCAAGCCAGAACAGGAGGCAGGCTCACCTTCTCCTTGTATTCTCTCAAGTGCTGTGCCTGCTGTTTGCATAAGGGGATCAGCTTTTATTATTCTACTCCGTCCCTGCTACTGTGCACTAGGGCAGCACAAAGCAAGATTTAGTGCTTGGATATGGTATTTGCTTGATAGCAATTGTTATAGTTATAGACTTCTGTCTTAACCTGCTGTTCTCCCATGCTCAGAATATTCTTTTTTTTTTTTTAATCCCTTTCATCTAAAATTTTTCATGCTTGTTATCAGCTGAAATATAATTTTTTTGGCAAGCCTGAATAAAATTCATTCATTCATATTTTGAATTATGCAAGGAAGTGGGTGTAAGGAGAAAGGTCTCTTTTTTGCACATTCATAATTCACAAAAAAAGCTGCATATTACAAGCTGAAACTTTCCAGGTGGCTAGTTTTGACTGAAGGGTAGTCTTCATGCTAATTACAAAGAGAGAATGACTGAAAGAAAAATGAAAGAGAAAAATTAAAAATGACACATATTGTGATTAACTCATTTGTTTTGTAGGTGTGTCATACAAAAATTACATTGTGAGCCACTTAGAACAAGTTTAAAGTAACAATTTCATTTAAGTTAAGATGAACTACCATAATTACATAATATCAATGTTTTGTGCTGCAATTTCACTAAGAATCTCCTTACAGAAGCTGCAGAAGCTTTTACTTATGCAAATGTGGAAGCTCACAGTGAAATCAGTGCAGAATCTTATGAATCATTAACTTTGGCCAGAAAGCCATACTGGGGAAGGAGGGAATGGTGTGCAGTGGCAGCAACTGTTCCTGTGCTCTGGGTCTCCCTGAACTCTGGACTGCTGAGGAAAATAACTCAGGGTTTTTGCAATTTCTTCCAACTTAATACACATCAGGGACAGCAAACCACTAAAGCTTTGTTATTCTCTTTTCCTTGCTATATTCCATATACTTGTGGACATAACAGGCAGCACATAATCTGACCAGCACTGTGTGACTGACCCTCCATGGTAACAAAGGACTGCTTCAGCAGAAGGTACCTGGCCAGCACAAGCTGGGAGTGTTAGAACAGTTTCCTTTAACCCATGGAAAAAAGGTACTGTGACATGCAGCTCCACGTTCTCATGAAACACCTGGAGATAAAATACATGCATAAATAAAGCAATATAACTGTAATTTAAAACATCTGAAAGAATAACTGGCAATAGTAATGGCTGACTTTGCTCCACATGGAGCAAAGATGAGTTCAGAACTTCCCCATTACTAAGTTCCCAGTAACCTACTGGAGACCAAAGAAGGACTGTTGGATTCAGTGTAGGAATCTTCATCTTTTTTTATCTCTTGAATTTTGGATGAAATAAGGATAAATAAATTTTTCCCAGTGATGCTGCTTTTTTTACAAAAACACGAGTGAGTGAGTTCTGAGACATACTAGCTTCTGTAAGTAGAAATTTAAAACTTAACCTTTATTATTCCAGGTCCCTATTACAGGAACAAAAGGTCTCGATCCAGCCACTGAGTGGGGGGATGCTACAACAATTGCTAAATAGAAAAGTGACAGCAGTGCCTGGCAAAAATATGGCCACATGAGAAGTCCTTGGTCTTATGTTTACAGTCATAACTGGCATAAGATCAAACCTCAGCACTGGGGAAAAACTGGATAAGAGTCACATCTGTTTCAATTTATAAATTATCTATTTTAATCAAAAAGTGACCAGTGCTAGTGAGAGTAAAACTGATGCAGAGCTATGAAGGAAATGTGACAGCTCTCTTTCTTCTGAATGCCTGATATTGCCCAAGGTGTAATGCCCATATCAACTCTGCTGGAGCCCTTTCCTACTTTCCACTCATGGCAGTATAATGAATGGGATATTGTATCTCTTGTTTTTCAGCAGCCCTGTACTGCGGTGATTCCATAGCTGTGTCATACTGCAGATATTTCTTGCTGGTGATCCTGTTCTAGCAGAAACTTGGAAGAAATTATTCATCTTGTACTTAACCCATTACTTGCAAGTTATGTTCAGAGTATTTTTAATAATCTGTTATTTCCTTCATCAGGTCTCTCTCTCTGATTATGTTCTACAAGTATTCCAAATAGCTTCCTCTGAAAACTCTTCCTGCACCTGTATGATAGTTACATTAACTCACAAGGATTGCAGTGCCCAAAACACATTCACTCCAGCTGGATTTTTACTTGTCTATTTTTCCTATCTTATTTGCACCCTTGCATGAACTACAGTTCAATGATTGCAATTTGAGCACTCCTTCCTATCTAGCTGAACAATCTTCTCCAACACACCACCATCCTGATGTGTAATCACTCAGGAGACATAATCATTCACTTAGAACTAAAATAATTCTCCTACTGTTTGCTCCTTGCCTCTATTCTGCCCTTTTTCTCTGATTTATTGCATTATATTTCTTATGGAAATATTTTGACATCCATCCCCTCTATTCAAGTCTTATACCCACCCTTGGAGGGAGTGCTTTGAACAGAGGAAGGCCAGGATGAGTGTGTATCTCACATACTCACCCTTTTATTCCAGTGTCATTTCCCCCACCTCCTCATTATATTCTTGAGTCCTTCCCCTCCTTCTAGTTTAGCTGTACCTACTCTCTTTCCTAGAGCTGAGTCCTCCCTTCCCTCCCCTGCCCCTCTAGTAAATGTCAGAAAATATTTCCTCACAGCCTCTGCTACTCAGGATCACGTCTGAATATAGGGATCCTGAACCCCAGCCTTGTCTAAGCTCTCTAAATCACTTGACCCTAAAAGGTTGCCACAGGACAGCACTTACCTACAGTGCAAGCTGGAGAGAAAGTGCTACAAAGGCACTGAATTCTTCCAGGTCTGAGATCTGCAGCTTATTTAGACTGCAAGAAAGAATTTAGTGAGCCAGAGCACTGAATTTGTTACTTGTTAAGCTTAGTCAAAATTACTATGAAATTCCTTAATTAAACATCTCAAGCTGAGAAGCAAAATTCTTTCTAGTCCAGCCACCACAGTGCCCCACTCAGTCCTGTACCTTTGCCTCTTCCTTGCTGCTCTCATGTTACCTCATGTGCTGCCTGTTGTTTTTGCTTGCTACGAGTGTCCCTGGCCCCCCTCCACTGCAGAGACAAGCAGAAAGCTCTTTATGCCAAGTATTGACCTAGTGCTGTGCACCAGCCCAGGCTGCAAGTGCATCTTGAATTTCTTGCTCCCCTGGGAGCATTTGATTAAAGGAGGATTTTCATGGTGTGTTGAGATTCAGAACGTGGTGCTATTCAGTAGCTGCTGGTGGCAGCTCGGAGCTGGAACACACACTGGGGCTCTACTCCCTCTGTGATGATAAACTGACTCCTGGGACAGGGAATTCTGCATGATTTTCCCCGTGTGCAGAAGAGCACAAACAAGGCCATGCTCACACTTGCTGCCAGGCTGCTGTTCCTGCACTTGGGGACACAGGTTTCACCCAATTTTCAGTGATTCTCAGAAGATTCACAGAAAGCTTCCACACCTGCTCTCTAATGTGCCTCTTACAGCTAAAGAACTTGAATCAGCTTCACTGTTATTGCAGATGTGTGAGGTCAGTTTGGAAACATTTGGAAACTGAGGACATTTTGTGAGTGTCTGCACAGGGCCCCAGAGCAGCACTTGCAAACGCAGGACAGCTCACAGCACACTGTACCCTTTACAGGCCTCAACAGGCTCAGCCTAATTCACACACACACATGTGCTCCTCAGAGTGCTCACTGGAATACACAATCTAAATTAATTTCTGCTTTATAAATCTTGAAAAGCTTCTCTATAGTCTAAAGAGATGGCTCTGGAGTCACAACACAGATGTGTACAGTTGTAAAGAATACAGTCCACAATTTTGTTTCTTTCTTCTCTTCCTAGTGACTGAAGTTTTAATTAATAAAAACTACGCTTACAATGAAGTAGGAAAACAGAATCTTTTAAACAAAGGTATGTATTTCCTTTATTTCCTATGGTTTGATTTATGGATCGGCAACCTTACCACTTCAGCCAGAACTCATAAAGCAGAAAAATTATTTTAAAATTAAGTTGACAGTGCGTTAGGATGAATTATGGATACTTTTTTTGGCTTCTGACAGTAATTTGCTGCAGGATATTCTTCTGGCTGAGAAGCTGTAAACAAGACACAGCAGCAAAAATACAAGCAAAGTAAAAACAAGTAAAAGAATTAGATCAGCTATAGTATTAATCATTTTGATGCTGAATTTGGCTACTTTGGGTCTAAACTAAACTAACTGTATTTATTTAATAGTATTTATTTTTCTATTCATTTATCCATGGTAAATATATCCATGTGTATGTGTTCTCCCTCCAAGAATCATTGCATCTCCATCATGAGGAAAACAAAATAAAACTTTTTAAATTACCACAAAACTCTTTAATTTATTTCAAGTAAAATCTGCAAGAGGGGTATTCTATAGCTCCATTTTACATATCATATAAACAAAGGTTTCCCTGGTACATTTTCCCACAACTCCTTATGCTGCTAACTTGTTGAAATTGTGCCTCTGTTTATAGTATTAACTGGAGCCCAGGACTACAAGGAGCTGCTGAAGCACTCACCCAAGAGACCAGCCAGAACACAGGCACTGCAGTGGAAGGGTTAGTGAGCAGGATGCTCAGACACTCATTTCCAGCTTGGGGTGGCCACAGCTGACTGCAGTTACACCTGGCCATGGGATGTGCACTTCTCCATAAGAAAGTTGTGGATACTGAAAAGTTAATGAAGGCATTTTCCAGCTCTGCAGGATGTTTGCTGTTCCTTTCTGCTGTGCTGATGCACATGACTGTGTATCTTGTGCAAGCAGTCACTGGACACACAAACCAGGATGTGAATGTTCAAAGTCATTGTATTATTAAATGAGGAATCATATCTAATTTAATTAAGGGATAAATATACTCTTACAAGTAAGCAAATGTCATCAGGCAATATCAGTTATACTTGCATATCTTTCCAGTCATCAGAGTGTTGTAAAAACCTTCTCATTTATGGACAGTATGTTTCTCTGAAAGAGGAAAAGAAGGTTTTTTCAGGTGATGCATAAAGCAAGAGTTCAAACAACTTGACCGAAGAGTATCAGCAAGTAAACTAAAAATGTATCCTATCAATAAAATCCAAATGGGAATATGTCATAAGGGTAGTGTTTTTGCAGTTGGGTTGCAGGAATTTAATAGGCAAGGAGTTGAAAATTATGACCAAGACAGCTGGGTCTTGGCTTCATGCCTGCTTTGCAGTCTGCATAAAAAATTTGGAAATTATCTTGGAGCTTCACACAGTTATCAGTTCTGACGTGTCCTAATGACTGAAAGTAAGATGTTTCAAAGAAACAAGTTGATGATGATCCAAGTCTTCATAACATGCATGTGTTTGCCTTCTCATGGTATTATTATCACATAGTCTAAATTTAGACAACCTCAGACATTACAAAAATCAATGTTTGCATTGCAATTATAAAATTTCTTACTTCTAAAATCCAAAGATTGCAGAACAACTATTTCAGAGAGCAAACAACAGAATATTTAGAAGAAGGAAGCAAATATTTTGTTAAAATAATTTTTGGGAAAAGCTTTCAAGGCTTTTGAAAAAGGCACAGTCCTTCTTTATGACCATGTGGAGCTTAAAGGGTCATTGAGCAAGTTCTACCATCACTACATACAGACAATAAACTGTGGGAACTCACAAAATCCCAGGCAAGGAGATTCCCCTTACTTCGGAAATCTGTAGATTTTAGACATATTTTTTCATAGCACTTTGTGATATCATGTATCACAGTACTTTGTGCCATCACTTACATGGGTGAAGCAAAGACTGGCAGCAATCCGACAGCTCACTTTGAACTGAACAACCACGTGAGATGCTGACACAGAAAATCACCCTTTGATTTCTCAAGAGTTAAATTGCATCTTCAAACCAAGTCAAGCTCCATTTGGAGTAAGCTATGGTGTCTTTCTAGTGCATTTCTGCCACTGGTTATTCTTTCTTTTTTGTTTCTTCAGATAAGAAATGTCTGCATCCTAGCTGCTAATGAAAGAAGAGCATAATTCTGAAATGCTTAGTCACTTTTAAACTTTTTTTCTGATTCTGGGAAGAAGTGACAGAATCCTGTAGTTAACATGATTCAAAAGACATGGGGGAGGAGAAGGTGGAGAAAGATTATATAAAATATATTTATATTGCTTCTACAACTGAATTGTTTTCAGTATAGTGTCACGCTCTCAGTGTGGGGGAATTCTGCATGTGTCATGATTCTACAGATGTTCCTGCACACTACATGCAGCTGCACTATTTGTCATGGGCAAATTTAATAGCAAGATGCTTGTTATGTGTTCCCTCTAATTTTAGTTCACAAAAACATGGAGGGGAAAACCCCCACTACCTGATAGCTTGCTTGCTTCCTTCTTTATATAGCCTTGTAAAATACTTTAAAACAAATATTGGGAACACCCATCTTTTGTACTAAATTCTGTAACACCTGCAATTACGGCTCTATTCCCTTTGCTAGGATGATCTTGTTCTTTCTAATGTTTATAATGCTAATTAAGTAATTTTAAGTACCTGAAGAGGTCATATTTCTAACAGCAGGGGTTCTTCAAGAGCTTGATCCTTCAAAAGGGGGAATAATTTCTGCTAAGTCCTGAGTCTGCTCTGTTCTCAGTGACTTGCAGGTGAAATTCAGAAGCATTCCATACAGCAGCACATCAGAGCCAAGTGCTGTCAGTAATTTTACAGAGTCAAACTCAGAGGAGCTTTCATATTCTTATAATTTTAAAATCCTGGATCCCTCCTCTAGGTATTCTCTGTCCTGAACTTTTTTGGTCCATGGGCAGTGTGTTGAGGGAACCACACCCTTGGGTTCCAGCTTCTTGCAGGAAGTAGAACAAGATTTTTCAAGTAGAAAAGGGAAGAAAAAAAGAAATAAAGGGGTGGGGGGATGGATGGGAGAGTGCCTTCACTTGGAAAGCCTGTAAGATGCTGAAACATGGGCTGTCTAGTTAGTGGCAAGGGATGTAACTGAAGAACTGGCAGTGCAAGGAGAAATTTGGACTTCAGAGAACAAAACTGACAGCTGAAGTAGAAGCACATCCAACTACACCAAACAGGACAAAACTCAAAAAGAGTTCTGTTGCTTCTCAAAAGCTACAGAAGGTGTTAAGAGTGTTACACTACCAGTAAGTGTATGAACAAAAAATAGATGTTATAAATGAAAAATTCAAATTTAATTACTGCACCTCCTACAGTACAAGAAAAACATTAACCTACTCCAGTGGAGGCTATAGCAGGAAACCTGTGAAGGAGAGGCTGAGGGCACTGTGGTTCTTCAGCCTTAAAAAGGCCAAGAGGGCAGGGGGATCTCCTGCTGTCTGGAAATGCTTCACAAGAGGCTACAAAGAAGACAGAGACAGGTTTTTCTTAGATGTGGATATGGACAGAAAAGAGGCAACCTGCAGAAGTCAAGAGAAAGTCTGACCAGGGATTAGGAAAAATCATTTACCATGAGGGTGGTGAAACATTGGCAGAAGATCCCTGGAAGGCTGTGACTCCCTCATCTCCAGATGACGAGGTCTGTGTGGCCTCTTCTGGAGAGTAATGACATTTAACAGATCACCCAGATATTAATATCTATTCTTGTAACATAAAAAGATATATATTTACATGTACAGCTGAAACTCTGAGTGCTTTTAAAACATAAAAGAAAAGATGGATCACCAGGGTGGTTTTTTGCGATTGCAAAATCACATTTTCAAAATAAATGTACCATTTATGTACAATTTTATGGGAGGTGGCTTAAAGCACCTTAAATTTTGTACATGGTGAAAACTGCATATATGTAAAATACAAAGTCATCTATCAAATTGATGGAAAAGTTCTTGTTTGTAGGAAGCTGATCAGATAATTTTGGAAATGTATAACAAGTGCTTCTGTTATTAAAGGTGTGCATCTGTGAACACAGTCTGCCAAAAAAAACCCCTGAATACTGAGTCTTTTCAGAAGAATGCTGACAAACAGCATTGAACTATTTAATAGAGACATGAAGATATTAGTTTCCAGTCTTCAGATGATTACTTAGATGAAAAGGTGAACAGGTGTGACTATGACGTCTCTCATTCTGTTTCTAATCAATCTCAAATCATATGTATGAGATCTAGTTTTGTGTAGAGACCCAACTTCAGAAATTGTTGTGAACGACCTCATGTAAAACCTGCCTGCTAGTGCCTGTCTGTGTGTCTGTATGTCTGCTGTATCTTAGATTCATGCATGTTTCTTAATTATCCTATACCTTTATCAGGTTACACTATGGTCTCCTGCAGCTACAGGAATTTTTTACTTAGCACTACAAACTATAGCTCTCAGTTTAATAATCACAGTATTCCTGCTGATTGGGAAAATTATATTGGCAATGAAAATCAAATACTTTTTGTTAGCTGGCCTCCTGATGGCAATGAAGAATTACAAGTCAATCAGACTTTGAATTACTCTAATTCAAGAGAAGTTAGGAAAGTGTGAATGTTTCCAAGATCTGCTGCTCAGTCATGACTCTGCAGTCATAGCAGGTTTGCAAATCCTTGCTCTGCATTTCACAGACTACTCAAAGTGACTTTATAGCCCAATAAATGTGATTTTGCCATTATTGGTAAAAAGCAACAGGGTTTATATTGAGGCGACAGTGTAGGGACTCAGCAATGTTCTGGCTTTTTCTGGGCCTACATAGATTTTAACATGGTTTAGCTGTGATAGCAATTGTCCAGCTGTGAGGCACTCTTGACTAGATTTGTTTCAGTTTAACTCTAGTTTAGGATAATAACAAATGGTTATTCATTGTGAACTGAACTGCCTACAATTCTAGAGTCAGCTGTGGGGAAGAGTGCAGACACATTTGACACAAATCACCATTTAATCATAGTTAGATTATAGTGTTAAGAAAACATAAAACTAAATCTGAGCAGACACCAGGCTCAGAAGAAAGACATCCTTCTCCCTTGAGTATCACACAAATCCTGGTGATAATTCATCGTAATACTTCCCCATTTCTTTTGAGGAATACCAATATTAAAATCCAAAGGAGAACTGGGGGAGTAAGTGCAACATCATACAAGAGGGAATTTTTAGTGTAGCAACTCTATTTTTAATGCAGTCTTCCTATACTCCTATATATTAAGTAATTTTGACTATTGGATTGTTAAAAACATTAACTGGACTAACAATAAATTTTTAGATTAGTTTATATTCTTTTGCCAGTACATTTTTGCCACACAGAAGAGTTAGAGTGTAATAGCACATCATAACATCACCAACCTGGAAGCTGAAACAAGCACTATAAAGATCCCTGAAGCTCACAAGCACTTTTGGCCAGTTGCAGTCAATGCTGCTGTGCTCTATTTTCTCATGGACAAGCTGAATAAAATCAATCCAGTGAATTAGCTCTCACTGAAGGTTACCACTCAGGAAGAGGTCAGTGTGTTTGCGTGCTGCTGTTTTAATCAGTGCTGCCACTAGTGCTACCACTGGCTTACCACTTTCCCTCTGGTCACAGGCTTTTACTGCTGATTTCGCAAGGCAGTGCAGCGAGCAAAACACTCTGAGAACATGAGGCTGAGTGTAAAGAACCCAAATGCCTGTGTAACACTCTCAACTGTCATTTACCTTGGTCGCTTTGAAAGGGTAAAGCTCACTTTCACAGCCCAGTTAGCTCTCCCAGTAGAGCACAAACCCTGCACGAGCTCCCATTCACCACTCTGTGTATGTACACCTGTTTGTGTGGCCAGGCAGCCCACAGAGCAGTCCTTTGCCTTAAGGTTTTCAGCTCTCCCTTGCCTGCCTTCCCAGTTCAGCACGGCACAAGGGAACATGGACAAGTTTGTGTAGTTCTGATTGGGTCCCCTTGCTGTAGCTTGAGCTGTTCGTGCTGCCAGCTCGCTCTGCCAGGCCCCTGGAACACTCCCTCACCAGGGAAGAACATCAGTCTGAAATGCTTCCTACAAACTGCATTTGCTCTGAACCAGTTCAGGCTGCTTTCTTGTCAAGGACAGAGAAGTGTGACGGTTTCACAAATATTATTGTGGCTGGGGGGCACCTCTGCAGGGACAGCAAATTTTCTCACTCTCTACTTTCCATCTTCATCTCCAACACTGGGAAATGCATCAGCTTTCAAAGTAGCTCTTCATGTCCTGAGGGCTGCTGCTGCCACATGTATATATTCCCCCTAGAACGAGCTGAATGGGAAGAGTGTTGTATAACGATCTCTCATTTAGCTTAAAGTGTCATCTTTTCCTTCACTGCACTTTGTCTGTCAGAAGTGTGCTGAGTCTTGTGCAGCTGCATTCTCGCTCTTATTCGGCACAGATCTCTTCTAAGTTCTGCACCCATACCAAGAGTTTCCTTCTTGCCTTTGAAAAGAGTGACAAACGGGTACAGAGCAGAGGAGCCCAAAGCCTACATGCATATGAACCAGGACTAGGATGAAAATATTAACCTGCAAAAAGAGATTTCTTTGGCTTCTAGTGCATATGATCTGAGCTGGAAAATAAAATTCCAAATGGAGAAGAAAAAGGGAAGACAGAAATTCAGATTCAGATATTCAGATGCTGACCCTACTTATTTTCAGAGCCCAGAATATCTACTATACTGAAACATAAATCAGCCAGCCAGTGAATGCTTGCCCAGTATCCTCAAGGTTATCTAGAGGTCAGCTACAAGCATCTTGCATGAGGACATGTGCAATGACTGACTTCAGCAAGGTGACAAAGACCTTCTCTGGTCGAGGCTGGGATGCTCAGAATGCTCACCACCACATGGCAGGGCCCCGCCTTTCTCACTGAATTATGTAAGCAAAATACAGTTCTGCTCAGAAAAAACACACTCTATTAATTATTTAAAAATTAACTGGGGTTAAACCAGTTGCCATTGTCAGGCATGCTAACCTTTAGAGCACATACAGCATTAAATCATGGATATCTATAGGGAGTTCCCTTGGATCATTTGATCAAATTATGCTCTTAAAAGTACACTTCAAAAATGTCATCCCCGTGTAGGAGGAAAAGAAAGAAAATAAGGCAATGAAATTAATGGAAATTTGGAGAAATGAAATGTTGTCTCATGTATTTTGACAATGTAGGCATCAGTAGGTTTGCCAGACAGATCAGCTTCAGATTTGACTTGAGCAAATTAAGCTAGTCTAAAGCACAAGCTACTTGCTAATAATTTTCTTGGCTTTTTCCTCTTGAACCATTTTACATTTTAAAAGCATTGGCCATGCATCTCCCATGTTTGAGGTCATTCTCCAGCCTCTGGGAAGAAAGCTGACAGCTGACAGGGCAGCCAATTTCTGGTCACAGAAGTGTTTTAAGTAACAAGGTACACAGGCAGCAAGAGCAAAGGGGGAAAAGATGTGAAGTTGAAGAAATGAGAGACTGCTAAAACAATAGGGTATACACAGCAAGAGGAAAGAGCAGTGAAATACCTGAAGGGCTCTGACAGATAAATCCCACTGCACCAATTGTTTGTTACCCTGCTTTGCAAACAGCACACTGTAGGCACCCTTCCTTTGCAGAGATCTGCTGCTGCACATTTCTTTCAACAATAAGATGTCAGGGAAAACTGGGCATAGCTCAGGGATCCATAATAATACCAAAAAAGAGAGAAATGATACCCAAGAAAAAGTGATGCCGGTGAAAATCAATTGCTCATCACCACCAAAGCAATGCCCAGTCTGAGCTTGAGCTGCAGCCCCCAGCCAACTTCCATCTCTATTTTATACAGAGAGCATGATGCCATATGGCAGGGAATATCCCTTTGGTCACTTGGGGTCAACTGCCCCAGCTGTTGTCTTCTCAACTTTTTGTGCACCTTCAGCCCCATCGGTGGTGGAACAGTGTGAGGAGCAGAAAAGGCCTTGAATCTGTGTGAGCACTGCTCAGCAATAATTAAAACATCTCCAGATTATCAACACTGTTTCCAGCACAAATCCACAACACAGCCCCACACCAGCTGCTATGAAGAAAATTAACCCAGAAAATCTACCCCAGTCAAAACTAGCACAATCTTAAACTGAGTTTACTGGGCTGTAAGACATTTGGTGGTGTCAGGATTTTTATTTGTGAATGTGATAAATCTGGCTGAAGCCTAAGAAACATTTTTACAGATTGCTTTAAAACAGTCTTATACTTTACTACTGTCTACCCTCACATACATGCTATGATTTTATTTTCCATTATTATGATGATGTATTACAACACCAAGTAATAAAGACTGTAGTGAATTCAGATTGGAGAATATAAACATCAGTCCTCTTGTTTGATTTTTCTAAATCTTCTTCTGACCTAAGCACATATCCTCAGTCTGGTCATAATCCACACCTTGACCATATGGTCCTCTACAAGAAAACAAAATAATTCTAGGCAATTAAGACACTTGCCCATATCCATTTCATCTGCTACATCTTTGGAGGTACAAACAAAACACTGGATGGGAAGATGTGCTAATGCTGATAGTGCTTTAGATCACTTGATAATCTTTTTCCTGTGATAGTTATTACTGAATGGAAATCAAATGTATGCATGTTAGGACCAGTAACAGATGGCACTTCTGTTCTGTGAGGAAGAAATAGGGGCAAAGGGGCAGCAAAGTTGAACCTCCCCCCTTCCCTGTCTTACCAGGATTCATTGTGTTGCCCTCCTGTTACAGTTGGCTGTGACTCTTTCTTGTTATAAAGAGATGTCAGAAGTTAGAGAGAGACAGACGATAACCTTAAATCCTTTACTGCATTTTACCAGGATTCTGAAAAATAAAAAATAAAAAAATAAAAGCCAGCTGAGGGAGTTGGAAAATGTCAGTGAGGCATTACACAAAGAACTTGATACATTTGTTGACCTTTCTTCTTACTCCACCCTTCTCCTCTAAGATGGATTTAGTAGTAGTGAGTGCTTAGTGCTATAAGTGCTTTCTTAAAAATAATTTAGATGCTATTGGCTGTCTGCCTGCACTTGGAAGACATAGCTGTTTCAATGAGCCCCTGCTGAAACGGAAGAAAAGGGGTTTATTGAAATGCCTCCAAAAACGCACCAAAATTTCATTTTTCCCCTTGCCTGCTGAAACCCATCTTGTTCTTGCTTTTACAGTCTTTTGTTTTATTTTTTTAATTGTACCATTGTATCCAGGGTCTTTTCATTCTTCTCCGCTATTTTACGAATGGCGTGTGTGGTATTAAGAGCTGAAGGCAGAGATGAGAGGAGAAGTGTTTTGAATTGACTAATTTGCAGGCAAGAAATAAAGCTCTTGTAAGGTGGTCCCAGGGGTATCTTTGCCATGAACACTATTTGAAATGACATGTAATCTGGTACATTTCAAAGGCAAAACATTTCCTATTCTAAAGTATCTTCCTGAGCCAGGGTTGGTTTACCTGTTTCCAGAGAATAATAAACTCCACCGAGGCCAAGGAATCTCCCTCTCTCCCCTCTCAAAATTCCTGTTCGTTTTCAAAGGGGCAATTGCAGCCAACAGTTTATTTCTGTCCTATCCTTTGCTGCTCTAATGGCTCAGAGCTCGCTACTAATACATAGCTGAATGCACCTCTGGATTAAATACCAAGCAACAGAACCCCGCACATCCCTGTACAACACAATAAATAATGGCGTGGAGCTCTCTTGTTGTTTCTTACAACGGTGGAAAATTTAGGTCTTGTGCAGACTTTTAAAATTTTAAGCATTTCAGCATATAACTTTGATCTGGCAATTTCTTAATAAAAACTGTTCCTCTTCTAGAAAAATCTGAGTTCAACTGACCTTGGAACATTGTATTAATACTCCTTCTCAGCACAATTCAGTGTCTCTAGCCTTGCTGACATACTAAAAGTCTTACACACAAAAATCCACATTAATTAGTTAAGGCAGAAATTTCAGAAAAAAATTTCTTTATGTTTAGAATTTTGTCCATACTTTGGTGAAGGCTTAGGTGGTCTTATAAATTGACACACTTAACCACCATCTGTAAACATATTCATATACTCTAAGGAATGTTTCTATATGTGTATGATTTAAGCTTACTCTATCCCGAATCGTTTTAAAAGATTTTTAAATGTTTCTGAAGAGGAAGCTGGCCACAAATAAACCCCAAAGCTTTTGAGAAAATAAACACTGATAAATATTACAAATAAGTTCTATTAATTTCACAGCTGTTCTAAAGCTTTTAGTTACCGAAAAACAAACTCATGCTTTGTGAACATTCTGAACTTAGACCACCGTTTTGACGTTTACTTGACTTTAACTCTCCATGAAGAGAAATCAGGGTACAGAGTGTCTACAATAATGACCCTACATTTTTATATTTTTAAATTTATATTATATTTATTTTTAAAAATAAAAAAAACTTCAGTTACATTTATTTTTAAAATCCACTTGCTTGTGCTCAAATGTACAGGCTCCACATATTATTTTTTCAATTGTGGACAATGTTAAATAAATTATGTTACTTGAAGAGAGATACTGAAGGTTCCTGGATAGAACAAGCAAAAGAAATGGATTTGAAATGTCCAGAAAGGAGAAATTTCTAAAGGCATGAAAAGTGACAAGTTCTCTCCTCAACCTACTATTTATGTGAGGCAGCAGAATGCCCAGGATGACTTGTGCTGTCAGTTTGCATCACCAGTCTCAGACCTTTGATTTTGTACTGTGAGTGACCCTAACATGTTTTGCATTTGGATCTCTACCAAATAGAAGTCATGACAAAATACTATGCCCCACAGACAGGTCTTACACCTTGCTGTTTTTCACGAGGTTCTGTCCACTGTAATTCTTCATTTATGGGAACTTAGCCCAAATGTAACTTGGAACTAAACGTGCTCAGTGTTCACAAAAACTTCCAAAGAAGGCAGTGCTGTTCCCCAGTAGTGTTTATCTCCTGGACTCCTCCCCTTATCAATCCTGAACTATTAGATCAGTCTGGACTAAATACTAAAAACCATGAGAAAACATAACACTTCCCATGAAATAAAAGAACTTTCTGCAAGTTAGTTAGCAGTACCACTGGTCCTAGAAATTCTACCACAACCAGAGAAATAAACCAGGCCTTTCCACGACTGCTGAGTGCTGTCACACGTTAACACACCGATGGCATTACACCTCCAGCACTCAGGGTCTGAGCAAAGTTTCAGGGCTTGGCTCAGGCAGCTGCCTGGGGAACACACTCTGCTTTCTGAAATCAGAGCTAGCTGCTTGCTCTGCTGTATCTGCACAAGTATACCTGAGCAACAGATTTAACCCCACTGAAAATTTGCTAACCCTCCTCTGACCCAACTACTTCCTAATACCAGCATAAAGACTTCTATTAAACCTCTTCCATTGCCTGTGTGTAATGTCACCTTCAGTGAGACATTAATTTATATTGTTTTCTTTAGCTAAATTTCTAACATATCCACTTCAGTGTGCACTGAAATATTCATATAGGCAATATGTAGGGAAGCCATCAGCAAGAATCAATTGTTTCATTCTGGGATGCTTTTCAGACACAAGAGCATTTTGCTAATACAGAATACCTAGCTAGAAAGCAGCACAATATCCTAGCTCAGCTGATTGATTGAAATTGTATTTTTGAGGGCTGTTTTTTTTTCCTTTGGTGACTCATGTGAGGTGGTGCCATGTTAACACTATGTGTAGAACACATGCTTGTTTGAACACTTCATTATTTGGCTCAAAGTAGTACAGTATATTGTTCTGTTTAGGGAACAAGTTTGAATTTACCATTGACTCAGGAGAACTTCACAATGTATCGCTGGGTCAAGGACAGGAAGCTGCAGCAGAAATAGCTGTGGAAAAGGCATCAAAAGAAGGCCACTGGGTTATACTTCAAGTAAGTCAAAGCTCTTCATTACATCAGTGCTGCACTGCGGTGCTAAAAACTGAAGCGTTTCAAAATAACATGTGCCTAGATGAAAGAGTACTAAATAGTGATTTAAAACTTCCTTTGTCTTTGCCACAAGGGAAGCACACAACTTCATCTCTGTATGTGAGATCGCTGAATAGCACATAAAATATGAATTGCAACTATCTTGCATGTAGGGAGTCAACTCACATATTTTCCCAAGCACATGATATCTGATTTACTAATTTATTATCCATTAAAAAAAATCCTTTAGTAAATAAATGTGTAGCAAAAAGAATTGTTATGCTGTATAATCAGATGAATAGATACAAACAGGGAAGATTGCTGTCATTATGCAGTGTATTGTGCTAAACAGATGCACACATTTTTTTTCAAATATTGTGCAATATCAAACTGCTTCCTTATGTCTGGGTTTTTCTTGTATCAATAAAATGTTTGAAATTTCAAATCAATAGCTCACTGGGAGGCCTATTTTTTCCTCCCTTCTCCCCCCTCTCCCTCCTTATCTCTGAATATTTATTTTGTAGTAAAGTGGTTGGACACATTAGAGAAATTACTGAAGAAAACCAGGGAAGGAAGTCAGCAGGGCGATTGGTTTTGAGTGTGGGGAACCTGCTCCTTTCCCTACAGCACATCTCATTCCAGAGTGGATTTAGGAAATCTCCCATTAAAATAACTGATAAGCCACTACCTGTAACACTGCCTGATCACCGTGCTGCACTGGATAAATTTGACCAGGCAAGCCAGAAATAAAACTTTAAAAATGTGAGTATTGAACTCTTCATTTTAAAGCCACTTGAAGTCACTAAAAGCCTTTACAGGATATGCAATAGCAAAGCAGAATTAATTTAATTTCTTAAAGATTTGTTCACATATCATAGAGCGACTGCACATCTATCACCAAAAAAGAAAAAAAAATCAAACAAGAAACTACTTCTTTCAATTTTAAAGCATCACATACAGTTTCTAACCAAGTACCTGTCTGTCTGCATGGGAAATGAAGAATTTGCAGTCACTACGGGTAATTACTGTAGTACAGAACAAGAATTTATTTTGGTTTAATTTAGCTTAGTTTGGTTTATCTTGAGATGCACAACCATGTGGTTTTGTGTCTCTGGAATATCTTTTACATATTCTGAGCATGCAGTGCACTAGAATTAGGTCTTCAGCTGAGGTAAATCAGTGAGATTCACTACACCAATTTATATTCCTATGTGTTTGGTCAAAAACATTTGGATCAAACATCAGAGGCAAGCATGGCTCGGCTGCTAGGTTATCATATTTTCCTCTGTCCTTTTCATTTTCTGTTTTGGAAGGCTTTTAATGAAAACAATTTTTCTTACTGACTCTTAAAAGATATTTACAAACACAGGTGTATATAGGTAGTAGTTGTAAGCTATGATCACAGATATGGTCAAAGAAATCAAGTATCTCTTTAGGACATAAATCTGTACTAAAGAAAGAGCATCCAGCATCCACCCGAATGCTAAAAAAACTCCGCAATTACAAAACAAAAACCAAACAAAAACCCAAACAAATTGCTTTTTCGGCACTATATTCTATAAAACCTCTGTAAAAATTACAAAGGCTTTTCTTCTTTTTCTCTTGTATAGAATAACCACTTCCAGCAGTAAAAAAGGGAAAAATCGCCAGCCACCCGCGCGGCGAAGGGAATGTCACCCAAAGTGCTGACAGACAGACGCACAAAGAAACCCGTGGCTGCAGGCACAGCCTCGGCCCGTTCGGCACCAACTTCTGCCGGGGCCGTGGCTGCGCCGGGCCCGCTGCGGCCCCGGCCCCTCCATCCCCGCGGCGCCGCCTTCCCCGCGCCCGCCCAGCTGCGCTCGGGGAGCCGGGCCGGGCCGGGCCGCACCTCCCGGGCCGGCGGCTCTGCCGGGAGCCCGTCACCGGCTCGCCGCCCTGCGGCAGCCCGGCCCCGCGGGGCCCGCCTGGCGCCCGGGGCAGCGCCCGTGCCCCGGCCCGCCCTCCCCCTGCCCGCGGCGGCCTGGGCCGGGCAGCGGCGGCGCGTTCCCGGAGCCAGAGCGCCCCCTGCCGGCGGCTGCCCGCGGGCCGGGCCGAGGCGCGGGCGGGCTCGGGGGGGCTCGGCCGGGCCCGGACCCGCCGCGGGAGTCCCACGGGGAGCGCCTTTGACCCCGGGCAGCGCTGCGCGGCTGGGACGGCGGCCTCGGCCTCCAGGGGAGCTTTCCCTCTCGCAGACGCTCGTGGGGACGCTGGAGTGGGGCCATACGGGACTCGCCACGCAGGGCCGCACTCCCAGCAGCCGCTGCCAACAGCACTGGCGGGCAGAGCGTGTAACCCGCCCCCCACCCGGAGCCTCCCGCCCGGGCGCCTGTGTCAGCCCGGTCATTACCAATGCAGGAGCCAGCGCGGCCGGAGCGGTGTCAGCTGCATCCTGCACTTTCCTCTGCAGTTTCCACCAGGAGGGCAGGGATGTGACATGGGCAGGAGCCGGAGGTCACAGACCTGCTGGGCTGAGGCGACTCGGCCGACAGCAACCCCGGGCGCCAGCCCGAGCTGGGGTTTGTGCCCGGGGAAAAGCGCACACGGCCTTGAACGGGTCCGCTCCATTAACCCGTTTAAAATGGCCACAAGCATACTGCTCTTCCTGAGGAATTACACCTTAAACAGACTTGGCTGTTTAATAAACCAGCCCTGGTCCCCTGCAGCGGTGACCTCTGATCCCGTAGCAATGCAAAGATTTCTTGTAGCGCCGTGCCCGCGCTGCTGCGGCCGAGCGGCGATAATGACCAATGGTCCAGGTGCGGAAACTACTTCAGCGAGAGACAGGTGGAAAAGTCCTCTCCCACATCTGTGGGGCATTTGGTGATTATCTCTCTGCCTGTGGCAGTGGCCATGGCTGGGGGGCCGAGGGCTCCTCACTGAACCCGGCATTTGTCAGATGGTGATGGGAGCAGGTAGCAAAAAGCTCCTTCCCAACCCGTGCAAGCCGAGCGCGGCGGAGACGGGCGGTCACAGCCCTCGTCCTCACCTGCGAGCACGTTTGCCATCTCACCTCCTCCTCCTCCCCCGCAGCCCTGAGCAAGGCAGAAAGCTCCGAGCGCCACCGGCGGGGGCTTCACAGCCGCGCTGCTGTCCCTGGAAGGAGGCAGGGCAGGGAGGGCAGGCAGGGCAGGGAGGGAGGGAGGGCAGGCAGGGCAGGGCAGGGCAGGCAGGGCAGGGCAGGGAGGGCAGGCAGGGCAGGGCAGGGCGGGCAGGCAGGGCAGGGCAGGGAGGGCAGGCAGGGAGGGCAGGCAGGGCGGGCAGGGAGGGCAGGGCGGGCAGGGCGGGCAGGGCAGGCAGGCAGGCAGGGCAGGCAGGAGCGCTCCGGGCCCGCTCGGCCGCAGCCCCAGCCCGGGCTCCCCGCCGCCCCCGCCGCCCCTCACCTGCAGCGCCCGCCGCGCTCCGGCCCCGCTCCGGGAGCTCCCGCTGCGGCACGAGGACGGGCATCCGAGGAGACAAGGGGAACAAAAGGACGAGATCAGAAAAAGGAATAAAAGAAGGAAATGTAGCGAGCACTAAAAACAAGAGGAGGAATTTTCCCCGTGGGGAAGAGAGGGAAGCGCCACTTACATGAGGTTTTCTTTCCCTCTGCAATTTCTGCAGAAATTCTGACAATGCACGTGCTCGTTTTCCCTTTCCCAGCCCACACAAACCTGTTGTTGTTTTACTTTCATTATTTCACTTTAATGTATTAGAAATGCTGAATCATAAAACAGGGGTTAGTGAAAATGGTATTTATCTTACAGAAATAAGCCCCACATGATTTTAAAGATCCCCACACTACTGCTGTTATTATTATTATTATCATCATCATGCATCTTGGCAGGTTGAAAGGTATCTCAGAACAGTAAGAATTCAGCAGTAATTTAACATCCCACAGCAGTACTTTAAAAGCTTCAAATAGCATTTTGAATTTTAAGTCAGTACAAGTGTAAATAAATGGATGCACTCCCACATGTCTGTTGTTTTTAAACTTGTGGTGATACTAAAATATTTGCCTAACAGCTTTGAGTTGTAGCAGAATTTCAGCTCATATATACACATGTGTGTGATATTAAATTAAACCATTTGTCATTCTTTTTCCATAAAAGATACAATTTGGCTCTCAGCAAACCATTTGAAATAGAAATTATGATGATGATACCACAGCTCCATTTTATTTTATGAGACTGTATTGATTTTCAAATAGACAATACATGTATTTTTGTAATGTCTAAAAGAAGATATTCTGCCTTTTTATTTTACAGTCCTTATGCTATTACTTTCATTTCAATAAAGGATGGCATTTTTCAGAGATGCTACCATAAATTGCTTCATTTAATAAGTTGCTACACAGAATAATAATGTTACACCAGAGAGCAGCAATTCATAATTTGGAAGAAATAACATTTTTCTTTTAAAAATATTATTGTCTTTTTATTTTTAAATTAAAATTATCTTTCAGCTGTTTTCTTTCAGAAGGATAATCTGATTATTAAAAAATTTCTCTTTTTTTCTTGCAAGCATTGGAACTTGGGTGTGACTTAATGGGGCTAATTAAAATGGGGAACAAATTAGATTAATTTCCACAGATATAATAGTGATATAAAAGTCTCGTTCTCAACAATGGCTCCATAATAGAACTATTTCATTTATGCCTAAGCAGGTTCCTTATTCTGTCTAGTGAGGATTGCCAGCAGTGTCTTAGTGACAAGGTTTTTATTATTTTTTTGACAGTTTGATAGGAAGTCAGTGCTTGCTTCAGGGTTTGCAGTCTCTTCAAACCTGGATTATAAAGGCTACCATAAAAATATGGATAAAATACTGCCTCCCCAAAGTGCCATATGTTATGGCCTGCACCCCAATGTGGAGACTGCTTTTGTGATACCTGCAGACAACATGCTCCATCTGCTATTAGAGCTGCAATTCAAATACTCAGTCACTAAGGAGTGACTGGGGAAGGAGTCTCCTAAGCTGTGCAAGACAAGGTCAGTCAAAACATAGAGCAGGCTTCAAATTTGTCACGAGACAGTTTTTGCCTGTGTCTATGGGTTTATTTGGGTTTTTTTTCCTCCTACAGAACTGATTTCAATATAATTAGATATTTTCCTACCTGGTTTTTTGCAGGGATTAAATCTGAAATTTGCAGTGAGGGATCTCTAGTATACATGAGACATAAATATATGCATTATTTTGCATCACAGAGCAAAAAAGATCTTGCTGGAATGTTACAATATATTAATAGCATTGTGCCATTTAGGATCCTTTGTCAGGTTGAAAAATGCCATTATTTCCAAGCTATAAGGCAGAATTTGCTTTTCTTCCTAACAGCATGGATGTGCACAGGTTTTCCTCTCTCTCCATTTCACAGGATAAATCCTCCATATCCTTCATACTATGACATGAAGGCACAGAAATGCTTTCACTGCATGGAGTTAAGATACACAAAGTTTATATTAGCTTTACATTTATACAATTTTTATAATTTCCTTTACATTTATGCAGTTGTGGGTACAAGAGACAGTTGCCTCATGCAACATGGTATCTCTTGAGGATGAAAGCAGAGCTAGACAACATAAAGAAAAAATCTTTCAGAAGAAAGGAACATCAGATATTTTACTCAAACACCAGCAGAATGATACTCACATAAACTGATTTGTTTTCCAGAATATGAAAGACTGGATCCATTCATAGATGAGGTAAGGCATTCTCTTCAAGAACTTAACTTAGGTCTGAAGATATGTGTGCTTTGCTTTACTAATCTTAGGGGATGCATGGCTTTAAATAGCATCAGTGTAAATGCCAGTAACAGGCAGTTGTGACACTTTGGGAGCTTATTTCTCATTTCATTTATTTTAAAACTGGGCTTTCACAAGCTCCCTACTCCAAACATGTAACTCATCTCCATATATCAAATTCTTGTAATTTGTGTGGAAAAAAACAATAGCATTAAACAGCTCAGGACACTGAAATCCTCTCTCTGCATAAAAGGAAGCAAAATGCAAGGTCTCTTATTCTGGTCTGATTCCTGTTTCAGTGCAGACATAGAAGTAAAGCTGGTACATTTTTCTCCTCTGCCATTGCAGAAATCTGCTGCTTGTTATAACTGCAAGGAGATCTAGTTGCTTGTTATGTATTTGTTCACTTGTGTTTTAGGCTGTCCATAGGAGAGAAGGGAGGTAGCTGTTGGATGCCTCAACAAACCTGTATAGATCCCTGCTGGAAAAGGCACACAGTTAAATGATCAACACCTTCAAAGCCACCAGGATGTGGCATTTGCCCATCATTAGGAGATGGCCATTAACTGCAGGTGAAGGTGCAGCATCAGCAGCACCCAAATTCTGGTCTCACTCTGCATCTGGTGGGCGCAGTGAAGAGAGGGGGAAAGGACGTGGGGAACTCATCACACATCTTCAGCAGTTTTTGGTAATAATGTCTCTCAGCACCAACAAAGTGCTGAATAGCAACATGTAATGTTCCTAATCATAGAAGGCCAAATTTTCACAATGTCTAGCAATCTCAAACAGCAATGTACCTGCTGCACTAACATGTAATATATCTTCAATCGCATAACTGGGCAGCCAATAGCTTCTTAGGCATTGCTAGCAATTTACACAGACAATCGTGGTAAATCCATGCAGAGCTGTAGTTAATGCATACCACTCCAAAAGCAGGTACTGAAAATCTAATTCATAGAGCTAGTTTTTTTTGAGAGACCTCCTTTTTTTGCCACCTAAAATTACCTTCCTTTCGATCTTTAATTCAGAGTAACAAAACATGGGCACTCAAATAGCCATTAGTGCAAGCAAGCCAGTAGAATGGTAGCTTGATTGCATGTACAATTTTCTGTGGGATATCAGAAAGCAAGTTAGTAATTTGGCCCTTTATCATTTTCTCTCTGCACATATGCGTAGGTGGGTGCTTCCACGTGTATGTATATGAATTACTATATCATATAATTACTTAATGCAATTAGAGTGAAAACCCAGAACCTACACTCTTGTTTTTCTGACTGTTTCCCCTTTTTAAAAAATAAATTACTCACCCCAGTGGCAAGAGCCAAAATATTCTTTACACTTGACGATTTAGCTACCTTATGTGTTTTTCCTGGGGAAAAAAAAAGCCCTCTATCATTTATCATGTCATCTTATCACAGTCTCTTTGTGGGACGCAAATAGCACACTAATGTTTTCTTTTGTTAGAGTGAGTTGGCAATCTCCTCAGAGATGGAGCAACTACAGACAGCTCTTTTTTTTTTTGATAATCTTCCTGACACTTGGATGAGACTGGCTTATCCATCAACATACAGTTGCTCAGTGGTGAGTCGAATGCCAACAGTCATTCAGCATGGATGGCACTTCATGTCCATTATAAAAAAATAGAATTGAAACGAAAGAATTTTTTTGGCAAATATCTTACCTTCTTGTGTAACTCAGAATAGGTTTTTATCATAAACTGATATTACCAGTGTTATGAAAAGCAGAAAGAGCCTTGCATTTACCTTGCCAATTACTGCAGATTTTGAAAGATTTCTCTAAAATTTGCATTTCCACTTCTTCCTTGCTTGCTTGCTTTTTTCTCAAGTTGTGTGCACTGATCAAATACATTTGACAAATGCTGTAGCACTCAGTATCTGCTATGCAGAAGACCAAGCTTGGTTTCTAGTGTGTTTTGGGATCAGAATTTGTAACAATAAAAGGGCACTGCTCTGAGCTCAAGGGTGAAATGATCACCAGAAGAAGGAGCAATTAACAAAGTGGCTTCTGCTAAGAACAGAGAAAAGTTTCAGAGCTAGTAGTGGAGCCATGATGTTTCTGTTCATCTTAATTGAACACCCTAAGATGTTCAATTAAGATGTCCATCTATCTACTCACCATGACTGTTTTATAATACAAAAATGAAACTGAAAACAAAAAGTGAAAGCCATCCAAGGCTGGCAGATTATGCCCTTGCTTACATACACTCAATTCTCCACAGGGAACCTCCCGAGTGAGGCAAAGAGCCACTGGCTGGTGGAGCTAACCAGGACTCCAGAGCTGACCAAAGGACAGGAAAGCTCTGCCAAGCACAAAGACAGGTAGCGCTAGAAGGCAAAGCAAGCCCACACTTCTGAGATCAGTTCAGACTTCTGAGAGATCAAAAGTGGAAGAAGAAATCTTGTTCAGCAGAGGAAACATTGAGAAAAGCACCAGAGGTACATTGTGGTGAAGATCAATCAGAGCTTTACGGAATTAAATGCTCTTTTAGCTTTGCTTGATGGAAAACTAAACCACCATAGAGATACTGTGATGTCTGTGATAAATATATGTCCTGAAGACAGAAAGCGTTGCCTAGGGGATGTAACGCAGTAATGCTAAATTACAAGCTGTTTTCCTGAAGGACAACACAGCTGCTTTCTTTAAAAAAATATATGGGGGATTCAAGCCGGACCTTATATTCGTGTTTGGACAAAAGAGGGTAAAAGTACCCACTGATTATATAAAAGCTATCTTGCAGAACTAGTAGGATTTAAGGTGACAGATTATCTTTTACCATCAGGTGCAAAACGCAGTGAGTCACCGGGGAGCAAAATCATTGCTGTGGAGCAGTGCTGTGCAGCTGGCTCCAAGACAGCCTCCCTGCTGGAGCACAGCGTGCACAGGGAGGGACTGTGGAGCAGGTGACAGGGAGGCACCACAGAGGTTACACAGAGACAGCACTGGTGTAGTGGTCAGCTTAGCCTGGCTGTCAGTCCCTGGGCTCGGGGAGCTGAAATAAACCAACAGAGACTGAAAACAGCACTTGAATCGCTGTCATGTCTAAAACCCCATAGTAATTGTCAGTAGCAGGAGATGTAAACTTCCTCCAGGGAAGGACATTCTCCCTGTCGTGCATGCTGCAAAGCATGCAGTACTCAGTCATCATGATAGTTTTATCCTCCTGTTTCAAACCCCTCTGTCTCTTATATACCTACCTGACATGCTACCATCTGAGACATTTGAAAAAACTCCTTTGATTTCTAAGCAGCTGACATTTTAAAGAAAGGTGGGACAGAGTGAGGAGGCAAAGGGAAAGATCAGAATACGTGCACAGTTTAAGCATGTTGGGCTCAGCAAACGTGTCAGAAACAGCAAACACAAGTGATAAAATGACAGAGACTGTCAGATCACCTAACAATCTCAGATCTTCAGTTTATCTTCAGGATCATATTCTGTGTCTTTGAAATGAACACAAATTCTGTTAATGCTTCCCTTTGTAAGCTGGCCCTATATGTCACCTATTTCATGTTTCTGTGGAGGAGAAAGCACACAGCAGCTTGCTCACTGGCTTGGATACACTTCTTCTTGCCTCTAAGCCAGCAGTCTCCTCTCTCTGGCTTGGATACACTCAGCTATCCCCAGGGCAGGTGTGTCTAGTATTTCTTAACAGCAGCATTTTAGGAAGCAAGAAGCAATACCACAGACTGCTGAAAAACCCCTCAGCTAGAAAGGTGAGGATGTGATGCCAGAGATCTTAAATGGGGTAAAAAGGACAGAACCAAGCTTCTGCTTTCTTTTTCAGGCCCCAGGAATTCAACAGTTAGGGAAATAGAGTGAGGAGGAAAGAGAAAGATAGGAAACTTGTGTCACGGGTCATCCAGCTTTCTGAAAATCTGCAAAAGACCAACAGTGGCACACCTTAACAGAGGCAAAATTGTTTGGGTTCTGGGCTGTGACTGCATTGTCAGGCAATGGCTGGAGCAGGCTGAGGTGAGAGCAGCAGTGAATGAGGGCTTGAAAGGAGACATCACATGCAGAGGGCATGACGTGGAGGGGCATATAAGGAGCAGAGGATGTGGGGAGGGAGGGCAGGAAGGCACAAAATACAGGAGCTGCCAGAAGAGGGTTGTTCATTCCTTCTTTGGAAGATATTCATGATACACAGATACAGGCTTAGAAACTATTCCATGAAAACTCAGGGTTATGGCACTGACTCCCTCACAGGCTAGAAAAATACAGGCTTGAAAGGAAAAGGCCTTCAGGGTAGGAGGGTTTGTTATTTAGGGTTTTAAACTGACAGAATCTGCTGCTGACTTGTAAGGTGGGGAGGTATTAACTCCTGAGAAGGAGGAACAAAAGGCAAGGATTGCGATCCTGCGAGAAAAGACAAGGAGCATTGCAAGGAGAGGTGGGCTGGTCCAGAGGGGGGGTTAAGGATATTCATCGAGTGCTTTGAGATGAAACATGCTGTGTGTTCGCAAAGGTGTCTGTCAGTCAAGTGGGGGAGCAACATTATGACAACCTCTCTTCCAGGAGCGGCAAAGACCAAGATTTTATTCCCTGCAAAGCCAGCCAAGAAATTACTGAAATGGCTGTTTTAACAGTCAAAGCTGGCAGGGAGAGAACAAAAGAACTCCAGATGCACGTACACACACATCCATCCATCTATCCATGTCCTCCTTTGGCCTCTGATGAGCCAACTTCCACTTAAAGA
Source organism: Melospiza melodia melodia (assembly GCF_035770615.1). Lineage (NCBI taxonomy): Eukaryota > Metazoa > Chordata > Aves > Passeriformes > Passerellidae > Melospiza > Melospiza melodia. The sequence continues at coordinate 20,722,777 of NC_086201.1, read as the reverse complement.
AAGTCTCTTACATTGGGGAGAAAATAGGCAGCAAATTATTTTGCTGCTGTGAAACAAAACTATCTCCATTTCAGGGAGGGGTGCAAAATGGGTGTAGCTTGCATGAAAATTTCTGAGAGTACTGTTGAGTCTAGTGCACACAGAATGGCAGAAAAGAGGTTACATTTCTTTTGAAGCAGCCGCTCTTGTTTCATGAATACTTGCTGTCTTACTGTCTTACCTCTCACAGAATGGCTGTGGCCGTGGCTCCATGAGATAGACAGGCTCAGGTTCCAGAGGGGCTGTTCTGAAAGCCCACAAACACACAATATTGCTACACTTGCTGTTTTTCACTTGTCAGTATTTAATTAACAAATACAAATGCAGAACTGTGCTGAAATAAAAAAAAAAGATAGTTTGGTTTGGAAAAAACTTTTAATATGAGGAAGTTGCTTGTTAAACAGAGAGAAATTTGTTGTTCAGCTGCACTCAAAACACAAGAAAAGGAAAAAAAACATTAATGTGTGCCAGGGCAAAAGAACCACTGTCTTGGCAAGAAACAGAAACATTTGCAAGCTTCCGAGTTAGTATTTGAACAATGGGGAAGAAAATGAACTAGAAAAACTGCCTGATGGGCTGCTGAGAAGAATCTTCCTCCCCCTGCTACACAGACTGATTTTTGTGTTTTCTTATATCCAGATAAGATGGACTGATGGTACAACAAATAATATCTGACACAGGAGTTATACAAAAATTTACAGTGGCCTGCAGTCCTTGAATTCAATGGCAATCAAATGAGTAACAAAAGTATAATCAAGTACCACTATTCCTTTCAGAAGATACTGAAAACTCTATAAGCTTTTTCACACAGTTGCTCTCCCAGTGTAAGCTGATAGAAAATTAAAATCAAAACACCAAAATCAAACCAAGCCCTGAATTCTTGGTTGAAGATCAAGGTGAGAAGAAACCTTAAGTCTGGCTGTCAAATATCAGAAGAAACCGGTTTCCCAGTGTTTGCTTTTGTCATTTTCCCTACGGTGGATAACTTCAATAATTACCCTTAATCCTTCATCAGAAGTCCGCCCTTCCTCAGTTTTATCCCAAGTTCCTAGTCAGCAACTTCTCAAACTGCCCTTCACATTTTGGAGTTATCTTCATGTGTTGCAGGTGAAGGTAAGAATTCCCTGTTGCCAAGCTATTCATTAGTATTTTAATCCTTTTCCTATACAAAACAAATTTCTAAATATTGCCTGTGTCAAAGTAAATAATTTAAATATACATACTTAACTTGGGGCTGGTGGGAGGTAGGGCTGCAACTGTTTGCAGCCCAGGAGCTTCACTTTACTGGATCCTTCTTAGCATGAAGGTGCCAGGTCAGAGCGTGTGTGACCACGGAGAACATTCCAGCTACAAAGTGCATCCAGGTCTTTTCCAGCACCTGTGATTCCTGACCTTCTACACCCAGTTTGCTTCTAAACACTTTGAAAGCAACAGCACCCTATTCAAAGCCTCAGTGTTCCAGCATTTGCTAAGCAGTACATTCTATTAGTGAACACTTTCACTGCAGGTTGAAATTTTCAGACGCAGATGATACAATGCACTGAGAAGTATTGGCTGGGGGAAAAAAGCCTGTCACACATAGCAGGACTACTGATAATGTGCAGTGCATTACACTGCAGCAAAAATGACTAACATCAAAGCTAAACAGGAATGATTTGTATGGTTGAGACAAGTAGAATAAAATATGTATTTTAAATAAATCAGTTTTTAGGAACACCAGGCACAGGTTAATCCTTTATAAATATGTTCACAGAGTACATTAGACACCAGCCCGCCTACACAAAATGAATGCAGCACACACTCTGATGTATTACAGAGGCAGGATAAATGAGGGAACTCTTCTGTGTTTGATCTGGTTCTGCTCTGTAATTCAGAGATACTGGAGATGGGTGGTGAGTTTCTCATTGATCCCAAAAGAACCAATAATGTTGAATCCTGTGAAATGTAAGCTTTGTAGAGGATTGGAGGCTATGCACGAAGGACACTATAGCTTTAGGGGCATATTCTCTTCTCTGGAATGTGTGTAACTGGCATTCACAAGTGTCATACATATCCCAGGGAAACTAGACCCTGTAGCTTAGCAATACTTAAAATGCATACCTAGCTCCACAGGCAATTATATCACTCTCGTGGCTACATCTGCATCCAGTTATCAAAGGATAGATTTCCAGCAGATAATAAATGAACCTGCAAATGAGTATCTTCAGAATTTTGAAACAATGCTAAATTTGCCACACATCAGCATTTAAAAATGCAGCAGAATGAAGCCAGAACATCAATCCAAGTCTAAGACATTTAGATAGAAAACACAGAGCTAGCACATAGATATGGAAATAATCAATTCCATTTCTCTCCACACCCTCCATTCTTTCCAGCTTTTTAAATCATTTACTCCAGTCCTTGCTTCTCAGAACTGTATTTTGCATGTGGTGGAGGTGTTAATCCACAGTTACTGCACAACAGGGTTGTGAATTTTAGCTAATGAAAGCTTTTAAAGGCACAATGAAATGCTCAGATGAAAGGCAACAAAGAAGTGCAAAGTATTATTACAGCCTAGCCTAAGTTTTACTGAGAGCATTCTTATACAGGATGGACACAGCATAAATATGTATTACAGATGATAACCTCCCTGTAAAGGCTAATTCCCACCTCTGAAGCTGCCAGGAGCAAGGGGTGGCAGTCTTATAAGACTTAATAAAGTCTCACAATGTTTTCATCCTGTTCCTACCCCCAGGAGCTGGAAGAGAACCCCTGTATTCATCTGAATCCTTAATGAGCAGCATGTCCATCCCGGCATATTGCCGGCACAATCAGATCACAGGGAGTGCAGGCTGGGATGGTTCAGTGAACACTGTAAGGCAGAGGCAAATACAGGAAGGACAGCAAACTAGTCCTAGTTACAGCAGTTTGGCATACAGTAAGTTTATAGTGTGTATCTGTATGCTATCTATGGGACAGGTAAGCAAAGGGACAGAAATCTGCTTGTCATTTTTCTTGAGAATTTTTGCTAAAATCCAAGTAATTGTGCATGATAACAAAAAGGAACAATTAACACAGTCTGTATTTTGCAAAGGTGAGAAAGGGATGGCTGTCAACAGGATGTGGATGAAAGCACCAGTAACTCATTTGGAAAAGAGCTAGCACCAGAATAAATGTACAACAGCTTACCAGGCAGAGAGAGGACAGGATCTGCTGCTCTGAAAGATGGTTTGATCTGTTACGATGGAAATGAAGTCTTCAGTTTGAAAAATATTATTATGCTTCCTAGGTCTGCAAAAGCTAACATTGTTCTAAAGACTGCACCTCTCTGATCAGCTGCTGTTTCACTGATCATAGTCTAAGTGATCCGTAGCCCCCTTCTTTTTCTGCCTCTGTTCAGATAAAAGATTGCAGATTCATTTCAGTTATTGTTTGCATGTTTTTCTTAACAGGTTACTCTCAGCAGCTTCTGATTTAGCCTTATGTGTTCTGTTGTTTGGGAAAAGGCTGGAAAGATAATTTTTAGATCGGTACCTAACATTTTCAAAGTAATAGCTGGCACCTCATGCATGCATCTCATGTTCCACCCTTTTGGTAAATGTATTCTAACACTCTACTTACCTGCTTTAAAAGGACTGGCATGTTGAACCAGCTGGCCTTTTTCCAGCGCTATAGCTTTTCATGTTATATTCTGCTCCTCCAATTTATGTATTTTCCCTGCATTTTGCAAGACAAAATGAAGAAGTTTAAAGGCACATAATGTTTATGTGACAAAATCTTGCTGCTAAGTACAGTATTACTGACGGATTAATTTAATGCAATAGCATAATGTAATTTAATTATAGTAATAGTGCACAGCAACAATCTTACTACTTATGTCAGATTGTGAGACATTCTCTTTTAAAAGCTTCATCGTTATTATTTAGTTTTTTTATTTAGTTCCAGTGTCCCCCCCTTCCTCCATATACAGTAAATTAATTTCATAGGTGTAGAAGAAGAAACATTAGGTAAATTGCTCTCATTTTGCCCTAAGAACTCACAATACTAACTGAAAACCTATTCTGCATCATTAGACAATAGTCAGACAGCCTATGGTGAAAGCTCGTAGCCTTCTGGGCAGTAAGTCCTCAGACCTGCATTCTGCAGCTTAAAAAAATGAAACAAACATCAAAAAACAATGCAGGAAGAGAAAAAGCAAACAGGAGCATTCCACCACATCCACCTTTTGTATTTATCTGAGAGCTCTTACTGGAGATTGATCCAAAATCCTGTGCCAACTATTAACTATTTCTAAATTCATGTAAACTATTGTAGTTCAGGGCTCCAGGTTTTTACAGCCCACAGCTTCCACTGATTTCAGCTGTGGCTGACTGCAATTCTGAAAAACCAACCCACAATAATTCCTATTTCTAAAGTGTTTTCTATCTGAAGACCACAGAATTTTCTATCAGTGTTAATTTAGCCTCCAGAAAGACAGAAAAATATATCTTCAGCCAGCACAGCTGTATGCAAAGTGAACATCTGTCCATTGCCAAATTCAGTTTAGCTAGTAATAAAAAAACACACTTTATTTTCTTTTCCAGACAGGATCAGACTGCAAGGGAATGCCTGGAGAGGATTTCTGTGCTTTAAAAAGGGAAACAGGGGAAGACAGAATTTCCTAAGGTCACTGAGGAAATGTGTGGCAACGCTAGGAAAAGAACTCAGTGCTCGAGCAGCAGAGATACCATCTTCACAGCCAAAAGCAGATGGGTTTTCTCTGCAGTGTGACATAACAGCACAGACAGAGCAGGTCTGTGGATTTAGTGGCAATGAAGTTAAATAAGGTTAATTTCTGGGTGGCTGAGAGATTGCATCATGGCAAAAGCTCTTCTTGCCTTATTGCAATTACAATAGCCAGGTAATGCAAATTAGCCAAACCACTGCAAATCACTGCTTTTTAGAGGGGGGGAAAAGATGTACCCTTGTCTTGAAAGTATGGAAACTGCAAAAATAATGCTGCTGTATGCTGACAGGTTGCTGTTCATTTCCTAGCTTGCCCAAGGCTTTGTATACAACCTTTTAGGTGTGAGGCTTAAGCCACAAAGGGACTTGGGCTCAGTACTGTAATGCTTGACTCCTAGGGGTTCTTTTAGCTTAAGAAACCCTCAATTCCACAAAAGCCTGCATCTCTGCATCTCTGTGTCCATGGGACCTGCATTTCTCCTTCTTTCAAGGCTTTTGGAAGACGACTACAGGGTGAGTGGACACACTTCTCTCTCCTTTTGACTTCACAATGTGTAAGAGTGTGAGGAAGTATCCATGCCTAGTGGCTCCTTTTAATAAAACACACCAACATAAGGAGTAAATAAGCTTTCCCCACTCCTTTTAAAGCCTCAACCGTGTATTTAAGAGCAGTTCTGTGCCATGAGTGAGAAGAATGCCCAGCTTTTTTCCATTTGATTTTGGGTAGATGTTTCAATCCAGAATCAATCTTTTGCAGCAAAAGATTTTAAAAAATCTTTAAAAAATATTTTTGCAAAAGAAAATGCTAAAAGCTAGCCAATTTAATTGGGTTTTACAATACCAAAGACCACCTGTCACATCTACAGCACCTGTAAAAGCTACAGATAGAAATGTAATTATATGCCAGTTCATTTTTGCATTCATTTTGGCATGCAGCAGAACCCCTTTCTCTAGCCAGCCTCTGCTACTGCAGCAACACCCCGTGATCAGCAGCAACCTGGACTTTGATGGAAGTGGCACCATTTTTACACCTTTCTGCCCTGGTGTTATTCATACTGTGTACCATTTGCTGCCAAAAGCCTCTGCATTCCTTAAAGCTTTGTCTCAGAAGAAAGAAATCCGGGTCAAACTCCCTGCCTGAAAGCAAGCTGGTGGGGGATTTAAACCTTTGTCTTAGCTCCACATCTTACGTGACTCTTCTGAAGATTTAAGGGCACTAAGAAAACATTGTCCTCTTTGCTGTGTTTTGCATGGAACTTTTTAAGAACTGGGAAGCAAGAAGCTGCTCCCAGCCTAAGATCTACTACAGTAAATTAGGTCACTTCAGCTGCGTCTGTAGCAAGAGGATGTACAGAAGTCTGTTCCTCCCATTGATAACATTGTTCCCTTGCCTATAGGTGTCGGTTTGGAAACAAATGTAGGGCTACAATTTAAAGTGAAACTCATGATTATCAGTCTCTCAGCTATTTTTTTCTTTTTTTTTTTTTTCTTTTTTTACTTTAACCATTCCGGTGCAGTGAGCAACTTCTGCGCTGCTGTGAGCTTGACTCCTAGCCTCAAGATCTCACCCTCCCTAGTGTTGTCTGGTATCAATTCTTTCAACCCCCAGTCCTTCCTCACAGGTAGGAAGCACATCACAACTCATTAGTAATTTACTGCTACAGTAATTTTTATAATTACTGCCAGGAGGCCTCATTAAATTTGATCTAATGAATAAATATTGTATTTTTCAACGTGATTACCAGAACAGCTTAAGCTGTGTGCCATAAACAATTATTTTCCTCAATATGCAGTATGTCAGTGAGTATTGATTTTTATTTTGTAAAGAATTTACTGTATTTCAATCCATGGCTATTAAGTAATAAATAGCCAATCCTCTGAAGCCTCAATTGCTGCAGAGCAGATGGCAAAACAGAATTTGGGGTATCTGTTGCAAAAAGTAAAAGAATGCATGTTAGTGGAGATAAAGGGTTTGTCTGGAGGTTAAGAAGGAGTGCTCCAATGTGAATGTCTCTCGTAGCCCTCAAGAAAGCAGCCTGCTCTAGTCTGGAGTCTCTGATGTGTAAGTCTGTGATATCAAAAAAAAATTTAGGATTTATTAGCAGGATACAACAAAGCATTTTATCTCAGAGAACTAACACATGAACAAACATTGATGCCCTATGTTTCATTTGCTTTTAGAGCAACTGCTCAGATGGAACATTCTTCTAACAGGTTCAAGAAAAATAAAGAAATATACAATATGCTGAACAAGAACCTACAGTTCAAACCAAGGCTGCAATTTATATTTACTTTCCAGCATCATTTACTCCTTTTTTTTTTCAGCAATTGCAGACTGTAGCACACGAAACTGTAACAAAGCAGGGAACTGTAACAAAAGGCATCAGAGGAGCCGAGGACCAGGAGGAAACCCTTCGCATTTTTGTCCTGTAAGAATGTTTCTTGCACCTCCAGCTATACTGTACCATATTAGATAGATCTAATTCCCTAGCTAAAGCACTACTTAAATAATTTCAAAGTAAATCTATCTACATCAATAAATAGCACTGCTGGTCTGTGCTATCAGATTTTCTGTCCAAACCAGACTTTCATTTAGGGCGAAAGTAAAAGGGGTGTGGGGAAACCTAGGGTCATTAGGAGCAATTAATGTACCTGAAAGGATTTTTTCCTATTTAATGGACATTTTTGAATTGCATTTTCTCTCTTGATTGTTTAGTTTAAGGAAACCTGGGAAGTGTTGAGATTGTTAGCTCAGTCTCCCATGCTTGCTCTCCACACTGAGCCATGGCCTCTCCCAGATTCCCTGGGCTGAGCACAGTGCTGTCACCAAGCTGTGACTGTGTGTCACCAGAACAGCCTCTCTGGCTCTCAGCAGCACACACACATCGCCTCCAAGTAAACCACAGGCCATTAACTCTACACAGGGCCTCAGAACTCAGATCCACCTTAGCTGCTGCTTCACTTAACAACATTTCTACTTCAGGACACTTAGCATTTGCTCTCATAAGGTTCCTTATACCCAGGTTTCTCTTGTGACAGATGTGAAGGAACCTCATTCTCACCAACAATGGCTGAAAAATACCTGTGCTTCCAGAAAGGCTGTGAAACAAAGCATAACCTCCCTCATCTCACCAGTGGTGGGAGCTGGCAGCAGCTGCTGAATGATCTTTGCAATGAAAAGCAACTACAAGACAGGTTCTCTCCCCACTTTTTTTTTTTGATGCTCCATGTCCCAAAAGCACACTAATCCAGCATTGCAGAGCTCAGTACAACTACAGGTAAAAGCACTAGCAACAGTACCCTGGCCTGACATCTCCAGTACCTCTTCTGGCTGCAGCAACTGTTTTCTGAGGGAAAAGGTCAACATGTTTAGGTTTGTAAGTGGTTTGCCATTTACAAAATCCACGTCTTCTTGCACATTATACAGCAAGCTGTGACTCACTGGGAGGGGCAAGGGAGCTCCAGCAAGGCCAGCTGTTGCACAGGTATCAGGGAACTCCAAGTTATGGCAGGAAAAACATTTCCTTGTGGATCCCAATATGTAAAAAGCAGAATGTGGTTTCTGTACAGGGGAAAACAGAAGCTACATTTCAGCAGTCAGGCTTAATTAGCAAGTTAGTTAAGCCTGACATCAGCCAAACTGTTCATCTCATTCATAACTTTTCTTCAGAACTGGAAAGAAAAATAGAAATCAAAAGCTAGACATGAGATTTCAGAAACTAGAAAAACAGATGGGGATAAAACCAATGGTACTTAAGAGACTACCATACTCTCAACTCCCATGCATCAGCTACAATGTAAAATATACTAACTAGCGAGTATGCCAAAGAAATAGTGCATATTATACTTACTACTGAGTATGTCAAATAAATAAACTATCTCTGTTTGCAAGGAGAAAGGGTGTGTGTCTTCAGCCTGTGCTGTAGGTACCCAGAAAAAAAAAAAAGTAAAATTCCTTGCTGTGGGCAAGTCTGCCTGTCTTGATGAAAATTAATTGCACTCACATTAAGAACATTCAAGTGTTAATTATTTTCCAAAGCAGGCTTTAGCTATGTTAGTGAATGGGGGTTTGGTCTTACAACTACAGGAAAAGTGACTTGTTTGAGAGCACACCAGCAGGTTTTGACAGAACCCTGTATCTGTATTGTGTAATGGGCACATAGATATCCTACACACAGGTATGTTTTTATTTACTGGAGGTGCTTTTCAGAGCTTTGTAATACCAATGCTGTTTTCTAGCCACACCAACTATTTAAAAACTGGAAGTTACTTCTCCCAGAAAAAATCTAGGATTACATCAAAGCATTTCAGTTCCTCACAACAAAATTCTGTGCTTGGTTTCCAATACTAAAATTGTAACATCACAACTTTTTCATAAGAATTAAATGGAAAGAGAAATAAAGGGGGAAGAAAAAGCTTTAGAGTGTTAACTCTCCACGGCAGGAGGAAGCCAGCATGGGCATTGAGCTCAGCACACTCATTCCCTTCTCCCTGCTGAAAGGGACACAAAAAGAACTCTGGCTAAGCATTTATTTTTCTGCTAATGTGAAAGTTTTCTTTTAAAGAGGAAGCAGATTGAACAGAGCACGAGAAAAGAATTTGACTCTGGCTTATTTCCAAAGGGGTTTTTTTTCCTGATGATTCACTGTTATCACTTGTATTCACATTACAACTAGCCTCAAAAAGAAATACCCAAAACCAAAACCAACCCCCCAACACCAAAAAAAAATACACAGCACAAAAGCACTAAGAAATAGAGTCTTTCCTACTGCTAAATTCTGCTAATAAGCTATATAAGAAGAGGATCATGTAAGATAAGAGTGCCTGTGTTCATTCACATTTGAGTAGGAACATTGCTAAGCCTCTATATCTGGAACTTTAGGGCACATCTAAAAATTGTGAACTTCCAAGGTGTTAAACAAAATGGTGGACCCTGATTGGACTTATTTTACTTCAGCTATATAATAAAGGAGAAACCATCTAAAATTCTCCCAAGTCTAAAATGTTTAAATATTCATTATAGTCTTACCAGTCTTTCATTACTTTCAAACAGTTTGACTGGATATCCAGAGAGGAGACATAACTGCTAATTCCCTGAAAACATGAACAATAACAATTTTTATTCTTGGGAGACCTCTCACCCTCACTCCTAATGTCAGTCAGTTGTGAAGCTTATATAGCAATTCACAAACACACCATTTTTACATGGATATTTAAGCTAAAAGGAGGTAAGGGAAAGCCAAAAGGAGTGCTGGTAGGGTTGCTTTGTTATTGTGTATGTGATTAAAAGAGAGTGAGGATGGTTGCCATAAGCTTCTGTTATCTACACCTCTTGACACAACCTAGCACATAATTTCATTCTCTGTGCCTGCAGTTACATTAAGAGACAGGAAAGAATATAATGCTAGTTTGAGTCCAAACACAAATGTATAATTTCAGTAACATTTTATATCTGCTTTCAGGAGTAGATATAAGTTTTGCCTGTGGATATATTCCAAGGGAAAGACTGTACCAGTAGGTTTCAACACAGCTGGAGCTACACTTCAACTGACTTTTTTTCTAGCCCAAGTGATCAGTACAAAAACTACTAAAGTACTACTAATAGAGACAGGTGCAATGCCTTCTTACTCCATCCTGACCATACCATGACTTCTAGTTTATTTTTTTCACATAACAGAATTTTTGCCCTCCTTACAAGAGCTAGATCAATTCTAGCTGGAAGAAAGCTTGTACCAAACAGCAACAAGAGCTGTTTAAATATGACAACATCTCTATGCTCTACACATTTTCATATAGATTCAATACCCACAACTTCTTGTAAGTATCAGTCACAATAGGATTCCTAGTTCCCCTCTCATCTTCTATTTCCAGGACTTCTACCTCTAGCACTGATCATTACATTTTTGAGTTCAACCCACGCACTCACGTGTATCTACAATGAAGCTCAGCATTATCTGGGTGCTGGTGTTCAGGATCCCACAGACTGGCCAGCCTCTATTTGACAGTTCTATCTTTTTACTCACTTGCTTTAGAGGTCAAGAACCTCAAAGAACAGTAGGCAGTGTTTCCAAATCCCCCCACTAGTTCACGCCATTAGCCATGCAACAGCTGCACTCACAAAAGGCTAAGAGAACAAACTGCATGATGCCAGCAGAGGTCAGTGGGTGACTCTTGGCAAAAGTTTCAGATCCCAGTGTATTACAGATGGTTTCAAAGTCAGCTGAGTTCCCTCACCCTGAAACACTTTGAGTAATTCTTTAACCAAACGCCACCATTTTGCTGTTTTTCATTTCATTTGCCTTCCTAAGCAAATGATGATGATGCTTGGGTATGTTGCCACCATCTCTGTGCTTTTCTCTTCAAAATGTTTTTTTTTTAGGTTGCTGGCAGTCAAAAGAAAGGTATATCAGCACATGAAGCAAGGAAGGGAGGTACTTTCCAAAGTTACTATTCCAATCCCTACACTAATATAACTGGTTAAGTAGCCAAGCATGCTGCTCTGCCATGTTTACTGTCTGCTTCAGCCTGTGAAGCAACACTGCCATGCTGGGCTTTTAACTTACGTATAATGCAAAAAAGTTTAATTATTAAGGAAGATGAAAATTTTTTTCTCAAAATTTGAAGAGCCCTAATGTTTCAATGTTTGACTTAATTAAAAAGCAAGTGGAATGGGGGAAAAGCAAACAACATATATATTAGTATATACCAGCCTAAGAAAATCTTCTGGTAATAAGGAATTTATTACCAATTTAATCAGTATGTATAATATAAAGTCATTCTAAATTATTATATATCAGGTTAAAAAAGTTTTTTCAGACCTATGCACAAGATGCCCTGGCTCTAAAGCTGAGTAGTGAGGGAATGTCAACTCATGCAGCCTTTGTCAATTATAAATCAGTAGTCATTCTACCTCACACGAGCTTCATTCTTTTGTTCTTCCTTACACAGCGATACTTTATTTACATGCATCTTTGGTTTTTAAAGCTGACAGGACCTTTTCCTCTCCAGTTTCCTAAATTGCTGCTCATTCGCTGCACTTATAAATTGTGAGCTCGTTAAAACTGTATTTCAGGTCCACATCAACAGCATTTAAGTAACTGTGGTAGAGGGGCCTGGGGAAAGTGGGGTATTGAGACAGCTCACAGTCATCACAGTAGACAAACTAATATCCTCCACAATTCATAAATATGAATTTATTCTCACATCACGAGCAGTGTGATGACAGGCACATCTAAAGACAGCTTTTAGGGGAGAGTAACAGGTGAGGATTTTACCAGTAAAGAGTATCTGGGACAGTCACTCTGCTGGATCACTTCTTTCCTATTTCCTCTCACTACAGAAGGTTACAGCTTTTTGTGTAACCTTCTGCCACAGCCTCATGCAACTCCTGTCTAGACCCAGGGCACAAAAGCAGCACAAGTGTCTCCACTATCAGCATGCAATCAAGGCCCCTCAGGTAATTCTCTGCTCCAGAAAAGAGCTCCTGAGAGGCTATTTAAGAGCTTGTTTGTAAAAGAATAAATAAATAAATAAATTTAAATGGCACACACATTACTCCAACTCATGTCCAAAATTTGATGCTCAACCTTGTCAACTCAGGATGTAGACATCTGGTTTAAAAACAAGTAGAGAAAAAGCAGAAGAGTAAAGCACACAGCACATCAACCTAGAGCCTCTGTTAAGCCTGAACTAAGCACTCTGTATTCTGACCATCACCATTTAGTCACCAGGTACTGAACAATTCACTCCAAGCAGCATGAATATCAGAGCACGCCTGATTCAGGAACACAGAGCCAGAGACAATAAGATGGCAGAGTCCCACTGATCCCCCAGGTATGATGGGAACAACCAAATCCTTTACTTTGTAGTATACGTTCACCTGAAAGTGGTAAAAGTACAGCTCTAACAGGCTTTTTAAATCCAGTTCAGAGACAAAAATATTCTAAAATTGAAAATTTTTATTTTCAAAATAAAGAATTTTGTACAGAACAGTGTAGATCTGAGGAAATCTAAATACAGCAGTCTCTGTAATATAACACAAGGGTCTGCTTTTAGCACAGTACTTTCACACTCTAGCAATCAGAAGGCAAGCCAAGCAATTAGGAGGAAAAAAAAAACCCAACCACTTTTATCTGTCAGAACATGTATTTCTAAAATGAGTTCCTTCTTCACAAAATGTACCTAGAGGGAAGAGCACTCTCCACACCTCAGATTGCACAGCTATTCACACTATAAAAACAGACAAAGAGAGGACAAGAGATTTTCAATAGGAGAGATGATTTATGAAACAGAACTGCAAGTCTGAGACATAAATATCTGTTGTTTCTAAATTCCTCTCTCCTCCCCTCCCACAAACACTGATGCAATTCCCAGAAAGGTACGAACTGTGGATCATTTTGTGCACACACAGTGCAAACACTGCACAGGCACAGAAGTTAAACCCATGGTGATTCTTCTACTGCTCAACTGTACATTATTTATAGCATTACATTCTAAACCTTATACAAAGCTTACACAGTAGTTTCCATAACAAAACTAAGCACATTTACACACTTTATGGTTCTCTGGATGCAACTTTCATGGCATCTTCTTTTTCACAACAGAGTACAGGAGACCCCTATGTGCTCAGCATATCAGAATTCTTCAGCTCTGTTTCTGCTGCACTTACATTTCACAAATGTCATGTGAAAGAACCTTCCACAATCACAAAGAGCCAGATACAGAAACATTCATTGCCTGTTTTCCTGATAACCAAACTAAACAAGTTACCACCTTTCATCCACTCAAAGATGGCCAACAGCCACACAAACTGTCACCCCCTACTTGACCTAGCCCTGGCCTGGAGGTATCCCTCTTCCCCAGGACCACTGCTGACTCTGCAAAGCAGTTCTGCAGCAGGAACAGGGAAAAGAGAGTCCACCAAAACAGTAGTTTACCACATGGAACATTCTGTTTTAGACAGTGGTCACTACACAATGTATACCAGTACAGTCCCATCACTGTCACCAGTAGGCAATGCTAGTGCTGTGGAAACTTTCAGCAGTGACCTTCTCTCATCTGAGCACACAAAATGCCACATCAAACAGCATCTACTGCATTTTTTAATTCATACAATCTCCCTTGAAATGGCCAGTGTGAACTTTTAGTACTCTATAAAACCAAATACTAGTGCTTGGAGACTGCTCAGCTGCAACTTACAGAGCTTCCTTTTTGAACTTAAGAACATGCTGTTGCTTCAGAGGATTCTACAATTCCATTTGATCATGAAGTGGCTGTATTGCAGAAGTTGGGTGCTTTGTTCTGTGGAGAAAACCACCCCACGTTTTCAGAACATCTCAATCTTTTTGTAACCAATTTTGGAGGATAAGTAAACCTGCAGCATAGATTGCTGCATGAGTGAAACTGATGGCTTAAAGCCCCATCTCCTTTCAGGAAGAAAAAAAAGAAGTTACTATCATGAATAAAAGGATAGATCCTATCTGATTTGCAAAGTTGTCTGAAGAGAAAACGATGGCCTGTGGGTGAAGACCTGCACTAAACAGCTTTCCCAAGTATGATTTATACTGAAATAAATGAAAGGTTTTTATCCTTTTTTACCCAAAAGGAAAGGGAAGCAGAGAAGGCACTTTGTAATCTCATTTGATTAAACAATTCACTGCAGGCAATAATATTATGTTGGTGAAAGAATATGTAATTTAAAGGCAGTCACAGCTTCAGTCTTCCATTCCAAGTTCTTGTTTCAGACTGAAAGGCAAGCAAAAACATGAGTCAGCTTGCAGCAAAACACTGAAAACTCTTTGAACCAATTAGTGGAAGCCCTGACAATACATATTGAGGTGGAGAGCTAAAAGGCAGAGTGAATATATCACTCGTTTCAGGTAAAATTCAGTGTTATCAGAAAAATCATAGGGCAAAATCTCAGATTCTGGAGGCAACACAGAGTAATCTTGAGATTTATTTGACAAACTAGGATGTGTACATCTTTTCCCTCCCACTTTTGAGATGCTTATCCCACTTAATGCAACCGTATCACTGACACAACGGCACACTCACCTCTTTAAGTAGGCATGGACATTGTCAAAGCCGTGGTACTTGGCCAGATAGACCAGGACACCGGTGGCACATCGGCCATCTCTCTGTCTGCAGAAGCTACAGTTGCAGATTCCACGACATGGGGGGCACCTCCATGTCTACACAGAGGAGAGACAACAAGAAGCCCTTTCAGCTGAGATGCTATGCCAGATTAACTCATACTCACTTAGGAGAATGCCCTGCTCCACACCGAGTTCTGCAGTGAACATCAGCACTAGATAAAGGTGTCTAAACCAGTACAAGAGTACAAATTCCTCAGTCTGCAGAGGATTAAGCTCTCCATTGCCTGCCTTGCACATAACCACAGGAAGTATTCCACTCTGTTTTAACTCATACATCACAGCCCACAGCAGCAGCACTTTGTCCACAATACAGTTCTTTTCCCTAAGGCATTAAGCACTAATGCAGAGATAAAGAGAACACTATTTTGATGCTCAAACACAAGAATATTTTGGCTGCTGCTCTGTTCTCATACTTTACTCCTGCAACTAAAACTACAGAAGTAGTAAATACAACAAGTTCTACACAACACAGTTGTGTGATTCAGGGTGAATCGCACTTGATGTAGTGCATGATGTACTACAGCACTGTAAGCAGTTGTTAAAACCACTGCTGCCAGTGACCAACAGCCCTGTCTGTGGAAGTCAAGCACCAAAAGCCAGCACTGAGCATGTCCTACCGGGTCCAGCAGCGCTGCTCTGACATCCTCCCCGTATCTGTTGCGCAGGCAGGGCCCGCAGAACTGGCCCCGCACTCCCACGCACTCAGGGTTACGACAATTTGTCTTGGTGTCTATGGTTTTCTGGCGGCACTGATGGCAGGTGGATCCCTAGAACACAAAAAAAACAAACGAGACATTTAAGATGGCATTTTAGATAGGGGGAAAAAAGCATTGAACAAAATCTCTTTGGAAGCTAGCAGTGCTTATCCCAAAACAGAAAGCCACCTTGCAAGTTTGAACCCAGATTGTTTTGACACTGCATCTTCAGTGTCTGGTAGTCACTTAGGTATTACAGTTGTTCCAGCACGAAACCAAGCTAATTGGTTTGGTAAGGGCCATTCTACAAATTCAGGCAAAAATAAGAAGGGACACTTCAAGATCTCAGACATATTTCTCCCAAAAATGACATCCTCTCTGTCAGTGAGAGGCAGTGTACCCTATTTCATGCTAAAACACAAACACAATAACAAAAAAAATTACTTTGCTAAGTACACATTTCACAAAGCTGGAATATACTTACCAAGGCCCTGTTATATACTTTTTCACTTGCAGATCCACAGATGTTATCCAGCTCTTCTGCTGTTATGTCCTCAACTGGGCGCACGACATGCGGAAAAGCCATGGCACCACGGTGACCCCTCCTGGGAGTACGGGCTTCATGCTGAATAGCAAAGACACAATTCTTGCACTACTAGTTTCAGCAAAAACTCTACAAAAGCAAAGATCTTCACAGCAATGCTGAAGTCTCAAACACCTATCATATATTTAACCAAGACATAACAGAACTTTGTACCAATGAATGATATGGATGCAGCTTTAGCACCTTTACTTGATCTGTCCCCCTCAGGGTGCAGTGGAGCTACTGATCCTGCTTCACTCCTGCTGGGGTGCAAGAGGAAGTGGTTTTTCAAGGACAAGGAAGGGGAAATGGAGAGCACATATAAAATGCCTTTTTTTTTCTTTTTTTTTTTTTTTTTAATTCTTCTAAGGCCATGGCATACTGATAAACCTCATCAACTCTCTATGAATCGCTATTTTCTTGAAGGGAAACCTTCATACAAAACCACCCTCACAACCTTCAACAGGAGAACTAGATCTTCATCATACCTCCAGGTATTCATCAGACATCTTTCTTCTTCTCACCAAGATGTATGGGTCATCTTCTTCCTCTTCTGGTACAACAGTAGGAGGGCCTTCAATCAAGGACCTGGACCTTGTGTGAGGCCGAGAACTCCGGTCTGGGTTCCTCCTCAAGGCACACTGGGGCAGTGAACGCCTTGGAAGTCGCTTTGGAGCCTGCTAATGTTTAAAAGCCCCTAATTAAACAGATGAAAACACAGATAGCTCCTGACCCTACACTGAATTTCCCCCCCTAAAGATGCCTTCCTCTCATCTTTTCCAAAGACATGTCTATCCCTGTCCCAGAAAGGTAAGAAGATCCTAAGCAAGTTCATGTCAGGGATTCTGCTAGTCACTGAGAAAGAGCCAAAAGCAGCAGAAGCCGTGTCTTGAGGAGCTGCGATTTTCAGCGGTGTTCTAATCTTCACCCAAATTACAAATACATCAGCAGTGAAATTCATTACACTGCTGATTCACAACCCAACCTTCTTAAAAGTTGGGCTAAATGCCAGGTGTTTTTCAAGGCTCCAAACTCAGAGAATATTCAGGTCTGAGCTACCCTCCCTTATCTCCAGTCTTTGTATAAACACATATTTACACAGCACCTCATTTGGTTTTACTGGCCTGTGGAGACACTTAACCTTTATAAATTAATCTGTTCTGCTTTGTACCATGGCAAATCAAAAGAGAATTACACAATGAGGACACCCATTTTAGGAAGCAATAAAATTCTAACTGGACTTTGATTTGCACAGTTTATTACATTTTT
The DNA here is from genome assembly GCF_035770615.1 of Melospiza melodia melodia. Lineage (NCBI taxonomy): Eukaryota > Metazoa > Chordata > Aves > Passeriformes > Passerellidae > Melospiza > Melospiza melodia. The sequence continues at coordinate 20,705,333 of NC_086201.1, read as the reverse complement.
ACATTGAGAATCCTGCTTTGTAATGTCAGAATTTGACTCTTAGAAATCTGAATGCAAATCCAGTAAGTTTATACTCACATGACTGACAGCTGGCAACGATTTTCTCCCACCAAAGATACCAGAAACATTTTGCAACTCAGCCATTAGTTTTGCAAGCTAACAAGAGAGAGAAAAATGAAGCAGAGCTTTAAAAGGGTATTTATGTGCTATTACAGACTACTAGGGCAATTGGCTAAAAGTACAATTACTTATAGGAAATGCAGTCATTCTTCAACTCTTTGCATTTATGTCTTATTTATGTTTTAGTGACTGCAAGTAATTTGGAAATGTTCAAAACTTATTATGTCATTAGGCTTGCAGCCTATGGATTTTCATATGCCAGTAAATATAAAGTATCAGATTTATATTTTAGGAATGCAAATTCATCTTAATGCATTCACATAATTCCCATTACAGTGAATTTAAACAGAGGTCCCCCAAGAGTCGAAAGGGGGGGTGGGAAAGGGCCAGTCCACATGAAGACATAGAGTACTTGCCATTGCTTTGTTTTCCTTTATGTTTAAAGCTCTTTTTTCTAAAAACATAGCACCATTTTCTTCAGTGTCAGAGTCAGAATCTAGAGCAGGCATTGGTGTTTCAGGAACAGGTTCCATGCCACCCTTCCTCCTCTCTGATCGTCGAGGTGGAAACTTCATGGCTACTTTCAGAGGAACAGAGCATTTCTGCCCTCTCTGATCGATCTCACTTTCAGCACTTGCATCATTCTCATCTGAATCTGATTCCAATTTCTGTTAAAAAACCAAAATGGAAGCATGTAAATCCAGGAGAGTTGCTCTGCAGTTAAATACAGTGGACAACATTTTGTCTTGGAGTAGTTAAAGAGGCTACCTTGCTGAAATCCAGACACCTAGTCCTAGTGTATTTTAGAGTGGGAGGAAAGGAGAGAGGATACAGGGAGAAAAAACCTCAGGGAGACCCACATGGTTGGCCAAACACACCAGAAAATGGAGTGCAGTATTTGCAGCAGTCTTAGCTCTCACTTGTAGGTCTAATAGCAAAACCAGTTTGTGTGCATGGCATGAGAAAGAGAACTGCCTTTAAAGGGCTCCATTTTGCTACATCTAGCATTTGGCTGAAAAAAAAGCCACTCTGCAGTTGTCTGCACAAGGTAAAACCCAATTCTGTAAGCTGTCAACAACAGTCATCTCACCATATCAATGATAAAAAAGGACACTTCCTTCTAGAGTCAACCAATGAAATAATTATAAATAAAATCCCAGTATTTTCTGATCTTCAAATTCTGATGTCTTGCTTACAAATTTCCCACGAACCAATGGCTCAGCGAGGACATAATTTAGTTAAAAGCTCATTATGCAACAGGCTTTGATTTTTCTTTTTAGACACAAGACAGTCTTACTTTGATCAGCAGTAAGAATGGACATCAAATGGCCATTTTTATTTACACAGGGTTTTTATTAAGCAGGTATGTGACTCTGGTTGTGCATTATGTGTGGTTACTGACTTTTTGTCCATTTATCTATTCCAGCTTTGTCTCCTACTTACTCTCTTAATGATTGTGTTTTTAACTCAGATGTAATTTCTTCCAATTAACCATTTTTCTTTTCTAGTCAACTTCAGCACATGCCGAGAAATATGACGAACCTGGTTTTGCCGAATGTGGTACTACTTCAGTTTCTCTTCTGAATATCAACTTGATTGATATTCAGAAGAGAATTATTACTGATCTTTTTAAGCAATAAAACAGATGTCAAAAAAAGCAGGAAGGCAGATTTCGCCACCTATGACTATTTCTCTACTGCTGACAGATGCACAGCACTCCCTGTCACACTGCCAGAGTGGAGGTCTCACTGCATGTCAAGACACACAGGAATTTTTCTGAGGCTTGCTGGAGTCCATGGGCTAGCCTAGTATTTCATATTGAGGAAACTGTTAGGCTGTAATGTTAGGCTCCAACAGAGCAACATCCAGCAAGGACAGGTTTAAGAGGTATTTCAAAATACATATGGAAGATTTTTAAAGCTCCATATCTTGAGTGCTTTTCATGGAGACAAAAAGAAAACTAAACTCTGGCGACTTGGACTGTTTACTAAATGAAATTATGCTTACTTCTGAAACAGTGAACTTCAAGCTGAAGCTGGCATTATTCTCCGATTAAGAATGTGTAAGAATTTAAATAGTAGTAAACAAAAATCAACTGTCTTACCAATGCATCTTGAACCTCATTTTCTGAAAAGCCACAGAAAGATTCATCATCAGAGGCTTCATGAAATATTTTTGCCAGTTCTTCTTTAATATCCGACCTAAATTTGCTTTTCTACAAAAAGAAAATATCCTTTAATTTAAGTTGTACAGAAATTTTTATACATTTATGCATGCAGTACAAGCAAATAGCTTTTTAATAAAGAAAAAAAAAGTTAAGGCATTTCACAAGGGGTTTTAGAACCACAGCTGTAAATTACCAGGTACATCAGGTTAGGTAACATATCAAAGGCCAGAATTGACAGCTAATCTATTTCCAACAATTACCACCTAAAAGCACATGTAAACAGTGAAATGAAATGACAGCATACAGCACAGGTTTATAACTACTATACAAAAACATAAGCAGAGCAAGTAGTCTTACATTATTAGCTTCACTTTTTTGCAATCTTTACTAGTCCAGCACACATGATCTTATTTGTTCTTGTACTGTACTTACTGTATTTGCAAAATTATCAGAACCAAAACTGTCACAACTGTCATCAGAGGATGAGGATGTTTCCATGGGAATCAGTTTCGTATTTCGAAAGGTTGTGAAGTTTCTCCTTGCTGAACGACGCTACAAAAGGACAAGAGCAACACCATTAAGAAGAGACCTACTGCAGCACAGTACCTTTGAAGAATATCCTTGTACTGAAGCTTAGGAATTTTGAACATTTTAGGGTGTTTAGCAACCTTTAATGCAAGTCAGAAAACAAACATCAGCTTTGAAATAAATCTCTAAGTTAGGAATGACAATAGTTTTTACTCTGATACAGTTCTGATCATTGTTACAGATAAATTTCATTCAGTATTTAAGAACACTTTTTTAATGCAAACAGGCAAGTGGAAATAAGCACATAAATCATGCTATTCTCCAGTCCTCACAGCCAGTGATGAAAAAAAGCGCAAGTACACGAAAAGTACCTAGAAATCTACTTTGATTCACTTATTACTTGCAGTTTGAGACAAACAACAAATACTCTGCAGCTCTTAAGGAAGGGCCAAAGAATCCTATCCACAGATTGGAAACAACCGTTCTACACAAAGCAGCTTGCTGGTTTGTTCATTTTGCCACTGATTTAGAAGACTTTATTTTGTGGGCTTCAGGTTTTCCTCTCCCACCACAGATTGGAAACAACCGTTCTACACAAAGCAGCTTGCTGGTTTGTTCATTTTGCCACTGATTTAGAAGACTTTATTTTGTGGGCTTCAGGTTTTCCTCTCCCAGGAGATGTTTCTAGTGGCAGTGACCCATTTTATCCCCCGGGGCTGGCTGGCAGCGAGGCCGGGGGGCAGCACCCACACTGAGGGGATGCCCGGTTATGAGCGGGGGCGCTTCATGGGCCCACCGGCCGGGCCGAACGCCGGACACACGGGCCTCGAGCAGCAGCTGCCCGGGCCAACCTGGAGCCCTCCGTCCCCTCCTCAGCACCGCTCTGCTTGCGGCTTTCCGCCCCACAGTTCCGCCAAGCATCGGAGCGCGGCCCGGCCGCCCCACACACAAAAGGGGCGGGTTTTGGTGCCGCCCGCCGCGGCCGAGGGCGGGCAGCCGGGGCCAGTGCGCGGTCCGGCCGCTCCCGGGGGGCCTCAGGCGCGGAGCAGCCCGGCCCGGGTGCCCCGGGCTAGCCAGGGGCGGCAAACGCGCCCGTCCCGGCCAGCGCCGCTCCCGCCTCCCGCTAAAATGGTGCCGCCCCGCACACACGCGGCCGGGCCGACCCCTGTGCTCCTTCCGCCCGTCCCGTCCGTGCCGCGCGGGGCCGCTCCCCACAACACCGCCCCACCACCGGCCCGCGCCCTCGGCGAGGCGGGGGCGATGGGCGCATGGCTCCGGGCCGCCAGCCCCCGCCGAGCGCGGCTCTCACGCCGAGTTCCCCACTCCAGTAAGGCGGGCAAGGGCAGCGCCATGCACGTGGGACCCGAGCACTGCGGCGGGGCAGGGGACCCGGAGCTGCGGGTCCGAGGCGTGGGGCTCCCCCGACGTCGCTCTCCCTGGGGCGCCCAAACTAAAATCCCCCTCCCCCCCACCGGCCTTCCGCAGCGCGGCTCAGTCCGGCTTGCCCAGGTTCGCAAGACCCCGGAGCGCCACGGGAGCGGCGGCGAGCACCACAGCCTCCCCCCTCTCCGCAGCAGCAGCGACCTCTCCCGCGGCCTTACGGCGAGCCCGGCGGGCAGCGCTCACCTGCGGGCGCGGCGGGGCCATGCTGGCGGCGGCGGCGAGCGCAGGAACTGAAGGTTCGCGCCAAAGCGGAGGGACCGCGGGGGGCGGGGCCGGCGGCGCCTTTCCCGCGTTGCCGCCCGCGTCCTGGCAGATGCAGCGCACACCCCGCGGGGTCCGGCACCCGGTGGGCTCCCCTGCGCCCGCCCGCCTCTGCTAAGGAGCTCGTCAGGTCTCCCGCGATGTCCCCGAAGGGGCCACTGCGGAGGTCCCCTTTTTCTTTTTCTATTCGCGGTGTAGGCTTTGTGGAGCTGCAAGGGCCTGGCCCTGTGGCGCGAAAAGCTCCCGGGCGGAACGTGGCGGGACTCGGCTGCAGAAGGGGGGCGGGGAGCGGGGGCCGCTCGTGCCTAGCCAGGGCCAGCTGGGAAGCCTCCGTTGTTTCTAGCTCTCCTTTTTTTTTGTTTAAAATACTTTTATATGCCAAATAAAATAAACTGAAATAAAATCCCTAAACCTGCCAGTTTTCAAGGGCAGTGTGGCTTCTCCACGAAATAAAGCCGAGGGTCTGTGTGCTGGCTGCCCCCAGCAGTGCCCGCACCCAGAAGCGCCCGCCGAGCAGCGTGGTACAAGCCCGCAGCGCGCAGGCTGCCCAGAGCCCCCCGGAGAATGGGGGATCACTCACCAGGGCCCCACGGATCAGCGTCAGCAGTGAGACTCTGGGTGACGCTTCTGCTCCTCGAGTAACAGCAGTTCACCAGAATTTTACGAAGAAGTTGGCTGCCTTGCCCTCTGCAATCACAATACTATTTGAAGACAGGCCAGGAGAAAATAGATCAGTCATTTTAAACCATTTTTGGTAACATGTATAATAGTACATTAAATCAAGTACAGCCGTTAAACACAGCAAAATAACTGCTACGTGGTGTTTGGCAGCAGTAGTAACGGGAGAAGCCCTGAAGAAGCTGTACGGGATTTGTGGCCCTGGTGTTTGCTATAATCCTCTGCTTGCGCTGCGGTTTGAGCAGGGTGACCCCAGTGCAACTGTTGCAGCTCAGCATTTCCAGGTGCCTCCCCGGCAGCAGCGGGTGCCGCTGCAATCAGCAGGAGGGAGGCGGCCGCGGCCCGTGCAAACCTGTGCCCCTGTAAGGCAAACCAGGAATCATCTCTGAGCCAAAGCCTGTAAATAGCCCCCGGCACAATAGGGTACAAGAGCCCTCACGGAGGTGTTCTATCTTCTGTGGGCATTATTCTTCCTGCACGTGCTGCAATCTGTTCTGTAAAAGAATCTCCATTTTAAATAAGCCCATAATTACACACTTACCTGCACTGCTGGCTTCTCAGCACACACAAAAGCAGATGAACTAAACCAGTTCTCCAGAGACCAGACCACACTCCATTCCTCTAAATCCACATTAGTGGAGGATTGCCACCCACCTGGCTTCCAGACAAGACAGCTTGTTTTTTGAATTTTGATGTACTTTTACTTCTTTCAGAAAAAGAAATCTACAAACACTAGTTTACTTACACGGAGGAAGAGATTCAGTTTATGAACAGTAAAAGCCCTTAATATCTTGAATCACAATTATCAGAATTTTACTAGAGAAGTAGCCAACCTTCACAGCTTTCAAGAGCATCACATGAAATGTTATGGAGTGCTGATGGCACTAGCTAAAGCAGAACTTCAGACTGCAGTTACTTGTCCATTTAATGCTTAATGCATTTTTCGAATCTTCAAACTACATATGTAGTCAAATGGCTTTCAGATTAATAGGCCAGAGCAGAGACTTTGTGGGGAATCCAGACAGGACATTTTGTGAACTGTATTGTCAGGGTTTTATTAATATGGGGAAAATAATTATTTTATTGAAAATTGTCTATATCAGCTCACATATTTTACAGATGACTGGGGAGAAGAACTCAGGACAGGGAAAAGAGAAATAGGATGTATGTGAAGCGCAGAGGCTTCCCTTCCTACAGCACACAGCAAGGGTACCAGAAAATGAAGGTCTGTAACTCAGGAGATGGTTGTTGTGACCTGCAACACTGTGATTTCCCCTGTTTTCACCTTTAAGGCCTGCATGCTCCTGCTCTGCCCTGCAGGGCCCAGGTGCCCTGGGTGGATGGACACAACAAACTTACCAACTGGTTTGCCATGATGGAAAAGGTTTTTCTGTGTTTGTCAAGACATAGGCAGCACCACTGTCCTACATCTATTCAGTACTACTATTAACAGTAGCTGAAGACATGCAAAGCTGAACACTGCATTTTCAGACACACTTAAATAAGGCTAATGTGAGTGGAGGAAAACATCTCTGCCTGTTCAGTCCCCCAGTCAGGGTCCTGCATAGCCTGTCCAGTGCTACCAGCAAGCTCTTCCCTCAGAGCTCACATGTCAGCAGTGATCATCTGGAGTATTTTATCAGGTGTTTTCAAGAAAATAATCTGTTAAGGTCTTGTCTGTTTTTGAAATGAGTTGTGACTATGTGGTAGCAGCCCTTGGAAGACCTGCTAGGGGAATAGGCTGGAATCATGGAGGCACATGCAGTAGATTGAGCATGCAACATTTTCTGCATTTATCTGGGGGGAAGCAAAGTTGTTTACATGTTAGGAGCTTCAAGCAGCAGCAAGAACATGGACCTCCAACAACAGCTCCATTGTCAGAAACAATAGATGTGACCTTTGATCTGCTGGGACAAAGGACAAGTGCTGTCCTTTGTGTCACCCCACGGATTTCGGCTGTTGGCATTGTAACACAGCTTTTCTCTCTGGAGGCAGGACTCCTGCTGCCCTGTCCCTGGCTCTCCTACACACTTCCTATCTTAACTACACTCAACACTCTTTATGCTCCTTTCCCTCCTTTTTTTTTTTTTTTTTTTTAATTGAAGTAATACATTTTTATCTGCTGTCGTGAATGAGTGTTTTAGGACACTCAAAGAATCCCTGGCAAAGGTATCAGGTATGTTTAATATAAAAGTGAAAGCATGACAAAGTTCATTGGCAAGTTCACTCTACTACTTACTAGATGGTTAAAGAACACAGAGAAAAATTTTTCGTAAGTCTAAAATGAATCTAAAACCAAAATCAACCAAAAATTATCTACATGGGAAAAGGGTAAGGCTGAGAAAGAGTAAGGATAAAAAAAAAATAAGGGAGACCCTCCCATTGAGTCACAAGGTTCAGAATGGCCTTCCTTGCCAAACTTAGCCCCACACTTGAAAAATGGCTTAGGCCTAAAAGTTTTAATGGCACTTAAACTTAACAACACTTAATGGACAGCTTAATGTAAGCAATTTAACAAAAGATTCTTATAGAATATACTGTAGCACAACAGTAACTCAGTAACAGGCCTAATTTACAAATCTAAAGTACTTAAGAATCTAGGAGAGCAACATTCATAGTGTATTTGCTATAGCATGCTCACACACAGACCCAAAGGACTACATACAAGGTATATACATTTGAAAAATTCCCTTTGAATTCATCAAAGCACTCACATCAGATGCCTTTCTCATCTTTCTCTCTGCATCTTCTCAATGGGCAAAGGGTTGAGTCTGGAGGAGTGGGGGTAGCCCAGGCTCCACTGTTGGTGATCAGCAGTAGTGCCCCAGGTATGGAATCATGAGAGTTGGCTCTGAGAGGCCCCACTCAGGGGGAGGTGCTGCTCACAGCCTGCTGCAGCCCAGCAGGGCTCCAAGGCTCCCAGGACTGCTCTTTAGAGGGTCACTAAAGAGTTGGCTTTACTCATAGTAATCTTCCATCCTGGACACAATTTGGGTTGGTAATTTTCTTTAAAAGTGTGGTGACAAAAATCTTGTTCCACTTGGGTTTTTATTCAGGCAAGAACAATCAGTTTTCAAGGCTGTTCGTTAAAAAACAGCCCCGCTAGAAAGCATAAGCTCCTGCAAGCAGGCAGTGCTTCTGATAAGCTCAAGAGCTTAGCCCAGGTGGTGCTTGTCAAGGCCAAGGCTTAATGAGAATTTCTGAAATCACAGTATGGCCCAAGGGTGGGGATGTACCACCACACCTGCCTAAAATAGCATGTCAATACATTAGTTAATGTTTGTGTGATGCTAGTATTTATTGTGATGAGACTTGCACAGTGACATATGTTTACAGATGCAAACATTTAGGAGGAAAGGGAGAGTTTGGATTCTTGTGGCCACAGAGTACCCACAGTACAATGCAGTAACACATATCTTAGGTCCATAGAAAAAAAATATTGCAGCCACTAATGACAGTAATTAAAAATTTCTGTAAGAGCTGTCCAATCACCTCTTCGTCTGAGAAAATTATAGTGTGTTATTGAAACCATTAGTGCAATAGAATGAAGCTAAAAATATTTTGCATTAAAATAATCAGACATTGATTTATGATGTAAATTGTAAATCGGTAACCTATAACACACGCTAATTGTTTTTCTCTCCTGTAAGGTGTGTTTCTGGAAAAGATCTGATCAAGCATATCTATTTGTTCACATGTCACCCTCCAGTGGCTCACACTACTGTATAAGACATAATAAGGTGTATAATCAGGTAACCTGCTATTGATTGCAATCCAGAAAGGACACACTTGTTCTTACGCAGAAGAAGGAGGATAGCCACTTTTGGAGATTTAATTACAGCTAGATCTCTACATGTTTGCTGTACATGAATTTATATGGAATACCTTTGTGATGTAAATACTTCAACACTATGCTCTGATAGGCAGAATCAGATTTTGTAAAAATAAGTTTAAATATATAACATGTACAATCAGTTTCTAGTAAGACCAACTGTACCAGCTCCATAAAATACCTCCACAATGCAATTAGAATCTTTTTCCTTTTTTCTGTCTCCAAGGAGAAATAGATTTTCTCCTTTTAATTTAACAGGTTTGTATCTCCTTGTGCTTTGCTGTGATTTTCTTGTTAGTAAAGGCTGGGTGCCAATGCATCCTGCACGTTGAATTGAAGGTGGTCATGTCCAATCCTATCTGATACCGTGTTTCTTTGACACAAACTGGCAAGACCACAAAAAATGAAAGAATGAGAAAAGAAAAACCAAAGGAATAATACAAGTCAGAGTCAGAAAAAGTGCAATTGATACTACATTTATCAGTGCACTAAGAGAATGGCTGAAATGTGGTCATTTTTGATAGAAACCTTAATGGTTATTCCAAAGGTATAGTAGATCATTTGGAGCCCAGAGCATTATGATGCACATTTTGGGAATGCAAATACAATGCTCATTTGGTTACCCTGTAGCCATTCCACAAAATGCATAGCAAAAAATGTTGATCAAAAGTAGCTGGTTTTGATATGCAGCAGCCACTTTCAAAAGTGCAAGATCCCAGCTCTTTCATTGTTGGGCTTTGATTTTTATTTTCCTTTGAAAACGCAAATTACATTTAGTCACATCATAAAGAAATCACTTACAAAATATTCTGCAAATGCATAGCTGTGGGAAACAGAAGGCTATCAGGAAGTAACCAAAATACTTACTGTAGTCTGGTTTTTTGCCCTCTTCTATAAGCTTTGCCACTGCCTTTTTGCAAGTGTTGATTTGCATCGCTTCCAGCAGCCTTCAGCAAGCTGTGGTTGCTGGGAGAGGATGAGGGTGAGAGGAGAGGTGGTGGCATAACCTCCTCCCCAGGGATCTCTCTCCCCAGGCAGCTCTCTCAGCAGGGAGGGAGGGAGGGGAACAAGTAGAAAGCCTCCCTCGGGGCTCGCTAGTGCCCGCCCGGGGTCCCCAGGGCACATCTCAACTTTTCAAGCCCTTGGGATTTTTCCACAGCATGAGGGAAATGTCTTTTTTTGCTGCAGGGAGCCCTCACCTTGCTTGCTAAGGCAGGGAAAGGAATGCGTGTGAGGAGCCCCGGGTACACTGTGCATTCTACACTGCACCGTGTCCGTGTCTCCGCCCGCCGGCCCCTGCCAAAGAGCGCTGGAGGTGGCCGGGACCTGTCCCGGAGGTGGCCGGGAAGTGTCCCGGAGGTGGCTGGGACGTGTCCCGGAGGTGGCCGGGAAGTGTCCCGGAGGTGTTCCAGAGGTGTCCCGGAGGTGTTCTGGAGGAGGCTCCGGCCCCGGGCCGGGGCTCTGGGAGCGCGGGAGGTGCAGCAGGGAAGGGCTGCACGCTGCAGCCCCAGCTCGCCTTCCTCCCAGGGGGACACTGCCTGCCGGCGCCATTCCTCTGTCCTCTGAGTTGTTAATCTCAAATGCCCTGTATTTACATTCACTCAAACGTGATCTTGGCAGACCCTTATTAGTGTTATTGCCTTAATAGACTTCTCCTCTCTAACCTCTAAATTTTTGCAACAAACTGGCTTGAACTTCTAGGCATGGCAATTCATTAAATAAGAATATTATGTAAAAACCTTTCTATGGTGGACACATATACAGAAAATAATTCTGTCAGATGTAATTTTCAGAGGTAGCACAGCTATTTGATTCCATTTAGTGACGTGAGGTGCCAGGAGGTCTCTCAGTTTGGGGTTTTTCCACAGTTATATAAGTCACTGCCCATCTTTCCCAGTCTAAAGTAATAATAATTATTATTATTATTGCTATGTCAAAGTGCATTCTCTAGCACAATCAAAAAAATCAATTGCATATATTTGATGTACAGTCCAATGTTCTTGGCAGCAAGTCTGCAAGTTACAGAAAGTCTTAAAATACATGGGGTTTGATTCTGAGCAGCATCGGCTGAGCGAAAGAGCAGGACAGAGGTGAGGGGTGCCATGGCTGGGGGCTGTTGTTCCCAGTGAGGCAACCTCTGCTCAATAAATCAGCTCAGCAAGTTGCCAGATTCTGGTCAGCATGCTGTCATACATGGCCAACTGCTAGAAAATAATCCGTGGGAGCAGATAAGATAGAGAAAAACTGCAGTAGCCAGTTTTTTCTTTAAAAAGTAAACCATGTCCAAAACCACCCATCCCCATTTCACAGCAAGAAAGCAGGTTCTCATGGGGCAGTCGCTCAGTCATGGCAGAGCTGGGGGAGGCATAAATGGCACTCTCCCCTCCCAGCTGAACGGGGACTTGTCCTGGCTGCATGCAAACAAAAGCAGCCCGTGTCTGCAGGCCAGGGCAGTGTTTTTGCTCCAGGGAGTCTCACATTCAGTGCTGCCCTGCTAAGGAGCAGGGTTTCACAGGCACTTGAATGCCAGCTGGTTCACAGCACAGCAGCACACCTCTGGTCTCTGACCTGCAGGACACAGGGGACAAGCTCCTGGAGAGTGCAGTGCCACCCTGAGCTGCTGCTCTGGCTGTCACTCCCTCTATGGAGCAGCTCCCCAGGACACTCCTCTCTGACAGCCAGTCCTGTAGCAGTGCCAGGTACCCCTGTGCTCTTAAGAAGCCAATATACAACAGGGTCAGACCCAGCTCTGGGCCACCAAGCTAAAGAAGAATGATTGCCACCCTCAGTGGTGACTGCTCTTCATTCTCCTGTTCTTTCCCATTTTTTAAGACATTCCTAGGTTTATGGGAAGGACAAAAAAAAAAAACCAAAACAAAACAAAAACAAAAACAAGAAAACCACATTGAAAAATCTGAACCACATATCTTATTGGCAGAAAAGAAGTCTTTTTGCTCATGATATGAAGACATCAGCAGTGGAGGTAAAGCTGTAAAATTTGAGAAAACCGAGGACCGTGATGCTGAGGTTAACCTGCTCTTCCAGTCTGAACTGAGCACTGCTTCCTCCCTCACAACCCACCCACAGGGTCAAGAACCAATTGCTGGGGAAATAAGCTGCTGTTCACCCTGAAACTTTCCTGCTGATGTCTGGCATCCAGAGAGAGCGAGGCAGCTCTTGTGATTCCCACAAGATCCAGAGTAAAATGCTGCTGAATGAACAGATAAAATGCTGCTGAATGAACAGCTCTGGCAGCAAGTCTCACATTAAAAAAAAAAAAAAAAAAAAAAAAGAAAAGAAAAGAAAAGAAAATCTGATTTTGTAAATATTCTCTCAATAGGATGAAAATACTCACTCACTTTGGACGTCCAGTTCTGAATCTGCCTTCATGAGCTCTTTGCTGTTTTTCTTCATCCACTCCAGCAGGCATCTCAGAGCTCGCTTCTTACAATTCAGAGCATTTTAAACCCTGGAAGGGGAAAATGCAAGTACCTTTTGGGGATTAAGAAAACGTCAACATCCAAGCATGGAGATATGAAGCCCAAGAGAAAGAAAAGCCAAGAAACCAAGGGGCAGCTCTACAGCAGTGGTATTTTGTGCCCCTTGGAGAGTCTGCCATGGAGGGAGGGTCTGGCAGCTGCAGCACTGCCAAGGATATGTGTGTGGAGGGAGGATATTGTGTCCAGCTCCTGGCATGCAAACCTAGACATACTGGTACTTCAATATGGTTGCCTTTAACAGATTTGTAAGAAAATTCTAAATGAACATAACATGGCTCCTTTCCAAAGAGCATTTCCTGAGGCGTAGTTGCCCAAGACAGTCTGATTTTACACATTGCTGTGCATGGTCTTCTAGCTGCATGTTAGTAAAACATGACAAAAAAAGGTTCAGCTTTGTAAAGTACTGGGGGTATGTGTAAAAATGTAAGCACATTTTTATTTATAATGAATTATCATCAAGATAGGGAGTAACCACATTAAAAGTGACAAAAAACAAGATAGAAAACTAAATCTTGCTAAAATTTTTTTTCATAAGTTCATTCAGTGTTGCTTTAAGCAGCAATGCTGGTACAGCAAAAGGATTTCTAATCAGTCACTGATGCATGATTGTTTAATTTTAATGGGCATGATCAATACCATCCGCTCCTTCTTTAAATGCTAATGAACACTTTAATACAACAGATGTGGACAAACAGTACATTGCAGATTAAAATTAGGCACGGCATTAAATAGCTTACAAACAGCAGAGGAATCCTGCTGGACATCTTGACGAACAACCACAGACAGCTGATAAATCTTGAGCTGCCACCACCAGCCCACAGCATCTCAGGCTTGTACAACTGCACCGCCATCCTGATCACCCTAGAAGAGAAAGGTGACCTTCCAAACTCTTGCAATCCCTTTCTTAGGATTTGTACAGGCCCAACTGTGATTCCTGAGATGCATATCAAAATTTTAGTAACACAAGCACATTCTGAGCAACTACTCTCAGTTGGTATCCTCCAGCCCATTTTGGTCATGGCAAGAAATGTCAGGGAAGGATCTCCAACCTAGACAAAATCCCAGTCCCCTGCTTGTGACAGAGAAACATCCAGTGCTGGATTGTCCATGTCCCTCAAGTTAGTTGTCAGGCTCAGTAAACCAGAGTCAGAAGCTGGGTTACTAACTAGCTTTCAGCCAGTTTGAAGCCAACAAGAAAATGGCAAACTTTGATACCAAAGGGCATCACATGCAGCTGAATTCTCTTCAAGGTAAAGCTTATATTTTTTCTGCTCTAAACTGTTGTCAGAGGAAAAGGCACTTGAGTGACAGAAATCCAAATCCTGATACCTGGTGTCATTTGTGTCTTGCTCCATTGTTTTTGGTGGATCTGTCCTGAATTCATGAAATGTGAGTCCCAGTCCGCTCTGGTGGGTAATGGAAACTCACCCCAGGGCTCAGCCCTCACTGGGGCCGGTGGCAATCAGAGAAAGGAGAGCTGCAAGTACCCACAGGAGTGGCCTTTGTGTGGAGCAGGGACTTTACATGTCCTTTGGACCATCCAGTGACAGGGCTGTGGTGAAACCCCCTCACCCTGAGCAGGTGACGTGCCTGCAGCTCTGCTGGCATCGCTCACCATGGTGTGCCAGCAAGGGATGGGTGCTGTGCAGCACCCTGTTCAAAGCATCTCTAATTTACAGTTCCTGGGCTTTCAGAGGGTACCATGCAATGCTTTGGGTTCAGCTTCCTTTATCTGTTTCTTCCTTTTTTTCTCTCTTGCATCTTGTGAAACCCAAACTTTTTTTTCTCCTTTTTAATTGTGTAAAATCAACTTGGAGTGAAAAGGCCACGAAGAAACTTTCTGACGCCAACTGAGTCTAAGCTGTGTCTTTGTTCTCAGCAGAGCTAAAGACCACATTAATCAGAAACTTTGCTGACCTTGTCTTTACTACCTGAATACTGAAAGACAAAAGCGACACAGTCTGGCCACATTTAAAAATTCAATTAAAAAATACCAGCTGTACAGGGATACATATTATTATAGACCTCAGTGGGGTTAGTTGTAACTATGATAAAGGCAATGCCTTCTTCTCATTCTATTTTAATTTTTTTCCCCCAAAAGATAAAAGCCTAGTTTTTGATTCTCCTTCTGATTAAGACAACTGTGTACGTGACAGAGTGTGCTCAGTGGTGTTGGGTAACTAATGTTGGGGCTTTTGATAAGGAACAAAGTAAGAAATTCCTGAGAAGTGGAGAAGTTAAGCTACTGAAGTGGACCTGAAGAAAAATGTCCTTGTGTCCCTTTTTTTCAGACTATGCTGAAATACATACCTCTTCCTATAGCCCTGGCAGAATCAGACTAGACAAGGGGTGAGAAGACCCTGCTTAGAGCTGGATTCAGCACCTAGAAGCAAAGTGAGGTGAGGAGAGAGGTAACAGCACAACTCTCCCAAGGATGAAATTGAGAGCCTTTCACTGTGGCACCTGGTTGTGCCTTACGGATTTTATTTTTGACATATTAAGCAAATGAGTGGATGTCCAGTCAGCTGAGAACATGAGCAGCCAAACAGAGGGGGAGAAAACCAAACTGAATCCCTTGGTGCCGACAGTGACCCCAGGAGAGGTGGCAGCTCTCCCTGTCCGCCGGCAGGCCCCAGCCAGGCGGGTACCAGCTTCGGTGCAGCAAATTGAACAGGAGCAGGCAAATCTTCTCTAGGTTGAACGTTCAGTTAAATTAAGGGCCAAATTCCTCTCAGAACGTCCTCCGGCCCCGCCAGCTCCCCCTGGCTCTCTCCTTTCCAGGCTTGCCGGCGGCCTGCCTGTGGGGTTTCCTTGCGTGCTGCACCTTTATCCACCCGCCCTCGCTGGCTCTGCTCTCCCCTTCGCCCCTCCTGGGCTCGCCGTCACCCTGCGGGGGCATGCCAGGGATGGCCGCGGGCTGCGGAGGGGCGCGGGGGTACCTGCGGTGCTGGGAGGCCGCGGGGCCCGCGGGCAGAGCAGTCCTGCCGGGCCTTGCCGAGGGCCGCGGCGGCGCCGGGGAGCCGGTGCCGCTGCGCCGCCCGCCCGACGAGCTGCGGGAGGCAGCGCCGTGCGAGGCCGTCCTGCCCTGGCCGCCGGACCTGTCCCTCTCGGAAGGGGTGTCAGAGGCCGTGCTGGAGGCGCTGCTGCCTTTTGAGTTCAAGTGCAGATTGGAAAGGTTTCTCATCAAGCTGTGCGACAGGGGAGAGGAGTTCCTCGAGTGGCTGATGGACGTGAGCTGCTGGCTGACGGGAGCGCGCGTCCTCCGCACGGCCGCGGCGTACGAGTCCTGGCTGCGCAGGTAGGGCAGGTACTGCGTGACCGTGCTCGGGCTGTGCGGGTGGCCGTGCTGCAGCGAAATGGCCTTGGCCAGCTGCTGCATGCGCAGTGTCTGCATCCACTGACTGTCCGTGCCTGCCGAGGGAAGGGAAACAGAGTCAGCTTTCTGTGAATCGATGGAAAACCGCTCTCAGGTTTACCGAAGGTGTGAGGTTACGTACCGGGGTTTCTCTTGGAAGAACCTCAAACCACCCTTCCCCTCCCAGCCTTGCAGCAAATAGTCCTAGATTTGAGTATGTTCAGTGTTATGGTTGAACATAATGTTGGGCTTTTAAAAGAGCAAGTGATGCAAAAATTTCTGATGCCACTGCAGATTACGGAGCTTAGACTAGAAACCAGTTACTGAGCCATCCACCTGGCTCTTCAGGTGGGTTCCCACCCCCAGGTGCCTTCTGGTCATTTGAACCCCACCTGGTTTTAAGCATGCCCTGTGATGCTCTTGGCAACCTCAGCAGATTTCTACACAGCTTTCATTAGAACAGAGCCTGGAGACCTTCTGGAACCGACACAGAGGTGACCCCAAGGTACCAGTACTGATGTAACATTGCCTTCCAGCTGCACCTCTCCCAGCTGGCACAGTCGTGCTGTTCGCAGCCCAGCACAGAGAGGAAGCAGTGCAGAGCCAGTGCAAATCCCAGCTGCGGCAGCCACATTCACCTCCTCTGCCTCCAATTTCTTTTCAAACTGCTACACACCATAAAAACCAGAGCTACTTTAGTTGCTGTTGCTACTACAAATTTAGAATTCAATCTACTTTGCATCCAGCTTCATGCAGAAAACTGACTCTGTATGTAGAAAAGTCAGTGAGGCATTAGGCTTCAGGCAGGCTGGCTCAGACAGTGCTTAACTGAGAGCAACTCAGGGTATTACAGTTCCCTCTACACCTACTGTCACAGCCCTGGGGTTGTAACAAAAGTTGTAGCTTTCAGAGATCACACTGAAGTGGTTTTGAAAGTCAGTCCTGTGGTTTCCATGAAAGCCTTTAGCAAATACAATAGCTGTAAATTTTCCATTTGAACTGCAAAGGCTGCCTGGTTTGCTACTTTGTGGGTAGAGCAGAGAACAGGAATTCCTCTTATCTGAGGCCACAGCTCTGGCCAAAGACTCATGGGGAGCAGCTAAAATAATTTTGTTCTAGAGAGATTTGAATTATTTGTCCTTAAAGATTGCTAATATCATTCCAACAAGAAAGCATAACCCTCTCTGCCTCTCGCTGGAACACTTCATTGACCATGGGGAGTTTTGTGGGAGCTGGATAGCAGCTCTGTCCTCATTAGGATTTCTCCTGTTAAAATGTAATGGATGATCTCTTCCACTCCTCTTTTCCCCAGACTTTGTTTGAATCCAAAGAGATTTAAATCACTTCAACTTATTGTCAAGTATGTCAAAAGGAAACTGTCTTCCCTGTCATAGTGTGTATGACACTGACACAGCAGATAGCTCCACCTGCACTTAGAGGTGAACCTTCTTTCACAGAGAGACAGATGGGAATTGCCTCCTCTGCTTCTCAACCTCCTTGAAAGTCTTGGTTTCAAAAGAAACATGCATGCCACCATGTACTTGCTAGACACTATTGCCTCTGCCATTCCCCCATGCCCTCCGACCAAGGCTGTGGATGTAAATCACAGACCTCATAAACCTGAAAACAGCAGGCTCAGGACTCAAGTTTGGATCTTCATTTGTTATCAACACTCAGGTGGCCATCACACGTGCTATGGGACTAGTGCTGATCTCCCTGAACAAGGGGCTCCCTTCAGGCTGCTCAGTCCTGGCTCCTTACAGCCAACAGCAGCTGCCAGCCCAGGATCCAGCTGCCCAGCAAGGATCTCCAGTGTGCCCTCTGGGGCTGGGAGAAGGGGCTTCTCATGCCTCTCATGGGCTGGGGGGCTTCTCCCTCACGTGGTCTCTGAGCCACCAGCTCTGTGCACTGAGCTCTCTGTGGTAGCCCATAGAGGTAGTTATTTTAGCCTATTAGACAGGTATTACCCTTACCTTTGTGCTTGGATTTGGTGGTCTTTTAAACCTGGGATAGGTGGTCTGGTAAAGAAGACAGGCCAGAAGGTTTGCTAGAGCTGAGGCACAGCTTTCATGCTGGCTGGTAACCCACCTCCTTTGAACAGTGCCTATTCAATTGGCTGCTGACAAAACATTAGTGCTTCCATGTAACTCCTCCAGTGTGCCAAAGGGACAGACAAGCTCTCCCACCACTCACTGAAAAAAAAGCAACCATTTGGGTTTACAGCAGCTGAGCCAACCTGTGAAGATACACACCACACTTGGTATGGCTGCAGGGCTCATCACCCCAAAACCAGGGTAACCTCTATCTGCAAAACTAATCTGGAGTAAAGATGTATCTTTTAGGACATGTTCTAGATTTCATTTACATTATAAAACATGTTGCAAATGGATCACAATTGCTTAGGAATAAGCACACTCATGTTAGATGTGTCTGCAGTCCAAACCCAGCACCTCTCAATTCACAGGGCCATTCTTTTACAGTTGCTAGTAGTGTAAAAAAATTGAGAAATTCCTCCTCTGCTCACTGGTGTCTTGTTCCAGCTCCTGTACTGCCCCTCAGGTGTCCCAACCCAAACATTTCTGCAGTCCTACCATGAACTCAAAGTGAAAAACAGCTTGGCTAAAAAACATCTTTACAAAAACAACAGCAGGTCTTAAAGGCAGAACTGTGCTAGAGTCAACTGAGATGAGTGTGAATCTGTCAGCAGCATAAATGTATTAGGAAATGAAAACTGCATTGTAGAGCCCACTGCATTATTAAACGTACCTCGCTGACCAAATTAAGCCCCAGAAGCCATAACAAACACCATTCCAGAGGTCAGACAATGATGAGCCAGGGCTGGCTCAAATGGGCAAGCTGAGCTGTGGAGGAAGAATGCTGTGGGAAGATTTCCACAATTCCTCAGAGAGGAGCAGGATGTCAGGAGCACTTGTGCCTGCCAGGCTGGCAGGACTGTACTTGTCAAACTGTGCATCATCCTCAGGGCACTTTTTGTCTCTGAGGCTACAGCCTCAGTATGTGTATCCCCCTGCAAGAGCCCTGGCCAGAGCAAGAGCACCCACACATCTCTAACAGGAGGTGCCCTTTGTCCAAGCACCACATCTGTGCAAGGCTGTGTGCTGGGTGGCTAAGGGTGGGAGGGAAGAGCGGGCCAAAGCACTCCAGTTGAGTGTGAGCTTCTCACCATGGACTCCTTCCAGCCTGCTTCCTACAGGAGCATACAGGGCATTCCCCCTTACCCTTCAGAGACAGGCAACAGGCAGCTCTGACAGGGGGAAAAATGGATCTGATGGCCACCAATGTAAGCAAGTTAATCAGGGACATCAAGACTGGAGGCAGCCTGTGCTGCAATGATCATGCATTGGAAGTGTTTGCAGTCCTGAGGGACATGGGTTGGGTAGTTAGGCTCATGAATTTTAGAAAAACAGACTTCCAGTCCTCAAGGACATAAGGAAAGGATCCCCTGGGGACAAGGGAGTGGAATAGAGCTGACAGATCTTTAAGGAAGTCTTTCATAGAGTGCAAGAGCTCTCCAGGAGCAAGAAACTGGGCAAAGAAGGTAAGAGGCTGGTGTGTCTGAGTAGGGAAGTGCTGGTAAAAGTAAGGGGGGAAAAGCAAATGCACAGGAAGTGGAAACAAGGACAGGTAGCCTGGGAAGAGTATAGACATGAAGTCTGGTTGTATAGGGATGTAGTGAGGAAGGGCAAAACAAAGCTGAAACTGAACCTAGCAAGGGATGCAAAGAATAACAAGAAGGTTTTCAGCTATGTTAACAAAATAAGAAGTTCAAAGAAGGGGTACCACCCTGATAAACAGCACTGGAAAACTGGTAACAACAGATGGGGAGAAGACTTTGTCTCAATCTTCAATGTCAGCCCCTCTTCCCACACCTATCAAGTCAATGGACAGCAGGATGAGGACTGGGGGAGCTTCCTGATCTTAGCATCAGTGGACAAGGGAAGAGCTACAGATGTCATTTATGTGGACTTCTCTAAGGCCTTTGACATGATCCCCCCAGCATCCTTTTCTCTAAATTGGACAAAGATGGATTTGATGGGTGGATGTTAGGATAAGGAATTGGTTGAATGGTTGCATCCTGAGGTCAACAGCTCAGAGTCCTGGTGTTCATCAGGGACAAGTGGTGTCCCTGAGGGTCCATACTGGGACCAGTGCTATTTATAATCTTCATCACTGACATACAGAGGGATTGAGTGCACCCTCAGCACACCTGCAGGTGACACCAAGCTGAGTGGGTGACATGCATTGACTTTTTGCTGTCCTCCCCATACATGCCCTGCCCATGTCAGCAGTAAAGTTCACGTGTGTTGACTTACCCGAGTCAGATCTGCTCCGTGAATTCCCCTCCGAACTGGGCAGCGAGGTCTGGATCAGGAGCTGCACTGCCTCAACCTCATCCTGTGCTTTCAGCTTGCTCCAGCAGATAGCCTGGATGTGCCTCGTGCTTTTGGGAGCTCTAACATCACTCTGCTCAGGAAGGACACAACAAGTGTGAGGATATAACAACAAACACACAACACACTAAACTCCCCTAGGAGGGAACTTCCACTAGTGCCTGGGTGGCAGCAGTTGTTTCAATATAGAGCCTGTTCTGCAAAACCACTTAGCTAGTTCTCAAATATTTTTAGACTCTAGATAATTTTGGCTGGTACTTGTGATTATGCTAAAAATGTGGTAGTGAATAACTGCTTCAATTCTCGTACCCTGCGGAGGAAAGATCTGAAGGCCTTCCTCTAAAACACAAAAATACATTTTACTAGTTCTGTTAATGAGGATCAAATGTGCACTGCTTTCTGCTAAAAGAGGTAGGACTAATTTTGTTGGGGACCCCCAACAAAATTTTCCTGGAGTATCCTTCAGTTTGCTGTTAAGGACCTATGACCCCTGAGAGAAACTTCAGCCTGAAAGAAAACTACTTTTTTACTTCTGGCAAAAGCAAGCAAGGTCCAGGATTTCCCCATTGCTCCATCACTGCCTGAATGCTTGGTCAGGACAGAGCTGGAATCTCATTTATTAACCTTCTTCTGACATACAGAGTTAGTTTTTAAAAAATCAGTATTGTAAGAAACTGCAAACTTTTTTTACAAAACTAATTTCTATCACATCAAATTGTATTCTGGGTTTTATTTTATCTTATTCTTATTTCTCTCTCTTTTTTTTTTTTTTTTCCTATTTCTTCTCTGCTCTCCTAATTAGCACATCACTGAAAAGAGAAAAACCAGCCTCTTTAAATAATGCAAGCAACACTGACCATTACACTTCAAGCAAAAGGAGCTTTCATCCTTGGGAAGAAGAATCATCCCAGGCAGCAGTCTGAGGCCATTGTCTCTGTAAACTTCATTCAGCTTTTGCTCTGAACTTTATACTTTACAACTAATTACAGGCTGCTGAGAACTTGTTTATAGGATATAACAAAGCCAGAGGATGTTATTTCCACACCTCCTGTGTAGGTTTTGTCCTGGATCAACTATTTTATTTGTTTCTTAGAGCTTACCTCATACGTAACAACACATTCTACAGACTGGTGCTCTTCTATGCCCACAATCCATTTCTCCATTACAAACGGTGGCTGGAAGAAACATGGTGGGAGTTTTATAAGGTGCTCTTCATCTCCCAACTTGTTTCTAAATCACCCAGAAGGGATTTACATTGGCCTCTTTTCATTCATTCCTATATTGCTAACATCAATAGTTTCCTTAAAATTCTGTGAGACAAAGCAGTATAATTTTGAAATATTTACTTCCTGGTTTACAAAAGGAAACTGAGAAGAGATTTCCTTACAAAACACACAGCAGATGAGACAACATGGAATATTTTCAGGGGGGCATGAACCTTTTTCAGTTTTGTGCGTGTACACTTTTTCTTCTGCTAGATTTACAGAGGAAAGCAAAAACAAATATCTAGAGATTCTCAAAGATATTTCTTGACAAATATAAAAATGTTGAAGTATGTGAAAAGTTAATGTTACTGTATCTAGTTGTTAGTTTATTTAACTTCATGCCTTTTTTAACGCAAAAATTGAAATGTCCAAGATTAAAATTAGACAGAAAAATAATGATAGTAATAAGAACAGTAATAATAACAAAAAAAAAAAAATCACAAGTGTTGTTCCAGAAATCACTAACCATAAAAATAGTGTTAGCATTGATTAAATATTAGAATCTTTTTTGGCAAATACACCTATGTCACATTTTCCTTAAAATTCTGACTGTTGACAATCTGTTTTACATTTTTTCCTTTAGAAAAAATGACTAAAAGTTCCCCCCCCCCAATTTTGCCACAAAAATTCAGTTAAAAGCACTCAAGAGTTTGGGTGTTTTTACCAGTTGTCATTAGAGCAGCATTCTAATTGGCAATCAAGCTGTATATTTTTTCAGTTAGAAATTTATTTTGTTAGCTATTATCAAGTGGAGCATATTAATAAAAACAAACAATTAAAATAATAGCTAACAAAATGCCCTCTGCATCAACAAAACTTCTGTTCCTTAGGGAAAAGCAGTCTAAATGCTTACTGGTAAATATTTACAGGCAGGTTCTGACACAGGGTAAAATGCTCAGTGACAATGAATTGCAGATGTTCAGTGCTGCACTGTCTGCGATGGATTTCAGTCTTTGCAATTCACTGGTGCATGAAAGAGAGAGTTTTAGAACCAGATAAAAGTTCTAAAACCACAAAAAAAAAAAAAAAAAAAAAAAAAAAAAAAAAAAAAAAAGAGAGAGAGAGAGAGAGAGAGAGAAGAAAAAAGAAAGAGAGAGAAAAAAAAAAAACTCAACAAACCCCCCCAGACAAATCGCATGATGTTTCTGGAACATTTGAATTGGTTTCTTCTCTTGAAAAATAAATCAATTTTTGCAACATTCTTTTCATTAAAATGGGTAATAAATTCAGAGGATATAACATGGAATTAAAACAAGAAAATATAAATTAGTTCCTTCTCTTATTTGTCTATTGTAAACATTATTGTCAGCTTAAAGGAGAACCAAAATACCTAACTCCTATTATGATACAATTCTATTTAAAATGTGCATTTTATTTAAAAGCTGTCAAGAGATTGAGCTTCTGCAAGCACAAAAGTCGACTGCTGTGGTATTTTAATGTCTTTGTTTGAGATCTGTGAATTCCTGAAAGCTTTAAGGCTGTAAATACCTTTGTCATCTTTAAAATCTCTACATCAGGTAGGTTAGTGTTGAATGTCACATCTTTTATGTAGGTTATTGCAATTTCATCCCCGTCCATCTCCATGTACATTTTCCATTTACAATCCTATGAATAATAAAAAAAAGAGTGCTGGATTGTTAGAATACAAATAGGAAAAGAAAACCCAACAACAAAACCCAAAATGAAACAAAACTGAAAGCCGAAACAACTGATATCTAATCCTCAATATATGAAGGGAAGAAATAACCCAGTGAGAAAGTTAAGGGGCATGTACACATTTTATACATGTTTGCAGTACGGTGTTGATAATGGAAAACTCTCATTGTCTTGTTCCCTCTTCTCTCAGCTCACCCTGTGAGGCAGCTGCCACCTTGATAGGTCTGGATATCTTCTCAGGTGTGGTGTCCCTGAATGGCCTCAGCTGGACAGACAGCCTGCTGGAGCATGTGCCTTGGGAGCTCTGCACACCCCAGGGCAGTGGAGGGACAGGGCAGTGATGGGAGCCACCACCTGGGGTCCCAGCCAGAGCTGACAGCCAGGCACAAGGACATTGTCCCAGTGAACCCAGCAATGAACGGAAAAAGTCTGTGCAGCACCTTCAAGACAATCACTCAAATAATGGGCAAAAGGATGAGCTTGTTTTCACAGCCCAGTTATTTCAGATACTGAGAGCCCAGTGAGGCACTGAGCATCTCAACTTCTGCTTGCCTCCAACTGCATTTTAATGATAAAGAAGCTCAACTGAGAAAATAATCACAGTGAGTCTAATAAACCACAGCAATAAAAGATATCCTTAAACAATCCCCTGATCTGAACAGTGACAACTGGCAGCATCCTGCAGGACATGCCATATGGACTGAGTGCTGGAGCTGGGGTTTGTGTCTGTGGCCAGGGAGGCTCTCGCTGGGGACCAGAGACTGCCTGTCCATGGTGCAAACCAGCCAACATTTGCTGACTGCCTGACAGGTGCTTTGGGGATGAGATACTGTGCAGTGCACTGAGCTCCTCCAAAAATCAGTCCCCTGAAGGACCACTCTGCCACTGAAGCAAAGTGTCTCCGCCTCCATACAGGGAGGAGGGAATCTTCCCTTCACAATGCAAGAAGCTCCTCCAGATGTGCCAGAGGTTCAGGGGTCTGTGTCTGCCACATGCTACCTGTAAGGCAGGTGTGGGCTCAGCGCTTGCAGAAGGCAGTTTTCACCTTGGTTTTGCTCAGAAAAACTTTCAGTGGGGACACAGGTGGACACTTAGGGCCATGGGCTTGTGTAAGCAGTTATTTGCACAGACAAACGTGCAGCAGCCTAAAAGTCACCCATTTGCACAGGTGGTGCATCTGTGGTGTCTGCACGTGTGTCTCTCATAAGTGTAATGCAGGAGCTCAGCCCTCAGAAAGCTCAAAGCTTTCCATCACACATTGAATTGGCAATTCCAAATTAAAAGAAAACTGAAATACAATAATTTATGAACTGCAACAAGAAATTATGTTTATGACAGCATTTGGCTGTGTGTGTCCATCTGTCTGCTTTGAAAGCTTCCACATTTTACAAGCAGAGAGGCCGTGCAAGTTGGTTTTTGCACTGCCCTGGTGCGAGTTTGAGCTATGGGAACTGCAGTTCAGTGGTCAGGGCACCAACCAAGACTCAGAGGCACCAAGTTCAGTTTCCAGTTCTGCTACTGGCTTCCTCTGCAACCTGCTCAGGTGCTGAAATCACCCTGTGCCTCCATTTCCTAATCACAGACTGTATCTCCTTGCACGTCTCTGTTCTGTCCTGTTTTTCACACTTGTGAGCTGACCCATGGAAATGCCTGTCCTGTCCCAGGCAGGTCCAGCACTGTGCACTGGCTCTGACATGAGGAGGGCACCTGCTTAGAAACAGAACAGCAACAGCAAAGTGAATTGTCTCTGACTCCTTCTCATCTCTCAAACTGTGCTCCTCTCCCTGTCCAATGTTCTTGTTGCCAGACTTTTTTGCAGGAGATTCATGGTAGTGCAAATCAAACCTGAGGTTACAGACAAGATGCTTGATGACATTTTTAAGTTTTACAAAAACACCAGAGCCAAGAAAAGAAAAAAATATCAACATAAAGTACTATCCTCCAGTTAGTTCAGCACATCTCCTGCCATCTCTGAGTCATACCAGTGCCAAGCACTTGAGAGCTAGAGCTGCACCTTGTGCCAGGGCTCCCATGCCCTCTTGACTCAGGATTTTGTGCTGTGCACTCACATTTCCCTGCAGACTAGATCTGACAAATATGATCTCATTTTAATAAACAAAATAAATCAATAATAATACCATTATTATCAATAATGTCACTAATAGCAATAATAATCAATAAATCATCCAGGGTCTGGCAGGGGGTGGGCACTGCCACTGCTTGTCCCCTTGCCAGGTCGGCTGCACAGGCAGCATCCCTCTCCATGCGGTCATGGACCAAAGTGCCCCGTGCAGGGGTGGATGCCTGAGGCCTGCACAAGCACTGCCTTCCCCAGCTCTGAACTGCATCTTCACACAAACACACACTCTCCTGTCCCTCAAATCCAGCCCCCGAACCTTTAGGTCCTCTTTGGAGCCCTTTCCAGCCAGACTGTGCAGATACCAAGATACCATAACAGGATACCTGCGGAGGGGAGGGGAAGGGAAGGGAAGGGAAGGGAAGGGAAGGGAAGGGAAGGGAAGGGAAGGGAAGGGAAGGGAAGGGAAGGGAAGGGAAGGGAAGGGAAGGGAAGGGAAGGGAAGGGAAGGGAAGGGAAGGGAAGGGAAGGGAAGGGAAGGGAAGGGAAGGGAAGGGAAGGGAAGGGAAAAGGCAGCAGGCAGGCGACTTTAGAATCAAGGCACTTAGCAAATATCTAAGATCAGTAGGTGATTACTTGTCCTACAAACCTAGTAACCATTCTGTTCAACCAAAAAGTAAATAGTGCAAGATTTGTGTGCTGTAGAAAGGAAGGGACATATTTCCCTGTTTTCTAACGGAGTTCCAGATTCTTATAATAGGAGATGCTCATCCATTTAAGCAAAAATTTGGCTAGAAAAACCAAGCATATGAATTTCAATTCTTTGATGAACTGTAGCCATATGACTTCTTAGATCAAAACTACATTTAGTGCCAGGAATATGTGGGAAAATAACTTGGAAATGGCTTGTTCAATGTGTCTGGTTGATAGATATGCTTACATAAGTCCTTCAAAGAGACTTCGCTGGATATCTTGTCATTCAAGCATTAAAATACCTCCCAATATCTACCTGCTTGATTTTGATCTAAATAAAAAAATCAGCTTTTTGTTTTACAAAATTATCTAGTTCCAGAACTGAAAGGCACAACGTGCAAAACTTTGTATGAAAACATTTCCAAATAACACTTTGACAAAGCAAATAAATCAACAGCCTCTGAAAATTACTGTAGAAAACAAAAGCAAATCACACATGTATTTGAGCTGCTTCTTTCTCTTTGAAACAGGAAGTAAGAACACTTTAAAAATTAAGTCTCCAGCTTACTGTGGTGACAATACTCCTTTAACCCCATATGCGTTTATGTCTGCAAAAAAAACCTGAAAGGGAAATGAAAAAGATCAGGCACAGGCTCTAAACAGCAAACACATATCCTGCAACAACAGCTTAAAACCTTTTCTAGGGAGGCACTTCATTTTTCAAGGGGGCCCAAATCAAGGATTCATTTTAAAATCAGTGGTTGCAATAAACTTTTTTGTTTTTTAAAGATTGAAATAAAAATGGAAATGGCATTGCAGCAGACAACTGGATATTAGAAGAAAAGTAAGATGTAGCGCAGGATGAAACAAATAAGAAAAAAAATGTTGGCCATGCTGATCCTAAAAGTAGTAGCATGTTGATGATTTAGGTCCCCAGAAGCTCCTTTACATTCTTAGCTATTATCTATCTCAGCTGCTGAAACCTGCTGTTTTAAAGGCATTAGAGTTGAACATCTAGTGACAGCACTTGGGTTATTTATCATTATGTATCACCCTGCTACACTATATTTTATTATACTGGATTTAAAGGAAGATAACACAATTATGGTTAATTTGCTTCTCTTCTTTATATGTATAGTGTCATGACCCACCACAGCTTTGTCCCATGAGATATTTTTAACCAAAAAGAAATCCACAAGAAACTCTCCCTAAAAATTCCATTAATAACCTCTTGTAGCATGTATAGGTTGCAGGGTCTGGAACTAAGAATGTTTTAATCTCTTCAGCAAAACAATGTCTCATAATGATGTACAGGACTATTGCTGCACTGATGAAGAATCATACATAATTCAGCACCTTTCACTTGGCACCACTGTGATATCCTCATTAGCAGTGGCTCACAGTGGCTGTCAGATGGTGTCCATGCGAATGCAGGCATTATATTGTCTTTGAGATGTGCAGCTGCTTCCATGACACTGCCAGTATATAAAAACATGACGCCAGTTTGTTTTATTTAGTGCTAAACCTTCCAGTTTGTAAAAACAAGGCTGACACAGAGCCTGACATGAGGCAGTGAAAATAATTAGCTCTCATTTTCTCAGCCTCCTATTTCCTTCTCCCCGCTGTGTTCTCTTTCCACTAAACCACCACATGTCAGTCGAAATGGGAGGCAATTAGTGGGCTCATTTCAGTCCCCACAACTGTGCTGAAAAGAAAGTATTTATGATGGCACAATGAACAGCTGAAAGATTAAATAACATTTGCCTTTTGAAAAGAAAATGACTTCTAGCTAAATGGGCAATTTTTGATTATTCTCAAACAAGCTTAGAGTAGTTGGTTTTTAAAATACAAGAAAGGAAAATGAGTCATTTTTAGGTGAAAGAATCAAATAAAACTTGACACAGTAATGCAAATAACTGATGTTTTATTGCAAAATATGTAAATGTGTTATACCCTTAACAATGGCTGGTGTCTCAGGTCAGGGCAGGCTGCTGCCAGCCAGGCTCCAGCAAGAGAAAGTGGCTCCACCGCTGGTTTTGTTTCAGCTGTGCAGGCAGAAAAAAAGAGGGGCGGAGGGGAGGCCTTGCAAGAGAGATGGTCTTAAAATGTACAGAAACAAAGCAAGAGGAAGATATATTTATGTTATCAGTTGCCTGGGTGCCTCCTCCGAGCTGGAGCCCTTACTCCCCTGCACGGCAGCAGGCACTGACTGGCTGCAGCTTCGCCTGGAGAAGCAGAGACCCCTCAACAGTTACACAGAGCAGCCAGCACTACCAAAAATATCTGTCCCCTGGCAGTGCCCCTCTTCAGCGTCCAGGGCTGTGGAGCTCTGTGCACAACAGAGTGGCACATAATGGCAGCTACCAGGCACTGCTGTGGGTGCCCTGAGAACAGGGGCTTGCAGCAGGCAAGGCAAGAGCTCAGTGACACCCCAGCATTTACCAAGAGCTGCCCCTGCCATGGGATCAGAAGCAAACGGGAGTGTTATAGTCACAGGCATCATCCACATGAGCAGCCTCCTTGCAACAGTGGGATGGTAAAGGTGGAAGCATGAGAACCAGTCCCTTCCCTGAGGGCTGCATGGGTGCCCTCCTGTCCTGTCCTGCAGTGGCATTCCCTGTGAACCACTCGTGGGGACAACCAGCTGGAGCCGTGCAGACACCATGTCCCCAGTGCAGCACGTGAGTGACTGCTCACACTCTGGGGACTTGCAGCTCTGCAGGACATTGGCTGAGGGAACAAGGGTGCTCAGGAGCTCAGGAAAGGCATGGCAGGGCCACTGTTCTGCTGGGAACAAAGGCTTCTCTTCCAGGCTTTTGTCTGGATAGCAAATGCCAAGCCTACAGATCACCTGTCTGTGCTTCTGCAGACCTGTCTGCAGTATGTGAGAGATAACGTGTAGAAGGTAGCAAGTTAATTCAGTGGCCAAGGTATAAAAATAAATCTTTAGGTTAAAAAGTCCAGAAAGTCAAGTGAACAAAATACCTACAAAAGTCTATGTCTCTTCGGGGCTATGGAATAATTTCTAACAGGAATCCCTGGTCTAGCATTGCCTACACAAGGATTTTTAAAGGTCTTGGCTTGAGTTTGACTTCAGTTACACATGGATGCTACAGCTCCTGGAGCAATCCCAGTGGAGATGATGGAGTTATACCAGCTCCACCTGATGCAAAAACAGTATATGGTCCTGAAAAGAGTCTTTGGAAGATAAAACCAGGAGCTCAGATCACCTGCACTGATCCACCTTCTTAGCAGATTACAATATTCTGTTCTCAATGGTGGTGGCAATATTTTAATGTGGCTGTGGTTTTATTTTACAGCTTAGGTAATCTTTTGTGTCCCCTCACTGAGTACTTGATAGAATAGGAACAAATTTATGAAAATAGCACCTGAACACAGCTACTCTGATTCTTGCATTAACTATTAGTCTTTAGAACTGAAAGCATTGTGCTTTGAAATGGAATTAAAGAGGGAGGATTTAGAAGATGAGGTTTTGAGATAAGGACAAATAGCCCCATGTTAGAAAGTCAAGGTACCTGTGATTATTTTGCAAAGGGAGGGTTAGATAAAACCAATTCCTCCTCCATTTTTACTTAGTGAAGTGGGTTAAAATACCTACAGAGCATGGAGAATAAAAAAGACTGAAAAACTGTACAGCTGAAATTTCAAATGTTATACCTTGGCTCTTGCTTTATTTTTAAGAAAGTAAAGAAAGAATTTATGAGCGTTGATATAGTGGGAGGGTGGGGAGGAACAAGCAGCAGAAATGGTCTCAAGCGCTTGTGAAACCACATTCCAGTTACAACTATTTCAGTACTGATTTTTTGTACTGCCTGCATTTTGCTGGCCTGGGTTTCTCCACATGAAGAGTTGGTCATAATGTCGCTTTAAAGTAGCCTTAATAGTATATCACCTTTGCCACTACACATTTAAATAATAGCATTAAAATACATCTCAGTTTGGATATTCAAGGCTAGAAAATAGTTCACACAGTTAGCAGATGGCTTTGAAGAGGCTCTGCTCCTTACCTTGTCAAATGGAGGGAGAGGGAAGTGGGGAAAAATCAGGCAAAATGGTGAGCCAACTTCAAGGCTTTGTGTTTAGATATAGGTCAAATTGTGCCACTCTCGGTAAAAAATGAAAACATTCAATGGCATAGTGAAATCTGCCCTTTTGAGGACCAAAACTAAAGAATGCATCAATAGAAGGCAAAAAGACTGTAAGGCATCCTTCTCAAGGGGTTTGGTGATTCATCAGTGTGGAGCCGACATAGCTCAGGCACCTTTCCCTGATTGGGAAATTTTAATGAGCCATCTAGGATGAGAAAGCCATTGAAAATTCCCCCTGCAGTCCTGCAAATCAGCTCAAGCCACAACTGCCAGGGTTTGTTGTTTTACTCTCCGTCTTGGACTTAATTGGTGGTCCCCTGCTTTTTTTTTTTTTTATTTGTGGGGGAGAAAAAAGTCTAAATCTATCACCTTTCAGCTCATTGGGAACTGTGTACAGAAAGGTCATGAAAAGGCAGTGAATGGAAGTAACCACATAAGTTGAACTACAAGACTTGGAAAAGAAACCTCTAAAAACCAGGTTAGCTTTGCAGTGCTCACTCCTGATGCATTCAGAGAGCACAAAGGTCAACTGAGCTTTTATAGCCTCCAAAGATGCAGCTAAAAAAGGAAGGAAACTGTAATGAAATGACTGCATCTGTCAGCTGGTGGAAACCAACATAATCCCACTACAAGATGCAGTTTAAATTAGATAAAAAATATGGGGCTGGTAAAGCTGTTTACTGGGAAGTCAATGTTTCATTCAGCATACAGAAAAGGCTGAACATTCAAATGCTGTCCTGAAGCATATCCAGCAGGATCCTTGCTAAAAGGCACTGCCATTCCTAAGGCCTTAATTTTCTGCCTGCTGATGAAGAAAGGTGTGCTGGCAGTGCTGATGGGGCACAGTGCCCAGGAGGGGACACCTGTGGCCTGAGGAACCATCCTCACACCACAGATGGTGCTGGGCTCTTACCAGCCAAACACACCCAAATTAACCAGCACCCCTGAAATGGCTCTGGGTCCTGGACCAGCTTCTCCAGCACTTTTATATCTGGTGGTATTGCTGTATGTCATGATGCACTCCCCAGCTTTCGTTTGGACCAGGAGGCTTTTGTCCTATGTGTCCATCCTGTCCCAAGCTTGGACAGAGCCACCTCCAGTGACATGGATGCCTTGGTTCCAGGTGCAACTAGACCAGAAGATGCATTACAATAACTAAAGGGACGTGGACTCAGAGACCAGCACAGAGCCAGCCTGGTGTAAAACCTCCCAGCATGACCTGTTCTCCTTACAGAGCCCTTCCTGCTGCACTGCACCACCTCCCAGCTGAGCCTAATAACCTCTCTCAGTGTACACAAGTCTAGCAGCCATCACACCGGCCAGGGAACACACACCCTCAATGTCTAACCCAGATTTGAGCTTATTGCCTCTTTTTCCTCATGATTAAAACAGGAGAAATGCTTCTTAGTTAGGCAGCTGGTTATAGGGACTGATTAGGGTAAAGTTCCTTTGAGAAATTTATTTTTAAACTGATGTAGGCCAGCTTTTTAGCTACAAAGATGGTGGAAGGTGTGATCCCAAGTGCTTCTGCTGACCCAGTTTTACAGGAACAGGCACCACTCTTTTACAAAAATGGGACAATAAAAGAAGTTTAAACCCTTCAATCCTGGTTTTCACCCTTTTCCCAGTTCATTTTGGAACAAATCTAGATGGCAGCTCAAAGCAGCCTCTAGGGGAGCCAGAAGATTGTATGCATGGGTATTCAAAGAAGCAAGCTAGCCAAATTTCCTATACAGTTTATACCACACCAGTCTTTGTTAATGTTATGTTTAATGCAAACTACTTGCCCATGTTGGCCCTAGCACCCTGCCCAAAAACTCAAATAACCTGCTCCTTCCAATTCACTTTTTCAAACTGGCTCTGCTGCAATATCTTTAAAGGCAGGTACAAGTTAATGTGCAGATCTCAGACAGATGTTCCAGGCCAGACATATTCAGGTGACAAATTGTGCATTCCCTGGAATGGCATCACTGAGCACACAGGGTGCTGCAGCAGGGCAGCTGACAGGGAAGGCATGCCTGGCATGCAACCACAGCTTCAGAGGGAATGGCTTTCTTAGAAAAGGGCCCAACAGCACACAGAGCACACAGGACCAATTAGGAGCTCACAGGGAAGGCAGGACCAAATAAAAAAGGTTGTCAGAAGCCTGCAGAGGTTATGACAACACTACACAGGCCCATTGAACTAACTCTGCCCTTTCATAACAATTCAGCTTCTGTTCCATAGACTTTGCATACAGTCTCATTTGCACATTTTGCTGTCATGGCTAAAACATCTACTCATCTTCAAACTTATGGAGGCATTAGTACAACATGAATTTCTCTCCAGTGCTCAGAGGTCTATTTCCTCCTTCTTCTGCTCTTTCCTGTAGGTGGTTGCCCAACTCCCTGTACTATGGCTCACAGCCCATATTGGAAATGGAAGGGAGATATGAGTTTTTTCATGGACTTTTAGTTCCTTCAAGAGTTAGTTGCACATGGGAGAGAAAAATGCACACCTACAAAAAAGCAGCTGTACAGCTGCATAAGCAACATGCATTCAAGAACACTGAGACAGTCTAAGTAATTCACATAGTGATAAAGAAGATTTTTATAGGAAAAAGAAGTACTCAAGAGAAAAGAAACAAACTAAAAAAAGAAATCTCCAGACAAAAGCTTTTTTCAAATTGAAGAAATTATTTCAGTATGAGTACAAGTTCTTACTAAGTTCAAACCTAAATGCTTTCTCTGCAAGCACCACCAAGTACAGAAATCAAGAGACTTCTGCAAACAATATGCCCTGAAAGCAAAGCAGCCAGATAACACCAGATGAAAGTCAGCCTCCCAGAAGTTTAGGGTGGACACACAATGCAGATTTATCAAATACAAAAGGAAATAAATCCTGCTGTCACAACCCCTGACTCTAGCTCAGAAATGCTTTGCACACCATTTCCACATAGATGATTAATTCTAAAACCCTTGACTTCAGAGTCCATGGCAATCTGGACAAAGCAAACAAAAAGCATGGGACAAACCTCACTCTTGAGAGAAAACAATGTGGTAGAAATCCTTTGCTGGAACATCTGGAGTCATCAACGCTCCTGTTACACAGGGTGTAACGAGAGATCCTTGAAGCAGCTCTGCCTGGAGCTGAGGGCTGATTAGCATGTGGCACGCTGGCAATTGCTGGAGCACAGCAGTTCTGTGCAGTGTGCTCCAACCACCCCTCCCTCCTTCCCCAGGACCATGGGGGCACACAGTCTCCACCAGGACCAGTCCTGCCCAGCCAGCAGCCATGCACACCATATATTTCCCAAACTCCTCTAGGTTGCATAAAACAGTATCTCCTTTTTGCTGAGACAAAAGGAAGTCTGCCCACCAACATCAGGCATATGCCACTGCTCAACTTGTCAGTGGGTTTTTTGAATAAATGGATTACCATTTCACACTCACTGAGATAAAAGGAACAAAATGAAATCCCAAATTATAAAAATTAAATCTAAAAAATAGTTCAAAAGGAAACAAAAGCTTTCAGCCAAGACTTTCTGTGCCACTCTTCTTCCTTGCCTGTTCTGGGGGAACATCATCATCACTGATGCAGCCCCATTTGCTTCCTTGACATTCAGCCAGCACTTTCCAAAACAAGAGAATTCTCATGCAGATTTATCTTTTGTGTCCAGAAGATATTGGACCCTCTGGGTAGAGACTCTTAACCAAACCAACTGATCTAGCACTCCCAGCTTACCTTTGGACCATTTCCCGGCTTCAAGTGATAACCAAACACAAGTTCAAGATTCACTACTTTCTCTATGCTTTCTTCAGCTCCACCTGCAGAATCCTGCCAAAAAAACCAGGCAAAGGTGAGAATTCACATCTACCACAACCCACTGGGAGACAGCAGCATACCCTTTGGTGGCAGAAAGGATTTGCCTTTCAGGTGTTAGAAGTCTGGTAGGCAGCAGAAAGGAGACATCACACTCCAAGAGGGGCAAAGACTTTTGCATGGGTTTAGAGCTGGTAGTGGGAGATGCTGCACATTTCCTGCTCCTGCTGAGCTGCTCTGGCACAGTGCAGTGTCCCTGCGAGCACTGTGACAGCCTCTGCCACTGGAATTGCAGCTGGCACAGCAAAGCAAAGCAGCAATGCTCTGACTTTCATTTTCCCCTCCAGGGAATAGAGTTTTGCTATATGAAAATTTTTTTTACGTGGATTTTGCTCTATTGATATGCAATAAATTGTGACTAAAAAAGCTACTTCAGGATTTGGGGTCTAGAATTCCTTGGTTAGTTTACTGAATTAAATCAGGCAAATATCTGCTCTAGCAATACCAAGGTTCCCAAACACTCCCTCCCTTTTGCATGGGTCTTATTACTGATTATCAGAAAACTAATGGGTTAACGTCAGGGTGGCAGGACACTAAATCATTCTGTCACCCTTCTGTCCTATAACATTAGCAAACTGGGGAATTATGGGCTTATTCTGGGCCAGGGGTCTGCTTCTTCAGTGGTGACCAGTTGGTGGCAGCAGTTTGGAGGAATGGCTCTTCAAAGTCATGACAACAAGCAAATTGCAACCAGTTGTCATTTAATTTAATTCTACTGGCTCCATGATACAAAAGGTATAAAGTACTCAAACTGAGAACTTCCCTGAAAACAATTTATATTATCCTATTATTTGTTCTTATGTGATCCATTGTTGCTGTTGACTCTCTACATTTGTTACAACCCTCTGTAGGAACTGCAACCTTGCCCTCCCCTGAATGGGGGAAAGTTGAGACATGAGAACAGGGAAATATTCATACCAGCACGAGAAGCATGTCTTATATCAACAGTGAGACTTACCTTAATTAATGGTGGAAAATGAAATAGATTTAGGTAGTCATGGGTCAACTTCTCAATAGCAGTCTAGAAAAAAAAATCAACAAAACCAGATGGGAGTTATTTAGTATCTCATCCTGCAAATATCAGCATGAAAAACAGCATAACCCCACATGCCCTGTTTTCCACTGTGGATACATTAGGGCATGTGAGAAGAGTTTAAAATATAGCTCTGTTCTGGAAACTGTTATGGTAGATTGGCCCTGATTTGTGTTCAGAATCAGATCTGCTTAATCAGAAAAAGAGATGTTCAGGGAACTCGGTTTTGTTGTTTTTATTTATGCTCAAATCAACCCAGGAAACTGAGATCTTTCATTTTTGACATTATTGACTTTATTAAGTTTCAATAATTTTCCCTGTAGGAAATGTAAATTAAATATATCAGTAATGGTGTGCAGGCATGGAAAAAATGGCTGATGAGCAAAAGGGGAATAAATTTGTGTGACTTACAAAGCTAAATTTGCAGGACTAGCAATTACAATACAAGTATCTCTTTACTAGCAAATTGGGATCTAAAATGATTGAGACTCAACAGAATTATAGACACTGCTTTTATAGAATCTCTTTTCCAAAGCTGACTGCCAGAAAACTCTCCTGTGGATACAGTACTAATACCATTACTGCTGTCATGATCACATTTTCCAGATAGTGATTTTTTAACTCATTACAAACATTAGACATTTAAAACACTGTTTAAAAGCAAAGTTCTAAGAGCAAAGAAACCTGTCAATCAGCTTTAAAGTTGTCCAACTGAGTTTTGTTAGGCTAAATATGCTTTATGCTATAAATGAGATGTGGAAATTGAGAAGCTGAGATTTCAGTTCAAATAACTGTTTTGTATCTGTTTCTCCTTCAGTTAAAGAGAGTTCTCTCTGAAGATTCCCAAGCTTTTCTGCTGGGAGAATGGCCCTCCTAGGTGAAGCTGCAGCAGTACTGCCATCAAGCTCACAAGAAAACTTAAGAACTACAGAGAAGTATAAAGACCACAGCACATTTTCATGCCTCATAAAATGCTCAGGTTGCTTTGAGTTCTAGATCCATATGAAGCTATAATTCTGTTTATTTTAGATACCAAATATGTTCTCTATTTAGCTTTGTAATTTATTTATTTATTTATTTAGCTGCTAATACTACTGAAACTCCATAGACTCTGTAATACTCACACTATAACCTACTGCACCATTCAATATATGCCGATAATACCTTCAAATGGATGATGTGTCCTCTGGAAACAATTCCCATGTCCTTTAAATCTTCTTCTTCTAGAAGAAGCAATTGCTTCCCAGTGATATGATGTTCCTTAAACAAGCTAGCATAGACACTCATTTCACCAGAAGCATCGCCTTAAGATAAAAGAGGTTATTCAGAAATCCACATGGCACTTTATTGGAGGGGGGAAAATGAATAAATGTGTATTAATTCATAAATGTGAGCGTGAAAGGACATATGAATAGCTTTTACCTTTTCTAGTAAGTTGTTGCATCCAGAAAAACTGCAAAAAAGAGGAATCAATCTTGAAGTTCAAATTATCAAAGTCTTGTATTACAGTTATTTGGAGTTCACAAGTAATCATCCTTTTTTAAAACAAAATTTAAAAATATTTCTCACTTTGGGATAAAGGACGCAGGATTCACCAATGCAAGTGTGATTACTTCTATTTAGCTTTTCCAAACTGCCTTCCAGTTTGCACCCACCTTTCTCAGTTTATTGTCATGAAGAACTGAAATGACCAAAGCAACTGAGAAGTGTCATGTGCTAAAAGGGCTGAAGGGAAGGAGCCAGGGCTTTTATGGTTTTTACACTGGCTTTCCAGACAGTCCTTTGGTAAATGCCAGCCAAACAACCCCATGATGCATAAGACACAAAGGCAGTGCTTGATAGGACATTAAAATAATTTTGACACATCACTGTGTCAGAGATAAATCACTAATCTGTCTTATTTAGACTTTTAACTGAATAAAAAAGTATAAAGTACTCAATGCCATTATTTTATATCAAAGAGAGGTTCCACACCCCTAAAAAGCTCTAAACTTTTTTTCAGTTAATTGCCATCCAGGTGGCACACAGTGGGATAAAACCTTTTAACTCATTTTGTCCTGTCCAGGGTTAGGTCGTTGGGCACTGCCACATTCCTTGAACGAGGACCCAGGAGTGCCCTCCTGACTGCTGGCAGTTCCCAGCTCCCACTATTTTCTGGACACTGGAGAATGTGCCTGTTTTATGAAGGTAACTCAAATTTACTCCTAGTCATGTTCAAGCTTTTCTGGGACACAAGCTTTACCAAACAGCAGTAAGATCTCACCTAGATGTTCTGATCCAGCCTTCCCTCCCACCACGCCTGCTGTAATTTGTCAGAGAGCTCCAGCATCAGGACCTTGGCCACATTAACACAGAATACTCACCACATCTTCCTCGGTCCATGCACAAATATCAAAGGAGGGCAGCAACTGTGTGAGAGATACGAATTGAAAAGAAAACCATCCGACCATTTTTCTCCCCTCCACCCAAATTTTACTCTGGTGGCTGATACTATTCTGCTCCTTTTTCCCTGCAAAGTGCAGGAGTTAAGCTGCAACTCATACTGATGTACTAAACCACTGCATTCACACTGATTGTGGGCTGGCTCCAACAGCATGTTGGCAGTGTTAAATCGATCCTGTTCCTCTCTGCAGATAAAATTACCAGCAGATCTCCAACAAAAACAACTTAGGAAGCAAAAGTAAATCTTCTGATGGCAAGGGACTCTATCTGCCTCTCCTCTTGGTTCTGACACTACAGGAAGGCTTTTGCTATGGCTTTGGTCTTCAATGAAAATAATTCTGGGAATATGACTCCCTCCCAAAGGATGGATATTTTCTGCAAAAGGAAGGAAAACTGGACAGCAGTGAAAACAGAATTTGGAGTCTGGCCACTGCAGACTGTCTTCCAACCCATGTCCAGACAAGTCTCTCTTGGTTTCTGCCACTGCTTTGTAACAACTCCTGTAAGGCTGGAGGAGTGCAGCACTTCCCAGCCTCCTCCTACACTTTGTTGGATACAAGATGATGTTAGCTCTTGAAGCACTAGGAAACCACAGAGGAATGGCTGCATTAAACAAAATTCTGGGATGATGTGAAAACTGACAGAGGAGAAGATGTCACTGAAATGGTGATTGCCATTTTTATACTCATTCAAATATATGGTATCCAAAATGTCATCTTCTTGGCATTTTTATTCAGCTTAAAGGATTACCATTAATTGTTGCAGATCTGTATGTGGACAGTCAGTGTCGCCTAGAAGCTCAATATCATGATGTAGTTGCAAACTTTTTGATGTAGAGAACAGTGATTTATGAGAGACTCAGCTCGGTTACCCCTGCCCCTCCATGGCTTTGTCACCTCCTTCAGAGGACCCTGCCACCCCCAGGGTCCCCAGGCTCCACCCACAGGCCAAGCAGGTCCCCACGGCATCCCAGCACCTCCAGCTGCACACTAAGTGACCTGCAGCCTGGGCAGAACACTGGGACAAAAGTAGTGCTGGGGGCAACACTAAAGGACAAGGAAGGGCAAGTGGCAATCATGAACCCCCTCAGGAGGCTGAGTTGTGCCTTTTGTAGGTACTTAGAGTAAAAATGGCTGGTGCTGCAGCAGCAGCCTGGTAAAATGACTTGTACAACTGAATAATTTACTGCAGAAGTCCAATAACGCATTTTTAGATGTACAGTGAGTTTTTTCTGCTTTCTTCTGGTTTAAATATAACCAGTGGCAGAATAGTTCTGTATTATTTATCTTTTTTTTTTCTTCTTCTTCTTAATGGGAGAATAAAGGAGAAATGTCACATAGTAATACAGAAAAATGACTTAAACCAGTAGGCAATAAGGAACCTCTTGGAACTCCAGCATTTTACACAGTCACACAAATGCATAAAATTTACTGTCAAAATGTTTATTGCAAAATAGAAGTTTGGAACAAAAGAGAAGCAAGGGAAAAGTTCACACCAAAAGAAAGTTTATGACACCAATTGAGGAAATTGAATACATTGTATGATTTCTTTTTGTTTGTTTGCTTTGGTTTTACACTGGAAAATCGAATCCACAGTGTGAGTAAAACAAGACATGGTATGTCAAGTGCAATAAAGAGAATAACTGACACTGCAAGATTTTACCACACACAAGTGTAACATTGCATGTTCCACACAAATGATATATTCAGTTTACAGCACAAGAGTCTTGGCATAGGCATTGCGCTCAGCTTTGCTTTTTCAGAAGGGAAAATGAAGTTTTCCAACACTGTGAAAATATTTTCTATTCGAATTCCATCAGTTCAAACCTGAAGTGTAAGTAGCATCGACTCCTACTATTCAGTACAAAACTTCTTCAGTAGTGCAAAAGCAAGAAATGCAGTGGACTATATCTGACTTTTAAAGGCATATGAGTATTTAGCACACAATATAAAATGTTAAAAGAAAATCATTGGTTCTACAGTTTTAAAATTAAATCTTCACACATCAGAAATCTCTGTGCAGATTTTACAGTATACACTAAGTTGAAGCCTGGGGGAAAGGGGAAAGGTCTCTCCTCCAGATTTCTACCAGTGCATTTTAAGGGCTGTGAAAATTACTAAATGAACTTACTTTTTCTACCTGAACATTCTAACTAGGACTGTAGTCAAAGCCTCTGTCAAGTCAGAGGTCTTATTAAAAACCTGTAAAAGCTGTCTGATTACAGATAAAGGAAGTACACCACTAAAGACACACAGTAACACTGCTCAGTACTTAACAGCTATATGCACGCTACAGATCCATTGCTACTGCTGAGAGCAATACCCATCATTACTGCATCAGATATTTTAACTCAGAATAAACACTTTAAAACCCAGAAGGGAATCAACATCTAAGAAAAGCTCTGGAATGATAAGCAAATGACAAGCCACGAACATGACTGTGTGACAAGAGGCCACGCCAGACCTCACCTCCAGAAAACCCTTCCAGTCCAGAGGGGACAAGCTCCATGTCAGGGAGCACACAATGGCTGGCAACGCAGCACACCCACACCGTACCCTAAGGCACTTGCTACTCCAAGAAATTAGTGATGACATTGTCACAAAAATGACTAGATCAAAAGTGTTCCTCCTTTAAGTCCCATTCCCATATTTTTTGACCACTGCTGAAGAAAAGGAGTTGGGAGTTGGACATCCTGTCTTGGTCCCAGTTGACCATTAAGCAAGCCAAAAGTCGATCCTCCCCGTTCTCCTCTGAGGCCATTTACCCACCTAAGTTCATGTCTGCAGTACAGCAGCCTGGTAAATATGCCAAGTTCAGGCCTGGTTCTTACCTTTCCCCTCCATCAAATGCAGTGATATTATTTTACTGCAAACACCTTCAGGCTTTATGGAAGGCAGAGGAAACTGGAACCCAAAAAGCCTGGCAGGGCCTAGTGAGCTGAGAGGTGTACAAGGCACAGGAAGGCTTTTGGTGGTTTGTTCTGGCTTTGGCCCAGAGCAGCCAGAGAAATGCCTTCTGGGTTTGGTTAATGCTTGCATTAGCTGACACAAGATGTGGCTCTGTTGTGGAGATTTGTATAACCTGATGATGAGACAGGTAGAAGATGGACTCAGATACACTGCAGAGCAAAATCAGGCATGGAAGATGAAATACTCTGCCCTCCTCCAACCACCATACCTGCCCACCAGAGCCATTTTCAAAGCCTTTATCTAGTGAGAAGCATTTCAGAGGCAGAAAACACAGCTTGATTCTCACATATGATAACTGGCTTGCAAACTGGAGACACCTGGTGTGAAACTCATCACAGAAAAGTAAAAATGCAATTAATACCACTGCTTTTTTAGTAAGCACAGCCAAAATCCTAAGTGTAATACTGTATCTCAACTGCATCAGCAGAGTTTGGCACGTTATCACCTTATCTACAATTCAGAGGTCACCTTTGCTACTTTAAATGCATGGGGAAGTTTTAGAAGAGCTTAAACTTTTCCTTAATATAGTTTAATTTGCTTTGAGAAACAACATGGGGAAAAAAGGTGAAGGGGAAGAAATCCATCTTGCTTCATTAAAAAATACTGAAACAAGTAGGCAGAAATTACTACAAGCACATTACCACATTCTGATGATATTTACTGATATAGGTTACACACCTGGGTAAGAACAAAACCTTGAAGACAGACTTAAACCTTGTGATGTTGCAACTATGAAAATCTGTGTCATACTACTTAAAAACTATTTTTATTTCTGTAAAGATTAAGGAGTTAATTTACAAATTCACTTAAAACCCATACAAACATAAATGTGCATGAAGTGCTCTAAGATTGTCAAACACCAAAAAAGTGCAAAATATCAATGCTAGGAACAGATTTTTTTGGGTTTTTGAAGTAGAAATGTACTGAACCAAATTTTGTTTTCAGTTGTACATCCCTACACTGCTTATGTGGTACAGTAATTTATGCACAATGATACACACCTTAAGATCTAAAGTGCACATATTACATTACACAAATCCATCACAATTTTGCTGAGTGCAAAGTGGCAGTTACAAAAATAGTATCATTGCTGTGGGTGTTAGCAGACGTAGACTTACAAAAATAGTACAAATCTATACTGGAAAAGGCTATTTGTTCTTATTTCCATTTCACTATTTGCCCTTTCAATTCTCTTTTTCTCCCTAAAATCAGGTTTCTTTGATGGACCTAAGAAGCCATCCCCACGTGAGCCAAAAGAGTTTCTCCTTGGGATACTTTGAACATTTACTGCATCATTTAAATGATAATTTCATCATGAGAATAGCTTCCAGATACAAGAGGGAAGTTCAAGTCAAGAAGTTTGGGAGTGTCTGAAAGAGGGTTAAATGACATCCTGCAGGAACTATGATCCCATGCAGAGCAAATGGAGCAGGCCAGCCTGAGCACAGCACTTGTGCCTTGCAGGTGACTGGATCAGTGCTGACGCTTAAGGATGAAACAATTCTTTCTTTCTCACAACCCAAAGAGGTGTCCACTCTAGAAAAACTTTTTGGAGAACTTTGTTTTGTTGAGTGAACAGATAATGATTTCAAGCTTGCTGTTATCTAATGTATCCATTTTTCTTTAAGCTATCCACAAAACACCATAACATATAGGTTAGAGCTGTGTAACAGGCTAGCCTATAATTAAAGAAGCCACTCCAAAACACAAGTTTTATAAAAGAAACCCTTCCAGTAATTGAGAATGGAATTTTGATGGCTTATTCCCACTACTGCTGAACTATACAGTAACATTTTTCTTTTGAAATGCTGCCCTTCTTCCTTGGCAAATATTTTACATCATCTTCCTTTCTAACCTGCATCTGTGTTCGCACTGGTTTCCCTCCCTCCTTCTGCATCACCACTAAAGGGGTCATCAGGAGAAACATCCTCACTGCTCTCAACATAAGTGCCTGGCAGGCAATTATTGCAGCAGATTGTTAGACACTGAGTTTTATGGTAAGCTGTAACAGCAGTGACAATACTTTAAAAGTAATGTAGCTGCAAAAAACAGTTATGCAGAGTCTAGTAAATATTCCTGACATTACTGCCAGATTCTAATATGGAGAATTTCACACAAGCCACAGTAGTAGGGCACAAGCTGAAATGTCACAGTGGCTTCTCTTTGTCCTTTCCCAAGGATGGCACACGCTGTTTAGCAGATACAACAGAATCAAAATTTACAAACACCAATTTTTGCTCTCAGGTACAAGAATAAGTCCATCAAAGTTAATGAGGCTTCATGGATTCACATCAACATAACTGAAAATTAGCTTCCAGATCACAATATCTGATAATAGATGCAGAGGTCTGATTGCAGTTTACTTTGATAGGGTGAATTATACACACATGCACATACACGTGAGGGGGGAAAAAAAGCACATTTATAGAAATCATCTACTAATAGGGATTATTTGAGTTCTGATGCTATTCCATTTTTAAACTATATATTTAAGTAACCCCTCTTCCTTCCCAAGCTTCTCTGTTCCTAGAAACTTATTTGTGACTTCCCCCAATGCTGCCTTGAAAATGGCTTTAAATTAAGAAACACAGCAAACCCCTTCACTACAACAGGAAGAAAGAATGGATGTAGAAAATAGCAAATCTGGAAGTACAAGCATATGCATATGACCGACAATTAAAGGGGTAAGGGAAATGACAAAAAACACAAAAGAAAAATTTGAAGTACATTAATGGCATTAATGACATTGAAGTTTCTCCCAGTGTTTCCAGATCTTAAATTTATCAAGCCATAGTTTCTGTAATCAGGCACTAGGAATTATAGATATAATAATGAAATAATAATAATCTCAATTAGTTTGGAAAGTTTAGTTCCAAATTTCATCAAAGCAGAAATAAGCCAGCACAACTGAAACAGAAACAATATATCTTTCAACATACAAATATGCTCAGCCTGGTAAATATCTTTTTTTGTTGGTGTTTGTTCGCTTTTTGTTCTTTTACAGGATTTAAACAGACCAAACTGACAGGATTCTTGTTCTAAAACTTTATTGTTTTGCTTTGCTAAAACGATTTCAGGGTTAACTCTACAACTTATTTCATTCGCTGCTATCATCTGTGTCATCAAAATCATCATCATCATCATCGTCATCTGACCAGTCGAATTCACTGAAACCCAAAGCCATGTTGATTTTCTTCCCTTTTCTCATAGAGGTGGTTTTAGAAGAATTCTTTTTGGCTTGCATGTTTATCTGCATTCCAGAATGCAGGACAGATCCTGCTTTGTTCAGAGAGAAGATATCCCCAAAGCCCGTCATCATCAAGGCCTTCAGGCTTTGGTTCATGCCAGCTACCTCCCCGTTACTTGTTGCTGTGATCTGACATGACATCTCTGCACTGTTTGACTCCTCTGTTTTAGATTCAAAGTAAGACTCCTGAGACATTCTTGCAGCAAGAGGTAAGAAAAACTATTTAAAAGGAGGAAAGGACAGAGCAAAAGTGAAAGTTAGAACCAATTTAAAAATCAAGGAAAAAGACACCACCAGATTAGTCAGCAATCAACAGAGAGCATACGATTAGTGAATCTAAACATAGAGGTCAAGTAAGAATTCATTAAAACAGATAGCATCCTTCTGGGGTCATTGTTCTTAAATCAAAATCACTGAGTGGCATGGCAAGAACCACAGGCAACAGAGCTTTCATGACAAAAGAAGGTTCAAACTCTTCAATCCT
Organism: Melospiza melodia melodia; assembly: GCF_035770615.1. Classification (NCBI taxonomy): domain Eukaryota; kingdom Metazoa; phylum Chordata; class Aves; order Passeriformes; family Passerellidae; genus Melospiza; species Melospiza melodia. Next base: position 20,661,201 of record NC_086201.1, on the reverse strand, counting down.
TCATTTTGTATGGCACAAAACAGAATATGACATTTCCCAATCAGGTGGACTGGTTCCAAGGCAATTGGAGCTGCTTAATTCAACCTTTCAGGATTGAAGAATAAATTGGGTTAAGACCTGAGAAGCCAAACAAGCTCTGCATTTGATGCAGAAGCAGCAGCCCCTAAATATCAGAAATGAAAGCAGCAGCAGACTGGTTTTGAGTGTATGCTCAAAAGGAGAGAAAGGGTCATCCTGCAACAGCCACAATCAGAAATGAGTCTCTCACCAATGCAAAGGACAGGAGAACTGGCCTCCAGTCTGCACCAGCACCACACCTCCAGAAGCCATCCCAGGGACAAGCAGGCAGGGGAAGAGGGGTGGTTTTGGTCAGCTTGTCAGCTTCTTCAGCTTTTTTTTTTTTTTTTCTTTAGTGGTATCAAGAGACATCTGTCAATTGCTTGTACATCATATTAAATTTCCACTAATCTTCACCTACAGATAATGGCATTCACCTGACCCAGTCTGTTTGTAGTAACAAATGAAATATGCTCTCTTCAGGTTAATGATTAATGCCTCTTCAGAGTGGCCAGGCTAGTAACCTCTGTGACATACAAGAGGTTACTTATTTGCCTGTGCTTCACAGGGAATAAAAACTCAGGAGTTTCACCCTAAATTAAACTACCTACTTGTCTTGGAGTGCCAAACTGAGGCACTACTAAAACAACAGCAAAGGAGCTGTGTGGTGCACTAGCACCTGCACTAGCATTTCTTTCCAAAGCATTTGTAAAACTGCCTACCCAAAATTCATGGGTTTTCATATATTTTTTAACCTAATCAGAAAACTGACTGAAGAGCAATGGCAGTTGATCAAAATAAGTTACAGGGGTGATTATGGTGATGCCCTGCTTTTGTAACACAAGAGGCTTCACAGCCAGGGTTGCTCAAAGAGTGCCCATTTCTTGGTAAAACCACTTAAATTGACTAATTTTCTATCATTAAAAAAGACAGCATCTGTCTTCTGTTCCACTTGAGATTTCCCTGCTTACAAAGACTTACTATTTGCATTGTGTTAAAGTAAAGTTAGTGATCAGGGTTTAAGAAAGAAAAATAAAAAGAAGAAGTTGGCATGATGCGGTGTCCTAAACAGCCCTCATGCATCCTACTGCTGTGTGATGAAAGAACCTGCAGCTAAGCTTCTGTACACCTGGCTCTACAAAAACCTCCAGCTACACCATCAACAATGTGCTAGCTGGATCAAGCTCTTCCTGATAAAAAGAAGGAACCTTTCAAAAACAAGACCTAGCACACACACTTCATTGCCAGGTAGTTATAGTTACTTTAGATCCACAGAACAGCATCCCTGACATGGGAAGAATTCCCAACAAAAATCAACAAAGCTGCAAATCAGCTCTCCACTGAAACACCTTTCTGGGTCATTGACTGTTCAATGTCTGAGCGTGGGTAAGCTGTGAATGGCTCATTTTGCAAGTTATAATCACATTACTTCCTCCGTATTTTGCCATCTCATTATCTGGAGAATTTAAAGAGTTTGTCGGGACAGGACATGCCTTCAGTGACACACTGCATACGATGACTATCAGAATAGACCCTTAGAAATGGCTAGGATCCACCAGGCTCTCTAAGTTCCATGGTTAAATGACCACCTGCAGGTACAGGGCATCACAGGTGATATATGGATTTCATGTCCTGCTTACTGTCTTCCTCTAATAAGTTGTTCATCTTAGCTACATCCACTACCATTGCAAAGTCAAATCTTCTTTCAAGAGAAGTCTCCCATTCCATGGCAGCTATGGATATATTTTACTCCACCAAAATGCTCCTGATTCCCTTGTGCTAGAGGCTTTTGGAGATGCACACAAAGGAATTTGCAGAGATCAGACTCAAAGGAGCTTGTTGTATAAGATGCAGCAGAAAAAGGGTCAAAACAAGAGCAGGGAGAAATGCACAGAAGCATTTCTAAATATTGGCCTCATCCTTCCCTCATGCTGAAGTGTGTGAAGCTATACTTTACTCATTGGAGCAGAAGCAGCCTGCCACTCACAGTTACCTACCACGCAGGATGAAGCTTCTACCAATCCTACAACACTGGAGAATCAAGTGGCAGAGACAGCTTCACTGCTCTCCTGTCACTTGGTTTAAGATTCTATTCCTGCACACCACTGCTGGCCTCTGGTCTCTGCTGCAGAGACAAGTGAAAAGGTGACTGCAGAACACAGAGCAGGGACAAGAGTACCAGCTAAGACACCACAAGGCCTGGTTTTGGCTAAGAACCAGGTTTTCGCCTAGTGGGAACTCTAAGATGTGTCACAGTTCTAGCTGCCATATCTTTACTCCTGCTTTTATAGTCAAGGTAGTTTAAAGCATTGCAACTCCCTGTTGTAACCCTCTAGTTTGATGCTGCTGAGCAGACACTGCCTGAACTAATGGAGGAAGACAGATGCTTGACTCCCAACAATTACAGCTTGCAAACAGAACGCCCAAAGATATTTTGCAAATGACTTACAGCTATGAATTTACAATATACTTGTATGTGTAACCAGTGCTACGAAAAATCCCAATCCTGCTTGAATAAGCCCCTTTTTTTGCCAGTATATCCAATTTTTTCCAATAAAATGGCTCTTTAAAAAATACGTTCTGTGTAAGTTCACTTAAAATGTATGGAAAAAACAATCCTGTATTTGTCTATTAGAAAAAATCGCACCTAAATGCAATAGGACAGTTGGGTTAACGCTATGCAGAAAGACAGTTCATGCTTAGCACAATAGGCCTTAGCACAATGCTTTATTCTTGCAGCAATGCCAGCTCTAAGTGAAAAGTACAAGTCATAAGCAAGTACAGCATAAAAAAACCCTAGGGCCTTGCTGGTGAAAAGGTTTGCTCATTAAGGCAGTGTCTCATGCTGTGCTCAGGATAGAGGATGGCCCACAGCTCAGTTACTGGAATATGGCAAGTGTTAAAGCAGGCATAGAGATATCTACTGAAAACACACAGAATCTGCACATAGGAAAACATTTATCCTCTGTGATTTCATTGCTGCATGTTCGCAGCTGGAACATAAATGCAACTTCATTCAAAAAACAGCAATAAGCTATGCCTTAAAAACAAGTCATATGTAAATGGGTCTGGCTGGAATCAAGGTTATTAGTATGATAAAATTGTGCATAAGAAAAATCATATGCTACTGATCTCAATTTGGTATTTGTCTTAGCTAGTGCTTTAAAAACAAGGAGGTATCACAGTAATTTTTTTAGCAACTCTGTTGTAATGTCTCGCCATGCACTAACCCTGTGGTCCTCCCTCTGCCAATCAGTGGTTGAAGAGCATAGTATTTCATCAAGAAATTCAAGATAATGCAAGGAAGTTTTTTGTTCAATTTACTAACAGAAATGTGAGAATTCTACCAGCTGGTAACTGGCCAGTCAAAGTTATGTTAGCTATAATTATGAACAAAACCTTAAATTAATACTTTGAATTTTGACCCCCTTTTCACAGAATGGGAATTTGCTACTTCTCAAAGAAAAAGAACAGAATCAAAAAAATCTGCATAAGTTTCACAACATGTCTTCTGGAAGATACAAATTATTCTTACATTTAAGACCAAATCCTGCATCCCATAAAGTCTACAACTTTCTAGTTGAAAACAGAATTTATTGAATGTAAACAATTTTTAAAGCTGAGAACTCTAAATAAATCAATGGACACTACTTAAAATGCCCATGTCACAATATGAACTATCAGTAATATGTGGTACCTAATGCATTAGGTGAAATTTTAAAAAAATATTGCTATCTAGAGTGATGCAATAAAATTGGCCCAGAGGAACAACTAAAAACAGGAGCACTACTTCCTTAGTATGTCTTGAGATTTATATAGACAAAGCTCCAAATCCTTCTGACACAAGATGAAAGGTTGAATTATTGTCTACTTACAGGAGTATTTGATTGTTCAGTTAACTTCTGCTCCCACATCTTCAAACGTCTCTCCCGTTCCTTTAGTTCCTGCTCTTTAAAGCTCAGATCACGCTCCAGTTTCTTTAGTCTCTCTAAGGTTGCCTCAATTTCACATCTGCACGGAGACAATTTGTTACGTCTTGTCTTTTCCTGACAGATATAAATTGTTCATAATTTCCACTTGAATGTTAATTAAATGTGAAAGGCTGAAAAGTACAATACTAACTCAAGCAGTTCATTTAATTACCAAATGCAAAGTCTTTCACGGCTTTAGGAAGAAATGGTAATGTTTATACATCAGACCATAATACCTTCAGTTGAAGAAAAATAACATTTAAAAGAGTAAAATACCATATAACAAAAACATTTTTAAAATGAAAATGCCTTCTTTCCCCCCAACATCATGAAACATGATCTGATCCGTAAAGATAAGAACTGGTAATGTGACCAGCATTAACAATACAATACAGGCAGTCCAAGAAGTCCATTTGTCTGGGTTTATAACTTGACTATGAATACTACTTGGACTTACACTCAAAATGCACAGAAGCATTTTGTGGGGGAATGTTTTCCCCACTTACCTTTCTGTTTCTTTAGGTGAAGATACAAAAGCAAAAATGCAAACTGTGATATGAGTCAGCCCTGCAAATGGTTACAAATACAAGCTTCTCGAGTTTGGAACAGTTGCGAAAAGGATTTGGTTGACTTCTCTCCAGTTCCCACCATACTTGCAAAGTTATGAAAAGTAGGAAGGGCAGGAAATGAAGGCAGTACTCTAAAGAAGTTGCAGATACCAGCTGTATTTGGTTTCACTGCACGTACCTCCCCTAACAAAGTAGTTTCCTTTGACATACTTTCTGATGGATGGTGTATTTTAAACACATGTACTGAACTGCTCTTGGAAAAGAGTTTAACAAGTTTTGCACTACACAAATACACAGAAGGTGAACAACAATTCTGTCACCAAATTCAGACGTATATTTTGCTTGTGGGGTAAGAAAAGAAAAATCTCCTATTAATGCACTTAACATTTCTGTGCCTGTTTGGGAGACTGTGCACTGTATCCTGACAGTTGTGGGAAGAGTCAATCACAGTGTCTCGTTTTTCTCCTTGAAAAAGTGAGCTCCTAAGAAGATAAGAAATCCTAAAGAGAGCTCCAAAGATAGCTATCTGGACTCTGCAAGGTTAAACATTCTGCTCAGATTTCCACATTATTTTTCTTGTGTTAACATGCTGTGAACAAAATATGCTCCTTCTCATGTTTTAAAAAAGAAAGTAGAAGGACTAACAGAGTTAGCTGTCATTTCTGTTTGGGGTGGAGAAAGAGAATTACTTGTTTCTGTAAATCTTGTGTCCTGGCATGGAATGATTAAACTCTTCTCGACTAAAATAGTTCAGCCTCTCAATGTAGGAAAATAGCATACCCAAAGAGTCTAAGCAAATAAAATAATATGAATTTTCCAAATTCTACGAATTTCTCATTTTGATAAGACATCTCTGTCAGAGAGCATTGCTTAAAAAGTACAGTGAAAGGATTCAGAGCTCAAATAACCAGAAAACCCTACTGCAAACTTTACCACCATGCTTAATTCTACTGCAGAAATCAGCCACCTGGGGGCAAAGGCATTTATCACACTTGAGTCCTGCTGAGTGAGCTGTTCTATGTGGTGGTCAGAACAAATGCCCCTCATAATTATCATGCTTAAGATTTCAAGAAAAATTCTCTATCATATTTAGGCATGCATAAATTAAGACTGATCCCTGAGCTGGGTAGAAAGTGGTCAGACATCATAATAAAGAGACAACAAGGGAACAAACTGAAAGGCCCTGGACAAAGGTCAGAAAGTGACTCATCCCCAGACACCCATATCCCTCATAAACCCCTTTTGTCAGGTAAAACACATACTATGCTATCTACTGTGGAAACTACAGAGCAGTTTGAGGGCAGTTGCACTGCTTTTCTTAGTTTGTCTCTCATCATCGCTGCTACTTACATACAACTCTATAATTTTTTAAATATGTAAATTACATTCTCTTTTAAAATAATATTATGCGCTAGGGGAGTCCTGGTAACAATAGTTTTCTCTGTGTCAAAAGTCTATTTTGTACTGTAATTATCTCTCTTCATTAGACAGAAACTTCTCTTAAAATAAAAGGTTAGTCTGCAAAAACAGTTGTATTCTGAAAAATAATTCCACTGCATAATGAAATTGTGTAATTAAAGAGAAAGCTACTGTACATTGCCCAGTTAATGAGTCTTATTAAATGAAGCAGCTTGAAACATTATACATGGTAGGACATGTGGATTTGTTTGCTTCTGTAGTTCTGCAGTGTGAATTTACTGGATTTTCTAGAATAGTTTCATTCTGTGACACTGAAGAACAAATACTAATACATTATTGTATTGTATTGTATTGTACATAATGATCAAATGACATTCACAGATTAAACACAATGACTGGCATTTCTTTATATGCCTTGAATTGCTACTAATACACTAATGTAAGTATCACTAATAAACTATTTTAATCATTGGAGCAGCCACTCGTGGGGAGAGGATGGAAGGAGAGATGCAGTTAGTATATATGACTAAATGCAGACAAATGGGATTTCTCACTGAATTGGAACATCATTACTTCTACAGTAATTTTTTTTGACTGTAGTACAAGTGACTTCAGAAAGGGCTCCAAAAAGATCACAGAACATGAACTTAAACATAGGGCCTATGCAACTAGACCTATGCAACTCAGGCATAAGGTAGTGCCCCTATTTTATTAATAACAAAAACGTGCTGAACATGTGTGGAACAGTTAGGAAAAAAGACACTGAATTATTTTAGGGAAATACAGCACAAGCAAATAATAATGTGATATTAATATAAAAATGAATACCAGAAAATGTTGCATATAAGACTGCATTATATAGATAAGTCAAAGCATCGTTTGTGTTATCAACTCCAGCAGTCATGTATAGGCTCAGCCCACTCTCCGTGTTCATGCCAGCCAGCCAGTGATACTGAAGACTCCAGTTACTTGCTGCTGCAGATACAATTTTGGCATGTCTATATAAAAAGGACCTCAGCTTGCCTTTTTTTAAGAGTGGGGAAAAACACAATCCAGTTTGTCTGAGCTTTGCTTTGCTTTGCTAAGTGCAGCATGCTGGTGAAAGCGCAGTATCTGGATCATTAATTCAGAGGTCCCTCAAAGGAACAAGCATAATTTTTGCCTTTCCCAAGCCCACCCTTCTCCAGTGCTCGGATATCCAGGCTTCATTAAAATTCCCTATTTTGTGGTAATATATCTCATACTTTCCCTACTGCTGGTTCCACTATCTCTTTGCAAATCACTATGGGATAAAAAACCATGGGGAAAAAAAAATCAGTAAAAGCAAAGATTTTTCAATACAGAAGTTAAAATACATTAAACTAATGTGCAGTTGTTTTTAGTAACAAACTTAAGACTCTTTTAGTTTATCCTTTGGGACCACTTTATGCATCTTTTATCTATTTCAGGTGGCATTTTTTTGCATACATTCTGTTTATTTGGCTAAGCATTCACGAAAGCTTCCATTCTAACATGGCTTTCACATCAGGGCAGAAAGCTGTTACCAGAATTTGGATAGGAAAGCACCCTTCCAGCTTCCAAACAAGTGCCCACATGATTTGTGCTCTTTCTGAACGTTGTGTTTTCATTTCAGCTCAATTCAAAAAATCATCTTTGCTTTCAGGCAAATCATGTCCCATCTTGAATTTTTATTTTCTCTCTCATATTTCCTTGTCTCTAAGCCATTTATTCTTCCAGAAAAAATGTCACATTTCTTTTTAACACAAGTCTCCACGGTAAAAAGTTTTTTCATTACTTGATAGTACCAAAGAGTTCTTTGTTGCTACACGGCTTTTTATTAACACCTTTTCAGACATTCCTCATCTGAGAAATTTAGCAACAAATGTGCAAGAAATACTTGGGCCACTTGAGTCACACTTCAAGAAATAAACCGATTAAGTAAAACAACGTTTGTCACCAAATGTCAACTAGTACAGCTTTTATTTTGCTATATTGGCAAGATTTAAGTAGCTATTCACCTTTCCTAAAGGCAATTGAGTATCTGCTCATCTTTCAAACATTTTTAATATAAAAAACCCCTCAGTAGGATGTACTTTTTTCCCAACCCTCCTTGTTCCATCTACTGTCAAACCCATGATATGATGCTCAGAGTCTGCATAAACAACGGTGCCATGCAGTTGGGGTACTTTAAACACTGCCTGGAGCGCTCAGCACTGGGATCCGGGCGCAGGGCCCAGCGGTGCCCGCAGCAGCAGCAGCAGCAGTGCGGGGCAGGCCCAGCGGTGCCCGCAATAGCCGCAGTGCGGGGCAGGGCCCAGCGGGGCCCGCAGCAGCAGCAGTGCGGGGCAGGGCCCAGCGGTGCCCGCAGCAGCAGCAGCAGCAGTGCGGGGCAGGGCCCAGCGGTGCCCGCAGCAGCAGCAGCAGCAGTGCGGGGCAGGGCCCAGCGGGGCCCGCAGCAGCAGCAGTGCGGGGCAGGCCCAGCGGTGCCCGCAGCAGCAGCAGCAGTGCGGGGCAGGGCCCAGCGGGGCCCGCAGCAGCAGCAGTGCGGGGCAGGCCCAGCGGTGCCCGCAGCAGCAGCAGCAGTGCGGGGCAGGCCCAGCGGTGCCCGCAGCAGCAGCAGCAGTAGTGCGGGGCAGGCCCAGCGCTGCCCGCAGCAGCAGCAGCAGTGCGGGGCAGGGCCCAGCGGTGCCCGCAGCAGCAGCAGCAGCAGTGCGGGGCAGGGCCCAGCGGGGCCCGCAGCAGCAGCAGTGCGGGGCAGGCCCAGCGGTGCCCGCAGCAGCAGCAGCAGTGCGGGGCAGGCCCAGCGGTGCCCGCAGCAGCAGCAGCAGTGCGGGGCAGGGCCCAGCGGGGCCCGCAGCAGCAGCAGTGCGGGGCAGGCCCAGCGGTGCCCGCAGCAGCAGCAGCAGTGCGGGGCAGGCCCAGCGGTGCCCGCAGCAGCAGCAGCAGTAGTGCGGGGCAGGCCCAGCGCTGCCCGCAGCAGCAGCAGCAGTGCGGGGCAGGGCCCAGCGGTGCCCGCAGCAGCAGCAGCAGCAGTGCGGGGCAGGGCCCAGCGGGGCCCGCAGCAGCAGCAGTGCGGGGCAGGGCCCAGCGGTGCCCGCAGCAGCAGCAGCAGTGCGGGGCAGGCCCAGCGGTGCCCGCAGCAGCAGCAGTGCGGGGCAGGCCCAGCGGTGCCCGCAGCAGCAGCAGCAGTGCGGGGCAGGCCCAGCGGGGCCCGCAGCAGCAGCAGCAGCAGCAGCAGTGCGGGGCAGGCCCAGCGGGCGCTGCGGGGCGGCCCCGCGGGCGGCGCGGCGGGCGCAGTGCGGCGCTGCCGCCAGCAGATGGCGCGCAGCCCCCGCCGCCCGGCCGGGTCCGGGGCCGCCGGCGGCGCGGCCGAGCCGGGGCGGGCCCGGGCCGGGCTATTTATACCCCGCCGTGTGACCGGGGGCGTCCCAGCGACAGCTCAGTTTTTCCACTCGCCCCATTAAAAATCTATGTCTTGCTTTTCCTTGGAAGGCAGCGGAAGAAACGCGGGATTGCCGGGCTTGACACAAGCCCCATCCTCCACCCCGTCCCGGTTTCTTCGATGCAGGGAATCTTTTGGTATTTGTGCTCGCTGCTTATTCGGCATAGAGCCAACGCTTCTTAATATAGAGTGAGGCACGATCATCTGCAAAAATCATCTCCCTGTGCAGATCTGTTTTCAATATTCCATCTCAAACAGAAGGATTTACTGGGAAGCAGCAAGTTTTCTAACACACAAATAAGCTTCAGGGACAGGTTTTTGAAGTTTTGGCACGTTCCAAAAAAGAGGCTGAAAGCTTTACTGCAAAACTGTAATGTAATAAAATTGTCTCAAATCTCATTTCCATTTCTAATCACTTATGAATAACAATTACAATCAGCAATAACTAAAATCATATGCTCAAGCAATGCTGGAACACTGTAAAAAATGGGACTGGCATGGGCATGTGCTGGATGTGTGAACACACAGCTGACAAAGGAGAGAACACATAAAAAATGGTAGAGTGCATTCAAGTGAGTACAACCCTGACTCGGAAGGTAGGGTTTTTAGGCCCCTTATCCTTCTTTGATTTTAATATTAACATCACTGATACACTTTCTATGAAAATTGCATCAAACCTATATGTTATCTGACTTCTTTTGCCCCCACACTATTGACTGAAACCCTGTAATTGGTTTTAAGATGTGAATCACAAAACCATAAATATCATGATGCCTAAACCACTGTAATAATAAATATAGGGTACAGCTAAGTGCATTGGCTCCTAATACAAGTTTCGCAACATTCTGGGCATTCCTGAAAAACAACAAGGTAAGTTATGTTCTAAAAATACTTCAAGCACACATATTTTCTACCAGTACATCACTGGAGTCTGATGTCTTTCTGAAAAAAGCCACTCATACCATTTCAATGTAAAACCTCATCATATCATCTTGGAAGGAAGAAAACTTACCTCCACTCTGCCTTGTTATGCAGAAATGAGTTACACTGGTCTGGAAGGTTGCTGTCATTTGACATAGATTCCAGGATTGAAATAATCTGCTTGAAAGATGGTCTTTTCTGAAGAAAAAAGAAAACCAAAACAGAGCATTTGCATTCATATAAAACTACTAGAACTATCTGCAGGAAATTTTCAACTGAAACCCCACAATTAAAAGGAATTGCCACACTTCTTTCTGACCACAGCATCCTACAAGAGGACTGTAAATCTGTAAATGGTTTCTTTTTGTTCTTCCATTAAAGGAAAGTCTGAGAAGAGTTGCACAGGCTAGTAGGACTCAAGCCTTAGCTTATTTTGCCATGTCTACTAGTAAAACAGGATTAAACATTAGAATCATCAATCATCTAGATTCTTAATTTGAAAGAATAATTTTTCTCAAGCTATGAGCAAAAATGCTTCCAAATACAGAAGGCTGGACCATCAGCAACTGGTAATTATATAGATGGCCTTTTACAGGTATTAATATAAACTCTGGTGTGTGAAAAAGCCATTTAGCTGCCTATCAAAAATAAGTTTCTGGCTGCAGTTCCCCTCTTGCAGAGGAGATACTTTCAGAAAAACTCTCACTTAGGTACTTCAGGAGCAGCCAGGGAAGAAGTGAAGACTGAGGTTAGGGAAGGATGTCTTGCCTGGCAGCTAAGCTCATGTTAGTGGACTCTGTGCTCTTCTGTCCTGGGCTCATTTACTGAACTTTGTTCCAGGGCTCTCCATGACCCATTGTGCTCACAAGTGAGAAACACCAGGTTAAATTTCTCGGGGTTTTTTTGTTTTTTTTTTTTTTTTTTCTCTTTTCCCTTAGTCCCAAAGGGAAGCTATGAAGTAGGATAATAACTGAAAACTGAAAAAGCCAGTTAAATGTGTTTCTTGAAAGAGCACTGACTCTGTTAGTCTGTTTGACAGACCCCAGACAAGGTTGAGACAAAAGGTTGAAACAAAATGTAGATACATAATAAGGGGATGATGCACATTCTCTCTCTGCTGTGCCTTTAATTATACCATTTCTGCTAAAATTACAGATGCTGCAATTAAAACGTGCATTTTAATTTGGGAGCACAAAAACAATTAGGAACAATGCTGAGGTGTCTCTCTTGGGAAGATCCAAGTGATTTCCACATTATAAAAGATAGACAATTTCTTTATTTTAAATGTCAAACAGCATGAAAAAGTGTCAAATGCATAACAAAAAGAGAGACAAGCTCTCTTATACTGTAATGCTGCACTCTTCGGCTGTAACTGGAGGCTTTGTCTGTCATTTTTTGGTCCACCTCCATGATTTCAGGCAATGGGCAGTTCAGTGAGCTACACACATTTTCTCTGCCACAGACATGCTTGCCCCAGCACAAGTGCTTATGCAATTTTCTCCCCAGCCCAGCATGCAGAGAAGGGCAGGCTGGGCACCCAGAGCTCACAGCAACAGGTACCAGTTAAGCAGCAGGTCATTGCTTGCACTGGTGACACAGTCCCTTGTGTGGAGACCCAGCAGGGTCAGTCTGCCCTTACAGGGGCTGGGGAGGCAGCTGTCCTCCCCTCCACATGCATGATGGTGCTGGACCTGCCCCAGCTGAGCAGATACCCTGAACACACCCTGGGAAGAGCCCAAACTTGCTGGTCAGGAGTGGGCTGCACTGGGGGCACAGAGCACACAATCCATCCCTGGTACCACCACCACTGACTCCAGTGCAGTTTTGGGGCAGAAGAACCTTTGACCAGCCTTCACACCCTTTTTGTTCCTATGGCTGCATCTCTTGTGACCACACCAGTGGATGTGAACTGTTGAAGGGATTCAAGGGCCTCCCAAATGGTGAGAAGCTTCAGGTGGCTCCCTGAAGGGTACTGCAACTGCTACGCATTGTCCCACAGACTGGCAGGTACATAATGTGCCTATACAAAACAAATTCTATTTTCAGGAAGACACCAAGGGCAAACATTCCCATGCTGCATTATCTACAATAATTTATGGTCTATTCAGGATAATTTACAAAACACATCTATGAGTTTGGCTTGCTCCTTTTTTCTCAGGTGTTTAGAGGAAAGTATAGGGCAGGGCTGACACTAAGCGAGCACAGTTAGCTCTGCTATCAGGCTTGCCTGGAGTAACCAGAGTGAAGACAATGACAGAGAACAGGGCTTTTACTAAGGGCAGGCAAAAGGATCAACCAACTGATTTGGGAGAAGCAGCAACAATCATGTGATGGGTCCTGCACTACAGGCAAAGGGGCTGCAGAGTTGGTTCAACTGGAGCTGGAACAAATGCAGACAGAGTCACACAGTAATGTCAAAGTACTGCACATCTCTGGCTGTGCAAATTCTGTAAACAACCAGCACTTACACTGCCAGCTTTGCAGCTGCCAGATTTACAGGCAGCAGCTTTGCATGGAGACAAACCTGACAGGAAGGCACAAGCCTACACTGTCACATGGCTTTTCATGGTTTCTTGCCCCTAGGAAAGGATAACTTCAGATTTAATAAATGCATTCTAAATGCAGAGTGGTACCTTGGCTAAAACTGGCAAGAAGTGATTTGGGAAACTGGGAGCCTGAGCTGAGAAACTCCAAAAAAAAAAAAAAATCTTCTTTTCAGTAGATAACTGCTTAGCACTTTCTAGAAAGCCCTTATAAGGGATTCTTAAAATATCAAGGCATGAGTCGCCTTTGAAAACTGTTTCCCTTTATATCTGTGATGTCTCATACTGAAATCTTTAAAATATATGCCCCTCTAGAAATAATTCTGGCTAATGTTTTCATTGTTTCCTTCCACTCAGTATTTCTTACTGAATAGGTCTCCATAAAATCAGGATATTTAATCCATATGTCTTTCATTTTTTGTTTCTTCTCTGTTCCCAGTTTTCTGATTTCCATTAAAATACTCTGTAATTTATAAACATGTTTGATGTGGAAAGAAACTGAAGGAACAGATGAAATGAGAAAGAATTATTCACCTACAACTCAAAAACAAGTAACCCCAGCAAACAAAGACACCAGTGATGAGCAACCTTGTTTCTACAATTACCTAATACCCAAGCAAAAAGCAACTTGTTTGGTAGAAATTGTAAGGTACGAACTCTTTGTTTCAACTAGCAGTTTAAACTGCATAAAGACTACCATTCCAAGTATCACATGGAGCACTACAGGTATTTTTCTCCATGTGTGAAGAAATTCTTAAGAATTCAAAGCAATATTAATAACTATGTCTGAAGAAATTATGGTGTGAGCAGTGTCTGACACTCCAGCTGCTCTGCAGCAGCTCTCCAAGTGTATTCCTTTGCCTCACCATAAATGCATATCCCTCATTTCTCAGGGGTAAGCCACCAAAAGTTACCTCATGAATTCTGTGGGCTAGAAGTATGCACCTTAGCAACTGCTTTTGAGCAGCTGACATACTCAAACTCACCCCTGCTTGACCTTCAGTAACTTGTTCATGCATCAACGATCTGATTTTCTAAAGCTAATCCTGGCAAAAAGGGAATGCTGCACAGAGCACTATTTCAGAGGAGCGTGCTCCATCTTTTGGCTCAAGCAGGCCACACAGCCCTTTATCAAAGTACTTGGAGAGCTGTGAGTAGCGACCCTTTCCCAGCACGTGACTGAATAAGTCAGTCACATGTCCAAATTGTGACCACAGATTACTCCATTTCAGTCATGTGAACAAAGCTGTAATTGCCTAACAGAAGAAGAGCTGCACGAAAAAACTAGTGAAGAGCAGACTGTCAGAAAAACCCCACCTCACAGGAGATTCATAGTTTGCATGAATTCTGGGAACAATATTCCCCAGGAACCAGTGCACACCCAGATAAATTACTCTATCAGACAGAACTCAGCCTGATGGTTAAGCATCATTCTTTTACAACATGCAAATCCCTCCCTCTCCTTGAGAAACAGCAACAGTCTTTTGGACACTTATGGATGTGGTTCAAACAAGGCAAAGTGAGCTGATCTAGTATGTGACAATTACAGAAAAGAAGCTCCAATAATTCTTATTCTGAGGCCTTTGGTAGTGATGCTGACACTTGGGAGCAGTTAGTAAAGTAAAGATAAGCAGTCGGCACTGAAAGTCCTCTTCAGTAATTACTGACCTAGAACTTAAGCAGCCTACCTGTAGATTCAAAAACTTGAAGCATTTTTCTCCCCTCTCCCCCCCTCTGTGGATACAAGGAGGGTATTAAAAGAATGGCAATTATATGTGTGTTCATGTGGAAATCACATGTCGATGAATCTCAGTCTTCCAGATCCATTCTGCAGGAAAGCAACCTCTTGCTTTTAAAAGAGAGACCAATAATGCATATTTCCTTTCTCATATTATTCTTCTATGGCTACTCTTTGGTGATAAATTCTAGTTTAGAGCACCTATATGCTCTCATTTCTCTTGGAATTAATCTTGGTCTCCTTGAAGTAGTTGCTAACTTTCTCCTGAGTTTAAAGAAATTAAGTTCTTCCTGGTGCCTTTACTTGAGAAAAAGAGCACAATTTCCTTTGCTTAACTATTCTTCAATGACTCAAATATTTTTATAGGCAAAGGAAATAGATGTTTATCCATCCTTGGTACTAAAGCTAGTATGCCCACAGGCTCTTTTCAGCCAGTTTCATGTGCAATAGGATGGTCACAAAGTCCATTTAAAGAAGGTAACTCTCATAATCTACACAAGCTTTTACTGTCTAAATACTTATTCAATCCCTTCCTTGTAACAGCAGATTAATAGTAACAATGGTGCAGCTCTTTTAACTTTTTATTCTGTTCTCATGGTTAAACAGCACTGCTATTATCATATTATTACAGTACAGTCATTATAAAGCTCACTATTCAAGCCCTAAGGGAACAGATTAGGAAAGGTTTAATGTTAATTTAGAATGTGTTGCTGCTGTTCCTACCCATGTTTTATGGATTAATTTATTCTTTACTTATACTTGTGTTGTTTTCAACACTAGTAGGGCACAGAATTGGACCTTGAAATTTTTATTTTATAATGTGATGCTTACATACATCCAAGAGGGATTAAGTATTAACCTTTGAAAGAAAATATAAAACCCACAATTTTCCCATTTGCTCCAAAACAGCTACATTTTTGCCATCCTACCACATTCCCTGTCATTGTCTTTAATAGTTACAAAGTTAGCAGCATAGCAACTCTTGATCAAAAGGGAGAGAGAGTTATTTAGGTATAAATATATACACACACTAAAAAAAAGTCCTGGGTATCATTGTCAAGAAATGTGTCAATGGTGTCAGCTCAGACTTCTCCCCCAAAGAAATGCTAATGCACTTTGCAAAACAAGGCTGGGGTGGTGGTGCAGAAATCAAACACACATTTAATTACCTTTGAATCAGCATCCCAACATTGGTGCATCAGTTCTGCAAAACTTCTGGGACAACTGCTTGGAATGGTTAATCTCTAATGGAAAGAAAATGTATCAGTTACTGGAAGCGTTTCCCTTTAAGCTGCTACTAAGCAATTTCCTATGACACCAATAGACTTCAAAGAAATAAAATACACTCTCTCTTTTAAATACAATATAAAAATGTGGCGATATATTAGAAAGAAAAATCAAAATTACTAACACTAGCAAGAAGCACAAATAATTTTAATAGACCTATAAGAAAGTAACATATCAAATGCACAAATGGGGTTCCTTAAGAAAGCTCAGAGAGAAGAAGCAAAACCAAGACAAACAGTTTTTAATACTAAAACATAATCATTTGTGGAGGTTACTGCATAGTATTTTAAGTTGCTTGTCAGATAGGCATAATGTACAGCCTGCCTTAATTCCTTTCTCCCACAGAAATGATCTAGCTGTTCAATACTATAATCACTTTTGACACACAAATAGCTGAAATATAGATTACATTAAGTGAGTTAAAAAGAGTTAAGTGAAGCTCTACATGACACAAGAGACATTTCATGAGCCTGTGGTCAGAAGGATTAATGAGGACATGCAGATCTCAGAAAGCACTCACAGAGCACAGTGAACTCATAAATATTTCCTAATGACTGAAGACAAGGAGTTGCTGGTTATAGCCAGGACCACTGACTACTATAGTTTGCAGCTATAGTTTGGTTTCATTTGCTGAGAGTTTTAAATTAGAAGATTTTTGCATTAACAGCCTGCCTCCAGACTGGAAAGCCTAAAAGCAAATTCTTTCTCACACACACAGATACGGAAGCCTCTCCAGCTGATTGCACATGCTTCCAACATTACAACTGAAGGAGATCCCTCTGCTCTCACTAAAGCTGTTAACTGACTTCAGATGTTTCACATTATATAAATAATTTTTAAAAAGTTAGATAGAAAACCAGTTTCTCAGTGAAACTGAGTCCAAATGTAAGAAGGGTCAAGCTGGAAAAAGGGTACTTGTCCTCTAAGAGGCGAGAACCAGGAATTACATTCCTGTTCACACTATCCTCTCAGGAAGACCCTTTCATCTGCCCTACTATTGCCATTTCAGAAGCAAAGCAGAGCAAGTTATGTCACTCTGTACCATTACATTACTGCAGTGTGACCTGCAAAGCCTTACAAGACACAGCAGCCAAAAGTAAGAGTTAAATCCTGTTCCAAAAGCATTTGAACCCTGAAAGAACTGGAAACATGAGACACAGAGGCCAGGCACTGCAAAAGTCTGATTATCTATGTCATAACTTAATGTGCAAGGGTTTCTGTGGAAGAAATACACAGAAATTTGTACAAGGCACAAATAAGTTGCACTGGTGCCTGATGTCTAATTGAGTCATTGGCCTAAAAATACACTGGCTAGTCTTGCTGCAGTATTGTCTGTAACCCTCGGTGTCCCAGGAGGTGGACAAGCAGTAGCAATCACCACTTGTCTCACTTGTGAAGAATGTCGCCTATATCATATGTAACATAGAGGTAGCAGGATCCAAATGTCATAATAAAGAACACATTTCTCAGTGGCAATGTATTATGAGATCATGTCTAGCATAACCTGAACTCTCACGCTTTGCTCTTCTTTAAAAAATGGCTTTAAAAAATCTCTACCAGAATAAAAATAACACTGTGCAATTATGCATAGTGTCAAAAGAGATCCATACAGACACATTAGAATCTACTCCATTTGCTAGCCTCAGGCTTTACAAAGGGGATTTTTCACCTTATGCAATTATGCTTTGGCCTCAATCCCTCATTGATTTTAACAAAAGACTTGCAATCCAAAAAATGGAGGAGCGGCTGTTGTGGACTGGAACCATGCAACCCTGCTGATATCAAGAGGCTGAACTGAGAGCAGAACCTGGCCCTTACACTTGTTTTGGGACACAGAAAACTAAGAAAAGTAGCACAAGCTGACTTTTCAAGGTCTATGCTTTTCTACCCATGTCATGGCCAGAAAAAATTAAAAGTATGCAATGCCCTCTAAGCTCCCTCACAGTCCCCTAAGAAAAGTGGTAGCAACAGGCTAGTGGTACCTGACAGACAAAGACCTGGCTCTGAGAATGCACCCCTTAGGTTTCTCCAGCCATTAGTAAAATAGTCATATCTACATTTAGTTCATACTGGATTTTACACAATTCCTTGCTCTGGAAAACTGCAGAGAAATGTGTGTTGTACTCTCAGACATGTTTCAGCATGTGACTGCATGTCTTTACAACATTCCCAATGCCATTCTTACCCCTTACATAAAACTGCATGTGGTAGGCACAAGAGCCAAATACTGTTGATGGAAAGCTTTAAGGTTCCTCCTTCAAAATGATGTGTGAGGCTTTTCCTGGACTAGAAGAAAGAGTGTCTTTGTGCCCCCTGCTCTCATAAATGCAGTAGAAGACCACATTCACAATCTTCACACTGTTAGTGTAGCATTTCCAACTAATTGGTATATCACACTGGAATTAATCCAGTCCTCAAAAAGAAGAAAAAAAGAGAGAGGGAAAAAAACACCAACAAAAAACATTAAACTAAGAGGAGGAAACCTAACTCCTCTGTTTAACTCTGAAGCATTTTGAGAAACAGTTTATGTAGAATAATAGAAATCTGTATTGTACAGCCGGTGCCTCGCCATTGTAATGTTTCCCAAGCTTCCGCTGTGTCTAGATAGAGGAGGTTTCATCTTTGTGGAGGATTTCCATGCTTGTCTGTGTGTGGTACAGTCACAACTTTAAATGTTTTTTAAATGTAGTTACTGTCTTTGATATCAAGGGACTATGTGTTCAGATATACGCTCACATGTCCAACTAACTGAAAGCCTCAATTTGTGAGGAGAAGAAAAGCGAGGCTGGGGACACTGTACAAACGGTGTTTACACCACTGAAGTGCTTTTGAAATGGAAAGACTCTGCATGAGGAGGCTTGCAGCTATGCCACAGCCTTGCCGATACCAGTGAGGAGCTCATCTTCAATGTAGTGTTGAACGTAGGTGGCAAAACTGTAATTTCTCTCTTTTTTTAAAACTATTTTTTCTTCTTTTATTTTTGAAATTTTCATCTAAGCGGCAGTTTCTTGTACTATAGTGACTCCTGCTGGGAGAGTTAAGTTGAAGTAGCTGAAGGTCTCTTACAGATATATCAACTCCCGGCCAGTAAAAAGATGTCCTAAACGCAGGAGATGGAGTTAAACTGTTCCCCTACCTTGGACGCAATGGCTTCTTTCATCACTAAGAACAAACCCCTAGGTTTTACAATTGAGACTGAGAAACTAGTACAGTACTTGTACAATTTTTGATCTACAGCATCACGACGTGAAGCTGCAACAATTAGATGTAAAGGGTCCATTCATGAGGAATAACATCACTTTGACCCTTTGTGTTAGCTCCTACTGCTAATCTTTCCATACGCGTGAACTTACTTTCAATTTGAAGAAGATGAAAAAGTCTTTTGCAAAACCCCAATACTGTTTTCTGATCTATGTACCTGAATGTAGAAACGTAGTCTTACCTCGTTTTTTTCCACTACAAGCCAAGCTACTTGTAATCCTTCCAAGCCTTTAAAGGGGACCTCCCTTGTTAGCATCTCCCAGAGAACCTGGAAGAGAAAAAAAGAAAAGAATTTTTATTTCTGTACTTTGTATTTTAAATACATTATTAAACCTTGATACAGCACTATTCTGTATCCAATTACCAGGCAACCAGTTTTCATTTGCAGGAACTTGGACTGGTGTTTGTGTGCAAGATCCTCTCACAAAATTAATTTGAATGTTTCTGCTTTTTCCTCTACAGAAAAGCTAAGATGAAAAACTGGGTTGCTTTTTTACTATCTTTGTACACTATAAAGTTCACATCTGGCAACTGGGTCTTGGGAGACAATGCTCTTCCTCTCCTTCTCAGCTCCAACTAGACATTGCTGTGCAGTAATTTTTCATTTAAAAATATTTCCATGCGACTGCAACCAGTGAATATGAACCAAAAGGTATTTAGCTCCTTTGATATGCCTACAAAAATACAATTTTGCAATCAAAACCGTAATTGTTTATCTCCAAGTATGTGATCATATTAAACTAAGCAATATACAGGATATAAAAAAAATCACTTCTTCTCCTTGAGTTTTTATAGACATACTGTCCTTAGCTAGAGAAAGATCTCCTAGTTTTGCATGTTTTTAGCCTTTTGATAACACAGTACCCAAGAATCTAAGCTACTCTGTAGAAAAGAGTTTGGCATCATCAAAAAGGCTTCAAGTCAATGAATCCAACGTGTTTTTCTGCCATTGGGACAACATATTGGAATTCAACCAAATTAATAGCACTTTGTACCTCTACTTGTTTATGTCCCCCCCTTTTTTTTAAGCAAAACTTTCATAGACACATCTGGTTGAAAATATCTACAAACTTTTTCTTCTGCTCATTTATCAAGTATAACAACAACAACAAAGAATCTTTAATGCAGGATTTGCCAAAATGCATTAAGATCCTTATACAAGTCTCTATATCCTCAGTGTTTGGGTTAGTGCCCAGGTTTATTCCAGCTGCATCATTTTGAATGGACTGTGGACAGCTATGAAGATAATGAAAAAGCAAATGGAACAATATTGACAGATGGGGGTCAAGCAAAAAAATGCATTGAAGCAGAGTTGGGCCTTTATTCAAGTGAACAGGGAACTCCAACAATAGACCTATTTCAATAATTCTGCTTGAGTCAGAAGACTGATTAGTAAAGGTAAGGGTATCTTGGAAAAATAAGAACAGTTTTTCTAAAAATAAGAAATATATGGGGAGAACTATCACAGATCTATTCAATTATCCTGTTAGCTTCAGTTCAATCCTTTCAGAAGGAAAAAAAGGCACCTCAGTTGTAACTCAAATTATCACTTCTCTACTGGTCGAGAAGGAAATTTAATTGTGAGAGAAGGAAAAAAAATTACCAGTCCCATGTACTTCAGACAAAAAAAGCAGTGTATAAAAGCAGTGTATAAAAAGTCAGTTTAAAACAAAGGTTCCTGGACCAAATCAAATGTGGTTGAGCAGCCTGGCAGAACAACCTCATCTGTTGGGACTGTACCATGACACTACAGAGGAAAAAACTCAAGTTTGCACATCAGATAGAGCAGTATCTAAATAACCTTCCAGTAAAGAACATAATGAAATACATGTTAAATGTCTTCAAGAGCCTTGAGTTGGAAAACTACTGCTGGGCTATCTTTCTTTCAGAAGACTGTAAATTTTAAGAGCTGTCTTGTTTCATTCATGCACATATGGTTGTGCAGAACATTTTGCACCGAATTCCTTTATCATGACACCTTTAGTGTTTATTTCCACTGCTCCAACAGATCACTGCCTCCCTAAAGCAACAGTGCTAGCTAAAAATTTGTCCAAGACTGCACACAGTTGAAGAGAAAAACAGCAATTTGACGCAATAGGAAGGATTTTTCATGATGCCTTCATTTTACTAACAAATGAAAGTAAAAGATACGGAAGTGGGATGCTGGAAATCCTTGCATTTACTTACACAGGTTTAGAAAATATTTTAGCAACAAAGCAATTTTCATATTCAGGCCAAATATACAGAGAAAGCCTTTCCTTCCAACGGTGACGTGTCTCTATTTTCAGTTTTACAGGAGTTTCCACCCCTTCCCATGGACTAGCTACCCTGAATCATCAGCTAAGGTGAATGACTGCATCAGCAGTCTTTTAAAAAGCAGCAAATGGGTACTGTCTGCATTCTCATTTGCCTCTTGCTCTCCCCAGGGTGATTCAGCAACAGACAAGGACCTCAGCCTAACTTACCCCAGCCTCTTCATTGTGAGGTACACTCTGTTCATTTTCAGAACTGGCTCGCTTCATATGGAAATTATTTTACCTTTACTGGATCACTTCATATGGAAATTATTTTATCTTTACTGGATCACTTCATATGGCAATTATTTTATCTTTCCTTTCTGGTCTACAATCTAATTGAGACTGACGTGGTTCATTTTCCCTCCCACATGTAATGGTGAGGATCCCCTCCTTTCCCAATCACATCACATCTCTGTGATGATGGACAGCACAAGCTCACAGAGAAAACAGCCAAGCTAGAAACAATGATGAAAAACAAAGCAAGGCCATTTAATATAGTGCAGTAAGCTGCAGCCTCTGAAGATGCTGGACTCATCTTTGCATATAGAGGAAGAGAAAGGAGAGATAAATGTATGAATGTTCACCCTATACACAAACCTGACTATAAGAAATAGGTGGTCTTCAGAAAAAGCTCACACATTTACTTCTGTCAGCTCAGCTGTGCATTTCAATTCCTATCCTCTCAATTATGTGACAACAACCCAAAGGAAAAACTAAATCCACAACACCTCTACGCCATACCCTGTCTCCACACTGGTGGATAGGAGAACATCCAAGTTAGTAATCTGAGGAAAAGAAAACACTCTGAACACCTTTGCTGAAAAAACTACGCTTTGTCTGGTAGGAAAGTGTTCACAGCCAATGGTCAGGAGCCACAGTTAGCAGAGGTACAGCAAAAGCATTAGCATTGCACTCACAGAGGTGCTGCCCTTAGGCATGAAAATTAGGTCTGTCTTCTCTGCATTGATCCAACTGCAGTTAAAGATCGCATCATTCTTTTCAAAAAGAGTAAGGGATAACCCCTGGAGCTGGCCAACATTCCCTCTATAAATAACATATGTTCTCATAACTAAAGCAGTGTTTGAACAGCTGCTACATTTAATGGCAGTCTCTAGGCCACCAATAGCCAGTTAATGGTTTTACTTATTTGTTCTTGTAAATGATAAAATAATTCAACTATATTGGATAAGCTTTCTGCGATTAAATACATTTATACTGATACACAAACACACACTGTGGTCACTACAAACAGTTCTGCCAGGATAATATATTCTGAGCATATGTCTTCATGATTTTGAACAGCTTTTAGAGTGACACTGTCATTCGACATACACTTTCCTATCTGGCAGAGACAGCAAGTAATGACAGAGATTGCAAGGAATAATTTTTGAGCAACACACAGTGACATACAAGTCAGTTTCAGGGTTGATCACTTGTAACACTTGGTTTTAGTTGTTTAGAGTACAGACTTGGAAATGGATCAGAAAGAGGAACTACAGCATGGCTGAAGGAAAGTGTAAGATCTCTCTTTGTGTGGTAATAAATTCTCCTTGAAAATTTCGCTTTAGCATTTCATGACAGTATTATAAATTATTGACTATGTATCTCGGAGAATACATAGGCCTGTTTAACCATCCATGAAGGACAGGACAGCTAATCTAAATATTAGCTATAAACATGCATACAACTGTTCACAAAAAGGAAAATTCATTTCAGCTGAGAAGCAGCTCAGACCTATGAGGCTGCAGAAAGGCTTCAACACTTCATGGAAAAGAGCTCTCGCACAGCTTAAGCAGAACATTTAAAATCACAGATGGGTTTGAAGAAAGAAAAGACTGTCAGATAAAAAAATAAAAGAAAGGAAATTAAAGAAAACCATGGGAAAGATGACAAATATTGCAATTGAAATATCTATTCCTAGCATCTTACTAGTTTACATTTTAAAGGATTCTGTTCTTTGTTAAGAGGACTTTAACTGAAGTAAAGCAGATTTGTCTCTCTAGCACAAAAGCTGCTGGCAAGTGTTATGCTTCAAAAAGAGATTCTTTACATTTTGTTTTTATAGATAACAATAACTTAAAGAGACAAAAACACCCTTTCTCAGATTTCTTGTTTTCAGACCCCTAGCTACTTCTCTGGTAGTTATAACACTCATTACAGCAAGATTCCAACTTTCAATGTTATATTCAGGCCATTTCTTGCTGGTATAACCCCCTAATATCAGTTATTTCAGAAACAGAGAACTTGGGCCACTGTCATTCTTCATTTCTACCCATCTATCTCCTCTGAAAATAATGCTGTTCCAAGACTAGAGTTATAAAAAGAATAATTACACCTAAGTGCTTATGAATTCATAAGCTTCTACTCACAGTACAGCACATTCATTTAAAAATAATGTATTAAAAAATTGTGGGTCATTACTAGACATTCTAAAGTAGCACTACACACCCATAACAATGCTAAAATATTCTGGTAACACGGAACTGTTTTCATAACGAGGATAGTTCAGTTTTACCTCCAAGCACAGAACTGTCAAAGGAACCTGACTTTTTCAATGAGGTCAAATAAACTTTTCACAAAATACTGTTCCCAAGGCACTGTTAATACTTGACATGATAAGATACTAAACAATTTCTTACCTTCTCCCACTTTGAAAACATTACTAAAGTCAATTCAAACTAGGATGACTATGTGAGAAGTTTGAACTACAACACCATGTTTGGAATTTTTCCTCTAATATTGTTGGTCTGTTTTGAAACTGGAATGTTTCCCTTCAGTGGACAATATGTGATTGCTTCCAGTAACAGTTTACATTAATATTTATATTTGTTAGCTTATGTTCTCTTACTCTTTGTGACCTAGTTCAGTTAAGCAAGCAAGGATTTTGAGTCTGACTATATAGGAACCTTGCAAACTTTCAAACTTTCACTGGTAAGTGATGTCACATCATGTCTCAAAAATTTTTCTCACTATAAACAACTGTTTGGCAAAAAGTTTAAGTCACTCTCCACTGAGACATCAGCTTAGATGTGTACAGCCATAGGTGCTAGCTTAAAATCACAGTGCCTCCCTCACATCTACCTCCTCCCATTCCTCAAAGAGAGAGACACAACATTTGGCAGGTAGTGAAGAATTTCTCATTCTGCCACCCACTGTTGAATCCAAACAGAAAAATGGTTAATGCACCAATATGCATAGAAACTACAGCCCTACTTCCTTTCATTTTGCCCCAAATTCTCTTTACTGTCCTCTGCCAGAGGAAGGCTATGGGCTTAGGCACACAACTGATGTGACCAGTAGGGCTATTTCTAGCCTGCTTTGTATTGCAGAGCAAAATTAAATTAGAGTTTAACTGTTGACAGAGTAAAGTAATTCACATTACTGAATCTGAAAACCTGACATTCTTATGAACTATAACTGATTCCTCACCCTTCAGCAAAGCAGTGCTGGGCTTCTGTATTTTCAGATGGGGTTTATTCTCACAGATAGTGATAGCAGTGTCTTTTAGAGGAGCTGCTTTTTAATAAAAATCAGTGACACTCTATTTTGGGGAAAGTGGAATGCTAATGTTACCCCCCATTACAAGACAAGCTTTTTCTCTTTAGTGCCACAAAAAAAGCCCCACAAGCAGAGATTCATAACGCTTTCAGTAGCTCCTGAAAGCCTTTTGACATATGCTGAATAATTGTGGAACTTCCTACACTGGCATGCTGCTAATCTAATGAGATGCTACCAAACATGCAAGATACTATGTTCTTCCTATCATTTTCAAGCATATAATTATAAATAATGGGTCAGTCACAGAAGGAACTCTGGCATTTCTTGTTGTTCTTATTTAAAACTACTGCAGTTGCAGCACATGAATTCTGTCTCACTGCCACAATGCACAGTGAGATGAGACACTCACCACCCCGTACGAGTACGTGTCACACGTTTCAGACACTGGAAGACTCTGAATAACTTCTGGGGCCATCCATGGGAAAGTGCCCACTAATGACATGTGTGTCGTATGGGAGTGGAATCTTGAGGCACCAAAATCACAGATCTGGCAAAAATAAATAAAATATTAAACTGGTATTGTGAGTATTGACCTCATTCATCAGACATAGAAACATCCAGTCAAGCAGCAGCATCTCTCAACAAATAATTAAAGTGTTCATACCTTTAACACACCATCAGCAGCTATAACAACTGAAAATGAAAAAACAAAAGGTTACAAGAATGCAAAAAGCAAGTCTAATACATTTTTACAGCAAAATACTTCATTTTTCAATAAGACAAATGACCCTAAGGTGAGCCAGCATCTGAATGTGTACATCTGTCCTGGTTTCATTGGGAAGCTGACCGAATATCTGCTGAATATCTGCAAGCCTCTGAACAAATGCAAAACCTTTCAGGCCTTACTGAGTTAAAGGACAGCAACACAGATGAACTTCATTCTCCCCAGTACAGTTAGTTTAACAAGAAGCTCTCTGAAGAGTCATTAATAAGAGGAGAAAACCTAAAACCGAGGTGAGACCTACATGTTTCTTAACTATTATACATCATTGAAATCTGTGCCTCTCCTATCCCACCAGCAGAATTTTCATCTAAAAGGCAATGTTCAGCAAATTTCAGAAATGACTGTCAATTGCTAAGTACAGACTCCACACTGAACGTGTATGACTCAAAAGCCTGAATATCTGTCAAACCTCAAAAAAAGCCACAACAAAGACATGATTGTCTGATAAGAAGTAATAGGCCTTATCCAGTCTATTGTGTCTGGTGTCTGCCAGCCTTTCCTGGTACTCAACCTTTCCAAATAGAAAAAAGAAGTAAGGAGTGCCCAGGCAGTATCTGAAAGCTTAATCAGCTTTCTTGGCCAATCATGACCAGCAAGACACAAGTTGAAAGAGTCCTCCACAGTGTTCTAGATGATGCCAGGTCGGTAATGAACTTCAGACAGGCTCAGGATGGGGAGGAGGGAACAAGACAACTTTTCTGTGCCTCAACAAGTGCAGCTTTGATGACAACCATGGCATTCTGCTTGTTCACAAAACTCAGGCACAGATTTAAATGCCACATTAATGGGTAACAGTAAATGCAGATCGTTTCAGAGTATTGCCACTTTACCATTCCTGGACTTCAGGTCCCTGTGGATAACTTTGACTGGAGCTTCCATGTGTAAATAGTGCATTCCTACACAAAACAAAGGAACAATCTAGTTAGACAGGCTGAGCGGGGCCATCCCATTTCTGCAGTCATGATTCCTGGTTCCCACTAGTTGTACTCATTGCAAGTTGCCATACCTGTGTGCCATACTGACGTGCTGAAGGAGAACCAAAGCTTCCCACAATCTGCTTTGAGTATCTCTCAAAGCATCTATCTGGATATGCTAATGGGTTTTAACATCATAGGTAGTTATTTTCTCTAACTATATAGTTAAGGAGCTGTCTACACAATTAAGCCAGATATGAATTTACTTTTTTTTCATTAGTTTACACTAATTCTTGTGTGGTCAGTCACAGAGAACAAAAAGGATGGAACAGCTTATTCTACATTATTATATGAAGAGTTTCAGTATGTTTGCTGAGAATAAGTCCTTAGCTTCCTTAAATGCCCCAAATCAAATCAAATGTAAGGGCAATTATGCACTTTACCTCATAATTACACTACATCAGCAAATTATCCTCTTGGGACTTAAGGGCACAACAGAACTGGCTCACAGAAGCCATTTTCACTCCAGAATATTTCTGGATTCATAATAAACAAGGAATATATTGAAAAGAACAGTGAACGGGTTTTGCTTTTTTCATTTATATATGTTTGATTGGTTTTCTTACCATCTCAATAAGGAAGATTAGGAAAGCTTTCCTGACTAAGGAAGCTGTACATTTGCTGGCTGTGTAGGGCAGTATATGTCACTCTTCTTGCTTACCTTTAGCTATGTCAGTGGCCCAGGTCATGATATGATCCATATCCATCTCTTCACTTTTGTTACTATTAATGTAATCAAACAGTGAGCCAGCAGAAGCATACTCTGTTAAAAAAAACAAACAAACCAAGATATTTAAAAACATTGCACTTAGCTTGAAAGACATAATAGAAACTCTACCAGTTCCAGAAAGCAGTCCTCTGGCTTAATGACAAAGAATTTGGGTTCAACAGCCTAATATTATTACCAGTACAGTAAGAGAGTTTATCTGATTGTCCCAATGTAGACATAAGCTACTACTAACAAAAAATGAAAAAAAAAAAAAAAAAATAAAAAGTGTAATCATACAGAAAAACAGGCATTAAAATGAAAAGGCATTAGAAAGGCCTGGCATCAAGAAAGATCAGGCAAAGCAGTTCAAATTCTAGAGTAAAAGGTTGTGCAAGCTCCTTGTTCAGGACAAGCAGAGGTTTCTCTTAATTTCCCATAACTATACCTACAAAATCCCACAGCAGAATTCTGGGGTACAAACAAGGGCATTTGGGGCCCACTGATGTTTGGAACTGTGGCAGATGGAATCCAGTCTGACTGTCAGAGTTGTGGGGCTTAAAGCAGGAATAACAAGCTAGTCAGCCCTACACATATTTAGGTGTGAAACTGGAGACAACTCAAATCTCTACAGTACCCCTTTCATATAACCTAAAATTCTTACTTTTTTAAACAGTGAATTAACCACATTTAATCAAAGAACAATTAACAGATGAGTTTGGTGGTATCAGATTCATTTTATTGTTTCCAAAATCAGAGGATACTCCCCACTGTAAGCAGTACTGTGTATAAATTATGCCCCAATAACAAAACATTATTTTAAATTTATTTTTTAAGTAAAGCCACATGCTAAATATATAACGTTTTGTTACAAAGAAAGAGTTTGCAAGTAGAAAGTTTCCTACTTCCCCATGGAGAAACAAAACAGCAGATCAAATAACTTGTTCATGAAAAAACAGAAGGATGAAACAAGAAGGCTAACCCTGTGATAAGCAGGACAGATTTTCTTGTGCTACAGGTCATCTACAGCAGTTTAAAGCCTGTAGCTCTTCTGCTCAGTATTTATTAATATGAAATATTAATAGAAATAAGTTTTATCTTATTTAGAATTTGTTTCACCAAAAACACAACAGGAGGTTCATAAGATGAAACAGCTGATACATTTTCTTTTATCTGCTTGCAATGACAGGGCAGGCAGATGCCACCCAGTGCAGGGGGATACAAGGAGCAACTTAAGCCTTTTGTCCCTCTCTCCCAAGGCTATTCAATGTGCTTCTCAGGCAGAATTTAGAACCTATCTAGAAGACTCTCAAAATCTTCATTTTATTTCAAAGCAGCCACAAAATCACTGCCTTTAAGACTACATCAAATGTATCTGATTTTTTAAAATAATATTATTAATCAATGATTGATACATGATAGTGTAAATGCATACAAAAATTTCCATTGTTCCTAACCAAAAAAATAAAAAACACTGGGAGATCACTGTGTGGGGAAAGACACTGAGACCAAACTGAATCTGCAGCCTACAATGTGGCAGGTCAGATGGGAAGACTCCAGTGCTAAATGAAAGAGGGAGAAAATAGCAAGTCCTGTGAAAGTAAACACTCAAGTGGCAAGTGAGCTTTGGATCCCTGCTGTACAACCTCCCACTGAAAGGACAGACATGTTGCTTCTGATGTCACTGACAGAGGAGTAAGCTGCTGACCCGCACATTTCCACAATTAAAACAGAAGCTTTTTTTACCCATGATGTCATCATCTGTCTTATAAATGGATTCTTCAGGAACAGGTTGGCTGCATGCTTTGCATGCCTTTACAATGCATAATTCAACCCATCAGGGTCAGGGGACAGCTCAGCTCCTTCAGCCCTTTGCCACTTTGTGTGAACAGAGGCAAGTAAGCTTCAATCAACAAAGCCCCACTATTAGTATTTCTTCCATATACTTACTGTGCCACAGATATTTACTAGGAGCTTGTGGATTTGGAAAGCCTATTGCAACGACAATGTTTTGCAACTAATGGAAAAGAAATATTTGCTGTAGAAAGAAAAGCTCTGATTGCCTTACTGGGCCCACCCTGTGATGCTGTGGCAGACATATGGTTCTGTGCACTGGGGGCACAAGCTCTGAGAACCTTTTGGGATGAGGCAGCTGTGGCCAAAAGCCATATCTGAAAGCCACATATTGAGATTGCTGCTGACAGAGATGGCCAGTAGCATCTAGATCCATGGGATCCATGACAGCAGCTCACCAGGCAGCAGGATGAGCTGGAACACTGACATACATCCTAGGAGGAAAATATTTTTTTAACTCCAGCTGTAGCCCTTCTCAGAGAACTCTTTAACAATCCTACATGAGACATTACATGCAAGTAATGTTCAGTACATGCCAGTACTTGGCTGAATGCTCTCATCTCCATCACTCTGAAGAAACATTAACTTCTCAGGATATCTTCTTATTTGGGATTTTCTCTCTCAAGAAACAAATCTCTAACTAAACACAGGATTGTCTGCAACACTGAAGGCCATCCAGAAGACCACAAAGTGAAAATCCCTCTAAAAGACATTTGAAGTGTAATCAACATTTCTTTTATCAGTAACCATTCTCTCTGATTTGAAAATGGTGTAGGGAAAGGGAGTCTTGCCTCCATTCCAATCCACAGGACTCCAGTCTCCTTAGAAGTTACATGGAGAATCAACAGTTTGCTAAAAAATCCCCAAACTTCTTTCTTTTTCAAGCAGGTGTGATCAAAGTTCCCTGTGGAACAAAGCTGTTGAACTACACACTGTAGTCTCTATCTCACAGGCAGTTAAAGAGTCCCCATTCTCAACAGCACAGTGAATTACTTTAGTTGCTGTCTGCCCTGTGACTGGTAAGCAGTCATACGTCCTCCAAACCCTGATCTTTGTGAGATCAAGCTGAGGTCTTCTGATCTAGACATCATCCCAGGTCATTGATTACACCTCACCTTTACTACTCTGCTTGCTGGTTTACACTTATATTAAAAAGGATAGTAAAATTACATTGCTTGATTTATTAGCTTTCTATTAATTTTATTGCTTCCAGAAGGAATTCAAATTCCTGTCTATATGACATCATCAGTTCATTTCTAAGTGGTGCAGACTGTGGTCACCCCATGCACCTCTGGAATGCTGTCTGCAGTAGGCTGATACTCCTGGAGTAAGCAAAGCTCCCCACGCCCTGAAACATGCTGCATTTCAGATTACACTGCCACCTGCTGTGATAAACAGAAGTGTAAGAGGCAGGTAGAAATAACTGAATTTTCATGAGTTCTGACCACCAACCAACAAAAACCTGACCAGCAGTGACTCAAATTGGTGTTAGATTGTGCCACATGCAAAAGACTACTCTTCACACTGAGCTTTGAAAGTTACAGACATGCCAAAACATGCCTCCCAATCCACACTTTCATGAGTTTTATCTCTTCAAACATTTGTTTGAGCAGTTGGGAAATTTCTTTGCTTTCGGTTTACTTTCTACTTCTATCTTATGTAGTTTTTCTCATACAGGAAAGGGAGAAAATTCTATATCTGGACCATCTCCCAAGGTAAGAGCAGGAAGCTTAAAATGGTGACAGAAAAAAAACAACCACCAACAAAATACCTCACCAATACCACAAAAAGCAACTTCTGCATAATTCTAGGAATATCAAAACAAACAAAACCCAGTTTTCCATGTACAAAGGGAGTTGTCTTACAATGCCTTATTAACCCTTGACTCTATTTCAAGCTCCTCCCATTGTGAACCTCACAATGCAAATTCTCCTACTTTCAGTGCAGGCAGAACTCATGGGGCAGCTTTGCTCTGAGCAGACACCCAGCCCACCTTCCTTCCAGAACAGAACCAGCCAGAACTTCGTATCATGAAAACCTCTATTTTTGTGACACACCAATTAGGATGGGAAAGCAATTCTCCAAACAGGGCACAAGAACACAATGAAAGGTACTGTTAAAAGGAGTCCTGTATTTGTGCACTAAGAACACCCTAGGCCTCACCTGCCTCATGCTGCCTCCAGCTATGCTCCCAGCCTGGTTCCCACCTCCAGCACTCCCAATTACATTGAGGCAGGTAGTGCCAAGCACTCTTAACATTTAAAAAAGACCAGAACAATTAGCAAAACACTGTAATTGGGTAACACTGGAGATAACCTTGTAAGATTGTAGCTTTACAGAGTCGAGAAAAAGGTCAGACAAAAATCCTTACCTGTAACAATGCCATAGTTTGGAGGTTCAATGACAGCTCCATAGAACTGAATGATGTTTTTGTGACTGAGCACACTGAGTATTTCTGCCTGTTGAAAACAAACAAATAAACAAACAAGTTAGACAATTCAGAAGGGTCATTTATCATAATAACTTATTTCATACCCCACTGGGTATACACACATACAGCATATAATATACATATATATATATATATATATATATATATATATATATATATATATATATATATATATATATATATATATATATATATATATATATATATATATATATATATATATATATATATATATATATATATATATATATATATATATATATAAGCACACACATATCTAGGAAAGACTGCTCACAAATCCTTGGCATTTGAAAACCTAGTGAGAATTTGGCAGATGAATGCTTTGTATGTTTGGGGGGGTGGGAAGGTGGGAAAAATAAATTTGAGTCTATTCTTTCATGGCCAAGGCACTGATGTAGGAAGTTAAGTCTTTGGAAAAATTGAAGATCTTGGAAAACTTTGTTCCAAGAAAGTTCTGGGATTTTTGGCAGAGCAGCAGCAGTCCAATCCAGAATTGGTGTTTATGCACAAAGTACCATGGGTTCAGCGAGTCCAGCACTCCAGGCTGTTACAGCATGCCATGCACACGCACAGCTCCATCCAATGTTTACTGGAAATGAGGAATTTCTAGGCATGCGCTGTGGAGTCTGATTAAATACACAGAGCAAACATGCTTGAGATTGCCAAATACCCAGCAAAGCTCCTGGGTAAAACTGCTCCTCAAAGCAGACTACAGATGTTTGGCAATTCTGGAAAAATGTACAAAACCTTCAAATTCCACTTGAAGAATGCTACTGGGTTTGAGCAAGAGACTGCAAGACACTGAGACTGTATCCACAGAAATTAACACATATAAGCCCTGTATTTTTTGAGAAAAAAGATCCGGTATTTCTGGGAAGGTGTCTCAACAGTTTTACCTCTGCAGTGTATGAAAACAAATATATAACAGATTTTAGACACATGTTTTTATACAAATATAGATATTATGCAAATACAGATATGTACTACTTTATATTTTTCTTCACAGTAATGCTTTAAGATTATGAGATTATGTTAACTCTGTACCAGGCAGGAGAATCTAACAAAAACAAGATCACAATTAATGCCTCAGAACTTATCAAAAGTATCTGACAGATCCCGCTAAAGATCCCTTGACTTGTACTGGGAGTGTTGCTGTTCGCCCACAGGTGAGTCTTCACACATGTTCTCAGAAAGCTGCCAATTAATTTATTTTGTGGACTTGTAGGTAAGTCAGTCTGCAGTATGATTTGCTGAAAACAGCATACATTTTAAAAGTTAATTTTCTGGTATTGTGATAAAATGATTACTCACTTGATGGTAATACTGTTTTTCTTGCTGAGCAGGCTAAGCAGCATGAAGAGTTAGTGTAACCCAAGTTAAGTTCAAAGCTATAGTTAAGATTTAATCGCATATGTCTGAGCATTAGCTAAAGGTCTTCAGAACTGTGTTGAAGTTACTCAAAAAAGTCCTTAAGCAACAACAACAGCAAAAAATTGAGTCATCTAATGCCTTTATCTGTAATTATGCACATAAGCACATGTATCATGGTACCATCTATAAAACACAGGCCAAATAAATACTGGTTTGCTATAGCTCTAAATTTATTAGAATAGCAGTAGCTGATGTACTATGGGTTTCTGCATAAAAACTGCTATAGTCTTCCTGTTTTCAGTGAATCTAGAAGGTCACAAAATAAATTAAATGGCAGATATCTAAGCAAATGTGAAAAGATTGCCCTGCAGGTAAACAGCAACACAAGACTCAGCCAGTCAGGGGATCTGCCAGCAGAAGGAGCTCTGCCCCACAAGTGCAGCCCCACCAATCTCCCAAGACAAGGAACTCCTGCAGCAGCAGAAGCAGGAGTTGTACCTCCAGCCTCCTTCCCTAGGCTGGAGGATGCAGCTGACCACTGAGTCGTTCAAATCTCCATATCAGAAACTTTTGTACTATCTTTGTATATTCCTTAGGAAATATTCAGTTGGGCATTCAATTCTCTAATTCCTACCAGCGTTACTGCCAGATTACCAGGAGACCTCACTCTCCTTGACTGCCTAGCTGAATGTTCTGATACGGGACAGGAATAATACAAACAGTTACAAAAACTATCTAAACCACCTTTTCCTTAAAACCTTGGTAAGAAGGAATGGAATAAAACCATCTTCTTGTGAAGTACTTAAAACACACCATGTCTTCAAAGTTATGAGCACACCATCTGCTGTGGTTTTTACAACACAAGTACTTCAACAGGTCATTTGAATTAAATTGATGGGTCTCATATTCCATTTTCTAATACCATAATATATTTAGGTCCTGGCTATAAAACAAGTACTTGGTGAATCTTTTCAGAGAATGATTAAAAATGCCCGTGATTAACAAATCCAAGTTCCATAGCTCCCTATCCCACCACAACTATGTGCAGAACCCAGTGACTGTTCTCCATCTCATACAAGATGCTGCTGGATCCAGTAAAAGTCCATCAGAGTCCATGGACAACAGGAGGGGCTGCACTGCAGCAAGCCCCAGACCAACCAATCACCCAGTGCTACCATGACAGGGACTGCAATCAAAATATGAGTGTCAGGCCAAGAAGATGAGTACTTCACTGGCACAGGCACAGACACACGGTGCTTTTATCACTTGGAAATGCAATAAAATATTTTTAAGGTTATCTTATTTATGTTGTATACACAAAGATCACATTGCAGAATCACAAAAAAATGCTGTATTGACCACAGCTAATACCATCACCTTCACATTGATGTTCATACTCTAATCTGGGATTTAATAGATACCAAAGCAAGCTTCCATCTAAGAAATCCAGAGAAGCACCTTCTAATTGCCCACAAATATGACAATGAAGAATTGTGGGGTAAAAAAATTTCTAACTTTTCCAAAGGACCATTATATCACAAAGAAATCCTCTCTAAATACTTTTAATCACTATGCTGTTGTTCGCACTAGTGATTCTAGACTATTCCTTTCATGTTTTGTTCTCCTCTGTTGCTGTGATCAGCTGTGAACTGTATTAGCCAATTTAGACTCTTATTCCTTACAGTGAGAACCACATGCAAGCCAGTCCATATCTTTGAAGCTTTTGTACTACCTTTGACAAGAAGGTGCCGTATTTCAATGAAAATTACTTTCAGATAGCAAATTACAAAGTGGTGGGTAAAGACCAGTATTTCAAAGGTCTCTTAGACACTAACAAGAATATTTAGAATCACCTTTAAGCATCAAAACTGTATTTTAATCCAAAATTCCTAAATGCTTGGAAGAAAATTGTGTCATCCATCTACCTATCTACAGCTGTTGAAGAAGCCAGCCCTCGCTGGTTTGGGCATGACACTCTTCCCCTCAGTAAAGCTGCTATCTATCTTATGCAAGCTAAATGAGCACCAATTCCTAAATAGTGATGACAAGCAACAAATATTCAACTACTTCATTGCATTAGTTTTTTGTGTGAAAGACAGAATTTTTTTTTCTGGATTGAAGCAGAACTAGTAGAGTTCAGCTGAATGAAAGACATCCAAATACATAAATACAAACACCTTGGACATAGCACAGAGACACAGAGACACAAGGTAACTGCAACAGAGTTGAATATTATGCTTAGTACCATGATAAACTTAGTAACAGCCTGTTACTGACCATCAAACTATGCTAAAATTGTTCATACTGCACTTACATCACAGGTATGGATGAAATTATGTTCCTCTCTTGAGTCCTGCTGAAAGGATTACAGACTACACACCATTTCTTGAAGGCAAAGGGATTCAGATTTCTAAACAAACCTAATCCACTGCTTACATAATTCAAATACCACAAAATTCAAGGTCAGAACAAATTACATTGAAAACTTTTTCATTTAATTCTCACTTACTGGCTTACTGTAAATCAAGCAAATTCATAAAACAATCACAGTGTAAGAGTTTGCAATTCAGGTAATCCCTAAGTGTACAAACAGTGTAATTGTGTCCTCTGAACCGTGGTATGGATCACAGTGTTTAACAGGTAATTTGGTTTTATGCCTGTTTAATCTCTACTTACTGACCTTTGTGAAAATGACAGTTACATCATCCAAGACTGACATCACCCTAGAGCTGCTTGTAGACCCACTAGTACTGCTCTTAACCTTGTAGTACAAACAACCATGCATGAATAACCATATCTTCAGGTGCTTCAGCAGGTAAAAACAAAGTCCTCCTCCAGGTCTTGTCTGTGTTCAGCAACAGCTGCACAGAAATCACAAACACAAATTCTAACCACAGCCAGCAGCAGATGAGGGGACAAAGCAAGCTGCCTGGACAGCATGGTCTCGTTATGAGACCCACAAGCCTCAGCTCACCAGGATGACCCAAGCCCTCCCTTGTTTTTGCTCTGCCTTGTACCAGTGCAGCAAAGGCAGCAAGTGCAGCTCAGCTCTGATGAGGTCTTCAAGGTCGGGTGCTGACTGCAGATGTGGGCAGTGGCCACCTGATGCTGAGCTGGCATTACTTGGGAATCAGACAAGGCCCCATCGTCAGATCTTTAATTGCAGCCGCAAAGACAGCAAGGATGTGGACGGAGGCACTTTGCAACAGCTGTGTTGGTGCTTGCCAGCTACTCAGAGCAGCTGCAGCTGCTCTTGTTAGAGCTCCCTATCCCAAGGCAGTTAAAGTTAGCAAAGACCAAACAACTCAGCATATTTTAGTTACTCAGGTTCTCCTTGGAAATATATTAGAAATTTGTTACTTTCACACTTGTAGTCAAGAGAAGTGATCAAGGGTTTGGGCAGTCTGCTACAGCAGCACAGCTGGAACTGTAAAAGGACATCTGTTCACAGAGTTCTCCAGTATCAAAAGGCTTTTTTTGCATGGGTCCAGACAAACTGAGCCCACAGCAACTGAACCACCACTTCTTCCAGGTGTCTTTGGAGCAGCTGACTGGAAAGTAAAGTATCTTTCCACCCTGGTCTGAGCACACTGGTTTAGGATTAACACAGGAAATAGCTGCAGCCCCTTGTGAGACCATTGCATCACCTGTTAGTAAATCCGGGAACCACATAGCAAGTGGCACCTTCACTCCATGCAAAATTACAGAGCTGTACATGGTTAGCTATTTAATCTGATTAATACAACCTCCTTAACTGCCTTATAATATATATTATTACACTGTGCAAAAGTTTGGCTGTTTAATTTTCCAGAGAACTGTTTGCCATGTTTATTAAGGAGGTATTTAGACACACTTAAGGCAGCTTTGGAAAGATATTTTTTTTCTAAGTCTTGTAGCATTTTAAAGGCTTTGACCTTTGTCATGTTCTTGGGAGAGCTGCAACTTAGCTACCCTCAGGGGATTTTACAGTCCAATGCAAGGGCAGCTGGAAGAGGCCGGCTGATGCTTCAGTAAAATAATTTCTATTAGTGAAAACCACATACAAAAAAGATACAGAATGCTAACACATATAAATCCCACACCTTTATTTCTAGCCTCCTGCTCAGAAATATATCCAGTCTATGTCCATTTCCAGTGTCTCATTAATCCTTTCCTCTGAATTTACTGATGTCTAATAAAGGATGACACCTCTTATATTATCAGTTTCTCTAGGTGAACAAGCCCAAAATATCATTTAACAGATGAAATAAAAACACAGTCAGCATCTGTCATAACTAACAAATTATCTTCTCAATATGCAATACAGGGATACTTAGAGAATTTCAGAAACATAAAATTATTACCAAGAATTATATAGCAGTGATGTTAAGTAATTATTATAGTTTTGAACACAGAAAAGAAAATTATGCAGCTACAAAATAGAAATTTAGGACTTTGCCTACTGATTTGTCTGTTGTGATAAAGTTTTCTACAGAAAAAAATTATAAACAAGAATTTTGTGCTCTGGGGGCCCAAATAACAGGCAAAGGTTACTGATTGTCCAGTTCAGAGAATTTTTGTATAACCTATTAAACAGTCTTTAATACTAACAATGCGAGAGGAAAATCACATGGACATGGCAAAGCCAAAGAATCCTCAATGAGATTTTTTACCCGCAAATAAGCAGTTACCAAGTGCTTCAATGGGCACATTCCCAGCATACATGTGCTACCACCTCTTCCCACAGGCAATCATTGTTTTAAAACTATGGTTGGCATGGCACTTAAAACTCTATGAGATTGGGCTTCTTTTCCAGTATTCATTTAGATGATAACTTATCCCAAAAAAAGCTGGTTTCTACAGGCCATTTACATGTTAAAACTGTCAGCGTTTGCGCCTTACAACACAGCCTCTACACTCAGGCTCTATTAGGAAACAGTATCCTGTTTCTTAAACCACAGAGAAAAGAGTTAAATTACATTCTCAGATTGATGTCACCAGCATTTCTGTAAATACCAGAATTAAATTCTCATAAGTACATCTACAATGATGTACAAAATTTGTAGTTGGAAGCATTTTGATTGAGCAAATATTTCACAGCATCAAATCTGCATCCAAAATTATGTCCTACAGTGTTACAAATCCCAGAGAATAGAAGTGGAAATGTACAGGAAACTAATAAATTCTTATTACTGTATAATCATTTTACCATTATTTTAAATCCACTGGTGTATATCACCAAAAAAATCTCACTTTTGGAGATACCATGATAGAAACACACACTTTAAATACCTTGTATTAATTCTAAGGTTACAATCTTGATGAAAGAAAAAGCACATTACCAAGAGAGCTCATTTCTGTTAAACTATCATAATATACCACAGATAAGGAATATGGACATAAATTTATTTTATTCTGTTCTAGACTCATCCCATCTTATGAAATTTACTTAAAAAATGAATTTGCATCATGCAATACCATAGGATTTGTTAGTACTGAAATGTATTGGATATTGACCATTTGAAAAGAAAACTCAGTTTTATACTCTAGTATGGTTCTTTATAGCAGCCTTGGCACAGAACTTGGTATGTTATGGATAATTTGAAGGCTAGAGGATTAAAAGTACTAGCTAGAAAATTCAGAATGTGTCTGTCAAAACACTGCAATGGCTTGCTCAGCCCATGAAAAGCAGGCTGGTCCCTCTAAAAATCACAGGGGCTTTGTCCTTGTGATGTGGCAGCAGACCCTCTGCCTTGTGCAGTAAGAGGGAATGAGATCAAGCTAACTGGCTCAATCCTCCCTCTGACCTCCACCAGTGCAATGACCACGTGGAGCCCATGCAGCACTAACTAAGAAATTGCAGGATCGTGGTGTTTTCCTCATGAGGAGGGTTAAAAATGTGCTGTGAGAGAAGAGGCTGCTAACAGACTGACAAAACTAAGCAGAGGCACTTTCTGCAGAAAATCCTTAGAGAATGGTTAGTAAGCTTGAAAAAATTCTGTTACATTTACACTGCCATTTACAAAAAAATCCAAACAAACAAAATACATAAACAAAATTTATGGCAAAATAACTCATTTTTCAGACAAATTTCAAGTGGAAATACACCCAAAGGACTGTTACATTTTGCAGCATACAATGTGAGGTTGTATGAGCATTTAATAAAAGGTATCCGATAAAGGCAGATCTGTCAAGAACAAGTTTAGTCTGGATTTCACTACTGTTATTCACAAAAGGCAAAACCATTCAAAACATGCATAAACTATGTATTTGTACCTGTGTAAGAGTTTAGAAATGTGCAATATCTACAATATTTGTAATTTTTAATTCAGGCAGATTTGGAGTACTGACCTGCCTCCAGCTGCAAAGCAACACCAGCAACTGAGTAGAAACAATAGATGAGTGGACTAAACAGCAGGGCTGAAATACCTGAGCTCCCGTAGAGCTCTTTATTTTCAGCAATCATCATTTCTCTTTTCAATGTTAGGAAATTTTCCAAGTTACTCACAATCACTTTGAAGACAAACTGGCTTTGACTATGGAGAACAGTAACAAAATCCTCAACATTCCTAAAATACAACAGAATAACAAAACTTGAAACTTTGACTCCTGGCATACTCCCTAGGTGAGACGATATCATCGCTAATATGCAACACAGGGATCATTCCAGACCCAAGAAAGGGAAAAATATCCAAGGAAATTATTTCTGAGATCAAAGTCACTGTAGGTTTCGAGAGCACCTTGTTAGAAAGGCATTTTGGTATGAAAGTGACAGGCAAAATGAATCCACCCTCAAGGAGCCATGGCCATACATATATAAGTAGAGCAGTGATTTTCCTGGGCTCTGCAGGGTGTTTGTAAGGAATCTCGATAAGACAACCTAGAACAAATCAAATCTCATTGTACAGTGCCTTTGCTGAACAATTAGCATAGACTGCAACAGAGACAGCAACAGCTGTACTTATGCATCCTGATCCACTCCTCTAAAGCAGCTATGATCTTTACAATGAAGTATTTTTCCATCTTATCCATGAAAACTGTAATTTAACCACAGGAAAAAAACCCCAGCATGTACTCAGTGAACACTCACTTAAAGCCTGTCTTGGAATGGATAAATCAATCCTACTATATATAATGACAGGGACAACACTTGTTGGGAATCTCTCTTATTGGAATTCTAGTAAATGTTATAATTCTTGAAAATGTAACTCAACCGGGCAGTTTGAGCTCACCCTTATGAAAAAAAAACCACTTCACAAGATGTTATATGTTAACAGCACACCACAAGGTTTTGTTTTCCACGTGGGCTGCTAGAGCTCTGCACAAGGCTCTCCCCAGCTGTCGCTCAAAACTGAGCTGCCCCTGCTGAAAAGGTAGGAATAGCTCCCTACCTGGAGTACACCTAACTTAAACAAGCTTTCAAAACAGAAATTACAGCTGTGACCAGCAGCCATAAAAAGGAAGCTAAGTAGTTGCCAACTACAGATGTTGGCACTC
Source organism: Melospiza melodia melodia (assembly GCF_035770615.1). Lineage (NCBI taxonomy): Eukaryota > Metazoa > Chordata > Aves > Passeriformes > Passerellidae > Melospiza > Melospiza melodia. Next base: position 20,620,560 of record NC_086201.1, on the reverse strand, counting down.
TGCTGAAGTGAATGGGAGTCTTCCACACATAAGAGGTATTTTTCTGTGACTTTTACCAATCCCAAAGCACAACTTCACAAATCTGAGAATTTCAGGAAAATGAGCTGTCACCATTATCTGAATGACACACATCATGGTTTTATGTGAAACTGTCCAAAAGATCCAGCATGAATCATGGTGAATTTTACCTGCTTTTCAGACAAGTCACTCTTCTTTGTCAAAGACTGAAAATTGTATTTTACTTGAAACTTGGTTCAAATGCTACTTCTACTGGGTAGCAATGGTCAAAAAAAACCCACCACCAACAACAACAAAACTAGACAAAACTCATCAAATTTTAAGCTTTAATCTTCATGAAACATGGACTAAACGCTTTTTTTTTCTTGGGATTCTTCATGCTGCCTTTATGGTAGCTCAATCTTTTTTCCATTAGAACTAAAAAAATTCAAGTAAAACAATGGCTAAGATAAAAAACTTAGAGAAAACCCAGTAATATTCTAAAAGTGTTGTTAGTGTCATACATCAACATTTATTAGTATTACTTTACTACATATTTTTGACATGTAACTTCAGCTTTTCCCTTACTCTTCTGTGATGAATTTCTTGTACACAGAACTCCCTATCTTATCTGTCTTTATAGCTCTCAGCTTACACAGATAAGGCAGTAACAACCATTTCATTTCTAATCCTCGCTATACAGAAATACAAATAGGTAGCCTCAAAATACATTTTTAGGAAGTTAACAACTTGAATACCAGTATCTCTGCACTCTGCAGAAAGTGGAAATCCAGAAGAACCTATCTAGAAGAGTGAGACTACAGACTGACCTATAAAGGCAGTCGCTCTGAGTCCTGCAGACCTGCAAGAACAGAGAACTCCCAGGGGTCTTGTACCACTACAGGATATCAAATTAAGTCAAAAGTCTCTTTTCTCATTGCTCTTCTCCATTGAAACCACAATATCTCTAGCCAATTCCTTCCCCAAATTAGGGAAGAACATCCAGAGGTACTGTAACCACCACCCACGTCTGTACTAATATGAGAGGAACATCACACATACTTAATGGGGAATGAATAACATGTAAAAGGCCAGTTACAAAATGAAGATCATCTATTCTGTGGTTACAAAACCACTGACCTGCACTAACTCCTCCATCGCCTTGCACTGTGCTTGCCGAGGACCTGCCATAAATGAAGCAAAGAGGAAGCAGAACTGTATATACATGGGACCACAGGAACTTTCAGGACCAGGGTCACACACAGAGTTCAACATACCTCTCTCCTGGGCTGTACCTAAAGAGCTGAAAAGAAGGCATTATGCTGCAGCTAATGACAATTCCAATCTGAATCTGAGAGCAGCAGAGAGAATTTGCATCTCTTCCTATTCCAGCAATGCCTGTAGTCTTTGCATAACTACTAACTGATTTATGCTCCAAGCATGACAAGGATTAGATTAGCAAAGTTCAGTACAATGAACTGAGCTCACAAGCTGGATCCAGGGCCCAGAACTCTCTGATGTTTTGGTGGCACAAAGTACATTCAAATCTGCAATAGGTCCTTTGGTATAGAAGAGCAACAGCATCACATATACCACAGCTTCCCATTTTCCAGTGCCAGACATACCCAAACCCTTGCTTGAGAAACTGACTCTTACCAAGAATCAGACACAAGCACATGTAATTTTCCATGCCACTTTCAGGTCAAGCAAGGCTGGAATGACTTCAAGCATTCTTCTTCAACTAAGAAAACCATCCTCTGCCAGTTTTGCTGCGTGAGACACAAGTCTCTAGAAGCCACAGCAAGAACTCTTTCCCACCCTGTCACAGCTATATGGCTATGCAACATTTCCCTTCCCTTTCTAGATGTGCTGCTACTGTGCTGAGCATTTTGCTTGCAACACCACTGGCCTCCTGAGGGTATTTACTTCTAGGAGATAATTCCCTTATTCCAGGTAAAGTCCTTCCTTCTGCCTGGGAAGAGAGGGAGAAAAACAAAACAGTACTGGCAGGAGAAAAAGGACCTAGAGAAACATTCCTCTTCTCTTCAAGAAGAGTTAGCAGTATCTCATGACTGGCAGTGTTATTATAAAAAAGGGTTTGGCTAATTCCGTATATGCAGAAGGCTGCCATAATCCTCCTGCCTTTTTTCCTTCTTGAGTTTGAATTGTTGCACTTTGAAGAGTTTTTAGATCTCTCCTCAAGGTTGATTTTATCAATTATCTCTGTCTATCCAAATCTGTATATAATTACTGTAGTTAGCTCTGAGGGGAGAATGAGACCATTTTGAGGTCACTATTGTGCAGAGCAAGTGTGATGGTCTTGTATATTACTGCAAACTTTGCAAATATTATTTTTAAATATTTAAACCATTAATTAGTCCATATTGTATCCTCAGGGGCAGTGCAAGAGATCTTAAGCCTTTAGAAGTGTCCCGCATCTTTTCATGTGTCCTTACTGTTTAGTTTAGACTAACATACCTTTATTATTGTGTATGTACAAAAAGAAACCACAAGGTGTAATAGTCTTTTGAAAATATTGCTTTTTTGTTCAAAGTCTCAACTGAATTCAGAATTTTGATGGATTGAAGTAAATGGTGGTGCTAGAATAATACTAAAGGCTTAGAATTCAGATTGCAATTCTTCCAAATGTATATTTTAAGATACACAGTTTCTTTAAAATGTGAAGAAGCAAAATTCCTCATAAAAGCTGTGTACACGGAGGGGTTTTCACAACAATGAACAGCCTAATCAGGGTGAAGAATCCTCAACTAAAAGCTCACAAAGAAATCCCTCTATCCTTTCTCCATTTTTTCAATTCTACTTTTCTCGATAGGGGTGTCTCACCAGAGAACCTGAAGAGTGAAAGATTTAAGTATAGGACAGAAATCCATCAAACCCAGGCTTGTGGTCCAAACCCAAGCAGCTGTCAAACCCAGAGACAGGAATGTATGCTCACTTCTGCCTAATAAAATTTGAATCAAACACTTTGCATCTGATTCTCCATGTGAGCTTTTATGCAAACTTCTAAAGTGCAAGGAATCCTGGGGTGGAAGAGCTATTCTGAGAGCTTTCACATAGTTCACGTAATTAGGGAAACCACTTCCTTTGATTGTAAGTGTTCAAAACAGCTGAATTTCTCCTTTCAAAGGACTCTGTGATTTGGGTCATCTCTTTTACTTGCTCTTTTATGTTTCTCAAGATGAGAGGTGAGACTGTAAAGCACATTATTTAGAAAAAAAAAGATTCCACTTTTTGTTTTAGGGATTGAACTCTGACTATTCAAACGCTTGTCATTTGGAAATCTATCTTTCTTTCCCTCCCCCTGTTTCCTTCTTTTTCTGATAAGCTCTTCAGTGGCTCAAGCGAGCATAGCCCAAAATGCCAATTTAAACCTAAGGGAAAGCTGAAATACGGTACATAAAGGAAAAGGGACTCTCATTTCCCTTTGTGTGGCTGTGCTTGAATATGTAATTATAGAGGAGCTCTAGCTGCAGGATCTCAGTCCCCATGTCACATTTACTTTTTAAATGGTTCTAAACATTGACCAAGCAAAAAGGCAGAAATACAGATTTTTAAAAGGCAAACAAAGCAGCTGCCCTGGTCTTTGAAGTGGGCTTGCAGGTTCTTCATTTCTCAAAAAGGGAGCTCGGGTCACAGTTTCAAGGCAATGACCATGTCACCAGAGCTAACAGCTGATGCCAATGTTGCTACAGAATCAAGTGTCACTCGGCCTGAATTTCTTGAGTCAGGCACCCTGTTAGTGCTGTTACTTCACATTCATCTCACTAACAGCTGTAACAGGCAGTGAATATCCTCCTTCTCACAGTATAGCGCAGAATCACACGAGTGAAAAGGCAGGAGATTTCTTAATGCAGGTTTCAAATTTATCAAGTAAAAACAGAACGCTTGTTGATCCTAGGAGGACTGAACTTTAATCCCAGTCAGTGAAAAATTGCAGGACTCCTTCCAGAATTATAGCATTTACAGGGAATCGGTCTGCAATGGGAACAGAGTAAACCACTCGGAGCACAGTGCCAGAAACCACAGTACTGCCAACTTCTGCACAGGACAGATGAGACACTGGCTTGGAGAGATGACTTTACAATAAAGACTTTGGTACAAATACAAAAACAACTGAGGACCCAAAAGTTAAGAGCAGAACTCCAAAATGCTTGGTCCTTTTGAGTGGGATCTGGATCCTGCATTTGCCTTTTGGGCTCTCACAAACTCTTACAGGGGTAACAGCAAGGCAACATCCAAAAGAAAGAGGAATTCAACATCTCCAAATTGTAGCCATCTGTTGCTGCATACTTATACCACACACAGCACCCTCAGCACAGAGACATATCACAGGGAAGTCAAAAAGCCTTTTCCTTTGTTTAGGAGATTAAAAGTACACAGTTCACAAAGATGGAAACCCACCAATCACTACTTATAAGCCTTCATGCTTCAAAGGTTTGCCTCAAATGCATCTAACATTACTAAAATTAGAGCTGTTACAAGATTAGACAAGAAGTGATTTCTGCACCTTCTCCTCCCTCTAATTTCACATGGGTATGCATGACACTTTCTCAGCTGTACAATTCTTCCAAGAGGAAAAGATAACCTCTCAGTAAACGTCACTCATCTGCTCAAAGGTGCAACTACTAGTTGATTTTAGCAAGTTTCCAGAACTATCTGCTCATCTCTCCTATGCCACCTCTGCCAGATAACAATTTGCAGAGTGCCCCAGCTTTCACTAAAAGGCTGCCACGTGCCCAGCCTGCACGCCTGTCTTTTGGTTATCCCACCTTCCACGAGCAACTTGGTACAAGCAACTGCATCTCATCTTCTGCTGTCTACCAAGAGCTTCCTCACTTCTCCTACAACAGCTCAAGGGATTTTACCACCCATGCTTATTTTTGATGTGGCTACTGGAAAATCAGGTGCCCAATACAAAAAACCCACAGCTATTTGGTCAGTCATGTGTATCATAACACAATTTTTTTTCTCCCTTGCCTCCACCATTTAGCCACTAGGAACCTCAATTTTCGGGAGTTTTGGAGTAAAAAAAATAAGCAACCAGAGGCAGAAGATAAGTGGGTAAGTGTGTGGCACTGTTCCCCTTCAATGACACCCGAGGGCCAGGCCCTGTTTTGCCAAAGAGGTACACCCATAGGGGGCCCCTCCTGTGTGCAAGACACCCAGTTTCCCTGTGGAGCTGGCTTTCTTAAATAGAAATTACACAGAATGCAGGTTCTCCAAACATTAGTCTAATAAACAAGCATGTATTTGCAACTAGGATTCTTCCCCAGTGGCGGAATTGCAACAGATGAAACATTTAAAAATATAAACAGGGCACTTTGGAGGCAGTTGGGTCACAAGCACAGCTCTGTGTTTGCCCTTGCTGGCCTCATCTCCCTGGTGTGTGAGTACAATTAACTGAGTATAAGAGAAAGAGTTAATGCTGAAGCTGTTCTCTGGGCTCCTCTGCAGCCTCCAGCTAACATAAACACATCTGAATATTTCCCTGTGACTGTTTATACTGTCCTCTTAAAAAGGAAACTTTCTCTATCAGCACCTTAGTGAGTGGAAATAGGTAAATATGAAATAACTTTTAAAGTCTTAGTTGTTTAATTACAATTAAAAAGACTGATTTTGATGCTTGTATCAAAGTTAAGATATATTTTCCCTTTTCTTCAACTCTGTTTTCAGAGAAATCTTGTTCTCCAGACCCTTACACAACTCACAGGCAGCCAGTTTAAAATTAAGGACTAAGAAACAACAAAAAAAAAAGGGGAAGTAAAGTAGGGCCTATGTAGTTCTATAGAGCATTTTATTGCCCTCTTAAAAGCACAAAACACATTGCTCCAAATTCCATTGCCACCATGAGTGTGCCGGGTAGTTTGGGGACCCGGCCAGAGACTGCAGCCCCCAAGCTCAGCTTTGAATAGTCCTGTGGAAAACAGCCTGCAGGAGATGAATGGTCCCAGACTCAGATCACATCAACTCCAGCACAGGTCTCTGACTTCATCTGAACCATCACACAGGCGTGCAACAACTCAGAAATCCTGTCACATTGAAACAGTACTTCCTCTCACCTCAAGAGCTACTCTGGGATCATCAGAAACAATTTGTCACTCTGTATGCTGCAAGTCAGTGCAAGCTATTTAATCAGCATCCCCAGGAATTGCAACACCAACAGATTTCCATGTGGGTCATGTAAATTGTCAGCTGTCCCCTCAAAGCACATAAAACTCAAACAAGCAATTGCTTATCATCTCTCAAATTACCACTCACCTGTCATTGTGATTTTCTACTTGTAACACTGTTTTAAGAAAACCATATAGTTAAATAAATGTCTACGCAAGTCTAACTTGAACCAATCCTCAATTGCTTGAGCCTGCAACAGCCTAAAACAGCACTTTGAGAAAAAAGGATTTCTTCTGTATCCATGAGATTTCCACAGCAAAGCTTCAGGACAGCTTAAATACCCAAAAATACCATTTTGCAGTTAATCACTTCAACAGAAGCTCAGGGTCAGAAAATGTCGTGGGAGGGGAAACAGAAGAGCTGCCATTTGATGTCAAGGGTTGCTGGCATAAAAAAATAAGCAACACAACCTCTCTTCCAAATTATGAGTTACAACTGAGTGCATGCAAAAAGAAGACTGAAACAGAAGAAACATATCTAGAGAAAAATTAAAAATAAAATTTTAAAAAAAGGCAAAAAACCCACACAGAAAAATCTCAAAATAAAGAAACAAGCAAGCAAACAAAATAGATCATCCTAGGAAAAATGACCTTAATTGCAACTAAATATCTACTGAAAATGTGAACAGCCCACTGTCAAACAAAAACCTGCAACTGACAGAATAATTTTTATGACAATATGCAATGGAATTAAATTAATTACAAAAGTAAAGAATGTTTAATAATATTCTAATGTTGTGGACATATCCTGCACATCGTGGACAGAAAGGAGGATAAGAACGAGTGTTTTCTAAACAATCAGATATTTTCTCCTTATTCTAAACAACATTTATTCATAATTTATAGGAAACCAGCATAAAAACTTGTTCACTTGCAGATACTGCACCTTCTGAAAAAAACAATCCCAAAACAAACAAACCACTGAAATAGAAGACCAGCTGGAGATAACTGAGATAAAAGGGTCCAAGAGATATCCTAGAGATATTCCTAACCCAGGTCAGGCACACAGTAATTTCCTGTGACTCAACCAAGCTAGGGAAGCTGTACCTATATTTCTAACAAGCAGCACATGCAAGGTAATTTCAATTCTCCCTTACAAAGTTTAAGGCAATTCAAAACACAAGCAAAAGGAAGCAACAGACATACCTGGTGCATCTTAGCTTAACAATTTATCTGTTAATCAAATTTGTTTCTGTAGCAGCTGTTCAACACTGGCCACCAGTCAAGAGGACATGTGCACTTGCCCCTTTACAATTGTAGTACAAAATCCAGTGGTCTGCACCACTGACAGTTATTATGTCTCAACTGATTCAAAATAACTTTTGAAGCCACATACTGCCAGTGTGGGCCCTGACAAACCAGTTTCACTGAAGCTGATGTCCATATCAAATTAACTCCAAAGTTGGCTTGATTTAAAAAACCATATATATACAAGCCAGTGTAAGAATCTCAAATTAAGTTAGTCAAAAAAAAGCACTAAACCACACAACTTGTACTACAAATACTCACTATTTATATGAGGCAACTCACAAGTTGTTACTCATTTAATGAAAAACTAGGTATAAAAATGTTTAAATTCATGAGTAAAAAAAATCCACTACAATAAAATGTAGCAAAATACTGACAAATTCCTTTCTATCTCTGATTCCTGTGTTTCCAAGATTGTTTTACAAGGGAGAGACACAGGAATGAAGTTTCTTAAAACAGACAAAATGAAACTAAAGCCTGCTCTGGGCAAGAATAATTGTATTCTGGCATCTTTCATTATACTGGTGTCTCCCAAATATGGGGTTTGGACAATGTTTTGGTTGCAACACATATGCCATGACACAACACAGTCATATCCAAAGCATCCACTAACAAAATCTCATGCAGTGACTTTCTTGATTCCTGGAAATATAACATTCATTTAGAAAATAAAGTCCTCCAGAAAATTACCTCTTGAATGAAAGCCAAGAATAGGCAAATAAAGAATCAGTCAGATTCATTGCAGAAGTCTGTCCTATCCAAAATGATTTATTCTGCAAGATACAGAATACAGAACAGCTGGAGCATCTGAAGCAATTTTGACAACTTCCAGTCTATATAGGGTGCTAAGTATCCTCTTGATACCTTTTGAGAATACCCTAGTCAGCACCAAGAGGAGTGCTCTAAGCCAATTCCTTCACCAAAATATATTTTAAAAACCTAAACAGAAAACCTTGCAAAATAACCACTCTGTAAAACAGAAACTAAGACATTTTAAGACATTCCTCTGGTATAGTAAATACAGTTTTATCTCCTTTTAGCAGCTAACACTACATAGCAGTAAACCTGAAAAGAGGTTGTAGCCAGGTGAAGGTCAGTCTCTTCTCCCAGCAATTAGCAACAGGACAAGAGGACAGAGACTTAAACTGCACCAGGGAAGATTTAAGCTGGACATCAGGAAGAAGTTTTTCACAGGAAGGGTGACTGAGCACAGGAAGGGTGACTGAGCTCACCACCCATGGAGGTGATGGAATCACCACCCCTGGAGGTATTTCAGGAAACACCAGATGCGGAGTCAATGCCACGGTCTAGGTGACAAGGTGGTGTTAGGTCACACACTGGATTTGATGATTTAAAAGGTCTCATCTAATCTAGTTGATTCTGTGATTCTGTTTTTCTTTCACTGAATATGGGGCTGGATGGATTCCTATGAGATCAGTTATTGTGAACTTCGTAATTTTTCAGTAGAGGTGCAGATATCCCTGGAAAGTTCATATATTAGATTCCTACACCCTGCAATAATTTCATACAGTGCACACTCTAAGTCCTCTCTCAGTGTTCTTTACTCTCAATACTTGCTGACTCAGACCTGAGAGAGGTAAGGGAGTAGAAGCTCCTAGAAAGAGCTAATAAAATATTAATAGAGCAACAAAATTTCCCTTCCTTACAGCCAAGACCCAGTGTGGAGAGTCATTCTAGGCTGGCACCAGAGCACCCATACCAGCTACAAACTACAAAGAAAAAGAACATCTACTATTTTTAGTCCTGTCAGGGCTAAAGTATCAATTTCAGTTTGTTTTGTTTTGCTTTTACTCTGTTGTTTTTCTCCTGTTGCTGTTGCAAATCATTGCCAGTCCTTACTCTCATGACCCATATAAAAATTATCACATGCTCTCTTTTAGCACTACAAACATGAATGAGGTAAGTCCAGTGACATGCATGTGATTATACTTAACTCATCCCCTTCAGAAGGTACAAGCCCAATCTACGCCTTCTGGACAGCCCATTCCAGAAGTGGATCATAAAAATCAAAAAAGTGAACAAGCTGCATTATATGCCATATGAAAATTTTTATAAAGCATTAAAATATCCCCTAAAGCTTACAACACACGTATTACATACAAGAAACCCTGACAATATAAAATTAACTTCCATGGCAGTCAGACTCCAGGCAATACAGCAACAAAAACAGAGAAAGCATGTCTTTATTTTTGAGTCTCACACAAGTTAGTTCACCAGAAATATTTAAGTCTTGCCCAGTAAGATTACAACTACGTTTTACTGGATTTTTTTCCACCACTCTCCTGCAGTTTGCACAGACCACTGCCAGCATTTTGAAGAAGTCCAGGAACATATGTTCTGCATGAAATCAAGAAATCTTGTACCCAAGTACTCTGGTTGTAAAAGCTGAAGCAATACTGCTGCCCATCAACAGCAAGGAGACAGCTTATGGACCATGGAGTACTTTCAAAGACCTGTGGTATTAAAATTAAATTCAAATTTCAGGTGAAATTCCAGCAGTAATAAACCTCCTGGTGAAGAACCACACCAAGAAGAACCAGCTGCCAACAAATTGCCCTCAAAAGCAATGACAAATAACAGGTAAACTTCAAAGATGGGCAATCAAAGGAGGTGAGTGCTCTTCAGTGAAAAGCAGTCGTGGCAAGGCATAAAACAACATTTGTAACACTTCAATCCAGCAGTTATCTGCTCAAGATAATGGAGTCAAAAGAACTGCTAGCAATTTGCAGAATAAGGCCCCTGGCCTCAGTCTCTCCCATTCATTTCAGTGGGAGCCAAATTATGGGTTTACCTAATAATTCATATAAATCCCTCACAAAAATACCAAATAACTTCTGGAGTGGTAGATGTGCAATTTTCTTCAATGAGTGGACACAATTATCACTCAGGACAAAAGGACTGATCCTGCTACAGGAGGCATTTCTACTCTGCCACATGCATCATAAACATCACGCTGACAGCTTAATTTTCTATAAAACAATTCACTAGGAACTCCTGTTTCCTACTTTAAACCTATAACCACTGTAGTGGTTGTACTAGATAGTAAAATGGCAACTTAATTTTCGTTTTGCTGCTATTTAATCACTCAGGCTACATTCCTATGTTGTACTTAATCAGCACAATTCTTGCCCAGTATCACATCCGATATTCTAACCAAGACTTTGTAGCATATATATATTTTTCCTACCAGACTTGTTCAGGTGTATTTTTTCACATATACACATATCTCTTCCCATAAAGTTGTGTTTTACTGCCTGCATAAAAAAGTGAATGCCTTGCAGAAGTATTTCTCAGATTTCAAAGAGTTTCAAAGCAATCTGTTTAAGCAACACTCTTCCAAGTATTTTTTAGTTTTTCTAAGCACACATTCTAATATGCCATGCTGGAACAAACCTTGCTTTGCTTCACATGTTAGAACTTGATAGTCCCTGGGCTAATATAAAACCTCCACGATCTTTACTGGTTGTGATTGGCTTGTTTAATAAAATGACACATAGATACAACATATTTGCAGAATGATACCATAGCTCTATTGACTTGGCTTGCTCCCTTGGACTTGGCTAGCATGAAATGCCTCTGAGCAAGTTTTTCACAACTCTCCCATATTTTCCCTTTAATCAGTTGTTATGGATTATTGGCAGCAGTTAACAGAAATACAAGACATGCAGTCATGGAGATAAAAGGACACTTCCTTCCAAATAAACTAGAAAGAGTAGAATCTCAGATTATGCCAAGCTAGAAGGGACCCACAAAGATCATCAAATCTGACTCTCAGCCTCACACAGGACCATTCCCAAGAGTGCCTGAGAGCACTGTCCAAATGCACAGAATAATTAGTTTTCTGGACTAAATGCATCCAAACACCTACTAAAAACAGATACACAAGAGTTACAGCAAGTTATTTTTGTATTGATATCAGAAGAGTCATTAAGTCACCATGACTTCAGTGCAGTCCAGCCACAGAGATTCATTATTGCCATCATTACAGATGAAGATGCTACATATGTAAACATGGGAGGGCCATTAGGGTCAGAAGACCTTTTGGCCACCAAGTTGGCCTCTGGTACAGCACAGGCCACTATACTTCAGCAAAATGCTCCTGTGTTGAGCTCAACAACTTGACAAAAACAATTGTCTAAAAAGACATCTCAATGAGAAGACAGATGAAAAGGATCCTCCATCTTCACTGCTTTCATTTGTAGTCTGTGCCAAGTGTTACTCATCCTCACGCCTGATAATTTGTGATTTTCTTTCCATTCTCATTTTTCTGGCTACAGATTCCAAGCACTAGTTCCTGCAATAACTTTATGCACTAGATTAAACTATCCCATCATTTTCTCCATATGAAAATGCAATGTTTGTATATAAGCTCTTACTTTTTAATTCTCTAAGGTTGTTGACAGAAAAGTTCTGCCAAAGCTTGTCAGAGTTATTTAAGGCATCACCACTTGCCTCTCCACTGCCTTTACAGAAATCTTTCAAGAGAAAGCGCCCATACCAATGTTCCCATAACCTGTCTGATTTAGTTTAAGTTGCAAATTATAACCAGTCCAAAGAAAAATAAACAAATTTGTGATAGAAGGCACTTGCTCCCCTTCTGTCAACTCATCCTGATGGATGATATTCATCCCTCTTGACACCCCCACATTCACCAACTTTCCACTTGGTTTGCAGATTCCCTTGGGCAGCTCTTACAGTTCATTGACACTCTTTTAAACAGAACAGAACCACATATGCCTAACAACAATTTTCCCAGTGCTACATAACAAGATAAAGCACACCTGGTTGTTACAAATTACTTTACCCTGATTTGCATATGCCAAACAATTAACCAAATTTGCCTAACTGCACCATGATATGAGCTCTTACTGAGCTGCAAGTCTTCATTAATCCCTAAATAAATCCTTACACTATAATAAGCTCTTTCTGGCATATGGGTTTTTTTCCTACTATACAACCTGTGCCCCTTGCTACTCCAAGCTGAACTTTGTGTTGCACTGTCTTAAAAAAATGTATTTCTGCTGAATGGTCCAACTGTGTCAAGTAATACACAGGATTTTTCTTCCTCCATCCTTTCCCATTCCATTAAGTTTTATGCCATCACAAAACATAGTAATATTGTTCTTAAATTTACTTTCAAAAAATGTTTTAAGTACAGAACAACAGGTCTAGCACACATGCAGGTGTAACTCCTTCAGAAACACACATGTTCAATAAAGGTATTTCACTGACCCTGACTGAGATCTGCCAGCCAGGTTATTTTTAAGGAGCACATTACTGATACTGCATAGCTCAAATTTTACTTTTCATTTCTCTTTTGATATTAACAAATAGTAGAAATAAAGAGAACACCACAAACTGACATTGGACAGAATGTATAAATCTTCCACTGTCCTAGAAAAATCTTGAGATCCTTTTACATTATTTTAGACTGCAACATGCTTAATCAGGATCAAACATGCTAATTACATCACTAAGCATGACACAATCATGGCAGCTCAGCTGCTGCCGCAGTGGATGAACTTAGGTGTCTGATTACTTACTACGTCTATTATGCCTAGCACTGCTCTGCTGTTCTCCAGCTTGTAACTGTCTTCCTACAGTCCGAGGGATTGTATACAAGTTACACATAGTCATGATGGAAGAACAGCCCAGTAACTCTGCTGTCCATCACTACACTGGGCTGTGCTCACTGCTCCATCACTGGTGCTGACCAGCAGGCAGACTGGAGCACTGTGAGGACCACATACACCACACCTCTGCTGAAATTGTACAAAGCTGAGGGGTCAAAAGGACTTTCAGGCAAATTTAAAAAGCTTTGAAAAAAAAAAACAAACAACAAACCAACCTTAGCTGGTAAAGGTGCCCTTAGTTAATTCTGCCTTTTCCCCCAGGATTGCCAAGGACTCATCCGCCCTTCCAGGTCACAAGAAGCCCCAAGGGAAGGAAACTGGTAGAACAGTGAGGGTTAAAACTACCTCATTGCAAAACCAAGCTACGACTATGTGGCTATGACTAACTAGGAGTTAGTGGAGCCCTAGATCAAAATCTTCATCAGGCAGGGAAGAGACAACTCTAAGCCTGTAGTGAACATAGATATGTGAACCACAGAACAGACGTCAAGAGGACAAAATGGAATCAGGTAATGACAGGGACACTTCCTATCTAGCAACATGCTGGTAGTATCAACAGGAAATTAATAGCTCCACAGGTGCAGCAAGCTCTCCTCAGGGCCAGGTAGAGGAGAATTGCAAAACAAAAAAAGTGGGCAACAAGAGTGAAGGGTTGGACTGCTCATTATGTTCTTACTGCAGCATCATCGCTTACAGAGTTTTGTAATTAAACAAACAAAAATCTCAATGTAGTTTGCCTGCACTACCTAGAGGATTAAAAACACTAGAAAAGAATTTCTGTTGTTAGCACAGCAGACAAAGTGAATGAAAAGTAAACTTTTACCTCTTTTTCTATTTTGAGCAGCTTCTTTACTGCCACCTCCTTGTCCTGAGAAATCCATCGGGCTCGGTAGACACTCCCAAAACTCCCTCCGCCGCAGTTCTCAAAAAACTGCAAGTCATCAAATTTAATTTGCACAAATGAAGCACTGGTAGACGACATCTCATAATGACAAAATATACCACAGCAAAACCTGTGAAGAGAAAAGTTTTTATTAATGCACCTGCTCCAAGGATTTATGGACTTTCTTACCCATGTTCAGTCACCCCAAAATCAGAATCACAAGCACACTACAGTAACATCCATAGGCCACAGGAGGAAAAGAGACTGAGAATATGCATTCCAACAGGGAATGCTAAAGTCTGCATAATTTGCACAATTTATTAGGAGGAGCTGGGGTACAGAAACAACTAACAGTATTCCTTGGAGCAAGCCTGACGTTTCCCGAGCACCTAGGAAGCAGCTGTGCAAAAGGCAGGCACGTGGCTGCCTTCTCCGCGGACAGACAGGAAGCGCGCTCCCGGCTCCGGGCCGCCTGCCCGCTGCGGCACGCCGGGCACGCCGGCCTGCGGCCGCGATGGCCGAGCACGGGCACAGGGACAGGGACAGGGACAAGCACGGGCACGGACACAGGGACAAGCACGGGCACACGCACGGGCACAGGCACGGGGCAGCCCGGCCGGACAGCGAGCAGCGGCACCTCGGCACACACCGTGCGCCCTGGGCCAGGCCGGAGCACTTGGTGCAAGGATGTGGAAAAACCTGGCCATGGTAAATCTCTCTTCCTGAGTGACTCAGATCTGTTTGCACGTTGTAACAAAGCGCAAGTACAGGGTAATTCATCTGGGTTACAATACGTGAAATTCTGCAGCCTGTGCCAAGACTGGTGTTGGCAGTTTCAGGAGATGATCCCAAATCTGCTGACGGAGGAACAGAATGTCCTCCTCGGAGATTTCATGGTGATAAAGCTTATGGCTGTAGCGAATTTCAAGAAACATTATCACCTAAATGCATGAACAATGACTAATTTTAGGTTTCTTTTTTTAATGATATAAGATCAGAAAGCTCAGGTCTTTAGTGGGACTGCAGGACACGGCATACTCCAGAATAATCTGCAAGTCTGCTGCGGGTTCAGTTCAGATGCACCAGACAAAGTAGGTTTAATTACCAGCAAAAGTTACTATACTTGCAATTAATGACAGTAAATTTATCAGCATAAAATGAGAGATCAGTTTTAATAAAACAAGCAAAAAAAGAACCAGAGATTTTGGGTTGATGGTGAAAACAACACATCCAATTTCACTGGTAAATTACAGTATCAAAATATATTATGTCTTCTGGGAGCTTCCATTCCATAGGGCTTTTTGAGATAAAACGTTATGTGCTGTTAAAACACAAGTGTGTTAACTCCTTGTACTGCTGACTGCCACAATCTCTTTAAGCCAGTCCCTTCTGTAACAAATACAAAGGCATTATTTGTCCCCTGTCTCTCCTGATTGTGTAGCTATTCTGATTAAAATTTTAAGATATCATTAGATCAGGAATTTCTGGCACTATTTGATTGCAGCTATTTTCCAAATGAGACATGATAATATCAACACTTTTGTACACACAACATAACAGAGCCTTCTCTGAAACTGCCAGCTTCATTTTATACCTCTTGACCACCCATAAAGATAGATGGTGACCAGACCATGACAACTTTACTATGTGTACTGAAGGCTTTTTAGCAAGGAGCCAGCTTCAAGCCTTTCACTGACAGCCAGCCTGCAGAGCTCCCGAAGAGGGAATATGAATGCTCTCTCCCCAGAGTTGCAAGTCAGAGCAGGGGTTACCACCAGGATAAAGTCCCTTCTTCCAACGCTCTGCAGCCTCTTCCCTAATACAAGTGCCTGAACTGTCCTGCTGACCTTCTGTTCTTGTTTTAACCTTGTTGCTGTTGTAATTTCCTGTCATCCCATAGTCATCTTCTGCACAGCCTGCATACGTTTTCTTTAGAGAAAGCTCAAAGGAAATTGGTCAATCCTACAAACCAAGAGAAGTTTCAATGTTTTGCTCCTTGCCATTGCTGCTTAATTAGCAGATCTTCAGAAACAGAAGTTCATTTGCATTATTTACTCCAGCAGTTTCTCCGAGTTCATGCTCCGTACATGGTATCTCAAGCATATGGGACACTTTACAGACAAATAAACCAGATTGACTTCCCAACTCAAAAACCTCGCAATTTAAGGCCACAGCCCTGCACATATTTATGCACACAGGTAATCACACTCGAGTGAACAATTTCCTTACTGACAACAGAATTAGCTAGAAGAGTGATGTTACTCGCAGGCAAAAGCATATGCACTGACTAGACCATAAATTTAACAGGAAGGTGGGAACAGCTGAAAAAAGATTTTATTTGGGATAGCAGAAGGAAAAGGAAACCAAGTGAAAAGAAAAACACACCCCAGGAAAGAAATTTCTGGGCTTCACTATCTGAATTCAATAGCTTTGAAGAGCTGTCAAATTATTTAACATTATTGTTCACCCAGAACCACCAAATCAACCGTACAAACTAGTAAATTATTTGATTTCTGAAAATTACACTAGCAGAGAATAACATGCACACCAGACATCTGACAAATACAAATAAGTACTTTTCTGATGGGTCCTCCTTACTGCTTTAAACTTTATCTCAATTTCCATGCACTCACAATGCAGTGCCTGACACACAAGCACTTGCAGAAGCTACCATTCATTCTTTAAACACTTCAGTTTCAAATTTACCTACAGCAATAAACCAGCTGCAGATCACAGGATCACACAATGAATCAGGTGGCAAGGCCTGAGATACTGAGTCCAATCTATGACTGAATACTCTCATCTCAACTAGACCATTGCACTGAGTGCTACATTCAGTCTTTCCTTAAACACCTCCAGGGACACAGACTCCACCACCTCCCTGGGCAGCCCATTCCAATGTTTAATCAGCCTTGCTGTAAAGAAATTTCTCCTCATGTCCAGCCTAAACCTCCCCTGATACATCTTAAGACCATGTCTTCCTGTCCTGTCACTGGCTGTCAGGGAGAAGGGGCTCACCCCTGCCTGACCACAACCTCTTTTTCGGTAGTTGTAAAGACACTATAGGGCACCAGCATACAGTAAGTTAATGTTATTTAAAGAATGATTCATTGGTTGGCATCAGGTTGTTCCAGATGCTTTTTTTCCAGAGAAAGTACAGGAGATTTACAAGAGACACTCTTTATTTAGAGATCTGTAATTAAAACCAGGCTGCATTCGTTTTCTTTTTCTAGATGAGACAACAGGCCTGTTGAAACATTACTCCACGGTTTTGGATTCAAGGTAGGTAATCCTCAATTAGAAAGATCAATCTCTATGTTATGTTTGAGAAAACAACTGTTTAGATTGAAAATTGTATGTGACAAATCCACACACAGTTATTAACTTGTCATCCTGTTTTAAATATATTTAACAATCTGAGTTTATAAAACTGGTTAAAAGAAAAAAAAATCAGGTATTTCATTAAACTCTATAATTTTCCACTTGCATCTGAAACAAGCACAGCATTCCAACAATGCACTTTTTTGCATCTTACACTTCTGCAGACAGGAGAGGAGCTTGCTGGAACACAGCCTCCAGGCCTGGGGCCTTGCAGCAACTCCCTGCACACAGCTCAGGAGGGTTTGGCACCCGCAGCCTCCTGCCCCACTCACGGTTTGGAGTGTGGAAGTGCCATCCCCGTGCAGCAGGGAAACACTGCATTGACTGACTTTGCTGCTTGCTCTCAATCAAATGAAAACATGACAATTCAGAAACAGTGAATGACAGGTATTTCAGGAAATAATTAAACTGCTGGTTATTTCAATTATTCCTATGGGATCTTCCTGGGGGTAAAAGAATTTTCGTCTTTTTCTGTTTTATTTCTAGTAGTTAGCATGAGCTTGTAATCTTGCAGCAACATCTGCAAGATCTTCTTCTGGCTCTTTGTTTTCCACATAGTAATTTATATTTGAGCGTGCTGTTGGAAGCTCTTCATTTCATACCAAAAAGTAAGAGATCTGAGTTGCATTTGGCAGTGTTTAACATTTGAAATTATTATTTAACAATAATATGCAACATGTCAGGACTATTATACAGAGTCAATTCGCAGCAAGCCAAGTCACCGCATTATGTCACCCCAAGCTCAGTTCAGTACACCAGTGATGCACGTGTAGGAAACCATCCACCATCACTAGCTTCTCGTGATTACAGCACTTAAGGGGATTAACCCATGTGAGGGTCCTGGCCCTGCAAAGGTCCCACATTTGCTGCTTCCTCTAGATCCCCCCAAGGTGAGGGAACACAGGCACACAGGACCCTGCTGCAGGCTGCCCTGCATCTTGGCACAGCAGCACTGGAAGAACTCAGCACATTCACTTCCACCTCCCAGCTCCCTACAAACTGCAATGTAGGGGAAATGCTGCCATGCCCAACACTGCTTTATTCCACATACAAAACAGAAGACCCTTCCGTTTGTCATTCAGCTACTGCTCCCAGAGTACAGACAGCTTCCACTTGAGGGACTTAGAGAGAGGAGAGGGGAAATAATTTACAAATTGCACAGTAACTGCAACTCATACTTTGTTTAGTGCGTGGCTGCAAAACGAAAATTGCATCTCTCATCTTGCACGTGCACCTGACGCTGCTCAAGTATTCAATTACTGCAGGAACAGCCTTTGTAATTTATTATGGGAAACAACCATGCAACTCCCTGCCCCTCGCTTTACTGTGTGGTTCCACAAAGTAGGATTCAGTGCTTCTTACAAGAAGGCACACTGCCAACATATTGCCAATAAAGTAGTAGCACACCACACTTGTGCTATCTTAAAATACACAGCTGAATGTGCCAAGTTTCCTTATTTGGCAAAACAGCTCATTTGCTTTCAGGATCTTTGACCATCCATTTTTAGACCCAAATCATCCTTTGTATCCAACAAGGCCTGCAGTCCTTGAGCATACCAACCTGGATTTTTTCAGCAGTATATTTATACAGTCTAAAAAAATATATATTAAAAAAAAAATTAAAGTGTCCAACAAAAAAACCCCACTCTCAAACACCAAAACATGGGTAACCACTGTCTTGTCCAAATGGAAAACAAAAAAGGAGTTAGTGACATTGAGCTACAAAACATGCTGCAGAAAAAAAAGTTTTTATAAATAAAAAAAAACCTTAATCATATCATGAACTGTTGATCGATAAGATGTAAACAAACTCCAAGCACAAATCCAAATTAAATATATTGTAATCTTCTAATCTCCCAATGACTTAAAATAAAGCCAACAACCCCTTCAACTCCTAAACTTTCTTAATCAGACTGAGTAGCAGTCCTGCAGATGGTGAGACTGGAGGCATGGCTCTACCTACCTTAGTTACAGACTCAACAACATTCGAGCCTGTCCTTTGTCAGAACCTAAGAATTCTGCATAACCTCCATTAATAACATTTCTAATTTTGTTTTAATTTATGTAACCTTTGCAACGAAAAAAGGCTCAACTCCACCTAAACAGTTTGAGTACTGAGGAAAAGAATCACTTACAAGCCAAGCTGTGTCAGCGGCAGAGACTGAAAGCTATAAAGACTTCACACTGAATAAAAAACATTTTCTCTCAGAAAACCCCTAAAGTGGTCACTTCACTTACACTATACCTTGTAAGTGATGCTGCCAGTAGTACACAGGCAACAGCTCTCAAGAAAGACAAGGCAGCTAAGGCTGCACCCAGGCCCATCGTGCCGCTTGGTCCTGGCACAGGCCAGACTGCAGGACCTGGGCCTCACTTTTGTCCATGTTCCTGTCTTCCCCTCACAGTGAGCCAGGTTCTTCAGGGTTACCATTATTAACATAGTGCCACCGGTATGCAAAGCACATTACGGATAGATAAAATAAGTCAGTTTCAGAGGACTTACAATTCCAGGACAAAGTCCTGAAAACATCTAACCACATGCCTCCTGCAGAAAGCTATGATGTTTTCGGGCAGTGACCCAGTTAATCCAGTGCTTTCAAATTATTTCTGCTGCTGGAACTTAGAAAAAGTAATGATCCATGCCTTTCCCGATGTCTCTGTCGCTAAAACTCCCAGCAGAGCATGCTGGATACAGGGTAATAGATAGCTCACACACGCGAGTTTAATAAAAGACCATACTGCTGGAAACGAGCTAACTTAAGCAAACACAGCAAAACCAAACAACGACAGCTTACTTTAAAAAAAGGAGGAAAACGGAGGGAATAAAATCCCAACCCGACGGATTTTATGCCCGAAACAACAGCAAAATGCAGCAGGTGCGCCGCATTTGAAAGACATTCTAAGGAGCGCAGGGGTGGCCAAGCGCAGCGCCGGACGCCGGCAGCCCGTATCCCGCTGCCCGTGTCCCGCTGCCCGTCCTCAGGGGCGGCCGCGGCCGGCAGCGCCTTTCTCGCGCGGGGCCGTGCTGCCCGGCTGTCGCTCGGCGGACACCGCTGCGCTCTGCCCTGTCCTGCCCTCCCGGCGGGGCACGGCTCGTCTCTCGACCCCCGTCCCACTGCGCGGCCGAGCGTGGGCGCCGCCGACCACGGGGGCGTTCGGCCGGCGCGGCGAGACCAAGGCGACGCAAGGTCAGGTCGTGTGCTCGGCCAGCCGCCTCCCTTCACAGGGCTTTTGAAGTTGCTTCAGCACGGGGAACGTCAAACCCGGAGAGGACACCCATGGCCCGGCCCGCTGCCCGCCGCCTCCCTCCGCCCAGCCGAATGCGCGCCCACCGCGCCGCCGCCCCAAGCGCTGCCTCCGCGGGGGGCGCTTCGCCGTCCTCACCTTTCCCGAGGGGCTCCGGGCTGGCGGGACCCGAGCGGCGCCGATCCCGGAGCCGGCGAGGCAGGCTACAACCGGCGCGACCGCGTCTCCCGCTCCGTCCCCCGCGCTTCCGGTTGGTGCCGAGAGCCGAAGCCGCCGCCGCCCCCGCACCGCCTCGCAGCGGCGCCACCCCGCGCTCCGCGCCGGGCCCCGCGGGGAGGCGCGGCCGCCGCCGGCTCGGGGGTCCGGGCGGCGCGGTGCCCTGCCTGTAGGGGGCGCGGTGGGGGGGGGGCAGGGCGGGCGGTGCCGGCCCCTCGGGCTGCGGGGTCGGCGGGCGGAGGCCAGCGTGGCTCCCCCGGCCTGGGACAGGAGCGTTGTCGTACGGCCCCTCACGGCCTGCGCACCCTCACCCACACCGTGAGCGCTGTGGTGGGGCTGGCGTGAGGCGAGCGGGACGGAGCGTCAGCTTCTCAGAATCACACAATCGCAGGCTATACTAAGTTGGAAGGGACCCACAAAGACCATGAAGTCCCACTCCTCGCCTTGGACAGGACAGCCCCAAGAACCACACCATGTGCCTGAGAGTAGTGTCCAAACGCTTGTTGGACTCTGTCAGGCTTGGTGCTGTGACCACTTCCCTGAGGAGCCTGTTCCAGTGCCCAACCCCACACTATGTGAAGAGCCTTTTAATAATATCCAATGTAAATCTTTCCTGACACAACCTCAGGTCACCACAGAGTGGTGAGTGTCTGTCCCTCTGCTTCCCCTCATGAGGAAGTTGTATCTTCAATGAGGTCTCCTCTCAGTCTCCTCTCCAGGACGTACAGACCCAGTGCCTTCAGCCTCTCCTCACACAGCTTCTCCTCAAGGCCCTTCACCATCGCTGTTGGCTTACTTTGGACACCCTCTAAGAGCTTTATATCTTTCTCATATTGTGGTGCCCAAAACTGCCCCCAGAACTCGAGGTGAGGCTGCACAAATGCTGAGCAGAGTGGGACAATCATATCCCTTGCCTGGCTGCCGATGCTCTGCCTTGATGTACCCCAGGACAGGGTTGGTTCTCCTGGCTTGTACTGCCCAGGGAGGTCAGCGTCTGGCAGAGTGGCTGTTGGCTTGCTGGTCTGCTGTGCCAAACTTGGGAAGAGCCTCTGGACTGAGCAGGGCCTGTTCTCTCGAGTGTTTCCACTGGACAGGTGCAGCCCAACCACTGCAGGTGGAGGGAGTCCAGGCATGGGATTGCATTGCCATGGCCACAGCTTTGGAAGCACAAGCTTTTCCTTCCAGGGTTCCTGCTTCCGTGACAAGTAGTATGGCTAAATTTTTTACCAAAATGACCAGATGAAAGTAACAAAAAACCCCTGCACGTTTTCTTGTCCCATGGGGGCTGGGATGGTGTTTTCCCAAGAAGCAGCATATTTAAATCCTGGGTGTCATTTGGGATTGCCATGATGCTGCGGGTGAGGATTTGGAGGTTCCAAGGAATAGGAAGGCAGCAGGTTTGCTCCTACAGCCAGTCCTCCTTTCAGGAGTATAGAAGAAGAGGAGGACTTGACTGGCAATTGTAGCCACCCCCCCCCAATCCCTCGTACATACTCCCTGGCTGCCCAGGTCAGAAATGAAACAGCCATACAGACCGCTTCTTATCCAAACATTTTAATGGCATTGAGGTATTCTGCTGTTGCAGAAAACTTTTTGCAAATAGAACCATCTTATTACTGTTTCAATAAGACAACTTACTGTTGTCACATTTAAAGGATGAGACTCAAAAGACTTGGGGAGCAAACAATTTTTCTGTTGAGGTAAGAACATGGCGTGGCTGGGACAGCACATCTTCTGTATGATACAATTTATGGTGCAAGGCTCAGTGCCTAGCACTGCTTTACTCTGAACTCCCCAGGTCATCTGCTGCTGACTGTACATTGAGATTTTATATTCTTTGGAAAACTGCAGCTCCTTGCTGTCTCTCATATTTTACTGTTGTTACATGCATGTGTAGAACTGCCATATAAAACCAGTTGTGTTGCACGATTCACAGAGCTGTGCAAGCATCCCGCTGAACCATATCCATTAATTGTACATCTCAAAGATGTATGGTATCAAGGTGAATCATGGAAGAACACTTTACTGATTAATGAAATATAATTATTTAATGGATATCAGAGGTTTCCCCATGTTGTATTAGTTCAGCACAGCTAATACAACATGGGAGAAAGCCTCTGATACCCATTAAATACTAATATCTGTTAGAAGTACTAATACTTTCTGTGCTTAAAATAAAACATTTCACTGAACTATAAAAGTAGGAGTAAAGTTCAGCAAGACCTGAAGCACTCAGTGCAGAAAGCATGTAAAGACAGTAAGAAAATCAAAAAGCAGGCCCTGGTGACCCCCCTTTGCCTGCCAGATAGGTTCAATATTGGCAGGACAAGCAGTGAGGGAGGTCAGCATGCTTTGGCTTCCCCTGGACACTGCAGTTTCAGACACTTCTTGTCTGATCTGAGAGCGCTTGTACATTCTTATGAACTGATATGTAATGAGCCTGGAGAAGCCTCCAGTCAAAGGTGCCACATTTTAAAGGAACACACAAATATCAAACACAAGTCACATGAATAAGCTCTGGAGGAGGAGGGGTACCACATACTTAGTCTTTTAAATGCTGTAACTGAAGTGTTTGTCCTTCCTGCCAGAGGAAATTGCCAATTAGTCAAATGATTAAAAAATCTCTTTGAATGTTAAATCACCTGTTTCATAGGCATTTTCCTTGAGCACATGCATTCAGAGGTCTCTTGCCTACTGTGCTTTGTCTGGGCATTTTTTCCATGGCTGTGTATCTGTAGTGCAGGGATTTATCATATCTGAATTTAAGCCCTGGTTGCAGGGCCTAAATAAACTATTCTGGTAGCACATGAGAAATGAGGGAGTAGTTAATATTTCCTACTTCAAGAGTAGGAGTGCAGAGTCTGCACCAGGCAATGTATTAACATGGCACTTTTTTAAATCCCATAATTGCACCTGCTCTAGTAGAGGACAAGTAAGAGAAAGCAAAGTCTGCACAAGGACTGTCCAGCCCCAGTGGTGAAGCTGAAACTATTACAACAAGGTTTCGAGCATGCATTTTGGGCTTGTACTCTTTCTCCCCTCTGGCTAGTGAGACTGGATATTTTCAAGTTGTTTTTCCATCATCAGGAAAATTAAATTAAAAATAGCTGGAAAAGATCAGAAACCAGTGTAATGGCAATTTCTTAAGTGTATTGGCTTACTGTACAGAACAGTGAGCCAACACATTGGTGCTATGTTTTCCCTCTTTTCTGAGGCAGCAAACTCAAACAGAGAAACTCAAAAGTTACCTCTGGAGAACTCAATCCTAATCTCAGGCTTCTTCAATTGATATGGGACAGGCAGTAAAAGAAAATATTTAAAAGCGAACAAAAGTTATTGTAAAGCCACAAAAATTGGCAAAGGATAAAGGCAGTTCTAGCAACTTTTAGAGTTGAAAAGATTCATATGAATTGTCTCTTTACATCTCATTGTGTGAAGAGATGTGGTTGTGTAATGATGTCTTACCACATTTCAACATGGAAAATACAGTGTCATGCATATGTTCAGGTGATTTAAATCATCCTGCCTGCCAAAAGCACAAAGCACAGCCCTGCCCTGCCTGTTGAGCCCTGTTCCTGCTGCTGTGCTGCCCACCTCACCTTCTGCCAGCATGGTGTTTGCATGGCTGCACAGGGAGTTGGGCTGTGCAGGAGAAGCTACTGCAGAGAAAACAAATCAGTTTTCACTCAGAGCAGAATGCAGGTCATCAGGCAATTGCACAAAGACTTGTGCCAGCACAAAGGCAGGAAAGGAGCAAGGGCTGATAAATGCAGCTGAGAGGGGATGGAGCCTGGAAGTGCTTATTTAGCAGTGTAGTGGTTCATGCCAGTTTAAAATGTATGTGAAACTCTAGACACAGATAATTTGGAGGTGGACACCTGCTCTGTATTTTTCAATTCTCCTTCAAGACTGGCCCAGAGTTCATCTCAGGCTTAACACAGAAGTTTCTTTGAAGCACGACTGCTTCTTTGGTTGCTATGGCTTGCTTCCATTTCTAGCTTAAAAAATTGGCTGGAAAACATGGTGGAAGTCATGCCTGGGATATACTGGGAAGGTTGTACACCCTGCTGTAGAACACTAGTGTGTGCTAGTGTGTGCTAGTGTGTGCTAGTGTGTGCTAGTGTTAATCTAGCTGGTTTGAGCAATGTTAGCTGTAACTACATGGTGTCACTAGGTTTATGCCATTTGTTCCATCAGGTTTGTGATGGATCTGGAAGAGCTGAAAAATGGCTCACCTGAAAACCCTTTCTACATTATTTTTGCTTGCTTTCCAGACTGAAATACGTGCAGGTATGTCTACACATGCTGCAATCACACACCTCTGCAGTTACACCCCAAAACGTAACTAGCAGGATTGGTTTCATTGGTTTCAAAGACAACTTGCATGCCAAAAGACAACTTGCATGACAACTGCAAGCCAAAATAAGCTACCTTTTTACTTTCTGGGTGATAGCAAGTGGAAAAATCTAAGGAATTGTCTTTGGAATTGGCTCAGAGGCAGTCTTGCCATTGCTGGTGTACATGAGGCAGTGAGTGTACACCCACAGACACCAGCATGATGCTACATGCAGTCCCCATGCTCGCACAGCCGAGACCGTGATTCCTGTTTGCTTCAGCAGCCCAGTCTTTGGTGTCCTGTGGGAAATGGCTTCTTCTTGTCCTTCATGGGAAATTAAAAAAGAGCAACCATCATCCATCTATGAGACCCATCTTAGTTGTTGCTTTCTTACCTTTTGGGTTTTTTTTTCCTTAATTTTTAAATAAGGATTTTATGAAAGTGCCTATATGGTATATTTAATATGAAATTATAAATATACTATTAAATATCAATTAATTGTAAAAGTACTAAGCACACAGTTATTTAACATAGACCAGAATGATTAAACAGAGACATGTGGCAGAATATGTATTTGAATATGTGAATATGTGCAAAGGGTGTGGATCAAGTACCTGCTTTTTGCACAATGGTTTTCAGAACTGGCATGTTACAACTTGTACTTTGTCTTTTGATCAGGCATGTGTTCAGTGTAAAAAGAACATGTAACTTCTACAAAAATGTAAATATAATTAGTAATGAGATAGCTATGAGATGGCAAAATATTAACAAGAAATCCAATTCTTGATTGTTTTAAAGAAGTGATTTTCTTATCTTTTTCTGGCACCACAATTTTTAGCTGATCATTATACTCAGCTGTAATCCACTCACTAGTATTCTGCTCATGACATACTTTTAATTGTATATATATATATAGCTCATACTCCTTCTTATATTAAATTTTCTGGTCCAATGGACTTAATTTGTTGTTCTAATTTTGGCAGATTTTTTCTGTAAAATGTAATACAGTTTAACGTGTTTTCTTTATTTTAGAGCTGTACTGAATTTATTGAAGCTGTGCCCATTTGTGTTTTCTAATCCACATCACTCCAAGCTCCACTGAAGCAACAATCCCTTCATTTCTCTCTAAATTTTTTCCCAATAGATTGCTCAGTTACAGAGAGTTTGGGGAGAGGCAGGCACAATTCTGCCACCTCTGGGGACCACCAAGGGAAGATAACAACACAGAACTTTCAACTAATTATTTAAAGCATACTATCATATTTTCCTTATTAAAACCAATTATTACCAAATCATTTACCTTTCTTCTAAGGTAAATGCCGGTACTGGAATAATGAAAATTTTAGCCACCATTGGCAGAGAATTGGTTTGAATTACAAAGAAAATATTAACTCCTTTTAATGATGTACTGTAGTGTACAGTAGCTTACATTTTTTTACTACTTACATAATCCACTGGACATTAATTAGAAACAAATCTGTCTATGGGAGAGCTCATATTTTTTCTCTTTGTATTTAGAGATTAAATAAGACTAGAAAATGTCCATAATATTAGACTGCCTCAGAAAAGCCATTACTGTAGATAAATCTGTTTAGCTGTATCATCTCACTCCCTTTTCCTGTGATTCCAAGTAAAGGTAATCAACTCCCCCAAAACACAAACACACTATTAACAGTTTCTGGTTATGACAGGAAGGAAACAAAAATCCCTGTAAACCTGTAACTAGTTTCTGGCAACAGTGCTGACTGATCAGGAGCACCACAAAGGAGTTACATGCCAGACAAGAGGAACAGGAGAAACACTAGGGCAGGAATTACAAATGGAAGGAAATGTTGTATTTCAAACAGACACTAGACAGCAACCTGCCAGTACTGCAGCCCTCAAGGGTCAGTCCTACAGAGAATGAGGACATCTAAAGAAAACCCAAGGCAAAACAGTCTCTCTGTTATCTGAGAACATCCACAATGCTGCCGACAGTAGTCCTGTGCAGAAATAATGTACACCTGTGAAAAAACACAAAGACTCGGCAAATACAGATAGCAGGTTCACTTGCTGGCTCGGACAGCATCTGAAGAAAGAACTATTTAAAAACACAAGAGGTGG
Organism: Melospiza melodia melodia; assembly: GCF_035770615.1. Classification (NCBI taxonomy): domain Eukaryota; kingdom Metazoa; phylum Chordata; class Aves; order Passeriformes; family Passerellidae; genus Melospiza; species Melospiza melodia. Next base: position 20,593,305 of record NC_086201.1, on the reverse strand, counting down.
TGTTATAATGAGGAAACCATGGAGAGCAGAAAGCTTATGATTATTGACAGAAGTTGATTAAGAAATGGATTATTGTCTGTTAGGATGTTGGAATATCTACTGCTACCATTATCCTACGTATCTTTATGTAAATTTCCTTTAATTGAGGTATTCATTCACAATCATTATTTTCATTGGTAATGTGCTTTATTTGCATTTGAAAGCAAAAAGAGGAAAAAAATTAAACACAACTGGCTGACCCCTACCATGTGAGAAAGGGTTTGCTTTTTGTCACTCTGACCCAAATGGATTAGGGCCAGGAAATAAAGGTCAAGCTCTTACCAGTACCCCCATGTGTCACATTTTTATTACATGGAGTTTCCAAGAAAAATATTCCAATTTGCGTCAGTAATTATTCGTTCTTTATGCATTATCATGTCAGTTTCTGAGTTTATTTTGAATTCAGAAATTACCTTTGAGTGCCAGGCCTATTAAAAAGCAACCCTTTGTGAAATACCCGTCAGCAGTTAGATGTGATAGATTTTGTAGCTGTACATGCTCTTTTCTCCCTTTTAAGAATTTCCCCTTCTACAGTCCCCCCATCACTCGAGTCATAAACCACCAAGACCATGGTTGGATTATGCTCCTTTGTGGATTTGCAAGTAAGATGATGTCTGAGGGCTGTAATTGCTAAACAGTGCACAGGGCAGGTGGGGCAGGAGCCACTCTCTCCGTGCTGCTGGACAGCACGAGGTACAAGCATGCAGCGCCGTACCCTGCGTGCTCCTCTAACACTGACCACAGTGAGAAGCGTGGCGTCAGGTTATAGCCACCAGCCACATCAGAGAGCTCTCTGTCCTGTGGGAATTACTCTGGGGCAGTGCTGCACCTCTGTAAGAGAGGAGGCAGAAAGGTGAGGGTCCCCTCCAGCCCAAGGCTGCCCAGCCCCACCACACTGCAGTGGGGAGACATCTGGGGGTGCCAGGGGTTCCATGGGCACAGCTACAGCTCTGGATGCAGGGCTCCAAAGATAAGCTGCTAAAGAAGTTTCTGGTCTCGCAATTTTAATGATAACTTTTTAATCTGGTCATTATTTTCTTTGATTGCTAATACCTTGACCTCTGGTGACAGCTGCTGCTTATGCCTGCTAAACTTTAATGCAGGCTACAGTAAAGAACATTATGATTATTTGAAAAGGCAAAGTGTAATGCATTTCAGATTAACAGTGAAAGAAAAGCTATTGAAGTTAGAGGTTCACTTTGCCATATCACTCTATGCTGCTTTCCTTATTATCAGTACAAAAAATGAAATGAGAATAGAACATCTTTTAATTTCCTTCTACTATTACCTCTTGATTTGCATTCAGAGCTCCCAGAAGAAATACTGCTGAATTCAGAAGTAGTCTATTTAAGCTGCATGGTGTTTAAAAATTGCTGGAAGAGGTTAAGGTGCTTTATATTATGCAGTTGACCTTACTAAGAAGCTGTGTTAACAATTTAGATTTATAAGTTTGTTAATTTTTTTTCCCAAGGAAAATTCATTATCTCTTTTTGTATCCCTGAATGTTAAATCTTTTGATTTCACTCTAACTTATTTTGTAAGATTTTTAAATTATATTTAAACTTCTTGTACTTAAAAGGTTGCTTTGCCAGTGTCTCTGGAAAGAAGCATTTTGTTTCTGTCTCTCTTTGTACCTGGTCTGAAGACACTGTGTGCCCTCACAATATTTTACCTAGGAAGAAAGAACCCAAACCCTCCATCTGCAGAGTCCTGCAAATACATTTGAATTCTTTTATCTGTCACTATTATATCTTTGCGGCCAAGTGGGTTTGAACAAGATGCCCATAGAAAATATTTTTAATTTTGCCTTTACCAAACAGTTGCAGCCTCCTGGTGTACAGGATTTAAGCTTCCCTGGATTTAACCTTTCTTCCCTGCTTTTGTCACCACTGGGCCTGGTCATTGAGAAAAAGAAATCCTAACAAAATAACAATAGTGAAATGTGCCAGGGTAGGGAGAGCTGTACCCTGTGATTCTTTAGGCTCTGCAGCCCTAAACAGAGTTTGTGTTCTCTACTGCTGCATGAGTAGTAGAGAACACATGGCCAATGGTGGAGCCCTGTAATGCAGAACATTTTCAAAAATGCCCAAGGTGTCACCACCCTGGCTCAGTGGTCCCCAGCAGTGGATATATATTATGGACACTGCCTCCTGGTCATATCTCATCTGAAAACTCATACTACAGTTATGACTCCGCCAGTAAATAAAACAGGACCAGGAGCTCTGGGCCCTGAGGCCAAGCAGCAGGGACCAGCCATATCAGCACTGCATGGCCTGTGACCCTCAGGCATACTCATCCTTATTAGGATTTAGAACAGGTTTATGTTCGTTCAGCCTGCAGTGTTGCAGTGAGGAGGGGGCTGTGCTGTGGTGTTTGTGCTGTTTATGCAAATGGGTGAGATGGAGGTGCAGAGCACCTTGGGTCCCACTGGAGGACTGCGGGGGTGGGACAAAGCCAGGACAGCTCTGTAGTTTCCCCTGGAAATGGCCTGGCTGCATGATCCCCCATAAGTAATGGCTGGACCCTCTCCTGCAAAGATAGCTCGCATGGGCCAAAACCAGACCAAGTGGTGCACCTAAACCAGGATGGCCATGAGCAGAGCAGGGCTGGGGATTGCCCAGCGCTGTGCAGCCAGGCCTGCAGACCGTAGGAGAGTCAGCAGCAAGGCGGTGCCCTCAGCGAGGCAGGAACAAGCTGGGACTCGCAGCTGCCAGCACAGGGTGAAGTCAGGATGGATGTTTTGACATTTCAGTGTTTCTTGAGCTCCTATTCATTCTCCACTCTAGTGCAACTGTCGCTTAGACTTCCTACAGCTAGAGCAATATATTGGCAGCTGCCTTCCTGTTGTAAAGTCAACACAGGGAGCCCGGGACAGGTCCTAGAGCCAGAAGGTAGTTTTATTCATCTAATCTCTAGGTATTTAGACAGTGATTAGAACCATAGCAACTATCTGAGCCACTTGAATTAGTTAGATATAGAGATAGCAACACTTGTTATTTATACAGCACCCTTTATTGGAAAATTAAAAAATGTCAGATACCTGTTTCATTGAGTAGGTAAACTGCATTCATTTGTTGACATGGAGGTGCCATGAAACCTCTCTTTGTATCACTGGGATACAACTACACGATAGACTGTTGGCAACAAATATGTAAAACAGTTAGAAGTTCTAAGGAAAAAAAAAAAATAAACCAAGGGGATAAAAACATACTAAACAGATGAAGAATTAGTCTATACGCAGAGCCAAGCCAAAACTTGGCAGCTTTATAAACCCTCTAACATAGAAATAAATGAAAGTCCAAACAATGGGAACAAACCTGGAACAAATAAAATCATGAACTCAGAAATGTTACCAATTGATTGCAAAGATAAAAATGCCTGTTGAATTCATTGTCTCACTGTAGTTTATTCTACTGCATACTTTGCTTCTGGGAAGATTCTGCATCTGAAAAAGCCATATGAAGTATATTCATCAAACAGCAGAAATGGAAATAAATATTTCTCACTTGAAATGACAAGACACAAATTTGTCTCTATACTATTAGCTGGTTTTCCTCTGAATCATCTTGAACTTCTAGTCAGACAGCAAAGTTAAAATAAATTATTTCATCATGCTGCAGAATATTTCTTAACTGTGTAATTATTTCCTTTGCAGAATGCAGGTACCAACAGATTGTGGTTCTGTGTCAGCATTTCCTCAGTGACTCTCAACTTTTGCAGAATTTATGTTTTGACTAAAAGAATGTAATTATTTTTATAGATAAAAAAATTTGTATGTTTATACTGATTCAACACAGTCCTGCTCAATGCCAAAAATAATATGCTCTGTGTCCAAAGCAAAATGTAGACTATATCAATGAGGTCATCTCTGAAGCTTAATTATGAGATAATAGTTGCAACTTCTAATTTCAGGCTTAATAATTTTCATGACATCCAGCTTCACAGCGCAGAACCAGTGTGAATGCAATAGGAATCGTCATTCCCTTGGCATGCACTTGGCTGCCATCTGGGCTTGCCCAGCAGCAGTACAGCCATCCCCAGGAGCATTCAGGAGGGGAAAGGGCACATGCCAGACCCCCCTCCCCTCATGGCTGCAGGCCCTGAGAGCCCTCCCCATGGTCATCGAACCCAGAGGTCTCCCAAGTGCTCTGTTAGCCAAGGTCTTGAGTTTGCCAACCTGAGGTAAAAACCTGCCCGAGATAAGATAACGTGTAGTGCTTACATTAGTGACTGAGAAGGACAAATTAGTTAGATAGCTAAAATTAAGAATATATCCCTCCTTTATTTAAACCATTCCAATTTAAATGTTTTCTCCTAAGACAAATGAGCCAACGAGGCGGTGGTGTTGCGTCACTGCCTGACCGTCACCGCCGTGGCAGGGATGGATCTGACTGGCTTTAATCTCATCGTCCATCTCAGTGCACAAAGGCCAGCTGTGGGTTTGAGGCCCAGCAAATGACAAGCCAAGTTTGATATATCAGCCAATTAGCAGCATTGGTATTTATGCAGGACTGAAGCTGAAAGTGCAAATAAGGCCAGTGACTAAACCTTTCCAGCAATTACATTTAATAAGGTACTGCATGTTATTTACAGAAAAGATAGATCACACAACTTCTACATGTAAATGCACAGAGTGTGAAGACAAAAGCTGTACTCTCATAACATGCTAAACAAAATAAATAAACCAGAATTATTTTGGCACAATAACTATTACATAAATAAATATTCTAGAACATAATGAATTGACATTTATTTACAGTCTATTGAAAGTGCAAACAATTGGCTGAAAATTAGGATATTTGTAAATGTGTAAGACCAGAAGATGTGTTAACCAGCCATGATCAATTCTAGCTGAAGTTTAAGGTTTTAATGTCCAGGAAAATATTCTCTTGAAATCCATTTGTGCATATTGTGCTCTTTTTGAACCAGTCCTTTGCTACCTTTAATGCTATTGATTTTAATGACCTTACTTTTTAACTGAATTTTTTAAAAACCTGATTGGTAATTTAAAAAGAAGGAAGTAAAATGTAAACACTGATTAAGCTATTTATCATTCAAATATTTTCAGTCCTGTCAGTTTTCTGAAATGGCCACACTGCTTGTAGTAGTAGACAGTATGATTAAGACTAGGAATTTTTCTTAGTATTTGTTGTATTTAAAATGGAAATACGTGTAAATCTTCTCTGAATGGAACTGTACCTTGGACCGCTCTTGAACCTACATTATTTCATCAGATCCTTACATCCTTCTTCTGTTGAGGTCAAGAGCAGCTGAGCAAGCTAAACTGATGAGCAGTTTTGGTCCTGACCTGAAGTATAAATCATAAAATACAGGTTCTTAATTAGGGAGAAGAACCCACTACCTACCTTAGAACTGTTGTAAGTTTTTGTGCATTTCCCACTAACTATTCTATCTTTTGCCTTTATTTAAAATCTGTATGAGATATCACTTACTACACCTTAAGATGAATTAATAGTTCACAACATGGCCACCCCTACACCTACAGTGCATAAATTCTTCCTCAGCCAAAGTAGTCCAGCAGGCTGGTACATTGTGCGTTGCCTAAGACCTTATGGTTTGCTTTTTTGCTTATTTTTGTAGTGGCAGTGCAGTAGCAGAGAAAGTGAAGTTCTTAACAAGTGACCTTGAGAGGATAAAAGATCGTTTCTCATCATTGCTTCAAATGTTTATGCTCGGCGCGGTTCCAGTCGGTGAGACATCTGTGATAAAGTTCTCTGGTTGTCAATCACATTTAATTGCCGCACGTAGCTCCGAACATCCTGATGGTTTTTATTAGTTAGGGCTGCATCAGGATCTGGTGAAAGAGAAATGATGTAGGATTGATACACATAAATGGACAAATGCCTGAACAAAATGCACAACTCCTTACCAGCTGTCACAGGAAAGACTAGATCCTGGCGAGTTAAAAAGGAAATATTTAGAAATTGCTCTCTTGGAAACCTTTTCTCCGCATCTGATGGTCTTTCTGGTTACTACCCCCACAAATTAACTTTTCTTTTGGACATCCTTGGCTACATTTACTAAAATTGATGGCCCTTGGTTACAGTTTGACATATCACCTTATCAGTCATTAGCTATATATTATACAGCTAACAAGTACAATTTAAAGCTGCTCATTTGCTTTTGAACCAGGAACTTTCACAGATTCAAAATTTTGTAATCGATTTTAGCCTCTTTTCATGCAATGTTCTCATTTTAGATATTTGTATCAATGTAGTGCTTAGTGGCTGCCCCATTCAAGCCTCAGAATTCACTACCTGTATACATTTCTTAACCACATTACACCTACTCTAGCAGCAGTTATGGAATACTACTGAGTTAAAGTCTTCAGTCCCATAGGAACAGCTTACAGTGTAATGTAATATGCGTTAGGTAATTTGAATTCAACTAAAATATTATACTAAGACATCTACATTACATTACACATACACACACAAAACCCAAAGAATTTAGATCCAGTAGATCTATATACTGACATTTTGTTATATCATGTATAATGAAAATCTGCTTCCATTTCTATGTATGTGGAGGTCTCACTTGTGCTTAATACATCAAAATTAAAGACACAAAGCCAGAAAAACCCAGATTATGGATGAAAAAAAAATCTTTCTTAATTTCTACCGTTCTACAGCAATTTGTACAGATCTTCTACAGTTAAGCTTTGACTCATATGGAAAGAAACTATTTTTAATAAAGTATAGTTTTATATTATTCTGTTGTTCGAGAAAGAGGAAGGGTACTGTGAATCAAAATGGATGAAGTGCTGAGGAAAGGGCCATGTGACTGAGACTGACAGTGGAGCTCGATGGAATGAGACCCACAGAGAAGCCTGTTTGACCATACAGCTCTGTCATCTTAAATGGCCTCAAGGAAGTTCTGGTAATTATACTGACAAACAGGTTTTAAATTCACCGCCTTATGCAGTTATGTCATTTACAAAGGTCATGTCTCCAGACTGGTTTCATATTAAAACAGCATTTATCCAAGCAACTATTTGTGTGCTGCTGCCTGCTAGACTTATTTCAACCACTTCTGAATCCAGTGTCTAATTTCAACTGGCTCTAATGTGACAGATGGGTAGAGACCTCGCAGATATTTAGCTCTTTCACATGCATGGAAAAGAGATAGAGGAGAAGGGGTTTATTAGAGCTTCCTGAACGATATTTCACCCTGTGAAACATCACAGGATCCAAACATGGAAGAATCACTGGAAAGCAGGCTCTTCAGTTCTGGTACACACAGAATTAGTTGTAATTACTGTAGCTACTGATGATAATGCTGACAGTACAGATGTTGTAACACACTTACTGAAAGATTGGCTTCGGCAGAATTTCACTGTCCTGACAGTGTTGGCAATCATGCGCTGGAAGGAAAAGATGGGATGCAATCAGAGAACAAGCACTGTATTTCATCAGCATTCAAACGAAGCACCTCTGTGCCTGAGTGTGAAGACACATGCCAATAAAAGCAGTCATATGAATGAAAATATAATTTTAATGCTGCTACTTTAATGTATAGGGTGTGATTTGCATTTACACAGGCTTTAAATAAGCATGAGTATAATTTACATGCGCTCAGAGAACTCTTTCCCTTGCTTGAATGCTGTAAAAGGACCTAAGTAAGAATGAAAATCAGCCCCTTCAATGTGCATTTCTTTGATAACATCTTACCATATTGAAAAGTAAAAGGAATACCATGGAGTATATACACGTTAATTTAAAGACTATCAGCTCCTAACAGCGAGGCCATTTCTAGAATATATTCAGCAATTAAAGAGTTTTCACCTTTTATACAAACTTGAGTTTAAAATGCATTCTCCTGGAAGCTGACAGTGTAAATAAGCACATGAGGGTGATTCCACTGGCAGAATGCTCGGTTCACAGGTGAGAAGGCCACTGTCAGTACTGTGGCCTGCAGCCAGGTTTCATAAACAGACCTGTTACACAGTGTTACTTTGCACAAGTATATCTCACTCAACCTGAAAAGTGGATTCACTTTTGGTGGACCCTTCTACTGACAGTTCACCAAAAAAAAGCAGAAGTCACTTCAGTCCTTCTTGGCTGTGCTTCCTCTTCAGCAAAAAAACCTCCATCATTTCATTCAATTCAGTTTCAATCAATACACTTGCTGTGATAAACCAGATGTTATTTTACAATAGATTTTAAGAAAATAAATTAAGGTTATTCATACAGCAAAACATTAGTTCTGGACTGTAGAAATTTAACTGGTTTCTGTGATTAGCACCACAGAAATAATAAAGCCACCAGTATGGGGCAGAATTAGTTGTTCTACATAATGTCAAATAAACTGAAATTTCAGCAGTTAGCTAAATAGTTTGATTCAATCCCTGTAATAAGGACATTTGTTTCAGTTTCTTTTGTTTAAAAAAAGTAGAGGGAGGAAATGCTGCTCCCTATCAGGCTCTAATGTCTGTGTTCCAACACAGCGACATCTTCTAATGCAGCCACTCTCACCAGGCTGCTTCAGACATTATGGAAAATTTGTGTGAGATTAACAAGCTAGTTAGCCATAAGCTCTCACAAAATGGAATTATATATCTCTTACTAGTGAACAAGAAAGCCTGGGGCATATGCTCCTCTAAATTCATTATAATCTTAAATGAAATCATAATTATAATCTTAAATTAAAATGTTACAAATTAACTAAGCTTGTGAAATCTCTCATTCCAGAATGGGAAGCACCAATGTAAGACATGCCTTACACACACAATGGATAATCTCACACAGTTTAATGTACCATCGAGCATACAAAAATGCGTTGGTTGGTCAGTGTAAGAAATGCTACTGATATATGATGTCCTAAATGTTTGTGGATTACACCTCGTATTAGCAAATGAAACTGATCTAAAATATGCTACTTCTAAAACACACTTTCCCAAAAGACCTAGGGAATCCAGATCTGGATCTGCTATGTTGTTCCTAAAGTTACATGTATCTACATGTATAATTCAAGTAAGTGTAAATTTTATCCTAATGTAATTTTCATACCTCTTCAAGCCACTATTACTATGCAGATTCTCTAGGGGACTTACCTTGCAAACATCCTCACAGGTGCTTAGCATTAAGCATGTGAATAAACTCCACTAACTTCAATGGAACCTCTTAAATACTCAGGGTAACTGGGCTGAGACAGAACATACTGCATGCAACAGTGTCGGTTTTTCAGTCTAACCCAATCAAATCTAAGTCAAAACAACACAAGCATATAAAAATGACTGTTTCACACTTCTGTGGCTTCATATTTGGCTCTGTTATGTGATGCTGTTATTCTGGTTTATACCAGTTCAAAAAATACTCATCTACAATAACTGTTTCAAGGAAAGATCATAAAGCTGAACTGCACCAGCCAACACAATGAAGTTTCAAGACTGTCTACCTTCAAAGGAAGCTTTGCTAAGAACACTTCATTTTCAGGAAGATAGCTAGTTTTGCTTGATGTGCTTTCTAGATGGATTGTTAATACACACCCTAATTTTTCATACCCGTAAGTATTTAGGTTGTGAAGCCTCATCTCACAATAATCTTTGGAGTTATCATTATTTAGCTTCATATGTGAAAACTTAGATTTATCTAAAAAAGTGTTCTTTGGAATAATTTTACTCTTTTTTCTCTTGTGGGGAGTTTGTTCTCAAAAAAAGCAGAACATCCAGAATAAATACTGTAATGCAGTACTGTACTGAAAGAAAAAATATGGGTATGTGGTGAAGGTTTTTAAAAAAGTTTTTGCTATTTTCAAATTTGCCGTTATGTGGGCCCTTCTAGGCAAGGAAAAATAGAAGTGGCAATGGACTTGTCTGACTTCTGGTTAAAGGCTGAACTGCCTGGCTTCCTTCAGTTGGCTGAAAGACTTCATTTTAAAGGGTTCCTTTGCCTTTTCCTGAGGATGATGTGATTCTATCTGTGCATTCAGAATTATCATGGCAATGACGAAATACAAACCAATGAGGAACTGAGTGTTAAGGCTGAATAAATGTGGTCCAAAGACAGCATCACAAGCCAATGGGGAGATTCTGAAGCATTATGTATCTTTGAAGAGCTCTTTTCACACTACTTTTTTTCCAAGTGTTGTTCTACTGTCTCATAATGTCTAAGCTCCTAGCAGTTCCTTTTTGTAAGGTACAAAGTGAACAGAAAAACAGGTTATGAAACAAAGTGAAATTTCCATTCCCAAATCTCGTAGATAAATTAGATTGTCTTCTATTGATGCAAGAAAACTAGAAACATGGACAGAAAAAATGTTCAGATGGAAGTTTAATTGCCTGCTCCTTACAGTTTTTCTTCAAATAGAGGATCACCTCTAGTCAATGCCTGCAAAGATTAACCTCTGTTTACTCACAGTGCTAAGCAAGACCACTATCAAAAAGCTATACAAACCTAAATTTGGATCTTTCTGAAATAGAACCAACTGCATAATATAATAAATAATGGCTACTACCAGCATGCTGTGTATACACAACAATATCCTTTCAAGCTTTACAGTTTGGAATTGTGGCAGCAGGCCAGAACATTATCTTCTAATCCATTCCAAACCCAAGTTGCTAAATATTATAAATATTCATATATGCTATTGAAAACTACTAAGGGCTTTAGTCACACACTTTTTGCATAATCTTTATGTTCCAAAAATTAAAGAATGTTTGCCCCCTTTTTTTGCATATGGATAAGAGTGTGAATTCCCTTTTGTTCATCTCCACAAAACCTGAAAACAAATATGCACAAATTCTCTAATCCTCTTTTCTCACCTGAAGGGTGAAGAGGCTCGACAAAAAGAAGTATCAGTGGTCAGGACCATGGCACTATCTTGTGCTGCCATGGCAGGTCAGCACTTCCAGAGCTTTTTCCTGACTTCTGCTCCCTCTACAGGTGTTATTCCTGACATAATGCTGGGTAATGTCATATGGACAAGGTGCCACAAAAAGTAATCTTTGTTCAGGCTCTCTGATGATTTAAGAAATGGCACTGATAAAGTTCCCAATTAATTGAATCTTCCCTTTGTCTATGAATACAAAATTCTGTACTGGCAGTCAGAGTGCAATTAGGCAGCTGAGGTTATAAAGAAAAAAATCAGTAAGTGGTCAAGAGTATGAAATATTGCCTGTTCCTAAGGAGAGTCATGCTCAGTACTTTCCTCACTTTCCTCTCTCTTCCTTCCCTGCCAAGACCTAATTCTAGGAAAGCACTTATAAATTTTTTCTAAATATTTAGTCATAAAAGCAGTGTCACTTAAATGGTGTATATTGCCATGTACCTTCCAAACTAAAACTACAGTATTTAAAAAGCTTTAAAAGGTTTGCTCCTCTGTAATAAATATGTCTTCAGTTATTACATAGATGAGTCTTCTGAAGGCTCATTTACAACTAACGTGTACTATCAAATCACCAGGGGAGAAGAGATGTAGGTGGTTTGGTACCTTATCATATATGCCAAACTAGAATGTACATCTGAGCAACACCATGGTGGAAACAGCTTCTTGCAGTGAGATAAGTAAAAGACATTCAATACTTTCTTAAACCATGTCTTGTTTGCTAGTGAAGACAAAGCCTTACACTACAATGACCAGTAATTTAGTAATTTAGTAATTTTGCCTACTTATTGAAAAATACATAAATAACATTTTCCAGACTGGATTTTAAGGCTTCATGCAATGGCATGAGTAAAGAGCACAAACACAGTGCAAATACAAAGACTAAGAGCATACCTATTTCTGACATGTTCAGTACTGTTTACCCACAACTGGTACAAACCAAATGGGTGTGTTTACAAACTTCCCTCTTTACCCATAGCTGTGACTTTGCCACATGTGGTTACTCTCTTCCCTGGCTAGGTGTCCCTGTCCTCCCACTCCTCACAGCCTCCTCCAGATAAGGCATCTGTGGGGATCAGAAGATGGGGAAGGGAAAGAAAGAGCAGGCAGTCACAAAGGCAGCAGCAGGTAAAGCTCAGCAATGCTCTGCTGCAGAGTAGTAAGAGCAATGCTCTTACTACTGCCAATACCGCAGTTCTGAAAAGATCAATATATAGGAAAGAGTAGCAGGAAAAAAATTGACTCAGTCTTTTTCTTTGTTAGCTTGAGTTGCTAAAAAAGACTAGGCTAATGTGGCTCAACACCATCTGTCTGTTTTTCCCTTCTTCCCTAGATAATTTTGTTCAATTTGAAAAAAGAACCCAGAGTTTTCAAACACAAGAAAGCTCCTACCAATTTTCTGTGAAAACAGATGGCTGTGGACAAGAGAAAGATTGTGTAAGTGTCCTCCTGTCTCCTTCAGGAAAAAGGCTGTAGTGCAAGTTCCTATGTTATGACAAAAGCCTATTCACACAGAATTCCCCAGCCATGAAGAAACAACACATGCCCCAGCCACGAGGAGAGATCTGAGCAGAGCTCAAGCAGCCATGAAACACAAATGTTTAGGAAACCAGGCCTTGCCATTTCTGGCACTCAGGGAGCTCCTGGCTCAGACACTGCCTGACAGCTTCTGCATGTTTTAGGATGCATCATTTAATATAAATAATAACAGAAACATTGCAAAACAGGAAAGATTTAAAGGAAGCTGCTTCAGCTGAAGAGATGCCACTAGATCAAACTTCTACTTTTGGCTGCCAGTTACAGGAATAAAGTTGTCAGCAGCACATCAGCTGTCGGGATCAGGGCTCTGTGGTGAGAATGCAGACGTGATGCCAGAGGCTGTTCTCAGTTTCATCACTGTGCTTACATGGGAGTCGGAGGGACCCACCTCCTCCAGTGGCAAGTGGCACCACCAGTGGCAACTACCCAGATATTTTTATTCGTAAACTTTAGCAAGCATAAAAGTAAACAATCTTCCAAAGAACCAAGATGTTTCAGAAACATCAGTAAGAGTGGCTCCCAGCAACACTCTAAGGAATCTCCATCTGCTTATGACAGAACATCATGTAGCAGAACAAACAGACAGCAACAACAAATGGCAGGACATGATTCCTATGAAAAAATCTGGTTCCTACTTTTCTCCTGAAAATGGCAGAGTAACATCACAAAAACTTGGGCTTATACTTATTTAAAAGAGAGGAGAATTTACCTGAGAGTTATCTGGCTGAGTGGTCTTGTCTTCACAGTTTAATATCTGGCAATTATGTGTGGATATGACAGTTTTAAACTTAACGCAAGTAGGCGGCAGCGACTGAGGTTTAACAGTAGGCTTTTCTTCTTTGCTTGACCTGATGACACATGCAAAAAGCTAAAAACTGCCAGGTCCACAGTAGGATTTGAATGAATTATGTGGGTGGAATTTGAACACAGGTTGCTCTGAACAGCTACGGGTTGAGAAAGGCAGTAAAAGCACCTAGAAGCATGCAGAAGAGCTAGTGAAGAACAATAAAGAGACAAAAGATATACTTGTGGTAAGGCCTGGAGAAAAAGCAGAGTGAGCTTTTAGGTGGAATACCAACCAAAGAAAGGCTTAGAATACTAAAAAAGGAGAATGTTTCCCTTTCTGGTGAGTTGAGGAACATGAGACATAGTACTGATTCCATAAAAAATATGCAGCATCAAAAATGCATGAACTGATCTTCCCTTTCCTCTCCTAATGAAAACTAACAAAACTCAGATTACTGGTACTACATTCTTGCAGTATTAAACGTTATTTAAAACTTTTCAGTGCTACTAGTAAACCCTTTTTCTGGGGGTAACATTCTTTTGACAATAAGACAATTTGCAGACTAAGGTAAAGAGAGCAGACCTGCAGAAACTTAGATATAGATCTGTTTAAGCTGCTATAAAATTCACTCTTGGCTTTGGGAGTGCCAAAATGTGGTACAGTGGTGCAGAACTATTCTTAAATGACAAGCCTGTGTTGAACTTCTGTCTATGGCAAGTGCTTACAGGAGAGCTCCTCCCTCAGGTAGTGGCTTTCACACAAAATGAGGCATAAAGAGCTTGAAGCACGGAGCTCTGAGGCCAGTGGATGTACTGGCTCTTCTGGCTCAGGAGGTGTAAACAGGCCAAGTGAGGTGGAGATGATGGAGCCAGCCACAGAACCATGGCTATAGCAATGCAGCTGCCATCCATTCTGGTTTGGAGGTGTTCCAACCAAGTCTGAGATCCCTTTTGTGTTCCCCAAAGTATTTACTGTCTATACTGTTGTTTCTATACCTAATTAAAACAGGCAGTGCAGAAAAAAAGTCCTTTTCTGCAGGTAGCATGCTCAAGGCCTTTGGAAGGAGATGGCAACACAGTCTGCATATGCAATTACAGAATGCCATTATTTCAAAGTGAGGTCAGGCCCTCACTCAGGCATTAGCACTGCCATTTACTTACAAAATGTCTCATCTTAGTGAAGGGGTATTTTCAACCAAGGACAGAGGCTGTCCTGGAGCTACAGATTAAAATCTAAGAGAATTCATTCAGAGTGATGATCACTTTCCTGTGAAGTTTTTTAAAGAGGTTAAAGCACTCCTTTTTCCCCCTCTGCAGTTATCAGTGCTCAGAGGGTCAGACAAACGCCTGCACAGTGCAGTGGAAATAACTGGAGTTATGTAACTCCAGTGGAATGGAGTGGTTCTGATTACTGTACTACTAAGAACAAGCACATGTAGGTGCCAGAGGAAATATGCTCTAGCATGGCTGCTGAATGGCTGAGAGGAAACAGCCTCAAGTTGTGCCAGGGGAGGTTTAGATTGGATATGAGAAAAAATTTCTTCACTTTGAGGGTGGTCAGGCATTGGAATAGGCTGCCCAGGAAGGTGGTGGAATCACTATATCTGGAAGCGTTCAAAGAGCATGTGGATGTGGTACTCAGGGACAAAGTTTACTGGGGAACCCAGTGGTGCTGGGCTAAGAGTTGGACTCGGGGATCTTGGAGATCTTTTCCAACCTTAGTGATCCTGTGATTCTACTATTGACTGCCAGAGCAGTAAGTCAGGTTTGGTTTTCCTATGCAGATGCCATAGCTGGGTTTGGCTATGCATGTTCTCAGATACAGGTGTCATTAACCACACTAATGAGGAACATGATCTTAGCAACTAAGAAAACGTCTTCTCACTGCTGAGAAATTCAAGTTTCAGCTGAGACTTCTGCAATGGAAGGTCGCCTGCCTGAAGTTTTTGACAATGATATTTGGAATTATAACAGCTTATGTGCAGGACTTAGATTTGAGCATGATCTAGCCTTTTATCATTGATTTTCCTTTCCAGTAGGAAAGCAATCAAGCCACACACATCTCCTTTCATTAGTGAAGGGAAAGAAGAAATATATGTTGTGCAAGTTCTTTGCAATGCTTTATTCATTCTCCAAGGAGCAATGCAGAACTATCCCAGCCTGAGGCAGTTCAGGCCTGTTTGAAGGAACAGCATTGAAAATCACAGGTTGGTCCCACACTGTTAAAAAGTGTCTCTAACAGCTCTGCTTCCTGTCCCTGATGCTCCCTCTCCTAGGAAATATTTTGGCTGTGCATGCCTCAGTGGGCAGTTTATTGTCTACCTCTGTGAGGTTTTCCAGAAAACCAGAGGCCCCAGGCTCTGTGTACAATGCAGGCTATTTTTGCCAGGTCTTGGTCCTGCCTTCATTCTCCCTAGCCCTGAAAGTCACTGTTGAGAAGTTCACTCTTGAAGAGGTGAATAGGGAGGTATTTTTAAGTTTCCTTTCAAATATGTCATACATACCATTTTCTCGAAGTTTACTAGATTGTCAGTGAATGTCTTGTTTCCCTCATGAGTAAACGTCATGTCTGTATAGAAATAAAAAACACATAAAAACCCATTTCTGAATCACGGCCATACAAAATAGCAGAATGTTTTATCTACCCTTACAAAAATTGTAGCAGCTGTAAAGTAAAAAATTTAGGTTTTAATGTGCAGCATTTCTAAGACTAATAAAATTGAGGTATGATATTCAGATGTACAAAAGCAGTTTGTCTTGTCTCTGTATCATGCTTTTCATAATGGAAAAAGATCATACCTCACACTGAGATTGATTTTTGCTTCTTCTTGCTGCTACTCTTATCCTTCAGATATTTGACAAATAGCTCTCAAGTTAATGATTCTGGTAGCATCCAAGCTTACCTTTTATAAGCAGTGGCATGAAAGGAATTATTGGAGGGTCCAATTTAGCTACAGTCAGTCTGTAGGCCCTATGGTTTCTTGATGGATCCTTACAAAAAAAGAGAAATCAAATAATTACTAATATGTATTAGTATATATATCAAGACACTATATACATTAATTTAGATGTCATGGTATTTATTAAAAACATTATTTTTTTCCTGTGACTTTAAAAGTGCATCTGCAAATTCAGACACCTTTTATCATTCTCCCTGACTGGTTACACAATGAGAATGCAACCACTAAACACAAACATTTTTTCATGCCAAATACCTAGGTTAGATATGATTACAAAAACATTCTTCATAAAAGAAACCACATATTTTTTCCTCCCTCCTTACAGCTGCAGATCCAGTTTTTCATATGTTGTAGCAGTAAAATGTATTGCCTGGAAAAATCCAGGTTGAGAAATAGCATTTCCCATATGTACTATTGGAAAACAAGTGATAAAGCTTTTCTGAGTTCCCAGATTAACTTTGAGTGGTACATAAGTTCTCTCAGAGTAAGTTCCTAAGAGTATAATTTATTAGTCATACATACTTGTTTTAGCAGCTCTAAAATGGGATCATAAACTTCTTAAAGTCAAACAAGGACATATAAAATGTTCTGAATCAAGGAATTCAAATCAGAAACTGAATTATCTCAGATTGTGCATAGAATAAGGGATCTATTGCTATTCACCATTAAGCTTTCAAACTCTGCATAGATCTTCTTGAACTTGCTTGGGAGTTTCTGTTAAGAAAAACAAAAATAGCAAACCTTAATTAAATCAGATCAGTGCAGTAATTTTACTGTAAATGCTAGTTCCTTCTACAACGCCCTAAGTCAGGAAAGTGCTCTTTTTTTTGCCAGATATTTCTAACAATGTGCTAATCTAAAATACAACATGTTTCCTAGCAACCAGATTAAAAATAGAGACGGGACCAGCCATGAAACCTGGATCCTGATTTAAACCCTGACTTGAATTCAGTCCTTTGGGATGTTTAGATTCAGATTTTTGTTTGGCTCACATAGCAATCACTGAATTCAGAATGTAACGGGAAATTCATGTGGATGCTTTCAGGACATCCCTGATTATAGCCTATCTGAAAATAAAATTTACACCCAGCTTGCATAGGGGCTGATCAGTTTAATTATTCATACCTATGATGAACTGCCCTTGCAAACATTCATATTCAGGCCTGGGCATTTCCAGGAGGTTTTTTTTTGCTCATGCTGATGCATTTATTAGTAAAATTTTTGACATGCTCAGCAGCAAAGGTCCTCCATCACTTTCTGGGGTACAAATTAATGAAAATTTTTTCAGTCCACAATACCTACACAAATAAATAATGGTCACTTGATCATGCAATGATTGAGATGAGATGGGCTTTACTAAATACATTCTTTCCCCCTCATGCATAGTATGTTACACAGATTAAATAACTTTACTCTAAAGACTATAAGATATGTTATAAATTGGTTTCAAAGATCACTGTAATTTTTTTATGTACCATCAGAATATGTCAGCTATTTTTAGTAAGAAATTTCTCTGTATTTGCTGAGTTTTTTAGACTACTATTAGCAGTGGATAACATTAAAAATTAATAGAGACTTTATAGTGCAGAAATTATTTCTTGCAATACTTTCTACATTTGAAGTGTGTACCCTGGCAAGCTATTTACACTGTGCCACAGCAAGGGCCTAATTTTTAATGATGTGTGTCAACAACTGTGTGCCTAGTTTGCATATGCATGCAGATTAGGTATTTGTGAAGTAACTGGTATAATTGGACATTTGCACCTGCAAATATCTAATTTCTGCATGCAACTAATGTAAATGCATGAAATATAGAAAAAATCAGGTCTTGGTATGTTTGTCTTTAAGCAATTTCTGTATATATCTGGCTAAAAATCAAATTGCAGAAATTCTCTTGTTAAAGCAACTGCTCTACAGAACCAGAGTGTGATAACATTTCCATGATCTCCACATGTACAAATGATCTGTGCCCCCCCTACCAGCTCAGACTTAGTGTTGATTTCAGATTGCTGTATGTAGTATATACATTCAATTCCTTCTTCTCTAGTCCTGTACTGTCTCAGCTCTCCCAGCTCCTCTCAGTAGCCACCAATAAAAGATCATTATTTTGAGAACCAGAAAATCTTTACCAGTAGCACTGATTTGATATGATAAATATACTTTTGAAAACGGGACTGGTGTACCCTCAGACATGTTAGTCTGATCTGTGTAAGAGCACATTTTTAAAGGTGTTCAAATTTTGCTTTCAGTTGCATCAATAACCACAGTCATGCTAATTATTTTAAATTTCTAATGAACAAAATGCATGCACATTTAAATCTGTACTGCTTTTGATATCCAGTATGTTCTCAGTGGTTACACTGTGCTGGACGCTGCACCCTTTTTTATAACCTCATACAAAAGAGCAAAGCCACAGAAAAAGGTGGAAGCTCTGACAATGAAGACCAAACTGCCAGTAAGCCTGGAAATGCATGTCAGAGAGAAAACCAGAACTGGTCCCACATTTTAACAGGGCAACACAGTCCCTGTGGAGATCAGAAAATAATATGTATAAACAGAGGATGAATTTAAGAGAATTATTAGTAGAGTGATCTCACTGAACCACCAGTAAAGAGAAGGCACACAGAGGATGGGCTGACCTAAGAGGTTAGCTGGCTAGCTTGCTCATCCTGTTGGGCAGTTTAGCTCTGCAATGGGAGCCACTGTTGTCACTCTTGTTAACTCCTGTGAGTATTCAGCACATCCATGGGTGTACTATATTGCCTTACTAATAAATACTGTCAGCCTTAGCTAAGGCTTATGGTCAGGAGCTGAATTAGTAGATCTAGCTTTATCAATAATAAAGGCCCTATTCACGTTTTTCCTAACTACAAGCACAAGTCCCTCTCAAGCTTCCTGGAATAGGATTTTAGCAAAGACTTACCTCCCACGTTAATGAGAGACGGCTCACAGCCACATTGCTCAGTCCCATAATAATAGCGAAAAAGGAATTCAGATTTTTGTATTCCTTACAGCTGAAACACAAAGGGCCAGGTATTAAGTTGCATATATCAGTCAGAGCAGTACTTAAGACAACCTTAAGAGCTGAACCCAGGCATCTAGCTTAGAAGTAACTGAATTTAAGCAGTCCTGGCCAGCTTGCCTGCAGACACCTCTTCACCAATGTGCTAGCACTTCACCACACTCTGCAGGCTTCCTTCCCTTCCCTCCTAAAATGACCTCCCTTCTACTTCACTGGGTGCCAGCTTCTGCAAGGAATTCTAGTCTTTCAACCAATTCTCCACCCAGATACACAGTCCTAAAACTGGGCTCAATTCAGTCCCAAGGGATACCAGAAACAGTGCAAACAACTGTTTATAACTTCATTTGCTGCAAAACTTGCTGACAGCTCCTGAACAGCTAATGAATGCTTGAAGCTCTCCTTAGGCAATATTCATTGCAGTTTACAGGGCCACTGAGTCTTTTTAAAGGGAGGAGACCAGCTGTCCAGAGATGCCCCCTGCAGGGACCTCTCCTGCAGTATAGGATTTCTATTCCTTATAGATTCTGGGACTTCTAGTATGTTTCAGGAAAAGAGCAGCCATTTGTTACCAGCTTCATTAAAGAGGTCCTGGTCAAAAGGAGCTCCAGGTCCCACTCCATCTCTAATGCACAGAAGGATTTTGCTATCAGTCAGGAAAAACTGGAACATGTAATTGAGTGCTATGGAAGATCCAACATGCTATATGAAGGAGTAGACACAATCTGATGGGCACAGTCAACACAACTGCTCAGCTGGGTCTGCATCAGTGGCTCACTGACTCAATAGGAAAGGAAGAGATAAAACAAAGCCTATCAGGAAAAAAACTCACAAAACTGCACCTCACTGGGTTTTTGCAAATAATCTCTTATTTTTCTCAACTGATGTGCAAACAACATCCAATTTCAGCACCTCGATCTCTGTTTCTTCAGCTGTGAGTGGCTTTCCTTAGGAGTTGGTATTGAGACTGTTGGGGCTTAACATCTCTGTCAGCGTCATGGCCAGTGAGTTTGAGTGCACCCTCAGGAGGTTTGCTGATGACACTGAGCTGTGTGGTGCAGTTGGCACGCTGGATAGAAGGGATGCCATCCAGAGAGACTTTGACAGGCTTGAGAGGGACTGTGTGAACCTCATGAGATTCAACAAGGCCAAGTGCAAGGTCCTGTACCTAAGCTGGGGCAATCCCAAGCACAAACACAGGCTGGCTGAAGAATGGATTGAGAGCAGCAGCGGTGGCTCTCCCATGCTGTTCTTGTGAGGCCCTACCTCCAGAGTTGGGTCCGGCCCTGGAACTCCAACTTGGAGTTGGAGGACATGGATCTGCCGGAGTGAGTGCAAAGGAGGGCACTAATGTGGTGAGACACTGAGCAGCCTGCCCAGAGAAGTTGTGGCTGCCCCATTCCTGGAAGGGATCAAGACCAGGTTGGATGGGGCTTTAAGCAACCTGGTCTAGTGGAAGAATGGGCTGTTCCTGCCCATGACAAGGGGGTTGGAACTTGATGATCTTTACAGTCCTTTCCAACCCAAACTATTCTATGATTCTGTGATTTACCAAGAAAACTTTAAAAAGATTCAATCTATGATTCTCGTATTTTTAATTCATCATGGAAGCTCTTAGCTTCTCTGAGATATCCTTAGCTTCAGACAAAATTAGTACAATCATCTCATCCTACTGACTTCATGATTGCCACATCATCCTATTCTCCATCATCCACACCATTCTATTCTTTCTGTACTTTCATTTTTCCAGATTTGGATGTATTGAGTGAGTGACTCTTTGAGATCTCGGCCTCACTTGTGTCTGCACCGTGTGAACACTGAGCATGTGAATAAATGATCTCTCCCATATGCTGGTTTGTCTTTTGGGAGATTGATGCCCTCTCAGATCTTCTGGCAGAGCTGCTCACACAAATTCTCCCACATCAGATTAATGTCAGTGAGCAAGGGTAGAATGGATAAACTCAAATGCTAAAGCTACACCAACTTAATCTACTAGTACAGGTCAGGGAGTGCCTCATTAGTGGATCTGAGGGGAGATAAAGATGAAAAGCAGGCAGGATAGGCGGTCAGTGATAACCTCTTCCCTAAGCACAAGTAAATCCATAAAGAGATATCTGTCCACAGCCCATGACAGGATTGGGAATAAATTATGGCAGGGTTAAATAATTAGTAACACACAGCACTAGTGCTCAAACAAAGTAGGCAGCTGTAACTGTATCTGCAATATTTAATTTGAATCTATCTTCATATTTAAAAGAAAATGTTTTGCCAAATACCCTGTTAAGGAATACATTTTGACATTGTCCCAGTTAAAATCCACATAGATATATGATATTCTACCTCAGGTACTCAGTAAATCCTACAGGGACTACTATAAATAGCTCAGTTCCAGATGAAGGACCCCTGTAAGGCACTAGAAACAATGCTCCATCACTCTACTGCATATAAACTCCATGTAAAATGTCAAAAAGTGGATGCTCTAAAGCACCACAAAGCACCACCTAGAGCAGAGGTCCCTCTGCCTCACAGAATGGACTGTACCAGGAAAATCCCCTTGTTAGGATGAATAGCAAACACACACATACACTCTCTGGTCTCCAAAACAAACGTGTATGTGGTTAAAGTCTCTTTGTACTCACACAAGCATATTCATCTTGCCATTTTCTCTACAAACACACAGTTCAGAGATTTCTCACAGGCTCCTTGGGCTTATAACATATGCACATGTACACAAAGAATGATTTTCAAAAACTGAATGAAAATGTCTGAGTACACTGATACACAAGAAGGCTGCTAAATAGCCTGTGGATATATCTACAAAGAGGAAATACACACAAACTGCATTTGCAGACATCCATAACAGTATGTGCAAGCACATCCCAGAAGGACTTCCTTTTACAATTAATATGGGAAGAACTCACTGCTGGAAATACAGTTAACTTCTCCCCTTTGTTTGAAAGTTTGTTCCTACAATAGCTGGGGAAAAGAGATGAACCTGGTAACCTCTACATCCTTTTCCAGCAGATGCTGAGGCAAGACTGGCTCCTGGAACTGAAAGCACATGTGCACAGCACTTGGAGCCAGCACTTGGCCTTGTGCTTGCCTGCACAGACTGGGAGCACACATCAAGGGTGCATGGGGTGGCAGACACAAAATGATGTGCCTTCTGCAATGATATCTGCACCTCAAGCCACAGAACTGAAAAAAGCTTCTCAGTAGCAGTTATCTTTGAAAATGAGTACGTGCAAGGCATCTTGTTACCACCAGTCATGCCTAAGATTAATAGTGCAGCACTGAGCTGTTCTCCCTGAACACTTTTCTAATGAGTCTAGTACTTCTAGGTAGGGTAAAGTTCTCATTAGGTCTCAGGAATCTTCACAGGCAAAACTTCCTCAAAGATATTGCTTCAAGGTCTGGGCTTTTTCTCCTCTCTAACTTCGGTGCACTTTGTGTTTGTTTTAGTGCATGTGTAGCAGCTGTTACCATGGCAGCACTGCACAGAGGGCAGCAGCCTGGCAAAACTTCCCAGGGCCTTTCCAGCGGCTGGAATTAAACCTGCCCTCTTGGTTTGTACAGAGGAAAATCTTGTGCTTTGGATTTCTCTGCTTTTAGGAGACAAAGAGGACCCAGCAGAGCAGACTGCTTTTAGCTGTTTATTTTTAGCATTGTAGTGATACCAGAAACATGGAAGTAAACAGGAGGTTGTCAGGCTGTTGTAAATAGCACAAGATTAAACCCATGACTCGGAGGAATTCACAGGCTAGGGCAGTTTATTAAGGAGATATTTAACTGTAATTTTTAGGATACTTGATTTCAAGTGTTTATGGAAATTATTATTGTATCTTAATGACCACATTTCAACATTTTCTCATTTCATGCCTGAGATCAGGACAGACCCCGACGTCTGTGTGGGTGCCACTGCCCTCTCCTGGGCACAGCCCGCCAGGCCGGCAGCTGCTTCCAACTCCTGGCTGTGCAGTGAGATAATGGAATATGTGGGGTGTGTATTTTTAGAAACTAAAGAGGTAAATTCTGTCCTCTGTTCTAAATATAAAACTGATCCTGCATGCCCACCATCAGCTTTTTTAAATCTTCACCCTTGACCAATTGTAATTCAACTGCAGGGCCCAAAGTAGATCCCAGAAGGAAGCTGGTACTTGCCGAGCAGGGTGTCCTGGAGGAAGGAGCCACACTGATCCCCAGTTTTGATGCGAACACAGAGTTCAGCTACGTGCAATTACTAACTGGGAGGAGAGCAGCATCCCAGCAGCAACAGTAATCTCTTCCTTTACACAACTCCATGTAATGATGCAAAAAAGTTAAAATCTTGGTTTAACTGCAAGTAACAACATCTCTGTTGGTAGACCTGCCTAAAGGCTTCTAGCTACAATGCCCAGAGCTATAGACAAACGCTACAAACCTCTGCAAACTGTTTTTCAGACATCAATAAATACACCATGAGCTGGAAAGGGAGAGTGTAACAATAATAAAAATGTACCTATGCAGGGCATGGATATACCCCTGCTCCCTCTGAAGTCAGTCACTGCTCTGCTCTTGACTCTTTAGGGAGTCAAGGCTGACATCTCTGGCATGAGGGTTGCAAACAGTTTAAATCTGGATAGCAATACAGGAAGACAGAAAGAATGCCTGCTATCCAGCCTCAGACCCAGCAGTTAGTAACAAGACAGGACATTCATATTTTGCATTTTAAAAGTATAGGAAAAACAAATCACAGAATCACAGAATCCTTGGGGTTGGAGGGGACCTCTGGAGATCATCCAGTCCTACCCCCCTGCCAAGGCAGGGTTACCTGGACCAGGTGACATAGGAATGTGTCCAGGTGGGTTTTGAACTATGGACAGGGAGACTCAATGAACTCCCTAGGCAGCCTACTCCAGTGCTCTGCCACCCTCAACATGAAGTTACTCCTTGTGCTGACGTGAAGTTTTAGTTTAAGGGCCTTGCTCCTCATCCTGTCACTGGGTACAGGACAAAGGGCCTGGAACTATTCTCTTGGCACCACCCTTGAAGATATTTGAATGTATGGAGAGATCTCCTCTCAGTCTACTTTTCTCTAGACTAAACAGGCCCTGCTCTTGCGGGCTCTCCTCCTATGAGGGATGCTCCAGACCTCATATCATCTCTGTGGCCTCCACTGTGGCCTCTCCAGTAGCTCCTTGTCTCTCTTGTGCTGAGGAGCCCAGAACTGGGCACAGCATTCCAGATGTGGCCTCACCAGAGATGAACAGAGTGGGAGGAACACCTCCCTTGACTTGCTGGCAACACTCTTCCTGATGCACCCAAGATCCCACTGGCCCTCCTGGTCCCCAGGACCCACTACTGGCTCATGGTCACCTTGTCATCCACCAACAGTTCCAGTCCCTCTCTGCAGAGCTACTCCTTAGCAGGTCAGCCCCCAACCTGTGCTGCTGCTTGGGGTTACTCTTCCCCAGGTGCAGGACTCTACACTTTGTATCATCAGCAAACTTGCTGCAAATCCCAAACAGAATGAAAGTCACATGAGTGTCATCATCTCCATGCTCTCCTTACATCTCTTTACTCTCCCCTCTTGGTTTTCCCAGTCAGGGAAATTGTGAGAATGGTTCTCCTGAGCAGAACCAGAAACATTTCTGTTCTCAGGAAAATTAGGCTCAATTTTGTTAATATTCACTAATTCACAAACTAGTATTTGCTACTGTGTGGAAGGGTAAATGAAGGATTCTTCTAATGAACTGAAATATATTTTCTCACAAATTTGATGTGTAAACATGGCCCTAAGAGATCACAGATCAAGGAGCAATGGAAGAGTAGCACAAAAAAGAATATGTATTAACAAGGTTCTATACAGCCCTATAAGAAAACAGACAGAATTACCAAATACAGAATGTTTTAACCTCTACTCTGTGTGGCTGTCTGAAAAGAGAAAATAAAACCACATTGACTATACTGAACCTCACTTTCAGTTCCCACATGATTGCATACTTACTGGGCTGCTATCTTAATGTATTTCTTTAACAGCTGAACACGCTTGCTGAGTTGAGAGCAAAGACAAATCTCGGTGACCACCCAGAACTGAATTTCATTGAATCTTCTTAAAAACAAGTCCAGATTTGCTGTGGTCTTTTTAAAATTGTGCCTTCCAAAAGTGTGATAAATCAATTCCAGCTAGGAAAGAGAAAACAGTTTGGAATTCTTTTTGAAGTTGTGTTTCTTCAAGGAAAGAGACTAAGACTGACCAGGTAAGTATCCAGCCTGAATTTGCTCTGCAGTTGAGTTTACATTTATAGCAGCACAGATGACAAGGACTCAGGTTACAAATTCAGTATACAATAGCTGAGGCATAGTAAAAGTGTCACTACAGATTATATATAAACAGCTTAATACCTTAAAACAAACAAAAGTAATTCAACAAGCAGCACATGTCCAGAAGTCGTCTAACTTTATTTTTCTACTTTGCCTACAAAATTAAGAATGTGTTATACTTTCAAAACTTGTAGGTGGCTTTATTGTAGAATTTTGAAAATCAAGTTTAGAGAAGGTTTTGGAAATAATGCTCAAAGCTACAATGTACAGTTAAAACACTTTTTAATAGATTCTAACCTGCTGAATAGATAGATCCTCATACCTCATGCACACAGTTGAAGAGCTCCCAGTCATAAATTGTCATCTGATGTGCTAAGTCTTTGGAACTCATCAGTTCAAATGTTCCTACTGTACCAGTAGATGGTCCTTCTTGTTCTGGCAATGGTGCCTACAAACAAGAAAATATTATAAAAATAATTTAGACATATGGTTGGCGTTTTCATTCTATTATATTTCTAACTTTTTTTTTTCAGTGGGACTACTTTCCTAATCAAGTTTGTAGTAGTAAAACTGAAATTTGCTTTTAAACACAGGTATTGAGTAATGAGCAAAACCAGTATCCAGTATGCACAGGACAGTCAGGAAAATTCTGAAAGCTCCTCAGAGACACTGTAAGAAAATAAACCAGACAGTTCTCAGTGTGTTATTTTTAACATTGTTCTAAAATTTGAATCTATAATACACGTTGTGCTAACTAAAGCATGTGTGTTTGTTTAGGAGCATAGGTCTTTCCAAAAAACTTTTATGTTTCCTTTTTCACATGCACAAACAACTAGGCCACCAAGGACAAGCCAAATACTTTTACATATTCCTGATTCTAATGATGAGAATTGCTACATCTAGCATGCTTCAGAAATCTGCGGTGATTGCAAGATCTGCTGATCACTTATAAAATAAACCTCATACTTTCTCTTTGACAGTACACAAATTCGATGCACAATTTGTGATTATTGCAAAGTCCTGGCTAGGCCGTTTAAAATGATATAAACGCAGTCTTATGTGAAAGAACCAAGTACAAACCATTTCTGAAAGGCACTTCCATGCCACCCAGCCAATGAGACCTGATCTATGATTCTGCACACAGGTGAAGTATTAAACAGAGATTTAAAACACGGCTTGAGATAAGTCAGATGTGAAGCAGTCTGTGGTACATATCGGGCTGAAGTGTTTGAGCAGCACTGCCAAGGCACTGCCGGCCAGCCCCGGCACGGGGAGGGTGAAACACCGGCAGAGGCGCCGGGAAGGCGCGGGCCAGCGGCGCTGCTCCGGGAGAGGGCGGCAGAGCTCACACACACACGAGCATCCCGACCCGGAGCTCAGCCCTCGGTCACACACGGGGGACGGAGCACGAACTGACAACAGGCTGCTTCCCCAGCACAAACTCACTGGAGTCTGCCAGAATGACAGACCTTATTTAGATGCTGCGATATAAGAAATGAGCCTACTAAATGAATCCTGTTTTATATAAGAGCAAGGTACTAGCAAAAGAAATCTCTGACTGGATTAATACATCAAAACACTTTCTCAGTAGCACATAGTGTCTAGGGGTTTTACTGTTGTATGCATTCTTGCTTTGTACTCTAGGGAAAACTTTCCTTTCAATTATCATCGTCATACAAACCAACTAAAAAAACTTAACTAAATCACAAACATTATCACCTTAAAAGCTTCATCTATAATTTAAAAAAATAGTACAGAAGTATTCTCTAAAAAATCCAGAGCAGCCGTTAATATTACAAAAAGCTGCAGATTGCTTTGAATTGGGATTTGCACAAACACAAAATTTCTTTAGTTTATGACAACATATGAAATAAAAGTACAGCAGCTTTGTGTAGAAAATTCTAACTTGTGGAAATCTGTGGAAAGAGAACTGCCTACAGATTGAAAGATATCTTTTTTCCCCCCATTTGGAGATGAACACAACATAGCTGTTACCATAACAAACACATATTTTCCTATGCTAGGAAAGAAGCACTTAGATGCAAACTCACAGCATATTTGAAAACTCATCTACCCAGAACAATTTTCACATGGGAATTGCCAAATGTAATGTGCATAAATGTTCATGAACAGGAAGAAGCCAGAAACTGGAATGTGAAAGGATTAAACTGGGAGGCAGCTAAGGTTGTAACATTTTTTGATTTGTTTATACCTCTTTGAAAAAATGCAGCTGATAAGGGGTTGTAATTTGCTATGCAATGCTGAGGACCATTTTTAAGGTGCTGATTTTACTTCTGTAATTCTTACTGAATTCAGTCTAGTTGATGAAAAGTAGCACACTGCAGCCCTACATCTTAGAGCTCCCTGCAGCACTTTGAGTACTTGATGCATGGTAAATAGCACAGGAAAAAGGTACAGAAAGCCAAGACAATTTGCTGCAAAAACTATGTGTACATAGACAATGCAGAGCCATAAATAAGTACCCAGCACAGTTTTACTGATGCAACACCCCTGCTTTACAGTAGCATGCCCCATGAGGGTATCTACTTGTCAGGATTAATTAACCTTAAGGGAACACCAGAATTTAATAAGCTGAACAAGAGGTATCTCTGCATGGAACTACATATGCTGGATGTGCATTCCCTGGTTACTAAATTGAAAGAGCAGCAAAGAATAGATTTTACCATATCCATAAAAGAAATCAGGCATACATACTAAGTGGCTTGTTAAAAGCATACAGGAGGCTGAAACAAGGCTAGGAGTAATAGAGTTCATGCTGACATGACTTGGCAATGACATTTGTTTTTAATGAAATAAAAGGAACAAAAAGTACAGTCAAATCAAACTCTATAAAAGCAGACCCCATGGAGTTTGCTAGAATGACTGTATAAACTGTAAGTACTTATGAGCAATTCCACCTAAGAAAAAAACAGACTTTCTACCATGAATATTTTCTGTGCTTCTACTTAGAATTATCTCAGATTTTGACACAGTATTTTGTGGGGATGAGAAATAAAACAAAATTAAGCAAATTACTGCTGGAATCAAATCTCCAGAATGCTTTAATTGATAACATTTTTCTTAGAAAATATATCTCTATGACTTTGAGGAGATAATTGTGTAATGAAGAATTACTGCATGTCTTGGTAACAATACTCAGCTCTTCCTAAATGCTCAGTGTGACAGGGAGAGTACTGGGACCAAGTTGTGTTATGTGGATCAGATGGATGGATTTCTGGTCTACTTTAGGGAATTAGAACATCAGCTTGTTTTATTTTCAGGGCTCACCCTACTGCAGTGTGACAAGCCCTTTATTGTGAATGCTTCTACTAGCTTTTATGTGAAGTGTGGAAATGCAAAGAGGGCCAGGTGTCCAAATAAGCCAAAGCCCTGATGTTCCTGAGCACTGCACACTTACATACCAGAGCATCGAACTGATCCCGAGGGCAGGCAAACAGCCGGCCATTAACGCTCAGAGTGGTGAACACCGAAACATCGTGAGGCTTGAGCACAACCTTTTCTGTAAAAATGAAACAAATTATTACTTATTACAATTACAGCAGGATTGATCTACCAGCTGCACACATCACACTTCTGGGAACAAATTTTACCCAGTAATTCAAGTATTCAGGATACAGAATAGAAGACAACAAGATCCTCTTTACTGAAGAAATGTGGTAAGGTCAGCCCAAACCCGTCTCCTACAGAACCAGAATCCCAGTCCCAAACTGCACAGACAAGTCAAGAAGCCTGTGCTGCTATCACTAGACACTACCTGCAAAAATTAAGCCTCATTAGGGAGTCCAGTCATTTGTTGCTGAGCTGCAAGCATTTAGAGAGATGTTCTTAAAAGAAATTGCTCTGGAAGGCAGTAACTGCTCAAGGAAGTGATGGCAATGAATTACAACATTTCTAAAGAGCATCACATCACAGGTAAAGAAAAGATAACAAAGTAAATTACAAAACAGTCTCTTCCAGAAGATATTGGTGGTCAGCAAATCTGACAAAAAATTGCTTCAACTGCAAAAAGTAAAGCCGCCTGGTGTCAGTTCTCAGGAAGTAAGCCATTTTTGGCAGGCTCCACTGTTTGCAAAAATGCCTTCCAACACAGCTCTCATTACCTCTGTGTGTCTCCACACAGTCATACTCAACCAAAGCACTTGAGCAACATCAGTTCTCCAGCACAATTCACCTGCCAGTGACTCTTGCATTTCCACAGCATA
Organism: Melospiza melodia melodia; assembly: GCF_035770615.1. Classification (NCBI taxonomy): domain Eukaryota; kingdom Metazoa; phylum Chordata; class Aves; order Passeriformes; family Passerellidae; genus Melospiza; species Melospiza melodia. The sequence goes on along the minus strand of NC_086201.1, from coordinate 20,563,591 downwards.
GAGGGGGGCCTGATCCCTGACCCTCTGCAAACACTAGGTCTGTGTGTTTGGCACTAAGTTGCTCTTCAATGGTTTTCATGGACAGAGCAGCCAAAATAGTAGAGACCACTGCCAGAATGTTGGCACTGCAGTGTTTTCCGACATTGCTGATTCCCGACTTTAGTATGGATACCTCCTATTTCTGTTGCTAAAAAACTCTTACAACAGCAAAGAAAAATCAGGGTAGCTATGCTCTGTAACATGCAGATACACAAGATTCTCCACTGGTCCTGTCTTCTCTGTGAGCTGCAGTCTGTGCCAGCAGTAGAGGAAGGACTTGCCTCTCATTAGGACTTGTGTAAGAGCTGAACATGTACGCGGGTATAAAGCCTTGACTGAATTTTGGGGTCCTTCAATCCCTCCAAAAATTCTGCTCCAGCTTAACTGAGGAGTGTTTAAGATGATGCAGGTACAGTACCTCCCCCTGAACTGATCTTTACTATGATGAGGCCTTCTCCAGAGCCCAGCTTGTCTGCTACTGCACTGATCACTTCCTTCACAGAAGAAGACACTGGCACACGGATAGTGGTGTAGGTTTGGTCTATGCAGTACACCTTGAACAGAACTAAAGAAAAAAACATTGCACAGTTTATTCCACGTGTAAAAACCACTCATTTACCATACAAATTACTCTCACTTCAGTAACCACTCCTCATAAAATGAAACAAAGAAACAATAAATCACTACACAGCCCCCCCGTCCTCAGATGCTCTACAATTTCTACTACAGAAATCTCTGATTTCCCAGAGTTTTGGATTTTGGATTTTCAGTGTTCAGGACAGTGCCTGTCCTGTGAATGAGAAAGGTGCAGCCATATGAACTGAGCAGTTACTGCTGTCTCGACAGACACAAGAGGTAGTATTTCCCTGGCAGCAGGAACTGTTTCCCTCTTTGTAGGCCTAGAAACACCACTATGGACAACAGAAGCTGCATGACTGGCAGGATGTCTGCTGTTCATATATAGTTAGTTCCAGCTTTAACATAGTTCTTCTAATGGTCTGATTTCTGCCACCAGCTTTCTCAGCTACATGACCTTGAATTTTGTTACCTTGTTTTTACTGCTGCTCATTAGCAAGAGCTATCCTTTCATATCAAACATGTTGAAGAAGCAGCTGTTTTAGGTGAAGTTCCACAAAACAACCATTAAGAGTACCTTATCAGTAATCTGAAAATTACATTCTGATACAGTGATGTAAATTTTACCGTAATCTCTTCAGAGAATCAAACAACACCAATAGGGCAAACCAGCAGATTTTGGTTTTTAGGCTGTGTGCCTAGATTCTTGGATTCTAGATCCAGGGTCCATGGCATGATTATCTGCTCCACTCCTACCTTGCAAAGAACAGCTGTATATGTTAGCTCATAGGGGAGGCAGAGGCTCAAACATGACCTTCAGCTTCCACTCTTTATTGCACTGCCATTCCCTGCAGTAATGTCTTATTGGTTCTTCCCTGTTTTGTTCATTCCTTATTTTAAAGGTTTTTACATCTTTCTCCAAAGAAGCAGTGTTGGATGGCACAAGTAACTAAGGGAAAGACCAGGAGCACCTCAAACCAACAACAGAGAATAGTGGGCTAGCAAAAGCAAAGAGAGTTTGTTTCAGGCCAAGCTCTAAAATTCTAGGTAGGTACTTTCATTTATTTTTAAACCTTTTTTTGAGACAAACAAATTTATATAGATGCCAGTGACTCAAGAAAACTTAGCAGAGAAGAAACTCACCCTCATCACTGCCCCTGATAGGCTGGCGTTTCTGTGCTCTGTCATCACTTGTGTTGAACAGCTGCAGAAGAACTTTGTGCTGAAAATGAATCGTTCAGATTCACATTAGTGCAAGAATAAACATGCGGTACACAGGAGCTACAGTACATCTCTTATCAATAGCAGGAAAAAGATTAGCAATGCAAAATTTGACAATGTTAAAAGCTATCTCTCAATGTGGTTTTTAATATGTCCATGATTACTAAAGAGAAGATGCTTATGAATTTGCTGTGCTTAAGATTTTACTTGAGAAAATTAACAAATACATTTTCTTACCTTCTTTTGTGGTGCTTTAGGTTCTTCAGAACTATAGAAAGGTAAAGCATAGAATATACAATGAAATATTGCCTGGAAGATTTTGTGTACAAAATCACTTATAGAACATGGACCACTTGTCAAACTAGCATATAAATATAATCTTATTTATATATGAAAGGACTAGATTATACCACAGTTAATCTATGACCAAGGTAAAAAAAATATTATACAAAGTTCATGTAAGCATGAAATAAGCTTCTGTCAATCTCTCAGTAAGGTTATGGTGTTTGCAAGAATGATGTGGAAAAGAGGGCCATAGACATTCATTCAAATAAGCCTGCATGCAAACTTTCAATTTCATATAACTGAGTACCATTCACAAAGTGGCTTTTTAATAGATATAACCAATAAATTTTCTTCATCAATTTACTGAGAAAAAGGTCAGGGGAAGGAAAGAAGCAAAAACTATGCTTACATTTGCTTTACAATTTTCTCTAGCTCTGGAAGTTGCTCCTTTAGTGCTGCAATCATTCTGGTATCATCTGATACAGATACATAAAATTCCTGTAAATGATACAGAATAGTCTTTAAATAACTATAGGGGTAAATGAGCAGTACTCAGGAGAGAGGATTATGAGATGACATCTGATAGCTTAATGATTATAAAGAATGATAATCTGCATAGAGGAACACATGCTGGGCCCAACCCTCTATTACTTCTACTTGTTTATCTCCAGCTGATTTAAAGCAAGAGTTATACATGCAGAAGGGAAGCCTGATGAGGCTCCTTAGCTCACTCTGTAACCACCGGCTGCTTGTGTAAAACCTGCATTTTCACATTGTCAAGGAAAAGGACTAAAAAATCCACAAATAATCCAGCATGATAGGTTTTTTTATTCATTGCTGTTGTAGTCTTTAGGGCTTGATTTGCTCCTGAGTCACTGACTCTAATCCATTAAAGTATTACCCACTTTTAAACCTCCTCCATCCTCTTCCTATTACAGCTGCATAAAACTGTCCCCAAGAAGGATCTCTGTGCTTGCAATTAGTGATTGCTCTTTAAGTTCAGGACTAATGGAAGTCTATGTCATCTCCAAAGCTTGAAAAACTTTCCCATGTGGGTTTGTGGGGTGTCTACCACTCCTAAAGACCCTCGCTATTCGAATCCCTCTGCTAAATCTTAGATTCAGTTTTAAGCTCTTTAGGACAAGAACTTTCATTCAGCCAGTAACATATGGCATTCTGTTACATAAACACCATATATAATAAGAATGGCAATCCCAATTATTTAACATTGGCAGTGCATTTTTATCTTAGAAATCCAAGGATATGGCAGATACCACAAAGAATTTACAAGGGTTCTGAAAACAAATATCTTAAGTTTCAATAGCTGCAGTACAGCTTTAATTCAAATGAAAAGGACTTTTGGTTCTGTAGAGTGGCAGCCCTCCAGCTCCTTCCTGGCACACCTCAGGCAGGCATAAACAGCCCTCCAGTTCAGCCTGTAGGGCCCCTGAACCATTCAGAAGAAAATAGTAGAAAAAGCAAATTCAGCTACTGCTATAACACAAGCTACCCATACAATGCTTTGAAAGGGATCTGCAACACTATTTTCAGAGTTCCAGAGGCAGGCAATGGTTCAAACACTGTTGTGGTGCCTTCACTGTCTGCAGCCAAACCTGACAAAACATCATAAACTGAAATAAACTTTGCACTTTGAAATGATCTCTTTCACTTCAGTGATACAATGATTCCTTTATACCTCCAAAAAGGCCATTGCTGCTTCATCTTCTTGCAGTAAATCTCCATATAAAGCAGCCCACTGCAGAACCAGCCGAATGACTCGCCGTTTGTTGTTGAGGGCATAATCCATCTTCTCCTGCTCTGTACCCTGAGAAGGCTGGGCATGATAGGTGCCCCAGTGTCAAGGAAAACATTCAGTGATTGAAAATATCAAGCCCAGTATGAATTCACGAGCAACTGACTTCCAACAAACCACTTTCAGGATGCTCAAACATAACTTTCCAAAATACACTGCTAAATTCTGACATCCACTAGCATAAGAATTTGCAAACTTTTCATGTTCATACTAAAAAGTAAAATGAAAGTGAATTTTCTGAAGAGCACAGGAAGGATCACAGTTTCACCAGAGAGATGGTTGCTCTAGGAGAACAGAAGAGAAATGACACTTGGAACAACAAAGAGGATTAACCATGGAGACTGAAGAAGGATATTTCTCCTTGTTCCTCTTTGGAAACACTTGAAGAAAAAGAAAAATGTCACTTTGTGTTCATTAACAATTCCAATTTTCCATTGGTTAGGAAGACTACCAGAATTAACCACCAGTGCTATTCCTTTTGTTTTTACAAGGTATTGCAACTCAAAATGAACTCAGTCCCATTAAGGGAGAGGGACTTTGACATTTACAGCCTAAACTGACTATAGAAACACAGGGCAAAATAATAAATTTTGTAATAGCCTCATTGTCATGAGGAAATCAGACATTTTCACTATGTCAAATAAAGTGTATTTCAAACACAATACTTTGTGAAAGTTATTTTGTGATGAACAATATGAAAAAATGGGAAACATTTCAACGACCTTTTTAAAGACTAAGTGTCAACATTACAAAACTACACAAATAGCTAAAAGGCCAAAAGTAACATTTAGTGAAAGGAAAAAAAACAAGAAAAAAAGTAAAAGCACAATGGGCAATAAATTGAGATAATTTGAGTCTTTAACCTGTGTGAAAATGAAGTATCTCCAGAAGAAACAGGATATGACAATTTGTGTGTCTATTTCTCACTGAAAAAAGGTTAACAATATATATTTCAACTGTTCAGATAAACTGAGAGCTGAGTGGAAAGTAAGCACCAAATGAGTGCATTTACACCTTAAACTTTGCTTCCCAGTTACCAGATTTCTGATTCTGGACTGCCAAGAGTAATGCTATTCCCAGTTACATAGTAACATGTAACATTAAAACACTGTCACTCTCCCTCACAGCCACGTCCAGCATCCTTGCATCCTTCCAAGATGAACTTTGAGTTGCTGTACCAAAATATTTTAAAATACTAATTAGAAAATAAAAATGTTAATGAGGAATACAAATTATATAAGGTATTTATTCTAAGCTTCTAATTTAGAAAAAAAAAAATCTCTAACAATACTATTAATAAAATGCAATGGGGAAAAGTACCTATTAAATCACACTTAGAAACGATCCTGCGGCCCAAAGCCCTAGGGTGCTCATTTGACTGACAAACTTTCAGAAATCTGCATTTTAATTTTATTTGGAAAGGTTTAAAATTAGCAGAGAACTAAACATGACAGTACAATTAAGGCAGAAAGGCAGAAGGTCATAAGAAGTAAATAATTCATTCTAAGTTATGTGCTCCAATATCTTAGGGAGTAAGTTTAATATTCTACAGAGTCATTTTTCTCATGCTATATTTACCTTTCAAACACTATAATTATTTAATGTATTTTTACTTTCTTATTAACTGACTCACCACAGGCACTGGTAATTTTTCTGTATTTTTACTGCTCATTTACACTGATTTATCTTTTATGAACATTATCACAGGGAAATTCAATGAAAGGTTCTCACATTTTTATGTGATCTTCAGGATGCAGCTTCACTACAGACTGCAATCAGAAATAAACTGTGATGTACACTTGCAACAAGTGTCAGATAATTGCCAAATATTTATCAACACCAATATGGTTAGAGCTCAATATATACATATATTTCTGATTTTCCCTAGCATATGCTAAGAAATTGAAGCAATTCTGAAGGCTGTTCTTCCCTGTATAGGAAGACCCAGCTATAGCAGGAGCTGTGCAAGATCATTGATACAACAGAATGCAAAATTTTTGGAGGCACGATGGTAAAGGAGAAACGTGCTGAAGAACTATCATCTACAGAGAGCAAAAGAGGAGTTTATTCTTTCCAAGTATTTGGACAGTGGTACTTTTAAGGTGCACTCTTGCACACATGATTACACACAGGCACTGACTCAAGGTCACTTTTGGAGTTGCTGCTCTATTTCAGGTTTTCTTTCAGGCCTTGTCCTGCCTCCATCTGACAAACTGTAGCTCTGAGAGTTTGTCCATTTCTATGCTGTGAAGAAGAGGGGGAAAGGGGGCCTTGGTCCAACACACAGGACTTATATCTGATCCAGGACAGTGGAGCATGTTTTGCTTCCCTATAAAACAGAAATTTGGGGTTTTTTTTCATATTGCAGGATCTATTCTATAATGACTGAAAAAGCCTTGGTGTGCAGAAGGACAGGACAGAATAGGCATGGAATCCACAGCAAGCAATAATGTTACTTGGACAAAATCGTGCATCTGTCCATTCTGTTCAGGATTAAAATAACTTACAAATGACTGCTGTAAAAGAAGTGAAAACCCAAATAATTTATACTCTGTACTATGCTTGAAAGCACTTCAGTGGTCAAGCTCTACTCATACTTGCATGCTGCCAGCTAAAATAGTATCCTAAGTGGGTGTAGGAAAATAGACTTGTTTTGATTCAAAATTGGGAGCTGAAGTAAAAAGTCACCGACTGAATCAACTTTTCTTCTTTTTCTGTTTTAATTTCCTCATTGAGCATAACTAATCTCTCCTTAGTCTCACAGCACTGGCGAACACTTTTGTACCATGATTTTGCTCCAAAAAGATGAGCTTTGTTAGGAACCTTTCAACTCTAACAATAAATTTCAATGGTACAATCAACAAAGCACAGTTAGCTTTTCCATATTCAGAATGAACCAAATAAATAATAATTCAGCTCCAGGAAAGCTAACACTAAAGCAGTAGGATACCAGTTACTTCCAGCTCCTCTGTGAAAAGAATTAACACGATGCTTGCCATGACCCACTGAAGACCATGGTCTTAGCATCCTCTCCAGAACAGATTTCATCACAAGTATTTACCCTTAAGTGCGATTATCCTTAACTTTGATTACCATAAAAGCTTTTCCCCTCTAAAGAATTAGGTACATTTTACTTATGGGTCTGATTTTCCCAGTTGTTGGATAGAGGTATTCAATTATAACTGTGTAAAGAGAAGCCTGAATCTCAAATGGACTGACTGAATAATACGAGCTAAGTGAATCAGGACAAAAAACCCCAAACATTAAAAGTGTTGCCCTTTCTTCCCCTCTGAATGCTGTCAGCAACAGCATTTCATAATACTTTTGATATCCAAAACAATGTGATTTTGGAAATGTGTTTGTTTCAGGTGTGCGAACAATCTTCTGCAGACCAGTTTCATGGGTCCAAAGGTTTTCAAAACAATTACTCTTTTCGCTAGGAGTAACACAAATGGATTCTCAAGCTTGCCAGACAAGGACACAATGCTCTATTTTGTGGTTTCAGGAGGTGAGCTTTCCCAGATGTCACTCGCCCCACTGAGCTTGAAGGAAAGCACTTTCACACCATTGCGATTCAAAACAAATAAATAGGGAGCTGAAGTTATTATACCCCTGTCAAAATTCTATAAAACAGAAAACATTATATGTTTATTTAATGTTCCCAGTCACTTGATAGCTTCAAGTCACTGTGCACAAGGAAAACTCTCTAGGTCCAACAGCTCCTCAAACTAAACAATCTGCCAGTAAGTGACAGATGGACATTTCACAGACTCCTGTGAAACATGCAGAGAGGATGAGAATCATCCCCAGCTCTCAATGCTCTCCACTATTAAGATTTCATCTCCTAGTATTCACATCCAATTGAAGTTTCTTACAGTTTGTTTGCATATGCTATAGACTATTATTACAGATTATTACTACTTTTTCATAACAATTATGACAGTGCCTAGGAACTACTAACCCACTGCAAGTTCAGGCAGCCTCCTGCTAGAGGCAGTTCACAGTTTGCAATCTGTTCAGTGGACCACTGAAATCACTAAGCCATAACCGTCCCAGTTAAAATGCAGATGCTGTAGTTCAGCAAAACCCAAAAAAGACAGGGAGGATACAGGAAGAATAACCCAAATTTTTATGTAAGTTCACTTGTTTGGTGGAGGGACAGTACATTTATTTCCCTTGGAACAGCAATCATCACAGGAAATAGAGAGTTTTCATGGTCTGTACTGTATCTCATCATGGGTAATACACTATCCATTTCAGAGTTGTTGAGCTATGCACAGCTGCTGGTCAGACACTGAGAATCTACTCACAAGGCACAGCCTCCATGGGACAAGATGTACTTCCTGACAGAGGGAATCTTCACTTTCATCACTGACAGGTATAATGGCTAAAGCAACTTTTCTCTTAAAAAAGGATATTGTGCCATCAAGGCTGGGCAGAGCTGACTATTTGGCATAAAAACACAGTGCATCATAATAAAATCATTTAAAACAGAATCTGTGAAAAAAAGAGAAATAATATAGTCAATTAAACCTCTGCAAACAGCTAGGGGATTGTCAAGGATGAGATTTCTTTCACCTGAATGATCTTATTAGCCCTCTGCAGATAATTAAGTGGTCTTTTTGCACTTTCTTTGTAGGCATTAGATACAAAAAAAGAGTAAGGAACAAATATGAGCTAAAATATTAATCTTTTAGTCTTGTCTGCATGAATTTTATTGCATTAATTTTATTGTTAACAGGTATTTACCTGGGGTCAAAGAGAAATCTGGGACAGCAAAAAGCCCCACATCTGTGCTGAAGTGAAATATTTGGATATATTTCTCTACAAGTGTGGAGTTCTATGCAAGGAAGAATTTGGCCTTTCACACCTGGGTACCTAAAAAGAGCGGTAGCATTTGGCTTTAGGAGTTACAATACCAGGCAGCACACTTAGCATATCCCACACAGGAAAAGGCAAACAATTTCATTCTTTGCTGATTTCCTAGCACTGAGTAGAAGCCTAAAAGAGGTAAATGGACAGTCAAATTTCTGGGTTTATTTTGATTCAAAGGTATCACAGCTGCTACATTTACATTAAAATGTATATGAACAATATGACTGACATTTCTCTGGCAAAACCCAGCACAGTATTTTTTCTGCTAAAATGACCTGTGGTAGTGCTGGTGCAAATCCCAGTTTGCCTAAACTTTGTATTTGTTACAACGAGAAGGATTTATAAAGCCTGGCTGCAGAGGCCAGAATGAGTTTGGCAGGCTTATATGGAATCACTGAGAAACAGTGAACACAATACCCCAGGGTATTATTTCTACAGTGCAACTTCTGAGATAACAGAAACATTTACAAACATTGTAAGGAATGGCAGAAGAAATACGAACACAACTGTGCAATATAATATTACGTCATTGCTTCCACTTCCCATATGAAAGCATCTCTCAGTTGACAAAATTCACCTCTGGAAGGGCAGCACTTTTTCAATGTAAGACCCAGGGCAAATTGGTTTTTAAATACTCTTAAATTAAAGGAATGCATAAACAAAAAATTCTGTTTTCCAGCATTCTGTGATCCTATATCCTAAAACTAATTTACGAATTGTGACACATTATATTGTATTGGGATATAGGTACAATCTTGTCACTAGATGTTTTGACAAAAAGTTTTAAAATATTTTAAAAAGAATTTGTTTTGAAAAATATATAATTTGTGCATACTGCAGATGGCAAACTTGTGATTATATGGCTGTAAGCATGAAGGAGAATACTCTGCTTGCAATTCTAGTAAACAGGTATCTATGAAAAGGATCCCTTTTGTTTCTGTCTTTAAAGTAATGGAAACATACACTTTAAAAGGATTTCTGTAATTTTTCACTAATTCCACCATTTATGCACCACTACAGATGTTTCTCCAATACCGTGAGGTCAATCACAGATTAACTGGATTTAAGAACACCTTTGAATATGTACTTAGCAGACATCTGTAGTGCAAAAAGAACTTGCAAAAGCAATGTTACGTAGTTTAATATGTAGGTCTGTGCATTACTTTATGAGAATTATGAGGATTTTTTGTGTCTGATTCTTCAAAAATTAAATTGTAAGTCTGCAAATATCTATATCCCTAGATGTAAATTCTCTGTTCTCTTTACACTAATGAAAAGCAGCCCACTAAGTGTAGATGCAGCAACCTGCATTCTTGGGACAGAGTTCATGCTGTGCCAAATTCTCCATTGAGTAACAATTCTTCTCCCCCTGCATATAGGAAAATATCACAAACACAAAATTTAAACTGTGATATTTTAAATGTGATGTGAAGATTTGAGAATACTTATATTAGCACAATGTAATGTCTGCAGGTATCAAGCTATTTCACAGTGACCTCCAGAACAAGGGGTACCATTACTAATGGGGTGTTCTGTCCAGGCCTTATGGTTGTGCCTAATTAAAGTCATAAGTGCTGGTCTGGCACCTTGGAGGATTCTGCTATTCTACTATGACCTTAAAGGACAAACACAATAGAGCAGGCTTGGAAAAGTGGATTCCTATTTTTAATTCTGAATTTCCTTAACTCTCTTGGGGTTGTTTTAGAGCAGCAGACAGTTCTTCTGACAAAAACCACCACTACAGGGGCTTTTCAAAGCAGTGTTCCCACAGCAACTCCACCTTATAGGGTAATAGCAAAACAGCTTCTGCCATGTGGGTACCTGTTGCTTCATTTAAAGTTGCTTCAAGGCGCATAGTTTCTAGAAAGTGCTCTAAAATTTTCTCTGGGGTTCCTGACATCACAATATACCTGAGGGAGAGAAAGGAGCAGTTAGCATCTCACAGCCAAAAGAGCTAATCGAGAAATAATTGCGTACCAGCAAGAAGATCAGGACTGCTGTGCTGCTGTGTGCCAAGCTCCTGCTCCGACCAGAATCTCTGTGTGTTTAGGGCAAAACCCCTCACAATCTTTGCTGGCTTCCCCCCGTAAACCTTAACAGTAACGTTCTCCACCCGGCCCAGGGATGAGAGACAGCCCCCTCCCACACAAGCACTTCAGTATAACACCACCACAATCACACCACAATCAGCAGAGCTGCAATGGTCCAAACTCAGAGAAGTACAAGCAAAAATGCTCCTCCACTGAGAATAAGTATCTGAGTAACAACAGCAATTTTCAGTCACAAAAAGGTCTTAACTATGGTCTTAACAGTTTCAGACTCACTATGAGCCTGAAATAAGAACTAGTGTGTATCAGTGTCAGAGCAACGAAACAATTTCCTTCAGCATCCCTGACACAGGTTGGTCTGGGAAGGTGGGGGCAGATAATGAAATAGCACACTGTATCCTCAAGTTTGTGCAATGCCTTGCATAGCTGAAGTGTTTCAAGTAGATAAACTGAGAATTGTACCATTTCCTGCAATTAGTTTAGTGAGGTGAGAGAACTAGTGCAACAGCCAGGTTTTTCTGCTTCATGCAAAAACACTGGCAAGATTTTAAGTACCCACAGAATATCATATGATATTGGAAAACTTGTCCTGTCATCTTTTTTTTTCTCTTTTCTCATGGATCAGATTTCTTTATATTTCCCTTCATTCTTTCAATCTTTGCTTTTTTTTTCCTTTTTTTTCTTTTTGGAATTCAACTGATAAAGTATGAAACTTAAAAAAAATAAAAGAAAAAAAAGAAAGAAAAAAACCCTGAGAAGTGAAGATACTCTGCTCCTGCTGAGAAATAAGTGGTGGAGCTGAGCTCCTGGGAGCTCCTCCTCACTTTGAGCACTGACCGTCACAGTTCTTTTACCTGCCAACCTCTTTGGAAGAACTGTATTGATGTCCCAAGAACACAAACACTTGTTAAGCCAGTGCACATTCTCACAGAGACACTAACCAAGTATCTAAGTGAGTGAAGCAGAGAAATCACAGGTTGCTGTACTCTGAATATGAAAGTGGAAATGAACAGTGAAGTGACTTGCAGGGCTGCTGAATTCATGCTGCATGAGTGTGATCACCCATAAAGAGTTAGATAAGTGATAACTTCAGAGCCAGTCCTCCCAAGTGAAACTGGCACTGAGTGAAAGCACAGCTCAGGGAGCTGGGTAGGAGCTCTGCCTCCTCTGTAGAGAAGGCAGTGGAATCCAAACTGTAACCAAAGGATCTGCTCCCAAAATGAAGATTCTCCCAAGGCCAAGATGAGAAAATTAGCTCTTTCCTGAGAAGAGGTGCCTAATAAGCTCCTCTTTTGAGCAGTCATTTTCAAAAGTACTGAACACTCCACTAACACATTCCAGTAACACTTGATTTCTGGAAATCAAGAAACTGGTAATTTTGGTTTGGTCTCTCAAACATAAATGTAGCCACTTACTCTATTTCCTAAGGGAAGAAACATTGTCCTCAGACCCAGTGAACTCACTTTGAAGATTTTAAACATAAAGACACTGCCAACAAAGAATTAACAAAGAATCCAACTGGTGAAAAGCAGACAGTGAACCTTCAGGGTAACTTCCTCTTTTGGGTAACTTATGTCTATTGGTCATACTTATCAGCAAAAGCTCCCTTGCTGCCACATTTATAGTACCCAAAACCTGGGCAAATGAGTAAAATATTTACAGAAATGAAATTCTGAACTTTACCTGAAAATATTCCTGGTATATAAGGCCTAACTTACCCATAAATATCTCTGGCTATTTTTATCAAATTCTGAAAAAGAAAATGTTAAATAATACAAGTAACACTGGTGCAAAGAGTTTGAAAGGAAGGCAGTGTTTCAAAATGTTCAAATGGAACTTTCACTTTTGGAAGCATGAAAAATGTGTCAGACCCAACAAAAAGGATTTAAACCTATGACCAAGTTGCTGTGCATTGCAGTTGCTGATGCAAATCCACTGGCTATGGTCAAGTTCCCCTCATTTGGGCAAAGAAAAACTTCTGTAAGAGTACACAGTTACCTGGTAGCATAGATTGTTTTTCTGGATGTTTTAATAGATCAAGTGAATAGAAAATAGAAAAAATAGAAGTTCCTGAAAAATGTGAAATGTCTATATAAAATGCAAGGAATGGCTGCTCATGCAACCTTCACAGATCTTTATAAATCTTTGCATTCAGTCATGAAGTTAAAATAAGTATACGAAATCCCAGATGAGAAAAAAACTGTACCCAAAGTATTGCACAATAAATTGGCTCTTTTTTAAGAGAAAGTGAGGTTCAGGGTAAAGGATTCAAAACTTGTTGAAATTGTTTGAATGCTTCAGAAGAAAATTGTGTATCCATTTGCAAATAACACATTTACAAAGCCTTTAGGGGTTTTACCAAGGTTTAGAATGATAATAGCCTCACTCTACTCTTATCACAGTAGTATCCAAACAGAATTGTACTTTTTCCCTTTCAGTAAGAAAGGAAAATATAGTTAATATTGTTATTACGGTGCTAAACTATTCTGTAAGATAAGCTCTGCAACTTTCGTTGCATGAGATCTTTGTACTGTATATAAATTGTGCATAGCAAACTCTTCTTAGCATCTAGAGCTCAAAATACAAAATAAAGATACCTGTACTTAACAATAAAATAATGTATTTTCCTCCCATCTCTTACACGGTAACTCAGATTAAGAGGGTTTCATCAATCTCCATGCTTAGTCTATTTGGAAGCTGTTTCTTGAGGTAAGTATTTACACTGAGATCTTCAGGGAATTATTGTGCAAAGACATAGAGCTGGTGTGCTGCTAGAAATGGATATATTACTGAGTATGGGACATGTGCTGATGACTAAAAAAAGAAAACCTTTATATGCACTGCAGTCTTCCACCGAAAGGGAGTATGCTATTGTTTGGATAATAGTACCATTTTAAAAGGTTAATAATTGTCTGACATTTGCACTACTGAATGAAAACATACTTGTGCTGCGGCTGTGAATTTCCTTGATTAGAAATTCTGTTTCCTGCTGGGATCTTCTCCAACACCAAGACATCTTGGTCATGTTCTTTGAGTCTTACTGTATTTGCTTCCACATCCTGCAAGACAAGTTATTTTTAATAAATGTGACTGTACTTGATTTGCCTGATTAGTTACACTTAACAAACTGCATGACTTTCAAACACAAAAAACTTGTGTTGGTTCTTTCCCTCTGTATTTATCTGTCTTTATTCTTTTTTTCTCACAGGCAGAATCAAGAAGGAAGCACTGGCACCAAGGCAAGAAACAGAGAACTGTGGGAGAGATTAGAGCAAGAACTATATTAAAAATTTCCATTTTATGGAGATGTCAAATTTAAAAAAAAAAAGTTTGCTGGAAAACAGTCTCTCCCCAACTTGCTGTATATAATGTTGTCTCTACCCCACTTATATGCAAATACTATTTTCTACAATCTGACTTTTCTCTAAAATAAAATAATAATAAAAAGAAGAAATTAGCATTTAAGAATAGAAATCTTAGCTCAGTAAACTGTTCATTTTCTACTACCAACTCACTCAGAGTATAAAAAGAAAAAAGTTAAATATATTGTGCATTCAAAAAACACAGGTAAAAATTAGTAAGACCATGGACTTGGATCTTCTTTGAATTATAGACCAAAGCTTAATCAGTTTTAAGTCTCCACAGCCAACCCAGCCTTACTCCCAGAGGGATCCTCATTCCCTTTGGTACAGCAACCACAAGTCATTTTTATAGTGGAATACCCTTTCTGGACTGGTTTTATTGCTGCAATACTGGGCATATACAGGTTAAAATACAGGACAATGCTAGTTTTGACTTCATCTACTATGAATGACCACAAAATAGCCTGAATTTACAGAATTAAGTTGGACTTTGGAACACATTTACCCCAAAATGAGTGACTGTCAAATTAGTCTGGGAATATCTTTCTAGAGTTCTCTGATAAAGGCATCTGTACCTTCTGCCATTTGCCACTTGATTCTGCCCTGAAACTCTTGAATTTAATGTACCTGACACTGACCTATGTGGGAGAAGGGGTGATCTTGGTTTTCTTTTAATATTTGGACAGAATATCACTAAGAAATCCTGAACTGCATGAGGAAAAGCTGAGCAGGGCAAATGCTAGATTATAGAATGTGAGAGACCAAGATTCCATTTGGTCATATTTTCATGTCTGAAATGAGAGCTGAGAGAGGAAAGGTGATGAACATATTCTTTATGTGACCTTCTAGATTGTCTCATCT
Source organism: Melospiza melodia melodia (assembly GCF_035770615.1). NCBI lineage: Eukaryota > Metazoa > Chordata > Aves > Passeriformes > Passerellidae > Melospiza > Melospiza melodia. Next base: position 20,548,511 of record NC_086201.1, on the reverse strand, counting down.
CTGTTCCACGATTAGGCATACTACAAACAAGGTTAACAATATTAATATATTCATAGAAATGACAGCCTCTAGAAAAACTTGCAAGTTCTGATATCACACTGAGGGCTGCCCTTCCCACTCTTACCCTAAGGATCCTGTTGAAGTCCTCCTTATCTACTCTCAGGAAGTGGCAGTTGTCTTCCCGCAGAACAATGGATGCTGCTCTGGGAGCATCATTCACAAGTGCTAACTTGCCAAAATCATCTCCTTCGTGTAGAGTACATACCACACCCTGCACAGAGCAAAACATTTACATGCAGAAACCCATCATTACTCTGGATTCTATTGAAAGTCCTTGTACAAACACTGGACTTCACAATCAAACACCAAAATAAATCTATTTGGCAGGAAATCAACAGCCAAAATAATGACTAGGAAACAATACTTGATAGCTGGTTATTACTATTACTAAAGAGAGGCAAGAACAGAAAAGAATCAGCTTGTTCCCTGAAATTGCATTCAGCTTGAAGGACTCGTCTCTTCTCAGCCTGCTGAAGACAGAAAGCTGTTGACTATTTTATTTTTTATTTATAGAGGCCCTAAAAAATAAAATCAAGTTTGCAGAATTAACATGGAGCATATCTCCAGCTGTTGTACATCAGCAGTGCTCTGTTTCCTCCAATTCACAGTAACAGAGGATCTGGCCCACCCAGTGATGTAAAAAACATGGCTAAATATGTGTTACTGAGGAACAGACTTAACACTAGGGCCCCTGTGCTAGATTTTGGTGAAATGCTTTGTTTTCAAATGGAGGATTCTCAGTCACTGAATGAGAAATCAGTGAGGAGTGGGGTTTAAGATTCAAGGGATTCCTGTGTACCAATATCTTTTTTGTTTTGAAAAATTTCTCTCATAAACAGGAAATTTCATAAAGATGCTTTTTGGTCTATGGCTTAAGTAAAATGAATAGCTGGCATAAATCTGGAAGAGCTTCAACCAACCTGAGAACCACCAGTCACAAAGCAGTACTTTTGTCTGACATGCATGAGAACAGTTAGTCATCCAAATGCATGACAACACGGTGGTAAAGGGATGGGGCAAAACCCCCATGAGAGAGAAGTCTGGCAATCCACCGAATTCCAGCAAATTACTTTGTCCTAAAGATACTGACGTAACTCTGATGGATTACAGTCAGAAACTGAGTAATATATCCCAAAATTATAGAGCAATCTACTGGAAGTATAATCAGTAAAACCATTGGATCATTTCTTAATAAAATTACAATCTATTTATTTTATCAGACAAAGCAATTTCACTCTAAATTAAACTGCATTCCTTCAAAGTTTACTCTTACAATTTCAATAATAACAATCATACAAAATAGCTTCTGAAAAAAATACCTTGCCATAAATGACTACGTTTACTGATCCCTTTAGGATAATGTACCAAGAAGTACCTTCTTCTCCCTGATTAAATACTACAAGAGAGAAAAGATTTTATGGTTAGAATATAATTATTCAAAATATAAATGGGCCAGATTCTGCACCTAATAAAATTCAAGGTAACTCTACAGTCATATAAACTCTACCTTATAAAAGGGCATACTATGATTTTAAAAGCAACTGCCCTCAGAATTTAGAGAAACAATTCATACCCATATAGTTATGTTATAACACTGATGTGAAAGTTGCTTTTCTTTTCTATGACAGCTCCAATAACTACTTTATCAATATGTCAGGTTATCAATTACTATTAGCACACAGGTTGGATCCCACTAGTAGCACCATGTTCTAACCCAGTTCTCTAGTGACTGTAAAGTTAATATTCATTTGCTAAAATGTCTCCGTATTAACATGCCTGAGTAATCTACCATTTTAAATCCTTTATTTTGTGAAGGAAGATTTTTTTAAAATACAGGATTATATTAAAATACATTTTAAATAGAGATTGGTCAAATAAAAAATTCTAGATAAAAACACACCCAAATTGTAAGTGATACATACACTCAGCCAAGGAAACAGAATTAATTTTGGTATTGTCCCCGCATTTGGTAACAGACTAAGCTATCACTTATTACCCTAGGTTTTGAACGTGAAGTGACAATCAAGTTTGAAGAATGCATCCAAGTTTTGCTCTTGTCATTTAAGCATTAGGAATTTATATATTCATAGCACAGGTAAGAAAGAGATCTGACAGGATTCCATTTACTTACAGACTGTTCCTGCTTTGGGATGTGACTCAAAAATGAGGACACCTGCTAATTCCCGTTTTACCTTAAAATAGAAAGAGAAATTATAGTTATTATATGTATCTCATTCCTCCTGGTGATGAGGTCACATAACATAGCCCCGTTGTACTTTCCCTCCCTCTGCATCATTGATCAGTTGTTGGTCTGCTTCACTTGATCTCCTAATTCCTATTGATTGGCTTTACAGAGCTACAATTCCTGGCTCCAAATGGCTCAGACAAGGGCATCTTTAAGATATGGGTCTCCACATCTTTCTTTGTACACACACATGTGAAATGACCATCAATGATTAACAAGACAGGAAGTTTCAAATTGTAGTAGTTAATCTGTTACAGAAGATAGCTAGAGATTGTCAATTACTGCATGGAAATATTCCTGTTCTCTCCTGAGGAATCTGGTTCAGACTGACGTAAGTCTGTGCTTCTGCTGTGTCAAGCTGTGAGGCACAGCCATCTGGACTTGCTGAGTCCCCTCTCTGCCTGACAACTCCCCAGGCAAAGCATCTAGCTCAGAACCTCTTCCAGGAACAGGACACTGCCCTTGGTGTCAGCTAGCCTCCTGCTGGGGTTGTTTTGCCCTCGGTGTGATCAGCTCTGGCTGACTGGGCACTTGTCTCTAGTGAGACACTGCTTACAACTGCTTTTTGCCACTGTAAACACTGTGTTCTGCCACAAAATAGCAGTAGCACTAGGAATCTTGTATGATCCTGAGTTCTTATGTGTTTTATGTTTCTCTTCATACAACCACAAGTCTCCAAGAACTTAGAGGCCAATTTCCAAGCAGCAGGATTCACTTATTTGGAGCATGTCAGCTGGTGACAAGCCATTTTTCAGAGGTACTACCATGTAACTTAATCATGCTAAATACAGATCAAAAGCTGGCCTCAACATCTATTTACTAGTAGTATTTTCACACCACTGTCTCGCTTGTTTAAATTAAAAAAAAAAAAAAAAAATTAGGCCACGAAGAAAGACTTGGGAAGGAACTCTCATCTTCAATTCTGGACACAATCCAAATGAGAATCTGATGACTGCATCTCCTAAGATGGGTGGAAAAATTTGGGCACTGATGTACTTAAAGGCACCCACCCAACCTTGGTGCTCAGGCACCAAGGATAAACATATTACATCAGCCACCTCTCCTAGAACTCCTTCCTGACAATCAGGGGAAAGCACTCCCTTTTTGAAGCCTGGAGAAAAAGAGAGATAAATAGAGGTTTCTTAAAGTACACCGACCGGTGAACACACTCAGAGGCGTGCGATTTCTGTAACACTTAACTCACCAAACTCCTTTATAACTTCTGCTCAATGATACTTTCATAAAGTCAGAAAATACAACCCCATTAGCACTGTTCTGCACAAAGCAGAGAGCATTTCTATCCATTTATGTCCTCAGATGTCTTTTCAGTTGATTCAGTCACTGGCCTTTGCTGTGAATGAATTCACTTGATGAAGCCCAAGGTTTGACTTGTTTTTAACACTGTGTTATATAATTCTTCTTCATTTGTATATTAACTTCACAGGCTTCTCCAGCAGGAATTAGTTCACCACCATGAGACTTGAGCTTTATCCATTTTACTTTCTATTGCTTGTGGCATATCAAGAAAACTTATTACTTTAGGAATTATGCCTTACTTAAATTAAACATTTAATTTCCTTTCAAGTTGATTGGTCATTAATCTTCTAGTTCATAGAAGCAATGTTATCTGTTGTTCCTCTGAAGATTTCCTCTAAGCTAGTCTTGGTTTCTGTCTTCTTCTTTAGTTCATGATGCACGTAATAAGCTGGCATTTCCATATTCTTACTAAAAACATGGAATCATCTGTATTTCAAAATGCCAAGTATTTTTTGCAGTTTGTATCACTTTCCATACTTGGTCCATATGGTACTTGCTGTGGTATCTGACCTCAAGTCTGATTTTCTTCTGAGCTGAAAATATTTTCTATTTCAAATTTTTTTGTTCTGGGTTATGTATTGAGAATTTTCTTCACTCCATCTCAATATCTGTTTATCCTGGGTAGTTTCTTTTGTTTAACTTTGAAAGGGTCATTTCCGGATCTTACAGTAGTCTTTCTTTAATTACTCTTTTCTGTACATTCCAGGGATTTTTAAGGCTTTTGGATGTTGAGGAATACATCTAGTGCAGGTACCTTGGTTTGCAAGCTGCAGTTTGTCTGCAGACTGAGCTCTGTGTGGGAGCCCAGAGAGACAAGAGGCCATGGACTGCCAGCCCTCTTCATAGCAAACAGCACAAGTGGCACCAGCCACGTGAAGGCACACTGGGAACACAGCAGGAGCACAGGACACAGGAAGAAGGGTGAGACTTGTGAGTGCTTGGATGGTGAGGGGATAAAAGCCCAGGGGTTTCTTTATTGGAGATCCCTCCTCAGAGGCACCAGCCTGAGCTGTTTCTGTGTTGCAGCACTGTGAATAAATTGTTTTATGGAGCAAGACATACAAGGCTCTGCTATGGGAAACCTGGAGTGGAAGCAGTGAGGAAACCTGGTCTGCTTCTGTGAGTGGGGGATGTGCAGGAGTCCAGCAGGACCTGCCAGGTCACTGGAGCTGCCCCCTGTGAAGGGGCTCCAGCCCCAGCAGTGACAGTCTCTGGTGCTGGGAGTGTGACTGCCAGAGTCGCACAAATAGTCAAACTGGGAAGTTACCTTAACACCAATGTAATTCAGATATCAACTCTGAATGCCTACTCTTTTTTGACAAACATAGTTCAGGTTTTTATGTTTGCATGGAGTACTATCTTTCTGTAAGGCAGCTTCATAATTAGCTGCATCTGTCCAAGCTGAGAACAACTGAAAATAAGAGATTCTGAAGAAGGTATTGTCAAATATGGATCTACTTTCTGACTGGTTTCCTTCTTCTGAAAGCATCCACATCTTATTGCTACCAATTAAAGTGCTATTTAGCTTGTTTCAGTTGTCTGCACAGTGTATGATGAGACTTTAAACAGATGCATTCTCCTGTCCATTCCATTTATCCTTGATTCTCTGTGCTGTTCTTGACCACTTCAGGGAGAAAGTGTCTGATGAGATTTCTTTCACTCAATGGCAAACGCCAACCAGCAAGCACTGCACAGTGCACCTTCCTCCACCGTATAATTCCTCCTCCTAACTGGTTCAAGCCAAGACTCCCTACAGAAATCAATTCTGCAAAATTCAGTAATACCAGTGCCTTCATTTACACAAGGACAGGGACCCAGAGAGTGGCACCTGTGCCAAGCGAGGGGCTGTGCAGAAATACTTGAAGGGAATTATATCTGATACTAAATAGACAACTTACACCTGCACAGTGCTTGGGTGATTCTCACAGATGGAATAAATTCTTTGCATGGAAAGTATAAATGAAAATGGTTACAGGCTCTCTAGCTTTAATAAAGTCAGAAGTCAAACCAGAAGTAAAAATTAAGCCTCCCTTTAGGTGATGAGTTATAATTTTTAAAATTACTTACCGTGGTAGAAAGGTGAGATAAGGCCTTAATGTGGAGAAGTTCTTCATATATAAATTCTAAGTCATCTACAGTTCTCTGGCCAGGGCTATAGAGAGAAGATAAAAGGGATAATTCAATGCAATAAATGGTGAAATAAATACTTCACAGAAGGACAGAAAACCACAAAATGCTGCTGAACTGTCTAGTAAAGTGTACATCCTCACCAAACAGGGACTGAATGATGTTTCTGGCTGGAGAACTGAAACACACAAAGGATGGAAGCTCTGTGAATGCTGCCTGAATGACACTGAGCAGCAGCCATGGCAACCACCTTAGAGAGATCCTGATTAGGCAGCTTTTCTGATTAAATCAAGTGTTCTATATATGTATAAAATGGTCACATAAATCAGAAATGGTACATAAAGATTTGTTCCTTTCGAAAGGACTCCTGAGCGTGGGGCATGCACTATTTTTCACAAGCATTACTAATTAGCTGTAGCAAACACAGTTGCAGTGGTTTGTAAAGGAGGTGTGAACTTCTGCTGAACAAACTGGAGATGCAGCAGTGCATCTTGGAGAACAGCTAACGACTGCTCTACAGTTAATGCTGAGTGCTGCTGTTTAGCCACAAAGGTAAATAAGAGCCACTCAGTAGTTTCAGTTTCTCTCACTGAAAAATACAAGAAGCTTGTGCTAGAGAAGAATTATTCCTTCATCAATGCATTGATGAAGGAATAATTCTTCTCTAGCACAAGCAGTAGTAAGGAGGCTGGCACTGTGGCTGAAATAATTGCATTTCTGTAACCTACCCAAAATTTTCTGATTGCTAAGGAAGGGCACAAATACTGTGGGGACTGCACTGTGTCAGAGATGCTTTGGAGGATCTAATAAACAGCATACAGGAGGAGTTGTGGGAGCTTGACAGTAACTCCCAATCTTTTCTCACTCACAAGGTTCTCTTCAGTTACAATATCTAATACAATATTATTTTCTAAAAGAACAATTTCTCCTGTCATATAATTTCAGACAGCACATTGGAGTGACATACAGACACACAGGAAGAAAAATACCTTTAAAGTATTATTTCAAGCTATTTTTGTAGGACTAAGTCCTTCCAAACAATATGGTATAGATTTGTGAAAAGCAGATTACAAGTAATTAATTCAATGGGCCAAGAACAAAAGAAAAGAGCAACAAAGACATAAGGGAAACGATGAAAATGGGATTCAAGAGAGGAAATGGGATACAAGAAGTCCAGTCTGAGGGCAGGAGTTCTAAATGAGAAGGTTTACATGCTCCACTATTACAACAAGCACAGTTCTAAATCCTGCTGTCTGCAATGTCTGGTGTCAAAAGAATTAACAGCACAATTGAATCTTTGGACAGCTCTAAAAGAAAAACTACAATGATACAAGTTTTCGTCCTAAAATGTCAGTATTACAGGAGACTAGCACCTAGAGGATCAGGAAAGCCCTATGAAGAAATATTGTGCTCTACAGATTTTCTCTCTAGTCACCTCCCGATTCAACAGTCTGTCTACATCTTGTGTGAGACACAGGGAGTAGCCAGCTCTGTTACTCTGGAATTATACTGCATCTTTTTACAAAAGTAGCTGGATGGAGACTTCTTTTGGATTAAAGAAGTACTGAAGAAGTCACAGAAAATATAAGGAGAACTGACATCTCTTCTAAGCAAGCTTTATTTTTCTTCTGTTCTTCACTTACCAATGACATGCATTTATTATTACCCAAATTAAAGACAAATTTAGACTACAAATAATTTTGGATTAAATTACTCTTTTCTCATACAGAATCAAACTATTAAGGGAAAACCAGAAATTGGTTTGGTACTGCTATGCCCTCTAGTGACTCAAAATACTCCAGTTTCTGAATCTGGCTTGAAATTACAAGGCTGACCCTCCTAGTGATTTATGCAACCAGCTTAATTAAGTACAGCATAAAACGAAGCCAGTACAAGCTAGCTAACAAAAAGTAAGGATTTTAACAAATAATAGGGAAGTAGCAACTTTAATTTTATTACATTCTTGCAAAACGAGTATGTCTTGGAGAATATAGTGTAACAAGTTAAGAAATTTCTACATTAAATCAAAAGATAAAAGGATGATGTGTTACTACATGAGATCTCTGTCAAAAAGACAAAAAGACACACTCTTCTTTCAGCATGTCCATTTGCTTCCCATGCTAGCACATTGGAAGGACTGACAATCTGTAGCAGATATCTGTACCTAGTCTTTACTTCTGTTCCTGCAGATGTCACGTGGAGAGATATTAGGCATCACTGTGTCTTTAAAACCTGTGTGGTGACCCACTGATGTTGATTTGTAGGATCCTGCTGTGTAAAGACCTAGTTTCTGCAGGGGACACATTCTAACAGCAATAGCTGGTTATAGAGCGGATAATAAGTGGAATAGGTAGGGAACGAGGGTACACATTAATGGACAGAACTCAGGTGATATTAAGTGATCAATAAAAACTGTTCAGTGCTTGGAGAATTTACCAAGGTCAGAGACATCGAGCTTCTCTGTGACTAGGATGTTGACAACAACACAGTACTTTACCATTGATAAGCCATATACGTCAAAGCAGTATCATTGATTATTTTTATTGTACAGCTAACCAGAAAATTCTCAGATAATATGAACAAGGGAAAAGATCAGAGACCCCATAACATTGTGATTAAGTGTCAAATGCTCTCTATGAAGAAAAAATGTGCTAAGTGAAGCCACTAAGAACATATAACACAGATTTATTACTTCAGTCACACTGCTAACTTACTTTAGGCTAGGGCATTAAAAAGAGAATGTAATCCATAACATTATCTGAGCTAAATACTATTGTCAGAGGATTACAAGTCTTCCTTTAAAGACTCCTGTTATTATTGTGTTTAGCTTTGTATTATAGCATCCTATTAAATTAGGGTTTACCATCAGGACATATTTTCATACTGAAGGGGGGGAAACACTTAGGGAGGAGCTGTATTAATTCTACAGTAATTTTTACAGGAACTTTAGCAAGGTCTGCACCTGTGCTACAGCCATTATAAGGAGCAGAGAGCTGTGTTTGCTACTCCACAAAAAGCTACTTTCACATTCAGTATATGTATTTCCAAAGGAAAAAAAAAACACAATAGCAACAAGAGCCTGCCAAAAATTTCCCTGAGCTCTATTCTGTTTTTTAAACTATAGAACATTCTTTCACAGTTTGACAGTTAAAATGCTGCAGTTAATGTAATAAACAGAGACTTTTTTAAGTTGGCTGTCAAAACAAGTGACACTTTTTGTTAGAGATTTTCAGATTTTGAACAATAGAAAGTACCTTTCAAAGCAACAGCTTCATTATACAATCAAATTCTCCAAGTAATCTTCTCATCAAAGAATATTGTCTTATTTCTTTCAGGGTAATTATCTGAGTTCTGCAACCTCTCTGGAAATGGTTACTGTTATAAAATGCAGCTGTGTTGGCTTGAAAATTGTGGGTCCTGCTCAGGTCAGCTAGAGTCAGCATCTCTGAAGCCTTGACAATTCCTTTGAACTTTTGGCAGCTGTAACAGTGTCTAGTCAAAACTAGCAGGACTCTGAGGATTCATAGAGATTTTAACAGCTTTGCTACAGCTCAGTCCAGGGAAGATTTTCAACTAACAAAATCATGTACACTGAATAATAGAAAAGTAGTTAATATGGTCCCTGGCACTACAAGGTTACTTCAGTGAGCAAAGGGCTGCAAAAATTATCCACTTTCAGGGATAGGGAAACATGTCAGATGATATCAGTCTTGAGAAAACCTCTTTCTCCTCACTATATTCCATGTAAAATCTCATATTAGTATTCTTTCAGGTGATGCTGTGCAAGTGACAATACAGAGAGAAGAGCAGTACTTTCCACAGCATCCTTCCAGCCTTTCAGTACTCTGTAAGCAGTCCAGATGATAATCAATATTTATCTTGCTATTGTAAACTTACACTCACTGTTCTGGAAGTCATGACAGAAAGCAAATGAAGCAGGCAGCCAAAACCCACGATAACCAAAAGGGAAATTCATAGAGACAACCTGCTCAGTTAGCTGAGGCACAGGACAGAGTGCAGAGAAGCGGGGTCCCAGCACACACCTTTGCTCAGACTCCAATGACTGGTGTCTGCTCAGAGGTGCAAAAGCTCACATTTTCTGCTCAGTGGAAAGGGCACAGGACATGTCTGCGAGGGTACAAGATCTCAATTCCATGACTCCCTAAGGATGTATGCAAACACTCTGCTCTCACTCTGGCTTGTCCATGTATTTTGTGTGACAGGGAGCAAGTGCTCCTTTGGTTGTATTGACTAGATCTCTAATAAGGAGAAGAAATAAAATGTATACTTCAAACCTATTGCTGCATGACAGGGTTTCCTGTTTATATAAGCACAAGTGTTTGATGGCACTTTTTGAAATTCAATGCTTTTAGCAAGTTTTTGGAAAAGTGCTGTTGAAATGAGCTTGTGATCTAAACAGGAATGGAGCCTGGAAAGGATACAGATGGAAACAGAACAGGAACAAGCACTTGGGTTAGGTGATTCAAAAATCTTTTACTCTGAAAAGTGTTCTCACACTGTAAGCAGGGCCCACTCCTCTCCCACAGCAAAGACAAACTTTGCCAATAGCCTCAAGGTAGCAGGATCCAGCCCTGAGTACCTGCCTGTCTGAGTACCTGAATGGCCCCTTACTTCAGTGAAGGTGAGTTTAAGTTATTCCTTATTCTCAGTGTGTTTAATTAGCAGCAAAATATGTCTGCCATGGCCACTAAACCCTACCTGCTTAATGCGTGCCTTCAAGGGAGGGTCAGAGTTTATACTGGCTTTGAAGTCACTATAAAGCTGTCTGAAAAAAGGCTGATAATCAATGTAGGTTTCTCTTGTTTCCATGTCACAAGGAAGACCCATAATATTAACTCATTATTCTGCTTACGGTTTCCTGAGAATCATCCTCATATGAGCATCTGGCCCAATCTGAGAGAGAAGCAGCATAGTATCCTGTAGCTCCTCATCACACTCCTTTTTCTCCTCCTCAGTTGGCAAAGGGGCATCTTCACGCTCATCATCCAAAAATCGATAAAATAAGTATTTGTCTTGAAAGTGGTGTTCCTGGTCCACTGAAAACAACACAGCACATCAAATACTGAATGCTCCTCCATGAAGCAAACCTTGTTTGCTGTGTAGTATGATGTTTGTTACAGATAGATTATTTAAGAAGGGAAAGAAAGCTACAGAAAAACTCTAAGAGCATGAAACTATTTCTCATGTATGCAGCTTGAAGGGTACACTTTTAAATTGTGTACTACAAATACTATGCAAAAGACTTCCATATAAGTGTGTTTTGGGTGTGTATAAATACATGCATACACATGTATATGTTTTTTTATTAGTTCTGTTTTCTTATTGTTTGAAACTATTTCATTTAATCAAACAAATTACACTGGGGAAAATGGTTATATTATGAATTTCTAAAAGGTATTTTCTAGCACAAACACTGCTCTACTTATTTAGACAGGCTGAAAAAAGGTAGCAAAAGCAACTAAACTCCTTGTGATGTACCAGAAATATGTATTATCAAGGTATAATCCCGGGGCAAGTCCATTGATCTGTGTCCTGGTGGAATAACTCAATGCATGAACTGCCAAGAGAAGACCTCTAAAGTAACATTATGATACTGCAAACCCCTGGTCTTCCAAAGTAAGTCAGAGTGATGTGTTGAGTTGGATACTGTGATGCAGCTTGCACTAGCTTTCCCCGGAGAGTTCAAGGGAATATATGGTAGGAATTCAAGTTAGAGCCCTTAGGGTAAGGCAGCAGTGGAAACAATCTGCCTTCTCCCTGACAGAAATGGAATTTTCTCCCTGGGATATGGGAACCACAACAGATGATAAATGTAAGTTTACTGTAATAGAGTTACTCTTCTACATTTAATAAAAATGTATATGCAAAGATTCAAATACGAATATTGCTTTAGAAACCCACCCTTTTTGAGGGCTGTAATATCCTGTTACCCACTAAACCCTGCCAAATGGAAACTGAAAGTCAATGTAAAATGCAATCAGAAAGCTAACATAAAATCACAGATTTCTGCACTGGAATATCTGGTGTGCTGAATTTGGAATCCCCTCCAAAACCAATGCAAATCATTCCAAAATTATGAATCTGAGCAAACACAAACACTCACATTCACTTCAAAATACTGCAAATCTTTGATGAAGGTTAGTTTAATGCATGGTAATACATCCCTTGGTTTTGGTCTGAGTGCTACCCAGTTTAAACAATATAAGCACAAGCCAGTGTACTCCTAAGTATAATTAGACTATCATTATCAATTGTTCATTTATGATGCAATATGGTCATAAGTTAAAAAGCATACTGGCAAGATTCAAATAGTACTGCCTGTGTGTTGCACTTGTACCTATGAATGAACAGGCTGCTCTGTGGCATTTATTTTAGACTCATGATGCCTTTCTTTTTTATGAAAAAGAATACAGAGGTGTTGATGTCACACACTGCCCATATTTTCTTCAAGATAGTGATTTTCTTTATCTTACCATGGTTAAGAACACCTTCTTCCAGCAGTACTTGCCACATGCCAACAGCCTGGGTTCGTAAATGGACACAAGGACTTTGTTGCATCATCCAGTCAACTAGCTCTGTCCCCACACAGCATTGCCTGAAGGACAGATAAACAGACAGGAATGAAAAGGAAGCCTGCCAGGAGAGAGACTGCACACAGTAACTGCCAACAACAGTGATATCTTAAACTCTGTACACAGTTAAATCTCCCTGCAGAAAATCCCATGCCACCATCTACATACACATGCTTGAAATACCAGTGAAGGTGTCCAGTTTTAAGAAGATCACCTTAGCAAAGAAGTGTTTTGGGAAATGCAGAATTCAGAGAATCTATTTGAGCCTGTGACACCTGGTACAAAACCTACAGCACCAGTGCAACAACCTCCAACCCAGTATTCAAAAGAAACCTCTGGATACCATGGGATACCAAAAGCCTTATGCTTCTCAGAATCTTGCATGCAAGCAGAAATTTAATACTGTAAAAGTTATGCCAATGCAGCCTCCACAGGAAGAGTGAGTGCTATGAGGATGTTCCTGCATTTGTAATCAAATTTCTGTCACACTGTATTTGGAGACACTGGTTTTGGTACAGTGTTCTGAGGCTCTCTCATGTGAGGTCATGGTAACCTTGCACCTCCTGACTGACCCAGAGGCAGAGAGCAGGTCTCAAGTTCTGGAGAACAGCCAAAAAGGATTAAAAAAGAAAAAAGCCACAGGGTCACTTAGTAAATTCCTTATCCTTACACTCCCTAACTCAGCAGAACAGTAAGAGTTTTCCCAGTTCTGTGTAAGAGAAAATGGTGCAGTTGTTTGACCAGCACTGCTCTTCATTTATCATATATGCTCTTCTGTTATTCTAGACCAATCAGCAACGTCATATTGAGACATTCTGGAGTCAACTCACAAGTGCCAAATACCTTTGTATTTTAAATATATTTTGGACTGAAATATGGAAAATCAATGTATTTATTTCAAATGAAGATCAGCAACATATTGATTTACTATTTAGAAAAAGACACACTCAGAGATTTAAAAATAATTTTTACTTAAAAATTCTCTGAATAATGAACTAGGTATTTGATTTAAACATTAGAATCTAAAACAAACAGATTATTTCTTAAGCCAATAGTAGGCAGATCCTGACACCTTGCAGGCAGATTTCTTTCTGCAAGTGCCATTGTTATCCCACTTCAGCAAGACTGTGCTGCCACCAGCAGGAAGACAAGAGAGTCTGACAAAACACTGGAAAAAAAATTAAATAGAACAGCAAATCTGCATCAGGAATGTTTCTCACCAGGTGAATTTTCAGAACACCACAGTGAGCAAGACTGCTGTAGCAATCAGTACAGGAACATAATATATTAATAAACTTTTCTATTATCTCTTACTGATATACAAAGAGAACAGAATCTTCATTTTAACTTGGTACTACACATAATATTCCAGCTAACTATGCTATTAACTATGCTTTGGAAGAGTGTTTGTATGTGAACGCTCTGTTCACAATCACAGACTCAATTTCCAGTCAAATTACTTCAGAAAGGATTTACCAGGCCCATTAAAGACTGCATAACATCCAACTCAAATAGCATCACAGAATAATTTCAGACCTTTTGAGACCTGCAAGTATGGTAAGGCATACATGACAAATCAGAGAATGGCAGGCATAAAAATTCAGAGACCTCCATACAATCAGCTCACACACCTGTAAGTCTTCAGATGGTATTTACGATCTCTTATCATGTGAGGAGCTCGGGACAGAATTGTATTTCGCAAAATCTTTCCAGCTCTAAGGATCTTTTCTGAAGGAACCTTGGTGATCATGGAAAAAAATAAAGACCAAGAAACACAGATTTTAAACTTTCTGGAATCTCTGTACTGCTTTCTGCAAAACAAAACACAAATGCTCTCCTTCCTGAATTAAAAATCCTCTTGCACAGAAGCTTACTTTTTAGAGCAATGTAGTATATATTTGGGATTTTAAATTTCACATACTTCTCACATCTAACAGAAAGCATCACTTCAGCTGATTCATATTACACTGTTGTAAATAGTTATTTCTATTTGTCTAGTGGCCTGGCTCTACAGCACACCTGTGTTCTATTACCTGTGTAATGGTTTTAGTAGGATGATGTGGGATGTGAGGATCAATAAGAGGTGTCTGAAAAATAAAATGAAATTAAATACATTTTTTAAGGTTGACCAGAAAAATAAAGACTAAAGGAAAAAAAATTAACAAAAAAGCTGTAATAACAAAGAATAATGTGGAAGTCCAAGCTCTGCCCAGGACATAGGAATATATAAAAAGCTTCTGAACACATCCTCCTAAAGGCAAACTTGGTTGTTGAGGCTCAGCAAATTAAAACAGTGACATGACATGTGAAGATGAATAACAAATCTTCTGTGCTAAACTTTGTCAAGTACTAATGAAATGGGCAATGGCTGAACGTCACGTCAGATCTGAGCACACACAGGCACAGTTACCTCTTTGCCCCATACAACAGCGCTGCCCCACACGCATCTGCTCTGCCATTCACCCCCCCACCACAGAAATTCTCTCCTTCTTCAGCACCTTTTTCTATTCAGCTCTTTTCTCCCTTACAGCACAGCACAAGAAACAGGAATGGAGATAGAGATCTTCTTCCTCTGTGTTTTCTAAATTATCACCAGGCTGAGCTGGCAACCCTTTTATAGCTGCTCTCTGAAATGCAGAGGCAGGCAGGCCACTCGCAGGGACCCAGGCAAGGACTGGGGCTGGCGACGAAAAAAGGAAAGAAAAAAGCAAGTGGCCTGATTCTACAAAGGGAGGAGTGAAAGGAAAGACCAGCGGGGCTCTACAGGGGAGAAGGGGATGAGAGAAATGGGAAAACAGGCACATAACAAACAGGTGAAAGAGGGAGACAGGGAGCACATGGCACAACACAGAGGGAAAAGGAAAACGGAAGGTTAAAGGACAGTAGAGACGGAGACAAAGGTGAGCAAGAGCGAACTTCAGCAGCCACGTGAGGATGATGGGCAGACCTTTGGCTTGTAGGGCCTGGTAGTTACAGCATGGACCAAACTCACTTTGAGTGTGAGATGTCAGGACACGACACAAGGGCTGGCTTTGGCCGGTGCTCAGGGCTGGCTGACAGCAATCAGGCTGAGCAGAGCCCTCCCTCAAGGGCAAGACTCTGCACCTCGGCCCACGGCAGCCACGGTGCCCGCGCAGCCCCGCGGCAAAGCCAAGGCAGCCGGGGCAGGATCAGTCAAACACACACCAGGCACTTCTGGGCTGAGGAACTGGTTTCCTTACACTGGGCATCTGGCCATTAGCTCCCATGGGATTTTAATGATGTGACACAGTCCTTGTACTTATCAAACAGGGCTAAGAGCTAAAAATGCAGCAGGAAACTATGGTGGGAAGGGGAAAAGCATATGACAGAAATCAATAATCTTAACATAGAGGCCTGTATATGGAAACCAATACAAAGTTCTTGTTTCTATTCATACCTTACAAGAAATCTCTGAAAAGGCATATCAGTACAATTAAAAAGGGATTCCTGATTTTCCTCATTTATTAAGTCAACAATTTTTTATAAATTCATTTAAGTTCCAAACATTTCTGTTCAGCCAGAAGAGCAGTAGCACATCCCTCAATATTTCTTGGTTTCTGGAACTGTGTGGAATCTGCTCTAGATGGTCTACATTTGCAGTTAACATAGGCAAAGAATAGCAAAATCTTTTCAAAGATGCTTCTAATGAAAACAAAGCCACAGAATAACACTCTCAAACAGGTACAATATCTTCAATCTAGCCTCCAGATTTTAATTCTAGTTAGGAATATACTTAGAGGAGAGATAAAATATATAAGACAAAAAATATAGGAGATTTTTAGAGCAACAGACTAGCAAAAACAAATGCACATTTTTGTTCTTTGGAGTTTCAATTAAGTTTTTAAAAAAATGCATAAACTTATAGGTGAAAAATTTACCATGGATGAAGATTTTTTAATAAATCTCCCAACCGAATCAAAACAGAATATAAGACAGCATATGGAAGGAATCTGATTCAACTCAAAAAGGTGAAAGCTAAGACACAGCACAAGAATCTCCAGAAAGCAGCAGGAAGGCTTATTCACCGACATCCTGACCAATACAGAAGGATCAGCTGCAAAGATTGAACATAACTTGGGTGAAGGTGATCATGAAATGATCCAGTGTCAGAACTTAACAGAAGGAAGAAAGAGCATCAAAGTGGGCACAATGCACTAGGAAGAAAAGTTTCCATAAAAACAGAATACTGATAGCTATATTCCTGGAGCGGGTCATGGAGGAACAAGTGTGAGGTAAAAGGAATTAATGGGAGCTGGCAGTTACTTAAAGAAACCATATTAATCATACATACAATATATACTAGAACTTAACTAGAAGGTGAAGTAAAGACTTAGCTAAAGAAAGAGCTCTTCACTCATACACAGAAAGGAGAAAGTAGGGGGTCTAAAGCAAGTATAACTTGAATAACAAAAGACAGAATTAAAAAAGCAAAGGTATTAAATGAAACAGACCTGCCAAGAAATGTCAGGAGGTACAAAAATATTCCACAAGTACATTAGTAGTAAAACAAAGAAAACAAAGAGTGTTGAGCTACTGTTTAACAGAGGGAAATCTATTTACAGGTGGTTCAGGAAGGCCAGAAACTTTTGATTTATTTTTAATCAACGTTCATTAGAAAGATCAGTGGCAGAGAGATGGTTAATATCCTGAGTAGTAGAGTGACAGGAGTAAAACCTCAACCTTGAATAAAACACCAAGAACATAAATTAGTTGTTTTCAGATTGGCTTTGTAGAATTTCATGCAGGAAACTTGAAGAGCATGAAGAAACTTAAAGAGGGTTGCAACCATCTCAGAACCATCACAGCCACTCTTGGGGTCTAAGGAAGGCAGCTGAAGACAGAAATATGGAAAAGGAGAAGCTGAAAAAATACAGATATCAGCTTAAAGTCTTCCTAGAAAAAGTCAATTTGTAAGCACCTGGAAAAGAACAGGGAGATGAGTCACATGTGACGTATATTAACCAAGAACAGATCATGCCACACTGATCTAATTTCTTTTCATTATCGAGTAGCAACATTGATAGATTACACAAGAAGCAGTAGATTTTCAACCCTTTAGTAAGGATTACCACTTTCTCATCAGATATTCTGTTCTGCAACAGTCATATTAAATTCTTAAAAAACAGGTGCAAAGTCAGTTGGAAGAGTGCATTTTGAAATCAATTACCAGTGAAGCAAAGTCAAATTGGCAGTCATACCAAAGGTCTGTTCAAAGCAGCATTCAAGAATATATCACATCTGATAACATTAAATATTGACATGGGATGAAGCAGAATACACCTTTATTGATTCTGCAGGAAACTTCAGGATGGGAGGCATTGCACATACATTACAGAATAGGTTTACAATATGAAACAGTTGTAGAATTGGTCTAAAAATGATGCTTTTATGTACAGAGTGATGACTACATTTCTGAAGCAGGTGGAATCCGCTAGATAAAGACAGGGTATGGAACAAGTGTCTTAGTGCAGTACCACAGAAAAGGAAAAAAGGTTTATAATGTTTTAAATATTTAAATATTAAACGCAACTGATTAACCAATGCCAAGCTTGTGTAAAAGCAGGAAATACTGTGGTGGAATGTAGTAATATATTAGATATATAATGGTGTTTTGCTTTAGTCAGCCTAGGTAAGAAAAGCACTGTGTGTCATTTGCCCGTTTTACTCCAAAAGCATCTAAACCAGCTGGAAAGAATTTAGAGGAAAGCAACAAGAACAATCAGAAAGCACAACATAAATAATCAAAGCTGTTAAGCTAACGAAAAGGCAAATCTTAGCAGAGGTGTGATTAAAAAAGTCTTCTGATTTAAAAGACCTTTGAAAAGGAGAAAGAAGTGGCCTAGTCCATCATGCAGAGATCAGGGAATAATTTAAATTGCTCTAAGAAAGATTCAGTTTAGGCATCGCTGAAGCTTTCCTCGCAGTGTGGACAGTGAGTTGCCAGAGAAATCTGGTCCCTCAAGGATACACAAGGAATCTGTTAGGAGTGACACTGCTATAGTGTGCATGTGGCTTGGGGATGGACTCAATGCTTTCCTGAAGTAGTTTTTAGCCTCACTACATGGTACTGTGCAATTTGTGAGGACAGAGCTCCCAGGGCAGTGAGCCTGGACAATCTTTGCTCCCAAGGGACAATGACATCCAAAAGACATGCCCAGCAAAGAGCCCCCAAAGCTAGAGCCTTTCAAAACTGCTGCAGTGAGCTCTGGCTGCACTAGTGATTAGTTGAAATGCAATAAAATGGAAACACAGGGCTTGGACTGAGTTTGCTACAGAAAGGCAAGACATATTTCAAAGGCAGAGCAATGTAACATCAGTTAGTTATTAGGAGACAACAGGGTTCCAGCAACAACTTCCTAACAGAAAAAAAAATGCATTCTGTAAGGGACAGACACAGATTGGCTAAAGACCAAGATTGTTTTGTGAATCTTTACAATCCTGGATCTTTCATTAAGGATTGCTTGGAAAGCACTTTAAAAAAAAAAAAAAAGGACCCCCCCCCCCCCTTTAAAACAGCAGAGTGTGAGGAGAGTGTTTAATTGACTTAACACATCCTGGTATCTTTGAAGAATTAATGCGACTAAAGTACATACATGTGGAACAGAGGTCCTTGATGATCCCATTTTTCAGGACTTCTGAATAAGGGAAAATTTATCAGGCAAAGAGCTCAGATAAGCAATCCAATTACAATAGTTTACAAACTATTATGCACCTCCTGGCCACAGAAGTGACCACTGTAAGTGCTCTTAGCTTTCCTTCAGTGTGAGATAAAGCAACACAGCAACACCACACATAGTTTGCTGATCTTCCCTGTAGGGCAGGAGGTCATATGGGTCTAGAGGATGGAAAAGGGAAAGCTGCTGGTGTTGGTAGGGGAAAGCAGAAAATTAATATGAGAAACTGTGGTAAAAAGGCTTTTAGCATTAACATTGAAAAACTCCTTATCTGTACATTTATGGATTCACATTTGAGCCATTCAAACAAACCCTTCACAAAGCCAATCACAAAACTCCCTATTTAAATTGGGGTGAAGCAGAGAAAGCAATAATTTTAGCCTCCATTCCTTTCAAGATTCAAATATTTATGCATGAGAGCAATATCACAGATTTAAATAGGACTATTCATGTGTATAATTTTATGCACACATTTAATCTGTGGAGAAATAGGCCTTAGATTTCAAACTACAGGGCAAGGCCTGTCTTTATTTTAGTGTTTCTTACATCACTGAGCAATATGCAGACAAATAAATAATAAAACGAACAACAATAATAGTGACCTACTATGAGATCTGTATTTGTGAATTTGTTTGATTCTGCTTAATGAAATCCAAGAACATCTCTTACAAAAATAGATATTTCTATTCCTCTTGTTAAATAGCTGTAAAGGGATGTCTCTGAGCCTTTACATATGAATGAATACTTCAGATCTACAGCAATTTGGATCAGTAAAATCAAGTGATGAAGGGAACTTAATTTACTATTCTCAAATGCAAACATAGGATATGTGTATTGCAAAGAACTAAGGTGAAAAAAGTAAAAGCCAATGAATCGGGTTTTTTTTCACATGACCTCAGTGTAGCTCATCTCTGAACAGAGAACAAGTTTCAGTATTGATTGGAGTTAACCACAGCATGTTACCAGGGTGATCAGATAAGCCTGTGCACTACTGTTGATCCCTTTATTTTCAGCTGGGGAACTGAAAAGAATTGCAAGTGACATCTGTTTTCTTGCTGGCTGCCAAGGGGATCCAGAACAAACAAAGGACAAAAGCCACACACACATTGAAAGGTGTCAGCAGCAACAGCCACCTCACTAAGAGAGGTCTGTTTGGTTTACATCCTCAGTATTTACCACTATTGGTGATTTATGGTCTAATCCAAATCCTACTGAAATCACAAGGAAGTCCCTAATTGATTCAATGAATTTTGAGCCAAGCCCACAGCATCTGATTCTCCTAAGTGTTTCTCAGGGAGCAGAGCATCTTTAGCTCTTACTGGTTCCAAATGACTCCTGATGCCTTCTGACAAATGACATTTTTGAATATCTTTGTATACATCTCCCAAAAGACTTCTAGTGCCCTACGTGGTACATATAGGAAGAAATAAAAGATACAAAAAAAACCCGCATTCCCACAATATTGGCAAAATCATAGCCAGCCAGCAGGATACAGCTGACAACTAGGCAGAGTCCCCACTGCCCCCCCACGCTACACCACCCACCTCACCATTCTTTCTCAAGCTTTTGGTAATGTCATCTATTTGTGCTGCTTCAGAATAAAGGCAGAGATAAGAGTTCCAAAGATGGTATAGAGATGACTTTTTCCAATACAGGCCATTATTTCCAGCACTACAGAATAAC
Organism: Melospiza melodia melodia; assembly: GCF_035770615.1. Classification (NCBI taxonomy): domain Eukaryota; kingdom Metazoa; phylum Chordata; class Aves; order Passeriformes; family Passerellidae; genus Melospiza; species Melospiza melodia. The sequence goes on along the minus strand of NC_086201.1, from coordinate 20,527,791 downwards.
CATGTAACAGGGATAAAGTTGAGCATACAGTATCACAGCTTTTGGAGTGTATTTTCAGCTGGAAAGCAGTCTTGGATGGAGTATCTTGAAGTTAACTCCATTGGTCCTATTTCCAGCTGCAGTGAAGAGTGTCTATGCAGACTGCACCAACCTCTGCTAGGATACTACAGGGAAAACAATATCCTTATTGAATGCAGATTGCTGAACATGAGAGAAACAGCTGACCAAAGATCTCATCATAAAAAGGTCCTTTGGAAGACATTTTTGTCAAAATTTGAAGGAAAATGTAATCATTATTGTAGGAGTTCCCCTGAGAATAGCCTGGTTGGTCAGAGCATGGTGCTAATAACATCAAGATTGCAGGCCTGTCTCCATATGGGCCATTCACTTAGGAGTTGGACTTAATCATCCTGGTGGGTCCCTTCCAACACAGAATATTCTGTGCTCTGTGACTATACTAACTCATACTGGATCTCTGGAATAGCCCTGTGTAGAATATGCTGATATATTGACCAATGCTTGTTATCAGAAAACAATCTATGTGATGACCTCTAACTCCTGAGGGTGCATGGTCCATAAGAAACCCTGGCACACATTCCCTGCCGTGGGGACTTCTGATGGCTGGGACATGGAACCAGCACTGAGCTCTGGGTCCCACCCAGACTGTCATATTTAATCACAGAGCCAATCACTGAATATTCTGAGTTGGAAGGGACCCACAAGTATCATCAAGTCCAACTCCTAGATGAATGGCCCATACAGGGAGATTCACCACACCCTCTCAGAAAACAGAAAAAGTGGAAATAGAAATGCAGTCATCACTCCTACCATGTAAACAATTGTAAACAATTCATTCTCCTCTTCACTCTCCCCACAAACATATGCAACAGCTGGGAGAACCAGCCTGTGCTTCACAAGATAGCACTAGCAGTCAAAAAAGCAAAGTACCTGCTCACATCTCCTAATTGGAAAAGTCCAAAACTGACAATGACTGACCTCATCCCAAGTCTGTAGGGAACTTCACAATTAACAAATACTTGGCAACTAACAAAGGACAAATTATCCAAAAAGATCACTTGTTTTTAAAGGACCAGTCTAGACAGTCTCAAATTGTACTACCAAAGGATCTTCAAGCCACCCATGCTCACAGAAGACAACTATTCTAATTTCTTAACAAACATCTGTAAACAGCAAAATGGGGAGAATGGGAAGGTACTAATGGATGAACACATAGTCACAGGATGTTTGCAAAATTAGGGAAGAAAATGATCAAATTTAAAAAATCTTCTGAGTTTCATAAAGCTATAGCACCTGTAATCTAAAAACTGATAATCTAACTACAAACTATCTAAACCAAACAAAATAGGCTAGTAGAAATTGTCAGGGCCAGTGGTTAAAGACAGCCCAGTTTTATTCTGTTTTTTTTTGACTGCATGACCTTACACAAATCACCTAATCACAGTGTGTTTCATTTTCCTCTTTCTGGAGAGAGAAATACTAATAATTTCTACCTTTGTAAAATGCTTTGAATACTGTCAGCAAATGAGCTACTATCAAAATATTCAGAGTAATGATGACTGGTTTAAAATCTATGTTCTTTAAATGTAATACAATGTGAAGACTATGCTGTATATTAAAATACATTCTAAAATTGCTTTTCTGTACTAATCTACATTTTTTTAATAGCATAAACAGGAAAATGTGTTCTTTAAATTCTCAATATGCAGTGCAGCAAATTTATTTTAGGAAGTTAAATTGAATTCACATTATTAACACTTCTACAATGTTTCCTCGACAAACTATAAATGTCCTTCCTTTTAACACAAAATGATTCAGCCATTACCAAAAATGACACTTCACTGTGAATGTCAAAGGGAAAAAGAATATTGAAACAGACTATGACCAGTGCACAAAGCCCCCCAGAACATGGCTAATGATGTCTTATTTTCCCGTCATTTTTCTACTTCTCTGCTACAATGAAACAGCTGCTATAACTACACTGCCTGCATTGAATAAAATGTCAGAAAATGCTAACTCTGCTGTGAGCATTCCCAATATTCTGGGAGAGGTGTGACTACAGTTATCATAACGAGTTTCAAGCCAGTGTTGTCAGGGTTTCTCTCTGCTCCTGCATTTCTTTAACCTACAAAAGAATAAAACATTTTTTTGTCTCTCATGCAAACTACTGGTTTCTTTGCGTCCATGGTTTTAAAAGTATGCTTACCTGAAACTGCTTACTTCTTTAGAAACAAGCTATAATGACAAAGACTTTAAAAGTACAATAAATACCAGGCAGCAAGGTTTCCAGTTTTTAAGGCCTGTCTCTCATTCATGGTCTAGGCACAGAGCATCTATTCAAAAGACAAACTGAAGGGATGATGAAGACATTTCTAGATAACTTTTTAACTTTGGCAAACCTTCAAGACTCCCAGAAGGTATTCTGTCTAGAAAACAAGATTGGATGGGCTCTCCTAGATTTCAATTACATCCAGATGCCAGAAGTGCCTTCTGAGGATGAGGTAGTGAAATTTTAGGTTAAGTGATTTCATGTCAAACATAAGGGCACCAAAACCTGGAGGTTTGAATTATGAGTGAAACAGTGAACCTGTTTAAATTAGTAGCAAAATTCTTGACTTCAGCCTAGTCAAAACATTACCCAAGTGAGGCAAGAGGACTACTGCCTCCTGGGTGACAGCAGTTTATGTATTGTGTGATCCCCATTAGTCATTGCACCTCTGAGTGTCTCAGCCTCTCCATGGTAAAATGGGGACAACACTGTCTACTCACAACATCAGCAAATGATGAGAATAAGCAACTGAAAACACTGCTGAATGCTGCAATTGGAATCCTGGAAGTCTAGTGTCTACAAATTCATGCTGGGAAACTTAAAGTCATTTTGAACACAGAAAGGAAGAGTCATCAAAGTGAGACATTGAAGGGCTATCTCATGAACTCCCTGGGGAGGTCAGCAACAAGGTAAAGCCTCTGGCAAGTGGGCAAGAGAAGTTAATTTAAACCTGTTTTGCGCTTCTTCTGGTGACTTCATGTTCCTTATTCTCCAAGTTCAGGACAGTGCATTGTGTCAAAGTACATGAAATGAAGAAACATTGAATGAGTGCAGCACATGAGTCTCAGAGTCCAGCTTCCCTATCTACTCCTCTTTCTTCTTCCTGTCATCTTCTTCAGAAATAATTTTTTCTTAAAAATAAAACTGAGAAGGAATAATCTAACAACATCCACTACAACACCTTCTGATGTTCTACTTCTCTGGAGATTTTTATTGATCTATATTGATGTTTTCCATCTACATGGAATACATTTCCTAAAAAGGTAAAGGATTGTTTCTGCAGAATATGAAAATCAACAGAGGAAAGAAATCCCAAAATGATTGCTTGATCAGAACACATTATACAAAAAGCACAAACATTCTTCTTTCAGCCAGGTACTTCTCTACTTCAATGGTTTTAAGTCTTCTGTCATAAACATTAAAAAAACCCATCAAGCACTGGTTTAATTTACATATTTGTGTGTCAGTAGAAAAGATATGTATTCTGCTCTTGACAAATATCCACAAAACAACCTTCTTATCTTCCTTAAAACTTCTATTTCCCTTGATGTCTACAAAAAGCTTGTCAAAGTGGTGGGTGTTGATGTGCTAAACCATGCTACCTACCCTATCTAATCCAAGTTTCTCAGGCTGTGTAGGAGAAGAGCTTTTTTTTCATTTTAAGGTAAAATCCAATTGTGGTCTCACACATTTATCTAGCATGAAAAGAAACCATAACTGCTGTATTAGTTAATCAGTTCGTTCAGTGCTCTTTAGAGTGTCAGTAATTGCATTGATTAAAAACATATAAAGGCATTTGGAATCAAATTGTTGATCTGAACAAGACAGATCAATATGCTGTTTTTCACATTAATTCCATAGTGCACTGGGAATAATCAGTAAATAAAATACCAATATTGACTTAATGCGCATCTGTGTGAACAGTAGATATTCTCTGATTAAACAGCAGATGAGTAATACTTTTAATTCCTGTCAATTACAACAAAATATTATTTTAAGTGGAAAATAGTAAATATTTCATACTTGCAAGTTTGTCTTCTCTCTTTCTAATTTTCTACAGAGTTTGCTGCTGCCTAACTTGCTACTATATAAACCAGGCCTGTTCACATTTTTTCTTAATTTTGAATTTATCTCATCTTCCCTGATTAACAAGTGAGGAATAGACATTTCTAAACATACTCTGAGATGCTTCTGTTGCTAAATGAATCTTTATTGCAACTTGAGAAAAAAACTGGCTCCACAAATGCACACAGGACACTGCAGTAATTAACCCAAGATGGGTAAGGAGAGGCGAAATTACTCTACCTGACATTTTCCCCAGCTAACCACATCTCTTTACATCCCAATTCACCACAGCATGTTTCTGAAAGAGATGACCTCTTTTTACCTCTCTCAGTATGTAGCCCAAGCTGTGTAAATTCTGTGATGTCTGGCTTTTAGAGATATCACAGAACTAGCCCCATCCTTGTGAAAAGAAAAGCGCCTATTGTATGTATTTTGTAATTTATCCCCCTTTTCCCATTTCTCTTCAATGTTGGCATTGATTTTCATATTATTGTAAAAGTATTGTTTTGTCTAGCTGAAATTCTGTTCCTGCCATCTGTCAACAACTCATCCCCTTTCTAAACATAATCTCAAAATCTTATTTGGTTTAATTGACTCTTAAGTGAATCTTAGTGGGTTGTGTAAAGGATAACAACTGTTGCATCACATTAAGCAAATCATGAAAATGAAGATTCGGTGAGAAAATGCTGCTCTAGAGAAAGCTACTATAAAGAGTGAGGATGGACAGAGCAGTACTGGAGGTTTGTGAAGACATAATCATAATTCTCCTGCTAAGGTACTGGCTTTTTCTCCATCCAGTTCATATTTAATGTTATTAAACAAATAGGTTATAAATAATTTTGTTTACTAAGATAAAAACAAGTGTGTCTGAGAAATCCTAATTAAAAGCAGTGTATCAATCTGTATCAGAAAAAAGCAGAGGTCTTTTTATTTTGGAGCCTAAATTAAATATTCTTTTGATTTCTTTACTATTCAACTCAGCTACATGTATTTGTATTTCCTCACTAACTGCTATCTTTAATTTTAAGACAGCTGCAACACTGATGATAAAGTACACAAAGATCAAACACATTCACAGTCTTGTGCCAACCCTTCTTTCAGGAGGAAATTCACTAAGAGAATAAATAATGAAAGTCATAAATCATAAATACCTCAACAGCACTTTATCCTTAACCTCACGGGTGCTAAGAGTCCCAATTACATTTTCACCTCTGCTGTAGAGATGCGGCATTTTTGCCTCTGCAATTCTGACTTGGAATGGCTCTCAATGAGCCCCACAAACTGGACACTTGTGGTGCTATTTGTGTGCAGCCAGCACAACAGGCTTCTGCTCTTGACTAGCTAACACAAGAAAAAGAAGAAAATCATCAAACAGCTTTTTCCCCCTATTTATTAACCTCTCAAATTTTTGTCATCCATATACAAGAAAAAAACGATGCTGCTAAATGATCAGATCAGACACATTGATTACTTCTTACTGGCTCAGAACTATAATTGACTTTGTGGAATACCAATTGCCAGCATGCACTGCAGGACAGGCAGTCAAAATGCTCTGTGAGAGACAATATGAGTGACTAGAAAGAATCTGATTTTAAGATCACTGATCCAATTTTTCTGCCAAACTTGAGAAAATAATTACAAGATTCAAAAAAAATTCCTTTTGCTGTTTCAAATATAAGTGCCAAATGTGTTACTTGTATATGCTTGACTTGTCTGAAGACATGAACCTTGAAAGGGACTATCTTTTTTCTCAGTATAATTACCCACTCTTCCTGCCTTTCAACTGCAAGAGATAAATGGAGTACATGTGCATGTTTTTTAGGGGCTGGGACAGAATCTCAAAGAAAACACAGTCAAGAAGCAAGAGTCATCAAATGTGACTCCACAATACATATTCACAGACTGCCCTTGGCAGCACTGGCAGAGAAGGTAGCAGGCTGTGTTCTCATACAAGTGGAACTGAGTGTGATGCTCCTGTGGAAAGATGGTCCCACACCTAATTCACAGTAATGAGTACTTTACAATTGTAGTATTTTCTAGGAATTTCTGTTATTTTTTCCATTATTTAGGTTATTTATATAAACCACAACAGCAACACTCATTCGGCAAGAGAAGTCTGAAAGGAAAAATGTCTCTCTAGCCAAACAGCCTCCCCTGTGCTACCCCAAGTACCTCCACAACCCTTTTGTAAGGTTAGTCAGATCGGTCAGTACTTGATTACACTAATACACTGAAAGAGGTCAGCAGTGTGACTCAGATCCCCAACAAAATACAATTTTAACAAAGAATTACATATCACTTAGTTTTGCATATTTCTATTGATTTCTGAACTTCCTCTTTCCACTCCCAGTGTATTTTAGGAATATCGCACCAAAGACTGATCACAATAAGCTCCTATAAGAAAATTTATTAGAAACATACAAACAACCATGAATCTCATGCCTTATGATGTGCAAAGTAATCCAGCATATTTCTGTCTGACAGTCACTCTATTTTTTTCTCTGACTGAAAGCTCTTTGTAGCAGAGTACTCCATCCCTGCTTTGCCTCAAAGCACCCAAAACAAACAACAATTTCATGGCTTTGGAATGCACAAAAACTGCAATAGAGTCTGAATAAAAATAAAAATGAAGGGCAACATAAGTGGAGAGCATAAAAATAACAATGATTACACTTTAAGGGGGCTCTTCATTCAAAAAATACTGTGGAGATTAATATATATTAATATTCAGATGCAAAAGTCATGAATCTAAAAACTCACACAGGTTAGCTCAGGCACTGACTTGAGTATTTGGATTATTCTGCTGGTAACAGAGGAAGTCTCTCTCTTTCCCATACTGCTCATTTTTCAGCTTTTCACTCCTCCCTTATGATAAAACCCACACTACTCTGACTTGGATCTTGCAGGTAGTTTCACTGACTCAGAAAGCCATTGCAGCTCTCAAAGCTTTTCCAAGCTCAGTGTTCCATTCCTGAGTCAAGGGCAGTAGCTGCTTCTGCAATGTTTTACAGCGGTGACAGAAAAAGGGAGGCTTCCTCTTTAGGAGCTGACAATTCAACTGTACTATGTTATTGGACACTAGTCACTATTTTTCCCATTATTCATCTTCTTCCAAGAGATAAATGTAGCAATTGTTTACATTTTAAGACTGAAACATATCTCCATATATTTAGTACTCTGACATTACTACTCTTAGAAAAAAAGGATGAAATTTAAAATAGAATATTCCTTTAGGTCCTATAGCTTGAAAAATTCTGCCCTTTTTTCCAAAAAGTTTAATTCATCCACCAAGAGAAGTCTTGCCTCCATCTCTTACCACTCCCACTATCATCATAGGCAATGCTATTTACTGTTAGAACCACCACAATGAAAACTCCTCAATGAAAGAAACAATCAGAACGACCAAAATTTTTTCATCCAAATTCATGAAAGGGCTTCAGGAATCCTTGAAATCAATTAAGTATGGACTGAAGAGAATTAAGTGATCTTGCCATGTACACAGGCAAATACACAGCAACCTGAACTAAGGATTTTCTTTCTCCGCAGTGCCACGCTACTCATTCCTGTATAGTACTAGATCAATGAGAACCACTCCCCACATCTCCAGGTTTCATACTGGGGTTACTCTGGCCAGTTCTGTATTGGTTTGCTCAGTCATATGATTAGGCACAGCAGAAGAAACCATTTCCAGTACAAATTGTCATTAGGACCTCCAGAATTCAGGGTACACAACAAAACCATGAATCACAGATATTTCATAGGTTATCAGGGAGCTGATTAATGTAAAAGAACATGGGGCGTTGCAAGCTTTCATTTGAGGTACTGCTATTCACAAAGACACTCAGAAGGGAAGTCTACAGCGCTGTATCATCTACTTGGCTGATACTGGAGATATCCAACTTTCCCTGGCAGTTCTGCAACAATTTATGCTAAGTCTACTTAGGAAAGTCATCAGACTTACTGACAATTTTGTTTACATTAAAGAGCTCTGCTGACATATAAAGACCTTCACATTTTTCATTATGAAGTTCCTTACTAACATACAAAAAATGTATTTTTCACAGACTCCTACTCATCTCAAACGCCTGTCTTTGCATTTCCCCTGCCATAAGCTGTCATTGTGTGACTCATTGCCAGGGCCTATATGCACAGCCTCTGCACTAGCCAAATTGTTAGAGGCTGTGTATGCTGGAGATAATACAACTTTCAAACAAACATCTTGCAATTGCACTTTGATAGAACAATACCTGCTTTCCTGCTCTCTCTCTTTTTTTATTTTTTGGCTCCCAATTTCATGAGCATGTGAAATATTTCCCTTAGAATTCTGCTAATACTCTATCAAAATCCACATTTAACAATACACTGAATAGCTCAATAGGCTTTCCCTTTGACAATGGTCATCCAGGAAAAGTAAACTGAAATATAGGGAGATCAGAAGCAAAATGATTGTGTTTATTTCTAGGCAATGTTGAAATTGCAATACTTTGAGGATTAACTCTTGATTATGGCCTTCTCTGTCCACTCTAAGATCTTTACAATATAATTGCACTAAATGCATTAAGAATTAATAAAAAGAAAAAATACTGTTTTCACAATCACCCCCATTATTTAAATAAGGAAAATCAACATGGTACCTATATCTTATTGAAAATTCAGTAAAGGAAAGGAATCTCTATTTTACCACATCATATTAGCCAGGAAAGTAGACAGATGAAAAGGTGACTTTCACAGAAGTATTGCAGCACAATCTATAGGAGCAATGGCATACAAAATACCTTAAAATAAATCACTTCCAATAAGCTTCTAGTCTAGAGGATTTGGACGCATTTCATGAAAAACATAAAGGGGATTTTTTTCAACCTGTAAGTTTCACAAACTCAATCCGTTTGTTTTTCAAATATTACTTCGTGCACAAGGGGGAGCTCCTGCAACTCTATATCAAAATAAAAACCTGCAGGCAATATAGGGAACATAAAGGAAATACGGCATGAAAGATTTCAGAAAAGAATACATATTCTTCACCCAGTAGCAACAACTACTGTATGGATTTGCAATTTATCTGCTTTTGTCTTCTGTGTTCAGCATGGATTCCTCAGTACAAAGGAGATGCAAAGCATTTCCGCCTTAAATGATGTATGCTCTCAATGAAGAGGGAGCAAACTCATCTATGTTTTAAACAGTCACTGAGGTGAAGTTGTACAAAAAGAAAGGTAGCATGGTTTTTGAGGTAAGGTGTTGTTTTAATGTAGTATATCACAGCAAAAATGTATGGGAGCAGGTAATCAAAGTCTCTACTGTAACAAACAGATAAGAGCACTTCATGAACACTGCTCAGTCAGCCCCCATTCTTGAAATACTCTGCTTTTGAGCACTTAATTTTTTAGCCTTCCTTTCAAGCAGAATTTTGTGTGGCATCTTAAGGATGCAGGGGTTCTTTCAGCAAACTGCAATATCAAGATTCCGTTAGGGAAAAGAATATAAAACTTCATCTTGGATCATTAGCAATTTTTTACTATCTACTACTTGAATAAATAACTTACAAATCATAAACTTCTCTTCTTTCTGTATGTCATTTCTACACTTTCAGGCATCCACAATTTGCAGAGGAGTTTAAGACATCTGATGATAGCAAAAAATTGCATTCAGCACCACAATCCACAAGAGAGTGGAGATTCATGCTCTCAGTGGGGCTGTGCCCTCTGTCCTTATCCACTTTAATTCCTTTATCTCCACAACTCATTCCTCCAGCACCTTCTTCTTTCAAACTGCCTTATATCTCCAGAGCAGATGGGCTACTTCTTGTTCCTACTTGGGTACCAGTAAAGGGTCTAAAAGAACATGGGAGACAACTCTGGCTCTCAATCAGTTTCTGACTTTGTAACAGTCAAATATTGCTTAGCAACTAAAAGAAGTCCTGGAGAGAAACCCCACATGGTTAGGCACGGAGACAGGAAAGCCCAAGCAACCCAGCAGCAAACGCAAGTGTGGGAATTCTGTGCATGAAACACCCAAAGCCTGAGTGCACAAGTTTGCAGTGAAACTGCACCAAGCCTCTGGTGAGCCAGTTTCAACTGACATTTTTCAATGTTTAACAATAGGGTTATTTTCTAGGGGCTCACAAATGGTACTCCTTACTGGATGAAGAAGCCCCAAAAGCCAAGCTTCTAGTCCAAAGGACAGGATTCCCAGTGGATAACTGGAAAAAGCTATTTAGTATGTGCTATGTATTTTCTTCCAGCTCAATGTCAGACAGGTTTGACCCATTTCAATTTAAAAATCAGCCAGGAGCATACTCTCAGCATGGCGAATTCAGCATAAACAGTGAAAAAGTGGCCAAATTGTAAGAAGAGAGTCCTGTAGTGGGGAGCATCATGCAACCCTGCTGCCAGCTCTGCTGGTAATATATGGCAGCAGGACCACTAACTATTCTGTCTGCACGCTGGAACCAGGCCTCCCCTGCGTTCTAAGTACTCTTCTGTATCTTTTCCAAAAACGTATTTGAAATTATTATTGATTTTGTAATTTTGTCTTTAGGGTTGCATTCATCTCACATATGCAACTCGACCCCATGGGAATTTTCAAAAACTAGAGTGAGAGAGCCCAGTCTGTCCTAGTTAAAAAGACTGATGCTCTGTCATTTTCCCTTATGTAAGACAGCAATAAATTGACTTTGTTTCCATTCCCCAAAATATAACTAGGGACAGTAATATACTCCCTCTCAGTATTTTATGCTCAATTTAACTGCTATATTGCATTAAATGATGTGCAATAATGTAACCCCAAATGCAAATTAATTCACATTTGGTAAAAAGAATCTCTTTGTTACTTTCTCCTAATAGAAATTTTTTTTGTAGATTTTAATGAACTAGAAAAACCAAACATCCCCATATGGTGAGAAAATTCCAAAGCATGTATTAAAAGAAAAATCTTATGTTACTCATCAAATACTAATAGATGTGACAGGAGAAAAAAATTAAGCTATGAAGATGAAACTCAAATAATTAGCAATTATGGAAAAACATCTATTAGAGTACTTGTAAAAGACTCACCACAGGCTAAAAAAGAAAAACATGCATTTCATATTTCCAGAGTGGAATACATTAAGTTTCATCTGAAGCAAATTATTTACAGTTATAAACTTCCCTGGAAAATGAAAACAACACATACACACTTTGAAATAAATGCATCATGATCAGAAGTATTGAAGACGTTATCTCTTTCTGCCTAAGAGTGCAATGTCTTTTTACCATAGGAAAGATTTTGAGGAACTTTCTCTGGATGTCAGAAGGTTCCTCGTTCAGTCCATTTTTGAACACTACAGAGTAGTCTGCAGGCCTCTCTGAGCTGTATTTGCTGCCTGCCTCACAGGTACATTCTGGCCATCTAAAGCAGTCTAAAGATGTCCTGAAAGCATTTCTCTTCCCCTGGATGAATGCCCTTCCCTGATGCACTAGCCATTTTGGGAGTCATGCATCATGCTAAAAATAAGCAAAATATGCAACATTTAGAAATACAGCACTGTTTTCCGGTATCTTGATTTTTTGTTTTGAAAAGCTGGCAACAACTCTGGGAATTTGGCCCTGGAATTCCAGTAACTCCCTCATGGTTCACCAGACTGCAGGGCATGAAGGGCGACAGACATTTTGTGTAAGCACTGTAAGATTTGCACAGTTTAGAACTGCAGGAATGAGGTTTGCATGCAGTAAACAAAATACTCACACATATTTACCTCTGCTGCATTTACCTTTCACTGAACATAATTAAAGAGAGCTGCGGTCATATGGAGAAAACAAAGACCTAGAATTCATGGACCATTTCTATGCTGCATAGCTTCTTCTGCCACATTTGCTATGGGACTGTCTGAGCGCCTCCAGGATGAAACAAGGTGACAAGTATTTGTCACATATTTACTCACTCAGCTTCTCTCCAGAGAAATGTGTACAGTGTGGGAGGGAGAAGGATGTCTGTTTTATACATGGCTTGAAAAGAAAGATAATATGGTTTGCAAAGGACTTTGTTCTTGTAAAAGTCACTGAGCAGTTTGAGCCTGCCCTAGCCAAGCTCTGTCTCCTACCCAAGAAATTATTTTGTACAGGAAGAGCCCTGTTGTGCTAGAAAAGCCCAGCTATTGGCAAAAGTATTAATCATTGAATTTTGCCCAATTTATAAAATACTTTGTACCTGAAAGCGTTTACCACCCTCAGCTGAGCATCACTTCCCATTACTGGGGGGATATTATCTTCTAGGGGAGACAGATGTTTTTATCTTTTTACCTTTACCTGTTACTTCTATCTGCTTCAGAAAACAAACACACATCTTTTAGTTTGAATTTTCCACCTGGTGCTTTCCTTGGGGAATCCAGCAAGATCCCTGACCTGACTTAATTCCAAGTGTACCACTGAAATGCCAATAACCTAAAGAGGCACTTAGACATAATTCATAACTGTTACATAAAGTTCTTACAGAATCCAAGGTGCTAAGTATCTAAGAGCAATTACTCAATGCATGGAAAAATATTTATGTTCCTACAGGATAAGGTTGTGTCCAGAACTAGTACAGCTAGAGAATAAGGCTCTAGGAAAAGGAACTGCATACTGTTACATGTATACATTAAATAAAAACTAAATGTGACAATTAAAAAAGGTCAGTACTCTTGAGGAAGCAAGACAGACAGAGACAGGGAGAGGTGGAAGTAGCTATTTTTGCATTAAGGAAACACATAAAATATTCCTTGTCTTCATCTGCTGCTGTCAAGAGATGCTTTTTGTGCAACAAAAATACCTTTAACCTTTTAAAGACATCACACAAATGCATCCAATTAAACTCCCATGTCTAGAAAGAGGGCAACCTAGCATCTGTTTATTAGTCCAACTTTTCTATTCCTGCCCTACAGAAATTCTAGAAGTTATCAATCTTTACAGCAATGCCTGACACTATTTCTTCCCACTATTAATCTATATATATACTCTATCCCACTATTGAAACTGGCACAGAAATATTCATGAGTTCTTTCATGTGGGTCCTCATCTGGAGAGGCTGAAGGCACAGAACTATTTTACAAAGGAGAGCTGGGATGTAAAGCTGCTCTCTGAACATAGGAGAAAATTCACCCTGAGCAAAGGGCCAGAACAATGCCTATGCATCAGTTCAGACTCAGGTACACCTTAAAATAGGATTTGATAATGAATTTTACGATCCACTGGTTATCCACTGGTCTTGCCATAGCACTGCTTTTCTTCCTTATCCTCAGCACCCTTCCAACAAAGGCCAAGAAACCATACTGTAACACAAACTTGGGTAGCAGTACACTTTGTAATAATCCTGAACCAGCTGCTTTTTTCAGTTAAATGATACAACATCTAAGGCATTCTTATAATTTGTATACTGTACTCAAATGCATCAACCACATGCTTGCATTTGCACTCACTTATTTTCAATTGAATGCTGAATACTTTTACATTTTTCATACCCAAATTCTACCCCTCAAAAAAAAAAAAAAGCGCAAAATTGTGATTTACCTTATTACAGTTTTTAGAAACTTGGCAAAGAGCACTGTTTGACATACTGTCTTTATCTGGCATTCCTAAAAAAAGAATACAGAAAATAAATACATACTGTACATTCTTTGAGTGACACTGAAAATATTTATTAGTAGAACAGCAAATTTGAGGGTTCAATACTTTGAGAACACACACATTAATCTGCAATTTTTAAAGAGCAAAACATTTATTTAGAAAAAAGTTTCTTGTACTGAACACAAAAAAGACAAAAAGCTAACAGGTCAAAAATTTTAAACAGCTTGTTAAGCACAGTTCTTTTCCAAAATTTAGTATCTGAAGCATGTATACAGGAGTTATTTATGCTTTTTCATTTAACATTATCTGTGTCTCAGTACCTGGCAGTCAAATGTGACACTGAGCTTGCATTAATCAGCATAACTATGCTATTCTATACTATTATCCTGCAAAGAAAACATATTGAACATCTAACATAGGAGAAGGAATTTGCAGATGCAATTGCCAGCCATCAGATATTGTCCTGCCTGGCATCCAGAGAATCCCTGGCAAATAAATTTTACATAAGTGATGAATTCCAAAGGCTGCCCTTGGATTCATGTCTACAGCACTCTCCCACAGCTTGACACGTTCTCATGAGGCAGAGACATAGCTAAATAATTTTGGGTATGTAATAAAGATAAGAGACCATCATGTTTACTGCAAGCTTAAGCACTAACCTGGATTCTCCAGCAAGTTGTGTAGCCCATCCTAACTAAGAAAAATTGAGACAGTTTGTTATATTTATTTTACTGCAGGACTCATGGGCATGTTCCATGGTTCATGTAACACAAGTAGTAAAATGCTTCATGACATCATCCAGTATGTTTTCATCAACAGGCCTGGGTCACAATGCAGATTTTGGTGCAGCTCTGTGTACACTTGTACACAGCTGGGAAGGCAATTGTGCAGGTTCCAAAGCGTCTTCTACTACATGCAGTATTAATGCAGTTGTAATACCAAATGGAATTAATTTTTTAAAGTTCAATACCCAAGCCTGGAGAATCCATCTTCCCCTTTATTTCCTTTTCTCATTTGCTTGCCCACCACCTCATATCTAATACCTCATACTTACTGTCATTGTTGGAGCCAGTTTCCATAACACCATAAGGAGGAGTGAGAAGTCCAGACATATACTGTCGATATTTCTGAAAGACAGCAATGGCACACTCAGTCAGGTACAGATGCAAAAAGCCATTCAAGGAATATGTGCTATTTATTCTTGTGTGTCCTGCCTTGTGCTTCTCACACACACATGAGATATGAGACAATCAAACATGTCTTTACTCTTAACACTACAAGGTCTGCTTTCTTGACTGGAGTACACACTGCTGTTATTTCAAAGTTGTGCTAAACCAGTTCCCTCTTTCATCTTCCCCAAAGCATGACTTTAAGGTTGCTAATAAATCAATGTTTTACTTAGCTGTGTGATTTCCCATAGATTGTTTTAAAGGTCATTTCAAATTACACTACCTATCTGAATCCAAGCTAGAAAGCTTCTTTATTATAGGAATGGAGACGAGCTAAGGATTCATAAAAATCATGTACAACAACAGTTTTGGTGTCAGATTTGGAATATACAGGATGTAGAGTGAAAACTCTAAACATTTAAACCCAAGACACTAAGTTTGGTATTCAGAAACTACAAGGCTATGAAACACACAGACCTCACACCTCATATTATGAATATCCTCACACAAAAAATTAGCAGCTGAAACTTTGTTACTGTAAAAATAACATCCCTTATACCACCATAAGCTATGTAATTGTAACTGATGTCAGCAACTGGTATTTTTCTTCAGTGAATGCTGATGACATGATCAGTAAGGTTCAAAACTCTAAGGCTTAAGAAATTCACAGAAGCAACAAAACTAACACCAAAGGAAAAAAATTGTCCTTTTATCAAATACAAATCATTCGGCAATTAAGAAACACATTTTTGTTTCAAATCACACTATGGTACTGTCATGATTAAGGATAAACAATTATAATTCCCTTTTGGAACTGCCAGAAAATACGCTCATGCAATAGGGATTCTGATGTTCAGCATAAGTAAAATTCTTCATACAGTCTTTTGGGTGTGCAGTGAGCTCAACATGAACAATCAACCAGCTGAAATCCATGTAGATGTCATCTAAGCACACACAATAATTGAGATAGTGCAATTTTAGTGCAATAGCGCAATTTTAAAGTTTTATCCTTTGCTCTATGGAGATGTTTGGATGTATTCACTTTTAAAATGTTGCCTGTTGAATTTTAACAATGCTTGATTTATCCTTCATACATTTATTTTTCTTGGAAATGGAAATGAAAATATCATTAATTCTAGCACTAGAGACTGAATGTCTTGCATTCTAAACAATAACAAAAGCTACAAAGATTACATTAATCGTAATAATCCAATCCTATTTTTAGACATGCTATTACATCCTAAAGCTTAGTAACATATTATTTAAATCTCACCCATAATCCAGCTGAATACTCATAAAAGCAAATCTATTATATATCCCTAGTCAGTCACACAAAACAAATGCTATTTCGTTTGAGGAAACTCTCCTGTTTTCTTTCTCAGACCATTCAGTTCCCATATTCTGCATCCAGACTCATGCCTGAACTCAATGAGAGGAAGAACATAAGAAATAATTATTTTCTCAGTTCAACTAGTAAATCACACACATAACCAAGGGAAAAAGTAATTTTCGTTGGCCAAAAGAAAAAAAAAGAAAAAAAAAAAAAAACAAACCAAAACAAGAAAACAAAAACCAAAACATAACCAAAAGTGTTACCCAAGGACTTGAAATAACATTTTATTCAAATAGTAGAGAAATGTTTTGTTCCACCTTCTACTGAATTTGATCTCAAAATGTAATTTATAGATGTAAAATTGGAATTTTCATTTGGGACAAGATAAAAACAAATTGTATAAGATGTTTTTCTCTTCTTCTTCATCATCATTTAGCTGATAATAATTTTTTTGTTCTGTTTTTCCCAAAATAGTATTTTCCCAGAAATACATTACTAGTCCACATTTAAGCCACTTCTATAAGGAGCTTAAACTGTGGGAAGAGAGTAGTTTTTTCTTTTATTTCCTATATCATGTCCACAGCCATCATACACTGCATGGCATTTTTTTTCTGATTAATTCTCTGATATTTTTCCTGATTATTCTTCTTATGAGACACAACATAGAACATAGCATACAATTTCCAAAAGATATGAGGGCCCATCTTCAGAAAAAAACCGTACAGGTAGAGTAAGCCAGAATTAGATACATAACTTTAGAGGAGGCATCTAATCCCATTCAGGCACAACTCATGCTCAGGACACCAAAGTTCACAGGAGCAGACTCCCGATACATAACGCAGGAATTCGGTATCGCTCCCAAGGATGTCCCCTCTGTCACCTCCTGCCTGAGGGTCCCACCCTGCCCTGGCACCAGTCCACTTATGAGTCTGATACAGCAAACCCTGTGAGCAGTGCTGCCTGTGAAGGAGCTCAAGCAGCATTAGCAGAAGAAGAAATAATTCAAGGCATGCCCTCAGAAAGCTCAGTTGTTCATACTCCTCCAGGGCACCTCCGCAAAAACGAAACTTTCTTCTATATCTGGGTATCTCTGGAGGGAAGGCTGATTCAACTGCCTACACATAGTCTCTCATGAGGATATCTCAGTGGGTGTGGGCTGACATAAAAGGTATAATTTATGCCTAAACTTGTGTCACCACATCAGCCAAATTAAATGTCAAGGGAAACTTATTTCGAGAAGTCAGGGAAACACTGTTTGCTGGGAAACCTAAGCATGCAAAGACAGACCTAAGTAATTGCATAAAGATTTGCCAGTATCAGATGGAATAATAAAGTTCCAGGCATGAGATCAGTGAAAGCTGAGATAATGAGACCTATCTTGTTACTATATTGTCTGTAAATGAAAGCAAAATTCAGTAAATAAAATTATATTCATAGGTGGCATTTAAAATCATCCTGAAGATTAACAGACAAGATATTTACAAAAGGCTTTTGAAAATATCTTCCACAGGTAGTATGAAGTCTGGAAAGGCTTTCCTTATGAAAGACAGGAACACTTATCAAATCATCATACGCTTGTTTATTACCAGAAGTCTTCAAGTTTTGTAAATCCGACATGACAGTAGTTTTTAAAGCTACATTCAATGACCTATTCACTCTGTCTTCAGATTTCTACCAATTTCTAAACTCTATCATGCAACAGCAGAAATAACAGACAACTCCTACATCTAATCTGACAGCATGAGTAATAAAGACAGTATTTTTTTTCCAGTTGCTGACTGCCTCATACCCATGCAGTGGTGAAAATTAATACATTTTGACCTTTTCAGCCACTGCTATGGCCTAAAGCAAAGAAGACTGGTGACAAGAAACAGTTGGGGAGAGAAGAAAAGGAAGAAACAGAATCACCCACTTGCCCTGCTGGGAAAGTGCTGTGAGGGAATGGCTTCTGAGGCCACTCGCTGTCAGGTTTCTCAGTGTGTTTCTTTGCATGCTCAAATTAAGGCTTTATTTGTAGTTAGCTGCAGTTTGTCTCGTAGGCTTTCAGGAGTACAATAGGTTTTCTTCAACCCAGCGAACGTAATTAGGTATATTTTTATACGCTAACGTTTAGAAAGGCAATTACTATAATTGTGATGCAAGCTATCTCTAAATTCCTGAAAAACACTTCTAGCATACATAAGATATATAAAATATGTCTTTAGTCTTTGTGGTTAGTTTTTTCTCTTCTGCTGCTAATAGTGAAGAGCTAATACCTGTTTACAAACATTCCAGAATAAGCCAGGTACATGCAAAGAATATAGATGAGCCTTTGTTATCCATGTTCACTGTGTAGCAAAACCCCAGGCACTCTAACAGGAAAGACACAGGACTGATGAAGGGAAGAGCCCCTGGGTATAAAGATTTCAACACAGGTTCTACAGCAAATACTCCCCAAGGGCAGCAGTTCTGCAGTTGGCCAATAAGGGCTGTGCAGTAAGGACCCAGGCAGTGATGGTCTGTAGCACTAGGAACTCGGGCTTCTGATGCTTCCCCACACCATGGTCAATCTACAGATCCAAGGAATCTGTGGCCAGATACTAGGAATTAAGTTTCTTGTACTGGGGACAGTTTTGTAGCCCTCAAAAGGTGCTTGGTTCAATACATGATCTTATTTTTTCCTTCTTTCTCCTCTAGTCACAATCTCAATCACAGTGTCATTTTTTACCATTTCTACTGCCTCCTTTTCCACCTACCCCTAACTTTGAACAGAGAAGGTGACAAAGCAAAGCCTGCCTAACTTGCAAACTTGGGAGTAACACAAAATAATTAATTTCAGATACAGAAGTCCTAAGCCAAACATCAAGGTGACCTTTCCATGCATTTTTCAAAATTGTGTAATTATTTCATCAGATGTGTAATTATTTCATCAGATGCTCTTATTTTGACTATTGCCTGAGGTCTGCAAAACTCCTGTACTAGCTGTCAATACTTCTGCAATGGTTTCTCTTGGGGAATATATGCTGTAGCTTGACAATGTGAGCCAGCTTCTGTTTTCTTTTGACAATAAATAATTGATCACTGATGCTCTCAGTACTTCCTCTATGCTGGCAGTGAAGCACGTCCCTCATGAGCATTACTCACAAGGGCGTGCCACTCCTGTGGTGCACTGATTCTCCTCTTTTCTCCAGAACAATGAGGAGAGAAGCCCCTGACAGAAAGAGCCCATGAAGATTGTTGGGCCTTCTTTTAACTCATCAATTCAAATGGAGATTGCAAAATCCAGACTTTTGCCCTTAGAGTTCATACTCTGGTCTTCACTGAACTGATGGGTAAAATCTCAGGTTATCTGCCTGCTGTTTGTGTCATCCAACAAAAAGTGCCTCGTGTTCCTAGAGATTTTCACCCAAAAAAATCACCCTAGACTGATTATCACACTGATAGTTGTTTTTGATCCCAATCTTGTTACAAAGGGGAAAACAAACAGCACCCTTGCTTTTGCCCAAAAGTATGCGCTGAGTTCCCCAACAGACTCAGCCTAATTCTGACTTCAGATACTGTCTTCTTCGTATGTTTACAAATTACCAAGCATATTTCCTCTAAGCAAGCTCAATCAGAAAATTTCCATTCATTTCAGGTCAATGCCACTTAACTGGCTATCACACAAAGGACCTAACCTATGGCTGTTTAATACTAGATAAAAAAATCATTGTTTGAAGCTGGTGCTTTACTCTAGAACACCAAGTATCCTGACTATTGCTAAATGTCTGCCTTTGTCATTAACAGAATATAAACATTTGCTGTCATCAACAGCACCGGTAAGAGAACAGAACTGAAGTATTTCTGAAGGAAATTATTAAGACTTATTAGGAAAATACAATGCTACAATAGGAAAAATGTATTTTATTTCATGGAAAAATAGAAAATAAGCCATGTGAAGATCTCACCACAACTTACTGAACAGAAACAGATTGTTTTGTATACGTCACTCTATCAAGTCATTAAAATGTGATAGACAAGGTCTGAAATAGCAGAAGTGAAGCACTACTTGGTCATGTCCAGCTAAAATAACTACAGGAAATGCCTGTACCAAAACTGCTGAGTCCTGATCCCAGAATAGGTACAGTTTATGTAACAGCAGATGAATCTGCATCTTTTCCACTTATTTACCTATTTACCATCTTCACAATGTTTCTGCATAGCTCTAATCAACTACACTTTATTTTACACCATTTCTTTATTTTGGAGACATGTATTTTCCTGTCACATTTTCACCTAAATCAATTTATCATGCTTGAAAAGCTCTGTGTGCAGTATTTGCTTTATCACAGCATCCCCTTGATATTTCGTCAAGAAGGAAAATGCACCCAACTCTCTGAAATCATGCCAAATAGCAGACTTGGCTACCAGATAGAAAGCCAAAGATAAGATTGCACCACAAAAAATCTCATCCAAGGAAATTAGAGTATGAGCACTGAATAAGCAAATTATACAGCCTATTCTGTTCCATCTAATTTAAATATAGAAATGCCATCGTACAGCTCTCCAATTCTGTCTCCTAGAGAAATCCACTCAGGAAATGCACTTGGGTGGTGACAGGACTTGGCTGGGAGGGGTGGGAAAGATTGCATACACTTAGAAGAGGACAAAAAAACCAAATTAAGAACAAAGAGTCCATCTGATTTATGTGTTTTATTTTACTTCAACTGTGTAAACATAAAGTAGATAATATATTCACAGGAGAAAATACTTAACTGTCTTTAACATCACGTTCAAGTTTTTGAAAGGGGCTGAAAAAGCTTTATACATTTCCATATTTATTTTTTCACTGTGATATCTTTAAAATCAAATGATTATGTCACCAACAGTACTTCAAATTTAATATAAGTTCATAAAATAAAGATCTGCTCTCCTTTCTTCCTCTTCCATTATCACATATAGGAGAGAAGCATCAAATCACACCTAAGCTGGAATCAGCTGAACAACACAGTGACAGAACAGAACCTCATTCCTCTTCAAACTGTTCTGCAACACTAAGAATTGTAAACCTGCATCTTTATTAGCAAAGCCAGCAGATACATCTCAAGAACGAAGAGCACAACAACTCAGAAAAATGTGCTGTTTTAACATAATTTTTCTTACCACTACGGCCAACGTTGAAACTTACATTAACAGGACTTAGATGAAGCCAAGTCTAGAATCATCTCTTGGTCAAGCACAAGAGGAAGAACAATTTCCTAATATTCCAGGTACAAAATAATTCCTTTTACCTTCAGACAGCCACACCTCTTATTTTCACATACACTATTATAATGAGAAAAGAAACAAAGATGTGTTCTTTCAGATGATCTCAGTTTGCCAGACAGGTAACAGGAGACTCAGAAATACAGGATGATGCTGGCTTTGTTCAGTTCCTCACGTGGGCAGCTACAGGCTGCCTCCTGCAGTTTTTCCTCTATATTGTGTGCACCCCTGACTGATCTTCAGCAGTTTTCTGGAGCAGAGCCTCAGCTGAGACAAAAAGTCATATCTCAAAGAGAGATATGTGGAAAGTGCTTTGACAGAATGGTAAATTCTGTAATTGTGGCAACATAAGCATATTCTGATATCTTCTGATAACATATCTTAGCCAACTATCACACTGGAAAAGCAAGGATTGTGTGTATTTAGCAAGCTGGAAGTCAGCAAGAACCTCTAAACCAAGTTGCTGTTTCACCCTGAGACTGCCACCTTGAAAGCACAGAAGGCCCGATACATATGACCTACATATCTTGGCATGAATGTAATGAAACAGACTTCATCTGAAAAAATTCATGAGAAACTAGGTGTGTGCTTCTGAGATAGAGAAAAACTGGAAACCTCCCAATACAGGCTGTGCTCTGACAGTGGGCTGAAGTCACACTCCTCTGTAGTAAAATTCTCTAAGTTCACTACAAGGTCTCTGCAGTAGCTAAGTCTTAAAAATAGGTTTTAAGTGCAACTGAAATGACACAGTGGCCTTATGATGACACTGTGCACAGCAGTGGCTTTCTTCATGGTTATAAACAGTTTCTTTTCTTCCCTCCCATTACAAATATTTTTAAAAGGAGATTCGAAACAAAGAAAAAGCTGGTGACCTGATCTGTAACTCTGCTTTTCACATTTATAACCTCTGAACACAGACATATGTTCATCTAGAA
This sequence comes from Melospiza melodia melodia, assembly GCF_035770615.1. Lineage (NCBI taxonomy): Eukaryota > Metazoa > Chordata > Aves > Passeriformes > Passerellidae > Melospiza > Melospiza melodia. The sequence goes on along the minus strand of NC_086201.1, from coordinate 20,505,424 downwards.
ATTTTTCTGGAAGGAATTTTTTCCATCTGGAAGGAAACTCTGGGTTAAATATTAATTCCTCTGCAATCAATATAAACCTCTAAAGTAGTTCAGTGGGGTCAATCTAACACTCCTTTTGCTTCTCACAGAAATAAGCACACATCAACCTCCAATACTCATCTAACATCAAAGGCTTCCTTTTCATGGATAATTCTCCAAACTGACTGTTTCTATTCAATTGTGCATAACAATAACGAGGATATTTAATAAGTGTAAAAAAGTAAACAAACAATTTCCCTTATAAGATTAATCTTTCTTCAAAGCTTTTTAAATATTATTTTGATTACAGTGTGAGCTGCTTTAAAAGCAGTTTGTACAGCTCACTCAGGAGGCACTGCAGAGAAATCAAAGCAAGTAAAATACAAAATAAGAGGGAAAACTGTAAAGACAAAGTAACAATTATATTTCAGGAAGTATGATTGAACACAGGTGATTTCTTCCAGTGAAAAGCATGTATTCTGACAGAAAATCACTCACTATCACACTGGTATCACCTAACAGGAACCCAAAATACATGGGCCTCCAATTCACCCAGCAGTCCTTGCAAAGGCACCACTGCAATTACCTTGTCAGCATAATCTCTCAAAGGCCAAACTACTCCTCAAATCTGGAATCCCCTTCATGCACACTGTATTATAATATATGCAGGAATTCACAATCATTTTTCAGCTATTTTGTAATACAGTGTTTAGTTACACTGTTTTACATCCACATTTACAGTCCAACATGTCATGGCTCTCAGGTCTGAAGTTCCCTACAGAAGACCTCTTCACAGCCTAATCTCTTTTTGTACAACAGCATCTCTTCTGAAGATTTCAAAATGTATTAAATGGGAATGACTGATTTTTATCAAACTGAAGTGCAAACATTGGTAACAGTGATTCAGCTGTGCCATAACATAAGGATTAAGTAAACTGCATTACCAAACTGCAATGCAACAGCCTTATTCAGATGGGGCATTTTTTCAGGTTTTTCCTACAGACTGACATCAGTGCAAGTGATTTCCTCAAGTGACAGACAATTTATTTTGCTGTCAGTGCTGCAGCTCTGACCTGGAGTCCTGCTGTGACTGTTTGTTGTATAACTCTTTCCTTAGGCAAAAAGTAAAGTAACAGTATTCCCCTTCAGCTTAGCCCTAGAAACATTTTCAAACCTCATGACAGGAGGGGACAGTGAGGAATGGAAGCACACAAGAATGGGAAAGAAGTAAGAAAGTCCCACTGGAAGTTTAATATTAGAGAGGAAAGAAAAAGTAACAAGAAATAAGAAGGAAAGGAGTGAAAATGGGCAGAGTGCAGGAGGAGAGTGCAATATATAGCCTAAATAGACTCCTTCAACCAACTGGAGTTGTCACAAGGATCGAAAAGACTACTTCAAGGAAGAGGGCACACTATGAAAAAAAGGATAAAAAAAGAGAGAATGGGATGCAGCTTATAGATATGTGTAATAAAAAAATTCCCTCCTCTCTTTTTTCCACTGAAAAGCAATTCACAGAGTGACAGAAACAACTAGGTTGGAAAAGAACTTTGAGATCCTCAAGCCCAACCTATGACCCAACACCACATCGTCAACCAGGCCATGGCACTGAGCACTACACCAAATCTTTCCTAAATACCTCTAGGGACAGTGACTCCATCACTTCTCTGTGCAGCCTGTTCCAGTGCTCAGTAGCCTTTTTTGTGAAGAATTTCTTCTTAATGTCCAACCTAAACATCCCCTGGTACAGCTTAAGACTGTGTGTTCTGGTCCTATCTGTTGACGTCTTAGAAACAGGTATACAATTCCATGACAGGCAGAAGCCTGGCTCCTTAAATTTGGCTGGTGTTGAGATAGTTTAGGTTTAAAGATTATGCAGATTGAGATGAAAAGCACACAAATCAACAAGTCTGTGCCAATTCTCCAATCACAAGCTTTTGCTATTTTTTACTCTATTTTCCATAATGAGGCATGCTAAATGTTTGCAATATTTTTCATTATGTCGCTCTGGGATGTAAATTATAAAGAAAAATTAGAAGAAAATATAATATGTGAGTTTTAAAGGATTAAAACAGTAAACACTAGGCAGAATCCAAACTGCTCTGTGATTCTGAAGAGTGACTTGGTTAAAGAAATGATGAAACATTCTCACAGATTAATTCAGTTGTGTAAAAAAAAAAAATCCAAATTCTTCTAGTCACCATTTAAAAATTACTCAAATTCTGGATTTTTTCCAATTGAGTTGGACATCAAGTATATAGCCTAGTTTTACTATCTGACACTTCTGTGTGGGGAGAAATTTTGTATTAAAAAGCATTGTAAATATTTTATTAAATATTTAAGTATTGTAAGCATTAAGTAAATAAAAGTATTTAAATATTTTATTAAATATTTCTATTACCTGATTTTGGTTTTTATTTATTTCATTTTCTGATGGGGTGTTTCCCTCACAGTACAATATATAACCACAAAAAAATGGTAAACTTGATTTTCATTCCCCATTATCAGTTTTTATCCTAACTACCTACAATCTGCCATGTTATTCATCGTCAAGATTAGAGCAGCATTTGAGATATGCAGTGGGACTCAGTAATGAAGATGCACTGTAGAATTTCTTAAGTGAAAAAAATACTAAGGAGATTTTAAGGCTGAATACATGACTAAAAGAGAGAAATGAAACAAGAGGAACATGAGAAAAATGGAGACACAAGATAATGAAGGGTAAACTACAGAACTGAACCGAATAATAATCTTTCCAGAAAAAGAGAGTATACAGAGAATAACATTACATCAGTCTCCTTCTTTGTCAAATAGAGTCCTGAAATCAGCTTAACTGGGGGTCCAGCTTTGCTAAGTTCTACACACAAAATAAAAGGTCAGATCCTGTCTCCCTCCTCCCAGATAGAAATGTCAAGAGTGCAGCTAGGGGCAGGATGGAAGCAGGCAAGTGACACCGCACAAAAGATGCAGAATGGCACAATTTAACTAAACTCAAGATGAGAATGTTTCACCAGAGATTTTTCTTCACATAAAGCAAGTATGATTACATCAGAGCATGAGCTAACTGAGAACAAGAAGTTCACAGCTTTGGCATTCACTGTAGGACAGACCTCCAAAGGCTGAAACAAAAATGCCTTAGGAAACTCTTTCCCATCTATTTATTACACTCTTGCACTGAAGCTGTACCACCACAAAGGGATGCAACTAATAAAAAAAACAGAGCCAACCCTGTCCCAGACAGAGTTTTAACTAGATATAATCAGATTCAGAGACACAGCTGTTAAGCTTACATAGGACTACACAAATGATGATTATGATGATGATGAGGATGGAAGACTGCAAACAATCACCTAGAAGAGAAAGAGCAAAGGGGTTGCTGAAGACTCACTAACAGATCTTTAAAGTTAGCCACATACTATCAGTGTAACAACGCAGCAGTTCTCCAAGGAAATTTAGGAAGCATATTCCCCATCAGAGGGGCAATGAGTAAAGCTGATTCTCGCACTAAGACAACTTCTGTCAATCTACTAAAAGATGTTCTGAGTGAAAAATCTGTGCCATTTAGGTTGTCATTCTGAAAGATCTGGCTTTTACAAGTGTATTCTAAAACTTACATTTGGTTTTAAAAGTTATCTATTCAATAGACAACTTACTAGGAACTGATATAATTTTCTGAACTTTTATATTTCCATTCCAATGGAGCAAACAGCCATTTCTTCTGGGTTTCCCCTTGCACGTGGCTAAAAATAATTTCATTAGCATATTGAAATCTCAACCTAACCACCAGATGGACAGATTTCATTAAATCAGGGCACACAGTAATAGATTATCAATTTTGGAAGTAAAACATCATTCTAGTCCACTGTTTTCAACTGTTCACTTCTTATATATATTTGTATTTCCTGCTCATACTTTATGGAAGCATGTTTCATTTGTTTATTTAAAGGATGAAAAAACATTATTAAACACATCAGGCAGTGCTGGGGAGGCCCCAACACCTGCTTCTCATGAGCCCTGGCAGTTCTTGTTCTGAACCAATTGGAAATGATGTATTACAAGGAATAATATTTACACAAAGCAAACAGCAGTACTAGATAAATACACAGTAAAATAATGCTCATATATCAGGTTAGCTACAGCAATAGAGATGTAATTCAGGAGATGTTTTCAGAGTGTATACTAGTAGCAGAAGGATGATGGTGGCCAGTAAAGCTGTTTCAAGCTACCAGAAGATGAAAGCCAGAAGTGACAAGACTTTGTACCCAACTGACACTCTTTGTTGGAGCAGCAGTCCCAGCAGACAATTTGATTGCCTTTTCTCTAACTTTCACAGAGCTGTTTTATCTAGCTCTCTTACTATAGCCCCTAAACAGTAAAAAGAACAGTGACACACATGCATACAAAGAACTCCTAAAGTGGTTCTGTCTATAGCAGAAAATGCTACTAAGAGCTTGACCCAAATCAACTCTGAATTTATCAGTATCTTTTAGAAACTTCTTAAAGATAAAAGATTTATCCCCTTAAAACTATAATTCTCTGTGTCACATGTTAGGCTTTGCTTACTAATGAGAATTAGTATGATTGATGTCTTCCTTTACTGTTCTCTTCTCATGCTTTGCAGTAGAATGGTCAAACCTCTGTAGCTATGGCATCTAGAGCCAGTTTTGTGGTGGCCCCTGGCCACACATCCCAGGCCATACTCTCTTCCTGCATGGACAGGTGGCAGAGTTCAGTGTGCAGACACTGGAACAGCAGCACAAGACACTTGGCTATTAAGCAGTACAGTGGCCAAACAACTGCTCCTCAGTACCTGACAGGAAAAGAACTGTAGGGCAAATAAAAGGAACCTCTAGTCCAGGCATGGCCAGGTGGGCCCTAGGGTTATCCACTAGGGGCTCTTCAACTTAATCACTGTATTTAGTGCATCACCACACTTGTGAACCCAGCCCAGCAGAATACTAGAGAATTAAGTGTTTAGTATTTGTAAAACTCTTCAAGATACACAGATTAAGGATCACATACACGTAGTATTATTCTGACATTGCATTCCTTCAGGAACAAATACCACTGTCCATAATTGGGCTGGTATCTCTTTAAATCTAGACCATTAGAGCTCTCCTGAGAACTCCATCAGTGTACAAAGAACCACTCATTTGATTATTGTACAATACAAAACCCCCTGCATATATCCACAATGATTATATATTCAGTACAATCCCTTTAATGTCAGCACATCAAAAGTGTTTCCGTTGAGATTTTGCATTCATTTTCACATTCAAGTGAGTTTTGTCTTGCCTTCTCATCTCCTATACTTGATCTCTCTCTTTAAACTTGGCATTTCTAGCAACCTCTCCCTGCTAGGTCTTAAAAGTAGATTCTTTTCTCTGCTCAATAAGCAAGAGAAGAGTATATAATTTCCTACTTTATGTACAACATCTGGCACTGTAGAAAGAACTAGTGCAAGTCTTACAAAGGCAGCAGAAAAAAATAGCTGAGAATCTTCCTGTATAGAAAACAACTCAGCAGCACTGGCTATAACACCTATTAAATATTATATGAAAGGTTAGTAGACTTCCTGGGAGACCATAGTAAAGTATGTAGGATTTGACTGCTGTATAGCAACAGAGCACCGAGAGAGGGCATTTTGTCAAACACTAATACCAATCTCAATCTGTTTTTCCCTACATTAAATAAAAAATGTCAAAATAAATATGGCAGGAGTCTATTCTTCCACACGTTAATATTTTGGGCGATAGCCTACACAAAGCATCTGCAACAAAATAACCTTCCCTATTTAACTAGCAAGTGAGCTGAAGGTACAAAATTTCCCAAAGCACCAGAATGACTTAACCATGCTGCATTTAGAGCAATAACTTAGACACTGCAGAAACTACACACCAATGATGTTCAGTGAACCCAGGAACATAATTTAGAGATATTAAGCATTCAGAAACAGCTACCTAAGTGCTGTGCCTCTTAAGAATCCCACTAGAAGCATATGACAACTTGGGGCTACCATGTGAGGTTAGGATCTATCTTTAATAGTACTCCAACTCCAATAAGAGGATGATTAAACGAGGATGACCTCCTATTTCAACACAATCCTAAAAAGTAGAACCATGATGGTGAAGTTCACCTTTGCAATGACATGGCAAGGACAACTGGGACAGTGCCAGGAGTGATCTTACAGTAGCATTAGAAGCTTCATTTACTTGTCCAAGGTATTTCACTCAGTTGTCCAAACAGAAAGCAGACTGGTCAAACATGGGCCCAGTGAGGCAAGAAGAAAACTTGTTTCCCTGATTACACACTGGTAGACAGTCCTTCCTCATGGACTGTGAAGAACAAAAGTAAGATCAGAAGGTATTTGTCTTCCAGTGATTTTTAATTGCTTGAACTTTTCCTGTTAATAAAGCAATGTTGCTTTCAAAACCTTTTCATAAAATTCTAGCTCTTCAGTCATTTGTTAACACTCATCTGTCACATGCTCCTTAAAGATGCAAAGCCTTCAGGAGGAGCCTGGGGAGGAAGTATCTGAGATAATGTCAGTGTCTGAATCCAGAACTAATCAGTCCACAGAGCCTTGATAATTGTCAGATTCTTTTACAGCCCATCTGCTAAAGCACTGCCTAAAAAGGAATCAAATACCTACAAAAGCCTGTCCAACATGTTTGCGGAAATAATAGCCAAAATTAACTTGGAATGTTGCCATGCACTTATATAAGGTCAGGCACGATGTGGTGATTTGTCGGTACTGATATTTATTCAAGTGGAATAAAGTGCTATTCAAGAGCTAAAAGCCAACCCAATGTTTTATTCAGAGTTAAAATGCTTTTTCCAAAGAGGATGGCTTTTCCAAAGTAGTAAGTGCTGGGCCAGTTCTGTTTTGTTTAATGTCAGTGGCAGCTTCTGAAACAGCAGCCATAACTTCAACCATTATGCTGGGATATTCAGGGCAACTCCAGTCTGGCAAGCCAGCACTGTCTCCCAAGAACAGGAGTATGGCTAAGGGTGAGCAAGCTGGCACAAAAACAGAAACTTGGCTGCAAAAGTAACTAGAGCAGACAAGGCTCTCCTGGCTATATGGGAAACCACCAAAGAAAGACTGAGAGGAATTTCAATTACAATTGCATTGTAACTAAAAAATTTCTTGTCCAGGAGCATCATAGGGACTGTATATTCATCACAGGCCTCCATTTTGCCCAAATCCAGCACAGCATACCCGGAGTAGTAACCAGTAACACTTTGGTCAGACCAATAATTTAATCTGCCATGTGCATTTTTTTTAATACATTCTTACTGAGCTATTGCTATTGTTCCACTACAATTAAAATTACAAGGGTACGTGATACATACAGCTGATACTGATCACCAATTGTTAATGTTAAAGAGGTACTATTGCATAGGTCTCATTACCAGGCCATATGATCAACTCTATAAATTTCCAGGAGAACCAGCCCTACAAAGCAACAACAACCAGCCCAAGGGGCATTGCTATGCAACAGTAAGAGCTGGCCAAAACACTTTTGTGATGTGTTTTCCAAAATCTATCTTGAAAATCACTGAAAAACCAAGTCCCTCCTTTCTGTGTCCTTTTAAGATGTGACAGAAATCCCCAATTATTAGTAAAGCCAAAGCTACTACTTAAAATCAGGAAGTCCTGAGAGAGTAGAGGAATGAACCCACTGAGACTTTCATGTTAGCTATAGAAGTCATTGCAGCTTCACCTTTTTCTAACCTTGAAATTAAGAATAAAAGTTTTAACAAAACATTTTTAAATGTTTTTTTTTTTCTCTCTAACATTGCAATTCCTACTTCAACAAACATCTCACATGCTAAGCTTTCATTAGGTACAACTCTATCTAATGTACTTCTCAAGGAGTTCAAGTCAGTAATGGATGTAGTTATTCAATGCCACCCTCTTAGATCCTTTTTCCTCCCTCCTGTAGTCAATACTCATCGCACCTAATTACCTGTATTCCCAGCTTTACAACTTTGTAGCAGACAGTGATGATATTGAGTGGCAACACACAATGTTAGTCTGTTTAGACCTCTTTTCTTAGAATTCCATTTCTGAAGAACCAGCACAAATCCCAATTGCATCCAAGCCCTTCACACCTTCCCATGCAGCCCACGGCCACAACACAAAACATTCCACACAACAACAGCCTGAGCCCTGCCAGCCACTGGCTCCTACTCCTGTGCCCAACATGTCATCTTCTGGGCCAGGTCTGCAGAGGTTGGGAAGGGGGCCCTACCATGAACCGGGATCAGTGAACAGATTTGGGACTTTTAGGAACTGCCACACAATCAAGAAAGAACAGCCAGAAAGGGACATGGCAAGTGTTGAGACAAAATTTGCCTCTGCCCTGTAACATGAGAAACTATCTACACTTTCCCGCAGTAGACCAGTTAGACATTTATAAAAGTAACCAAAGCATACTACAAACCTCTAAAAAGCAACACAGCACTTGGTTTTGTTTTCCACTGTTACATAAAGTTGTTTTTACATCTCAGAAATAAAATTTTAGCAGCCTTTCAAAGGAAACAAAGATGCATATGTAGGTACATACTCCATACATTCTACTCCATACTGCATTTTGGAGTACCTCACTGAACTGATTTAATTAACATCAGCCAGAAAAGCAAAATATAACATGAAGGTGACTCAAGACGTATCTGCATGATCTTTCTTCTAATTAAAAATAATTTTTCCACTGAAAGAAAAGCTCAAATGACAGTTGACTGCTGTCTGCCCTGAATTTTCATGCAATGTCTCATTGTCTCCAACTGTATGAAGATGAATATCCAGAATAATCAATCATGCCCAACTGTATGTCTTTCAGATCACGGAGCACATTAAAAAAAAACCAAACCAAACAACCAAACAGTGACTGCAGTTGCCACCCATAATGCTCTGCCTGGCTGCATGGCTGGGAGAATGCAGGTACAAGAGGTTGCCCAGATATCTCACCAAGCTTCCTAGTTTGGAAGAGAGTCCTTGGGAGATAACGACAGCCCTTCGGTCTTTATTCTTTCATTTTACAATATCTTCTGCTGTTCTGTTTCTAATAAAAAGTCAGCAAACAACTAATGAGACGAGAAAATTAGTGAAAGACCTTCACAGGAGCCCCACACTGACCTAAGAGACTCAGTCAAAGGGTGTTTCTGGAGCCCTCTTGAGAATTATCTTAATTGTCATGAACTGTAACATTGGATCACACTACTTACAGAGGCAAAGGTAGCAATATCAAACTCATAGACACCAAATGGAATAGTCTCTTCTCTTTAAAAAGCACTATCAAGACTTTCAAACTCCAAAATAAATTGAACAGATCCAAGCTGTGCCTCTTTCCACTTCCTGATACCCTCCTCCATGGTATTTACTGCAGCAGACTGATAAGTGCTCCTAACAGTGCTGCAGTATCTAGGTAACTGTACACTGAGTCTACCCATTACTTTCCCTCTCCATATGGACTGTCCTAGAGCATCCTCTAGAGCATATAGTAATATCTAAATATTAGGTTGTCTTTCTGATCCATCAGAGTTTAAAACTGGACAGGCATTGGGTCTCAAAATCTGAGAGTAGATTTCATCAGCAGCCATTCACTGGAATTTAAAAAGAATGCAGCAAACAAACAGAGGCAGGCAAAAAGAACAGTGCAGCGGCTGCATGGGTCACAGGTGCTCCCACCACCGAATGACCACAAATCCAGCCTCCTGGTTTTGATATGGAGCTGCCCAAGTGAGGACCTGGGGTTTTATTCCATGATTTAGAGCATGTCCTCTTATTTATTTCCAGAGAAGAAATTTAAACTGAATCTGTGGATGCATGTAAGGATTTAGTAATCTTCAGACTATCTCTAAGGATAAAAGTGGTAATGAATGTATCTAAAAATCATCTACCTCCTTGTCCTCCCCTGCAACTCCCCCTGAAGCACTAACTGAATAATTTGCCAATTAAAAACTAGACAGTACACAAGTTTGCCAGCCATTCATTTGTAAAAAGACACAGGGCACCCATTTTAATGCTGCAGTCACATTTTAATCAAATATTAATCTTCAGAGGTCTTTGAAGGGAGGAGATATGTTCTCTTTGACAAGCCAATTCTTAAAATAACTTTTTTTTGCTTTAGCACTTAACAGGTCAAATGAGAATGCAGCAGGAAAGTCATGGACTAAACAGCACTTTCAACAAAAAGGACTTAGCAACATCAAGCAAGTGTCAGAAAGCACAAGCTGAGGGGGATGGGACAGTAAGCAGGACATGCATTAACTTTTAAAGTTTGCCATTGTCCAATTGTTTTTGGATATTGTGCATGACAGTGCAGGTCATCCACTGGAGCAGGAACCTTCAGACTAGGGGCTGCAATAGCTCAATGCCGCCTTGAAGTCGAAGTTCCATGAGGAAATGTGACTTGATCTAATTTTGGAATCTGGAAAAAAGACAAACATCAGGAAGGAAGTTTAAAAAAAGTTTAAGTCCTTTCAAAGAAAGAGGAAACTCAAACCAGATAAATTCAAATAGCAATAAGTCACTATCAAGCTGCTGTGATGTCTCTTTGAGAACTGCACGTAAGATTTGCTTGTACCTCTCTGAAATATTTGAGCCAGGGAGCAGGAAGTCACTACAATCTTTGGATGGGTTTAACCCAATGGTTTCCAGTTGTCTCTGTATGTACTGGTAGTTCAGACCTTCATTTGTGTACAACACACACAGCTCTGCTATGTATTCACAGAGCTCCACACTTTCCATTTCAGACACTCCTATCTATAGAATAACCTTTGTAAGAGAGGGCTGGAATACTTCAGACCCCACAGACATTTAAAGCTAACAGACAGGAGATCTGTCAAGAAAAAAGAATCTTAACAGAGGAAACTACTTCCAGCTTTCTGAGATAAAGAGATAAACTCCTAACTCCACATGAATTCTTCATACTGTGCATGCACTGTCACTGAGAACAATTCTCTGTAGGGGCCTGCAGGACTGCTTTGGTCAATGGGGGGTACTCGATACAGCCTCACCCAAAATATCACTGAACAACAGGATCAGAAGATCAGTCAGTTCCTGTGATTCACCTGGTAAACACAAATCTCTGAGGGACTTGTTTGCTGAATCAATTATCACTTAACATGTTCCATATTTAAAAATTATTGGATCAGAGAAGAATGAAATTAAGACTTTATTAGATGTCCTAGCTATAGAAGAGTAAATCCTCATTATGCACTAAAATGGTCTAATTTATATTACAGGGTTTTTCATATGGGTGATGGATGCATGTTGACATCATAATGACGCCAGAGAGCAAATGTTTCCTTCCATTCTCACTTTGTCTCTCCTCTCCTCTTCCTCTTTCCCCTCCTCCCTCCCTCTCTCCCTCCCTCCCCTCTTTTTCTCTGAAAAACCTGTATAGGACTTATTTTGAGCCAGAGGAAAGGGGAAAGATAGGCACAGCAAAGAGGGCTACTACCTCCTTCCCACATCTCCTCCTGCACAGTGACAAGTCAAACTGTAACAGCAAATTCAGAGAAGGAAAAGGAAGAACATAAACCATTTTTAAAACACCCATTCTGAAATCTTAGAATTATCAAACATAATTGAATGGAAAAGAATTCTAGCTAGTCTTTTTAAAAGAAGAAAGAACACTGGGTTTAGGCTCTACTCCCACTATGGGTATGAAATAGGCACAAGAGTCAATGAGATTTAACATACAAGTAGAGGGAAAAATCCACAAACTGATCTTCTACCACACTGTCGTTACGGAACTTCAAGTACAATTTCTCCTACAAATACATTCCACAAACTTCAAACCTTTTGGTATACCCAAAGACAGTCTATCCTCTCTTGCTTTAATATGCTTCAACATTCCTGTGATCAATACTGAATTCATAAAGTAAACAAGGTCCAGCTGGGTAAATAATGAGAACAAACACACCTTAGGAAGTCGTTATTTATCCTTAATCAACCCTCAAATAACATTATATCTTGTTTCTTGGAATCAATGTAGTGCTGGAATTTCATATTTCAGCAATACAAATCCATGTCTTCACCACAAGTGCTAATTATAGAGTTCAGCTGCTGCTTCTTCTCTAAGTAATTTAGCAGTGTTCTCACACAGGCTATGAGTGCTGCCAACTCACCTATATTTCCAGCTGAGTAAAGTATCTCACGCTCCCGACTGGGGTGCTGTGTAGTGCTGCTGTATGGCCTTTCAGGGAAAGCAGCAGTGAAGCCCATCAGTAGTCATATTTCTGCACCACCAAACTCCTGCGCAACCATGGTGCAGTCACTCTGTTAATTTTCCCTCTGACATGTGCATGTCAGTGCTAAATCTCTGCATCTGTAAAACACTTTGGGATCCCTGACAAAGAAGGACTCTATGCAAAAGGTCAGATGAATAACTTTCTTCGTGAGAAAAACATTTTCAGATCATTTAAACAGACATCGAAGTCTAGCAATCCGGAAATTCTCACAGCTGCTGTTTGCTACCTAAACTCTGTGCTGCTTAGAGTCATGTGTGCCCACATGATCTGCTAAGCTGGGTGCTGGGGGCTGTCTCTTGCTCCTGAACTTTTTCCTCCTGCACTTTACAATCAGTCCAGGAATACTTTCATTTTCAGTGCTGAGTACATGAGCATGCATGTAAACAGTATATGATGGAAGTTAGTTTACACTGGTTTATATTATATAGTTGGTTTATATTCTTCTAAATTATAACTATTCTGTCCTTTATTAGTATTTCTTCAGGAAATGAAATAAACTCAATAAAATTTCAGGACTTTTTTTTTTTTTCAAAACCAACTCAAAAACTAGATCTTTAGGTTTTGGTCCTTAGAATTTAGACTGCACTTTGCCTTATATGGCAACCACAGAGTAAGGGAACCATATATTCAATTTTCATTTTCTCTAGACATGAAAACAGGTATACTGATTATCTTTAGAAAGTATCTATATCAATTTTACTTTCCCGGAGCATATATAGAGAGCATACCTCATAAAGGCTATAGTGTTTTCAAGAGCTATTTGAAGGCTTCCTGCAAGTAGCAAGCGAAACATTAACTCTCTGGAAAGACATGAAGGTTACAAGCTGAAACTCCGATGAACACTTCAGTGACACGCATTTAAAAATATAAGTAATCATTATAAGAATAAAATAACTCATCAAATCCACAGGTCAGCCAGCTTCCTGTTTCTTTGTTATAACAGGAACAGTGGCATCAGCACTGGGCATTACAGGAGAACTAATGACTAGCTGTAATTAATGGCCCTGGGCTATGCCTGAGGCAACCCACTCCTCCCATCTACTCAGTAATCCCAGGAGATCCTCTAGTCTCCTTTGGAACACTAACATCCAGTTTTTAATAAAATTCTTTCTATGCCAAATTTTTGTGCTTACATTATTTGGAGGACTTTATGTACATATAAGAATACAGTCAATTAGGGAGAGCATATTGGAGTGAAAAGCAGGACCAGTGCCTTCAAGACTGAGCTCAATGGGAACAAATGTTCTCAGATAGTAAAGAATACAAGTGGGCTTGTATTTCTGATCACTTGCTCTCTATAACTGAAGTGAGAGCTATACTGCATTAACAGCTTCCTGTTACTCTTACAGTAAGAACAGTGTTTCTGCTCTTTCAGAAAGTCTTTTCTTCACCCCTGCTCAACGGCCTTGTTTTGCAACACCTCACTCCCCTACTACTACTATCATCACTGCTGTAAAAATGTAACAGAATCTTTAGGTGCTGGCATTTTAAAAACTGGTTATAATGCAGGTACAATGAGGATAATAATAATTTTAGTCACCACTGCCATGAAGTTATTAGCACACTACAGATCTTAATTTGAAGTTAAAAAAAAAAAAAAAGCAGTGATATGTCATGTGTTATTTTATTCTCTGCCACAGTCTCTCTTCAGTTACTTTTTTTAAATCCACACCCACAAATTCCCTTTGCAAACATTCACTGACTGCCTTTTGGCACAGACAGCAAACACATTACAGGCTTTGAGCAAAAAAAAGGAATTGACCCATCTTCTCAGGTGCACTGTAAAACTGCAATGGAGCCTTCAAATCTGGACCCTGGATATTCTCTTCCCTAGAAAAGCCTTGCACTGAAGAATAATCCATTCAACTGAGATACAATCTGGAATAATGCCATGCACTACAGAAGTTATTCTTGACATAACTAGCAACACATGAAACTGAGGTATCTCTGACTGCCAAGCACCACATACAAAGCCTCAGCAAGCTCAGCTCCACACTTATATTCAAATATTCTCTACTATCAGCCTACCAATAAATTAACAGTCAGCAATACTCTCATCACATAGTACAAAAAATTTTGTCTCATGTGTGTTTAAGCTTTCAGCTTGTTTGGATGTCAAACACTTTTGCTCAAATTCTCCATCAAATGCATGCAAGGGATGTCCCAGTAAGGTCTGTCTGGTCTGTGCATATGATCTAATTGAAAAGGACAAAGCTCTGACTCCTGTAGCCAAATGATGAAAATTTTCATTATTACATTTAATTTTTTTAAGACATTGAAAAATCTAACCAGGGTTTGTGTCTTCCTTTGACAACAGAGATCCAGTACCAGAACATGGTACTGACTGTAACATTTTATGAATTATATACAAACAAAGCAAAAGTAGAAAAAGGCATGGACCAGACATATTTGCTACCTTGTTGTTTCAGAATTGTCCACAGATTACTTTAACATTAAAGCATATCCATACCACAGTCCTCTTCACTGTAAAATGGAGCTGGCAATTTTATCATCACTTATCATGGCCTGGGGAAAATTATGCATTTGTGTACAATTATCAGTTTTTCATGGCCTTTCACTGTCTGTAGATATTTTTTTGTAGTGATGGTGGTGTTCCTGAGATGGTTAACTAACTTCCCCTCAAAAACAGATAAAAACTGAAATGACAGAGTTTCTGGCAAGAGAATTTCTGGCAGACGAAGCAAAGTAGGAAATGCAGTTCCTGATATAAAACAGCCCACTCTATATCATCTAAGAGAAGGCTTGCTGCCTGGGTATTTCTCAAATGAAAAATTGCCAGGGTTTAAAACAACTGAAGCTTTCCTGTTATGAGAATTATGTGCTTTACAGATCATGATAAAACCTGACTAAAATATAAGAGAGTCAGTATTTCAAACCATTCTTTTCCTTCATTGAGGTTACATTTACAGTTCAGTGAGGAGACTTGGATTACAAGGTCCTTTTTCACTTGAAGAGACTATTTGTACATATTGCATGAGCAGCATTCAAGCACTGAACAAAAAATTTGGGAAGTGTCTTCCTAAAGAAATTACTCAGTCCCTCAAGAATTTTCCTTCTATTATCCATCACACCTTTCTTTCTGCTTCCTTCCTTCCTCCCACCACTCATCATCTGTCCCAGAAAAATCATGCCAAGTTATTCAATGGCCTTGTTATCATAAGTAGTTGTTATGGTACATTGGTATGCTGAGAAATGGGGTTTGTATGGTTTGTGGTGAAAAGTGCAACCTGATTCTCCATCCCTTCTGCTGGAAGTTAAACTGGAGTCATCGAGGAAATATAAAAGTGGGATAGAAACCTGGACTTTTAAAA
Source organism: Melospiza melodia melodia (assembly GCF_035770615.1). Lineage (NCBI taxonomy): Eukaryota > Metazoa > Chordata > Aves > Passeriformes > Passerellidae > Melospiza > Melospiza melodia. The sequence continues at coordinate 20,489,813 of NC_086201.1, read as the reverse complement.
AGAACACTGGCAGCCCAGTACTGTTGACCGGGAACAAGGAACAACAACCTCATACTACTTTCCCTGCTGAAGCAGGAAAGCTAATTGGGACACAGCCCAAGTGTAGTGTGAGAAGTCACATTATAACTTCTCCCACGGCCTTAATCTCTGTCACTGATGGTAAAGGTGAAGTCTACATTTTATTACTCACTTTTTCTTTCAATAATTGCTCCCTCCATCTTGTAGTTATTTGTTTAGATTTCTAGTGCATAAAAATCCTGGCATTGCCACTATGGGCTCTGAGCCATCTGAGCAATCTTCTTTAAATACACTAACACATCATCCATATGGTTATCCAATATGTAACTATTTACTTTCCAGGATAATCAGAGGCAATAAAAACTGTTAAAAGCTTCACAAAACGTCACAAAATACTGACACTCTAATTAGGACTCTGTGATTTTCACTGAATAGCAGAGTTTTAGGCATCCGTCCAAATGATCCCCTTTTTGAACACACCTTCATTATTATGTTTTTCTTTAAAAAGACTGAAAGATCAGATGAGTGGCTGTCCTTAGGAGCTACCGATTTGTGATCACTGTAGTGTGTGCCCCAGTAGTCTGATACCATGCAGTTCACTATGCTCTGGAAGATATCCACTTCATAGGCAACATTTAGAAAGCTTGAAAAGACTATCTGAAAACTAGAAGAGATACTAAGAAAACTGTTTTCAAGTACAATCCTCATCAGTAGCTTATAATTTTTAATGGTTTTCAACAGAGGTTCCAAAATTTTGTAGAGGACCCAATCAAGGTATAGTTTGTTTTTCATAAAAGCTGTAACTGGTACTATTTCTTTTAAAGTCAATTTACAGATAATTTTTTTTCCCCTTTCACAGATTCCATGTTTCGCTAGAAGACAATGATATTTGGATGAGAGATCACTTTGTTGAGACAGCTACCTATGTATTCTCTTCACAGCATGTCCTACACTGTCTGAGGTCAAAGCCACTTAAAATCTTCTAAGCATACTTCTGGCAGCACCTGATGCTGTTGATCAGGGCTGCTTTATACACTGTAGCTTGTGAGCTAACATTTTAGGCCAGAAGTTGGTTGTGAGCATTCCAGATGCAATTCCATGGATGGATTAGTGATTATTGAACTTGTGGAACAAATCAATGAGCTCTTAGGCCTGCATGCATATAGCGAGATGGAAGCTTTTAACGCATGCTTTAAAGACCTGCAGTTCTTAGGTCTCTTGGGATACTCGCAAAATTGTGCCTCTTTTTTTATCAGAAGTGACTAAACCCAAAAAGGACTAGGAGGAGCAGGAGGATGGAAAGCCATGTCATTCCTTTTCCTGGCCACAGATTTCATAAGCTTTGGGATGGGGACACAATATACTCATTGCACCAGTACAGAAATTGACTCTCTCTGCTATCATGGAACTTGAAAGGCCTCTTCCTGGGGCAATACAGTTTCTTTTTGCCACCAATAGAGAAAACAGAGGTCAGACTTTCAACTTCAAATGGAAGATGTATTATTCTGTACACAGAAAATGAAGAAATTATATTCAACCGTCCCAGTTTGAGTCCCTATGACTGTTTCCCAGGACAGCCTGTTGTTTGGGTGTCATGCCACCATAGCACTCATACTGCTTTAAGGTTTCAGGCCCTGCCTTGGCAGCTTTGGTTGGCAGGAGATTTTTCACTGAACTCAAATGTAACAAGAATATTTTTATGCTGTTTTCCTAAATATCATAAGTAGAAGCAAATTCAGTATGCTGAAATTGGCATCAGGAGCCCCCTGCAGCTCTGAAAGTGCAGGTATTAGTGTCCATTAACACATTTTAAAGCACAAGAAACTACTTAGCATAAATTTATTGACTAAAACTGAAGGTGAAAATGAAGACCTTGTTGGAGTCCAGTGAAAGAGCTTTACAAGTAACAGTGAAACAGGGTAACAGACTGACAAACACAGAATTTCACTCTGGAGGAGGAGGGTGAGACTTGTCTTGTCCAATGGAAAGTTCATCACAGCCATATTCAGCCCACAGTAGACTTTTGTCTCTTCAACTGAAAATGGAACTTTAAAATAGCAGTTACCTAATTCCAATTTTGTCGTATGCACTGCAATTAATTTAGCATCTAATTTAAGTGTGACCACATTATGAAACTTCACAGAAACACAGGGAAGCAAATGCTTGTTTTAAGATCACAACATTAACACAACTATAGAGCATCTTAGCAGATAGAGGAATTCTAACTCTTCAAAATAACTTCAAAAAAAGGGATACTACTTGTTTGGTTATTTTCACCAACCTGAATAATCTCCTGCTGTTCCAATGAACACAGATGACAGGAAAAAAAGGATGTCTTTATTTCACCAACAGAAGCCCAGCTCCATTAAGAGGAGCCAGACTGATTATATTACTCTGTCACGTGTAAAGAGAGTATTTCAAAGAACAAAACATAGGAATCTCTGCCATGAAGTTGACAACTTAAGACCACATTGGGTACACTAGAACAGACATAACAAGATCAAAGAAATCACCATTCCTCTTTGCTTCCTGTTGCTGTACAGCTTTCCTCTCTTTTTATTATTTTCTAAGTCAGACTGTTAAAGCTGTGAGTTCCCAATCCATCCCCTGCTTCAGGAGCTAAGTACAACTGAGGGCCTGTATGATCATCCATATGCACATTTGTATAAAAATAAACTCTCTACTTGGTCCATGTTTCATCTGCCAGTTGGCTAGGTTGTTTATTTATTCTGCTGGGAAGAATGAGCACCCTTTTTGCAACACAGCTTTACCTTCCCTCTTCTCTATTTCCATCCATCAGTCCTGTAGGAAAGTTGCAACTACTAACAGGTAAACCTTTTGTTTTGGCTAAGATCTAAAAAAAACCACCTGTGTTACAAAATCTGAAACTGGCCCATACACTGACTATTTGAGGTCTGTGAAGTGGATAACAGCCACACAATATCCCTGTATTTTTCAATTGCCACAAAAATAAACCATTTGAAGACACACTCATACAGGCTGCTTCTAAGCCTCCTGCTACTATATTTGGGCACAGTTACAATGCTATAAAATAAATAGATGTTGCTCTGTATGTTTATACCTACTTTCTCAAGCGCCTTTCACACCTCCTTTAACATATTTTATAATTAGTTTATTTAAAGCCACTTTCTTTCTCTAGAAACAAGTAAATAAATACAGAAATATTAGTGGGTTTTCATAAATGCTTCCAAATTTCCCTTGCTTTCAGACTGCACAGCAAGACCTGCTTTGGGTTTCCCTGCCTTTTTGCCTAAAGCCATGAGAGACAGCCTGAGATTCCACATCAATAGCTTTTACTACACATTTTTTTTCTCTTAGAGCAAAGCATCACCTTAACATCTGAACAGCAAAATTCCACCTTTCCTTTTTATTTTCCCATGCATTATTTAAACATGCTGCTCTGAATTCTACAATTAGGATACTCCTGGGTACTTACAATCAACGTCTTTAACGTCAGATACAGCAGGAAATGTGTGCTCTCCAGGATAGTTTCACACATTTGTTTGCTGTACAGTAGCTCAATTTAAATATGATAATCTAATTCAGTAAAAATGAACCAAAATCAGATTTACTGCAAAAAGTTTTAAAATTTAATTTTCAGACTAGCAATCAATGCTTATTCAGTTTTCATCTTATCCCTGCCTTCCCTTTTTGCAGATGTTTAAATGACACTAAATTAAACAATTGCACAAATTTTTAAAAATGCAGGAAAATTACCATCTGCACTAAATTCATGAATAAAAAGGTCCAGATAAATCAGTCTTTGTAAGCACTTTTCTTAACAGAAAAAAATTTATAGAAAGCAAAAATTCTCACAGTAAAAATAATTTTTTTTAAGATCATTTTGAAACATAAGATGACAGAAATTATAAAGGGAGATCTCACTATCATCTCATTCAAAACCTTCCTCAATTCCCAGAATATGACTTAGAGGATTAAATATTAAAACATCTTCAAAGAAATAACTATGTTGAGACGCACAGCAATAAGCCCATTACTATTCACAGACATAAACAGTATCCAAGTATTATCTGCTTAGTATTAAGCTCCATTGCAATTTCCCTAAATCTATGCAAAATAAAAATATACTCTAGTAAACAACAACAATTGCAACATAATGAAACCACCAAAAAAGGAATCTTAAACTTACATTGATGTGTTATTATAGGTCGTGCACAGCAAGGAGCCCTAAGGATACATTTTAGGTTTTTTATCCATGCTCCGTTCTTGTTGCTGATGTGACCACTTAGGCACATGGTCAAGTTGCAATCAGCTTCTCTCTCAGTGATGTATGAGAGCTGTGCTGATTTATCTCGTCCTTCTGCAGCAGATTAGCACTAATGTTTCTGCTTCTGTATCCTACCTCTCTTCAGCGCAGACCCTGCATTATCACTGGCAATCCGAATTAAAGAGCCAGTGAACGTAGCACAATTTCTTTTCTTTCTGAAACCATTGCAAAGCAGGTAGTCCCACACAAATAGAATATTTTATCCACTGAGCCTATTTTTTAACACTTTTGGCAAGAACAGTAATCAGAGATGCAGTAGAATGGTTCCAGTAAGTGTGCTATAGTCTTCTAGTGATTTATTCTGTTAAAGGAATATTCTGCTATGCAGAGGGCCCTAAGCAAGAGATGGTTGTAATGCAGCAACATTTCAGCCAAAACCATGGGATCTTCGCTTTGTAACACAAAGGTGTTGTGCTATACACAGTGAAACTCTAGTTTATCCCAAAGAAGTGGACAATGTGAAATTAATTCACACAAACAGGGTTTAGGAGAAAAAAAAGCAAGTTAAGTGCCTTCTATGTTAAAGGTACTTAATATATAAATTGATTAAGTTAAAAATTATTTCAGTGCCTTACAGTGTATTCATTCATTACAAAATCTTTCTTTTTGCCTTAGGATTGATATATTTTACACTATGGGATTGGTAAATTCAACTATTAAAAGTATTACAAAGCACATGACTAAATCTTTTTGTTACTATTTTCACTTTGCAGTAAACACCTACTATTTTAGCAGTAAAATACAATTGTTAATTCATTATCTTTTCAATTCAAGACACCATGAGACACAGCTGTTTAAATTTTTATAAGGACTTTGACAAATATTTAGGAAAGAAATGGATGTCTTAGACCATCTTGTCTTGAAAATGTGAACATTCTGACAAGTCTGCTCACTGTCAAAATGACTCACATCACTGCTGTTCCTAGCTGCTACTCTTTCTGATCATAGAAGTATTTCTCCCTGCTTTTAAGAATCAAATGCCATACCTGAATATTAAACAAGAAATGCGTGCTGCTTGAACACTAGCAATATTTGAACAGTAGAAAAATTTCAGCTATTCATAAAGACCTATTCAATGTCTATTGTCAGTATTCATTTTTTAAAAAAACATTATATGGACTGTCTTACCCTAACCAGGAAAGAAAGTGAAACTGAATCAACTCATTACTTTATAAAAAATGCTAAAACAGAAGACTATTTTTGCTCTAATATGGAAGTCTAATGTGGTCACATCCATTTCAAAGTGCTTTCTGGATTACACATATACCTGCCACAGGAGCACACAACCTTGGGGACAGAATGTAACAAAGACCTAAGAACAATCATTAGCAGAGTATTTGTTCAAAGGCAGCTTTAGATCTTGGTGTGGGACTGCATGAGACTACTTCAAGCCTCCCCAGCTTTCCTCCTTTTTTTGGTATGTTGTTGATAAGGAATGAAACGCATGACTGAAGAAGGGCATCTAGAAAAAGTGACAATCTCCTGAGGGAAGGTATGTGAAAAAAGAGCTTCAAGGCATCCCCAGCACTGAGTGAGCAGCACCTGGCCATTCCATTTGCTGTACTGCAAAAAAAGGAATTAGCCTTTAGCCTGAAATCTTTAAATCTGGGGTACAAACAGCATTGCAGCTTCTACTGCAGATGCACATAGAATCATTCTAAAAAAATCAACTCCACTTCAAACATTACCATTTACATTGAGCCCAAACTCCTATCAGAAGTTTGTCTGGAACCTCATCATTCTGATGGTTAGAAAGAAATTTCTGATGTACACTTAAACACTCAAGCTGCTTAGTACCCATCTGATCCTGAGCAGCACCATGCTTTAACAGTTTACACCCCCTGAATGGTGGTCTTGTCTACTTATAGGCACCAACCAAATTCCAGATCAGCTTTCACACCAACAAGACTAACCCAGACATGTGCTTTTATCATACAAAACAAACAGTCCATCTCCCTTACCACTGCAGTCCTTCTCCCAGTTTTGATTTCATGTCTTCTGAACCTTGGAGAGCAGAACAATATACTGTGTTCCACTTGGACTCAACACAAGAGTTCATTTTGGTAGACCAAATAAACTGTGGTTTTAATACATGGTGCAATAACACGTAAGCCTCCTGCTACCTTATCTTCAGCTAAAAGCTACATATTTATCTATAATGAAATTCTGACATATATCAACATATTGGGGTGTGTTAATATGTATTTTCTCTGCTATACTACATGAGACCATGAAGTTAGGAATTAACACCAACCAGCACTGACATATGTCAAGTGCTTATGGATGTAACATTACTGCTGGACCCCTGCCAAACTCCCAATTTTTACTGATACAACATATTGGTTTGATAAGGTAACTTCCAGTTCTGTGAAAAAAGTTGATTCCACAACTATTCAGCAAGGAGAGGAAAGAATACCCATTGTATCACCGTCTGCCACTAAAAAGCATCATCTGCTCTTTCCAGGCTCCAGTGGTTTCCTTAAGTGTTACACACCAGCTATGCAAACAACACACTAATACTCCAAACATGCAAATGGATTATATGTATTTCTACAGGAAATTACTCAAGGCAATTGAGAGTGTAAAGTCAAACAAATTATCATCTATAATTGAAAACATGCAAGTAACTTTTAATTAAACATCACTCCTCTACTGAAAAAAAACACACTAGAACTCTACTAAAAGGGAAGATAGCTAATAAGGAGGGGGGAGTGGAGGGGAAGGAATGAACAAAACACTGTTTTGTGAAGAGACTGTTGTTCACAAAAAAAAAATTGCAAAGCAGACTTTTAAATGCACTTCTAACTTATTATTGATTCAAACCCCACATCAATTTCAAGCAAGGCAGGCAAATACAAAGTACCTCTCCATCTCCCTGTAGCAACTACTTGCTGACCAGTATCACAGATTGTTTTTTGTGAGTTTTCATTCCCACATTAAAAAGCAGAAACTTCATACTAGTAGTATTAATTATTTTGTTACATAAGAAGGGAAAATACAACTCATGGTCTCCTCCAGGATACCACAACCACTTATTATATTTTATTCAATACAAATTAACTCAATTCTTATCCAAAGACTTTGTCCAGTTAATGGATACCAGGAAAGGAAATTCACCTACCATTTTGAAATGATACTCAGACTAACAGTATGGATACCCACATATAATCAATGTCTTGGAGAACTCTTGTGTTAGGAAAATATGTATTCCTACTGTTGCTGGGGCTGGAAGCAACAGCAGTACTTCCTTTGCCCCACATCTTCCCATAACTTTAGTGTGCAAAGTTGACAAGAATCCACTCAAGTATCAATACTTAACGGGCTGATTGATAGCATATATCAGTCCTGAAGTTGAATATTCAGAAAGTGTAAAAGGCGGAAAAATCCACATTCTCTTGTTAAAACAGGAAAAGTCTGTCTCTTAGAATAAAATTACACCAAGTATCTTTAGTATATGAGGACAGATGCAGATAACACCCTCTATAAGGCAACTCCAAGTGGCAGATGTATGTAAATACATCAGAAAGAAACAAAAATGAAAGTTTTGATGTGAATTTCTATTATAATCTCAAAGCATATAGTCTTTCAGCCATACCACAGCAACAGCATAAGTAAATGCCCCAGATATTACAGGCTCAGACTGAAGTGTAGCTCTTCCTTGATAATACATTATGTAAAATGGGTACAGGAATTAACTCTGCTGCTGCATCAGTGTATTCAGACATATCTGCTTAATTGCCTACACTTCTACTACATTTCACTGCTTTAGCTCTGCAGAGCAAATGTGCTAAGAAATACTAAGTGACGGCATAGTTGTCACCACCTTTAACAGTGCAAGAATTATTTCCTTACTTCTTCATGATTGCTGGTTGCCTAGTAAGATCAAAATGCCACAGATAAACCTAAGGAGAAACACCCAATAAACCCTTAAGCAGAGCTCAACAAAGCTTCCATTAAATGCTAGCAGGAACAGAAGTGACAAACGCAGAAAGAAAAACCGTATTAATAAATCTGTGGAAGGGATAGATACCATAATACTGAGAAACGACAGCAGAAAGAAAAAAGGCATTTGAAAAATGTTTCATGCTTCCAGAGAGGATATAGGCTTGAAGGGTATTGGCAGAAAGGAAGAAAAAAGAAAATAAGTCTGTACTGAGCTTTTAATCTTTTCTTAATTATACTGAGAGTCTCCAGCATTATCCCCAGAGAGAATTAAGTATAAAAGACTAAGTTACTCAAACAAGTTCCTTTATAACAAGTCCTTTCAGAACAGCATGACTTCTTTGAAGGACTCAGTTTCTGAAAGATTAGGTCACACAAAAATCATATTGTAATGAGTATTTTGATTATACTAAAACAAAATTGTACCTGATTCTACTAACCTGCGCTCAGGAATATGTGGATAGGGTTCTGTGGGAATAAACAGAATAGAGCTTGTTTGTCTATTTTGGTTAATACTTCAAGAAAAGGATTTGCACTGGTAGTGAAAAAATATATTTTTCAAAGGTCAAGAGAGTGGTGGTATGCAAAATATAATAGAAACTACTTGGGAAATGGTCAGAGGTTAAAATGTCATCAGGTTGAACTATATCAGTTCAGTACTAGATACAGGATAGCAAGGTTTCACTTTAAATGCTTATTATTTATCACCCTCAAACAGCTGTTATATAAGCCTGGCTTAAAGCTATGTACAGCATCTAGAAAGAAAACACTATTTGATCAATGTAACTTGAAATTAACAGAAGTAAAGTTCATTCAGAAGATTTAATGTGTAAACTTTTAATTGTGAGTTTCAGCTTTCTTTCAACTTCTTCACTTGTGATTTAACTGAGAATGTATTTTAAGCAGAGTTCAGAGCAAATACACACTAATGGTCGTATGTAATCAGGCATGGGATAAAGGATAAAGAAACCAAGCTATAAGCACTACACCAGACTGATGGTATGAATCCACATACTCTGCTAAACCACTGATTTCAACAACAGCCTGTAATAGAAATACTAGATGAAAACACAAATTTTATGAACATCTAATTCATGAGATAGTTCAAAAATACATGGAACACATGCCTTAAAAGGCACCACATCTTGTGTGATGTTCTTCAATATTTGTGGCATAAACAACTATTCACCAAACAAAAAATATTTATCCATAAGCAGACTTGCTTCCATAAATCCCCTTGAGATTTAAACATTTCTGAGGGTCAGGAGGACCTTTCACATTCCTGGTGAACAGATTTCTAGGAACTTTTTGGCTCACTGAATGAATGGAATTTGAGCAATACCCACTAACCATGAGACCTGTAACTGCTGGAGTTTTACTGCTCAGATTGAAATGAAGATTGATTCATGAGCAAGCACATGGACTATTTGGGGTTTTTTTTTAATCTCTTTCTTTTCTTGATATCTGGGACTGGCCATAATCAGCAAAGATGACAGGCTGAGCCCTGTAATTCTTATTCTCTGCCAGAGGAGAGATGCTCCATATTTAGGTCTTAGTTTTCTATATCTTCCTTTTTAAGCGTACCTGAGGGATGCCGAGAGTTCGCAAGGCTTTGATACGACTTCCCTCAGTACTGGGCTGACCATTGTGTTAAGGCCCCCCGAAGTACTTAGGCACAAAATCATTTAAGGGATTCCAGCCTCTTGCTCTCACATTGTATCAGCTGTATCAGGGGGTAGAAACTGCTACAGAAGGGATAAGGCTAAAGAGAATTGAACACTACCGCCATCAGCCCATGCTGCATATTATACAAGGAGAAAAAAGCAATTAGTAATTACCTGGGTTGAAATCTCACAATGCTCATTGATTTCAATATGGTAGTATTTCACCATGGATGAAAAGCAGGGAGGAACCAGGCTTAGGTTTCTAATAATCACTGAATTCTGATTATGACCAGGAAAAGGTATTTATGAGCACTGTACTATCTAATGCAAGCAAAGAGCACTCTTCTTTTGAACCCATTTATTAATCCATATGCCTAAACTATTCATAATGTCTGGGGTTTAGCTTCTTTTAAGTTGCAGAATACCCATTCAAGGGAGTACTCACTAAAAATAGAAGAATTTACATTCCACTGAATAGGACCTGTATGTTTCATTACTCTTGCTACATGAAAGTGAACATTTTTTAAATATTTTGTAAAAATATTTTTTAACTACACCACACTGTGGGAATAAAAAGGAATAATACATACTATGATACAACAGCCTTGTTTTCAGCTTGTGCTAATCTGTTTTAAGATCATCCACTACCACAAAACTCCTTGTCAAAGATCGCTAAATTTTTTTAATGCTGCCAGGTTTCAGCTAATGGATTTTTAAAATGTAGATATTAAAACATATCCATTGATCCAAGAAATGGTATCAGATAATTTGCCTCACCCATAATATAGTACAAAGCAGAAAGCAGCCATTGAAATGCAGAATGCAAGCACACACTCTGTGTAGCAATGCCTTGGACAAACCCATCACTTGTATCAATTGCCATAAAGCAACAAAAATCTCAAGCTTCTAAGGGCTTGCAATTTCTCTCAATAACCTGCAAACTAAGAGTAATAATAGATAAACCTCTATTGTAAGGAAGAAAAAGTACAATTCATCTGAAAAGAGACAAAGGACATAGATGATAACACCAACCAGAAGATCAGAAAGGGTCCATCTCTGAAATAACCCATTCAAATACAACAGCACACTGAAGGGATGGTCTGTGTTAAATCCAGAGGTTGAGAAGCGTAAGCAAAGCCCTATGCAGCTGATCACTTTGGTATGCACTTCAAGGCTGGAAAGGGAAACTGCCAACCACAAAGAGCTAGAACCAAAGCTCCAGGCAATCTGACACAGAAGTCTGACAAGGCAAATCTAAATTTGCATTGTAGCATCTACATACACAATACATATTAGATACAGAGCAGCTTATATATGCACATTATATATATCTGAAAAAACATAATTCTGTTAGGCTTTTTTTTCTCTCTGTGACAGAGGAGAATGAGACATTTGATAGTAAAAAGTATGTCTGGGAAAAAAGCCAGAATCAATTTTATAAGCTTCAAATGTTATGATTCTTCTGAAAGACATTTTTACTTAATAAAAATGAACTAATGAAAGACCAGAAGTTTGTTTCCTGAAGTATTATTCACAGCCTCCCAGTTGTGTTTTGCAATATATGTTTTTGCCATTTAGCACATCATGCTTAGAGATACCACATTTAATAATACAATCTGCTGAGGATGAAAAACATTTTCTTTGCTAATAAAAAAGCTGGTTATAGAAAGTGCAAGTTTGGCAGTAAAGCTTCCAAGAAAAATTGCAGCCTGAAAACACCTGCAGACTAAGTGTATACATTTCAGTTTGTCAGATGTTTTTCTGTAATTTAAATATTTTAAGAATCAATCAAAATACTTTCTTTTCTTGGAAATCAGATGAATTAACTTTACATCTAACCATGATAAAATATGGGAAAACCAATAAAGGCATTACTTAACAGGGAGACTGACATGCTTTCTGGATGTTTCAATTCTTTTTTATCCAAGAAACAACCTCAAATAAGTCAAGCTTTCTGCAATATTATTTAAGACCTTTTGAAGTGCTAATGAACATATAAGCATTTATATGGAATGAAGATAGGAATGACAACATATTTTTGCACAGTGTCTGGTACAATGGGATTCAACAAAGGGTTCAAGCAGATGGTCATTATTACAGTGATACAGAACAGCACTTGCAGAAATGACATGGTGAGATGGCTCAAGAGAAGCCAAATCTACACAGTCCTATTCCACTTCTGCACGGTGATCAGGGACAGAGTCACAAAATGCTGCCTTTGAAATACATTCAGAATAAATCAGGAGACTGAAATACAAATCAGTTGTAGGGATGACACACAAGAACATGCACCAGGAAAGTTTGCTGCAGAGAGACATGAAGAAGGATCAAGACCTTTCCAACCAGCATGTTATTTTCCAATATTTTCAGTTGCTTAAGAGGCATCTGAAGCACCAGTGACTGTCACCTTAAACCAAGAATAACAACAAAGAAAGAGACACTCTGAGTTAAAACTAACTAGGTCTTCTCCAAGAATTCTGCCTCATGGACAATATTGAATATCATAATAATAACACAGTAAATAATCTGAAACAGAGCAGACAATTACCAGTTATGAATTTTTCAGTCACAATGTCATTATTTAGCAAAGGACTTATCACAGCAAGACTCTTCCAAAATGCTTTTACACTTTCATCAGTACATATCACGCCAAGGAAAATGCTGCATAACTGAAGTGAAAAATCTTGTTCCTAGAAAAGCTTTTCCATTGCCAATGGCCAGGAAGGTTACCTTAGGATATAGACTGTCATAAATACTGTTCACAAAATCTGTATCTATTCTTAAAATATGAAGTGTTTAATATAACCAAACAAAAGCAGCAGTCATCATGGTGCTATGCTGACAAACATGGCTGGCTCTGATGCATGTTTGGCTCCTGAGGGTTAAATGCTGTTTCATGCTCATTAAAATCTGCTCTACCAGAGAGAGCATCACTCGTTAAAATTAGAAATGTCTGAAAAAGCAAAACAAAAGGATGAAAACTAAAACCATATTATGAAGATGATCAAAACCAATGTAACTGCAGTACTAAAGGCCAGAATCTGCTCCCATGTAGCTCCTCATGTAATAAATCAATTGTGTTGTATTCATTTGAAATATGTTCAATTCATACCAGCAAAACTGGGAGCACTATCTGACACTTTTTCTTGGTATAATAACAATTCTGGAATCTTTCCCTGCTACTCACTTGCATGCTTTCTTAGTATTAACACAATGTATGAAGGTGGGATGTTAGCTATTTTCACAGTTTTGCTCACATCTAGCCAATTCTGTGTTTACTGTCATATTCTAAAACTGGGCACAGGGATTTTTTTTATATTCTTCCTCCTTCCATGTGTTCCTATAGAAAAAAAATCTTGCCTACCATCACTTCATTTTTCAGTGTCTCACACACTAGCTCTGTGTCTTTGCATAAAAATTTGTATTTGTTATCAGCTGTGATTAGCAGAAAACATAAGGCAACAGATTCCACACACTTGGGTCCTTCTGATGCCTTAAGATTTAGCTTTTATATTTCTCAGATCAGTACTGCTTTAGTATATAACTCTAAAACTCCACAGACTCTCAGCTACTGTTCTCCCATTTTATTCAGATAAACCAATTTCTCTCTAGACCTGAAATTCAAGGACACCTCACTTTCTCAGGCACCAAAAAATGTAAACAACAGTGAAGTAGGGGGCAAACTGGGGGAATGTGACTCCATTACCTGAAGCTGTAACTGGATAATTAACTTCTGATATGCAAATAGACCAAATTTATACCCATCCAAAAAACCCGTGATAGTTGTCCATCTTGGCTGTAGTCTCTGCAAGCCTCCTGCACTGCCCAAGGTTCAGCCTTTGAAGGCCTTTCAATAAATACCTACCTTTAACTCTGTCTAGCCTCTGTTCTAGGTAGCCTCTCCAGGCATCACTTCCACAACTCTCTTCTGTCTTGTATGCTGTATCTGATAACATGGAATAATTCTTCCCTGTTCTGACAAGATGACTATTTGGGAGGTTGGTGAACACAGTATTCTGGGTACATTGAAAATGCAGGCTACCACAATTTGATCACTTTCACGTTCCTCAAATAAAATCCCATTAGAGAGACAAATCATCAAGGAATCATTTGAGCAGTCAATGGAGAGAGTGACATGAAGCGGGTAAAGACAGCTGAGTGTTCCATGACCACCTTTTTATACTTTTGTGGGTCTCCAAGCACTTCACTATTTTAAATCACATGACCACCCATCCTGCAAAGCTAAATATTCTGTATTTTATTAACTGTAGTTTTATACCTCTACTATGTTTGCCTATGGGAAATCAGTAAATCAGGGCAGAGACTTCTGCAATTGATTACTGGGCAATAAACAGGCAAAGTGGTACACCATAAATCAAGGTGATAGTTTAGGGGCTGGACATTAATCTGTTTTTTTTTTGATTCCCCCCTTCCAATATTTCATTTCTCAGATCAAATTTAATCTCTCACTCAAATGAACTGGAAAGAATTTCTGGTTTGGAGTACTCATTGGTGAAAAGGTATATTAGAAAGTACTGACATTTACGTGAGATTCCTAACACGCCTTAAACACACTGAAGTGTTCAGGAGCCTGCCAGAGAAAGAACATTGTCATTGAACAATGCAACATGTATTTTCCAACAGCTTAAGGCAAGGCAAAGGCCACCTCTCTGAAATGCTGCCTACTGCATTACATGAGGTTACATGCAGTAACCTCCTTTGACAAACAATGCACTTACAATATGACCAAACGGATAAAAATTAAAATCCTTCCATATTTGTTTTCAATGTATTTTTACGTGCCTTCATAATTCCTACTGCTATAATTCCAGGACATAAAATGAGGCATAAAATGATTTTATACCTTGATATGAGAGGTGTGATTAGATATACCTTAAAGTGACAAACTGATATTCCATACAAATATACGGAGAGCTGTGGTCCCAATTCTGATGAACTCAAGCATTATTCAGAAACCCCACAGAATAGTGCTATAGCATCCCCTTTCATACATGTACTTCCTACATGGCATTCCAATGAAATGGCATGTAAAACTTCTGTTCTGACAGACCTGGTTTTAAACTAGCTCATTAAAACCTAGTGCTCACAGTGCTCAGAAAACAAAGGGGGTAAGATAGCTGCTTCTCCCAAAGCTATCATTACAGAGCAGTTCAGTCTGCTGAGGGCTACTGAATTAACAGCAGATGGGCAAAAGCAAGAAGCAAGTTATCAAGTTATCACTACAGTTTATCAGTTTAAAAGATGTGCAAGGGCTTCTGAATAGGAATTAAAAAAAAAAAAAATTTCTGACCTTATTGACCTTATGGGGGCCACGTCTCCCTCTCTCCAAAGTCACTGCATGCTGAAGTAATAGCTGTTCTTCATTACTCAAGTGTTTCTCAAGGCATGTTCAGTAACTTCTAACACAGTCCACACAAAAGGAAAACAGTTATTTGTATGCTATCCAAGGAAGGCTGAGTAATACACCACAGTAGGAAAGACCTCCAAAAATAAGTCACCTCTCAGCAGATTCACTCCCTTCCTGTCTGGGTTTGAATCAGTTTGCAACTGCATGAAAAGACAAGCTCAAGGATGAATTACAGAGAACTGTAATGATCACACTGCTCAAATGCACTCATTTCCCTCTGACTCTCTTTAAAAGAATCCAGTTATTAGGGGTGGAGCAAGGTAGTGCTCAACAGGATGTGCGTGACCAGAGCTCCCCATGCGTAGCCTTCTATTTTCATGTCTATTTTTGGATGTATTTTCCTTTGTGCTTTGAAGCTGTTTTTTGGGCGAGGTAGCTAGCACCACAATCACTTTACATGCTGAGGAAGGAAAGCAAGCCCTCATCAACACAAACAGTAGTTTTTCCTACAGATCCATAGAGCATCTTGGAAGTCTACAGCGTTGTAACAGTAACGAAGTACTTTTTTCACGTTTGTTAGTGCTCTTCAGACACCAAAGCCAAGGACATTCGGTGCACAAAGGAACAATCACCAGCGATTCCCATAACCTACTAGCTCTTTATCAGGAAACAGTGTTCAGCTGTGTGAGAATTCAGTGTGAGATTTCATCATCTTTAATCCGCTGTAACAGCGTTGATAGACAACGAGTCTCCAAGGATGAGTAAGCAGAGAAGATGAACAGATGTTCCCCAACAGGATGCTACTTTAACAGACACAGTCATTAGAGAAAAGACTGGCTCATTTTAACTGGTAATTGTTGTTATCAGGACAATGTCATTTGTTTTGACCAGCATCCCCTGACTGATAGAAATGAAGGTCACAGAAAATCTTTCTGCACTTAAAGGGCTGACTGAATATAAAGCTGCATGTATTACAGAAGGCACCTTACTGTATTTTTACAAAGAATATCCTATCTTTTACTTAAAAAATATTTAAATTTAAAAAGCTGGCAGACTAATACTAATTATAAAAAAAAAGTCAGTTTAGTAGTAGCTATCTCTTTTTTTTTCAGGTATAGATCCAACTACACTAGTACTCATAGAAATTAATACCTTTGCTGTATATTGTGCATTAAGTACATCAGTAAAACATATCTAATCTGGGAATCATTATACCAATACCATTGCTGCTTAGAGCAATACAGCTAATACAGGATAAGTTACTTTTCAATTTAAACAAAACTCAGAGAAGTCTGCAAATTCACAATATGAAGTTTCAGAGATACTGAAAATTCTTTCTAAACTTAGAAATAATTAAAATAGATAAACTTTCTCTCAAAATCTAGTTTCAGGATGTACACTAAAAGTTTCATAAGCAGCATAATGGATATGTAATTGTCTTTCAAAGAACTGCATTGATATAAAAATATTTGCTGCAAATGTGAACTTCATCAGTAGGCTTCAGTATTAACAAATTTTTAGTGTTAAGAAGGACATTTCATAGCTTTTACTCCTAGCACTTCAGATTAGTTGTACAGAAAATTAAAGCCAATACTGAATCTATTTCTGTTGTTTCATTTTCCAAGATTACCTTCACAATCTAAAAACAAGAAAAAATACTTAAAATTGCAGTATTGGATTTTCTTTCCTCTGAAGGAATAACTCTGTTATTTGGTTAAAGGAGTTTTGATTTGTTATTTCTCTCAAAAGAAGGAAATAAATTTCCCCAAAAATTAATTTCTTGGGGAAAACCAAACAAATTAAAAATAACATATATTGTATTTTTACACTTCTATTATTAATCATTAAAATTCTACACACATAAAATCAGTAACCATTTTAAGAATACTAACCCTACAATTTATTTAGGCTGTTCTTATACTGCAGTATTACATTATTTTGGCAATATTTTACTTTTTTTTTTTTCTGGATAAACTACTTCTTTCATGAATTAAATTCTCATTATGTGGACAGTTGAAATTTGCCCACAGTAGATTTTAACTTTTACAATATCTGGATTGTAATGAACCGACAATTGCCTTTCCCCATTTTTCCACGGTACCATATGTATTAAATATCTGTGATCCACTCTTGACTTTGTGTGGGTTTTCACTAAACACAATTAAAAACAGAATGACATGTAACTAACAGTTTCCTCATACAGACTTTATCACAGCAAAGATATATGAACCTTAGGATAAGGCAGAAAGAACAAAGCAGCATCAAAAACATAAAAAGTCTCCCTTTAGAAAAGTATTTACCTTTCTTCAGGTAACAACAATATTAATAATAATATAGAACTGGTGCTACTGTTGGGAAAATTTTCTTACATAATTTTCTATCGACTTTAAACATTGTCTCTTTATCACACGCTAGCTGCAGTTTATGCAGACTCTGGGACTAGCAGGCTGCAAGGAAATAAGTATTACCTTGAAAAAATGAACAACTTTATTATATCTGAGACCAACCAGCAAAGTTGTATTTCATTGAACAATTTTCCACTCACTGAGAGCACAGGGATAGCCTCCTTGAAAGAACACACAACAAAATATATGAGAAGTTCACTGTAAAATGGCACAAAAGGCAAAGAAGCACCACAATCCAAACTGTGGTCTCTGACTGACACCTGCAGCATTTGTGATGTGTTCTACAGCTCAATTTCATAAAGGCTGCAACACACAAGGTGTATGCTAAAGCTGCCTGTGATCACTCCAGTACTTCTAACACATATCATCTTCCACAAAAGCATCTATCATCAAAAAATTCAGCAAATTCATCAAAAGTGCTAGAAGTTAAACTGTATTATAGTGATTAAAGAGCAAATTATGTTGAAATTATTTTAAAAACAACTTTAAATATGAAATTCAAAAACTTTTAGAAGGGAACCTCCACGTCTCCAATAATCCTGGTAAGAGAACAACAATCTCTGAAAGCTTAGCAGGAAATTCATATGCATGGGAGAAATGACTGTGCTTATACCACTTAAAAGTGAATTTTTACAAAAATGTTACCAGAGAAACCTGAAATTGGATTTATTCCACCCATCATTATCTTGTAAAGCACTATCCACATTATCAAATTTCTGACTACTGACAAATGCTGCATATGTTAAAACAGATGAGACCACTGGCATATTTCATCTTTTCATGCCAAGGCCTAAAACTACAATGCAGCTGCTGTAGCAAAAAAAAAAACCCTGTGAACTGCAAAAAAATATTGCCTTGTCAGATTCTTCAAATTAACTGCAAAACTTCAGTAACTGTAGAAATTGCCAAAACATTTTAATTTCATTGTAGAACCTGCCAAAAAACAGTACAAATCCTGGCTATGCAATTCAATGATTATCTGATACTGACAGGCATTCAGCGGCAAGCCTGTTTCACTCACACAGTGGTCATTCATGCCTTGGCAATGCTGCACCATTAACTGTGCTCGAGGTAACATATTGTCAGGCAGGTGATGAAAGTGCCATTTCCTCCATCAATGTAGATAGTTGGGGATCTGACTTTTTTTCTGATACTGACTTCAGAACTGCTTCAGGACAATTATTTGCAGTATAATACTGCTCTTTCATAGGAAAACAAAGAAAAAAAATCCATCCATCCACAGTTAGAAGCTGAACTAAAATGTTAAAACCAGCACCTATTTCTTCAACATAATTAGTGTCCCTAGACCTGCAGCTTTAGGACACTGTCACACAATCTGGCAGCTCTGCACAACACCTACACTCGTACAGTCATCATTTCAAACAACCTGGAAGTACAAATTGGCAATGGTGAAGGCCAGGCCTTCCAGTTCCCACAATTTTCAAACCAAAAGTAGTGCTTGCAAAAATGCAAACAGATTCAAATTCAGTAACTTTCTGCGGCAACATGTTAATGAAGTCTTCTCTGCATGGATACCAAAGTAGACAGACTACAGAATGAAGAACCTCAGCAGTATGTTTTCCACAAAGGAAAGTTTTAAGGGAATTCACATGTAATCACTAAGATTTTTAAGTGATCTTGATCCATCTGCAAATTCTAAACCCCTTACAGCTGGTGATGAGACAGGAGAAAATGAGAATAATTTAAAATTTCAGAGTATAATAAAAATAGACTCTCCTCATAAAAGCTGGCAATAAAAGCAAAATTAAGGCTAAGAGAGCAACACCTGCAGTATATAAATAAATTCCACCAGAAATTCTACCACCTAAGTATTTCATTACAAGAGGCCTACAAGAAAGAAATACAGGAGTATGTAATCATACATTATATGAAGCACGAAAGAGAAGTGAAAACTTTCCTTTTTTTCCAACCTAATTTAAAATATTATACTTTGCTTATGATATAAATGTCATCATACTATGTGGTGATCCATCCTGGAGAGGATGGGCTGTGGGCCAACCATGCAGCAAATAACAACATTAGACCCTGGACACTACGAAGCTAAAATGAGAAATCTCTAGTAAGGTTATGGTGAGAAGTGAAGGAGAAGAAAAAGATGATGGGAACATTATGCAGATTAAGTTATTCCTTATAAGGTTATGTTCTGAACCCTGCCGTCTGATTAGTTAATCTTGTGCTCCACATAAGGTATTGTTTCTGTTTCTCTGTGTTCATTGGTTCCCTGCCCTCAGATAATGTCTATATAAGGCTGTGTTCGTGCCATTTGGGGATCTTCTAAAGGAGCTGTGTACATCTGTGCTGTTTATGCTTTGTGTTGTGACCCTGCGTGCCTCCTTTTATCTCCATTAAAGCTTTCCCATTTAGTCATTCCCATCCCTTGTTTTATTTTATTGCCACACTCCCAGCTGATTCCATCCCGGGGCTGCACGTGCCAGCAGCAACAAGGGCTCATCCAACATGAGATGCAACAATACTATATTACAAATGCTTTCAAAGTCAAGTCATTTTTTTCTGCATTAACTGCAAATAAATCTGAACTTACCTCCCAAAGTGCTTTGAAGTCCTTCTGCTCAATTCGAAGGAGTTCACTGTGTTCCCTGGTAACAATGGTAGCATGGCGAGGAGTGTTATCCAGAATGGACTCTCCAAAAGCAGTTCCTATTCCAAGAGTGCATATCGTCACAGCATCCTTTGATTCAAAAAAAAGGACACATTAAATGTTTCAGGATGTTTTGAAAGTTTTTGTGTCTTAATTTTAATAGCACTGCCTTGAGATCCTTTTGCAATCTGCTTAGAAAGAAATTTAATTTAAGCATCATCAACAAAAAAAATCAATATTCTTTTAAAACAATATGGGAAGCTTTAACATAGAAACAAGTGGGACTTCTGTTTTCTATATTCATCAGTTGAATTAGACATTTCTGAATGCAAATCTGAGAACACAAGAACCACTTTCATCTTTACAAAAACCTGTGATCTCTGCTAATTACCTCTAAACACCGCTGATGATGAGATCTTTAGAAATGTCAGAGATGATGAGAAGGTAACTAGAATCAGAAACGCAATCTTGGAAAAGAAATTTCTGTCCTTCGCAAGCTACTCTCATGAGAAAGAAAATTCACCTGTTATGTTTTCTGTTCTGAAAACGCAACTTTCAATTATAACATCCTCTCGTATTTATATTGCATTTCTCTATTATACAAGCAATGTGCTTGTACTGTTGAACCAACTTTTGGCCCTTCTGCTGAAAATGCCAGCAAATCTTTCAATTGTTAATGGATGCTTCTCAATCAACTACCAGACCAAAAAAAAAAAACAACTTTTCACATAAATCAGGGATTTCAAGAAAACTATCAAATTTCAAACAACCTGGAAAAAACGGATCCATGTACAGAGCCATAAGAAGGTCCCAAACAAGCAGCAAAGTCCACTTCAAAGGAGTCTATATGAGCACATGCCATTCTAAATGATGTCTAAATGAATCTCCCTTGGCCAGGAACTCCTCTGTAGTAGTTCCAATAAAAATTTTGAGCTACTGCAGAGCAAACAAGTAGCCATTAAACAACTTGCTTGAATCAAGATCTTTAGATACATGTTCTATTTTCAGCTCAAAAGTTGCTTTGTTCCTCATCACAGGCTTGAAGCTGAACACTCACATGTCTTTTTTCTGAGATGAGCCTTATCTGATGGCCTCTTAAGTAATTTTAAAAATTAGCCACAGCATAAAAAATTTAAAATCATACAAACTGTACTTAACAAAGGAAAAATA
The DNA here is from genome assembly GCF_035770615.1 of Melospiza melodia melodia. NCBI lineage: Eukaryota > Metazoa > Chordata > Aves > Passeriformes > Passerellidae > Melospiza > Melospiza melodia. Next base: position 20,468,317 of record NC_086201.1, on the reverse strand, counting down.
TTTCATAAGCACACAGAAAATTACAAATAAACATATAAAAACACATGCTACCTTTACTTGATACAACATGAGAAGTCTAGTTTAATTCTAAAATGTAGGATTCATGCAAAATCAAAGCAGAAACGTTTGTTATCCTCGTGGCTGATAATCCAGGAGAGATGCATGAACATGTTTCAGCACCATTTTCTGTTTTCAGAATTGCCCTGCTTTTCTTTCATGCATCAAATAAGTCATAATAGGCAAATATTATTAATATAAAGTTAGTAGCTTTGTAATTGCAATACACAGACAAAAGCCCATAATAGTCCAGTTCCCTGAACCATAGCAAATTGCGCTTACACAGATGTTACCATATAAAATTGTGTGTTCAGGAAAACAAAATCACTTATGTCTCAGAGAAGATCTAGGAAAAATTTACCAAATGTCAGAAATAAATTTTCAAGGAAGGAAAATAAGAACAGATATTCTTTAACAGAAAGAATATTTGGGAATGAGCACCTTGGCACCTAAATGGAAGCCTCTACAAGCAGACTGTAATACAGTTTATACACTGAAATCTGCCTTCCCAAGCTTACATTTCAGAGCTGAAACACTCTATGCATGGTACAATACTCACAATGGCATTCAAAGGATCTACAAAGAAAATGAGGGGTTACTGCTCATACAAAATTTCACCTCCAGATATACAATACTTTATTCTCAATCCTATTCAGAAAGTTCAGATAAAAGAGCTCTGTTCAGGACAGGACAACCAAATAGCCTGGCCTAAAATAAACTTTTCCTGTAGGTAGATCATAGACATTGTTTACATCTTCTAACTTCTCACTCACTCCCCTCCCTTCAAAAAATAAAACTCATTTTAAACATTTCACCTTCTCTGACTGTTCACAACCCTAAAGAATAATCTTTAATGACAGAACAGACATGAGAAGCAAAAAGGATAATTGTTGGTTAAGAAACTATATGATAACTTCTGATGAGGCATTTAAGCTTAAGAAATAAATTAAAACTGTGGAATGTTAGGTCAAGAGGCTGAAATGGTCCTTTATACATTCATTAAAGGAAAATCCAGGCTTCCATCCAATGCCTTGTTAAGGCTGACCTAGAACAGAGGCTAGATGGAGTTAAGGAATAAAGTAGCTATTTATTAAAAGGGCTCCATGGATACACCTTGGGCAGTACAAGAGCCCAGCCAGGGCTACACCCAAAATGAACCAAAATGGTCACAAAATGGACAACCGGTCACGAGGTCTCTCACTTTTATAAGTTCTAGTCCATTGGCATATGGGAGGTATCTGTCCAGTTAGAGCTTTAAGTTATGAAGTCCCATCCTTCTTGTTTCCCTCTCTTCAGTCCACCTTGTTTATGCTCTCGGGCCTGAAATTTGGATCGGTTGTCCTTGGTCCCAAGCTAGAGGAGGAATTGTTTTTTCTAGCTACTCTGTGAAGAGAGCTTACTATCCCTTAATATGAAGCTCAGAACTACACACTAAAGCAGTACGGACTCTGAAAAATATAAAAGCTAAAACCTAATGCATCACATCAAGTTATCAAGTTCTTTCAGATTTTTTCCCCAGCCATCACAGTTGTCCACAGAAATGCAGTTTCACAGCCCACTGGGGTGCAGACCTATATGCCTTCTTCGAGGCTTCAGAGCCCCATTTTCTCGCTACCCCTTGTTTATACATCTGCAGCCTCCTGGGGAATCAGGTGTGTTTCCTATTATGCCTGTTAACCTTACACTCAAGAATCTCCTGCTGTTCAGTGAAGACTTGAGGAGGATTGCTAGCAGCTCAAAACTCCCTGTTTGCTGTTCCCCTCTGCAATCCCAGAAGCAGCAGGGTGTTCTGGTGGCTGGTAACCAGCTAACATTCACACAGCTATTTAAAAGGCAGTATTAGAGACTTAGAAAGATGAGATTGCTGCCATTTCTATCTGTCCTCTGTACACACCATAAAACAGTAGCATTCAAATCAGAGGCTGCTTGTGTATTCAGTTTCACTGACTCTTACTGCCACATGAGACACATGCAGGGAATGCATTCTTAAGCCTTTCCCTCACCCCCCCCCCCATCAATCCAAAATATTATTGAATTTGCTACACCATTTTAATGGAATGGATGAGAATCAGAAAGAAGGCTCTGCTTTATTCCCTTCCCACCATCTCAAGGATCATCCTGTATCCCTCCTCCTTGACTTGTGACCCCTTCAGTTTCTCAAGCAGGCAAACAGAATTTTTGTGTGTAAATAAAATCCCAGTGTCGGAAAGAGAAATGAAGAAAACAGGGAAAAACATTACGAGTGCTAGGCTCAAAGGGATTGGGGACATTCCTTTGAAAGTTTAGTTTGATCAACATTTTGAGTTTATAAGGGAGCTGATGTAGCTAGATTGTTTTTGATTTCATCATTTTCTTACACCTTGCATCTTTATCTCATCTGACAATCTGTATCACTCTAGAACGTCGTACTATCTCTATGTTTAACAGGAGTTTTGCCAAAGCTGGCACTTTGAGATGCTTGCTTATTATTACTTTGACACAGTTCAGTTTATCCTCAGTAAAAATTTCCTTTTATAACAGAGAAACCAAGGATATACATGAAAGTAAACGATGAAGTAATTTTTCTGTTCCCTTACCTTCCTTCAGTGTTCCAGGCATTCAGACAAGAAGTCCATATCAAAATATTTCTAACAATAACACAGAAATACCTTCTGAACACACTAAAACTGCAGTTTGCAAACATGTTAGGCCACCCTCTTTACACAAGACAAGGTTATTTACTTAAAGTAGGCATTATGATTCTACAAAAACTGTGAGCAGCTTCTCTTTAAGTACCTAATTAAAATATGTATGGTTCAGATTAACTGAACTGTAATACCACATTCAAAAAAGCTACCTGCAATGTCTTAGATATTTTCCTATATCACCTGACAGAGAAAAGTGAAATTATTTTTCTATATTAACTTCCAATAAACAAAGTTCAAAATCAAAATCAGCACAACCACAACACAGGAGCTCAGCATGAGCCAACACACTCTGCTGCTCAGCTTAGTACATTAGTTCAGCCAATCTCTGTGTTACAATGGGTAAAGCAGTTCTCATGCTCAAACTAAATAATTTTAAACTAGCTTAGGCATATTTATACTACTAACTACAGTACAAACCTATGTCACAACTTCACATAGGTTATCTCCAAAATACATAATGACATTTACATGCTGAAAGCAGTATTGGACTACTGTGTTTAAATCCCTTTCCTTGCTGCCACTTCATCTTATCAGACACCTCCTTTGTCCTCAGTTTCAAAGAGCTGTGAAATTCTTCCATTTCTTACATGAACATCTGAACCTCTTTCTTCACAGTCATTCTTCTCAGCAACCCCACTAACTTATTTGGCTTTTCATCCCCAGCCCTCTGCATCTTCTTACAGCTGACACTGCTGTACCATCCAAGCACTCACAGCTCCTCCTTTATAGCTTTTACAAAACAGGCTAATTGTTTTTAGTCAATGCTCTATGTTAAATTTGGTCTGTTTTTAAAAACTGACCAGCCTAAAAAACCCCATCATAACATAGGCAAGATAAGCTGGCAAAACGTGCTGGCACACATTATAATTCAGCTGGCAAAATAGAGAAAAAAACCCAGAAGATCAAATTGCTATTTGGTCTTTGTCTTTTTCCTTTTCATTCCACCACAGATTATCAGAAAAACCTTTGGGGTAAAAGGCTCTGAATCTGATTCAGAAAATCACAGTGTTGCAGAATCTGACAACATCGTAACACTGATGTCATAATGCATTTATTCCCAGCTTTATTCTGAGACACTGCCAACAGTCATCCTTAGACTGTTCAGCTTCAAAACAGAGTTCAAAAATGAAACATACACAGGGCAATTTGTCTGCAATGTATTTAAGACAACACCATACCAGGAATATCCCTAAGAGAAACTTCTATTACTAAATATCTCAACATTGGGTAGACAACAGTGCCAAATAAAAATGAAAGTCAGAATCTGATCATAACTGAGGGCAAAGACCTCTTTCTGATATATACTATAGAGGCTGCCTTTTCTGTTTATTTTGAAGGTAACTTAACAATATTTTTCTATGACTTTTAAGTACTGTATTTATCAGGGTATTTGTTACAAACAAGTTGAGGCAAGACCAAAGCAGTTCATTACAGTTACCTCTGGAATTCACAGTGAGACGTTTTCACCCTAGAAAAAGTCCTCTTCGATCTCTTCTTGATTGTTGAATGCTCAGAAAAAAATCCATTAACAGTTTTCACAGACAGCAGACTCCACTCAGGATGTACTAGATGAGTAATCCTGTCAAATCCCTGTAGCCATTCCAACGGCATATGAAATTACCAGCACATTTTACCAGCTCGGTGGGACAAAACTAACAGTAACAGCAAAATTTTCGCTGGCCAAACTCTTTAAACAGGTGTGTATGTTAAATAGCCGAACACGATTTACAAAGCGTCCATTGCAGCACTGAACACTGCCCGCGCCCGGGTTTGCTCTGTGTTCCAACGCCGCCCTCTCGTGACAGAACACAGCTTTGCAGGCAGAAAGGATTTTTGCAAACCAGTGGGAAAGCGAGGCTTTATGAGGTCCTAAATATCTGTGTCTGTCTCTATTAAAGTCCTTAAAACAATAGATGTAAAAGTTCCTGTTATTATAATATCAAATAATACTAACATCAATATTTATGTTTACATGAATTCTCAACTTGGTCATAATCAGTATTACTGATATTTTCTGAGAGAAATCACAGGTGTCTACATTAGTAAGCTACTGTGCAACAAGAATGTGTATGAATTAATACCTCACTAGCTACACTGAAGTCTTGATCCATTAGAACCTTGAGATTTAATTTCTAGTGCAAGGCATTTCCCTACATGACTCTGTAGGAACAAAGACTATTAAGACATTTTTAGTAGGGACCAGGTGCACAATAACTTACTGCACTTCTCATGGGAGAAAGCTACCAATCACCAAAAGTGACTGTGCAGAGAGGTAGCACATGGTAGCTGGTACACAATGCATTAATTCCTAGGCTTGATGAAATTTAAGTTTCCCAAGCACACAGATAACACACCTAGCAAAATGGGACTCATATTTTTAATCAAGAGAATTGATTTTCTGTATTTACATTAACACTGTAGGCATCATCATATAATCATAGGCTAATTCAAGCTGCAAGAAAACTCAGGAGTTCATCTAAAACCTCCTGTTTATCTGAAGTATTAAACAGTGTCCATAAAATTTCACATTTTAACCAATAGGAACCTAAATACCAAGTTAGCTTTCCTTCTACTAGGAAAGACAGAATAATCCTGTACTTTTACATGAGTCTACAAACTTCTAAACTCAGGTAAACATCTGCATCTGTCCTGCTCTGCTGGAAGTTTCTCATTAACATCAGGGCCATTTATGGTATAATAGTAACAGCAGAGCAATTAGTCATTATTATGACTTTGCAAAGGACCTTTGTTCCTGGGTGATGTGATTGGAAAATGTGCTCCAAGTACCCCTACACCTTAAGCACTGGTCACCCATCCCCAGCTGGGAGCACAACGCTGTCAACTGAGCGTGCCAGGGCTACCCTGACAGCAATACAACACCGTATTGTTGTACAAATACATACAAACCCATCATCTGGGTTTGTAGTGAGCACAGTAGGCAGGGAGTGCTAGCAAGTATTTCAGTTTCAAGAATGGCTGGTACCAGGCCAACAAAAAAGTACAGGCAAGACTGTACAGGAACTACATCTAGGAGCTACAGGCAGGAGAGTGAGAAGGAGACCAAGAATGGACAAGGAGGGGCATGGTATAAACCCCAAGCTGGAGCAAAAACAGAGAAAATGTTGGACTCAAATAGTATTTAGGAGTCCCCACACATGAAAGTTATTCAGACAGGAATGGTAAATGCATGGGCTGCCATGTTTTTGGCAGTGAGGCTACATTCTAGGGCAGCTAGGCAGTGGTAAGAATTCAGTTCATTGTTCACGTGAGAAGGAAATGTGAGGTAAGAAATAACTGCAGAATATAATTTCTAGAACTAGAATCACATGAATTGTAATTCAACTGCTTCCTACTGGCAGGAAAATGAAGTTAACCTGAACAAGCAGAAAAAAATATTTACATTATATTCATTAAGAAACTAAAGTGTTCCATACTCCATCTAATGGAACAAATCAACACTCCAAAGTGATTCTTAATTTAACATCCAGATTGTGCAGATGTGTTACTTTCTGAGTAAAGAGCATTGATTCTTCACAACAGTGTAGTGCCATCTTTTGGCAAACACTGGAAAATCCTGATTGCTTTAGACATCCACAGAAAAGGGTCTCATAAGAGCCCAGTACTGTTCCAAATTGTGACAATACCAGTGACAGCCAGGCCATGCCAAGAATTGCTCAAATTAAGCTAATTATACTCTCAATCAATCTCTACTTAGTACAGTGAAGAGGTTGCTAAAAATAATATGAAAGGAGTTCCTTTTGCATCTACCATTCTACTGCAGGAAATAGAGAGACCCAGTACTCACACACTGCCTTGACTTGCATTCTGACCCAATTGCAATGGTGATGCGATGCTCAACAAAGAGAAAAAAATCCAACTTCTGCTATAAGCAAAAAACTTTCCTCAATCAGCCAAACTTTGGGCAAAGAATACACCACCACAATCCCCCCCTACACATGCTCTTTTCAGTCCAGGTGGGGAAAATGGGTAGCAGTCTCTGTAAGGTCCTGGATAGCTATACTAATGCAAAGGCACAACGAGTCCCTTATCAGAGGTACAACCCCATGGGACTTCAGGGGACAATCGCTGGTCTCAAACATGGGGGCAGGGAAGGGACAGGATGCCTTCCCAGAAGACTAAGCTCACAGCAACAGGTGCATGACATTAGACAACATGGATGGGAGACTCTAAAAGTATCTCATCCCTTTAGATTTTTATTTACTCTAAATTTTATAAATCCAGGAGCACCACGATACTGAGAAACCACTTAAAATTTGGGGAGAATTTGACTTGTTCTTCTGTTTCTTAACACTGACTAGGTATTACCTACAGGCTTCTTGTCCAACATGGCAGCAGTTCCAATAGTCTGCTATTACTACACCACTTCCCCATTCCTGCAGTGGAGACTGCATTCTGCTGTTATTAGACTGCATTGCTAGTGGGTTCACTTTGAACTTCCTGAAGAAGAACTGAATTAAATATTTCTAGAGAATGAATTAACAACTCTCCAATCTAGCACAACTTCTTTAGCACTACTGGAAAAGACAGAGGAGACTTGTTTCACATTGAAAGGCAGATCATTTTCAGAGCATTACTCTTCAGTTTCTTGTAATCAATGGTATGATTTGCCTTCCTTAGACTAAGGACAACTAAGACTAAAAGAGACTCAGAGAAACATTTACATCCTTATACATCCTTATGATATGACAAAATATCTGTATAGAATGTGTTGTTATCTACCTCACCATAAATTTTATTCTTTCTTTGTACTACTGACCAGATGGTTGCATTTTACCTGGTGGTTGCTTGTATCAGACACCTTCACATCCAGTGATCCTGTCAGGACAGCATACCAATTCGTCCCAATATCACCCTGACGGAATACTGGAGAGATGAAATCTTGTAAATAAGAGTTATCTTAGCAACAGTAATAAACATTTTCTCACATATTACCGCAATACTGTGGTCACTGCTGGCACCATCCAATTTGCCATATGAGATTACTTATTTACAATTACAGTAATACTTCCAATGACACTGGAAAGCACATATTTTAGTAAACTAGTCAATACACTATGGAAACAATGAAAGCATAGAACTGCTTCACTCTTCTCCCCAGTTTGCTTCTGTTCTACTGTTCTCTTAGTTAATTAACCAACCAAAGAAACAAAACAAACAAGGAAAGTTTTTCAGAACAATGTGCCTTTGAAATTCACATTCATCCAGTGCAGACACAGCTACCAATGAATTGAACAGCGACTGCAAGACTTTGATGTCCAGGCATTCCAACTGTGTGATTACAGAGCATCAAAATCCCTCTTACTCTAAGTAAATTTCAGTGCTGCATGCAAGATTTACCTGAGGTGTTTCTGAGACTTTACTAATACCACAGGTTTTCATCAGCTATTCCCCTGGCATGCATTCCCATCACAAGACTACCACTTATTTCCATCTCAGCTTCACACACCAAGCACAGGTGTGCACCTACATCAGGCCCACGGGCTGCCAGTGCAGGCACAGAGCTGCTGCACCTCTCAGCAGTTTGCAGCTCTGCAGGTCTGGCTTGTGCCAGGGAGCCTGGAAACCACACACTATCAGTGATGTGCTGCTGACACACCTTTGCCCCTGGCAGCACAAAGCACTGGCAAAAGCAATCAATAATACATTTACAGGAGAAGAATGAGGCTTAAGTCCAATGACTGGCTTGTAATCTTTCAACAGAACAGTGGTAGAGTCCTACATCCTACTGTATGCCCTGTTACCATAGATTCACTACACACTGTGTTTGTAGAGCAAGCAGCACTTTAGTCCTGCCTTGCCCCATGACTGTGACTGTAAACATTCCACTGATTCTGCTCTCATGAATCTCCCACAGACAATCACAGTCTAACCCGCAAGTTTATCTACATAAAATACATAATCCTATGAAACTGTCTTACATGTGATTCCTTTTTCCAGATTTTCATAATATCCACAGAGACATATCTGCTGGAGAAGATTTGGATGAAATTTCTCAAAAGCTTTCACTTCTTTCAGTCGTGTGAATATTATATCTACATCTTCACTAGAACGTTCCAAAGGCCTGCAAGAAAACAAAACACAAGGGCTTAATCAGAGAAATATCTCCACCTGCATGCACTGAACTTAAAAATGTTTGCATTAAATATCACACCATAATATAAACAAATTAAAATGCATTTTACAACTACATAATAAACTCCTTCCAAGACATCCTAACAACTGCCCTTTATCAACTTGAACATGATTCTTATAATTTCAACACAGGCAGCATCCAGAAGCCCACACAGCACCAAAGTCTCAATGCAGCATCACTGTACAAGTATATATGATGATACAGTCCTAATCCTAAAGATCTTAGAATAATTAATAGCTTTAGGTTTGTAAGAAAACATAAACAGATATGCAAACACACAAGAGGTCCGTGGAATCAGTGCCCAAAACAAATGTTCTCTATGTGGCTAAATGGAAAGCATTAGATACCAACAGTAACTCTTACATCCAGGCTTCTCTTCTGCATTTTACTGACTATAAACTGACTTTCCTCTTCTCACTTTCAAGGAAGAAGGAAACCTTTAATACGTATATTGTCTTCCATGAAGTGTCTGTATCTTAATGTTGGACAAATTAAATATGCATGCAAGAATCCTAATTTTTCATCAGTAACACTCATGAGTTTAAATTCCAATATTTAAAATATTTTAAACCTTTGACAGCAACACCTTTTAAAAAAAGCAAGATTTCAAGGAAAATAAAATTGCAGAAAACTCTACAACAAAGCAGCATGTAGACCAGCAGTTGAGCAGGTTCAGCATACTACTACATATTTATGAAAATAAAGTGAATTAGCTCCGTAACACACTTTAAATGTGATGCTCAAATATTATGAATCAGCAGATAAGCCAAACACTAGCTGACAGCATTAGAAAAAGAATTATAACAGACTACATGCAAACCACTAAGGACAGAAAGAAACGGAATTTTCCTAGGATGTCATACTCAATCAGATGAAGAAATTATTCATGTATAAAGACATAACAGAAAGAGAGATAACTGCTAGTAATCATTAAACTTATTACTCACTCAAATGTTGCTAATTAATTTTTCTGACAAAAATGTCCTTTCCACCAATGGATGGGCTTATAATGAACAGAAGTCAGGTAGCTACAATGAGCGAAGGCTAAGTTCACAAATACATATCTTTATTCGCCTTATTGTTATATTAACAGTGTAAGCACTCCCTCCAACAAGATTTTTTAAAGATTCCTCTTTGAAATCAAAGACTTTAAGGAATCCAAATCTTTGTCTCAGTGAAGAAACCCAGATCCTACTTGCATTGAATCTCAGTATCTCACCTTTCTTATTAAATTATGTCAAGGAGGGATTAAATCTCTATTCTTGTTTATACTCCAATTTACCCTTATTAACTACAGATGAGAATAATAATTCTCTGGTGTATGCACTTGCTTCTACATCACAGTGACATTCTCTTACCACTTCAAACTACAATCAACTACAATAGCTCTCTTTTGAAATACTTCATGTAAGATTTTCACCCATTTCTTTTTTTCTTGACTGTGCACTAGCTGACAAGTATTAATAAGCATTAACTCTCTTGTCAAAATCATTTTAAGAAGATTAGGAGGTGCAGCTTGCAAGCAGATTCAAAATCTACTTATACAAGATCCCTACCCAACTACACTAACTCTTGAAACACTAACTACCTTAATTTACAGACTCTCAAAAAAAACAGCAAAACCCAACAACTCAAAAAGGTGAGATCATTCTCAGAAAATCATCCAGTTCAAGATTCAGCTGTTTGGTTATGATAATTAATTCTTATTCATAAAAATTAACAAGGATTCAACTTGTCTGACAACAAAATGCCTTTGGATTTTTTTCAGAGGTCCTGGGAAATGTCCTCAGTGTTAAGGAGTAAGGGATTACCAACAGGTTTCCCAAGCTGAGGTGGCCCTTGGGAGCACATGAAATTCTGCCTGTGTAAAATTTCAGACTGCAGTGTAATAGTAGTATTAGTAGCGCTCAAACTCATTTCTACTAAGTGTTCATAATCTACAGCAATGAATCTGGTTTCAAAAGCCAAGTATTAGTTACTGAGAAAAATGTACCATGGCAGCATTAACTGCTTTTCCACAGGACTGCAAAACTCAGGCAAAGTTTGACCATTTTCTACAAAGCATCTTTTAATAAAATTATCATCATGGTAACTTACAATTATCATTAACTTGACATTAATTATCATTAACTTAACATTAATCTATTTATGATGCCAAATTTTGTTTTCTGTTTCCTAAGTACAAGCTCCCTAACCTAGAACATAAACAGTCTGGACAGAACAACATAAATTTATTTCTTCATCATAGCTATCTTACTGTAAACTTGTTTTTGTAAAGCATAGTTTGGAGTAATACTTAAACAGCTAGTGTTATAATACAGTCCTTTTGTAAAGCATAGTTTGGAGTAATACTTAAACAGCTAGTGTTATAATACAGTCCTTAGACAATTAATGACTCAATCTATTAATAGAAAAGTACTACTGCTGGCAGATGGAGAATTATTCAAGCTTTATTTTCACTGCAATCACACTTTAAAAAGTCAATGGTATTAATCCAAAAAGGAACCATTCCCCAGAACACAAAGATATGCTACAAAAGTCAATCCCAAGGAATATCCCTACACTCCCAATATGGCTCCAAAAGCTCCTGGAAAGACCTTTCCAGATACCTCATCAGATTACCTATAGACAGCTCTCTGTGATCACCACTGTTGTTCAATCTCACCGAGCTTGGCCCTCCTCTGCTGAACTCCTGCTGCAGATTTATTTCTGTTCTGCTCTGTTTTATTGATGCTGATGCTACTGAAGTATCCCTTCACTGCTGATGCTGCAGAGTTACAATCTCATATCCATGAGCAAAGAAAGTCAGAAAACACATTTCAGTGGGTCTTCAGCTCCCACTTCATTTTCTGCTAAAGCAGAAAATTGTCCTGTACCCATTTCTGAAATCTCAAGACCAATGTATGGAATTAGGATCATAGGTTAATCTAAAAATATGAACAAATATATTAAATCAATTAAGTTTCTCCAGCTCTCATTTGATAGGTGTATGAGCTAGAGTAAAAGCATTTTAAGGCAAGTGAAGCATCTCCTCCCTAGACCACCCCACTCAAAATAAATTTTAAGTCAAACTGTGCGGACATCTCATTTCACTGCAGCCAAAGCCAAGGGGGCACTTCAAAAGTTGCAAAGCAAAGCTACCAAATAAATTATTAGGAAAGGATGAAAAGCAAGAGTAATTTATTTTCACCACCCTACAAGCCTTTCTGCTTTGTTTGACCCCAAAATGCCTTCTTATTTATATTACTAATTTGCCTCTTCAGAGCATAGTAAGTTATTAGCTGGCAGTAATGTTTTCACACAAGACATCATCTATCTTCTGCTTCTTCAATACAACACCCCAGCATACATATACAAGTGATAGCATCAATGCTACTTACATATTTCTATTCAATTATGTCAATAAGAGATTGATTTTACCCCTCCTTATTTGGATGTGAAGATTTCAGGAGCATATTTTATAGAGACAAAACAATTTTCTTGACAATGTCTGCTTGACTAGCTATGAAAGGCAATTATTTTTTAAGAAAATTAAGAAAATCTGCCCCAAGTCTATCCTCATAAGGCTGTTAAGCTCAACATGAGTGCTGGCAGCCCTGAAAGCCAGCCACATCCTGGGCAGGATCAAAAGCAGCATAGCCAGCAGGTCCAGGGAGACAATTCTCCCCTTCTGCTCTGCTCTCATGAGACCCCATGTGGAGCCCTGCACTCAGCTCTGCAACCCCCAACATAATCAGGACATGAACCTGCTGAAGCAAGTCCAGAAGAGAAGCATGAAGGTGACGAGAGGGCTGGAGCTCCTCTCCTATGAACATAGGCTGAGAGAGAAGAGAAGGCTCCAAGGAGATTTTAGAGCACCTTCCAGTACCTAAAGGGGCCTACAAGAAAGCTGGAGAAGGACAAGACATGTAGTGACAGGTCAATGGGCAATGGCTTTAAACTGCAAGAGGGTAGGCTGAAATTGGATATTAGGAATACATTTCAAATTCTGAGGGTGCTGAGGCACAGGAACAGAGACACTATGGATGCTCCATCCCTGGCAGTGTTCAAGGCCAGGTTGGCCAGGGCCCTGAGCAACCTGGTCCAGTGGAAGCTGCCCCTGCCCATGGCAAGAGGGGTTGGAATGAGACAATCTAAGGTCCCCTCCAACCCAAGCCATTCTATAATTCTTCTTGAATTTTTAAATGTAAACTACTCAAGTTCAAAGTTCAAATACAGACAGAGGATAACTGTTACAATTCTTCACATACACAACCTGGGCAAAGTATTTCTGCTCACATGTAATATACATAGCTCTATAAAAGAACCTATTTTGATTAAGTATTTTTAAGATTAAGTATTTGAATGTTTATGTAGGATGTTATAAAAGACTTGTTAACCTAGAAGAAAGAAACAAGTTGGAGTTTTTTAATCTGCTTTTGTTAACTTAATCTAGCTATAAACTATTACTTTCTGTTACCATATGTCCTTTTCTTTAGGTTCTTTCTCATAGTGGGTTTGACATTTGAGAAAAAAACCCGAACAGATGTGGTTTTACCTTCTTTGACAAGATGCCTCTAGCAGTTTAAAATGTTTATTTCTATTAAATGTGTTCAAAAACCTGCATCGTGCTCCAACTGAATGAAAGCATTGAATTCCCTTCCCTTGATCTTTTTAACTTTTTAAAACAGCAGTATTTCAATTCAGACAGCAATGAACAGCCCACGAAAGATGAGCAGATGGATCTATTTCTTCCACTGTTGAGACTGTAGAAAACAGCTAAAACACTAGAACAGACAAGTAAAACTAGTTCACCGCTGGGTTAAAACCAAAGCATCAATGCAAAGATGCAAAGGCAAACTCTATGAGCTGGAAAGTACCAGTAACCCCTACCATGGGCTATTTAATGAATTTAATAGTACTTTAAAATATTTTCAGCTGTGAAACATGAGCAAGTAGACAGCACCAAGGAATGTCAATTAAAACCAGATCATTTCGGTACTTTCTCCCATCCTTTCTTCTGCCCTTTCCTGACATGCAGAAAAACAATGCTGTAGGATGCAGAAAAAATACCAGCACCAACAGAGCATCTTCCCTTAGCGAGAGCAGGACAATACTGCAACTCTCTCCTCCACACAATGCTGTAAGGAACTTTGACTTTTCATTTCTCTTTGAGAAAGGAAAGTTTAAGAGTGGAATACCAGTGATCTATCAAAGCATTTTAGACCTGTAGTAAGCCACTTAAATGCTAACAATAAATGAAGTTACTTTTAATCTGAAGTACTTTCCACATAAGGGTTTACTTCAATGGCAACAAAAGATAATTAACTCCCACCGAGAGTACTTTTCACTTTTTACAGTGGTATTACCAAATCTGTTTTCAACACTCACAATTCAGATCCTCTTTCCCTTGTCATGGGAAAAGCCTCATCACGAGGTTTTTAAACAATAATCACATTACTATTCTTTTCTCTTGAATGTCATTTTAAGAGATTTTGGGATTCCAGCTCTCATCTCCTCTGACAAAGAGGAAAAAGAATTTTAGTTAAAAACTGTTTCCTAGGATTCTTACACACCTAAATAATTCTGGAGTTTAGATCAAAAAAAAAAAAAAGGCAACACAAAATTGCCTGTGCTTAGTTTTCAGTTAATTACTACTGTCACCTACACTCAGAATCCCTGGGACAATCTCTCAGGTCCTGTACATAAGGTACAAGAAACACTGTAGATAATCCTGCTCTACACAGGTACGGAATGGCCAGCCAGTTAAATGCAGACTGACTGGCTGCCAGCCGCAGGCAGACAGAATTTGTTAGAGTGGAGTTCTGTCTTCTTTAGTGAGGACAAAAATATAGGGGACTCTCCTTTACCTACCTCATTATCATATTTATCAATTAAATAATTTTGATCAATACACTGAAAAATTATTGGAGAGTTAAACAGAGCAATCAAGTGTGCTCATTTCTTTACATACCCTCATGTATCAATTATACATCCTTCCAAAAGATCAGTTCTTAGATCTGTATGTACAGTGGAATGGCAAAAGATGTATTTATTAACATCTTATTAACATGGTTATATTCATAAAGATTTCTCTCAAGTTAAAAAGACACTACCTGAACAATATAGATCTAGTAGCAATTAGACTCTTTTCCACCTTCATTTGCGGTCTACAAAGACAGAATAATTCAAGAGAAATCAAAATACAGAATTACATTCCTTACTTTGCGAGAATCTTAATGTATTACAGATGCTTTGTAATCAAGATGTGACTAAATCTTATTGAATTAAACATCCAAATTTCATAAACATGAACTGGAGCTCAGGGCAGTTAAAATTCCATTTGATAGAAGTAAATCCAGATGAAATTACATTAACCAGCACTGCTGCTTCATAATAAACATTGAAAGCACTTTAATTTGAAGACAGACTCTGAGATACACTGCAAATGAAATCTGTAATTGAACAATATGCAAGTGATGATATCCCTCAATTCAAACTCTGGCCACCACTATTCACCAACACCACCATGCCAAATGCACCTTTCCTGATTTAGGATCTGCATTGTAACAGCTAGTGGAAATTTAAAATTTACAGCAATAATGAAATAAGTTTTACAGATTTACATTTGCATGCATTTTGACAACTGACAAATTCAAAGATGAAAGGGAAAGTCAGTTCAGGAAACATTCATGGATATTGATAAAGCTGCAGAAATAGAAACTGATCATGCCAAATACAGAGCAGAAAATACAGCACAAAGGAAGTATCATTAGAATGATGAGCTTTGTTAAATGCAGCAAATTGTAAGATGCAGACAAAAACAGATGTCATGCTAGATAAGAAAAATACTTGTAATTGGAAAATATCTGGTGAACACCTGACTTTGAGGGCACAATTTCAATTCGCTGGTTTGCTGTTTTTTTAATTCCTTTTGCTCAATATAGAGTTTTGTTATAAAAGAAATTTAATCTGCTCAGAGTATAGGATTTTAGAGATCAAATCCTAATAACACGTCAGAAAGAAGTCAGGCAACGAGAGTTTAAACATGTTTCCAGTATCATCTGATGAAAGAGAAAACCTATAGGTGTACATGTAGCATACCAATCATGCAGCCACTTCACAAGACTACCAAGTAAATCTGAATGTATCATGTCCTAACTGTCCAATGTGCACATACTGCCTTGCTCTGCTGGCTATGACAATGTTTACACGCACTGTGTGTAACTTACTGCAATCACATGTAATAAATGGAAGCCGATACTGCAAATTGTAAACCAGAGAGCAAAAATAACACAGCTTGCTTAAAATACAACTCCAGCTCTCAGTAGGATTTAATTCACATACTTGATGAAATGCACAGACCTACAAACAATTATTTTGGTTTTTCTAAGAAAACATGGAAAGGAAAAGGCTTTTTTATTATTCATCAAAGACTGCACCTTTGCACTGAACTAGAAAATGAGGCGCATGATGTGGAAAGATAACTCTGTTATTCATAGCTCTCAGAAGACTGCACCCTCACAGGAGTGCTGGAAAGCACTTGGGCTGTGTCTGTACAGCTCTGAGTTTCCACATCCACTGCAGTGCCTTCTGCTGCTATATCCCCACACAGACTTGATCCAAGCACATACCAGCTTAGTCACACAGCACGCAGAGAGAAAACACGAAGCACCCAAGCCAACCGGAACTGCAGTGCATGTCCATGATTTTGTTCAGATGCAAACTACATGAAAATGGGGATATTCCTATGGATTTGTAACAAATAAAAAGCAAGGGAGGAATTTATATAGAAGACAGTGTAAGTTTCACCAATTGCACAAAAATATATTTTAAAATAAAATAGCGTCATAATGCAACTGTATTCATAATATTGCCTGATTATAAATTTATATCCCGTTATCTTTGACATAACTAAAGGTTATAGTGGATGACAAGCATTTTCTCTATTTCTTCTACAACAATTCTCTCAGAATATCAATTCTTTATTCTAGCCTATTGTATGTTCACAAGGGATCCCTTGTTTACTCTAAGCAAACAAAGCTTGTATCTCAAATACATGTTACACTGAACTAAAAAACCAAATCCTGATTCAAATATGTTGCTGTTATGTAGCTTCAATCTGAATTTACATTCAAATCTGTGGGAGGAACAGGTCTGAGATACGCAAGACTAACAAGAATGACAAGGTTATAAAGACTCAGTATGTACCAGAAGTCCTTGAAAAGCCCATTCCTATTTAAATAATCTAAAAGTCATTAGGCAAAGATCATAACATTCTTAGCACAACAGGCCAGTGAAGTTACATGCTTTGCCCTGTGATCCACTCCTCCAGTCTGTTAAGGCACTGAAGGTTACATTTAATTCAGAGAAACACCAGCTGCCATAGCCAGGTATGAAATCCTGGGATCTCTAGCAGTTGTGCATGCTGTACATCCCCAATAGCTTGCATCTGAATCCAATTAAAACTACTAAATGAATTCATAAATGGGACCAGATTTAGAGAAATAATAGTTACATAAAAAATACTTTGTCTACCATTCAGTAAAGACACCATCAACATGTAAATTTCCTGTTCAGAACACATGAGAAGAGAGAAGATATTCTTCCTAAGTTAACTGTACACACATGCATAAATCAGTGATCCTCTTTAAATTACGTGCAGAGCAAACATACAGAAAAGCGCTAAGATTAGAGGGGTACTTCTGCTGCCTAAGAAATCAGCGTAAGGCAGCTATTACTTCAAATGTAAAAGGACTGGTTTCCTCAAGAGAAAAATTACTCATATGTCCAGGTATAACCAGGATGTACAGTTGCTCACTGTTGATCTCTCCTGCAAAAATTAAATATTCTTGATAGAGCACAGTGTTCTGAAATTTTCCTTACCTTTACACTTGTAACTTTATATATAAATACTGTCCCATGTATTTGATTTTTAAGTGTGGATCTTTGACTTGTGGCCAGTAACTACACACGGAAGATGCATGGACAAAGCACTGGTTGTCCCAGCCCACAGTACCCTACATAGTAATAACATTTCTTCTGTAACATTTTGGCAGTTCTCCATTTTTATAGGTGCTCTAATTTTAAATGTTAGTAGTTCCACTTTGACACATGATTTGGGAAAAAACCTGAAGAACAAACAAAAAATACATTAATTTCTATACATGATGTATTTTGCTATTTCCATTTTGATTTTTTTCCACATAATTATATTGCATAATCCATATTTTAATTTATTTCAATTATCTTTGTTGAGGGTCACTTAACTTTCTAAAGCATACCAGTTTTAGAACTGTTTTTCTCCTGGAAATATATTAATTGACTTGAACATATTAAAACTCTATTTATTATTTCGTAAAAACACATGGTACTCTATAGAGAATTTACTCATTAAATGATCCCATATTCACAGAATTCACACTTGGGATAGAAAATGCTATACAATTTTTAAAAGGTTTAAGATACATAGACATTGATAATAATTCAAATTACTGCACTGGTAAGATTATCTATAGAAAATAAATACACTTTAGAAACACAAGTGTGTAAGTTAATTAAAAACACTATGTTTTTACATGGAAAAACAGAATAAAATGCATATGTGTACTACCTATAATCACAAAGCAGAGCATAGCAGAGATGAGGAAAAAACCTACAATCGTTCATGTTATGGGTTTCTCCTACATATAGGCTGCCTTCTGGGAAAGGGTAAGGCATAATTCTTAAGAACACTTGGAACTGATTCTTTCCACTCCATAAGTTGGTGCTACTAGCTTACTCCAAGTAACAAAAAGTGAAAGTTTCACCTTAATAGCTCTAATGAAATTTGTGTTACAGAAAGGGTCAGCTTATTAATTATGACAGATTTCTAAGTTAAATGTCAGAAATATGCTTACTAAATACATTGTCTACTCCCCAAGGCTACGTAGTTCATTAAGCCCTGAATTTGAGTTCACAGTTTGAATCTCAGAGTGCATTGCATGTAGGAAAACAGAAACAAAAGGATCACCAATCTAAAAGTACTGGGACTCATACTCTCCTTCACATCCGCTCGACGTCAGTTTACAGAGAGGCCTCACTTTGGCTCTTAGCTAGATTACCATCAACAGTTCTGTTTGTATTTACTTTATGAGTGCTTTCAACGTTTATAAACATTATTTGATCTCTAAGAGGTCACATGTTACAGAGGAGGATCAGCATCTGTGGCAGGTGTCTAGAGTGTCTAACCCAGAAGTTCCATTGACTTACAGTTTGCTACCTGGACTGTTAAAGAAAACCTAATAGTAAGTGCAGTCCTACAAGAGTAATAGTTACATGAAAAGGGGACAAACTATGAGAAGGGAAAGGTCCCCTCTAGGTGCACAAAGGGTTCTCCCCACAGCACAGCCCAAATTATGCCACCTGTCAAAAGCTGGCTCAGGATGCTCAGCTAACTGCCATGCACCACGCAAAGGAATTCTCTCTGATAGCTTCCTTTTGAGCTCCACCGGGTATCTGTGGTCTACATTTTTGTTAACTAAATTCCTAGACCACAGGAGACACAGTGAGTGTTCAGCCATTAAATGACTTCTGAACTAATCCAAGAATCAAAGCTATGAATACAGCAAAGGGCGTTCAAACCACCCGCCACGCGACTCGACATTGCGAGACTCTGGGCTGCAGCACCCGAGAGAAAGCACCGCAGAGAATTTTTAACGCTACTTTTTTAATAACAATAATTTGCCCGTATTTTTGGCAGCGCGCACACCAGCTCTGAGCACACGTCAGCCAGCCGTGCCTGCCGCCCGTGCGGTGCCGCCGCCCGCCTGCACCACCCACAGCCCGGGGACAGCCGCGGGCCCCGGGCCGCCGCAGCAGGGACCAGAGGGACTCGTCCTTTCCCGTCCGCCCTGCGACGCTGCTGGGCGGGGGCTGTGCGGCCGCTGCGGGAGCGGGCGCGGTGTGCGGAGCGGAGGGGAGGCAGCGGCTGGGGCGCCGTGGGGGCAGGTGAGGGCGGACGAGGGCAGGATGCAGCGGGTCTGCCATGGCCGATACGGCGTGGGGTCCCCGGCTGGCAGCCCCAGGCCCTCTCCCCGCCCCGGAGCTCCCCCTCCTCCACCACGTGCAGTATCTTCCCGGCGGGGAGCAGCATTCCCTGTGGGGACTGCCTGTCTCCTCCGCTGCCCGGAGTATTTCTAGCTCTCATCCTTGCCCGCCGCCCTGGCTTCCCCCAGGCGTTTTCCTTCCCACCTGCACGCTCCTTATGTAAGGCAGGATCTGATGGAGAGCGGGGATGGGGGGTGTCAGCGCAGACACACACAGACACACACACACATACATACATACACATGCAGCCACACAGCATCCCTCCGCAGCGGCTCCTGGGAAGATGCCGATACCTTTTATCCAGGCACGCGATCCACTCGCCGGAGGACGAGGAATGGGAGGCGTGAGCGGCGACCATGTTGGACCGGGATCAGGTTGCCGTGCACCCGGCTGGCGGTGGCTCTCCCCGCCCGCGCGCCGGTCGGTCGGTCCGTCCGTCCGTCCTCGCTCCCTCCCTGCGCGCACGGCGCGATGGGCTCGCCCAGGCCCCGCCGCAGCGGCCGAGCAGGGCCGCCCGCCGCCCTCACGGGTTCCGACCTGCGGCGGCCGAGATACCCGGCCCCGCTTCAGTACAGCCGGCAGGGAGCGGCCCAGGGAGGGGGCGGAAAGAAGTCACTCCCCTCCTAAAAGGTGGATTCCCTGAGCTCCTTAGTGCCCGCACCTGAACCCGGCTTAGTGATCCCTCCCCTCGCTTCACCTTGACTTGGTTTCAATTGGAGGGGCAACACGAGCGTTGTAATTGCCATAAGCAGCTCAGGAGTATTTCATCGGCGCTCCAGAGCACTGTCCCGTCCCCCCAGCCCCAGTAATAAATGCACAGTGGGTGAGTGAAAGGAAGGTGCAGTCCGCACTTCAGGATTTTTCCTGGACCCTTCCTCCAGTCCGCTGTCATCTCCCATGAAACTGTGTGCTAAGCTCTCATTTCTTGTACGTGAAAAATGAGCTGGGCAGCACAGCCTGTGAAGAGGATTTGGCACTTGGAAGGAACTCAACACATAGCATGAGAAGGGTGAGTTTAGTGTACAGTGAAACACGCCCACACCCTTCTGTTGTGTGTGTGTGGCCTGCAAGGTGCAGGGCTTTTAATGATACTCATGTGTATGTGATTTTAAAACTGATGATGAAAGGAAGGAATTATGAAAGGAAGGAAGAACAGCAGTTCTCTCTGCTTTGTAAATTTTACATTAAATATTTCCTGTGAAATATTTTTCTATAGATTGTTTCAGGTTCTAGATAGTATCTTCCAAGTAATCAGTTTATGAGCATGAGCTTCCACTTACAGTCAACACAAATTGCCTTGAGTACCTTTTGAGAAGGGTAGGAGGCTGTATGAATCTCAGCTGGATCTTTGGGGTTACAGATAGATGATAGCAGAGTAAAACTCAAATGTGTGCCTTCCTTCAGGTTCATAACTCCCCTCTGCTCTACAGTGTGGGGACAAATTATTAATTCCAATGGTGATCATATGCCAGTGCCTTTCAGATTTCTCCATGGGTTATTTTCTCTACCCTCTGTTGTGATTTCTTTGGTTGTACCAAGTAATTTTTTTAAATACATGTGCTACTTCGTATTTCACATCTGCCTTTTAGTTGGTTGCCTTGCTGCCACAGCTTCTTTAGCACTTTAAAAGAAATAACTTTTAACATTGGGATACTGAACAGTATGATGAAAAATCTAAGGAAATATATCTAAAGATCCCTTTTGCTAAATGGATACAACTAAGAAATTGGCATAGCAGAGGAGAATGCCACAAAAGGCAATTCTTTCCTTTTACCTCAAAAAAAGAAAATTAAAGTACATGCCAGAGGAATAGAAGAGGCTTCCAGTTAGTGAGATCTAAGCTGCAGCTCTTCCTTTGCTATCGTCCATGGGGGAGAAAAAAAGATAATATTTTGCATCTAAGTAATCAATCTACTTGAGGAAAATCAATGCTATTCATTTGCCAATATGCAAGTGTTTGAGAGCCAGTAAAACCAGAGCTTGAAAGGTAAGCAGCTCTAAATTCTCAATCAAATTAATGATTTATAACACAGTGCGTACATGACAGATGAATCAATAAAACTCCCTAATTTTGTACTTCCGTTATAAAACATTAACATTCACCAGAGCCGCGCCCCGGCCCGGCCGCCAGAGGGCAGCCGAGCGGCGCCGCCTTCCTTCGGGAGCGGGGCCGGGAGCGGGAGGAGAGGGGCCGGGAGGAGAGGGGCCGGGAGGAGGGGGCCGGGGCCGGGAACGGCGGGAGCGGGGCCGGGGCCGGGCGGTGCTCGGAGCGATTTCCAGCAGTGCCGCTTCTCAAAACCCACGTCGGTGCCGTGACCCTGCCCTTGGCCCAGCAACTGCCCTGGGACAGCGCTCTGTATTTAGCAGTACTTGGGCTTCCAAGGAACGCAGAGCGCGTCGGCAAAAAGGGGATGCTGCTCACGTGCTTGGCCGTGGGCAGACACCACTCAAAGATGGATATCTTTTTGTGGAGTAACCATTAAAAGAGACTTTAACACATTATGGATTGTGTAAGTTAGACATGCCCAGAGTGAGCCAGGAACCTTGCCTGCATCCATACTTCATTCGGAAGTGTCCCAATTAGAGAACAATTAGAGCAAGACAGTCAAAATTAACTCTGGCGTTTGTATTATGAGTAATCATGTAGCTTTCTAATTAAGACACCAGTGAAACTTCTCAGAGAAACTTAGCAAGGAATAAATATTTGAGTAGTTCAGATATCAGCCTGTGTCAACCAAAGAGTCTCCAAACTGCACAGAAATGTCACAAGCTCCTGACTATTGAAATCAGAAATTCCTGACCCCAGGACAGTCCATTTTCTCTTGAAATGAAAAGTACCAAATAAGCATCATATATCTCACATGACAAGTCAAATAGAATACAGATTCTGCTGTGACTCTTAAGAATTCAGACCATAACAAGCCTAGGAAATGTAATTTCAGAGTACTGGCCTTATGTTAATGGGGTCAAGTGCCCACTCCCTTGTGACAACATATACTAGAATGAAAATGCTAAAGCACACTTCATTAGTTTATACCCTGTACCTCCTCCTGCTGCCTCACAGTGCTCATTCTTAAACTATGCACTTGTATGAAAAAATACTATTAAAAATGTATTTGAGATTTAATTTCTCCTTGTTGAACAGAAGGCTAATGGGACTTTTTAGAATCTGAGATGTGATTATGCAGCCAAAAAATTTAAATAGCAGCTGCTTCCAAAGGAGATTGCTGCTGAGAAATGGAGAATTGCCAGCTGAGGTATGTGAAAGATCAGTTGGCCTTTTTAGTTCCCACAGTTTAGGAAGGAGTTACAGGGCCATGCTCTTAAGAACCCCTTAAACCATAGAAAACAAAAAGTTAGCCAGCCTGCAAGTTATGCCATGCCTGTAAGAATAAGAGTTCAAATGTGTAGGGTCCAAACTGCTATTTGCATTATGGGACATAAGGCATATCATTCTGAATTTAGTACTTTGCCTATTTCTTTGCTTTTTCTGGCCAGTACAAATACTCATTCCCTCACTTTTACTAAAATGCAGCCAATGAGATCTTGCTTAAGTTTTCCAGAAAAAAATAAATTCTCTTCAATTCTCTTCAAATTTGCTGTGAAAAATATGAACCAAAAGACTAAATCATAGTTGTTGGAGCTTGAAATAAAATTACTTATTGGGTTTATTAAGATTACACAGTAATAGATTACAAAGAAGAGCTACTGTGGAAAACTCTTTATACCACTAATTATACCAAAAACTTCAAGGAGTTTCAAGTAACTGCAGTAATAATTTCACTGAAGCTGATTTTAAGCATGGTGTATGGAAGCCAATTTAAATAGTATAAGTCCAGAATGAGCACATGAATTCTACCTCAAGCAAAGTCTTGGGAGAAGGATGGAGACTGACAGGACTGTGATCCATATTTAGAATAGAGCAGCGCCACGTTCAGTGTGGTTAGGGTTGTAGGAACCAAAATGGTTCACTTGTACACACACAGCACCTGTGGGCTTCGGAGGAGTGATCAGCCTGTAGTGGAATAAAGACACAGAAACCTGCATGTGAGTTCTTTTAGGTTTGTATGCTGTGAGGGCTGCAAAAGATGTGATGATGTACATACTTTAAACCAATGCATGTATTAATAAAACTGCCCTGTAGAGCGACATAACAATTCTCCTCTTCAGTGCTAAGCAAAAAACCAGCATACAGTACCCTAGAAAGAGAGTTTCACAAGTAAGGACTTCCTTTCCTTCCTGCATCATTCTGTGTTCTGTATTTTTCTTGTTCCTATTCTTCTCACTTACTCAGGATAACTCCCCAGTTAGTTCACAGGAAAGTCTATTGAAATAAATAAACAAGTTTTAACTTAGTCACAGGAGTATTGTCAAGAGTAATTAAGAGTAGCTAATGAAGTATAGTTCTCTAAAGATGCAATGCTTTAATGCATTTAATAAATGTTAATTTATCATTGCTTTATTATGAACACATCAGCATACTGTGTTAAAACAAAATTTTGTATGCAGAACCGAGGACAACATAAGGAATTTCAAGGTGATAAATATCAGGGAAATACTTTGCAGTTGCCTAAGATACAAGGCAGGCTGGGCTCAGACTGCACTGTGACCTTTTTCAGTACAATATTTGGGAGACAGTAGGACTTGGTGCCACACTGGAGCCACACAGGCTGCTCCTTGTTCTGGGAGTACAGGGCAGACACATCAGTGCTTCTTAACAGACCCAAATCAGACTGATCAGCAGGGACTGAATCACAGGCGTGATGAAGAGGGTCTGGCTTTGTGCCCAGTCATAGGAATGGGATTCATGGAGTGCTGGGCTGGCTCTCCACATATCCACAAGAGCCTGACAGGTTATTTCAGCTCCTCACTGCCTGAAAGCAGCTGTGCTGCCTCTGGGCCTGACCCTACAAGTGTTCATTTAGAACACAAAGCATGTGCTTGGGAACTCCAGTGTGCCTTGTCCACACTGCATTGTCAGCTCAAATGTCTCACTTTCTCTGGAACATACTTACCATGGCCAACAGAATTAATTATTAGATTGTAATTATTCAGTCATTCTTTCACCCAAAGTACAAAAGCAGATGAAAATTCTTCTTGTCTATATGTCTACTTTCTTATTCCTTTATCCTTCCCTGCCAGCTTTGCTATATTTCATAGATTTTCATCAAAGGCTGAAAAAAAAGTGGTTTTGCTTACCTGCAGAGCCAGATGATCATATTTTAACTGTTCAGGCCAAGTTTTATCTTCACAACTTAGTGTCAGTTCTCTCTGCTAGATACAGATAGATACACCTTCAAACACAAATCTAATTTCAACATTGCTTGATCACTATGGGACATTTACTCTTCCTGCTCTGTTCCCCATTTCTCCTAATTTCTCTTCAGTTCCAGAAGTCAAATGTATCTATTTTTTTCTCAATTATTTTTGTATTGATGCATAGACACTTAAAAAACAAAGTTCTGATGCAACATCAAGACTCTGATGCAATGCTGAGATTCTTCTATTTATTTCTGTATGTGTATTATTCATGAGATATGGGGCATAAAATCATTTGACTGCACTCTCTCAGAACTCCTTTGTGATAATTCACAAAACAACCTCTCAGTAGTAGACACTTTTATTTATGTGACTACCACACCTCCCCTTATAATTTGAGGTTTTCAAGGGCAAAAGGAATGTGTTACTTCGATTCCAGGCAAATAAAATTTCTGTCATGTGGGTGAAAGGTGTTTTCAACAGCCTTCCTTCTCTAGCTCCCAATGTCTCAGCTGTCACACTGATTCCTTGTTTGCAAAATTGAGAGCTGTAAAACATTATACATATCACAAAATAAGCACTCCTAAAAAGCTCTGTGAATTAGTCCTATATAATTAAGACATGTAATTAGACTTTATATGAAATAATGACTTGTGATCTGCAGTGACTAAAGAAAAAAGTCTTTTAATTATTTTCTGTAAATTCTTTCAGTAAAAAAGATACACTACTATGAGTGCAATTCAGATGAAATTCAAAAATTATTCTGGTGCAAGTGATTATTTCAGAAATATATGCAAAGAAAGTCCAGGATGTTTAATAAGTCTGAGATTTCCTTTTTGCATATGTGTTCTTTACTACTCTAAGAACAGGACTGTAGTTGGCATCCCGGAAGTGCTATAATGAAAGCATTCAGAGCTTTTTATTTACTTCTACAATGCAATACAGTCTGCTGTAGGTAAAGATCATGCATGACACACTTTTGCACTTGACAAGTCATTTATGTAGTAATTAATTGTGCAGCTTCATATACATTCAATGCAGCTATTCCATTCATCACAATACAGTAAACAAGTTAATTCTTTCTGCAACATTTCCTTCACAGGATTCCAGATTTAATTTTTCTAAGAGCCTGCTGGGGGCACCAACACATGCCCATAAAAATCAAATTATGATATTTGGCAAATGAAAAAAGAAAGACAAATTTAATAATTTATTTATATGTTATAAATTGCACGGTACACCTCAGGTTATACGAAATGCTTATAGTCTTCTTTTCACATCTTGGAAAATACACCTACAATGAGTTTGCTTGCAGGCTTATACTTGCAAATAACTCACACCAAGAATGGCCTGAATAAAGCACAGGCATCTCTAGTAATGCATTCTGACTGAGAAAAAAAAGGGTGAACCAATTAGCAAGTTGGGAAAAAGAAGCTGCCTTGACTATGGGCTGCCTCCTGGTTGGTACAGACAGGTGGCATTTGTTGGTTTAAAACCAGAGTGTTGAGTTGTGTAACAGGAAACCCAGCTACAGCAGCCACATAGTTGAATAGCAGTTGTGAGGTGCTACTCCATGCACTTAAAAACAACAGGAGAAGACCTGTATGGATTAAAAATGTGTTAATGACACTACAGTAGCATAAATCAAATAATTCCCTAGTTTGAAGCAGGGGGGCTTTTTTCACATATAAGTTATATTGGTTCTAGAGAAAGGCTACACAAATCTGAAAGCTTTAAGCAGAGACTGGACAACATATAGCAAATTTTTTACAGAAATTCTGTTTTCTTTGGTGTTCTCTTGTTTTCCTGATGAAAGAAAGACTCCACATTTCAGATGCTTCCTTGCCCCCTGAGAGTTTGCAATGTTCAGCTGCCTAACAGCAGCACATTATCTTGAAGTGCCTATTTTTCTAATGCTTCATACATAGTGGAAGGATGGAAAGAATAGATAAACAAAAGCAAAGAATAAAGCAAATAGGAGGCCAGCATAAAAAGAGGGTAAGAGTTGAGCAGCAGACTGGAAAGAGATTGCTGCTGAGGAGTGCATTGACTTTAAATTTTTACAGGATCTCAATTTCTTGAGATCTAAGGAGAAGAATCTTGCTATGGAGAAGAATCTTACTGAGAAAATTTGATGCAGATAAAGAAATGAAATGAAGTTATCACTAGGAAAGTAACAGGAGAGAAAGACCTCTTAGACACTAAACAGAAGAAGCTGGGCTTCTTGCAGCAGCCAAGAAATGCAGCACGGAAGTACCTCCTCATTGATGTAATGGCTCATCAATTACCTCCTACTTGGAAGTGTTCCTGAAAAGAGAAAGAAAAGTGACAATTGCCAAAAGTTTTTATTATCCTCACATAGCCACAACTTGCTTCTGATAAGGCAGGGTACCATTGCTGCATTTCATTATTCAAAAAGTGCCTATTAACATTTTTTGACATTTGATTTTTGTGCTCTTGTTCTACTTCTAGTCAATGTAACCTGTTACATTATTCAATCACTTTTATAGTTAGGGGTTTTTTTTGCCAAGTTCAAGTGGAATTCCCTGCACTTCAATTTGTGCCTGTTGTCTCTTTTCTGTGTCTGGACATGCCTGAGAGGAGTCTGGCTTTATATTTAGCTCTAGCCTCTAAGTCCATCCTGTTGGGTTTCACTAGATTTTAGACTTCACACTTTTAATGTTGTTCAGATACACATCATATATGACAAAAATACTGGCCAGCTTTCCCTACTGCATATGAATATTTCCTCTAGCAGCCTAGTGGGTGCCTCAGAGGGCTGGGATGGAAGAGAATCTCTGGGGACAGTTCACTCCAGGATTCCCTGTGATCATTTTGCTTTCCTGCAGGATGGGGATGGGCTAGTTCTCAGTGCAGCCCAGCAATATTGACCTCAGAAGACCTTCCTGGCATGCTTACAGCCCTCACTGGATATTCAGAATATCCAACAGCCTTCAGGCTCTCACAATCCCCAGGGATGATTATATGATACAGCCCCATCATGAGGGCTAAAATTGGTCAACCTATGAGCCATGTACTCATCAAAAAATGAGTAGGTATTTTTTATAAGCACATGCACCCATTCTTCTCCTTTTCCTCCTTGGCAGACCTCTGGAAAGAGGAGTTCATAGAAGTACCTATGTTTGTTCTCCTTAGTAGTTTAGTCCCTCAAAATAGCTACACTTATAAACACACCTTTACCAAAAGGTTTTTAAACAATACATTTTAAAGGTTTGAAGCGTTTTGCTACATTTATGCCTTTTACAAAACAACCTAGTAAGTTTCCTGGGGTGAAATCAATGTGGATCTGGGATAAAGATACTACAGGTCTTTCTGAATGATTCCAGGAAAATTCAAAAAGCAAGGCACTGATTCACTTATATTGTTGATCTTTTTCAGGTTTACTTACATAGAACATTTTAGGTTTTGGGGTTTTGAGTGATGTAGACTGTATAAGCACACATTGTCTGTGACTAACCAATCTCATTTCACTTTGGCAGAGGGACTGATTTTTTCTAGGCTTTCTTCTTACTGGAAGAGATGATGTTACAGAATACTTCTATTGAGAGGATAGTACACAAATCCCCCAGAAATGCTTCAGTTAATATTTGCTACCAGATAAACCAGGGAGATATGCAAATTGTACAAATTTACAAAATGTTAAGGCATTTTTTGTTTTGCCTTCACTAAGCCAAGAACGATTGTGTCATCTTATTATAAACTTGTAAAACATTTAGACATTTGAAACTCACATAGTTCTGGGAAAGAAAACTATGAGGATAGCATGCCACTGTCCAATTACAGCAATATATGTATTGAAATAAAAATATTTAAACAGATGTTATAAAAGACTCCATTTCCATTGTACAGCATAGGCACATCTGCTCTACTTTAAATACTTCTTATCCATGCCAAAGAAATACTATGAAGAGAGAATGTCTTTTTTGTGCTTTTCCTTTGAGTTTACTCTATGTGAATACGGGAAGAGTCTTTTCAATAGGAAAAAAGGCACTGATTGTAATCGCAACATTTTGTGTTTGCCCTACAGCTGCCATTTGTGACTAGTATGGAAATCAAGTCCTGGCTCTTGTTTTCTGGCCCCTTTTAAAAACCTTGAATATTTCTAAAATAGTATTGGGCAGGAAGGAAAGGAGGGACAGCATTGTGCAAGACCAAACTAATATAAAAATGCTGCAGTACTACACTCACTTCCTTCCAAATAATTTTCAGGCATTAGCTGATTGGTATTGTTCTTTACAAAGGAAATATGTGGTGTCACAGTATTATCCCCAGTGGTGAAGTGCACTTATGCTGATGTTTATGATACACATTTGTTTTCAGGATGTGCTTGAGTTTTAGTATTAAGGCCTTGAGCACATAAACTCCAGACTTAGCAGTGGAGTGGTGGCTTTAGAGTAGTAACTTTGATTACTTAAAAGGTAAGGCTCTTACATTTGCTCACTGGTGAGTCTGGAAGACTTAATACAGCTATATTTAGCAACAATATTTAGTAAGAAGCATCCACTACTACTAAGTATGTGCTTTAGCAATGCAATAGTCTCAGAATTACAGAGCACTGCAAGAGGCAGTCTTCTTTCCTTGAGCTGCTTGTGTTACAGACCCATCACATATTCCCAGATGACAAAGGTGCCCGTGTAAGTTTATCCATAAGATATTATTTAAAGCTAACAGATGGATGGGGCACTGGAAGGAGAAAACCTTGAAAGCTTCTGTTTTTTACAAATTCTT
Source organism: Melospiza melodia melodia (assembly GCF_035770615.1). Lineage (NCBI taxonomy): Eukaryota > Metazoa > Chordata > Aves > Passeriformes > Passerellidae > Melospiza > Melospiza melodia. Next base: position 20,438,344 of record NC_086201.1, on the reverse strand, counting down.
CTGGGAAGCAAGCATGCAGCAGCAGTCTGACAGGGGATCCATAACAAGCTAGCAGCTCTGCTTCCATATGGTTCAAAGAGCCCAAGAAAAACCCTAAGGGATACAGAAGTTTTGCCATTAACTCGAGTGAGACTGAAGTAGGAGTGGAATACAGATGGTACACCCATGAAAGTTATGCAGATGTAGGCCCTACAGATCCTGTCAACCATAAATTTGGGTGCTAGAGACAACATTGCTAATCACTATCCTGCATGGGGTTTTGGAGAAAGTGAATAAAATCTTCAATTTGTCACCTTAAAGGCTTCTGGGTACAATATATACAAACATTTGCTTTGTAGGCACAAAACTTGCCAGAATTTTGTTACTGTTTACAAGCATTCCAAGAGTATTAATGTGCTTGGTATAAATTACACTGTTGCGTGATGCTTTTGCACTTGCAACTACTAGGACATGAAATCAGAGGAACTAATATTATGCTCTAATATACTTTACATGTTCATTTATTTCAAAAGCACAGTTTATGAAAATTATGCTCATTTTCTGGCAGAAGAATATTTATGCCATAGCAGGCACCTCAAATATAAGACACTATACACAAGGAATTTAAAAGTAATGGGTTTGTACTTCACTTGTCAGCATTTGCAGTGCAAGAAGCTTATGAGATTTCTATCTCTTCTGATAATACTTTCCTTCTGCTTCCTTTAAATTGTTACTGTGCCTTAATTTAGACTACTGCCTTATGACCTTGGCATTTTTGTTTTCCTAATTCTAGTTTTAACCAAAATCACTGATCTCCTCATGGTGCAAAAAGTAGGATTTGTATGTAATCTTAACAACAGCTTTCTAGATTTCTCGTAAATTAAATAAAAAAGGAGCTGGATGTGAATTAATTTGGATGTGTGACCAGGTGACCATATCAGCAACGTGACACTTTGTAGAAAGATCATTACTATTATTCTTTATGTTTTTGCTGTTTAATATTCCACTGCAAGAAAAAGAGCTGTTCTCTGTTTCTATCAGTGCAAAGTGAATACCTGTTACCTTCTCCAACATTGCCATAAAAATAATTTGCAAAGTTAATTCCATTCCTCAGTGTGCATTATCCATGTTTTAATTCTTCTCTCTATGATCACAATTAAATTTAACTTTACAGATAGTAGACAGAAGAATGAATTCTTATAAGTGAACTGCACAGGTATGTATCAAATGAAAAGAGTATCTGACTGAGAAATGTGTTGAAACGCTTAGGTTGAAAATTCCAGAAATCCTCTTCAAAACAAAGTATCCAAAAAGAACTTTATTCATTTTTGAAACTGGGCTTGTTCAATTCCTGCTAAACAGAAAATCTTCTTAGACTGAAGAAGTTAAGATAAATCTAAATCAGACTTTGTTTGAAAGCAGATCCAGCTATCAGCTCACAGGCTGCTGGACAAGAGCCTGTGGGAGGTAGCTGGGCCTTTGGCTGTCACCCAAAATGTTCCGACTAAATTGTCATAAAAAATAAAATTAAAAAAAATAAAGCCAATCTTCTTTCCTACCTTTAAAAGCAGGGTTTAAAAGTCTTTCAGTAAAAGATTTAACTTTTGCAAGTAATATGGAAACCACAAAAAAAAATCTGGAAACATAGCTGGAGGAAATAAATCTGAGAAAATAAATGCCTGTGGCAATGTATGGGCAATGGAAGTATATTCCTAGATTATTCTAAGCCAAATGCTCTTACTTTACTTATCATTCCAGCTGTTGTCAAAGAGGATATACAAATTATTTTTAAACACAAGCAAAGAGTAATTAACACTTCACGTTTTTTTCTGAAGATATTTACACATGTGCAGCATTAGATAATTTGAGAATTCCTTCAATTTCAGTAGTATAGAGATGGTCAAATGTATATATTCTGAAGTCTTTATGTGGTATAGGGTGTTATTCTTATTTTTTCTTAATTTCCTTTCAAGTTTTTATTGTTGTATCACTATAAAAGTAATGGCTTAAAAAGTGACAACAAGAAGTCTCTGACATTATTGTCCACTTTTTTAGGTCCAAATGTGAAAGATACTACAGACAGTAAATCTACTAATCAGTGATTTGTAAGCATTGTAGGAATTGAAGTTATTTCATTTAATAAATAAATCGCCTCTCACTGTAGAAAAGGATGGTCTCTAACTATAGCCAATCCTCTGAAGAGGGTACACAATGATTAGAGTTTCCACGGTGTTAGATTAAAAGAAGTCAACAAGATGCACAAACTTGACAACTATCAGACTAAGAAATGACAAAATAATTGAACCAATCCTAAACTGCAGAATCATAATTAATGGTTAGTAGTATTTCCTATGCAACTTACTTTTCTTTTTTAAACCAGTTTTTCAGATGTAAAAGAAGCATTATATTGATATTTTGGGGGGAAATGTCAGTGGGATTTCAGGTATACTCCAGTGTGGATATAAACACATGGCTTTAGGAGTACTGAGACTTACTTGAATGAATTGGTTTGTTTAAGGAGGAATCAGTGGTGTTTTTCATTGATGTTTTTTAACATAACTCTCATAAGGATTTCTTGCAACAAATACCAGCATATGGACCATAACAAATTTTGCTGTGAAAGATTCTATGAGGCAGTGATTAATATGCTCAATATGCTGTAAGGTATACTACCTGTTCATTCTTCTCTGGTTTTGTGAAATTCTGTACTTGCAGTTTCTGAGCTTTCCCTGGATAAAGTCCTGCGTTAAAAAAAATATAAAAAATGAAAAATATTGAATTTATCATGACTAAAAGGTGCACAATTTAACAACAGAAAGCTTCATGAAAGATGATTCATGCTCCAAGAAAGTTAGAGAATGTTGGAATAATTTTTATATATTTGTCTCAGACACAACTGTATATATTTATGTAGTTCTCACTGTTTCCGTTTGCAGATAAAAAATGTGATCATATGATCCTTTCAAGATAAGCTACCACTAATTTTAAACACTCTGATTAGTCTGTTTCTACTTTTCAAAATAGTATCTCACAGGATTTTACTGTACTGGATGCAGTTCCTTGAGTTGTGAAATGCTTCCTGGGAACTTTTCAAATTCCAAAGATATTTTAGTCCTAATATGCATGTGTGATATGTCATTACGCCACTCATGTTTATACATTTTTGCCTGTATGTTGTAAATAGATCCATTCGCTCCTTTTACATTTTGTGTTCTTGCAGCTCTCTGAACTGTGGAGTTGCATCAGCTCAGAATACAACCAAGTCTTTCGTTACTTTTTGACTCCTAACTGCATTTAAATCCAACACATCACTTAAGCTTCAACTCTGAGGTTGTTTTTAACTCGTAAGATTAACTTTTCCCAGAAAAGTTAAGAATTTTTTTCCCCAATTTTTTGCATGAAAATTTTGCAGCTTAAAATGATCACAACAGCAGTCATTGCCAGTCCTTACCTCCAAATATGTCCAGTAAGAAATGGAGGCGTTCTTACCATTTAAAGTTTCAGAGCAGATGGAGTTTGGCTATTCTGAGTCAGGGTCACAAGGTTGCATATTTCCCTCTGCTCAAGCCTTGTAACACTTGGTGAGCTTTAGTCAGATACCAGGCTTCTGCGTGTTGCCCTTAGCAGTGTGGCTGAAAGGAAAAGTAGCTTTTTTGGTAAACTGGGAGAGTGAGCAGAGATTTGAAATTGGCATAAAGTCAGCGTCAGTCTCCTGAGGCCATTCGTGCAGTCGGGCTTCTGCCAGCTAGTCTAGCAAATTGTTCATGTTTGCTTTTGAACTTTGTTCTACATATGTCAGGCTAGACAATTAACAGCTGAAGAAATGGACCAGCCAGTGAAAACTTTTTGTAAATTAGCTGAGCATGACTGTGCTGTTCAATATTGACTTTGTAACTTGGCGATGCTACCCACTGCTCACATTTGAGGAGGTGTATTGGGCATCCACTTAACAGTGTATGAGTTTATAAGATTACATATGATCATAGCACATTTGTAGCTGTCAGGAGCAGAAACGAAAATATTTTCAGTGAACACCAATGCCAACTAAACAGAAACGGTAACTAGGCAATGCAGAAACACCACTTAGGTTGTTCAGGACTCAGAAGCACAATTTACCAAATGTCTTCCTCCCCCCAGCCCCCAACTGAAACGTCTGTATTTACTTGGAAGCTTTATTTCACTAATGTGCAACATGTTATATATAAAAATTTAAAAAGCCAATTTGAAACTGAATCATCGTCACCACAAATATCAGTGGAACGGCTTGATAATGCTGAATCCAGGCACAACCTTTCCAAAAACACCAAATAGTTCCACATGATTATAAAGAGAAGATAAGGAATTAATTAAAGAAATGTTTATTCAATTACTTTTTCTTTTTTAATGAAACTGGTTTTTACTTAGAAGGACCCTATCACAGGCAATGGCAGTGTTATCATCTCAGTAATACAGACTTGGATATCTGTGCCTAACACCATAAACCATGACTTGAATCAGGTCAGAAAAACTTCTTCCCGATATAGTAGCACTGGCACTGTTAAGTCCTGTGGTCATGGTCTGTTACTTTGAGGCAGAATGGTATGCAAAATGATTGTCCTGGTGTTTCTTCATCCCTGATGATCCTGTTCCTTCTCCCATTTCTCTGGGTTCCACTGGATGAAGGAATATAGCAGAGCTACTGTTCTGTGCTGAGCTAGAAATTTTAGTAGAATATTCAGTATTATACAGGACACAACTTTTCTCAGAGACAGGATGGTATTTGTCCTGGTTTATATCAATGAGCTGTATAGGCATTTACTGAGAAGCTGAATTTTCTACACCTCTCAACTATGAAGAGATCTGGACAGTCGATAATACATGCTCCATGAGAATGCCATGCTAATTATCCCATGAGTCATTCCACATTGAGTTTATAAATTTTTACAACCTGCACCAATATTTCAGCCTCTGTCTTCAGACAACTAAGCAAAACAAAGCAGTGAAAAATACTTTATACGCTACTAATCACCAGTGGCTTAAGGAGTAGTGTTAAGCTCACAAATTCACTGAAAAAGATAAGGGCTGCACCTCAAATGTACTTCTAAGTTCAGAATTTTAAGCAGAAATTAAGTCACCAACTTTGTGAATTGCTGCCTTGGAATATGTGAAATGTTCAAGTTAAAAAACTTCATAATGCCAATATGATGGGAATTCTGCAAGGTTGTACCTGTTAAATGCATTTCATCACAGCACTTTAAATCTAAAAATACCAGGAGATCCTTAAATCTACAAAAGAAGTGTATTTTGCTTTCCACAGATGTTACATCAAATTAGCTTTAATGTGGAAAAATACATATATTTGCTTATGAAAATGTACAGTTACTGCTTAATTGTTGAGGGACTCTGGTAGACATTTTTCATCTTTCTTAAATGGAAATAGATGAGATTTTCCTTTGAAAAAAACATATCTGCCCATATGGCTATATTACACCATCTTATTAAAATATGCTGGGCACTTCAGAAGCAAAGACAATATCTCTGCCTTCATCACCTTAATATGTAACAAGGATACTGTATCTCTTTCCTCAGATTGTCAAGATACAGAATGATAGATACATTCAAATAATACTTAAGTAAATCCTTAATTTGCTGTTATAATTACTTCTTGGAGCAGTTGTGGAGTTTGGATTTCTATAACAATTTATACCACAGTTTCAGATTAAAAAAAAACCAAAACAACAACTAGTTTTAAAAAATATAAATTAAAAATATCTGGTTTAGCCATGTTTTGAAACAGACATTGAAAAGGCATCATCTTGATTTTCACTTAAAAAAAGGAAATTTTTTATTTTTGAAAAAAATCCATTTTAGTCAACCATAATTGTTTTAAACAGTTCTTTAAGAGTCTGACCAACAGAATGAGATACCTGAGCTATCTGGGGTCCTGTGAGCCATCTCACAGCTTTAGTGCTGGCCTACATGGATTTTGATTAGTTTACTGAGATCCCCAGTTGTATCTAGCTATTCTCTTTTCTGTTGGAGAATGCATGTTTTTAGGCATAGTAATTAACCTTACACAGTAATTAACCTTACCCTTGTTCTGTAGTAATCATATTTGTAAGGGCTACACACATTACACCCCATCACTGAGATTTCCCACTTACAGGGTTTCTTTTGTACCTGGGAGAGGACAACTCCTTTCTATGCTCTTTTTATTCTTGTCATTGTACCTGTGTAGGATAGGTACTTAACATGAAGGCTTCTAAAGAGACAACTTCTACCCTTATGAGATAACATCCCCCTAAATGTTGTTATTATAGGTAAAAAGAGCTTCAACAAAAGCAAGCTAAATAGGCTGTTTCTTGGCTGAGCTTGTTAAGAGGCCTGCCAACAAGACAAGGAACTCTCTGAATTGTAAACAGCACAAATGAGAAATAAAAGAATTACAAGCCTAGTGTTCTCTTCAGCCTGTCGTCCTCCTCTTTGGTTGCAGTCCAGCAGCTTTTTGGAGGCTTCTTTTCAGGACAATAAAAGTTCTCTTTCTTCTACGTCAACCAAGAGCCACATTTAGGTTAGAAATAATCCCATGAGCCAAAATGTTCTTTGTGTGCCTGCAACCAGTACGTGTGTCATTCAACAAACTTGAGAAAAGTGGGTATCACTCTTACTCGGCTTGAAAGCAGAAAACACATGTTAGGCCTGGCAGGTTTCCTGATGCAGGCCAGAAAATAGATACATGATATCCCAAACCCTTGTGAAAGACAGTGAAGGAGAGGGAGGAAAATATTTTTCATATTTTGTGTATCAGACCAATCAATAATGAGTTTCAGAAGTTCCTACTTCTTTTCAAAAATCTTATTTTTGAAGTGAAATATCTTCTAGATGTTAAGCCCTGAGCAGAATTATTGTTTCATTCTGGTGTTCTTACCATGTGAGATCTGAAAACACATTTACATCTTGCATATACCTGGCAAGTATAGACTGCAAAATTTCACAAGATCTGAATCCCCATCATCTGGATTTGAGACCTGTTTGGACCACTTAGCTTTTTGACTCTCAAGCTAAGGGATTTCTGTTCATGGAGAGTGGAGCTCAGGTGAGAAACACTGCTTGGTCTCCTCCTGCTGAGCTGCCTGAGGATGCAGTTACAATGCCACCTTGGGATCGTGTCCAGTACCCAGTAATGACAGCTGTTTATTACCATGCAGATCTCAGAGAGTCCAAATCAGAATGGAGAAAGGCAGCTCTTTGCAGGACTTATCCTATGTTCTTGAAGAATCTTTTAAAATCAACAGCAAATAAAGTATTATTTTTGTTCTCAGAGGAAATGACAAAGTTTAAATGCCTCAATAGACTACATATATATCAAGATATTTATACTTCTTTGCAAATATATGATTGAAGTCCCCCTTGAGTTACAGCACCAGAACAAAGCCCGCTACATTTATAACAGCCCACTCAAAGCTGAAGAGAGCTCATTTGATCCCAGTTAGCCATAAAGAATTTATTTTGCTCTCATGTGTCATGAGTTTCTTTTATTCAGAGTATTCCCATTTCCCCAACCCTATAGCCTGTTCCCTCATCCTACGTGTCAAAGACTGTTGCTGCAAGACTTCCAGTTTGAACCAGTCCCTTTGCCCATTTTCTCTCTTTCAGGCTGCTGGGGCACCTGTGTTCCTATGAGCATGGCTGAACCATTACATCTCTGGGACGTTGTGACCTTGCAAAGTGGGTGAGTGTCCTAAAACTGCCCCTGCCCATCCATTTGTCTTCCAGCACAACTCTGAGATCCTGTGCATTAGAATGGTTTGCTTATCAGAACAATATTCAGCCCTGGGTGCACTTTGAGTTGATCATGTGAAAAGATGCTGTTAAACAGTTTTAGAGGTTTTCTCATGCATTACTGTTCCTGGAAATGCCTTTAGAGAAGGAGGATAGTGGTTGTGTGTGTCATAAGGCTTCAGAATCTTTTGCTTTTCATCTCAGTCCACTGGCCAAATAGAAATGAGTCACTTCATTGTGAGTATCCTGTCTCCCATTGCTTTGTTTAGGTTTGCACCTACTTCTTCCTGAACAGAAAAAAAAAAAAAAAAAAAAAAAAAAAAAAAGGAAGAAAGAAAAAAGGATTAATCACACAAACATGCTGGTACATGTTTGTTTGGTACACATGGTACACAGATGATACAATGAGAAATTAAAACACTGTTCTCACTTTACTGTCTTTTACTACCTGAAGCACTGTGTGCTGGGACTAGTTCTTGGAAGGACTCTTCCCTTGCTCGGAAAGTGGTCAGCCCAAGGAAGGGAGAAGAGGCTTCTGAGCAGCACAGGGCTTCCTAAATTGCACTGAGAGCATTTAAAATGCTAATTTTCTGAAGAGTAACTTTCTGAATAGTAAATTCACTTTGGGAACACAAAGGAAGTATACTAATTGGCATCAGATAAAAATCTAATAAAAGACAGTATCCATAGAAGGACTCTCTTAAGTCTTGTGTCCTTTTCTTATGTATTCAACAATTTAGAATAAGAGAATAATATTATTTGAGTATGTTTCTGTATTGTTTTCCAAAGGAAAATTAGAGCTGCAACGGGACCTTTTCATTTCTTTTGGGCAGGTTGTCAAGATGAAAAGCAAAAGGTAAGATTCCAGGAGCTTAGTGCCAACACCATACTTTCATAAGTACTAATCAAAATTGTGACAGGTACTCCATAATAAGCACCTTTCCATGCTTATGTTCATTAAACAAATATATATACCAGACACTGTTGAGAAAAGGCAGTCCTTGATGCACAGTTCTTCATCACTGTAAGTAGTACAATACATTACAGAATTTAGTTGATTTTGTGGTTGAAAATAACCAGAAAAATTATACAGCACATTAGTTTTTACTTTTTTTGCTGAGATAAACCAAATAGTGAAGCAGTTAAAAGGCTGTGATCAGAGCAGAATGACAATCAGTTATTCTTATTACTCAGATGAGTGTTTTGTGTATAACAGTTCTAAAATCTAAGCTGAAGCTTTTCATGAATGCTGTTCCTGCTCTGAAGCAGCACTGTTCTCTCCCACACTTTCTCAGGATTGCTTTGCCACCACTGTCTTACAGTGCTCCCCTCCTACAGAGTATCTGGTCAGTGGTAGCAGCAGCTGCAGGAACAGTGCGTTCAGCATGCCAGACTGAAATTCATGTTCCAGGAATGTCTCCTGGGGGGTTGAGCAATTCAGTCAGATTCATAGTTAAAAGCCTTTCACTGTAACACAATTACCCTGCAGTGGAGAAGAGGAATGGTTGGCATTTGTTTGCTACAAATGTGCCTTGCAAAACCCACTATTACGAAATCCTTTCTTGGGTGAAATTTCCACTGACAATGTGATGTACTTCTGCTAGAATGATAGGCTTCTGCGTTGGGAATGTAAGGGGGGAAATAGAATGATTAAGAACACTTTATATGGGTTTCAACATCCATTTTCTCAAAAATATTAGGGTTTTTTCTGTCTGAAAAGTAGCAACTACAGCTGTCCAGCAGGACCCAAACAGTTCCAGAAAGTTGTGGTTTAGGGGCTGTTTAGAAAAGCATTTATATTCTTTTTTTCATATTCTGGCCAGTTATCATAAAAAACACAGAAAGTCATTGCAAAGAATATGTCATCTGCCTTAGGTAGGTGGGGCAGTCTTACTGGTGAAGTTACAGATTTAACTGGCCTCTAGCCATACAATTTGCAATTTCTATCACATATTCTGCACTTCTGGCTTAGACTGAGTCATGGCCTGAAACAAGAGAGGAAACCACCACTGTCTGGCCAAACTGTCGCATCTTGCAGTAGGATACTGTGTACTCCTCTGCCTTGTGATCCCCACCACTGAGTCCTAGTCTTCCAGCCACTGGGGAATAAAAGCAAGTGTATCCAAACTTGGCCCTCCTAAGACCACCCTTCTCCTCCTGGTAAGTGAAATCTTGCACTTAGCACATGGGGCAGAGAATTGAAGCACACATATGCTTGTGGGAATTGTGTGATACAGGGTATGAAGAAAAGAGTGAGTGAGAACTGGGATGCTTTACAGATAACTTGTGATAGAGTCAAAGATGATGACAGTGTCTAAAGCTTAAGAGGGGGCTTAGGGAGGAGGTAGGGGCAGAAGGAAAGGGAAGGGGTGAGTTGTGATACAAGTGAAAAACTGGAGGGAAGAAACTGTGAGAGGTAACACAGAGAATAGGAGAAAGCTGTCTGGAGATTAGCTCTCAAGAGGCTTAAAGTACAGAAGGCAGTTTTATATCTCAGGAAACCAAAACTAAAATTTTACCACTTTGTGCCTGTATTCTTCAGCCAGCTGTATGACAATGAAATAATTAGGTTTATTCTCAGGTTACCTGGATGATTCTGCCAGATTAGACATAAAGAGAGAGCTTGATGGGTCAAATCTGCACAAACTCTTTTGGGTTTGCAGAGTTTCAATTCTAGTTCTTGGCCTGATATGAACTCCCTCATCATGTAATTTGAGCAGTGTGAAATACAGAGCTCATTAATTCAGTTGAAGCATTATATACTTCATATTGCCTGAAGAAGCAATCTCATGGCAGCATAATTTCCCTGCTTTCCATACTTACCATTTTTGGAGTCCAGAACCAATGTGCTTTCAAAAGTACACTCTGTAAGAATTATACAGACAAGGTGGTCAGTACACAGAAAAGAGGTATAGACTTTCCAGACCCATAACCTGGGAACAGAACAAAAAAAACCTGATATGATAGCAAGGTTGCTGGTCTGGACAGATGGAGAAGATAGAACATCAAAAATAGAAGGAAAAGATACTAAATTTTTATAGTAGATAGTAAATTTTTATATAGTCCAGGTAATAGTCACAGACACCATGCTCTTTTCTTCCAAGCTGATACAGGATAGTATTTGCATGGTTTAAGTTTAGTTAGGTTATTAAAACAAATGCCTTCAATTCACAATGTGAACACCTCTACCTACTCCAAAGGTCCATGTGAGACTGCGCTGATTTGAAATGCACTGGGCAGAGGTGATTTCAGGAAATACCTATCTACCTTTATATAAGGGAGAAACAAGAGAAACACAAGAAGTAGGTGGAAAAAAGTAAAAACGTGAAATATAGCCTGAGATAGCTCTAGTAAAATGGTTGTTAGAAACACTTCCATACATTTTGTGCTAAAACCTGGTGATGGTACAGGCAAAAGAATTTGTTTGTTGTTGTTTAGATCCTCCTATATGCACATAATGAAACATTCAAACATTCTTCAATGCAGCTCTGTACAGAGATCCTCTGCACTTATCATGAGCTTCTTTTCCAACAGAAACTGTTTGCAGGATCTCAAACTCAGGGCAGCCACTTAGGCCAAGAAGCAATAACAATAATGAATAGCTTTTTTATCCTTCAAAATGAGTCATGTTGTTCAAAAGGTAAGAGGGATTTACTCATAATGGACAGGCAGTGATGATTCAGCAATTATATTTTCAACAGACTGTCAAACAAACTTCAATGAACTATAAGAATGAATCTGTAATGATCTCATGGAAATATACAAAAGGACTTATTTTTACATTATTAGAAGCAAACACATTACTCTGACCCAAAAGTATAAAAGAGACTGATGGGCAGACAAGTCTCTCAGCAGACAAGCCAAACACATTTCTAAGCCCTCTTGAAGCTGTCTTTGCATTCCTTCCTCAAAAAACATTTTTAAAAGCAGTTATCCAGATTTCTTTTAAGTAATACACTGCCGTCATATAGATCCAGATCACTACTACTAAATGCCAAAACCACAGATACTCCATTCTGTGCTTCCAGAAATACTTGAAAATGCATCAAATGTTAAAAATGTTTGACATTGCAAAGTACCAGATGATTAGTTCATCTCAAGTGAGTTTTCATCAATCAGAAGGTTTGCATATAAAGATTATAGGGAAAATCTTTAAGATATTATATCTGCCTTTGTAGCACCTAGTGAAGACTAGCCTTTAGAGAGAGAGGGGGAGAGAGTTTTGTAACACCTATAGATATAATATAGGTAAATCCCTGCTATGATAATCTTCACCTTCTTCTGGAGTCCAGTTGATTTCAAAAGATAGATACTAAAGATACATAAATACTAAAGTCTATGTATGTAGGCTGGAAATATAGAATTCTCTCTGTGGATACAGAGAACTTTTCCTTCTACTTGAGGAAGAGCTGTGTAAGACTCAACTGCCTGTCATGCAATTCTCTTTGAGACTGAACCAACTTTTGTGCCATCTCTAGCACATTTTAGTCAGATGAAATAATACATTTATATGTATTGACAACCTTACAAAATGTCACAGTTTACTTTTGTATAACCATGAATTTATAATTTGAAATTCAGTAACAATTTAATATTTTTTAGGCTAAGAAATACTTTTCCTTCTGAAGTACAGGTGAAGGAAACTTTTAAGGGGCACAGGATATAAAAATATTCTAAGAAACATGGATGGAAACACATCCAAATGACACTCAGTCAAGAATTTCTTAGATCCATCCAACTATGGGAGTTAGATTTCAAAGAAATTAAAATTCAGATTTATATCTGACTGAACAAAATATGTAGTGTTGACATCCTGCTTAAAGTAAAAGGCACTAAGCAGTCTCCACCAAAACAAATGGAAAATGGAACCCAGGCATGGTAGCCTAAGACAGGCCAGCTAAAACCCAGCACTTTTGCCTTTACTCTGCTTTTTTTATCCCATAGTATGGAATACAACAAAATGTGTTTGTGTGTGCAGAAGCCTATATTAAAGCATGAAAATATATGTCTGCACATGGTTATTCTTTACAATAATTTAACTATAATACACTTTGTTCTACACTTTAGCATTCTGGCTCTGTCTGCCAGATCAGAATATTCTGTGTGATTGCATTGCTTAGAAAATGACCAAAAAAAAGCAGCTGGAATCTCTGGCAAGTCATGTAGTGTTGCTCACAATAAGCATGTAGAAGGTTAAAATTAGAGTCAGAATTTAGTTTTGACATATTTTAAAAATAACTGACATTTGTCCTGGGAATGTACAACATCTAGCATGCATTAGAAAGATCTTCCTACATCTGAGCACATTGTAGCAAAACAAAAAAGGAAAGCTTTCAACAAGCCAAAAAAGCAAACCAGCAATATGATTTTGAAATGCATAAGTAGGATAATAACATGCAGGGCACAAGAAATAATCCCTCTGCTCTGCTATGTATTGCTTAGGCCACAGCTAAAGCTCCATGTCCAATTTTGGGTATTTCAGAATGGTTTCTGTGTGAGTGGACTAGAGGCAACATGGTAACAGTCTTAAAGGATATAAAAGGACACTGTAAAGGAATAATATAAGTGTATTTCCTGTCTCTATTTTGCACAGGGCAAGAAGTAATAAACTGGAAAACATTTAAAATTAGATACTATTCTCAACACAAACTATCCCAATTTCCCCATTAAAACCAGGAACTCACAATAAGAATCAACACACCAGTAAATAAAAACAGTACTGCTGCCTTACAGTTATATTCATATCTGGTTTGGTATGCATAGATGATGTTGCACATTTAGCTCAATAGCCAGCCATGAGAATAGGATTTCTGTCCCTCCAGAATTCTGGGGATCTAAAACTGCAAGCTGAGCTTATAGAATCACATTAAATTTTGCCCAACAATTAGAATGGCAAAGAATACTGCACAAGCATCATAGCTAAAAAAAAAAAAAAAAGTGCCATTATATGATTATATGTATGTTGTGTAATACCATCCAGAGATGGCTTCATACTCAAAGAGCAATAAATCCACAGTGTTAATCCAGGCTTTGCAATTACTCTGTATGGACTAGAATAACTTAATTTCTTGAATAAGCATTAAGAATAGGAAGAATAGTAACAGGTCATATTGATTTTTTTTTCTGGGTTTTTGGTTTTTTTTGATCTCTTTCCCTTGCTTAACATTATACAAAGTTTGCACAAATTTTCCATAAAAATAAGGCACTGGTTTATTTATTGTGTGCAAGCAAGTAGCCATAAATGAATCTATTACAGCTATCTGAGTGTCATAAAATAGTATTACATTCAGCTAAAAGTGAAAATCCAATTGAGTTGCAAATCATATCATTATAGTGATTAAATCCATGGCTTACCTACCAAAGCCTATATTTAAAATTAAATATTTCTGAATTTATGTAAAAGACTTTGAGCAGACTATTTAACAAGAGCAAGCAAAAGCTTAGCACACAAAAAAAAAAAATGCTGCTACAGCAGCCTGTCACCCTTCAGCCAGCAGCTTAATCTTTCACTAAATTCTCTAATGCTTTTTCCTTCCTATTTCTAGAAATAGAGCTGTAGCAGCTTATTTCACAGCAACACTGCATCTGTACTTTAAAGCATGAATTCATATTCAATTTTTCAGAAGCTGAGCCAAATTTAACCTTATTTCCATATTTGTATTCCTACCACTGTAACTGAGATAAAGAAAATGAAACTATTTACTATCAGAAAAGTCTTGCTCTTTTCTCAACCACAAAAAGCAGTGAGGTATGATGCATGAATGTCCCAGTTCAACTCCCTGTGCTGTTTAGTCTCATTGACCTCTCCCCACTCCCATGGCAGCCACATGGACTGAACAGTCCTTCCAGAGCAGGACACGTTCCTTGGGAATTGTGAGGAGGGCACGCAATGTGCCACTGCTTCATGGAGCCAGCTCCAGTCTAGGTAGGAACCACTTTCCTCTGCAGTCTGACATGACTCATATGTGATGAAGAGAAATGCACTGATTGTGAATTTCCTTCTAAGTTATTGAATACTAAGCAATAAGCAAAAAGAAATTTACCATAAGGAATAATCAGTGTCAATAGTCTCTAAGGAAAATGACAAAATATTATACAAGAATTAGCCTAGTTCTTCTGGAACAGAAACATTACATTTTTCATTCTTAATCAAATGATTGCTTTGTCCAACTCATCATTCAGCTGCTGACAACAGCAAATACTAAATATTTCAGAAAAAAAATGCAAGTAAGCCCTATTGACAACTATAATAAAGTACCTGATTCTAGATGTTTTCTCTTTCTGGTCCAGTCAGTTAATATTTACAATGACATTTATTTTTATCTTGTCCAAAATATTTGTGGCTGTTCTCAATATCCTCTGCTTTGTCCGGATAATCTATTGGGTTTGCAGTTGTCTTGTACAAGTGAATAATTCACTATATTTATGTGTTGCATCTAAAATATAATTCATTGGCTTCAAAATTAGGTTCTAAATCTGTGGTGCTTCTATTTCATCTCTGCTCTAAACTTGAATTGGAAGAAGTAGTAATTAAAAGTAGCAAATCATCTTATTTTTTATACCTCTACAATAACTAATTGCTGATCTTTATAAAGCTACAGTCACAGATTTTCAGCTCCTCTTATTTGGAAATCTAAACATTTTGCTTTGCATTTGATCTTTTTTCTTATTTTATCCAGCTTTTTGGTAATACTTTTTAAATTTACGTGTAGTATTTCAGAGGGAAGTAAAATTTGAGGTCTTTGCACATACACAAGCAACTTATTGAAACAGATTTGCTGAGCAATCCAGTCAGCTGCATAGCATCCAAGCAGTGCTTGGGGTATGTTCACCATCCAGTGAAAATGTCCCATCACAGGAGCCCTTTTACCTCTTAGTCCAGAGTCTGATTTATGTCACAAAGTCTGCACATTAGGGAGATGAGGTTTTCCTGGTAAGTACCTGGATGTGCATGACACTATTGCATGATGAGTAAATACTGACATATTGTATGATGATACAATTATATGACTACTAAAGTAGTTTTGTAGAGGATCATATCCTATTGTAGCTCCACAGTTGCAAGCAGGGAGATTCCAGTGTTGCAGAGTACATGGCTGGGCTAAATATTTTGTAGTGGGTGTGATGTGCATGTTCTCAGAAGCACAGACGTTTCTCTGAGCAAAAAGAATGTGCCCATTCACTTTCTTTTCAGGCAGCTTACCTTCTAATATCCTATCTACCCATCACCAGTCTTGTTTAGACTTGTACAAAGTGTGTGGGGATTTTCTTATTGTGTCATCAGCACTTACTATAAGGAGCAGAAGGCAGATGGATTTGAGGTTGGCTGCATGCTACAGAAACCAACATGCCTTAACCATGTTGTCCCAATGGGCTGCCTAGACCTCAACAGCTCTTACTGAAGTTCATTTGAGCTGACAGAGCTCATGCTTTTAAATGGTCATTAATAGATTAATGTATCTCTTTGGTACTGCACGTTGAGATAGTACAGGCCCAGTTTGCCAGACCAACTGACTGATACAAGGCTGGTTTTGTACACCTTGTGGTATATCAATAATCCAGTGGTTGCAACACTTCTTGCTCAACTCAGGTTCCAAATTAATTTTTTTACAGAGTAATTCATGCCACCTGGCCTAGAAAAGATGTAATAAATATAGTAAGGCTGAGATATGTTGCATATACTTAAACCCTTGGGAAAGATAGCACACCATTTGGAGAGATTATGCAAATTGTCTTTATGCCTTTCTCCTACCAAATGAAATACTGATATTGATACATTTTTGGCATGAGCTGCAGCCAATGTCAAAGGACACATGTAAGGACAACAGGGATTCTGTGCTGAGCATTTAAAAGATTTTGCTTTACCTTCTAGACAACTCTTCAGCAACACACCTGATTTTCAATGAGAGGCTAATAACCTGGAATTTATAAAAAAACCCCATTTAAATGTATATATTTATTTTGAAATTACATGAAAATTATAATATCAGTTAAAGAATATGGTCTCAAGAGTTTTCACAGTCACCCGAAAAGCCTCATACTGGGCAATAGCTTCCACTAAAAATGGAATCCCTTCAATACAGTAATATAGTTACAATGCATAAGAAAGAATGTTAGAGTGGGAACTTGCAGCCAAGGAAAAAATTGTTATACATCTTGTAGGCAGTTCAAAGGAACCAATCAGGACTTGTTACACTGTTGTGAGCATATATGCTTCTTGTGTACAAGATACATCTTAATTCTTAACTATTATTAGCTATAAAACTGTTTCTACATTTCTAGGAAGTCAATACTGCTGAAAGAGACTGTCTCCCAAATGAGACAGAAAGTATCTCTAGTTACATATTCTGTATTTAAATATTTTTAAAAAATCAACACTTCCCTAAAAATTCAACACTTGGTATATTTCCAGGAAAATTTATTTTCCAATTTAAAAAATTAAATTTCTTAGAAGAAAATGCTATTTTAACTACAAACGGAGCTCATATCTAAAAAGAATTTTAAACAGTGAAAATCACCTGAACAGTTTACAGAGCTGGCAAAAATATCTGCTTTATAATTAATAAATTCTTTTTTATAAATATTTTTCATCCTGAAAACATGTTCTCAAGTCCATGCTACAAAGAGCAGATTATAGTAACCATTCTGGGTTAGAACTAAAAAATGAAACTACAACTGTTTTAATTGTCATTTTTTTATCTAGTTTAATCCACCTCTAGCCAATGAATTTAAATAACAACAACCAGCTCTTAAATAATCTTCTGATGAAAAGCTAAAATCAGAATTACTGTTAGTGATGAAATAAGATTTCCATTTGGAAATAAAATAATTCTTATATATCTGTGTTAATGACTTGGTATTGGTTTTTTTAATAAGAATGCAATTCATGTCAGTTTTAGGCCTATAATTCCCTGGAATGGTAATGCTATTGCTGAAATACGTACATACACACATACACACACTCACACTCTTAGGTTGTTTGATCTGGGTATATGCCTGTAAATGGTGAAATATAAATTCTGTGTGACCACTGATTTAGTTTATATGCAAAACAAAATCATGGTTCACAGAATCACAGAATCCTTGAGATTGGAATGGCCTCTGGACACCATCTAGTCCTTCTCAAAGCACATTCTAGATGGCTCATATCAACATACCTCTAACAGATTCACAGTTCTGCAAATTCTTACTTTTTTCACCTGTTACAACAAAGGCCTTAAATCACTTTTCCAAGCTATTTCTCTATATTGAAGATAAGTGCCTTGTACATCTTTCACAAAGCAGGCACTCAGTTTCATAGGAACACATCATCTATTGAACAAACTAATCATATTCATTATTTTGAGCTGCTCATAACAAGAGATCCAGCCAGAGTCAATTTTGCTATAACATTATTTGAATCCTTCAGTCTACACAATTCATAATTTCTTATTTATCCTTTGATTTTGCTATGCAATCTTTGTATAAAAACCACATCCTTTCAAAACCAAGATCTATTAACGGCTTAGTTCACTGAAGATACACAGGCAAAACAGCAACACTACTGGACTGATATATTACTTTAAGTAATGCAATAAATGTCCTTCACAGAGGATTTTAATATTTTTTGTAATACTACAACAGGCAAATACTAGTCAACAAACTAAGGTTTCAGTTTTCCAGCATCAGATAATAAATAATGTTTCCTGTTTCTTGGTTGTTATTCTTGAGGTTCCTTCCTCAGAGCTCAACACAGTGATGATGGGATACTTTCTCTGCAGCAGAATGGCAGAAGGGAATATAGTTTTCATATGTTGTACCATACATATTGAATTTTTTGCAATCACATGGCAATCACATTTCATTGTAGTGGAATTCCTTAACTGGGCAAGATTAAAAGTGAACTGTCTATATAACAAAGAATACTGAAGCAGAAAGAGTGGGAGGAACAGCAGAAAAATAGGGAGCATAGAGGAGGAGCAGAAAAATATCAAAAAGGGTTGTGGAGCACATTGTAGAAGAGGGTGAGAGCTCATCAAATAGCCCTCTACAAATCTACTATATTAACCAATTTCTAGGACAGAGGGTTAAGTGGTATTTCTAGTTCTATTTTGTTACTCAAAGAAGCTTCCTATATCATTAGCCTCTTTTAACTATAGTAAAAACATCATTGCAAGGGTTTGTTGTGTTTGTTTTTAGAGGAAAAAAGAATGATTTTGAGACATCAATACACATGACTATTTCTTAAGCAATGCAAACAGCAATATTTCTCTAAATATACGAAAAACTTTAATGGAAGCATCTAAACCAGTAGACTTTGTATCTACCTTCTTTGGAAAGAAGGATGAACTGGCTTGGCTTTGCTATTCTGTTAGGCATATTTAAAAGGAAGTCAAGAAAGGAAAGTGTCCGAATAGACGTCATGAAAACTAAGAAGATAAGAAAAGTTGAAGTTCTGAAAAGAACCCTTTCACCGAGCCTGCTAATAAAGACGGTCCATCTCTTCATTACCATGCTACTCATCCACCTCTGTTACTCTGCACAAAAGGGAAAAAAGCAGTCTTTATAGTTGTACATGATTATATTTTCCTTTTGTATTGAGTTCAAAGTCCTTTCTAAAAAAGCAAGAGTAGATTGCTCACAATGTAATGGGCCATTCCCAGGAAACGAAAAAATGGCCTTAACGTTTTATATTAATACAATAGGTTATGTATAAAACAGGTTTTAAAAAGTTAATGCATATTAGCTTAGAACAGCCATATTTTAACACTGTGCGACTGAAAGTTCCAGTAGAGCAGATGAATGAAACTACAGAAGAAAAAAACCCGCTATGACAAAGAGATAAAGGTTTAACTAAAAGGACTCAAATCTATATTTCAGGTGCCTCTTTACCTTCCATCAGGAAAAGAGTTATTAGGAGTAATGAAATCAGAGATAGAAAATACAAAAAGTTTTTAGATCCTTCTGTGCAAGGCGGCGACACCGGCCTTTACTTCTTCACTTTATAATGATTCCTTTGAGTTGTGGTTCTGAAAAAGCTATGAAACATCTTCCTGTTATTTCTTTTTTATCTTTCCAAACACTGGCCAGGAATAACCCCATCCTATTCTTTTCTTGGATTTTTGAAACACATATTGACTGTAATGACTATAAATTATCTGGTTAATGTGTTGGATTTATAAAAGTGTTAGAGCTCCTCTACGCTGCTATGAGGTGTCTTTGAGAAGGTGCAAGGCAAAAGAAGAATCTAACTTTTTCCATGCCTGCTTCTACTTTAGGCCACTGCAAATACTAACTTTAGAAATTTTTTTAAGCTAACTGGATTTTAGGACAGTCTCACCACATCACTCCCCACCTGATTAACTGTTGGCTCTCTCTTCACCACCACTAGCAGTAGACTGCTAGCCAACATCACCTCTACCAAATACCTCCCCCGTGGTCACCGTCCTGATGGTCAGTTTCTGGGTGATAATCTCCTAATCACAGTTTTTAAGATTCAGATACTAGGACTTCTACAGACCTCGGCTACAACGTGGACATGTAAAGGAAGCAACTGTTTCACAGCTTTGGTCACTCTTACTGTACTGCACTAACCACTCTGAAGCTGACACAAGCACTGAACCAGTAGTTTCCACCTCATCATTGCACACTGCAAAACACAGGAAGCCAAGTAATAAACCTTGTAGTATCTGCATCTTCAGCCCTGATCTGCACACCTAGGACAGTAATTGAATGGCTCATGTGCTGCATGACAGAAATAAACAGGTACTACAGAGTTATGTATCCTTTCCATCAACCTTTTTATTCTCCTAAACAATTGGAACAAGATCAAGGTTTTGGGATGAAATGTCTTAAGAAACACTATGACCACCTCTTCTTACCTCAAAATTTTCTTCAGATCATTTGGATCTGTGCAGAACCATGACTACCAGAACATAAAAAGAAGCATTTCAGTGTCCAGAGAGAAGTTTCTGGTGGAAGATTACAGGCTCTGGGTTTTCTTATCACAAAGTAGCCATCATATTAGAAAAATTTTAAAAGACTTTTTTGGTCAGCTCAACATCTACTACATAAAGGAAAATTTCAAAATTTAAACAAGTGTGCTCTTCCAACAGTTCCTCCCATCCCACTTAAAATGCAAGTCAAAAAGTATAAGTAATTTTTTAAAGTGCTGCCAGTAGTCTGTTTCCAAGCATTGGCTGGCCTTATCTCTTATGATGACCATTTCTTTGCTGATGGCACTCAAATTATTTAGATATATAGTACTTTTTAGGTTTTCTGACACACTTTGCATTTGACTAGTTATTCCTGATAGAAAAGTGATGTGTAAACAAAACTGTGAGCCAAGTTAAGAAGCAAGTATGCCTATGCTAGTGATGACCTCAAGGAAAGGGTATTAAAAAACCACAGACTTAAGTACAAATGTATCTAGTACAGATCTAAAAAACTTAAGAGTAAAAGACTTTAAGAGTTTCTGCTCAATATCAGCAATTCTAAGGAGAAATGGTATTTGAACTTCTTCATCTCTATAACAGTAGTTTCATTTATGCTATGGTTCTTTCTTGTGGTACCAGTTAGAATTGAGACTACTTTAGATCTACACTATCTGGCTCTGTGTGCACACCATGGAAAGCCAACAACAATCTCGTGCAGTAAAAAGTTTAAAAATCAATAGTACTGGAAAATTGAATTTGGGTTCTTCTCAGACACGTATTATCAAATTGTAAACATAGTACCAAAGTGAGAATGGCAGGAGACCTGATCTCTCCCCTACTTTTCTGAGTGGTTTCATTAATCCAATTTTTCTTTGCACAAATGCACCTGGAGAGAATCTTTTTATTCCTATGAATGAAAGCATTTGTATGCAAATAGAACATTCAAATGCAAATGAATGTATTTGCACAAGAAGCACTTGCCCACCTGCCACAGGGCCTTGGCTTTTCGACTTTCAGGGCCGGGGTGCTCAGAAGCAGAGAATGAATAGGAGAATAAAAATGCCAGCAATATTTCAAAAGGTGAATGGTCAGTCACTGTGAGCAGCAAGTGGGAAGGATAACTCAATGGTGAAAAAAATTAAGAAAAGTGGAAGTGTGCAAAGAAGATTATTACAACTGTTAACATAAGGCACATACACAGACCGCCACTACCCAGACCTGAAGAAGTGGCAAACTAGAAGCAAGGAAAGAGGAAGTACTATAAGTGAAATCAAGGCTTTTGACAAATTCCTTTGTTTGCCTTTTTATTTAGAAGCTATATATATATTACATGCAGGGATGTAATCTTCTCTGAAATAATGGAATCTTACGACACTGAGACCCTGTTGATGAAACCTGGAGAGATTCTTAAAATACCAGAAAACAAGTTTTTTGCATTCACGTATTTCCATTATTTTTCCTTATACAAATTATTAGCTCTTAAAAAATAAAAATCTTGTTTTCTAGAATTCCCTGTTCTCTCAGGATCACTGCTACACTGACTGCATAGGGCATGAATCTGTTTCACCAGGCCAGTTTGGACTTCTAATAACAAAAGTTTGAAAGTCAGTATTGGAAAGATCTGAGAGTAGTACATCATGCAGTTGAGGATCTGCATCCTTTAACTCCTTATTACTAGAAGCAGCAAGACTATTCAGATAATTTCTCAACTGTTTCTCATTACATCTTGTATGAGCCAGGGAATTGCAGCATATATCCCAAAAGTCTATCCCAAAGACAAAACAACACCAAAACCCCATTGCCCTGCCGTGGCTCTTCAGGAGCTGGTTGTTGACATACACATGCAGCAGGTGGATTTTCAGTAAAGCATATAAATCCTGTACAGCAGACTAAGGGAATAGCTTTTTGGGGGGCAGAGCAGCCTGCCAAACTATGCCTGCTAGGTGACTGAAGCATTGAATCTCACAGGAACCCTCCTAGACCTAGATGAAGATTTTGGGGCCATACAGCCCCCAGAGATTTTTTTCCTTTTTAATTTAAAATGTGTGATTACCCCTTACTTTCTGCCACCTGTTCTCTTTATAAACTTCTGCAGGGCCCCTCTCTCTGCTCTAATTTCCAGCAAGCTGTCATGTTGCCCTAACTCATGGGGCCACCTCCTCCCTGAGGCATTGAGATGACTCATGTGCATTCATGTATGCAGAGTGGCAGCTGGCCCTAAGGCCAACCAGGATTGTGACCCATCTATCAGTTATTTGATTTTCTTGAAATTCTGAACCCTGCTAAAATAGACAACTCATTCAGAGCTTCTCTGCTTAGTAGTATTTCTGTCATTTCCTTGATTTTTACAATGGTTTCTGGAAAGCTACCATTGACAAAAAAAATGTATGGAAAAACTTGGAAGTCCATTCAAATTTTCATCATTTCAGACTCAAGACACCCTTACTTCTAGGAACCCCATGTACAAATTCAGGGAGTTCCCTCAGGAAAAAAAACCTCATTCTCTCTGAAATCACAGTCAGCTAGCTACTACAGAGTAGCCATCCTTACCCATACACTGCTCCTCCTCTCTCTTCACTTTCCATCAGTTTGCCAGTCAACAATGCCTGTCTGATGAGTACCACTTAATTTTGTGTTACCAAACCCTCACAAATATAATTTCAAGTAGTACAAAGCATGGTCTCAGTAAAGGTTGTTTCAGGGTGTTTTTGCAATTCGGAAGGAGGCTCAGGTGATGAAAGCAGTCCAATTACATTGTATGAACTCATTTCTCACTGAAAATGTCAGTTTGAAGATTTTCTTTGTGACTGGAGCAAATACAAGCTTTTAGGGCTTTCTGAGAACCCAGACACCACAATATGATCAACAGGGGTAAACCACATGTGATACATTTCTCTCCTCCACTTCTAGCTCTGAATGGGAAATGAAGGAAAGAACCTTGGCAGATTTACTGGGTGTCGTAGGACTTCTCTTTCCCTGAAATGATCAGTGCAGGATTTCACTCACTGCCTCTAGAAGTATGTTCACACAGGCTTTCCACCTTCACACACATTGTGAACTTGAACAGCACCTTGATTAAACATTTGATTTCTTTCTTCCTTTCCCCAAATTGATTTAGATCTTGGTGCCTACACAAAGTGCAGTGTTAATATATGTCATGCAGCCTGTATAAACCCACAAGAATCTACCATGTCAGCTTTTGTGAAAATCTAGTTTTAAACATCTTATAACCTTAAGTCTTAAAATGTCAGCATCTGTTAGAAGCATTGCCTGTTCACTGGCCTGCTGTCTTCTGCTCTAAGCAGGGCTGAGTTTACATGTCCTGTTTTTGTGCCCAGTGCTTATGCTGGCAGGATCTGAACAGCTCCTGCTCAAATCCCAACTACAACATTTTATTAAACCATGCAGTTATCACCATAATCCCATATTAGGGCCTGAGGAACCTAGCTCTGATAGTAGGGTATATTTTCAGTTCAAAGCCTGTAGCCAGAAGATTACTAAATCCCCCAGCTGTGAGAAAATTTTCCCATCCCAGAGTCAAATCAGTGAGAAAACACACAGGTCCCTCAGCCTCCTCTTTAGGATGCAGTCGAGTAACTTATTCCACATTTTAAGACTGGTAAAATTAATTTCCCTCAAACCTTTAAATCTACCACTTTGAGGTTATGCATATTCTTCAGATACTGGGTTAAAGATACATGACTTGGGCAGTTTACACTCTCTAGGCACTCTCTAAGCACTACAGGAAAGAAAAAAAACTTTTCACCCCATTTCAGAGTTTCCAAATTTCTTATGCCTTCCTCTCCATTCACCTAGTAATGCTTTGCCTTCGTGTAAGGGCATTACACAGCACTTCTCACCAGAATTTATGACCCTCAGTGAATAATTGAGTTCATATACAACTCAGACACTCAAGACAGTTAAAAGAGTAGTCCCAAAGGCAAACAGTGATGTGCTTGCACCAAAACAGCACAAGTACTGCAACAGCATAATAGTAAAAAACAAAGTTGCCATTCAACCCCACAAAAAAAAATTGCACGTATCAACAGCCTTGCACAAAATGGGAACTAAACCCATGAGTGCATTTCCAAAAATACATACTTGGAGAGATGCCATAAACAGCAGCATCACAACAGGGAACTAGAGACACTTCCAGAGGTCCAGTATCTCTTATCACACATACCACTGCGACAACTACTCAGTTAAGGGCTTGGAGAAAATGTCATTTCTCTTTGCAGGGGAATAAAGCACATACAAAGTAAATTCTAATTCTAAGACTGTTGAGAACAGAAGGTAATAAAGCAATACCTATCTTCTTTCCAATTCCATAACTACTTAATATTAATGAGCCAAGAAAATTCTTGCCATCCATTTTCAAATGTTCATTCATGTTCTGCACTTTGTACCAGATCCTTCAGCTACTTGCAGATTCAAACACTGCAAGGGAGATACGGTTACTTATGTCTAAAAGCAAAGAAATAATATAGTGCTTTAATCACAGACCATCCCTAATTGGAAGCCATAAATGAATGATCTATACCTATACTACAGCCTTTCTTGAGAAATGTTATGTTTTTTTGCCAAATTATAATTTCAGTTCTGTGTAGACTATATGAGTATCTACAGTGTTTTAATAATCTATTTGTATATAATTATTGGTAGTTTGATGGAGCATGTTCTACAGCGTTAATTAAAAAAAATCAATCTATAGCTCTTAAGTACTTTACCATGGAGTCATAAGTACCATTTCAATCAAACTTATGAATGGGATTTTTTTATTTTTGTGATTTAATGCACTATGGCGGTTCTACAGTATATTTAGCTTTCTCATGTGAAGCTCATAAACCAGAGAAAAGAATGGTGATAACTTATGCCACCACAGAAAAATGTAAAAGAATATAAATTGGAAATACATGCCTGTCAAATACGTAGATGCCTCTATTGAGTTTGTTTTGTGGCTGTGCTTCTAGAAATATTTGCTACAATTACATAGCTGGGGCAGCTGTATGCATCATCTTTTGCTGGTTTGGGAATTGTGTTCTATTTTGGACAAGACAGGCCATTTGAATAAGTGGCTTTAGTGTCTTTCTTGGTAGACAGCAATAATGGCTAAATGATTAAATCCAGGAGATGGCAAAAATAACAAGTCAGTACTAATTATGAAATTTTTAGAGTATCATAGAATAACGATGGCACACAGCTTTTGCAAGAGGAAATTATCCGGTTTTGGTATTCAATTCAGATGCCAAGCTCCAAATTTGCTTGTTTGATTGAGCTGGCACTCTTTCCTCAGAAACTAGAAAAAGCTTCCATTAGCTTTCATTGGCCTAAATCAGAAACATCTGTTAAAAGCACAAAGCACTCATTGGTTGAGATCAACAGTCAGAAAACTGCACACGGGCAGAATCTTTCCCCCAAGGTAGGTGACAAGTCAGTCATGTGCCATCATTACTCTGCATGTCAATACTTCATTGAATTCCTAACTCAGCTCAAGCCTGTGTCTTTCTTTGAGCTCTCTTAATGATATTTTAAAATTAAAATTCAGAAACCTATACGTTTCTGTCTTCCTTCAAACTGGTGCTTTGTTTTTCGCAACAGCATACAAATGCATTAGAAGTTTCAGAAAGCTAAGGGAAAAACTCAAACTCTTTCAGGCATTCAGAATAGCTGCAATACCGTGCAAACAAACTTAAATCTTCATTTTTTCCATCTCATGCTCTTCTCTTTTAGATACAGAGATTTGATTTAGAGCATTCTCTGAAATCACTTCTGGCTGCTACAGGCTTACCAGGTCCACATTATTGCTGGTTTTGAGGAAAAGAACAAGGCCCCCTCTACAGGTTTTAGCTATATCCCACTGCAAATA
The DNA here is from genome assembly GCF_035770615.1 of Melospiza melodia melodia. Taxonomy (NCBI): domain Eukaryota; kingdom Metazoa; phylum Chordata; class Aves; order Passeriformes; family Passerellidae; genus Melospiza; species Melospiza melodia. Next base: position 20,411,824 of record NC_086201.1, on the reverse strand, counting down.
AGCACAAAATAGAGGATTATTCAGCATGTAGCTGTGAAGTGTCCGTGTTAGGGTATGTTTGTCCGGCTGTGCTAATTGCATCCAAACCCCCATGCCCACGCTGCTACTGGCACTGCTCCATCTCCACATTTATTATAGCTCTGCTTCCTTCCCTCTAATAGCTTCTGGCATGTTCTCCAATCCCCCTATTTCTAGTCCTGACACCCCTTTGCCAAACTGTGGAAGCAGCTTGGGGAAAAGGAAAACCAAAACAAAGCAGCCATCATCTTCAGCTGAAACTCACCCGCGTGTGTGGCTGCTTTCCAACATGTCTGCCAATGCCTGGCTGCCACAGGAACTACTGCAGGAGTGGGAAAATTGAGGGGAAGGAGCAAAAATACACAACAGGCACAGAAATTAATGTTACTGGCTTTAAAGGCAACAGCCATCTGTTTTCCTTACTGCCTGGCAGCATCAGGAGCTCCCTGCGGTGAGGATGGAGATTTGGCAGGTTTCCGTAACCCTGTTGAGCTTTTACTGTCCCTACCAGCATCCCCTGCTGCTTCTCTCCACACCCTCGGACCAATTATATTTAGACTTTTTATTGCAGCAGCAGTGCCCACACAACCTTATACTTATGGGCACTTTAATCACCAACACCTATCCAAACCAGCAAAGTTCAACTACTGCTTAAGTATGTCATTTCTAAATTTGGAATTAATATGATTTTGCAGCCATGTTGCATCCAAATAATAGAAAACATGGTTTTAAAATGTAGCTGAGGCAGAGTTTACTCCTGAGAAAAATAACTTGATTTAGTTTTGTGATAGCATGGTCTTACCTATATTACCAAGATGTAAAGAAAAATTGTGTTATATTTTCCTTCTGTGGCTGCCATTTGAGTTCTTATTTGCATAATGCTGCTTTCCCAGGCAGAAGGTTGCCAGGAAAACAGAGCATGAAACCTGTCACAGAAATGCAACAAAGAGAATTTGGAGGCTTTGTTTGCAGTAGATCTAAACTGATTTCAGTGTATTTCATTGCCATAAAAATTAAAATAGACATTTTCTCAGTGTATAAGGTTATTATTAATATTTATCTTCATTGTGTGTCAACTTTAAGCAAAAACAGCAAGTAGTAGAAAAATACAGCAGGTAAAAGAATGAAAGAATAGACATTAGTAATAAACCCAGCTATCCATAACCACAATCTTCCCTTGAAGTAGCAGCTTTTTAGTACAGTTCTTCAGGGCTGTTTTGGTTCTCAGTTATCACAGTTTTAATATAACTTACAATCACTTCCTCGAGACTTAGTTATCCGGATTTTACAAAGCGTTATCTGCTTTAGGAAAAACCAGAGTGCTGCATACAGTAATCTGTCATGCAAGAGCAAGAGCAGCTGGTGTAGCTTACATAAAATGGCAAATAGCCCAATGCAATAAAATGTAAGCATGTTCATAGCAAGAGCAACTATTGGCATAGAACAGATGCCAAAATGTATTTCTATTTGGATCACAAATAAAATTATCTGTTTATTTTCTGTCATAATGAAGATAAAACAACAGGATACAATTTCCTTGAATTTGGGGGTGGCAGATTCTCTTCAAAATTTAGATTTTGGGGTTTTTAAAATTTTATTTCACATATATTTAGGGCTCCCAGTTACATGATCTGAGTTATCACATAGACCTCAGCAAGTCAAAATCCAATTGGTTAGTTTACCTATCACCTCATCCCCTGAATTGTGGTTTTAAGTGAAGGGTTGTTTGGCTTTTATGGGATAGGTTTTCTATTCTGTTCTGGGGGTTTTCTTACATAAAAGCAGAACATGGAATCAGTGAAGTTTTTTTCTGGTTTTGGTTAGGTTGTTTTGGGTTTTTTTAAAGAAAGGAGATTGTCCATTCAAGCATTTAGTACCTGTTTCAGACAATTTATTCTTTTTCTGCTAGTTGTACTGCAATAGCTTTAACCACCAGGTGTACTTGGATCACAGATTACTAAATGCTCTGCCTGTGTTACCAGAAGCACATTGGAGGAAGGCTGGAATTAGGCTGCATCCCAGCTGCACACACAGTAGTTGACAGTACATCCCCTGTGAGAGGGATGAGGGGCAAGACCTGCTTAAGACATCTGAAGCTATTGAAATACAGACTAAAAATAGTAGCAATGATCTCCACCACATTGGGACCCACTCTGTTCTTGGACTTAGCAGCAATTTAATCACTGACTGCAGAGGGTACAGTTTGATGTGCTGTTTTCCATACACCTCCCTAAGAAAGGTGATCTTACAGTGGTGTACTCTAGATGCCATTATAGCGTCACAGACATCTTTTGTGGAAAATCCTTTCTTTAGGATTTTTCCTTCTGGGAAGCTGAGGCCCGAGAAGAAGAATGTAAACACTGGTTATCTGCTGCTGTGGAATGCAACAGGTGCAGCTGTGATTGGTCTTCTGTGAGTGTTTGGATTTACTGACCACTCACAGGAGAGTTTTTCTTGCTTTCTGCCTGGACACACAACTATGTTGATGGATTCCTATTCTATTCTTAGCTTAGCAGCTTCTGAACTTGACTCTCTATTCCTATTAGCATACTAATAATGTAACTTATATCATAAAATAATAAATCCAGCCTTCTGATCATGAGATCAAGATTCTCGTCTGTCTCTTCACCCCTGAGAAGCCCTTGCAAAGCCATGCAACATTATAGGAGTTCAGTAGTGCCTCCTGTTCTGAAGGCATTTACAAATCCCCTGTAAGGCTGTATTCTCTCTATTTTTTCTCTTGTTAAAGGATTATTTGTTCAGTTTGGTTCTACAAGAGTATCAGGTTTCCATTTTCTACTCAAAGTGCCTTGTCAGAAATGATTACTGTTTCAAACAATTAGTCCCTTATAAGCCTTTGTTTTCTTGTCATTGACAGCAACGTGAGCTATGGGCCCACAAATTCAGTTTTGCAGTCAACTCTGTCTATAAGCCACTGATATTTGCTGAGGAGTGAAATCCCTCCATGGGTCCATATTAACAGGTATGAGATAAAAGGAGGAGTTAGGGAAAGCAAAGTGGTTGCTTTGGTTAAATTTTTGCGTCTTTTTGTGGACAAAATTGTACTAATACCAAAGCTTAACATCCTGCCTTTTGCACAGTGGTAACAGCAGCAGCATGGCCTAACTATATGTGACAGCCACAATGACTCGTTGTGCAGTGTGTTTAATGATCTGTGTTTAATGAGAGCTGAGACACTTCCTGGACACTGTCCATGACAGTCCTTCTCTGAGGCTATAATCAAACATTTAATGTGAGAAGAAATCCTAGAGCAAGTATTTTCTTGCTCCTTCTGCTTGACTAGGAACTCCCCCAATGTGAATGTTGGAATGACCCTGTGAAAAACAGAAAATAAAAGCACAGCAAATGGAGCCACCTTTTTCTTCTGAGTGGATTAACCCAGCTTCCTAGTTATGATAGTTTTAACATTGATAGTAATAAGGCCTTTCTTATTTCTTTTAAGGTCATATGCCTTCCATGAACAAATACCCATTTTAGTGTCACAAGTGAGTAGGATTTAGGATGTAATGCTTACCTCTTCCCATCTTCCTTCTCCTGAACTTCCTAGTCAAAAACATTCTAATAGTAAGGAATCTACAAGAACCTATTTGTGGATTGAAACCCACCAACAAAAGGAGCACATCAGTCCTACTCTCAGTATCTCCAGAGTGCCACCAAGTCATTGGGAAGTGAATAGTACCTGGAGAAAGAAACTCACTCTGCAGAGAATACAGTTGGGTGTTTTTTTAATTATCCCACAGGCATGAGTTCCAACACATTTGGGTCTCCTCCAGCTGTACGTTGAACACCTGCAAAGTACATCAGAGCCCATCAGAGCCCATGGACAGAAAGTTCAGACTTTGTGCTTTGCGAACAAAAAAAAGAGGGAACAATTTAGCATGACCACTGTGGTCTAGATTGTGCTTCAGAGCCTTAGGCCTCTCTGAGTTGACAGAAAGAATGAGTTGTTCCACTGGTTTTTTGGCATTTTAGCATAGATGCCTCCTGAGGCCTGAAAAGCATTTCTTGGAGCAGCAACTACCTGGTGGGTTCAGTGCGTGCATCTTGAATGTGGCATTTACTGACAGAACCAGCACATCATGCTGCAAAGGAATGGGGCTTGGGACTTTTTACCTGTCATCTTCAACAGGCTCAGAGCTTTTCATGTTTCCCTTTTCATGCCTCCTATGTCACGGATCCTGTGTAAATTTGGCCTTGCTTAGGAAAATTATCACTCCCAGCAGAGACTCCAGGGAGGAAACATTCCTTGAGCTCTCTCTCTATCCTGAAACAATAGAATCACTAATAGAGCTCCCAGCTGCTATTATAGTTTTCATAATATAAACACCTGCCTGCAGCAATGACACAACCAAAGTAATAGACATTTGTCCACTGTACAGCTAGAAATTACTTTCCTGCACTACAGAACCAGGCCAATTACAAACAGGTAAGCTATAGCTGAGAGAAAGGGTAATCCAATTCTGTTCTGGCAGCCATGCAGATGCATATATGTTTTTTAAATGGTCACCTTAGCTCTGCATTAAAGTTGGTTTGAAGCCAATAGTTCATTGACCTAAGAAATTGCATTCCTTATGGGTTAATATTTCACTTGACAGGAATCCTTTCTGGCCAGAGATCAACTATGCAAACAGGTTTGTATCTCATTGTTTCCAGGAACAAGAGTTTTTCAAACCCTTTTCAAACACAGCTGAATCAAAATATATACTCCCCACTTCTCTTGCTTCTATTTAAATCTGTAACTCCAGGTCTTCTATTGCTGTCCTACAACAGGCTTGTCACTAACAAAGAGCTTGACCTTACTGTTAAAAGCTGGTACATCAGTCATTGCTCCTTATGTCTTACCTTACAGATGGTGGGCAATGGAACAGTTTGGATTTTATGCTCCTCTTTCATGTGTTACTATTGTCTCCCTGAAGTCTACTACAAGGAAGTGCACCAAAAACTTGGGAATTTTGCTGGAAACAGCAAGACTGGGGGAAAAAACACAATTGAGTCAGAAAAGCTTGTAGGTGAATCAATAACAGGGAAATTATAAAATGTATATTGACAATGGAGTTTGCTTTTAATAATTTCATAAAATGCTTGCTTCTTTTTGAGTGCTTTGAGTCTCCCAACATCAAATCTTTACTAGAAAATGTGTGTGGCAAAGATAAACAAGACTGCTTCAACATCTTTCTGGGCAAAATATACTTCACTTACAAAAATCTCAGTTCAACTCTTTATGCAGTATTGAGATACTGCTGCTCTTCAAAAACATGCATCAGCCATTACACAGCAGCAACTTCACTCAAAAGCTAGGGCAGAACAGAATCACTTACAAACACATTGATCATAAATACTACTGATGCACAATAATAGATCAGAAAACTTTTCACATATTAACTATTCATAGGACTAATCTCAGAATACCTCTTCAAAGCACATTTAATTACCTGTCTGGTGCAATAAATCAGTGATGGAATTAAAAAAGGAGTCCTGAATCCTTACCCACATAACTACAGGCAGGAGTTCCCCATGCACGCTCTATCAGTGAAATCAATGGAAGTTGCGCCTTCTACCCACCTCAAAGGCAAGCAGGTGATAACTCAGAGCATGTTGCTTATGTCCTCCTGTACCCCAGTCTCCTGAGGAAGCCACAGCCTTCCATAGTATGATATGCATCAATCACATTATAAAAACCAGTCCCTCAGCCCTACAGCAAAGGCATGTAGGTTATGTTACAGGAATTTGAAAGTATTCTGGGTCACTCAACAAGACTGTTTCTATGGATAGCAGAGCTTCAAGGTGAAGGACATCCCACTGTATGTCTCACTTGCCAAACTGAAAGTGCTTTTGTAGTTGTGTGGCCTTCTTGTAGCATCAGGTGTTTATTAACTCTAGTGTTTTCAACCACATCTGCACAGAGTGCTCTAGCTGAAAACAAATGCAAATGAGCAGAGAGAAAACGTGTCTAATGTGAGCACTGGGGTGTTTATGCTGTACCTCACACATACCAAACAAGCAAGTCTACCCACTTTTTGTTTGCTGTTTACCCTCACGCAGTATGTGCTCTACAACTGTCCTAACATGTATTGGCAGGTCTAAGAAAGACAAAGAAGATTCTTTGCTTCAGTCCATGTGTACCATACATTAGACCCTTGCAAAGCAAAGCAAAAAATGAGGCTTCTGATTTGGCTATACCCTCCTGACTTGATTGTGCTTCTGCTCTTTTTCTACTTGTTTTACAACAGAAAAAAACCACACAACCAAAACACTGCCCCCCCTCCAAAACAAAAAAAAAAAAAAAACCACAGAGAGAGAGCTTCCCAGTTTTGTTTAGGTTGAAACAAAGGAGGGGTTTTTTTATCTTTATGAATTAAGACATGAACAAGGACTACACAAATAAGAGTGAAAGAGCAGTATTCGGTTCTCCCCTGGCCTTACATCCAGAGCTGAAAGTACCTTTCTTTTTTAAATTCTTGGTCATGTGGAAAAGGAAATTTTAGCTACAGTTGTTTAGTTTCATAGTGGCCAGTATGAAATTACTGCCATGCAGTTGACTGAAACATTCACACCTAGAATGAAATTAAATTTGTTCCAAAAAATGCTCCAGGATGCTTTATCACTTGAGGACCAGGAGTCAGATCACAAAACTCTCTGTTCACACAGTAACTCAAAAGCAGCAATAATTCAGTTTTACAATCCTAATATACTTCTAAAATAGTCACTTCTAAAATATATTTTCCCTTTGGACTGATTCATTTGACCATTCTACAGAGCTTGTCGATTTGGAGCACTGGGTGACTCCACATGGATACACCTGCACAGCCAATTAACCACACATGTCTGAGCCAGGCTTGGCACATGGAGGTGCCCCTAGGATGGAAACACACAATTACAGGAACTCGGGCATTACTGAAATGAGTTGAAAACAGAGGTGGAGCTGAAACAAGTTTTAAAAAAAATGTTTACGTGGATGAAAGGGCAAACATTAAAAAAGCAAGATTTTGTACATTTTCACAGTGGAGGAAAGCAAATGAAAGGGTTTAAAGTGGAAAATAAAATTGTTAATTTTACAAATAAAAGTTTATTAACTTTATTAAGTTGCAAAGGAGCTAGTTTTAAAATTATATATATGTCAAAAAAGATTAGTAGAAAATGTTTACTGTTTGAGTTAGTCAAATCTTGCTTAGTGACAAACTTATGAAGTCAGATTAACTTCAGAAAAGATGGCATTTATTTATAAATCAAATTTAATTTGTAGTTTGTTTACTAAAGATTTTTATGCAAATAAATACAAATAAGCTGTCCTGGTTTATTAACACAATTTGAAAAACTAAATAAAGTCGTTAATGAATATTTTAGAAGGTTGAAAAGCCAACCCAAAACTTTAAATATAAATTAACTCAGGTTACAGGGAGATGTTGTTACAGTGCCAGGAATTCAGCATGAGGAAGAAAAATAATTTTTGTACAGCAATGAAGAGAATTTTAGCTGCATAAATGCTATTGTTTGTTTCTTTCTTTGAAAAGCGGAGAGAAACCTCCTGAGGAGCAAAAAAAAAAAACAAAAAAAAAAAAAACCCAAGCCTTGAAACCATAGTTTGTATTGTATAGAGTCAAAAAAGCCAGGACAACTCACCACAGCTGGGGTCTGTGCAGAAGAGTCAGTGCTGTCTGACCTGTTTTGTGCAGCTTCTAGTCCAGACCGATGAGGTGCAAATTATCTGTGCTTCAGAAGTGTGCACCAGTGCTCTGCCTTAGCTATTATGCACTGACTACAATATTTGGGGTGCAGGTGTTATTTTTTTTCATGTAAGTGTCATGTTAATCATGAGAGTGGTGCCAACTCACCAAATCTTCATCATTCAAAAAGTTGCTATTTTAGGGAAGGGATGGCAGGTTTCATCTTTGTCCAGGATGAGGCCTCTCCTGAGCCACAGGACCTCACTGCAGGAGCAATGCTGATGGGCTCCAATAAAGGCACTTCAACCCAGGTGCATTTCTGGTCAATGTCATATCAGTAAGCAGCAATACCTTTCTACCGCCTACTTTTGGTGGCAGAGAGAACCAAGAAATAGTGAAAAAGTCAAATCATCAGGCAGGACTGTGTGAGCAATGAGAAGGGGCAGGTGTGAATGCTGATCACTTAGGAAACAGTACTGGGATAGGAGAGAACATTTCTGCTACAAAATTTAGATTGAATTAAGATCAGATCATCCTACTGGTATCTGGAAAGGAATACCCGCTACAGTATTTAAAAAGTATTGAACAAGAACTTTAAAAACAAGATCTTTCACATGAATTGGAGATGCTCTTCTAGCCCTAACAAATGTCCATGGCTGGCATAGCAAGCATTTTGATTGGTAGTTCTTTATTTCAGCATAACTTGGCATTGTAAGAAATTTTATATGTATCTAATACGAAATTCTGACCCTTAAGAAAAGTAGTAGCGTCATCCTAAACTAAACTCATAATCTTAGAAGATTTTATTATGTCTAGTCCAGGCTCTTCATAGAGATGGTATCTTTGCTTCTTTTTTTAGCTTCTATCTAAAATCCTTCTCTGAAGTCCTTTCAGTAATGAACTGATTCACATATTTTTGTTTCTTTCTGAAATATCTCAGATTTTGTTTCCAAAGTCAGGAGATATGTTTGAGTTGCATTTTCTTCACACTCCCCTTCTTGATTCTTTTGTTTCTTTCAGCTTAACATTAAAGTTCTCATAAGTTCAGATCAACAGCTCACATTAGCCTATTATCCCATCACTAATAGCAAAGGCCCGGGGAAGAATTAGGCAGGGCAAGACTTTAGCAATGCTTTCCAAGACTAACCTCTCATTAAACAAGAGTCTTTTTTACATTAAACAATTTTCAATTCACTTACAATTTACTTGGTTATTTTAACACATGTGACTGGAAATACCATAATGATTTGCAGGAGCAAAATTCAATTTTGTTTTCTTTCTTCTATTTCAGATGTTCTACTTGCATGAAGAAGGTGCCATTAAATTCAAACCAAGATACCATAAGGTTAAGAGGTAAGGGTTTGAGAACTAATGCTTTTATCTTATTAAACTGTGCTCTGAGATTAATGTTTAACATCTTATAGTTCTATGATTCATGTTTGAATATATGACTCAATAATGACATTTGAACTATCCATACAGCTTGAAGCCCAGTGTAAAAAATAAGTAAAATACAATGAAATTAGTGACAAACAAGCAAAAAGCAACTCAGAATGTTTTAGAGGTTCCCTTTTCATATTGTCATGTGCAGAAATACAGAGAATGGCACGGCAAGAAGACAAGTGGGTATTTTGGTTAGTTTCTGCTACAGCTAAGGAAACCACAAAACCACATCAATCTCTAGCTTGCTCAACCAGTTACAACATGAAACATTTCTGATTTTGTTTCTAGAACTCCAAACCACAAGAATTAAGAAAGTTTAGCTTATTCTCAGCAATCAACTTACATTGCTTTCTGGACCTCATTGACATTTAAAGTAAATGTCTCAGTGCAGCTCTAGGGTATGACATGAAGCACGCCATGCAAGCACTGGTACTGTGTGTGCCTCAGGAACTGTGAAAATTTAATTCTGACTATTTTCTAAAATTACTTCTGATTCCTGCAGGAATCAACATATCTCCTTGCCATATTTTATGTCATGCTTCAAAGGAAAAAGATGGTTATCAGTGCATTTAAATAATCAAGTTTTATTTTCCTGTATCAACTGCTTCACAAAGTAGACAGTGAGTAATACAAATTGGGGGAAAAGATTGTTCTCTGTTCTTGGCAGTTCTTAAGTGACTATGTATAGCAGGGCTGATGACTACTGATCTGGAGATAATGTTGTTTTCTTTGCTTAAAAGGTGTACCATTACCTTATGCCTATGCTTCTTACCCAGTGGCATGCAGCAGATACAGCCAAGCATCCATCAATCCCACAGGTTTGGAATGCTGCTGAGATAAGGAGGCAGTATCTCAGCCAGTCACCTGAGAGGTCTCAGATTCAGTGGTTTTGCCCAGCCAAGCCTCTGAATGACAGTGCTGACCCAGAAGGCATCCTGAGAGTTTTCTTAGCAGTGTCCACAAAGCCATCTCAAAGCAGCTACGCAAGATGTTCCAGGATTCTTTAGGATCCCTAGAGCAGGAACAGTCACATGTCCCAGTCATTGGAGGACCATGGACTGAAAGCAAGGCTGACCCATTGAGAAAGTTTGCCCCTCTCCAGTACTGATGATACAGACAATCCCTCCATGTTCTGCTGTACTGGATATGCAAGCTGCTTAACAGCTGCAGCACAATCAGAAATCCAGCAACATATGAAATGTTTTCTGCATCTAAAAAAGTCTGAACCTTGAAGCATAATTAAATCTTTCTGTAAATGGAAAGCCAAATAATGTCATTTTTCTTTGAAGCAGATCATAGTCAAATAGCTTTTAGTTGTAAGTATAGCAGTACTTTAAATCAATCACTGCTGCCTTTAAACTGAAAATAACCTAGAAACACCTCTGTGTTTGACATCTGTAACAAAATGAATGCCTGGTTAGCATTCTTCCTGCCACAAATTCCATCAGTTCTTCTTTTTCCATCTGGCTATAAAAGCAAAAGTTACGTAGAAGTTAGCTCATTGCACAAAACCAGTAGTCTATTGACCCAATACATGTCAGGAACTGATTTCTTCTCCATTTATGAATCTTTTAATGACATAATACGCAGATTGATTGTAAATTCCAGATGACTATATTACAACCAGTATTTTGTGTGGATTCATGATCTGGTAAAGAGGAATATGAGGAAAGTCACCATTATTTAGGATAGCCAAATCCAGGAAGACATCAAAGACTATCAGAAAGATTTAATGATGGAAGATGACTAATTCTGAAATGTCTAGGGCCTTCAATTACTCCTATGGATCAGTAGGTACATGATGCAGCACAAAGAATCAGTTCTTAGGTTTGTTTGTTTACTTAGTAAGGGACTGTCTGAAATGGTGGCAATCTGAAGAATGTCTATGACCTGTTTAAAAATGTAGTCTGGGCTAGTCCTCCCTTTGGATGGTATTTCTAGGGAAACAGATAGACCTCATATGGCAGTCCTGCTACCCTATCACACTCACTTAAACTGTTTTGCAAAATGTTTCATCTTCATTACTCATCTATGAGAAATATTTTTGAAGTCTTCTATTAATCATCACTAGAGTAAATAAGAGCTTATTTTCTTCATTGTTCAAGAAAGAAAACATTTAAATCATTATGTCATATAACAAATTATCAAAATGTGTTAATTCATCTTCTCATTCCTTACAGAAGCATTCAGATCATCTTCTATTGCCAAAACAACATCTTTCAAAGGACAAAGATCATTTTGGAAGACTAAAGCTTTCCTAGTCTAAGTGTCTAACTATAAAATATAATTGAGTACTCTATAATAAGTCAAAACCTAAAAGAAAATATTTTCTGAGCAATTTCCTGGGAGCTCTCTTGATAATATGTTCTAATTGAGTATTAAAGTCTACCACATCAATTGTAATCTGTGGAATTGTTTTGGCCCAGTAGCATTATACTTTTAACATTAATGGATAAGTCCTTAACTATTAACTTTACTATCAGTATGTTATTTAAAATTAAATACAAAAAACATGAAGGAGAAAACTTAAATGCCCCAAACATTTTTAAAAATCTAGTTCATAAAATACTGACCTTCACAAAACTGAAATTAGGTTTATTTCCAAGGACTTTATATTTTAATTTCTAAGAGCTTATGCAGTATTTTATGAACTAAAATAAACTCCTTTGATGTCATAAATGTAGTTTTCTGATTAGTTTTTTGTTTGCTTTTTAAAATTTTTTTTAATCAAGCAGAATTGATTATTTAATAGGCATATGAGTCCATTTCTGAGCTTTCTTGTTAGAAACAACTCTGGAACTCTGTGATGAGGAGTGCTATTCAAGAAACACGTGATAGGCATTTAGCTTTCTAAAATGTGCAGCATGGGAGACGAACCAAGGCAGGGTAATTGCAATGCTTCCCAGGCCTTTTCATTTGAAGACTTCCAATGCCTGTTGTGGAAAATCTCAGCTTGGCAATTTTCCATTTCTGGAATAACTGCCTCATCTTTCTTCATTGGACATGCCGCCTTCCCTTTATTTCTACTGTAAGCCTAGCTCTGAAGCTCCTCAGATTTACTTTCTTTACCTTGTTTCTTATACTATTAATATTCATAGGTGCATGCCACTTAGGTATCTGATGTATATGTCTTAAAGGGGAAAAATATGCCATAGGAAATAAAGACATTTATTTTAGCATGCCTTTGCTTTAATCTGCCTGATATTAAACCTCTAGATGGCTTTTCTCTGATGGGAAAGTGCTCAACTGCAAATTTAGCAGTGCCTTTGTCCCTCACCATGGTGAAGCAGAGGCACCCTGGGCTGTCACACCTGGCTCTTGGCATGGCAGAAATGTGTGTGCTTCCATTGCTCTCAGAGGACTCTACTGCCCTGTCAAGCTTCCTGCAGCTCTAGCTGCTACTTCTTTGTTGAAAGGGAACCACTGAGGGTCACTGACCCATGGTTACAGGCTGCACACACTCTCCTTTCCTCAGGATACCAGCAAGCATGGGTTTTTCAGAAATCTGTCTCTTTATAAGCTCTTCTTTCCACTTCCTTCCTCAAGGACATGATAGCAGCAATATTTGTGCAGATGCCAGAAAATTTAGCTGGTGCAGCCAGCATGCAGACTTCTGTGATGAAGTAACTGAAAGCATATTCTAAATTCTACATTCCCATTCTGCTGCCACTCTTGAGCACATTTTTAGTTTGAACTCTTCCTGCATGTGCCTTTCTTGCCTAACTAGAGCCTTTTTTGACATCTACAATTATTGCCGTTCTTGTCTCTTATATAAATTACTGATGTCCCACCATTTACCTCCCATAATCTCTAATTGTGTTGGAAAGCTGACCCCCAACATCTTCACCAGGTGATCCTTTGTCTTCTGAGTCCACTTGTTACAATCAGTTTCTCTGACACAGCTATTTATTTAGCATATCCATTTTAGTGCTCAGATAAATCTATTTACATGTTAATGTCTCATTCCTTCTACTACCCAGCTCAGACAGGCACTGTGTATTTTTCGGTGCCAATGTGTGTCTCAAAAGAATTAACCCATTGACTCAAGATAATATGAAATTAAAGTACTAACTTGGTTACTCTTCACATTCTATAAAAAGAATGCATAAATCTGTCCTTCCAGCTCAATTTCCTTGCAGCCCTTCAGCATTATTCAGCATCTCAGAGCTGTTTGGAAAAGAGATTGTGCTTGTTCCCTTCTACCCAGATATTTAATTGAATTCAAAAAGAAATAAACATATTTAATTGAATTCAATCTCCCTCATCAAATATCAGCTATACTAAAAATTTTTGTATGGCTGTGCATTGCCTAATGCTTAGCAAGCTTCTTGTGCAGCTTAACAGAGTTGTCATATGGCCATGGAATGAGTTGGAATTCTATTTCTCATCTCCTGGGCCAATTTCTTGCACAATCTGGGAGAGATTCTAATCTCAATTTATGCTAGAACCAATTATAACACTGTAGATATTTTCCAGGACAATATCAGATTTTGACTCATTCTTTTATGTTCTGTGCTTTTTTTATTCCTCCCTTCCTTTTCATTACAAAACTTTGTGACATAGAAGCAAGTTATAAAATTTCTAGCTAATGTGTTTGGAAAACTTTATTCAAAGCAAAGTTAGTTCTTAAGTAATTGCGCATGCATACTTTTATCCTATGTGCTTTGAATACCAGCATTGCTAACCACAGAAGCCTACCTAAATATATGTTAATTTGTAGTCAAATTTTATTTTAGTTACTAACACAAATAAGTGAGTTCCTCTATGCCATAAGCAGCATGCTATAAAAATTGGGGTTTGTGGATTTTATACAATCCCCCTCCTTTTCTGTATGCTATGCATGACTTCCCAGTGGAAAAAACCCACACAAATGATTGATTTTCCAACAACACAGAATTTTTTTATATATATATTTTTATATATATACACGCACATCTATTGTTCAACTTACTGCTTGATTAATAACATCAACTTTACTTTTTCCCAAGAAGTGGGATAATTTGACTTAAGTCCCTAAGGGTCTAAGTCTTTGTGAGAACCATTTTGAACATTTTGGTCAACAAATCCAGCTTCCTGCATTCAGGAATTACAACTTCGGGCATTATGATGCTCTTGAAAACCCTTCCTTCCCAAGGTACTCACTAGGCCTTCCTATCAACTAAGTCCATTCACCTTTCACTTTGAAAGGTTGTTTGTCATTTAATAAGGAAATAGACTTTTAAATAATATTTCTGAACAGGGTTCATTTTCCTTTGTCGCTTAGGAACAAAAGTAGGAATTGGAATTGGCTTGGTTGTAAGATTTCATGTTGTTCTTTAACCAGCCTTTTCAAAGCAGAAGTTACTGCTGGCAATCTGATTAATGGAATATATAGAATACATCCCATTCACTGCCCAATTTCCAAGAATTGTCTGGATTTTGTTTTCCAAAATAAAGAAGAACTGCAGCAATTCACACTCTTGTTCATTTCCACACATAGAGAAGCCAAAAAACAAGCTAAATAAAACCATCCTAAATTGGACCAATATTATTCCCATTTACACCCTAAAAGTCAACATGAATGAAGCAGGAAGCAGAAAATAAACCACCAACAGTAATAATTCTAAGTGAGTAATCTGTTTGCTTTCGTTTTCTATATTCACCCATTTTCCTTGGTTTTCATTTGCTTCCACTTGGTATCCAATTTATGGCATGAACATATACAAGTCTGCCTACTACATCCAGACTTCACAGCATCAACTGATCTTCCCAGTACTTGTCATGCAAAACAGCACAAAACATCTAGAACAGACCATTAGTTGCACCTGAAATTCCCTTTTAATCACTATATGACTTGCTAAGTCAGTGAGCACTTGTGAAATTATATTTTTCCCTGGGAGGGGGCACTTTGCAAAGATAGCAGGGAAGAAAGATGAGTGATATTTTTCAAGAGATAAACACAGGTGTCCCAAACAATAAAATGATGTTATCCTAGATGAAATAATCTTACAGTGCTCTTTTTAGTGAACTAGCTCTTTCTGGAGTATTTTGTGGAATTTATTACTTCACTGCTACAATACTTAGGTTAGGGAGCAAAATCACAATTCTTCTTTCCTGGAAATGAAAAACCAAATAGCAACCATTTCAATGAAATTATTCAATGTTCAAAATGTTCAATCTAGCTACTCAAAGAGCCTCCACCTTGGGGAGCGGTACAGCCAGGCTCCCAGAATTGAGTGGGAATCTGCCATCCCTGTGTACACCACTGGGCAAAGTGGAAGGGAGTAGCAATATGTGTTGAAATTTGAAATAGTTTCACTAGAAAAGCAGGGTCCTTGTTCAGGCTGGTCAAATATTTGCTATCAAAGCTGTTCTTCAATGACAGATCACTCTCATTAACTGGTTGGTTGGTTTGGTTTTTTTTTTCCTTTAAATTTCTGTCTTACCTTTGGAAAACTGAATTTTCATCATTTACAAAAAAAGCCCAAACAAACTTATGAACATAGGAGGTTTGAAGTAAAAACTGAAAACCATCCAAAATTTTTGCTGGGAAAATAAAGGCCTTTTTTGTTCATGCCCATTCCTTGCCTCTTTACCACTCCATGCCCAGTTTTAGAGTTAATAACAAATATAAATCTTTGTTTAAAAATTAGTTCCTGTTGAAAATTGGTCTGTCTACAGGCAGAGACTATCTAATAAATATTTTCCTTCTACTTTTTTACTATTTTAACAATTTGCAGTGAAGTTCTCATTTATTGAGCAAACAGTGCAAATATTGAGCAAATATTGAACAAATATGTTTTATTAATTGAAAACAGATAACAAGCTTTACCTCTCTAGCATGAGAGTGAATAAATGTGCTTCCATGAAAATGAATCAATTATATTATGGAGACCAGAATCCAGCCAATCACAGTCTTCAGTGAAAGACTATCATTTTAGGGGAGTCTGGGACCCCAGGCATGAGAATAGATAGCAAGTATCTGAAAGGCACAGAGAGACTGACCATTGCTGAAGCTTTCTGAACATACAGAAAGGGGAAAACTCTGTTTGTTGGAGCTGTGGACGAGGATTTGGCAGTGCTTGGAAAGTGAGATGCTCAGAACTGATCAGTGAGTTTTAGCAATGAGTTTAGAGTATCTTAGATTTGTTTGTAAGGAGAATGTACTGCAGCAGCACTGGCTTTGCTTCATGGCCTAGGTAAATCAGACACATGAATGTCTTGCATGATAGGAATGCAACAAAACAGCCAAAGCAGACCTTCTGTTCTTCATCTTGGGTATGTATTTTACAGAAAAGAAATATTTATTCAACATTTGAGAAAAGAACAGAGCAAAACTTTAAAGATAGATTAAGTACCTAGGGTTGTTTGTGTTGTTCCAGAACCAAAGAAATAAAAAAAACTAGAAAGGGTGGGTTTTAGAGTTTTGTTGGTTTTTTTACCCCAGGTAAATGTCCAGTGTATGTCAGTGAGACTTTTGGTGTAAAAATATTTCAAGATTTAGCCCATGTTACATTGTAAAACTCTAATTTTCTGTCATAGCAATGAAGTGGGTTTAATGTAGTGTAATTTGGGAAGGAAGGACTTCCCAAAGGAAAGGAAGGAGTTATCTCTACATATTTGTAAACATGAAGGAAATTTATTTTATTGATACAAAGTGAGGGTATTTCTACATACTGCATCTATGTGAATGTTTTCAATATCTGACTTAAGAGAAAATGTTCTAATAGCTACTGCCCTTAGTAAATCCACATTTAATGCTTTTAAATATTGCCAGCAATACAATTAACTTTAAATGAAACGTGTTTGTGCACAGGTATGCATATATGTAGTATATAAATTAATTTTGAAACATTTATTTCAAGGCTTACAGTAAAATATTTTAGGATACCCCTGTATGAATTAGAACTTATTTCAAATGCAGATATTTCAATGTGATGTAACTAAATCAATCCCTGCTTTTTAAACTCACATTCTGTTAAAAAAAAAAAGGGTTTTCTCTTCCTGGAAATCATTATCATTATGCATTTTTGTTGTGAAGCATCAAAGTGTATTCTATCTTGAAAAACTTTTATGAAGAGTAAGAAATATGATCAGCAAAAATAAAGCAGCAGACTAAAATATAATAGTGAAAATATTCTGTATTATGTGTGAAATAAGGAGCTATGCTAATGCATACCTTTAACCAGTTTGAAAATACTTATCACTGTATGTAAGTGCACGTAATGTCCATATGCAAATTCTTATGTTATAAAGGTTCAATTCTCCATTCTGTAATTTGCTCTGACTGCCAAGCAATATGCTAACAATGAATTTCATCTGCTTTTATAGCACATCTGTTAGTGGTGGATGACAGTCAATTGGCAGAACTGATATTCCAAGCACTGGCACAAAATCAACTTCTTTTCCCCCTTGATCTTATTAATTTCCTGGTGGTTGAACATCCCAGCCTCCCAAAAATGGTATCAGTTCATACTGGCCTTCACAACAGAGTGACATTACTGTAGTTTAAGAGGATGAATGTATTTTGAAATGAACTAACAGGATTTGTTTGAAAAGGAATTATCAGATTACTTACTATGGTCTGGAAATGTTCAGGTCTTTAAATGAGGCTATATCTGCTGATGTGCAGCACTACTCAATTTAAATACAAAACCTGCTTAAAGGAAAAAAATTCAGGGACAGGGTGAAGAGGTCAATGTATATTTCCACCCCTGATAAAATACATGAAAAGCCCATGGAAAATAAGGAAGCTTCACTAAAAGCAAGTCATTACTGATTAATCTGGTGACCCTTCCTATGATGGATTTACAGCAGTGGTGGATGAGGAAAGGAAGACTGACATCATCTACCTATCAAAAAGCACTTGACACTGTCCTGCACAACATCCTTGTCTCTAAACTGCAGATGTGTGGGATGGATGGATGGATGGATGGATGGATGGATGGATGGATGGATGGATGGATGGATGGATGGATGGATGGATGGATGGATGGATGGATGGATGGAGTACTCAGTGGATAAGGAAATGGGTGAATGGTCACACTCAAGCAATTGTGGTCAGCGGCTTGATGTCCAAGTGGAGTCAGTGAGTACTGGCATTCTTTAGCATTTGCTATTGGGACAAAATTATAATATTTAAGAAAATACTATAATTTTTTAAATCCTGAGGACCTAACTCATATCTATGCAAACATCTAGCAATATTTTGATTTCCTTTCCTTTCTGAAGACAAGCTTGGAAGCAGCTTTTTCAAGAGTCAGGTAAAAACTCACTATGTTTTGTTGGGTTTTTTTATTGAAGAGGATATGATTCATATGAGGAATGCCAAACTAAATGCAGTTGTATAGCACAAATGTGGAAGTCAATAAAGCCTAGGATTTCTTAGAAATAAGCAGATCACACAATTATCAACAAAGATTGCGAAGTGTTCACTTCAAAAAAATTATAAGAAATTGAACACATGCTGTATCCAGTGCTACTCATTATTTCTCCATGCTTTACTGATTTAAAAATATGTCATACAAAGAACAATGCAAAGAAACCCCAAACAATCAAAAAAACCCAAACAAACAAGAAAAAAAAAGCTATGGCTCTTTTTTCTTTTAAAATTGTCCCCAAAAAAGGGTTTTACTTCGAAAGGTTTTTTATTTCTCCGTAGAACAAGGTGTTAATGTTAATCACCTTGTTACACTCCAAGCTGGGATAAAGAAACCCTCACTGGGCATATTTCTTCTTCTGCAACACATGCATGTAAACAATTGCTTCTGGCATGGAAGTTCACTGGAGGGTAAATCAAAATAGAAGTTTGCTATCAACATTTGGTTTGCTTCTGTTAACATCAAACCAAACAAGTTTGCAAATTTTTTCTTTTATTAATCTGTATGCCCTGAAACACTGGAGTCACAGAAGGGGTGACACTGGCTTCTTCACAAAACACCACTAAGTGATGGCATTCCTTCCCCATGATCTGATTGAGATTGTGGCCTTATATGCAAGGCCTCAGACAATGTCAAACAGAATATTAAAATCTAATATTTTCTAATCTTTTGACATGTGTTTTTAGATTTCAGGCATTTTTCTCACATTTGTTCCAGTGCTATAACTGAAATAATTTCATGCCAGATAAATATGCTGACTTTAGTGTAAATTCAGATATTCATATAAAAATATTTTCAGATTAGCTTGAAATGGCTTCTAAGTAGTTCTAAAATAAACCTATGACAGAATAATAGCTGTATTGCCTGTAATAGTAAATCTACTACTAACAGATCATAGAACCTGTACTGTGCTGGGGAAGTATGACTTGGCCTGACTTACCCTCATTTTTGAGCATGTTCTAATAACATTTGAGCTGAAGTGAGTTGCAGACTCCCTAACCCAAACAGGTTTAACAGATGGTACAATGATGACCCCACACTGTGGTCTAGACAGGCAAACAAAATAACTGCAAAATAGAAAGAAGCCTCCAGAGCAAGATAAAATACAGACTTTGGTGAAGATGAACAAGGGGACTCTGGGGTATATAAGAAATTTATACATTAAATTTAAGTATGTTTTATAGAATAATAGTTTTTCTTGAGATGTGATGAGACCACATTGATGGCTGCGCCTGTTGGATAAAGCAGAGGTTTGAACAGATTTTCAGACTTACTGCCTACACAAACTCTGGATCTCCTCCACAGTCCATAAGTCCAGCAAAGACAAGCCAGAGATAACTACTGACCTTAAATCTACTCGAAGTGCTTTCTTTTGCAAGGATATTTTCCAAAACTGGCTTTATCCTAAGCAGCAAAATCATGGATAGAAATGACTGGCATGAAACATGGTGATTTTTTTCTTTCTATGATAATTTTTTCCTTTAAAACTTTTATTTTAACAGTTAATCATTTTTTTAAAAAAGTCTATCTCTAAATTGAAAGTTTCTCATTTTGTACCTTTAATTCAATTAATTTTGAAGTAAGAAGAAAAGTATTTTTGATTGTTTCCTGGTGCCTAGCTCGGGGCCTGAGAGGCAAGCCACAGACAGGTGCAGTTAGTGGACAGATTACAGGGTGCAGAAAATGTACAAAAGGCCATGGCTGATTACAGGTTTTTTCACATGAACTTCATCTTGACAAATGGATGAATATGAATTTTTGTACTAATTTGAAGAAGCTTCAAGTCACAGTCTTATTTTAAAGAGAAGATGGCTCAAAAATTCCTCTTTTTTTTATATGTATGTATTTAAGCACAAGAGAAACTTTGTGAAGAAACAGAATAAGAACTTTTTATGACTACAAGCTTTTGTTGGCTAGGAATAAGCTAAGGAGAGTGATGAACAAGCTATGTAGCTCTCACCTTGTGACATCTAATAAAATCTTCAAATATAACCACAATGGCACTCAAATTTAAAGACAACACTTTATTATTGCACTCCTATCCTGTTCTTTTTCTAAATTTCCCCATACCCAGAGAGGGTCAAATTTCACTGTAGTAGTGTCTGGGAGCGTGGCAGAGCTGTGCTCATTTCCATCACCTGAAATGGGTGTGAAGGAATCTACACCAAACAGAACCAGCTCAACACTTCTGCCTCAGTTTATGAAAGTGAACTAAAGCTTTGTGGCACATAGAGAAGCATGACTACAAAGTGAGGCCAAATATGCAGAGTCTGATTCCAGTAGAGTTAACTTGGTCATATTTTGAACATCTGTGAAGTCTAATGTGAATTGAATGTTAAGTAAATCAACTTATTTTATTAGTAGAGCATGGCATATTGCCATTTATTTCAACTCAACTTCTTTTCCACATCACATGCCTTTTCATACATACCTGAAAGATGCTATTTCTGGAGTAATTTCCAAGGGTTTTGCTATGTTTATGGAACTGGTTTTAGTCTTTTCTCAGAAAATCTGGGTAGTTACACCATGTGTGCAAAGCTTTCACAGCAGAGAAAAAACTATGAAATCAACATGAGTGAAACAACACGGAGATGACTCTGGTCAAGTTTAAAATTCCCTCTTTAGCCTGGGGAGTCTTTTGGGTTGAAAGACAGATGCTGAAAAATAACACTACAAGTCAAACAATTAAAGTACAAATAGACAAGTTATTGAGCATTTGTTACTGTAGAGCTGAATGTTGCCTAGTCCGCATCTCAGAAATAATTTTGGGAAGAAACATAGAAGGTAGGAAGCAAGAAATATTTTCTGACTATTACTGAAGTTAAAAAATGGGCAGCTACTTGGAAATGCTCAGTGGCTTGGAATATCAGCCCAAGCACTGGGGAATGACTTTGTGGAAAGGTTTGCAGCCAAAATCATCCAGTGCACAACTGTGCTTCCAAAACAGATCTTCCAAAAGCATGCTAGGTTATTGTGTGACCTGCAAATAGGACACACATGCACATATACAAGGACTTGGGTTTTTGCTGACAGTCTAAGTCTCCTTGGACCTAAGTCTTCCGAAGTCTCATTAGGACACCAGTCTTTGAAAGGATTGCAAACACAACATAATTTACACTATTAGCACACTTTACCACAGGGCTATGATCTCCACCTAGAGCTGTAGGGACAATAAATGTATCTGAGCTAAATTGTGCCTTAAGGCAAATACTCTCTTGATTCTATGTCCTTCCTGTTACATCTTGTGATGTTTTTCTGTACTCATCTACTCATGCCATAAGACATCCATGTGAGCAGCTCTGTGGTTTTATTTTCATGTTTAAATCCTGTTGCTGTAATCAGCTTTTTTGTAACCTAAACAGCAGTTGTTGTGACCATACTAAAGTACAGCTTTTCAGGCTCAGCATGTAACTCTGCTGTTAGAGGTTTAAACCTCAATGTAGAGAAAGTCTATAATGAAAGTGAAGCTCTCATTTCCTATGATTCAGCATAGCTGTACTTGAGAATTACCCAGTTTTGCTTCCTGTGCTGTGACATTTGAGACCTGCCCTTGCCAGTGGAAGGCTATGGATTTGCCAGCTCAACATTTTAGATGGTATCACAGTCATGGAAAACCTCTGCCTTAGTGCTGGCTTGGAGGCAAAGATACACCAAGTGAGTATGTGGAGTGGCTTTTAAGGACTCTGCTCATGAACCTCATCAAAATCATGTTAATTTCAGAGGCAACATGATTGTATAATTATCTCAGTGCACTTTAGATTAATTGACAAAGACATTCTTGTTTAAAGTATTATTGAAAATATTAAGACTCATGGTGTAAAGAGGTATTAAATGCAGACACAGAATTTTTAAAAATCAATAAGTTGACTTCTGACCACTAGTTGTACTATACTACTACTTAAATGAAGACACAGAAATAAGTGTTTTGTCCCTTAAATGAGAACATCCTCAGTAAATTTTGCTGTAAGAATAACACTAACAATTATACAGGAATGATATTTTTAACAGTTTGTTTCTACAGGATATTTAGTTGAAGGCCCCTCAGTTTAGTAGCTATCTCTCAATGGTATTTCCTGCATTAAAAGTCCCTGTGAATAGCCTTTCATCCTTCTGTTCCAAAAATCAGAAATACAAAACAAGCTTTGCAGGAAACCAAATTCTGGAATAGCTCTAGATGTGACACCTAGGAAATCAGCCAGTCTGATTCCAACCCCTGTAAAAAAAGACACTTCAGCCTACCAATAAAAAACCACAGTCTTTGTTTATCTTCCCAGGGAGTGCTGATATGCATCTTGAATATGTCTAATTGCATCAATATTCTGTCAAAGTGAATCCCTTAGTAGTAGCTGCTGAAACAGTGACAACCCACCAGTTGCTAATGATGTTTTTAAAACTGTTTTAGAAGTGACAAGGCAAATGTCTGATAGCAATTTTCAAATTAGATCAGATTTTTCAACTAGTGATTGTCAGGTCTTTCTCCTGTGCAGATGCAGTTAAGGCCTTCTATTCACCAGGTTCTATTCTTTCAGTCATCTTAGAATAGCATTCTGATTGCTTCTGACAGATCACCTGTTTGCTTGGATTGGGGGAATTCATGTTTCTTTTTCCCCACTTGCTGTAGCCCTTACAGTAGGAAAGACTTCAGTCATAAGTTTGCTATTTCTTGGTACATCTGGACAATGTATTATTGAATTCAAAACCTAAATTAAAAATAAGGGGGGAGAGGGGTGAGGTTCAGTTTAAATGAAATGCATTTTTTTTATTAAAAAAAGAAAAAAAATTAGTTTCTGTTAATGCAAAATGTCTTCTTTAGTCTAAATTTATCACTTTATACATATTTTGTCCTGTTAAATTTTTTTAAATGAGAAATTTATTTTCAAAATAAAACATGAATGTTTTGATTTGGAAATATCAAAATAAGCTCTAAATTTGGCTAAAAAATATTTTCTTTGTGGTGTAATTTGTATCCTATATCTAAATTCTGTGTTCTATTTTATCTCATCTTTTGTTTTCACTTTTTTTGATATGGTTATCATCCAGATTTACCTACACAAAAATAACTGAATTTTTAACGCTTAATTTGTTTCATGCAATGTTTTTTAACTTTTAATGTTTTATTACTTTTTTCTATGTATATTCTAAATCTAGATGGTGTCAAGCAATCTTTGGACTGATGGAATTTCAAAATACTGCCTTATTTATTTGAAAGTATTAATGATTGAAAGAAAGAGCTCACCTATCTGTAAGATTATGCTTCTCCTTTTTGTTTTTTCTAATATAACTAATACTTCAATATGAAAGCTACAGAGAATGCTTCTGATTTGCTTTTAAAGTGCATTGGTTTTGTTTTAGATGGCAGTCTAAACTCTAGGCTCTGTATACTTCTCTCTTTGCTTATATATAGCTATGATTTAAGAAATACTAGGGAATATGAATATGACAAATAAGATACCCTATTTGGACTTAGTTTCAAAGCATTTAAGGTCATCTCTTATCTGAAAAATACTTTAGGTATGTTATGCAAACATAGAGAGGCATAGCAAACACTTGGGTTTTGTACAGAACTGCTTGGTCAGACAGAAACTAGTGTTATCAGACTAAAAAATTGTGCTGTGAACTCTAGTATTGAAGTAGCCAGTGAACCTCCCAATGTGTGTCTCTTGGCTGACTGACTTTGGCTTTAAGAAAGATACAACTTCAAAATAAGGCTTTTCTTGTGACTAATACATTCATCAGGTTTCAGTCCTGTGTGACTTATACAGGATTATCTGGAGGCTTATAAGGGGTGATCTCTTGCTGTAGCACTTCCTTTGACTGATCTTGCAAGGTCTTTCTTTCTCCTCTCTCCCTCCGGATCCCTATTTTTAAGAAGCTGGTAGGAATGTAACTATTGTTGAAAACTCTCAGCCTGTGTCAAATCTGGTTGAACCAGTTGGCCCATTTTCACAAGTCCTTGCAGAGTAGGAGACGCTCAGATGCAAACAGAGACTGTACAACAGCATGTTTCTTGCACTGGAAATCAGTTAAATCAACAATAACCATAAACTTTATTTCTTAAAATCCTGTAAATCCTGTAAAAGCTATGCCAACAGTACTGCAGTTACGAAGCTGGAAAATGCACTCACAGAGTTTTGTTTTCCACCAGCTTTCAGTGGGGCGCTGTTATTGAGATTCCTGCCTCCTTGTCAGGCTGACATCTGTTTTTTGTGCTTGAGAAACCCAGCATGGTCTTGAACCACCATTTCAGACAATTATACAGTGTGCTCACTGCTTTCCTCCCTTGTTCTTTTTCACTCATGAATTTGACAATGTAGCAAGTGAGCCTGATGGTTTGGACACTTCAGGAATGGGGCTTGAAAGGGGAGGAAACTCTCCTGTTCAGCCTTCCTGGCAATAAATAACTGCCTTTCTTTTTTAAAATGCAACTTTGAAATTCAACTGCCAATATTTCACTTTGAGGCTCAGGAGATTCTTGAGACTTAAGAAACTCTTCTACGTTTATCTTCAACACGTCTTGGAGCTGTAACATAGGGAGTTTTGCTCAGTTTGCAAAGACCATTAGCAACATGTGCTGGCAGGCCAGCTGTGCTCAATGCAGGTTTCAGTGATGTTCCACCAACCTTCATTTAACATTCGTGGTTCTGTGGCCAGAAGATGTGGTCAGGGTATTAATTCAGGGCATTTCTGGGGAACAGCATCTTTGGTGGGCTGTAGGAGGATGTAATAGAGCTAATTATTAAATTCACCTTTCTGCAGGGAGGACCTATGAGTCGATGAGAGAACAGCAAAGAAAATACTGATTTATTAAATTTAATCCAGCAAGGTAGACACTGCTGTATAAGTCACCAGAAAGGCCCCTCTCTGGAGCTGTGCATGACAGGTATGTTGGGGAATGAGAGAGGGCAGCCCTTCTTTGCTGGAGCTATTTCTAAAATTCCATTTCATATCCCATGTTAAAAGTTTGCTGTGACATATATACTACTGCAATGAGAGAGAATCAGGCAAGCTGAAGACTTGAGTCCTGAATATCGATATCTTGTTTATTCACTGCTCCACTAGGATAGTTACTTGCACTAAAAATAAATCTTGTTAAGGTTTGCACTGATAGTGATTTTTTTCTAGATCAGAGTGCTAGTTATAGGATATATATTAGATAATTGGACTATAAAATAAAGCATCCACCAGTAAGCACAGCTCTATCCAAAGGGCTTTTTCTATATAACTTGGCTCAGCTGACCACAGAGTGGGAGAATGGGAGAATGGGAGAGTCTCAGGAGTCACAATAGCAGGAGAAGACAAGAATAAAGCTGCAGGATTAGCTGTGAGTTATTTCAGCTTGAACCACTGCATTTGTTTTACCTGTGCTTCTGGAATGTGCTGGGGAGCAGGTGAGGAAAGAGAATCAAAACCTGCAGTAGGCACTGATTCACCCAAACCAGTGTGCCTGCACTCACACTTTGCACACCACTCACACCCACTCACACTCTTGCACACCCACTCACACTCACACTCTTGCACACTACTCACACTCTTGCACACTCACTCACTCTCACGCCCTTGCACACTACTCACACTCTTGCACACTTGCTCACACTCTTGCACACTCGTGCACACTCACTCATGCTCTTGCATGCTACTCACACTCACACTCTTGCACACTACTCACACTCATGCACACTCACACTCACACTCTTGCACACTCACACTTGCACATTCACTCACACTACTCACACTCAAACCACTGTGCCTTATTAAAATAAATATTAAACATGTATGTCATCATACACAATCTTGAAGAACAACACAAGGATGTCTCAGGCTTTCTTCATGGCATGCAGTAATTGTCACATTAGCCAGCACAATTTGGATGAAACTGAGTCAAATTTAATTAGCTCTTCTTTAAAGCATTTCTTCACCCACAGCACTTGTAGTCTTTAGGATCCTGCTGCACAATTGTAATGCTGTACACAAATTGCTGTTAGGAGAACCCCATTTGAGATCTGCCCAAGTTTACCATCACATTCTGTAACTCTTACCACAGTGGTGCTCTGATTTTTGTTTGTCACTTTCTTCTAGGGTATCTTTGCATCCTTTTTCACGGATGACATGCTGGCTGGTCCAGCCCTTAACCCTGGGAAATGTCTTTCATGGATTTGACCATATTTTGATGTTGAGCTTTTTTCCAGCAGATTTTTGTTCCATATGTGTCTGCAGTCATTGCTGCATTGCCTTTACCAAATTACTTGAATCTCTTCAGCTGCTCTGAAACTTTTTGCTCCTCCTTTATTGATCAAATTTTATTGACCATTAAATACAGTTTTGGGTTTTAGTTCTACTTTATTTTAGTGAAGAAGTGCTACAAAGCAATGAATGCAAAATGCTATTTTATTATTTTAGTTTTGTGTTTAACATAAGTAGTCTTCTGCAATTACATCTTGCTTTTTTAATTCTGATAACTGAAATCACAAAATTACCTGCCAGACTTACAGAAGGTGCTCTATTTCAAATTCAGAATTGCTGTTTGAATTATACTGAATATGACTGAAATACTTCCAAAACATTTTAATTGTTCCTTAATGACAGAAAAATATTTTCTTAAAATAATCTTCTAATCTTCATTACCAACACAACTTCATATACAGCAACACTTTTTTTCCCCAAGAAGACTTTGTGCTGCCAAGCTTCCCATTCAAATACCTTTTTTTTCTTAAGCCTAGGTAACAAAATGTAGATGCTTCTTTCTCAGTGCAAACCATTTGCTTACTCACCGTTATTTCATCATCTTTCAAGGAAAGTGCCACAGACTGAATGTGTAAGATACTCTTCCCAGATTTTATTGCAGTTATTCACTATGATGAAATCACAAACTACGTCACCTTCCCAGACTTATTGCTCAAAATCCAGAGGTCTTTATCTTGAATCCTTCCCACCTTTTTAATAATTGTTTCAATAAAGAAATCTATTTTTTCTTTCACATTCACATTCCACTCATCTTGAATGCAATTCAGTCTTTCTCACTAGAAAACCCAGAAAGCTGACCTAGATAAATATTGTCCTTCCTAAGCAGAACAGCTAGGTAAAATAACCTGTATATTTTCCTAATTAGGATGGGAAATCGTGAAGAAATAGGAGTCCTTTGATGCAATTAAATCTGTTTTCAGGATTTCTAATTACAATTCCTGCTTTCTCATTTGTGGGAGAGTTCAAAACACAAGAGTACCTTCCTGCTCCAATCTCTTTAAGCCAGCACCCAGTACAAAGGCCACGGGCTCTCCTGAGCGTGGTTCAGAGCTGCTTTGGGCTTTGTTTTTATGTTGTTCCTGAACTCTTGCCGTTTTTCCTTGGAATAGTCTCCTATACACTGCCAGGTTCCCTGATCAGAATGCAGAATGTTCTCTGCCCACAATGCTTAAACTGCTGAGCAACCTTGCACATACCTTTGGTTTGTGAAAAAAAAACATTTGCTTAGTAGCTTCTTGTAGACTATTTATTGAAAGATGGTGGTTAAGCCTTGCAATTTCAACCCAACCTACAAATGGTATATGAAGGACCACCTCTGTAACATGTAGGAGATCACCTCTGCATATTCTTGATAAGGCCTACATATTCAAAATATGAAACATTTGTTGCTCTTACAGTGAAACTGCATTAAAATTTTACTCAAAATGGTGTTACCAAGTGTATGTAAGACTGCTAATGGCAGACTTTGATGAAATTCCACTACCCTTGTAATGTTTGAAAAGACAGAAGAAAGCCTGAACAATGTTGTCTCTGTTTTGGAAAGACTGTTATATCAATAATAAGATTTATTTTATTGTAAAATCATTATTAGGGTCATTTGAAACTGCATCATAGATTTTAGATCAAGCTGTGAAATATCATAATATAGATGTTAGATCAAGCTTGTGACTCCAAGTTAAGCCAAAGTCAATTAGGATGTCTGGGAGAATGTATAAATTTCACCATAGACTTGAGTAATAAACCAGTGAAGCTTTTTTTTTTTTTTTTTTCTCAAGGAGGTAAGTATTTAGTCTTCTAAATAACTGTTACACAATTTGCTGTCAGGCGCCAACAACAGTTCCATGTAATTGGTAACTACCAGTACTCTTCTTCTGTGCTCTTCTATTAATTTTGTGTGAGCTTTATTCATATGGAAGGAACTGCAATCGAAATTAAACAGTCGTCCAAATCCAGTCTTCGATAAATAGGTTGAAGCCAGTGCTTTTATGTGGGCTAAGAAACGAGAGAACTGAATGTATGGAACACTGCTTTCTAAACTGCGGTTATTACTGCCTGGGGCTATCAATGATGAGCAAGAGTTTCCCGGCCTTGGGGAGCTGCAGTGCCTTCCCGCCCGGGGAGCGTGCGAGGGAGCCCCGAGGGCTCAGCCCCGTTCCTGCGCGGACACGTCAGGCCGTCCCGGGGCAGCAGGTGGACCCTCCTGTGCTCTGACACCGACCTGCTCGGGAGCGGCTAACACCAGCTCGATTTTTGAAAGGAAGAGGGGGAAAAGGAAAGGTTTGGCACTGTTGTTACTTCAACTGTCCGAGCCTCGGTCGCGGCAGCTGTCGCTCTCCGCGCCGCGCTGGCCGCCCGGGTTTGAAAGTAGCGCGCAGCATCACGGCAGCTCGGCGCTCGCCTTTCTCCAGCGTCCCTCGCCCCACTGTCTCCAGCTCCCCCGGCGGAGGCACCGGTGAGCGCTCGGGGCCCACCGACGCTGCCCCGCGCCGGCTCGCCTCGCCGACATGGTATCACCCGAAACCCGTATCCCGCCATGGCGTGGTATATCCCGGCGCGGGAGGCGCTTCCCTCGGGCCGGTCGTGCCCGCCGCCCCCAGCCCGTCTCTTCCGTGGAGCTGAGAGCGGAGCAGGGGCGCGCCCGCCGCTCCCTCTCTTTGTGTGCGAGCGAGGCAGGGAGCGCGCGCGGGCGGGCCCGAGACACAGCGCGGAGGAGGGCGCGGAGCAGCGTGAGGCCGGGGAGCGGCGCGGGCGGGCAGGCGGCGGTTCTGAGCGCGCCGCGGGGGCGGGAGGAAGGTGGAGTGAGGAGAGCGGGGCGGCGGCAGGGCGGAGGGGGGGTAGGAGGGAAGCAGAAAGAGAGAGAGGAAAGGCGGGCGGCTGTGGCGGCGGATAATGATGGCGTGGTGTGTGCGGCCGCTGGGCGGCTGGGAACGCTGAGGCCAAGGAGGCGCAGGACCCCCGCCCCCAGGTAGGCTGGCTCGGAAAGTTTGGGGCGAGGTACCGGGGCGGCTCCGCTGCGCACCCCGCAGGCCCCGCGGCGCAAAGCGCCACCACGGGGAAGCCCCAACTTGGGGCCGAAACTTGTGGCTTCCCCCGTTGCGGGCGGCGCGGGGAGCCCGGGCCCCTCCGTCCTGCCCCGCCGCGGTGCGGGCGCGCGGTCCGGCCCGGGCCCGGCCTCCCCCGGGCGGCAGGAAGGGCTGGCGCTGCCCTCCCCCGCCGCCGCCCGAGCCGGCCTGGCCTGGCCCAGCCCGGGACGGCCCTTAGCGGAGGGGCGGCAGCCGGAGGTTGCGGGGGGGCCGCCTGCCGCCGCATCCCTCGCCAGAGCCGTCAGGTCGGTGCGCGGGGAGCAGCTGGGTCCGCGCGTCCCGGCCGACACAATGGGCTTTATCCCGCAGAGAGGTCTTGGGCTGCGATTCCCAGCCCGAGTTTTGGATTCGTGTCACACGCCGGCGAGGCCCCGAGTTAATGGAAACTCTCTGTCTCTCTGCAGATGGCTTTCCGGATCCCGCGATCCGCGCTGGGGATAACTCCCGATGTGGCCATTCACGCGCTTTGATTTCTTTCTCTCCACGTAGCGTCCCCTGCGCTCCATTTCAATGCGAGCAGGGAGGCTGACTGAGTGAAAGGCTGCTTTTGGGATCTTCTCTGGGATATACACTGCCTGGTGTTGGAGGGTGGAAGCTTTGTGCTAGGGAATCGTTCTTCCCATTCTTCTTAAGGAGTGGAGGGAGCTTCCTCTTCAACAATGATGAAAACCGAAGGCAAGGGGGAGAGGACTTTAAGAAGCGCTTCTCCACACCGAAATGCTTACAAATCTGATTTCCATGCTATCAAATGCTCTTTTGATGGTGTAAACAATCCTGACAACGCTTCCAACAAAACAGGCTTGCATCAGAAGCTGAGCACCTCTTCCAATGGAGGGGGAAGTGACCCGCACAGTCGAGGCAGAGCTGCCACTTACGGTAACAGAGTACACAAGATCAAAAATATGTTTCTGCAAATGGGAAGCTCTTGTGAAAGCAATCCACCGGCTGATACTAAACGGGGCACGGCAGCGGAGTATGGATCTTCTCCAGGTAGTCCATCTTTTCTCATTGTCCAAAAAAATAATCTTCTTAATACAAGTACCAGCCCCAGTGGCAGTCCTGTGGATTCAACGTCTGTGTCTTCTTCTGCTGACAAAGTCATCCGTAGCAACGATGAGGCAGACTTGGACAAAGTAGCCCTGGCAGAAAAATTTTCAGAGACCAGGAAGCTCTTCGAGAGAAATATAAAACAACGGAGCTCAGTGGACAGATATTCCCCCAGCAAATGTGAAAGAAGTGAAGATAAGAGGAGACATGGTTCAGCTTCTGATTGCAGCAATGTGGTGGATCACTTCAGTTTTAATACAGAAGCAAGTCCTCCAGTTGTACTGGAGAAGGCTGAAAATCAAAGTAATGAGGAGTTGAAGCAGCAACATACTAACAGTGGTTCCAAATCTTCCTTCCTGAATGCAGGGCCCATTTCTAGGAGGCTGGAAAGCTTTCTGGGTGACAGTGATACTGAAGAATGCAAAGAAACTTCCAAAAATGATAGTTCTCCAAGTCAGGACCCTTTGAGAGGCCAGCAGACTTTGAATTCATCTGCTATTGCTGAAGGATGTCGGGAGAAAGGTGCATTCCCCAAAGCGCCTGAGACCTGCAGAGATGAGCCGAGCAAGGCACTGGGAAAAGACAAAAGAGAGCAACTGGTACTTGAGAGAAGCCCGTGGAATATGGGCAGTATGCCGGCTCAGGAGGCTCAGCAGATGTCAGATAGTGTTTGCGCCTGGGTTTCTCCCACAGAGGTGACTTGCACAGAGCTGGTTGCACAAGATGAAACCTCAGGGCATGAAAAAAAAGGTTTGGAGAAAGATCACGTTGATGAAGAGAATCAGAAGCTCACATGTGATCTACAGGAAGGGAAGAGAAGCAACTATGCCTTGGAAGTGGTAGAAGAGTTTATGGATGGCAGCAAGACCAGATGGGAAGAAGAAGGAGATGGGATGTCTGTAAGAGATGGTCCAGCTCCACAAGTACAGGATGTTCTAGAGCAGGAAGAGGGTACTGAAGAAGAGGAGCAAGTGTTAGAAAAGCAAAGTGAGGACTTCAGTGATTTTGGAATAGAGAATGCAGCTTTTGATGATGACAGGGACACAGAGCCAGAAAACCAAGAGCCTGAAGGCAGAGAAATTTTGGAGGGAGAGGAGGACTATATGTATGACAGCGAATATGAGGAGTTTCCTGGACTTTCTGAAGAGGAAGATCCAGCGCCAGACCGAAAAGTTAAGTTCTCAACAGCTCCTATCAAAGTAAGTACATTTGAGTTTTCTTTTTTCTTTTTAAATTGTTTTGCAGTCAGAAATACTCAGGAAATAAATTTTGGGTGTTTTGTGGGTTTTTTTAGGTTCTAAAAGCATTTAAGAATTGTAAGTTTATAGCTTTTTTTCAACACTAAGTATGAGAGAAGTTACCACTTCAGAAAACTTATTAGTTAGTCTCAAGTGATTTCTTAATAACAGCTGCTTCATAAGATAGTGTAGTGAAGCACATGAGATCTTACTTGCTGGACTTTTTCAGCAGCAGATACAAACACCTTGACCTTTAATACTTTAATTTTTTTAGAATTGAGGCATTGCGTTAGGAATTATTGTTTTCAGTTTTCCTTTTGGCACAAAAGTTAAAAAAAAATCCAAACAACCCTCCCCCCTCCTCCCTGAAAACTTTGATATTCAACTTCAGACTTGTTTATGGAATGAACTATAAGAAAATATCAAATGACTGGTTCTTGTATTTTAAGATTCTAGAATTCTCTCCAATAATAATCATATATATGTTGTTTGGCTCTAATACTGATAAGGTGAATAAGCCATAGGAGTGTTAACTTGATTATTTTGGAGTTACGAAGTTGCAGAAGTCAAAGTTATAGAGCAGACTGGCTAATGAGGAGTAGTGTAAGTTCTAACTTGAACAAATTAAAAAGACTTATGTGTCTGATCTTCCTCCACCAAAAATACCCACAAAATAAGTTGCTCCACAACTCAAGCCATGTTCACCCATAGTCTCTTTCCAGACTTGAATAATTCTAGTCTCTGTTAAACTTTGGAAGGAGAATTGGGAGACATGGACAAGGGTAGAAGGGGGACTGTACAGACTTTCCTCAGAATGCTTCTCTTCTACTATCACATGACTGAAAGAAATAACTATTAATAAAACAGCTTTTACATTTTGTTCTTAGAGTCAGGACTCATTTTACTGATCAGAGGGATGTAAAAATTCTGTTGACTCTTGAACTTCCCACAGCACAGAGCTGTAATTTCCCAGTTTGCTAACACACACTAGTGCTGTACCCAAAAAGATGTTTTGATCGTGGCAAAAAAATTTGGCAAAATGTGAGTTTTGTTGCGTGTGGGTTTTTTTTATAGTCTCTCCATAGACAAGCTGACTTTATATGGCTTTCTTCTAGTTGATGTTGCTTTAGTGGTGACCTGGAGCAGTGAAGGGGAGAGTGCTGCTATTGAAAACTGCATAATGAGTCTGGTTGGGGCTGGGAGAGAGCCAGAGGGGCATCAGTCCATTTCTACATGCATTTGTGCACTCAGTATCTGAGCAAAGTGCCGAGTAGAGTCTACTGTAAATGTGTTAAGTGACTTCCTGCTGTAGGCAGGGTTTTCCTGATCATTGCTGATTTCCTACTGCAGCAGCGGCCCTTAACAGACTTCTGCCTTCTTTGCTGTGCCTATACCAGACATAATTGAGAGCCCCGGTAGAAATCTCAGTGCTAACTGTGATGGTAGCTCTTGTGTAGACAAAACTCAGAATTTGGTAACAAGCACTGCTCAATTATAGCTGCTTCTCTGAAAGCAACAGGAAGCAACCTGTCTCAGATTATCATTTACACAATCAAGAGATGAATGGTTAGAAGCAACTGGTAGCGGTTTCCTATGAAAAATAACAGTTCTTGCCAGAATGCCCCACTTGGATTGACAGAATAAACTGTACTTAATAGCAATAGCGTTATTGAGATACTTTTTAAGGCCCTTAAATTGAAGCTTGTGATACTTGCCTTCCATTATCCCCTTTCAGTGAAACTTGACTGTATCTTTCCTACATTGGGTATAGGGATCTCTTTCTATGGGTCATTTTCAATAGGTTTTCCCTCTTTGTTCCTTTTGCCTAAGCAATGATTTCTGTTCCCATGTCTGCCTTTTTGCTTCATGTTTCTATTATAATTAGTGGGAATAAGTCCTGGTTATATGGTTTTTGGGATTTGTATTCTATAAAATAAAGAATTCCAGCTTTTTATGCCTACCCAGAACTTTCTTCAATTCTGTATTTTTAATATCTCAATAACCTTTTAGAAAATCCCAGTTTTACCCTACAGAAGGAAATCTCTCCATCTTTCTTCATAGATGGTGCATCTTAAATTGGAAGAGAAAAAAATATCTCATTGGTAGCTAAAAGATTATTCCTGGTCCCTACCACAGCTTTGAGCTGTGCCATAGTGAGAAATGTATCCTAGTAGCTTCTTCTTTCAGCTTTATTTAGACTAATAAGTTTGACTAAAATGTGAGTACCATTTTCAGACATTTGTAGCCACTAGAGAAGGTCTATGATTCTTCTCCTCACAGATGTTCCTGAGAGAGGCCAGGCTGCCCTTGCATGCTTGCTGCTTTCATTCTGAATCTCTAGTGATGACAAAGAAACCATCTGTGTCTCTTGCAGTTGCTGTTTAGCAGGTATCTGGTAGAGGTGAAGAATTCAAAATGTTCAGAGTGTATTGGGCAAGAAAAAGCACATTCTCAGATCTGCAGCATTCTGCAGTGAGGGAGCCTTGACCGTTGAATTTGAAATCTGCAAAAGGGAGTTTGGATATGTCTGTCAGTAATGGGTAGAACTTAAGACATCTTAAAAACAGCATTTATACTGCTGCAACAAAGAGAACTTTATTAATATTTCTGTTTCAAAGCTTCTAGTCATTAGTAATATTGGCAAGTTTATTGGGTAAAAGAAGGAGACTGTGGAGCTCCCAGGGGTAGCTAACACTGTTAGCACTGCAGCTGACCTGTGGTGGAGGTCTGTAATTGTTGACATCTGTAGCAGGGCTTGGGAACATAATTTGATCTAATAATTTCAGGAAAGATGGAACAGAATTACACAATACTCTGTTGTTTTGTGTTGCCCTGTGCCTGTGAAAGCAAGCACAGATGAGACTTTTTAAGTGTTTAAATTCCATAGAAGCTGTTGATAAACGATATATGGGATTTTTTTACTTGCTGTGGGTGACCAGACTCTCTTAAGTCCTGCTGCTGTTTGATCTTTCCAGATGCTGGGGAACATTTTATCTCGGTTCTTGTTTTCCTGGAGTAGTTTAGAGAGTGATACAATACAGTTATTAGCAGAACTTTGCAGCCTGGGTTTGTGTTATGGTACATGAGCAATTTTTAGTCTCTTGTTGCCACATATGAAGCCAGTAAGGAATGTAAAGCACACTTGCAGTCCAAGGTATTTGCAAGGGAACTGAATTTGCCTTTGTGTTGAAGTTTTCTGAGTGAACTGTGTAAACAATCAGCATTACACACAAGGCAAATAACATCAGGTAATTCTTCTGTCATCCCTTTATATTTCATTTTGCCTTTGTAATGTAGATGTTAACTTGCTGTCAGTTATGAGATTACCTTGAAAGGCTTTAATTAACATAAATGTAATGACTGAGTGCTGTTTGATGTTTGTCATTTTGAAACTTTCTGTTTGGAAAACAAATGCTTGTTTTCAAATTGAGATGTTTTCACCTCTGACTGTGTCAAACAAACTTTGTCCTCCAAGCCTTTAATAGCACAGTGACTAACTTCTGAAATGATTTATGATCCTTAGAAATTCTGTAGCTCAGGTAAGCTGAAAAGATAGTACAGCTGCTGCTGCTGTTTGCTTCTATTTACTTATCAGTGTTATCTAATTTATGTTGCATGGGAGTGTCTGTTCCCAGCTTTTTGTGAATAGTAATATATTTTGAGCTGGTTTAGTCAAGAAAGCAGTTCAAAAAAGTAAACAGAACAAACCCCGAACCTTATAAAGATATTACTTTTATATTTGTCACAGCTGAGCATAAATTTGCTTCATAAGGAAACTGCAGGCAGTTTCACAGTCTGTGTGTTGTCCTAACCAGTCTAGTTTCAGCTGCTTCTGTGAGAACATGGGAATCCTTCCTAGTATTGCCATTTGTCTTGCACATCACAGTAAAGCTGTTCTGTGTATAGCTGGGCACAAATGGTGGTGGTGTTCAGCCTTTCCTATTCTTCAACGTTTTTTGTACAAAACTGCTTACTGTGGAAGTTAATGAAGAACTAAGTGAAGATAACCCTTGAATTAGATTTTGACAGCATGCCTGCAAATGCTTTTAGAAGATGCACTTTTAGGACATGCACAGATTTTCTAGGTCAGTGTGCAGACTGGTGTTTTAACACAATGTTGCAGTGTGGTGCTTCAGCTTCATACAGCCTCTGAGTTTGGAACTGTTTGTTCGTGTACTTACAGTGTCCTACACAACGAGGGGTACAAAATGCACTGCCTGGTTGAAGGTACCCAACCCTGAGTTCCTTCAGGAATTAGAGAATTGATGGCTGGTCAATTGTCAGCCATTGCTCAAGCACTTCTGTAAAGTACTTCTGTGGCACTAAGAAACAAGTATGTGATGTGGGTGAGGGTTGATGAAGGAAAACAGAGATTTGATTTGAGACCAGATTTAAACAGAATTGGCTTATATGTGGGAATAAATATTTTGTTTCTTGACAGAAATAATGTGTCTTTCCATACTACTTTGTTTGGGATCTTTTCCAATGACAATTTGCTTGTTTAATGTTATAGATTTTAATTGTTTTGAAGCTCCGTTTCTTAACATTATGACATTTGTAATGTAACATGAAACCAACTTCTCTTCATATTTTCATCTCAATCTCTCCACGGTGCTTTTCAGTGATTTTTCACAAAAAATAATTCTATTTTGTTCTGTCTGCATCTGACAGTATGGCATTCCTGCAACTTAACAGTATGAGAGATTAAAAATATGGGTAATAACTGGAGGAAGAAGGTATATATTTTCACACACATTTGAAATTTTTGTTGTTTTGGGGTTTTTTTTTTGAGAAAATATAATCTTTAAACCTTTATTGAAAGTTCAATTTTCATACAAGTAAAATCTTTCTTAAGTTAAATGGTTATTAAGCCTAAATGCATTTAAGTCTTCCCATAGGTTTACCTGTGTTACACAGTTCTGTGTTGAATCTTTCTGGTGCCTTTATGGTCCTTGTTTTTTGATGCTGTGATGGTTGTTCAGCTGGAACAAAGCTCTTTCAACTCAAGCTGTCTTTGGCTTTTTTCTTTTTTTAAACCAAACATCTTCTTGTTTCATTTTTAGTAAATGTTTGATATGTAATGTTTACAATAGTAGATTGATTTGACATTTCAGGAGTCTTTGGATGAGAGTCCTGTGCCAGGACATGAGGCTGTAGATCAGAAATCTGAATTGGAACAGAAAAAGTAAAGAATTTCTTTTTGTATCCTGGCTCACTGCTGGAGCAGCTGGACTCTCTACATTAATATCTCAGTGTATTTCCAACTGAATTATTCTGCAGATGCAGTTAGACAACATACCAACTGACTTGCTTAATGTATTTGATTATGCTAGAAAATTATATATATATATATAGAGAGAGAGAGAGAGAGAGTGTTGAGGTAATGGAGATCAGGTGAGGTTATCACCTGCCTGTCCCCACTCTCCTTTCAGTCCCTCCAGCTTTGAACTTCTAGAAGTTTCACCTGGATTTATTAGGAAGGAGAGAGGGGTTTTAAAAGGTACTTTTAAAGTACTGATTGGTTTGTTTGGAAAATTAGCCCTTGTATCAGAGGTGCATATTCATGGCCTCACTGATGACAGGGCTGCAGCTTTTGTTTAAGTTACTTGTTCTTTTTGGCTTAATGCTAGCTGATCACTACATATTCCCTGCCAGCATTTCCAGCCTGCACGGTTTTACTTTGTCAGAACAGCTGTGGGGAACAGGAGGGAGAAAAGGAGGTGAATATGAGGCACTTGAGGGTTTCATGGGAGATGATTAGAAGAAACACTGAGGAGGTGGTGGGGATCAGCAAAGATAAGCAGATTTATAGGAGACAAGTTCAGTAGATCAACAGTTGAAGTGCTGAAAGATTCAGTGTCTTTTCATGATGATTAGTGTTGTTACTATGTGAGAATACATTTCCTAGCCAGGTAAAAAATGAACCAGAAGTAGCTGAAACTTTTTTGCAGTTTACCTCTGGAGAGAAATAAATTAAAAAAAAAATTATCCCCTTTCCATATAATTCTAACAAAAAGAAAAGTGAACACTAAGAAGGATGTCAGTAAAAAGATCCTTGCTTTCATCTTATCTGAGTACATATTTTGTAATCCTGAAATCATGAGGATTGTGCAGAGGTTTTTACAGGGTTCTTACATTTTTATTTAGTATGAAAGTATTATGCAATATGTCAAATATCCTATTTTTCAGACATTTTCTTTCATCACCCTCTAATATGACTTGGCATAGTGAATTGACCCTTCTTTTTAGAGCTGGGGTATTGATCATTGCTAATGGTACTATTAATGCAGATTGGTTAATTGTATTAATGCAGATTAGTTAATTGAGTTGATCTGGTACCCCCGATGACAGGGTTATTTTGTTGTTTCTTCCTAAGGACTTTAAAATACAGGTGGACTATTTTTGTGTCCACTGTTATTCTTTTGAAGTTCCCCACAGTGATTTGCTTGCTGTTTCAATTTGGTCAGGCCAAGATTTTTGTTTTGGTGAATACCAAATAGATACATGTGTATCTGTGTGCATCGCCAGGGGTAAACTGATGGTACCAAGGCACCTGTGAAATTCACAGAGGTTTGTCATTGAGTCACTCTCTTTATACACATACCTAGCTTTCAGAAGCTAATTTTTTTTTGTGCTTCCTTTTATGTGGTATTTTGAACAGTTTTTGTTCTTATGGATATATGCTACTTATTTTGGAGCCTTTCAGTCTCTTTGTCAGTCAGAGAGCATAGCCACCTCAAGTTGAGTTGCTGGAGGAGTACAGCCAGGCCAGAGCAGAGCTCTTCTGCAGATGGGGATCATGGAGTGTCTCTGAACTTCTCTGAATACCTGAAATGAAATAAAATCAGTGCTCTGAATCTGAATGGATGCTTTTCTTTGTCTTCAATATTTCTTCCACTGGGATTGAAAAATTAAATGCTGAAAGTGAATGTTTCTCCTTCTCAAGTAGCTAGCATAACCTGACTGAAATAGATGCCATTATTGACTGTCTTGTTCTTTAGCAGGCTACAGTGTTTAATCTCCTGCAGTGAAAAACAGAACTAAAGAATAAATTTTACTGTTTTATTGAGAATTAAGTAGAGACTGAGACTGGTAAAAAACTGGTTTATTTATGATAACATTGTCCATATGAAATTGTTTGCATTGTAGATGTAAAGCTAGATTGCACTTTTGTCTTTATGTAAACTGACTTGGTTGGGGTTTTTGATGAAGTCATACCAGGCTGCAGTACCAAGGACATGAGTGTGCAAAGCCTGCCTGTCTACCTGGTTAGTAACAGAAATTGCTGTCTTGAGTGTAATTGTTTATAATATCGACCTTTAACAGTTACCAGCCATTCTGAAAACTTTTTGAAGAGTAAAGGTGTGAGTATTTAAAAAGTCAAATTAAACACAATATTTCTCTTTGCTGCTTCTATGATTGTATAGCCTGAATTGAGTTAGATCAGATATAGGCAATTTTTACTTAAAATATAGAAAGCAGTGCTAATGAAATATTAACCACATCGCTTTTGGAAGTAGAGGGAAGAATAGGATAGCAATAGCAAGATGTCTACTTGAACAGAAGAGAGATATGGTAAGAGTAAACAGTAAAGTGTACATTAGGCTTCAGTCCTGCTTCAGTGCTGCTATTTCAAATGATTATTCATGGGCACTTCACATTTTGCCAGGCATCACAAAGGCCTCAGTTTGGAAAGCTGAAACTGTTTGCTATTGGGTAATTTTCCCTGAGCTTTAACTCGTGTTTTGAATGTTGGCTTTATGGAGTGTCAGTAAACAGGCACATTCAAATGAGGGCAGGTGAGGCAGGGCTGTGGTCCTGGCTGGGTGTGCTCCAGGCAGGGATCAGGAACACTCCAGGGCCTCTCTCAGATGTTCAGTGGTGCTGTAACTGCCCGTGCAGGTGTTGTGAGCCTTCCCAGCAAATGCTGCAGGATTACATGAGAACTTTAACATGATGTGGATGTTGCTTCCATTCTAATTAGTTGGAGGCCCTTCCGGGCAGTTCCTGATTTCCTAATCTGACTGTTTAATTGCTTTTGTAATGTTCTGCTTTGCATTAGGCACAAACAAATCTATATACTAGAAATGAATGTTGGAGTGGAGGTCTTCGTGATTTTTTTTAGATTTTTTGAACCTTCTTGCAAGCACATGGTAAATTAGTGTTTGCCCTCTAACTAATTAATATTCTTCTAAAAGTAACATATTTAATAGACATTCTTCTGTGCTGTTAAGAGTTTGAAGCATGTGAAGGTCATGGTTGTTTTTCTGTGATAACGCTATTTTCTGTGTTGGCACTAAGATGATACAAGAAATTTTTGGTTCTGTAATAATTACAGGAACTGAACAGCAGGGTCTTTTAGACAGGCTCTGTTGGTGTTTTTTGGGTGCGGGTCTTGTCTTGAGGATAAGCACCTTCATAAAATATGCAAACCAAGTTTTGCATCTTCACACCAGATTTTTCTGGTGTGAAGAATGTAGCTATTTTTCTCTCCAGATAAATATATATGCTGTTCGAGCACTAAGTATGTTTGAAAACTTACCATTATGTGTTTAAAACAGTTCAATTCAAATAATTCTTAAAAATTCAGCCTTCTATCAGAACTTTCTTTGATTCAAGTTAATTGTATTCATTCTGAAGGAAAAAGGTTTTAAGTGAAAAAAAACCAACCTTTTCAGCATTTTGCCATTCATTAACTTGACAGGATCCAAAAATTACTAATGTTAGGGTAACATCCTGGATATATAACAAGCTATGGGAAAAGGCTTGTGAAATTCACATGGTTTCCATGTGAAATTCACCTGTTTTCCCTGTGTTGAGCCAATAATTTGTGTTGGCTAAAAAATATATTTTAAAAATACCAGTTGCGGTACTAATAATTTTTAAATCTCTAGCTTGCAGTGGTTTCTGAATAGTAAGATTAGAATTTCTTTTGTCTGTAATGCATTTGATTCAGTGACTAAACCCTGCCAGACACAGTGTAGGGATGAACATGTTTAGCTTTCTCATCAGTCTTCTAAACTGTGAACTTACATTATTTATTATCCACATTTAAATGTTACTTTTGCTACTTGGCAAGAACAACTTGCTGACCAGTTCTGTATTTTCTGTATTAATAGCAACATTTTTTTTCTCTCTCATAAAAGATGAACACAATGTTATGATTCCATGTGTACACAATAAAATTTCTGTATTATACCCTTGACTCTTCAGTCATAATTTTTGTAGTGTGCTTTTACTTTTCTTTCTGTTTTTCCAGTGTTTGGCTTCTGGTTATAAGTTTTACTTTTCTTCTGTTCTTTGTAAATTAATGTTTTTCCTCAAAATTATTTTTCTGAAATTTGGAGAGGGGTGTGTTGTTCTTACTATTTGGAAGTAGGTCTGTTTTCTTTTAATTGTGAGGTTATGGTTTTAAGAACATTACCCAAATGTTCTCATACACTTGTCAACTGTCACTTTAAGATAAAAGTATGAATTCTTTCTCTTAGTAAATTACACAGAATTTATTTCAAGTAGGCTTTTCTTAGAAAGGTAATATGCATAAATATTAGGATTCTTCATTTGCATAAATATGTTTATGCCATTATTTTATTAATAGCAATGATAAACGGCACTGGAATTGAAGTGACCACTAGTTTTAAATTCTATTATCCGCTTCTGGTAGATGAACAATTCCTATCATCAATTTTGCATAAAAATGAGCAAATTCCATAAGATTCTAAAGTACAATTCTGTTAATTTTAAATTGGAAAAGTGATAAATCATTTTTAGAAGTTCCAGAGATATTTTAATGCTGGTGCCCAAGGCTTGCAGTGTACATAATGCTGTTGTTACAGTGCAACTTTGCTTTCCCAAATTTCCAGCACTTTATAGTGTTGTGCAAGCAGCCAGTTATCCCTGTGGTAATGTCATTTTTCAGTAGATAGTAATTATTTGCATAATGTTCTGCTCTCTTAGACCACTGAGTTGTAAAGCACTAAGGAAATACAGTTGTCACTGTCTCCAAAATGAACTACTGCCATTCTCCACATTTTGCTCAACCATTTGATAGTTGAGATATCTTTTTTATATTGTAGTCATACTGTTAATACTAGATTATATGTGTATGAATTTTTATGGGTTTTTTTTTTTCTCATGCCTTGGTATTTGATTTGCCCTCAAGAACTCAGATCTTCTCAATAACAAGTTATCATTTGTCCACTCATGTTCTTCCTTTTTATTATTAGTTTAAAATTCATCTTATTATAATTTGACTGTTTTTGGAGATGCTGCTTTTTCTGTTGGAATGAAAAATAAAACTAGGCCAGTCTTCTTCCAAAGGATGAATAATGCTTCATTAAATGCTTCTGCTGCATATCCTATTTAGTGATTTGGGGGCTGAGGAGGGTGATTAATTTAAAGAACTTGGCCACTTTTTTCTGATAGTGGTAGAATAAGACCATTTAGATGGTTTTCTTTGTCTGTTTTGCAGATTTTTTCTGTAAAGCTCATGGAAGACATGCTGTAAGTGTGACCCTTGCTGTCTTTCTGTGTCCAGTTGTTGCCTACTGGTATCTGTATGAAAGTCACAAGGAGTTTATTTATTGACCTTTATGCAAGACTTAGGAATAACAGCTTCTAAGGAAGGTTCTTTCATTGTGGAAGGCATAAGATTTCTGAGAGTGGGTTTCTTCCTTCCCTTTCAGCCAAGTGGATCTAACCTTTCTTGCTGGACTGGCCATGCCATGTGTCTGGAGTAGGTGTTTCGCAGGTGTGGGAAGAGTTTGTGAACTGATGTCAAGTTGTAGTCTGAAGGTGATGGCAGTAGGCTCCTCACAGGAAATACCGAATTATATTGGTTGCATTTTGATAATCTGTTTCAATGACCATTTTTCAGTGTCTGAAGCTACTGCTCTGCAGAGCTAAAGCTGTATACTAGTGAATGTAAATTCACAGGGAAAATGTTCATTACAGCTAATGCTGTGATATTTCCATGATTCAGTTACCTGTCTAGGTAGTCTCAGCAGAAAATACAACAGTTGCTAAAATACAGTAAACCAGTGTGAATGAACTTCATGTCAGTGCTGCATGTTCTTGATTAGGGAGATGGCTGCTGCAGCAGCCATGAGTGCTTTTTTGTCTTACAGTGGTGGTGGATAAAATACTTAGTGCCTGAAAAACATTTAGCAGATAAACCTTAATTTTTAAGATAAATGAGGGTGTGATATTTTTCCTTTTTTTTCCTAACTTCTTAATTTAAATGCATTTAATGAACATGCTGATATGTCTGTTATATATAGTTAATTCTTCCTTCTAGATTTCTGTCTTAATTTGTGTTGTTTGTTTATCTTTTATTTTTAACAATTCAGAAACTCGGCTGGAGTGAATACTAAAAATAGTAATGTATGTAGCAAGGCATTTCCTTTTCCTGGGAAACTGCATGATT
This sequence comes from Melospiza melodia melodia, assembly GCF_035770615.1. NCBI lineage: Eukaryota > Metazoa > Chordata > Aves > Passeriformes > Passerellidae > Melospiza > Melospiza melodia. Next base: position 20,368,285 of record NC_086201.1, on the reverse strand, counting down.
CCCTTGCAAAATCAGAAAACTACATCTGTTTGAAACACTGCAATTGGCAGATGGTGTGGGGGGAGGGAAGAAGAGAGGAAGGATTTGGTGGAATGTAGTCCTAATAAAAAAAGTCACACGATATCAAAGAGGAGCTGACTGATTTCTTTTAACTCTTTGGTGTGTTTGCAAGATAAAATCTGTTCAAGTCATTGTTTTGAAACTTAAAATGTTACTTCTGTGCAAGCTGGAAACTGTGTGACAGCAGCAGTATTTATTAAATTGATGGTTGTTTAGAAAATGAGATCTCTGAAAATACCACTTTAATTTCCTTATGGATTGTCTTTCAATTATATGGTGTTTGAAAGGAGGTGAGAAGACATTAAAAAAAGTTTTCTGTTCCATTTCTTAGGTTTTCAGTACTTACTCAAATGAAGACTATGATAGACGTAATGAAGAAGTTGACCCTGTGGCAGCCTCAGCTGAGTATGAACTTGAGAAAAGGGTGGAAAAAATGGAAGTGTTTCCTGTGGAAATTGAAAAAGGTGCAAATCAAATCTTGAATATTTGCAGGAGATACTATGGGAACAAAAGATAAAACCATAGATGTATATTCCTGGAATTTAGGTCTTGAATTTTTGTGTATGTGTCTGGGGTTAGATTTGTGGCAAGTTCTGGTGAATTTAGTGAGTATTAAGTGCAGATTGTCATACTGAATTGAAGTTAGGAAGGCTACAGGGCAAAAAGGCTTTAAGTAGTATCTACATATAGAATATATTCTATTTTTTTCTCTTTTTTAAAGTTAATTTCTATTATCTTTTGTGTAGAAAGACTTGGAATGCTTTGAAACAACTCAGTATTGCTAACTGTTACATCATATGTCATGCAACTAATGTTAGATTTTTGAATCCCTTAGGTGATAGGGGTTTGGGCATCAGTATCATTGGAATGGGAGTTGGTGCTGATCAGGGACTGGAAAAACTAGGTATTTTTGTAAAAACAATAACAGATGGTGGAGCTGCTCAGAGGGATGGACGGTGAGTTTTTCGTTGAATTGATTATGCTTTTTACAAATTTCTAACTGGGCCCAGTTGATTTCATTAGATATGCTGTATACTGTGAATAAAAGTACAAAAGCTGAATGCAGCTGAGTGATTATTACATTCCTGCTTTATGTTAAATTTTTAAAAATGAGTTTTTTATTATAGGACATTTTTGCTAAGTAACTGTAGATCTACTTGCAGCATATATGAGATATGTTCAAAATGAGCTCGTGTAGAAGTACCACAAAATGATTCATATTGACACTCTGGAGCACCAATCACAGTTATAAATAATATAAAAAACATCGAGTCAAATACTGTGTAAATTTAAATTGTTGATTTGCATAGTAACAGAGGATGAGGAGACTATTTTTAAGCAATGAATTTCAGTGGAGTCAGAATTTATCATTGAAAATACTAGTGAGTTTTAGGTGATATTTGTCATGTCAAAAATTTTTCAAGCCAAAATACTATTGTTTACCTGATAGCTAAGCATTTATTTATTTTGCAGAATTCAAGTAAATGATCAGATTGTTGAGGTTGATGGCATAAGTCTAGTGGGAGTTACTCAGTTCTTTGCAGCCACTGTACTAAAGAACACCAAAGGCACTGTGAGGTATGTATGTTTTCTCTGAAATAATAGTTTCTTTTTGCCATTTTTCATTCATGGAGAATACAAAACCACAGTATGAAAATTTTGCAAAGATATTGTGAAGGCAACAGTGTAGCAAACTCATTTCCTAGGCATGTCTTAAATTTTTTTGCTGCAAGATAATTTGTTCTTTTTTCCTGTAGGTTCCTGATTGGGAGAGAGAAGCCGGGGGCTGAGAGTGAAGTAGCTCGTCTCATTAGTGAGACCTTAGAGCAAGAGCGGTGTCTGTACGAGCAGCACTATGCTCATGATGATACAGAGCAGGTAAACATTGCTCATGCTCTGCTAATGGGGCAAATGGTGGGGGTTAATCCAACTGAGGCAAAAAAGTACAACACAGGCAACTTGTTAAAAACAGGAAAATAAGCACTTCATACACTGCTGTTGTTAAGGCATGTGGTTATTGCTTTATCACCAACCCAAAATACACTTTGAACTGTCAGCTGTATGTGATCATTTTGTGCATGTCTTTCTTAACTCTCTTTTGTGGGACTTTGATGAAGGTGTTTGCAAGTCAATTTTAACACTTACCATAGGTATAAGATGTGTATATATATACCATAGATATAGATATATACCATAGGTATATAGTAACTAGTCAAGAAAAGTTTTGCAGCTGGTAGGATTCTTTGATTGTGTGCTTTGGTTATTGCTACTACCTTAATGCAAAAGTGTTTGTGTTACAGAATGTCATGATTTTCTCATTTTGTCAGGATGATGACTATGATGATGAGGAGGAGGATACATATGAGTCACATTTACGTGGAAAATCTGTAGAAGTTTTTGATCTTCCTGAAAATGAAGATATTGGTTTACTACTGGATATGGATTCAGCAGAGTCTCTTCTTAAATTTAAAGAGGTGTTGTAGCAGTTTCTTAAATATTCTTTGTGATGCACTGGGGAGCATCTGAAGCTTGTAGGATTTGGATATAATCTCCTTCATGTTCCCTCTCGTTGCTTTGGGGTTTCTTTCCCCAGTGTCACCAATAAATATCTCTGGTAAATGTCCATTGAAATATAGGTCTTCTGTAATTTTTTATATCCAGTTTCCCTATGCATATTTACATTAAACAATCTTTTGATTTAAATTTGAAAAGCCCTTGGAAACGGGCGGTAGAACCCAGCCCCAGCTCGGTCCTTGTTGTCTGAGTATTGCATTAGATAAATAGGATGCTTTTCTTAGTTCTCCTGTGGCCCATTGGCTTGTGCTTGTGTTTGCTGCCCAGCAGAATGGCTTTAGCTGCAGAGGGCACGAGGGTTGTGCAAATATGCCTCTTCTGAATAGTCTCAAGTGTTGTTAGATGTTTTTCAGGAAGACAGGAAATACATATCTAATTTCTTGGTTTAGTCCCTGCAGTCTTCTGAGATATCTGTGTACATAAAAGACTTGATTCTGTAGATAGGCATATTTTTGACTTGGAGAGTATTTTTATGGTGTGTGTTTTGGAAGGAATGGATTTGTAAACCCAGTAGGGCATTCCAGACTCTGAATCACAACTTAACATAATTGGAAATAGTACGGTTCTCTTTTCCCAGGGTTTTTATAAAGGAGCATATTTGCTTTATTCAGGGCTGTGGGATTTAGTCAGGGACTTAAATGGTACAGACTTTGGCATTTAGGAGTCCAGGCTTCTCTGGCAGATTTAAGTGCCTGTCATTTTCACTCTGTGAGGAGAAAAATATACTGCAAAGAAACTGTTTTATCAGATGCTATTTGCTGCTGCATCATCTTATTTTTGTGTTGGTATTGGATTGGTATTTTGCAGATCTCCTAAGTTTGTTCTTGTTGCCATTGTCTCTGTCATTCCTCTTGTCATTGAGGAAGTAGAAATTGCAGGCTGCTGATCTCTAGAGAACATTCACAATTTTTCTAGGTTTGGAAGCATTGCAGCAAGCTGAAGCTTCTTAAGTGCTGTATTTACTTGGGATACAATTATAATCTCATGTAGAATCATTACTGTGCTGTTACTGACATAATCTAAATAAAGAATAGTCATGGATTCACCAGTTGTAATTTGGGATTGGTGCAATGTGCCTTGACAAAAAGAAAATCCCCGCAGGGTTACAGATGGAAAGAGAGAAATAAGGAACAATTAATACTTGTTAAAAAAATCTTTACATTTGGCTTAAGTGTAGTCTTTTTGATTTCTAATAATCCTATGAAGATTTGTGGTGTAAAAATACATGGCTTAATTTTAAAATAAAGCAAACACATTTATTTTTTAGTGCTGATTGTAAAAATATTTAGTACTGTTAAGTTTTTCCTTTTTTCTGTGTCCCAGTTGTCATCTTAAGTGCATTGCTGCTTTTCATTACTCTGGCACATTGAAACCTTATCATAATCTTTTCAGCTTAATATATAGACAACAATGGGAGATTTTTAGGGTGGTTATGTACTGGGGAACTTGTTTGAAGTTTGAGTAATTTTTAATTTTTTTTTAAATAAAAGCTCATGATGACTTCTCCTGTAAATGACAAGTAATTATGTTGACTTTATGCCACTCTAACAATGGTTTAGGGAAAAAGGGTATCATGGAGAAATATTTAAAGCTAACATTTTCAAATGTAATTTTGTGTGTGCTCATACAGTTTTTTTCATCTGTTCCAGCTACAATTAAAACATGCAGTAACAATAGCTGAAGTGAATCAACTGAAGGAGAAAGTAAGTTTTCAAAGAATATAATTATTGGTAGGGTTTTTTGTTGGGTGGTTTGTTTGGGGGGGGTTTGTTTTGTTTTTGTGGCTGCTGATTTTACCAGGAATAGGCTGAATGCAAAAGGCAGCAATCAGTGTGTGCCTCAGCGCTCTCTACTTTATGCTGGACAGACATTTCTAAGCTGAAGAGCTATGCTCAAATTAAAAATAAAATAAAATAAATCAACCAAACAAATAAAGCCCCAAAAGTCACATAAAACAACTAGAAAAACCCCCCAAGTCTCCACTTTAAAAGGAACACTTCAGTATTACTGCTTAGAGTAGCTGAATACTGTGGAGAGCTGTATGAAACAGCTCATAAACAAATATGAGAACATTAGCAGTGGTTTGAACTTGTCTTATTTGAGAATAGATTTGGTCAGACAATGGTTTGTGGCTGTCTTTCTGTTACCAGAAAGTTATTTCTGTTATCCTCTTTCCCTCCTCAAATTTCTGACCTGGTCTGGCAGAGTGTTTTTTTCCAGTAGTTTTGTTTGTTGCTGAAGATTGGTTCAATGCCTCTGCTTATTCTGAGAAGGTGTTTCTTTTTCTTTTTTGCTGCTTTTTCCACTGATGCAGATTTATACATGGCCTTTTTCTGAAAATACTGTGTGTGAGCAAGCAGCTTCATTTATTCCATTGCCTTTCTGTGTTGCCTTGCTCAGAAATGCATATCCTAGGACAAGTTGCAGCACATTGCTAGGAGCAGGTAGCAAGTGAAGAGGGCATAGTGCTTCAGGTTGCAGTGATTCTCAGTAGCAGTAACTATTGGGGTATTTAATGCACTATGTAACTGTTGAGGCAAGGCAGACATAGCTACTTACAACAGCTCCCTTTTTGATTTCTGACAGTGCTCCTCCTCTTTCTAGTATTTTTGGTATGTGCCCCGACTGGATTGCACAAAAGCTGTTAAAGATGTTGGTGTTAGTACAACTTACGACCCCATTTTTAAATTCAAGAAATTCTTGGTCCTTTCAACATCCTTGTTCCATTGGCAGGTGATCTTAACTGGCTTAAAAAGCAGTGATTTATTTCCTCAGTGGAAGTGGTGTCCCCAAAGAAGGAGGCATGGGTATAAACTAAGCTGTATCTTGCTTGTTCACTCCTCCAAGGCCTGCAGAGCTTCACATGTTAACATACCTGTGTGTAGTGTGGCTGCTGTCAAGCTGAAGGGTTGGCATCCCTTTCCTTTACTGAGGGAATATTTGGTGGTTTTGGACATAAGCTCAAGAAAAGGAAACCCTGCACATGCCATCATTGATTTGGAAGACCAGTGTCATATGAAGTTACCAGGGAAGATCAGCTGGTCGTGTTATCTTTATTCAAAAAGCTGTGGGTAACAAAGTAGTGAGACAGGGAGCTTGTCTTACACAGGTTAAAATTCTTTTTCTGCAGTTGCCTTTGAAGGTATTCAAAGTAGGCCTCTCCAGAGATACTAAGTTCTGGTGAAATCTTGAGCAAGATAAGCTAATAATACAGATCTTGGTCATTTAATCTGTCTAGAATGATGCAGTACAAATGAGGAAGCAGTTAAAGACTCTTGGGTTTCAGTTCTTAACTTGATTAGATTAGCAAGGGTTGGAAGAGTTGATGTGATTACTTTAAAAGTTGTGTCCTGTTTTCATATTACTGATAAGTATGTAATCATTATTAGCTGTTCTCTACATGTATCAGCAACTGTTTTTTATTTCATCTTTTAGTTTAGATCAATTCATTAAGTATTAATCTTTTCAGTTAAAAGTTGTTGAAGCAGAAAAAAACGAATGGAAATTTAATCGAGCCCAACTACAGCAAAACTTGGATGAAAGCAAAGAGAAAATTAAAAAGTTGGAGACCTACTGGTTAGAGGCACAAAATTTATGCAAAACAGTAAATGAGCGTCTTAAAGAGACTCAAGAACAATGTGATGCCCTTGAAAAGAAATACAACAAGGCCAAGAAATTGCTTAAAGACTACCAACAAAAGTAAGTACCCCAAAATGCCAGGTCTCTACGTATTGGTTGAATGTTTTGTGCAACTTGGGGAAAGCTGTCAGCAATACCTAGGGGAATAGGATTTGCTTAACATATTCTCTTTTTATTTATTAGAGTGCAGGGAAGAAGTGGGCTACAAATGCTGAATTATTCCATACCTTACATCACCAACTTCTGGAAAGGCTCTCTGAAAATCTTGCTGCTGATTTTGATTTATAGCTAAGGAAAAATTCTTTAATATTTCAATGACAACTATTAAAAAAAAAAACTTAGTTTAAAAGCTGTAATGCATATTTACTTTTTTGGAAGGACTACTTGAAATTTGATATGAGGTGTTAGGCAATATCTTTTGCTCTTTGTGAAAAACCCTCAGCTTGGCTGACTTCAATGTTCCAGATAGAATAGACGTCAAAGGATGTTTCATAATAGCCAGTTACAAGTGATTTAGTGTGAGTTAGGTATATCTTGTAGGAGGAGTAAAAAGAATTTTGAGAGAAACTGAAAGTTTGGGGATATGTGTCTAGCCCACTAAAATGGCAGCATGAAAACAGTATCTTCAATCTGTTAAAGGATTTGGGTTTTTTAGTGGAGGTACTGTTGTTTATTAGATACATCTGTGGGGGGCTTCATCACTGTTATGTGGTAGTGTCTAATTGTTCTATGATCTTGTTTTATGAGGAGGTAATTGCAAAATATTTGTAGATGTGTCCTGATAATAGAGAACACAGCTGTTGCTTTTGGTAGTTGCTGTAAGTGTGTAATACTCTTGTTCCCAATTTCTCCACTTGCTACTTACTTTTAAAGGCAATTTATTATGATCTTTTGCTCTGTAGTCCACTTCCAGAAATGTTACTTTTCACAGTACGTTTTTGTGCTGTTTGGTGAGCTTTTTAAAGGTCTCCTTTCCCCTCTCCTCCCAAGCTTATCCGTATGGAAGTTCAAAAGTACGTGAAGATGACTGCTAACATGCTGCTTTCCATTCCCTTGCTGTTTAGCCAATTCCCATTACTTGTTTGATTATCCTTGAAGCTTTTGCATCTGTTGTAGATGTTTTATGCTTATTTTCTGGTTTTGTATGTCATTTCATATGATGCAGGCAAAAACAGCTTTTATTTTTGTTTCCTTCTTGTAGTCATTGTTTCTTTTTTGTAAAACGCAGCCATTGCAATTGCTGTAGGATGGACCAAGTAGAAACTTGAAATGCAATTTAATTTCCAACAAAGAATTTTGCCATAACTTTTGGAAAATATACTGTGTGTGCATGTATCTTTGTGGAAGAGAGTAAGATGTAATGATTGGAGTCGTGCATGTATTTCAGGCTTAAATGCATATGCAACTTGCCGCTTTTAAAATGAGAGATGGTTGTACCTTTGCAGAAAAAGTGTTGCCATGCATCGTTTTTCTGTCCAGACTAAGTCACAGTCATCTCTATTTTCTTTTGAAGACAGTAGAAGCATACAAATAGATATGTCATTTTCTGACATGATAAGATTAATGAATCACCTATACCTTGCAGACTGATTTTTGTCACCATTCACTAATGGAATGTTTTTTAGTTAATGCAATTGTGCGTATTGCTATTTAACATCTTTTTCTGCATTTCTGTATATTACTGTTTCATAGACGTGTATATATTTCTTTCACCAGAGAAATAGAATTTATGAAGAAAGAAGAAGATCATTCAAAGCTACTTGAAGAAAGAGACCAGAAATATGCAGAACAACTGAAAATCTATCAGGAAAAAGTAAAGCAGTATTATATTTTGAAATAAACTTCTGCATTTTTGGAGACATGTATCTCACTTCTGAATTTTAATTCTTGCAGATTTCAGAGCTTGAAAATAAATTGAAAGCATATGAGAAAATGCCTTATGTGTTTGAAGGTGGCAGTTTATTGGAAGATGGCTGTCAAAGTCCAGACCAATCTAATGAACAATCAAAGATTAAAGAAGACAATGAAAAAGAAACCAAATCAATAGAAGAAAGAATAAATTCTTTAGATATGCTGGTTTCTGGTAAGTAGAATAAATTCTTTAGATATGCTGGTTTCCTTATTTACACTTAAGGAAAATTAGGAGGCGTTATATGTATAGTGGTTTTTTTGTTATTAAGAGAAGTGAAGTGTTTCCTGTTTCCTTCTGACTGGGTAAATGTTTTAGCTGAGTCAGTGTGGATACTTGAGTTTAGCTTCCCCCAGCATTTTCAGTAGAATTGTAATGTATTTCTTAGGTCTTGTGGGAAAGAGGAGGTGGATGGAGAGACAACTATTTTAACAGTTCTTTGGGTTCTCTGTTAGTTGAACTACTGATGGGACTAAAACACTGAGATATGTCAGTTAAAATCCCATTTATTTCAAGCTATAATTTACAGTAAACTTGCTGTGATTTTTTTTGTCTCAATTTTATGCACAGAATGTAATGAAATATCAGATGGAGGTTCCAATGAGAATGAAATTTTAAAAATATTTGGCAAATTCTTACTTTGTAAAGAGTTTCTATCCTAAAGAATGATGTTAGGAAAGCACATCTGGGGCACAGATTTTCATCTATTTGAGAACAGAATTCAGTTTTCAATCCATAAGAATTATCATCTGTTGGATTTTATTTTTTTTTAATTGAAGAAATTGGGTAAAAGTATATTTCAAATTAAACAGAAATTGCTATTGCAATGTGTAAAATAGTGCAGTATAATATGAAAATTATTTTCATACAGTAATGGTTAATAGGTAGAATAATTCCGACTTAGATTCTGAATATTTTTCTGGACAGGGGGTTGGTGAACTTGCCTAGCAGTTTTTGATGGGGTTTTTGTTTGCTTTTTTGAAAAGTATGTGTTTGTTGCAGATTTTGATGCTTTTGTTGGGGATACTCCCAGATTAGACACCAGTGCCCACAAAGCAAAAGCTCAGCTTGCTTTGAAAGTAAAACGCCAGCCACCTTCTCGGTCAAAGCTGAAAGAATCTCTTGGGGTTGCACAACAGACTGCAAATCTGCAGGTACTGACACTGGTGATCATGTGCTCTGGATACTGACTATGGGTTGAGTTTTATCTGTATTTGCAATTGTAAGTGTTCTCCATGCTTCATGCAGGCTGTGCCAAAGCATCCTTGTTTTATGCTGCATCAAAGGAAAAAACCTTTTGGGGTTCATGACATACATGGGAACTCTGGCGTGTTTTTGTGGCACAGTTAATTTGGAGTTAGCAAAGAACTGTGTGAGCTTGTTCTGTGCTGCTTCTGCTTGCTGACAGATTTTGATACAGTGACATGTTGAGAAATACACTATTTTATCTTGTTATGCCTTCATCTGGAACAAGTCAGTTACCAAATTTCTTCAAAAACTAAAGAGTTCTGAAATGCTTCATTTTTCATAAGTCATCATTTGAGTTCACAAGAAGTGTGCCAGTAAAATGTTCTCGTGTTTCTGGAAAACAACTGGAGAATTGAGGTATAGATAGGCAATATATGGGAGAGCCTGTAATAGAAGGAGGACACTGAACTAATTCAGGGAGATTGAAAACTGGCTGCATTGAATTGGGATGGCTAATGTGTACCAGAACATTTCTGATTTGGCTGGAAGAAGTTTACTTGGGATGTGCAGAAAGATGTGTATAGAGGTGGGTAACACATTCTAAAATCAGATTCATGTGATTCAGATGGTATCCACAAGTATGTAAGTTCAGAAAATTTCCTGAACTGGGGAAGTTTGCTTAGCACATCCTTCCACCCTAGTAAAAGAACAGACAATGAATGAGTATATGTCATGTTTATCAAAAAATAACTTTCAAATGTATTGAAGGATGAAGATTCAGAAGACCACGTTCTCAACAGAGAATCTTCCTCTATGTACCTAACTAAGACCTTAGAAACAGGTGAAAAATTACCTCTCCCATGCCTGGAGGACCCAGATCGAAAGAGTGAAAAGCCTGAGAAAAGAGAAAGCACAGAAAGTCCTCTGGAGTCAAGCCCTTCTGCTTCCACACACTCTTCTCCAGTACACAAACCAAACAATGAAAATAGCACAACCACCACTCGGTCACCTCCTCCTGAAGGGATGGCTCCAAATTCTCCTCAAGGGTATCTCAAGAATGTTAAGCAAAGGGAGGCAAAAGGGAAAGGGAAAGAAGCCAAGGGTAAGACTTATGGGTTTATTATTATTTTAATTCTTCAGGATTGAAATTTTACAAATTTCAGATGTAATCAGTAAAGGCCCTAATACATTTTTGCAAAACACTAGCCTCATAAGTGGCAATGTATTGGAGAGTAAGTCGGATGGACTTCCTGATTCCCAGAAAACTTCATTGTTGCCTTTGTGCTTCCAGACATTATGCAGGTTTAAACAGGATACAGATTCTGAGAATTGTGGGAATTACCACATTACTCATCATGCCCTTTTAGGATATTTGTTACTAGAAGAAGGTTAAAGGTATTATAATCAGCCTAGTCTCTACTAGTCATTATTTGATAGGAATAGTTGGCATTTTTCTTATGAATAATTGAAAAAGGGATCTAATATAATCTTTTAAATGTTTGATATTTTCTGTAATCAGCTAGTACAAATTTATAAAGACAGATGACTTGCTGTCTCTGGTTTTGTCTGAGCTGTAGGGCATTCTTTTAATACCCTGAAACAGGATTTGTTTTATACTGTCCTTATTTTTATGTGTCTGTAAAGACTCAAACAAAAAATAGCCTAAAACAAATGTCACTTATTAAGACACATATCTAATACATCTATGATTTTGCTTTCTTTTCTACGTTTTTTTTTGTGATGGCAGAAGCATTGTAAACTTTTTTTTTGTAAATTTGCCATGGAATTGCTAATTAATGCAGTGCATGAGGATTGGTATTGAAAGCTTGCTCTTTGTGAACAAAATTATACTAAATGCTGTTTCTGCCAGATTGTTGCTTTCTAACTGTATTTGAATGTTTGCCTATTATTTTACTGAATTAATCCTTTCTATTACCTTTTCACCCATTCATTTACCAGTCTGTATTTTAACCTACTGTTCCATATTTAAGAAATTACCTCTTTCCTTAAAATACTGCCTCTGGAAATAGAGGTGGAAACAAATGTCAGTATTAAAAGTAAGTCTTCTGGTTTTGTATTCAAGCTGATAGGAAGAAGAGCCAGTTTAATGGTAGTTATAATTTGTTGGATATTATATATTTAGAAAAAGTGCTTAACTAATTAGCTGAAGTTTTAATTTTCATCAGAAACTACGGATTAGATAAGCAAAAAAAAAAAAAAAAGGGGGGGGGAGCTCTTGACTAACCTGACTGTCAGATGTGTGAGCTTTGAGGTAATCCTTCCTGAAATACATAATGGTTGTTTGCTGATGGAGTGATGGGTAGCTGACCTCAGTTTTGTGTACTGAACAGGATTTTTGGTTTTTATGGTCCTTGAAGGGAGTCTATGTATATCATGTTAGGAGTTGTTTTGAAGGTAGAGCTTAAAATTTACTTTGTTTCTCAAAATGTGAACTGCATCTCTTTCACAGGTAGCTAAGTTAGGAAACACGTGATTTGCAACACAAAATGTATTTCTTTTTTTTTTTTTAATCTAGTAGCCTGAGAATGTAAAAGTAAGTACATTTAGGACTTGCAGTAATCTGTCACAGTCCAATGAGAAGACATCATGGGGTTTGTGTCACTTAATTTTGCATAATAATTGAGAAGTTGGTATTGAACATGCTTCCTTTGGCAAAAAATTGGGTCCTAAGAGGTTGTATTCCAGTTGTGAAAATAAGAGCCTTGAAGGAGCTTCAAAGTCCCAGCTGTTTTTTCAGAATAGCCACATTTGTATGCCATTTCCAGTGAACTCAGCTTGTCAGGAGCTCTCTGCTCTCCAGGGACTGACCATTGTGTGTTAGGCACAGCTTCTGGAGCAGGCAGCTTACGTATGTAGCCATGTGTGCAGCAGCTGGCCTGGGCTAGGTGCTGAACCAAAAATAATACCAAGGGAGCATCTGTAATACTGTAAGAGTAATAAAGAAATACTAAATGCTATATCTTATACTGGTTATGTGGCTGTATGTTTTGAAGTTGACATTTTGCAAAAGAAGGAGGTACTTCTTTCTAAACCTGTCATAAACTAACTTTTGTTTGTAATTCATTGGAGTAAAATACTGTGGTAATTTTTACCTTTCTGTAGACTGTATAGAATTACTCTTTATCAAAAGGAATATTTTTAAGTAGTTGTCAGCAAGTGTTATGTTGCCATTTTTCAATGGCTGGTACAGACAGCATGATGGGAAGATGGCACAGACAATAACTTAGGCTGGCTGATATGGCTGTAATATTTTCAATTATTATCTGTGCGTGGGAATGGGAGTTTTAACACTGTCTCCCAGGTCATAGTATCTGACTTACAAACTTCATCATTAGTAGCTGAAAATTGCAGGTATTTTTACAACAACATTTTTATTTTTCACCTGTCTATGAAAACAGAAGAAAGGAAAAATGAAGACAGGACAGCAGAAACAAATGAAGGAATTCCACCTGGGAAGTCCAAAAGGAGATTTCCAGATTTTGGGTGAGATTTTACATGTGTTCCTTCAGAAATAAGTGTTGTTCTGTGTTACTTTAGAGAATATTATGTTCTCTAAATAAACAATGTTGAGGTGTCCAGTAATGCTACTTCATAACACCTTTGAAGATGGGATAAAGCTTGTTGAAGCCAACTAACATTAAAGACTTAGACTAGTACTTCAATAAATGCATCATAGTGTATAACATAAAGATTAGCTGATTTCACACACTGATAATGTGCTTAGTGACTGTGCTCAAGTTGCTGTGCATTGCTTAGGAGCATTAATGTAGCAATAAAACTGTGGTTTTCCTCCTGGTTGTATCCACTGTATGCTAGGCTTCTTTAGCTATTGCTGTATTTATTTTGGTTATCTGTGGCTTTTGAAAGGGTACTGTCATGAATCTTAAATAGAATATGAGTGCCAGAACTTTTTAAATTGCATGCATAATCTACAGAATTATGCTTTGTGTAACAATACAAATGTGGCTTTTTGTAACTGTTGAAGTCAATGTGAAAACTAATTTGCTGATTTAAAGAAATGTAAATGTAAGTGCTTTATGAAATTTGTGTTTTTTCACTTCAGTGGATTGCGGAAATCTGGGGGGAAGGGTAAGAAGCAAGAAAAAGAAAATCTAAGAGGTTCTCTGGATAGCAGGTAGGTCTTTTGTTAGTTTATACATACATGCTGCATTCCTTAAATTTGTAACCTAAGGATTTCTTTAAAACTGTCATTAATGTTTGATCCTAAAGTACATTCTTGTATAACAGTGGCAAAATTCTGTGAAGATTTAATGATACAGAGATGAGCCTAAGAGAGTAGAGGAGACAACCTTAAAACTATTTTGCTTAGGAAGATGAATGTTGAGTAAATTAAAGTTAACAGTTACTGGAAATTATTAAATTGTGTGAAATACTGCAAAAATTTGTGTTATTATATAACTCATTATTTCACATGGATATTTTAAGGCAAGCATCAGTTTTCATTTCAAGTATCAGTTGTGCTGTGAAACTGGTAAAAATAAGTGGTGTGTTTTGAGTTTGTTCCTGTTTTTAGCGGGGTGGTTGAGTATTTGAGGGGTGGGATGCAGTTTTTTGCTGTTTTTATTTAAACAGAATTTCATCTGCTTATCTCAGAGGTTCCCGAGAACTTTTGGATGACTCTGGCAACTATCTATCAGCATCAGATTCAGATTCCCCTGCTCCTACTTGCATGCCTTTCTCTTGGTTTGGAGACAGCCACAAAGAGCCTCAGGTTTCAAGTAGCAGTCTGCAAGTTACTCAGAGTGGGCAGGATGGTTGTGAGCATGGTCAAGACAAGAACAGAAGCAAGGTAAAGATGACTAATTTGTGCTTTGAATGTTTAAGTGTTGCATTTTGATGAAGTAAAAATATCAGTGGTTAGTGTGTGTAAGCCTAATGACTTAGTCCTTTACCACATCACCTCTTACAAACGTTGCTGGAGCAGTTTGAGATACTACAGCTCTTACAAGGAGGAATTGTGAGAGTGTTGTGTTCCCTCCTTCAGCTGAAGCTCAGTAGAGCCTATTCAGGCTGAAGTAGCATCTAAGAAAGAATCACAGGGCATGTTCTTTCACTGGTTGGTAATGCTAAAAGTAATGCTAGTTTCAGGAAAGTATAGTTTTAGAGGTCTAATCTGTTTTCCAGATGAGTTCATGGAGGAATTGTGCATAAATAGAGGTCAGCTGTCCAAACAGTTGGCCAGCCAGTTCTTACTGTACTGGAATGTAGGATTGGAGTACCAGACAGGTGGAGGAAGATAGTATCCTACTTTTCATTAACAAATGTGGGACTAGATGCCAAGAAACACATCTATAGGACACTTTCTTCCAGGCTTCAGAGTAGCTAATAATCTAATAATTTAGAGCCTTTTAACCAGATCTTGAAAATGAGGCGACACAGTTCAATCTATAACCATAAAGTTTAAACTATTTGAAAGGAACAGCTTTAGAAACTAAAAGATGTAATGTGCGTGCTGTCTGAATATTTGGTGAAACCTTTTTCAATTTAACACTGTTCCCAGCAATTTTACTGACTGTATTCTTGTTTCCTTTAGATTTTGTCAAATTGAAAATTACAGTTATTTGAGTAAGGTGGTTTATTCTTGAGTTTCACACTTTTTCTTCACTTTGGATGGCTAAAATACCCTTTCATGTATTGGTTTTCTTCTGTGCTGTTAGAAATAAAGGAGTTGTATATATGGAAGAGAAACTTGCCAGGTTTTAGTCCATGAAGTCACTGATATTTTGCAGAGGTTGCAGATAACAAGTTTGCTTTCCATGTTTCCAGATGGTGATTGCACTAAAATGCTGTTGTAATACTTTTGTTAAATACTTTGTTTCACTAGTGTAAATCTTCAGTCCCTGTGATAATGGTAAATTGTCTGCATACATAGTTTTAAAAAGTACAGAAAGTGATTTTAGAACCATACAGTAACACAGGAACTTAATAAGAGTAGGAATTTTTTAATCTCTGAAGTGGAACAGTACTTCACAAACTGCTGCCCAGTGTGCATCAGTCTTGTGTATTTACAGCTCTTGCATTGGTTGCTACTCTTGGAGCCTGCAGTGGCCAAAAGATGTTTCTGTAAATAACCCAGGAATTTGGAAGGTATATGCATATTCTTGGATACAATTTTTGATTAAATAGTAATGCATGGCTGGTCTCTTAATAGGCTGGTCTCTTGATAGGCTGTAGTTGGTCTCCTAATAGGCTGTAGCAAAGCTGTGCAGAGTTGTTTCCTGTATAGATAAGGAATCAGTGAGTTTGTCATTGATTCAGAGGAACACGTTGGTCCCCTCTTCATTGCTCCTTTCTATCTGATTTGAATAAGTTTTGTAAGCATAGTGAAAGTCCCACTGCTGCATTTCTACTATAAGCATCCATAATGTGCTTAAGCAGCTCCTAATGTTTTCATGTACCTACCATATACACCTACTTTTGGCAGTCAAAAAGTTACAGATGTTACCAGACTAAGTGTTCTTTTCCTTTCCACATTGTTGTGAAGTAATCGTTTTTTCTTCTTTTCTTTTTACTGGACTATACTTCCCAAGATGATTACTGTATCAACCTTCCAGCTGGTTTCTTGCCTACTGGATTAGGGGTTTTTGTTTCCCTCTCATGCTCCAGTATGTAATTGTTGTTTGCTGCTCTCTTGCTGCAAACCAGCAGCTGGAAGATTATGCAAGTCTCCAGCTATATTCTTGCTTTGTAAAATGGTAGAAAGCTGATCCCATTGAAGAACAGATTCTCATACATTCATTAATCATAAAATCATTCTTTTCCTCTCCAAAGTCAGGCTAGTTTCACTTTGCAATGTTTGGGGTCTTCTGTAAACATGGTGATGTGACAGTGGTTGCTGCTTCAAATGAATGACTAATTGTTGTAGATCTGAATTTAGGGTTGATAATTACATATGTACAGTTACAGGGCTTTGGCTTTTTTTGCTGTGAAAAGATATCAAAACTAACAAAGAAATGTGCTTGACCACTTAGAAGTGAGCCTTGTTAATAAAACAATATAAAAGCAAGAGACAAAGTCATCTTCCCAGAATTCAAGGGAAGAATACTCCTTTTTGTTGATATCAACTCAAAATTTATAAGTAAAGAAATATATCATAAATATAGCAATAGCATTTACTCCTTTTATTTTTGTAGTTTCCAATGTGATCTAGTGACAGCATTTCTTAAACAGGAGGTAAAAGTAGAAAGCCTAAAATAAGAACTTTGTCATTCAAAAAAATCTCTGTGGAACCAAGTCCTTTGCATTGTGTATAATTTTTGTAGTTGTGTTTTAGCATTGATGGTGCAAGGAATATAATTACATTCCTTATTACCTGGTTTCTGGTTTTGCAAAATTTCCCTCTGAAAGTTACTATACTTGAAATGCTTTTGCTTTCTTAAAATGGTTCTGAAGTTAGTTTTAAACTTAAGAGTTTGATAAAGTAGTGAGTCAGCTTCTTGATCCTTGTGAAAACAAAACCACAGGAGCTAAAATCCTGTGTGCTTGCAGACAGTTCTTAACTTAAGTTCTTATTTAAGAACTTAATTTAAGTTCTTAAATAAGTTCTTGGTGTAATTCTCTGATACAATACACATATATACATAGTGTTTATACTCATTGTTTTTCCAGAATACTACTTAGCTTCTGTGTGTGCAGTCTTTCATTTTCAGTGCAAGGAAGAGCAGTGTGGTATAAACTATATCCTAGTACCTTAAATGATAGGAAGCATACCTATAAAACCTCTTCTGTCCAAATTCTGTGCTATTCAAGAGTCAAAACCCTTTGCAACTGGCTCTAAATGCTTAAAAGGCAATTACTCCTATAAACTGATTAGGAGCAAAGGGAGGAGAAAATATTGCAACTGGTGCTCAGATGCCTTACTTTTGACCATATTTTTTATTATTGTATCTTTTAGTTTAGTTTGGCTGAATCGTTCTTGATTTTTTTTTTGTAAAAGAAGAAAGAGTGAACTGAGGGCAGCGAAAACAAAAGCTCTTAAATAGATTTTCAGTTTGGGTTGAAGGTAATTTGAGAATAAGTTGATGGGAAAAGTATTCAGTTATTTCTGGTAATAATTTTTACATCTAAAAGATTGAAGAATACCTAAAATTTTATGTAATTATTAAAATAATCTACATGGTAAATAAAATACCATTTCTCGGTCAAGAAAAGTACTACACAGAGGTAGCAGGAAAACTCAGGTTGTGGGGGTTTTATGTTTGTTGTGTTGTGGTGGTGATGACTTTTTTCTTGAGATTTGGTGTGGTGTTTTCCAGGCTGAAAATGTGTATCAATAATTTAGAGTATAAGGGAGTGCACTTAGAAAATAAAAATAGAATAATCCAGAAAACTGAGAGTTCAGGTGAAATTGAAATCAGAACACAAATACAGAAGTGATAAATGAAGGTAACTGCAAAAATGTAGTTCTCTTATACAAGCATAACTAACTGAAGAAAAATATCCTTAAGATCAGCCTTATTTGGGATCTCAGGTTATTTATGCATGTAGGGATGTGGTATGGCATCCTTACAAAGTGTAATTGGTTGATTAGAGACTTAGAGAACATTAGAGGAAAATACTAGTAAATAATTACTTACTGTTTGTAGGCAGCAAAGAGTAGTGCTGAGACATAAATCTTTAGAAAGGCAAAAGTAGGAGGCATTTTTTTGGCAGCATTATTTTTCACTCACTAACACAAAATATTCTCAACATCACAATCTGAGTTGGAAATGGAGGGAATCAACAGAACGCTACTTTCTGAAACACATTCATGGTGTTCGTGGAGGTTTCAGTTTAATGAAAGTTCATCATGAATAAGTCCAATAAATGCATTTTAAATTGCTTCTCCCACAGTGTGGATGCCTGCTGAAAAAGTAACTGATGCACTTCCTTGTGTATTCTAACACCATTTCAGGTTATGACTGATTCTCTGCATAAGTTGCTCTTATTGGGGATGTTGCTTTAAGTTTGTTACTGTGTTTCTGAATTCAGAAATTTAACAAAAAACAAGTCAGATGCTTGATACAGTTATTACATTTCATATGTATTCTAAAGGTAACTGAGTCATACTATTTTTTTAACCAAAAATTAGAATGTCACCTAATGACCTGCTTTTCCAACAAGTGAGTTAATAAAACATTATTTCCACTTGTTTGCAGAGTAGAATTGTCATAGATGATACATACCATAGCAAGCCAAGTTGTGAACTTTCAGGGTTAGTGACAGAACCAAATCTGTCAGGTCGTTCACACACTTTAACCTTCTCTTCAAATGAGGTGAGTTTCAAAGTGTGTATATGTGTGTTGTTGATGTTGTTGTTCACACTGCGGCATGTTTCATAGAAACAGATGTGTGTAATGTGAAACTAGATGGCTGTTCCATATTTGAATGTTGTAGAGCACCCTAAAGAAGCTGTTAAGTGAGCTAAGGACATGCAGTAGTGGATGACAGATCACCCTGTGTGCTCTGAGCCTAGTTATATCTTAAAAATGGGAATGAGCTAACTGATCATAACTGTTCTGTTCCACTGATTTAAAGTAACTTCTTGGGTGAATGAAAACTGCAACATTGTTGACTTCGCCTTCACATCTTGTGCAGGTTTGTTTTAAGATAAAATTTCATATCAATAAAAAAAAAGAAAAAAGTCAGAAAACATGATGGTTCTGATATATAGGTAGAAATTAGACACCCGAAAGTGTGTTCATTCCCCTGGAGAACTAATTCTTTTGGCTACAGCTGAAACCCAAAGTCCACACTTCAGTAGCATTCTGAGATACTGTTCTTTTGGTGTTTGACTGATGGACATCTTAATAAATTGAATCCTTTAGTTTAGGAAAAGTCATTAAAAACAGAACATCGTTATCTTA
This sequence comes from Melospiza melodia melodia, assembly GCF_035770615.1. Classification (NCBI taxonomy): domain Eukaryota; kingdom Metazoa; phylum Chordata; class Aves; order Passeriformes; family Passerellidae; genus Melospiza; species Melospiza melodia. Next base: position 20,349,028 of record NC_086201.1, on the reverse strand, counting down.
TGTAAAATGAATTAGAGGGCTTGCCAGACTGGTGGTTCATGAATATAATGGGATTTTTATTAGCTGTCTTAAGTCAGTCATTGGTGAAAATCTTACCTTATCCCAGTAATATGTAGAAAGTCACCACAGTCTTACAAACAATGTTATAGATTCACTGACATAAAAATCTGAGGTGTCAAAAATCATATAAATAGTTTACAGGTTGTAGTAGTGGATTAAGTTTTTGCAGAGTTTTTTTTTGAGATAATAGTGTTAGATCTGATGAAAACCAGAGGAACTCCAGTTAATAATCTATCTTTGTAAGTACTCCCTGTGGTTTTTTGAATGGAATGCTTTGTGAATGGAATATGTGTTTCTAAAACTTTTAAGGAGTATAAATTATAAGGCTTTATTATAGATGTCTTCTTGAATATTGTTCTTTGATCAGTATTACAAACTTTCAGTAAATTTTGGATTCTAAAACTAAAATGAAAGCAGTTTAGTTGTCCATGTGTGAAGTGATGATTTAAGCCTCTTTTTATTATAGATGAGTTCCAGGGTCCTGTCTAATTCATATGTTGCTTACTGTCCTGGTTTTGCATGACCAGTGAAAGCTGTTTGTATCTTTTCGGTAATTACATTGAGTATCAAGGGCCTACTCTGAGGAGAACAAGGAACAAACTCTGAACTGTTTCCTCATTTGGAAAGCAGTAGGTGTGAACAAAATACATAGTTCTGTTCTTTGGGGTTTTTAAAGTTTGTAGTCTAGATCTGGGAAAAGTAATCCATCTTACAACATTTTAGGGCATTTCAAATCACAGAATCGAAGGGGTTGGAAAAGACCTCAGAGATCATCAAGTGCAGCCTATGACTGGACTTGAACACCACCTTGTCAACTAGACCATAGCACTGAGTGCCATGTTCAGTCTTTCCTTAAACATCTCCAGGGACAGTGACTCCGCCACCTCCCTGGGCAGCCCATTCCAATGTTTGGTCACCCTTGCTATGAAGTAAGTCTTCCTGATGTTCAACCTGAATCTTACCTGGCTAGCTGAAGACTATGTCCTCTTGTCTCTGGGTGCCTGGGAGAAGAGGCTGCCCCCTCACCTGGCTACACCCTCCTTCCAGTGAGTTGTAGAGAGGTCCCTTTGAGTGTCCTCCGCGGTAAACACCCCAGCTCCCTCAGCTGCTCCTCATGGGATTTGTGCTGCACAGCCTTCACCAGCTTTGCTGCCCTTCTCTGGACCTGTTCCAGCACCTCAATGTCCTTTCTGAACTGAGACGCCCAGAACTGGATGCAGCACTCAAGGTGTGACCTCACCAGTGCCAAGTACGTGACAATCACTGTCCTGGTCCTGCTGGTCACACTATTCCTGACACAGGCCAGGATTGCCCCTGGCTTTCTTGGCCACCTGGGCACACACTGGCTCATGTTCAGCTGTTGTCTACCAGCACCCCAAGCCCTTTCCCACTGGGCCACTTTCCAGCCACTCTGCCCCCAGCCTGTAGCACTGCATGGGGCTGTTGTGGCCAGTTTGTAGGATCCAGCAGTTGGTCATGTTGAACCTCATGCTCTCGGTCTGGCCCATCCATCCAGCCTGTCCAGGTCCCTCCACAGGATTTTCCTACCCTCCAGCATCAATATTATCACCTAACTTGGTGTTGTCCATGAATTTACCGAGGGTACACTCAATCCCTTCATTCAGATCACCAATAAAGATACTGAACAGGATCCTTAACTTAAGCTCTTACTAATTTCTGCCTGATGGTTGTTGTCCAGATGGGTTCATGAGTATGCAGGATGAGTCGTGCTAGCCAGTGTAACTCCAGCTCTCAGAGGAGTGGGCTGTTGAACACTGCCTTATAAATCCTGGACTTGGAAACACCTCTCGGACACCTACCTAGGGGCAGCTCTGAGGGGTCTGCCTCTGCTGTGCAGGTGCTCACAGGCAGTTTGGGCAGGTGACTGCCTACTGAGAGTTCAGTTGTCAGTAGCCAGCTAGTTACAGCAGAGGCACTTCACTCGCAGATGGTTAGCAAGCCAGTGGGTAATCCTTCTAATGTTCCTAATATGCTAAATGGGGTGGTGGCAGTGGTGTTTTCTTGGGCTTGATATTTTTATCTCCAGAGCCTTTATTTGTTTTCTGAGTCACATGCATTTTTATGCAGGAGCACATAGCTTTCTCACGCTTCCATACCTTAGAAGTAGTTTTAGTTCTGCTTTCTGAATTTGCAGCTGATCTCTTTCTTGTGTGTGTAGTAGCTGTTTTGGGGACTCTTAACTTTGCTGTACAAAAACAACTTGGCATGTTCCTTCTGCCTCTGAATGGACATTTGAGAAAAAAAAAAAAGATGCAGAGGTATTATTTAATGACCAATAATCCTTACTCAAAAATTGGTGTTTTTCATCTTATCCTTCTACAGTTTCCCCTTTCCTTTACTCTGAAAAATAGTCACAGGTTCTTTCCCTAGTGTAGTAGTGAAAAATTCAAATTTTATAGTATTAAATATCTGTGAGGAGATGATGTCTGTGTTTTAACACAGATTCAGATGTTGCTACAACTTCTGGTTTTAGGGTTCCGTCTTTACCAATATGAAGTAAAAGGAGTTTGTTAGCAGTTGATGATGCTGAAGCTGCAATTCATAGCTAAGCCTGTAGAATCCTCCATAGTGCAGCCTGTTAGATGCTCTAATCTGTGCTGTTTGGGCAAATTGGTTTAGAGAGTCCTCAAGATTCTGTCAGGGGACAGCAATTCTCTGACAAAATGAAATAATCTGAGTCTCTTTTTTTTTTTGACAAGAATACATCTTCAGTACTTTCACTCTGAAATTACAGAAGGGAAGTTCTCGCATGGCTTGCACAGATTCAACAAATCTAGAGTGAGTTCTAACTGGAATAAAAGACTTGACACATTTTTTCATGTAAAGGAGATATATAGATACATACACACCCCCACCTCAAATGATAAAATTACGTAGATATATTAAAAACTATGTATGTGACCGCAATATATTTTAGTATTTCTTCAGTGCCCTTCTCTGGGCCTGTTCCAGCACCTCAATCTCCTTTCTGAACAGAGAGGCCCAGAACTGGATACAGAACATGAGGTGGCTGAAAGACCACACATGAAATACAGGTCCAGCCTAAAATGCAAAGTGTTTCCCCTTTTTTATGTACTATTCATGAACACTTGTTAGTATGAGACAAAGTTGCCAATATGTATTTTTTTATTGCAATATCAGATTGGGGAAGTACTGTTAGGTAAAATTATTTAAAACAAATGTGCATTTTTAAATTCCCCTGCTAATTTATCCAACTAATCTTCTTTGTGTGAAGCATCTCAAGCTTGATAGCTTGGATAGAAGACTCAGTTGTCTTGATACAGATGCTGTATAGAGCACTTCAATCTAATCCTCTTCTAGAGCCCTTTGCTGTTATTTTATGCAAATTACGATTCTCCCTTCGCACATCAGTAAGGCAGATGTGTTCATTATATCTACATAAGTATTTTGATTTGGATAAGGAGTTCATTTTTTAAATAAATATTCTGATTGTTCCCACTTGCCTTACTTTGATTTATCTCAGAAATCAAATCAAATGTGCTCCTACAGTGGTCCTGCTACGTTCCAGCTGCTAGTGGCCATTGAGTCTTTGTGATCAGACTTGGGCTATTTGGAAGTGAAAATCCTTTGAAATGGTTGTAGTGTGGATTTTCAGACCTCAGCACAAACTGTTCAGCTCTACAAACTCATTCCTATTTTTATGGATTGCCTGTTAATGCAGCCACTGTCCCTTGTTTCACAGACCAGGGAAAGCAAAACCATTTTGAATTATGTGTAGTCCCTTACATTGGAAATTTGAAAATTCTGTGTTTCCCCTCGTATGTGTCTTCCATCCTCCGTGCTCAGATCCACTGCGTTGTATGATCAGATCATGTCACAGGCCTACGTGTCACTGTCTTTGACTTGTAATCACCACAATAATTTTGTTACATCGGTCAACTCTCCAAAATATTCCATCAAATAAGCTGGATTTTGTGAGATCCCTTTGGCTGGCAGCTGTAGTTGTTCACCTGCCATTTAACATGGTCATCTCTCAAATCTGTAACTAGGAAACCCCTTTTGTCCGTGTTTTCTGTTTACAAATGCGTGTAAGGCCTGCTGGAAAAGGGGAGCATGTTTTCTGCAGTTTGCGAATATCTCGGATGAGAAGTCTGCAAGTCTAATGCAGCCTGTACTCGGTCATGAGCTGATGAGAGATGATTCTGGATAGTTAATAAAACTTCAGTTAACTGATGTTAGTGATTCAAGTACCACACTGGAATTACTTCTCTGCAGACACTGAGCTCTGTTGTGTAGCTTTTCTTTTGTGATGAAGTAACAGTGCTTCAGGACAAACAGCAGTACCTTTTCCCCTTGGAAGCAAAATGAAATTGAAGCAAGGTGCCTCAAAAGCTCTGTGAGCTGGCAAACTGTATTTTCAGTGGAAGTCTACAAGCTGCTATGTTTCTGAAATGGTCATCTTTTATTTGGGCAGTCCTTATACAATATCAACCTAATAGCATTAGTTCAAAGAACAAGCAGTCTTCTCTTGACAAATGTACAAAATGTAATAAAACTGTACCTAGAACACTCACCAGATTTACTGGCTACTAGAATTGTTTTTATTCTGGATTTCCATCACTTAACAACAATAATAGAGTTGAAGTGCTTCAAAATTCTTTATGCAATGTAAGGTAGCATCTAACATTCAGATAGAGCTACCTTAACCAGCTAACTGAGGAAGTGTGTTCCTTGTTTGGATAGGTCCAGTTTACCATTTATGTTCTGTTTCTGACTTTGTGTTGTATGTTGAAGTGTCTCGTTTATAGTAAATTAGGCAAACTGATCTCAAGAACTTTACTTTTGGAGTAGAGCATGTGTAAAAATGCACTTCGTTAACAAAACTCACCTGACAACTGGAATTCAACATACAGTCAAGTAAAATATTGCTTATGGTGACTTTTCTCAATTGGTTAGGCATTGGATGATGAATTTACAACAACAGGAAAGCAAAATCAGTGGCACAGTAGACCTATTTCTGAATGGACCACCCAGCAAGTGTGCCACTGGTTAATGGGAATGAACATGGAGCAGTATATCACAGAGTTCACAGCTATGAACGTAGATGGACAGCAGCTGATGCAGCTCGACAGTGAGAAGCTGAAGGTATGTGTACATGCCAGGATTGATTTGTAACTGTATAGGTTTCACTGCTTATTTAGACATATTTTTAACTTACAAAGTCAAATTTCCTGGTTCTGTGGCTTTTTAAGGGACAGTTACTCGCTCTTGTTATTTTATTTTGAGTTGCTTCTGAAATACTTGGAGACTGTATAGTTAGATGGTAATTAGTAATTGATTGTAAAATTAAAGGCTCTTTACAGTCAGAAAAATAACAAATATTGCTTCCTTGAGGAAATGAAAGGAAGCATATTTGTCCAAGGAGTCTTGATACATCTGTCACCAAACTCAACTAAGGTCATACCAAAACAAGTTCTGGCCAATTGAAATAGAATTGCAGGATCCCGTTTTAGAAATCCGTTTCTTCAATATTTCCTCTTCAAATGGGAAGGCTGAAATCCTATCTGATGACATTTAAAATGTTTCAAGTTTTTTCTTGCCATATTGCACCTGGAAGCTGTAGTATGTATGTATCCCTTATAGTTCTGGTAAATTTCTGCAGTTTTTCTTTCTTGTTAGATTATGAGACTGTGTTATGGACAGGCAAGATGTGCAGCTAGAAGAAGTTCATTGGTCAGCTCTGGCGTAAGGCAAATTATTATTAATGATTAATAGCAGAACTTGAGGAGCTTAGGGGGGAAAAAAGGTGTTCTAACTTCAGCCTCCAAAATATGCCTGCATTTTAAACAGACATGTAACACGAAATGTCCTGCTTTAGAAAATCGCGTGGGCACAGGAAGATAGCAGTGGCTGGCCTGTCAGTGCTGTCCCGGCCAGCCGCGGGGCCGTGGGCGCTGTGCCCGGAGCTCCGTGCGCGCCTGGCGCCGGGCGGGTGAGGGATCGCTGCTGCCACCTGCCGGCCGCCTCCTGAGCCGCCTCCTAATAATGCGCCTTAAAGGCCTGCAAAATCACAGAGTTGTTACCGAGTAAAAATTCCTCGTGTGCAAAAAGAGCTAGGAAAATATCTGGACACTAAAACAAATGATGCTATTTTCTGGGAATTCCCAGGGGTTTACATGTTTGTAAAATGCAACATGAAATTGTTATTTTACAACTGAAGAGCTAGCCTTGGTTTTCTTACCTATCTTGTCACCCAGATGATTATTTGCAGTGTTTCTGTGGCCCTGAGTCTTTATTTTTCAAATAAACAGACTATCTTGTCGAAAGGTGGATAACACTTTCTTATACTGTTAATGCACAAGCATTGATAACAGTGCTGTTGAAAAAAATTACTGATGAGGTTTTGTTTTGTTTTCCTCCTTCAAAGGCTTTGGGAGTTACCAGTCAAAATGACCGATCAACAATAAAGAAAAAAATTAAGGATATTAGAAAAACACAGGAAAAACTGGAAAAGCAGAAGGAAAAGGTTCAAAAGAAGGAGAAAGAAGTTCGCAAGACTGGCAGAGTTGTGGCCACTCTTGAATCAAGCTGCTAAAATGACCATTTTATTTTAGTGCAGACTTGCCTAAACTGGAGGAAGTTCAGCAGATTTGTATATAATTGTACAATTGAGGGAGGAGGGAAAGTGCAACAGTTCAACAGTTCAACGTGGTAGGTGGTTTTTTACTTTTAATTGTGGTCCCTCCCCATTACAGCCCAGCAAAATGAAATAATGTTTTCAGTATTTTTATTTCTAGTTGACTCTGCCTGTACTAATGGACAATAATTTAACTTTCTGCCTTAAGTAATATTTCTGCTTCTAAGGTGTCATATGCCCTTTTCATTAAATCAATGTTTGTGAAAAGTAGAATACTGTTTTAAAAATCTTTCCATTATTAGTCAGCTAGCATTTGATAGAGTTAAAGGTGATAGAGGGACAATAGAAAAATCCTGCCAACAAATTCAGTCTGTGACAGTCTGTTTATCTGTTGCCACTAAAGATGTATAGTAAAAATTAAGTTTAAGAAATGGTAATGTCAAATTAATTTAAAAAGAAAGCATGTATTTGGAATTTAGGATTATTTTAATTCTTTTACTTCCAGAACTTCATTCAAAGTTCACTTTAGTAGCATATCATTTTTCAATTCTATGTGTTGCAATTTACTGAGAAAATAACAAGAAATACTAAGTAGTTTTCACAAACTACGGATCCTAAGCATAATACTAAGTTTTCTGTACACTACCCATATGGTGTTGGGACAAGGTTTAAGCCTATAAATAAGATCCTTTTTAACCTATTTTTCCTAAATAATACATAGTTTTATAGATTTATGCTATGAATAAGATCAATTTGCAATACATGTATTTCTCTTTTCTACATGCGACAAGATTTTTTGCGGACCAAATTTATATATTTGCTAATTTTAAACAATACTGTTTTTCAGACTTCAAATACTGAGGGAAGAATTGTAGGAAAAATTATTACTGACACCCTGGGTTTCTGCCTTGTATTTAAATGTTCAGTTGTAGACTACAGATTATTTCTCTTTAAAGGAGGATTTGATTCTTGACATAGCTTAGAACATGACTTGGTGTTTTGTATATTTACATACTATTTTCTAGACATACTACAAGAACACTTCCTAATTTAGATTATTCCAGAAACATAGACTAGATTAAATATCAATTCCACCCTAGAATGGACTAGAACAAAACTTACATAGCTTGTTTATGTGGACCAAGTTCTCCTTTAAATCTATGGACTGTTTTTCATTTTAATTAAATGAATGAACTTCACTGTTGGTGTTTCACATTTATTATTTTTTTGTATAAATGTCTTAAGAATTTCAGCAAAAGGACTGCGTGGAAATGCTTCTGCACACTAAGCATTTCCAAAATAAAGTTTGAAAATCTTGGTAATAAATACTTTTTAAAAGATATTATATTTCAGTTTTATGCATTATTTGGTCAAGATTTAACTTATTTACTTTGTTTACAGTAGATTTGAGTTGTATGCCAAACTTACAGACCTTGAACCAAAGAGGAATGCTGCCCTACTGATGAAAGAGAAAGGAGTTAGAAGTATGGAATCATCAAATGCTCAGGATCTCCCACGTAAAACCACCATTTAATTAATTCAGTCAAGAAAGCTGAGTGTTTTCATACCTAGAACACAGAATATGCTAGAATCCCATATTACCTTTTTTCTTTAAGCATACTGTTGCACCCTGGGAAGATTTTCTCCTGAAGGAGACTGGTGAAAATGATGGTTTCAGAAGTTTCCCTGTGTGCAGAGCTGTGACAGGTAAGGAGGGATGATAAACTCCCCTGGCAGCTGAGCATGAGAACACTGATTATCAGAGCCCACAGCGTTCAACATCTGGCGGATATTGAACAAGAGGGCTGGATGCACTGAACAAGCTCATTTCCAAGCTACACAATCACCCAACAGAGTTTCATTTTCACAATAGTTTTAATGAATAGATGCAGCAATTCTTTCAAAAAATTAACACAGACCAAGATTAACTTTACACTGCAAGACTGAGCTAATTTGCATACAAAACTATTAATCTCAGCATTTTGATAGTATACTACTTTTCTGTAGTGATTCACTTCAACTTAACCAGTGTGCTTACAATGACTTCGGTAAAGTTATGAAAACACTAAACACAAAAGTTGTCTTCTGCACTTCTATTTAAAGCAAAAGTTACCTAAGTTCATAACTTTTAACTATGATTAAATATTGTAAATCAAACCACGATGCATTTGTGTTTTCACCACAGTCGTTTGGGGTTCCAGGCAAAGAGATAACTACAAATATAATTATACAGCAAGTTGCTCTGGTAATCAGAATTCAATTGGTAGTTAGCTGAGAACATGAAAGAGACTTTATTACAGTAATATCTAAAATACTTTATAGACTTTGCAGAAAACAAACTGTTAGCTTTTCTTCAGAAACACTGCTTGTAGTTGTCTGATGTTACTAAAATCAGTTTAGTTAGTTAAAAGGTTTAAAGGCTAGAATGCTCAGCTTCAGACCTGATTTTTTAAAAGCCCTTGCTGTAACTTTCAGCTTTAGTTTAGCAAAAGCAATAGCTGCAAGTGTCCCTGCCAGCATTCGTACAGGCCCCATTTTACACTGTGTGGCATTTCTCACATCCTGTTGCAGGGCCAGAGAAGAGAACAGCTCTTGGTTCTCCTCACTTGTAGCCCTACAGACTGAAAGGTGTGCCAGTTATCAACTCGCATCCTTACAAGGAAGAATAGGGGCCTCAAGGTGCCCACAGGCTTGAGTGGAATAGGTAACCCTGCTGATCTCGTGGCAATTAAGACAAAATAATACTCCCTCAGACTGTCAGTTTAACTGTACACAGCCCAGTCTGTAATGCACTTCTATTAAAGATACCTACAGTAGCTTAACCAGGGTATAAACCCTTTTGTTGTTTTGCAGAACTTGGCTAGGGAAATAGCAGGTGATAAATCTTGAATCTCGCTCGGCTGCAACTAGAGTAGCATGACTTCAATTTCCAACATCCTACCTATCCCCTTCACTTGTGGTATCTCACCTTTTGCTCTGCACAGAGATAGTAAACTAGCAAAAGCTAGGCCTATTGTTTCTGAGATGGAGTATGCATGTCTGCTGCAGAACAAAACCCACGGAATTACATGCAGTTTAATTAACTGAGAAAAGATTGGTTCCCAATGGCTTTAACTGCATCCCTCCAAAAATGCTCAGGAATGACAGGGATTGAGGTGCAACACAGATGTATATGATTTGAACAAAGCTCATATAGTAGGTGTTAAGTTGAATTCTTAATTGGAAGGACTTTATCTGAAATGTAAGATTCATTCCCCTCTCTCTCTTCCCCTTTATGTTCTGATTTGTCTTTGATTAACATATTCTGGTTATCACGTTTATGTTATAATGTGACTTCCAGTTACTACAAAGACGAGGCCAGAAGCATATCACAAATGCAAAGGTATTTTAGGTATTTTCAAAAACTGTTAATTTACTTACTTTACTTACTCCTGAGAAGGCAGTTTATACTGTCAAAGTAATAGAGATGCCCTATTACAGACAAATTTTAAGAATCTGTTTATTAAAATAGTTTCATTTACAGCTGTACCTGACATACCCAACTCTGAGATCTTACAGAGGCTAGAATGTTGATACTGCATTTTGGTATGACCTATAGAAATATAGCAAATGCAAGACTAACATTTCTCTACTGTACACAAGCCAATGCTGTTTTTAATTCACAATGATCAGGGTAAAGTAAGTTTTTCACATCTATTATATATTCACATTACAACCAAAGAAATAAAACTGATGCCACCACATACCTGAGATACATTATACCAGTAGTAGAAGTTAAAAACACTTTTAAAAAACTTTTGTCCCTACAGAGGTGTGATTTCTACAGCTGAAAACACCACCTTGATGTAGGCAGTGTATGTAGGCAACATATCTAACTTTGCAAAATTAAGCTTCAGCATGCTTAAGATAAAAGAAAGTGCCATACAGTTTCAAAGGTATAGCAATGAGCTCAGTATTTCTTACACAAATTTTTCATTAATCTGTAGAATTTTATAATGGAAGAATGTTCCAGTGAGCTTTTTTAATAGTTTTTCTAATAAAATTATTTTTAAATAATACAAATTAATACCGGATGTGATAGCTGTGGCATTGATCCCTATAAAAACCAATATATTGCTCCTTTGACTTAGCTCTGAAAGCAGTCATAAATAGAAAGTGAAACAAATGAAGTATGACCTTTTTTTATATGTGCATGTTTGGGGGTTTTGGTGGCTGTTGTTCTTTTATTTCAGAAAAGCCTCGTTACACTCAAATTTAGAATTACTTTCACATACCAGAAGTGGCTCAAAATCATAAATCAGGTCTTCTAAATTCCCTTTACAGACAAACCTACTTAGGAGCTGCTGAGGAAAAAGCTACATACTCCGAAAAGTGGTCATGTCCTTTGGCTCACTGCTTGGCACACACCAGTCATCAGCTTCATGGTTTGCTTTATAATGTTTCCAGGCTGCTTTGTTGTATACAGGGAGTCTTTCAATTGATTCTGTTGATAAGGCCTGTAAGGAGAAAAGGCTCTAGCTGATGATTCTTTTTAATTGAAGTTACCATAACAGAACAAGGAGTTCCATTAGCAGTTCAGATTAAAGCTGCTGATAGAGTAGAATGTTACATCATACCTTGATGTAAATAACTGCATCTGTACCATAGCCTTCTAAGGAATACAGTTTCAGGTCTCCTTGGAAGTACTGTGCATACAGACGTGATATGGGTAAGCCATAACCAAATCCAGCCTGATCAGGAGAAAACACTTCCATTAATTGCATTAATCAGCAGCATTTTCTGTTTAAACTTAATAGGTAAAATAGACAAACTAAGCATGATGTTTGACAGTAACAGGAGTTCAGGTGTTAACTATTATGCCCTCCCCCAAGCTATTATATACCCCAAAACCAGAAGAATGCATGAATGTGATTATGAGAAAACTGTTTTGATTCCTTTGTCAGGCAGGACTGGTAGGTAACACTTCTTGCATTATGGCAGCTTTTTGAAGAGATGCCATTGGAGAACACACTGCTGTGTGTCTGCACCACATGCATGGAGCTCCTAATCTTAAGTACTCAGAGTTCTTAAGTCAAATACACACCATCATCAGAATATATAAAAAAGGTTCAAGACACTACATCTGTGACTTTGCAGCTTATACTGAAATTCTGCCAAGCCCTGGCTGCAGTAGCAGGACAGAGCCCATAAGTGTTAAGTGTGATTTTTTTTGTTTAAATACTAAATATTTTGTTTAAATAGTAATTTATGTTTACATTTTAGAGGTAATCTCAGTGAGTGTACACGACACTCCTCTGTAAAGATCTCATGTTAGTAAGTTGCAGAGTCATCTACATGCAGAACTGCATACATTTTTAAATGATGCAAGGTGGGAGAATAAATACAGGAAAGCTGTTCAGAGATTCTAATTTCTGAGAGCTTAGGCTTCATTTCTTGCTCATTTATTACACTCACATGAGACTAAAGAGGATTCTTCATATGCCCTCTCACATCTATGTACCTTCATCCTTGCTAGGGGTTGGTACAATTGACTACACAATACGAATTAACTATGGCCTTGATCTAAAGTCACTGCTACAATTATTCTTCCTTTCATTCGGTGGCTACAAATATAATTCTGAATCCTGCTCTCACTGGATTGTACAGCATAGCTAAGTATTCTGCTTGAGGTGGCTGGTTTTTAGGTTTAGTAGAGAAAAAGAGAATCTTGAACAAATTTAAATAATTTTTGGTATTTTATGCCATTTTTCAGTTATTTTTTGAAAAATACTTTAATTAAGCTTAAATTAAGTAAAATTCAAATATTACTCAATGCAATATCTATAAAATTAGCATTTCATAGCTTTAGCTAAATGGTTTTTGTGACAATTAGACCTATCCAGGATGCCATGGTATAAAATCTTGCATACCAAAGGTGTAGCTCGTGATGTCTCAACACGAGGACGTGGTGCTGTTGAATACATATAGTTGAACAGTCTGTCAATTTTCCTCATAGGAACACCACCACCACGGTCACTCATCTGCAACAAGAAGGAGCATTTAGCTTTATATCCCCGAATATATTTTTATAAAAGACAGCTTCTCTCAAGCAATAAGCCAGAAAAAATTACGGTAAAATATTATTTGAAGGTGTAAGTTACAGATTTTCCTACTAAGTTACAGATTTTCTTTTAATTCTCATCTTCAACAATGACCAAAGAGTAATGAATCCTTCCCTTTCATCCTTTATTCAAACCATTAAATAAAATACTGCCATAAGAAGCATTCATAGTCTCTTGGAGAAAAGGAAATTCTGCTTGAATTGTGCATTACTTTTATCTTGTTCATCACACTTTTGTCTGAAGTCACTATCTATACCTTTTGGCAAATGCTAGGTTCTCTGTGTATTTTATCTTTATTCCTCAAGAATACTGCCATATTTAAATATCATTTACTAAAATCTATTACTTGAAGGAGTAAGTCAAAGGAGTTATTTTACTCCAGTTTAGTTAGACCTATGAAAAACACAGTGCTTGCAGCTGGTCTTTGAAATCAAAGATGGGTGTTGTACAGAAAAAAGAAGCTGCAAACTGTACTTCAGGAGGTTTGTTTTGTGTGGAATATACAATATATATTTCCCTTTCTTCAGTTCTTTCAAACCTGTATAGCTCTGTCATTGTCGCTTAGAAAATGTTGATGTTACAATTGTATAAAGATGCTACTTTAGTCATGGTTGCTTCTAAGCTAGGCAAGACACAAGCAAGTGCAGGATGCTATTGCAGAGCCCTCAGTGTGACTGCAGCCTCTTCACGAGGCAGTATGTGAAATCCCATAAGGGTTTTTCACTTACAAACGTCATCACATACAATCTATTGATGGAACCAGATCACCAGCTCAAGTTACTAATATGCTGCTCATGACAGGAAAGGAAAATCCTAATCAAAATAACTTTCAGACTAGTAAAAAAAAAAGAGTACCTTCACTGTTAAATCCTCATTTCCCAACGTGATTTGTACATGAATTGCAGGATAAATGCCTCGATCAGCATGATGTTCCATGGTGGCTCTCATTGCATTCTGTAATTTCCAAGTACAACTTAAATCCTATTCACTTTGTATATTAACTTAAAATATCATTTAGTAGTTATTTTTATCATGTATTTAAGAATCAGAACAAATGTATATTGGTTGAGAATGGGTTTTTTATATTCCTAGTTTATTCAGTATCAGTATATATTTAGTTTATTAGAATATTAAGACTTCGAATATTTAATTTTTTAACAGAAACGTGAATAGTTTAACGTACAGCATTTGTGTTCTAGAATTCTTTATAATGCACATAGCACATGCAATATGGCACAAAGTTCAAGAAAATTCTAGGACTAAACCGCTGGAGAAAGGTCTGTAGGACATGTTACGTATTCTACCAGATTGAAAAATACAAATTTATGGTATATCTAACTTGCTTCATTAACTAATGTCTTCATACATTTTAAGATTTAAGCTGTCTATTCAGAAGGTATTCAGTGGCTGGGTTAAAGAGATACCTCTTCCAAAGCTGTTCATTTTCTATGCAATTATTGTTTCTCTAATAGTACAGGGCAGCTGTGTTGCTGCAGTCAAATGGCAATAAGTTTGCACTTGCAAAAATACACTGTGATCTAGAATCAGTTTGAAAAGTCAAAGCAATACAGTCTCAGTAAACAAAGATGTAGGAAAGAATTGTGTAATTAATGGTAAGTGCACAGACCTTGAAAAGTTCAAAAACCATGTGATAGAGATGTGATGGCACATACACCACTTGCATAGGCTGTCCTGGTGATTTAGCTGGAGAGAAGAGAGTGCAAATAACTAAATGGCAAATGAGATGTCTTTATTCATTCCCACAGTAATTCAGAATGTGAATTTGTATTGTTAAATTTAAAGAAGGAAAATTTAAACAGAAATCTTTTGAAAAATTGCATGTTAATCAAAAGTCATAATCAAGATTTTCAAATGTTGCTTGCTGCTTTAGAAATTAATCTTAAAACCGACTATGGGATCACTGAGTAGGGCATATCATATCATGTTTTCAAACAACCTCCCCATAGGTATCACAAAGATGGAACAGAAAGTCTTGTATAAATCTTTAATGTGTCACAAGAAATGCAGAGAGGGTGAGATGCAGTAATGTCAGGTGAAGAAACATGAAATCTTAGCAAGGGAAGGAGCCTGCTAAAATTTGTTGTATCAACAGCTGTAGAATCAAAAACTTCTACTCATGTCAGTTTTCTGATTAAAGGGAGGAATGGGGAAAGCATTCTGCCAGATTTAAAAAAAACCCAGTAGATACAGAGAACACATGAACTATGTGAAAAGCAGAACATTTCACCACCAGCTCCTTTGGAAGAAGCCATCATGATGTTCAAGAGTATGCCTTGTCCACATTCACTTACAATTCAACTCTTCAAGGATAAGTTCTGGAGAGCTCATGTAATATAAATCACAAAGGCTCTTGGCATTTTCATAGCCATCTATAATAAAGAACACAGGAAGTTACATTTTCTTTTTCTCCTTTAGAATCTACAAAAATAAAATTTTTAAAAGTACTGTGCACTGTCAGGGAGATTTGTACTTTTCAGAAAAACTGCATTTATAGGAAAAAGAAACAAAATTGTATTTCATGTCCAATAAAACTTCTGCTCCTGGTAGGCAAGAACAAAACAATACATGCATATTGGGATGTGTATTTACTCTTAGGACGGACTCCCATGTAAGTTTTCAGGATTCTTATCATCTGAATTTACCTTTAATAACTTCAACAACATTGCAGTTAGGATCGATGCTTCCAATATGTTTTGGATGAGCTGGATTAATTTTCCCACCAAACAGTAAAGCTGCCAAAAAAGAAAACATAATTTAATATCCAGTGTAACTTTATAATTTTAGTTTGTGTCTTCCATTTTGCTAAATAAAAATTTACAGACAATCTATAATTTCAGTCCTCACCATACTGAAAAGCGTACTATTAATAAATATTTTAGGAATTGTATGAAGAATGAGTTATAAATGGCAAGGCAAATAGTATACTCCTAAGTGGCACCTTAGTACATATTAAGCACTTAAAGGAAAATACAGCTGACATGGTACAGACATCATTTGCCCTCCTTTCAACACTTACAGTGTTGATTAAGGAGCATTCTGATTGAAATGCGACTCATGTAGAAGCGGTCTAAGAAATACTGCACGTTCTGGGAGGTGACTGGATCAATGCCAAAGCTCTCCTTGTATTCTATCACTCCTTGAGCCATCGTAGGAATGACATCATTGTGGCGATTCCGGATTTTTATCACAGTGTCTGTAAAACTAAAATGAATTCATTGTTACTATTTCACTTTCAAGGGAAATTCATCCTCCAGCAAACAGTGCCTGTCTACAAAAATGAAGACTTACAAAAATATCACATCTGCCTGCTGCAGTAAGAAGGCAGGTCAGTGTTTTACAGCACATTTCAGGTGACTAGCATTGAAACAATCAGTAATCCACTATTTTGAATGTTTATAAAATTATTATTTATTTATTATCTTGATTCAACCAAGAGAAAGAGAAAACTGTGCTGTTTTCATGCAGAACAACCCATGCCTGTCAAATGGCACTTCTGGTCAGCCAGGACAGACCAGAGCATTCTGCAGAATGACATTATGCTGAAGTGCTTAATTTCCTGGTTTAATGTACCCTCCTTTAGGGACAGGGGATGACATTGCTGCAATTCTTCTGTAAAGATTTGAGATAGGAAATTTTATTTCAGCTACTGTTTTTCTGCCAATTCTCCAATACAATATTAACAAGATATATGTGAGAGCAAAGCTTTACCTTTGAACAGTCCCTGAATCTTCTGAGCTTTTGTCCTTAAAGTCAAGAATCTCCTGAAGACTTTGGACATACCTTTCAATGAAACAAAGAGGATAAAGATCAATTCTAATATGTCTCCCCAGATCTCTCCGGTTAGCAGTTTGTGGACTTCCAATGTTGCATTTTTCCAAATCATTCTACCTGTTTCCCTGTGAATTTTGTTAGATTCCTTTGAATCCATTTATGATGTTTTCTTCCAAAATTTCCAGAGCAATGCATACCACAATTTAATTAGAATGCATAAAATATCATCTTTGTGGTTTAAACCCAGTAGGGGATCACTTATTTGCAGCCCCTGGGTGTTCCTGTTAGTAGAAAAATCTCTCCATTTGTGCATGATTTAAGTATTTCTGCCATCCCTTTCCTTAGATACGTATTTTCCAAGCTGAAGAATTCTATTTGGTTTCTCCTCACGTAGAAATTGTTCCAACCCTTTGATTATCCCTCTTGGTCTTTTCTGTTCAGGATGGAGCTGCATGCAATTCAGGGGAATAATGGGCTAACACAGTGGTACAATTATATTCCTACCCATTGGTTATTTAGTTCCTAATACTATTTTCCTTCTTGCCATCAACTGACATATGCAGAAAAATATTCCCAGCAGCATCAACGTTTCTTTTTCCATTGTAAGGAAGCAAGCACACAGGAGAGGAGGTTCTTCCCTGTGTTCTACTTTGCATTTGCCCAAATGGAATTAATTTCCCATTTGATCAGTGTCATCTAGTATCATGAGAATGTAAGCATTTGTGTTTCAGTAAGAATTCATTAAGCTATCTTCATTGATAGCTCTTTTCATATTCAGTCATCTAGTCAATCCCACTTACTGGCAGATTTTGGCAGATAACTTTAAAAGCCTTTACAGAAATCCTTGTGCCTTTAGCAGTTGCCAAGCAATCTCTTTGTTTTGCTTTCATCTTTAAAAACTTTATGCCTATGTTCCTTACTTGGAAGCAAACTTTACTTTTCAAATAATGTCTTTTTTACTTTAATACTTCCATGTTCTCTCTGTTGTTTTATGTTTTGGCTTTGGGAATTTCCTATTGCTTTTTCTTCATATTTTCTATACCTTTACTCTCAGTCTGCAATAACCTGTCTTGTAAATGGTTTCTGTTATGTTTTGGAAACATTTTGTACCTTAGTTTGCTTCTGTTGTTTTCTTCAACTAGCTTCTTCACTATAAGGTAAGTTCCCTATTAAACACTCTTCTGGTGGATTTTTTTATATAAAAAAAATGATTCCTCATACATGAGTGTGTGAAATACTTAATGATTTTTTAATTCCCTTGGGGTTCTCTAATTGCTCCTTAATGCTTTTTTCCCACATCTGTAAATTTAGTTTCTGATCACACTGGTATATTTAGCATCTCAGTATTAATACATGATGTTCATGCACCAAGCCTATGAAAGTCCTTTCAATAGAAGAGAGTGACTTCCTCCCACCTGTGTATCTGCAGGAGGTCACCCTGCAAGGAATGGAATGTCACTGTTCTTACCAGCTCTGCACCAGCTGAACTGAAGGTGTTCTCAGGAGGTTGTCTGGAAGCAAGCTGATTTCCTTCATTATGTTTGCCAACCTCACCGGCAGCTCTTGTCGCAGAAACATAAATGAGGTCTTTTCACAAGCATTTTCAGACCCTAAGACCAATGTGACATCAGAATGAAGTCAATACTATGGCAGAGAACTGCACAAAATTAATTTCTTGCATAAGAGGCCTATACCTTGATTTCAAAGCAGACTCCACCAGGCTGTTTCTTTCATGGCAGCAGCCCACTTGTATTTCAAAATCTATGGCATACTGAAACCTTCCTGTTGCAGTAATGAGAATCTTCAAGATATGAACAGAAACTAATGCAACAGTTACAGACCTATACTGTTCAACTTTAAATATGGCTTCTATCCATGTATATTGTTCATTTTATTTGCAGTAAACTCTAACCAGCACTGATCCAACATGTCATTCTGAGCATGTCAGAGAAGCAAATGAAACCAACACAGGCAACTATTTATGAGAAGGATGCTTGAAAAGTATCATAGTCCCATACACCCTGCTTTTCATCGCTGATCTTAGTGAATTACCATAACTCATCCTCAAACACTTTCAGAAAATACAATCAGTAATAGATTCAACTAAATCTGTTATAGTTTAAATTCAGTCTTACAGGAACAGAAGTCAGGTGAACAAATTCACATGAATAGTGAGAAAGAAATTAAAGTAGGACAGCTACTCTGCTTAGCCATTAGGATACTAATACATTTAAATTTTTACATTTTTAAAAGCTGGAAGTGAAAATACTGCCTCTTTCGATAACTGACCTGTCCTTTTGTAAGAACAAGTGTCATCTGTGGGGGTGGCAATTAAATGTGGTTATTAAAATCAAGACCTGTTTGTACTCCCACAAAGCTTGTTTTCCTAGGTGAGAAAAGAGAGTGCAGCATGGGGAAGAGACTAAGAAATGCTGCACTTCATTCTCAGCCAGACTTCTTTCTAGACTTAAAGACTGTCACATAAACAGCTTCTGAACTTCTAACCTGCCCATCTGCTGCAGTGGAGTGTGTACTTCAGGTCTGGTGTTTCACAACATGTATCTCCTACAAATGAACTCCTGTGTTACTGCTCAGTTCACTCCTTCCATTTGGCAAGGGGAAGTTGGGAAAGAAGATCAAAGGAAGGGATGAGGAAAGAAAAAAGGAAGCTGGGACTGCCTTAAACATGAAAAATCTTCACCATATAGAGCAGTTTAAAGCATGCAGACTCAAACACAGTGATGAAGGAAAGTAAGTTAATTAAAAAAGTGAATAATTTACAAGAAATTCCTCCACAATGGCACTTACCAGCATTAGGCACTGTCTACACAAGACCTCTGCCTAGAAACCTTTCATTCTTCTCCCTACTCAGATTGCACAGGCATGACTATTACTGGCCTTTCCCTTTTCTTGGGTAAAATTCCAAGAACAAATCAGATTGGAGGTATTAAAGTGTAAATGCAATTGTTAAATGCCTCATACACTCACAAAATTACATTTCACAAAATAGTTTTTGTATCTGAAGGCCTTATCTTTACAATTTTGGGTCAAATATGGAAGGCAGTATAGAGCAGGAAAATTACTCTCTTCCCATGTGCAGCTACAGTCTATATCTAGGCAAAGAATGGATAAAACTCCTACAGAAAATACTGTGGTCTTATAACCCAAGACCAGACCTGAATTTGCTTACAGAATATTTCATTTTTTTAAGTTAGCTTTACCAGATTTTATTATTTCCTCTTTGACTCACTCCTGCAAAAGGAGCAAAAACAATCCTTAAAGTAAACACCATCAGATTATAATGGCTACAGAATGTCTTACAGAGAAGTATTGTCTCTGTGTTGCAGTCTTTGTTATTAGATTTTACTCTCTGTAAAAGATCTCTAAAGATTAAATCTGTAAGGATTAAATCCTTAAGCAAAAGAGAGGAAAAAAATATTGTAGAAGTTTTCAAGACTATTTTTACCTTATGTTCAGGTACTAAGAGCAAAAAAGTAGCCTATCTTTTGACACAAGGATATAGTGTGCCTTGAAAATAAACATTGATTTTATGGTAAGCATTTTATCAGTAATGGTAAAATAACACAAGTCAAAGCAAACTCTGAATTGCAAGGTTCTTTGCTTAAAAGTACAGTGGCAACAGAACATATGGTGAAGTTCCTGTAGGAATCTGGAGTTTTAAATGTCAGATACATTTCATTGCACAAGTGAAACATTGAATAGATGGATGAACTGATAGCAGATAATTGTGAGAAAATCTTGTTTGTAAGTCTTCCTGCTTATACAAAGTCTTGGATTCTAGGATTAGTTGTCACTTAGGTTTTATTTGCAAAACTATAAAAAGCCATGAAACTATTGACTAGTTAAATATATAACATGTAAACATGTATGCACACCAAAGTGCCTTGGGTACAGAAACGGAACATACTATAGAATGGTTCCAACCTCAGGCTTTGAAAAGATGTCTCAGTGTGACTTACACAACCTTTCTCTATTTGCTTTGAAGCAGAATAGAACAATTCCTGTGATCCCTTTTCTTTCCAAGCTGACAGTCAAACCTGGAAGCATTAGAAGTGGTTTTGGCACTGAGTGTAATATTGAGAATCCTGTTACTGATTTACTCAGTTTCAAGACTAGATTCCAAACCTCCAGGATGGCTCCCGGTGTCTGCATCCTGTTCCTTTTCTCACACACCTTCTAAATCGGCAACATTTGGCTAAGCTGTTTCTGTAGGGCACAGGCCAAGTGACAGAGCAGTGATGACTGTTCCAGCCCCTCGTGCCAGCCGAGGCTGAACGCTTCACGTGTTTGGCAGATGCCTTTAAAAGGCTGCGTGCTGCTCAGCAGAAGCCTTAACCAGTCTCACCTGTCTGAGTCACTGCTCTAACGCTACCAGTTGTCACAGCTGTTCCCATCCTCTCCCCACCACTGCGGGCTCTGCAGGAGAACACCCAACTAGCCTGCTGGTGCCAAAAACTGGAGTTTTCAGCTACATTTCAACCTTGCCACAGTCGCGGTCTCCGGGAACGAGCCACTGGGCTCCCTTGCCCCAGAAGGAAGCAGAGCCCTTTTCTGCCAGAAACGCAGCATTAACAGATAAGCAACAGCCGGGCAGCGCTGACGGGGTGAGGGGTCGTGGCCGTCCCGCTCCTCACAGGCACCTGTGGGAGGAGGGGCAGCGGTCGAGGGCGTCTCGCCGAGGACTCACCGAAGTCCAGAAATTGCTTCATGGAGAGCGGCGAGGGGGAGAAGCGTGAGTAGAAGTCCACCTGCTGCGGGATGTTGCCCGGGGCAGCGCCGCGCAGAAGGGCGCGCAGCAGCCTCATGGTGCAGCTCCGTCCCCTCAGCTCAGCCCGGCCCGGCCGCCATTTCCCGCCGCGCCGCTCCCCCGGCCCCAGCCCAGGCCGCGGCCGCCTCCGCCGCGCCGCCGGGAGGAGGTGCCCGAGGGGGGCGGCTGTCTCCGCCCGGCCCGGCCCCGCAGCGGCGCGGGGCGGGGGAGAGGGCGGCTCTGAGGGAGCGGGGCGGGGGGGCCCGGAGCTGCCTGGCGGCGCCTCAGGCGGACGCTCGGCTGTCCCCGGCGCTTCAAGGGCCCGACGGGAGGAGGCGACGCTCGCATCGCGGAGGAGCCCGGCCGCGCACAGGTACGCGACGTTACGGGTCCCGGGGCCGCCGCCTGCCCGGCGAGGGGCTGCGGGTGCGCCCTGCCCACAGGCGGGGAGCCGTGAGGGCTCTGGGTGCGGGGGCCGGGACCGCAGGGGCCGCGGCGAGGCCGAGAGATGCCCGTGCACCAGCGGCTCTCGCTGGGCACTGTGGTGCCCGGGGCTCGGCCGTGCGGGCTCGGCACACCCGGGGCTCCCTCTCGGCCTGGGATGGAGCCGTGGCGGGCGGCGGGGACTCGGCTCCCGGTGTGGGTGAGCCGCGGGCCGGAACGGGAACTGTAGAAACTCGTAGAAGGGCCGGCGGGAGGACAGAGCCTCAGCCGAGGGCATCGGGCTTTAACAGCCGTGCGTCTTCTCACTGTGTCTGCCCGGCTGCGGTTTCTTTCAGTTACCAGAAAAAAGATAATCAAACAAAAAACACAGAGGAAGAATAGGGCTTCTGCTTTTACGGATGCACTCCTGATCGGTCAGCAATGAGCACAGTATGTCTGTGTTGGTACAAAAGCACTTGGACTGTGTGTCACAGTGAATCACTTTACTGCCTGTTCAAATGCAACATGTGAGGTACCAAACTGTGTATTGAATGGTTTATTGTCCTGTTCTGGTAGAAATATCTAGAATACTGACAAAAAAGGGGCCATTAATATGATTATAAGCATTTCTGATAAACTTACTGCAGTATAGATGTTAAAGACATCTTTGACACTAGGCTCTCATCTCCATCAGATAGATCTATCAGCACAGATAAATTTTGATACCTGGTAGCTTGAGCTAGGTGCCTCAAACGAGGGACCTCCAGACAAAGAAATCCCTGGGCAATTATTATTACAGTCTAAACTGCACACAACGGTGTGGATCAATAGCCATAACAGAGTCTGGGCCCTTCTTGACCTTCATTGCTTTGCTGTTTTGTTACCAAGTGTTTGCCATGTGGTCATTTTCACATCCTCTTAGGTCTGTTTCTGTGGTGATTTCTGTCAGTTCTGTAGTCCATGTTACAATGTGGTTGCTCCAGCTATTAATATTTGAGTAATATTTAAATTACAGTTTTGTCTGTTCTAACTATTAGTAATGTTTAGGCTGTTAGTTCCAGGTTTCACTATGATCCATCTTTGACTAATGCAATATAGCCATATAGCTCAGCTTGCTATAACAATTCTAGCTACTTATGCCAAGCAAGCACTTAGCTACTTTCAAATAATATGAATTTTTCAATAATTCTACCTTTGTTTTGGTAAGCATACCTGTTTTAATAATTTAGTATTTGATACAGGTTTAACCTCATGCCCTAGCAGAGTTTGAAGGCAAGATTCACTCTGTTAGTGAGTTAGCCGTAATTCACACCGAGGCACAGAGGGGTGTACATCTATACCTGTGTACAAAGTTACTCTGCAAAGTTCCCCTTGAGTTCGGTGGAATGCATCAAATCCATTTACATTTCTCAGTGGGGAAGAGCTGCTCCTCCAGGGCTGTAGGGGGCTGGACTTTCCTGTATGGCAGGCTTGAGGGGTCATGAGCTCCAGCTGGTGTCCCACCTGAGAGGTGCTGGCCACACCTGCTGGGGTGTGGCAGAGTTCAAAGGGCCTCTCTTGGTACTGGGTCAGGAAATGCTTGGCTTTAGTCAAAAATGTATTTCCATCCTAGCCATAAAACAAGTTTTAAAGTGCTGGAAATTTTGAGGGGGAAAAGTGCAGTAGCAGTGGTGCAGTTTCATTAGCACTGCAGCTGAGGGAGGTAACTCCTGAAATCATAGAGCAGGCCTGAGGAGGTGTGGGAGGGAATGCACCATCACTATTCCCCCATGTCTGAAGTCAGTTCAGCTGCTCCACAGAGTGACAGTGTGCTCACCTCTTGCTTCTCTGCCTATAAACAGGTTAATGCTGTGTTCCAGTTGAAGTTGGAGAGAAATTTTTGGTTACCTAATTATTATGGTTTTTGCTAAATGTTAATAATATGTATCAGGAAGGCCTCTTCAACAGTGCCATCCATCAAGTTATTCTCCACACTACACCATACTGAAATACTGTTCGATAAGAAGCATTATCCCAATTTACCTTTTGCATTTCAGTGGGCAAGGTGCCCTCATGACCTTCCCTTGTAATTACTGTTAACAGTAGATTTAACCCACAGTAAAGAAACATAGATAGTGTGGAATGTGCTACAGTTACCATATTGATTAAAATACAGAAAAGAAGTGAGGGTCTCCAGCCTGTGCGAACTTGCTGATGTGTGAATCAAATTCGGTTCATGCTGGCAATGGTTGCTCCTCTGAGAAGGATAAGCAGTCTTTTGATGGCTAACCTGATCTCCAGAGGAGATGTGCTGCTTATTATTCCCAGTGCCATTCCTGAAAAGAGAGAACAACAATATCAACAGTGGATGATGCCCTTCCTTCATTTCCTTTTTCTATTGTGGATATTAGTATTCGCCCCATAAATTCATTAAATCAACTTTTCAGTATTGATTGGTTTCCTACCTGGTACCTGGGACTTGTCTGTGACATGAGAGAGGGGATGGATATCCTGTGGCATCCACTGGAGCACTTCTGATACAGCAATCACGTTAATCCCTTCAGTGCTTTGTTGGATTCCTCCCATTTACGGCTGTCTTGTTTCTTGTTCATGTTGCATTGAAATACAGAAAACATTTGATTCAGTCAGCCTCCAGATGCAGTTTCCTGAGCTGCACCAATACTGAGTGAGAATGAAGCAGGATTGGACTGTTTTTTTGTAATCCAGCCATACCTTAATCTTTATGCTGCAAACTGAATGGCTTGTTCTGCTCTGGCTAATGGGGCAAGCAGCTTGTCTGGCTCTGCAAGGCTTCTGCAAATACAGCTTGTTGGCAGGTTTTGCTCATTGCTGCTTGTAGGCCACTCCTGGAACACCAAGGAGGAGCTCATGCTTCTCAAGTTTGTAATAGTTTGGAGCTTGTACTTGAGAATTGCTGTGCCCAAAGCCACTTTCTGATTGCCTCTCAGCCGTGAGCCAGCACTAGTTTAAAGCAGTGCCTACAAGCAGTACATGGAGTCTTTGTAAACTGTTGCAATTTCTTATGGTGGCTCTGGATTGGCTTCATCTTTTAGATGTGTATATTACTGTGGTGTTTGGTGTTTCAGCCTTACAGACATGCCTTCAAAACTGGCCTTCTGCCTAAAGTTATCTTTGGACAGCAGTCCCCAGGCACAAGATGTGGCTGCCAGAGATTAAATAAATCATTGTGCATTGTAAGCTGGGGACCATACAGAGTCACGTAAACAGAGAGCACTTTTCTTACAAAAAGTTGTGCAGGATGAGCATTCACAGAAGTAACTGGATGAAAGAATGGTGGATAATTCTTTCAATGCTGTTTTCAGATAAGAACCTCTCTATTTACCTGATGGTGTTTCCTCATCTTGTTTAAACAATCGATCAGATCCTGATCCATGTAAACATGTTCTGTTAGAATACTGGAGAAAATTTTGAATGCTCTTTCTCTCCTAAAACCTGTTTCTCTCATTGATGATTTTCTAGGGGCTTGCTCTGATATGATCAAGCGTGACACTGACCAGAGCTATAATGTACTAATTTCTGTAAATTTTTATGCAAACCAAAAAAGGAGAAATGTATTATTTTCATTATTTTCATTATTTTGCATTTTTCATTCTTTCATTCATGCTTATTGGTGGTGTTGAAATTTTGATACATCTGGATCAATAATTTAAATGGGACAGAACAATTCAGACCTCAAAAGAACTGAAAACACAATGTTTAGTTGAATTTCAATTTTATTTATTTTTTAAGATCTAATACTGCAGTGTTACATAGAAAGTTTCTTGTTTGTTGTTACTGGAAGTTATCAGTTCTTGGGTGCTGCATGTACTAGTGCTTTTTTCCTTTTCCTTAAGGTCCTCCAAAGTAGGTGCAGCTCAGATTAAGAAAAAAGCTTAAGTTGCTAGGTATGAGTATCCTAAGAATATTTCTTTCTTTACTTTCCGTGGTTTATGTGCTTGGCTGCAATGCCTGCACAGTCCCCTGGCCCATCTAGCCAGTTTGTGCACCTAACCTGCACCAATCGTTTGTTGTCTTCATCCTTAGGTTTTTGTTGGGAAGTTGTGCTTTTGCTATGCTAGACAAATTCTTAGGGTAACATTGGTTTGTGTGGCTTTGATCTCTTTTTTGTAAGGAGCTATGACCTTTATGGGGCTCTTCCAATTTGAGATACTCTTAGGATTCTACGGATGTCTTTTGGATACAGGACAAATATACTACACAGCTACTGAAGTTAAGCATTAACATTTTAGGGGAGCAGGAACAGCAAAGGATTTTGTGGACACTGCAGACAGCTGTCAGCAGCTGCCAGAGGTGGACTGCTGGTCCGGGTGGATCTGTGGTCAGGTCCAGCGTTGGCTGTTTTCATGTTGTTCTTCCTTGCTAGGCTGGAATTGGGCAGAGTGCCTTGTAAGCAGGCTGGCAGCAATGCACTGCTCAGCTCTGTACTGGGATACTCTGTTGGACCCCTCCACTTTAAGAAACCAAGCAGTATCCTGCTAACATTTCTTTTGATCAACTTATCAGTTGCATTATTTCATATGTTCCTAGCAAAAGTATTTGACTCCTCGTCCCTTCCTTCCCTGTCCCCCCAAGACACTGGGATTGAGGGATAGAATACATAGTTAGCATTGTGTATCCGCGATGAGAGGGATTTATCTTGGTCTGCAGCAGCAAGGACACCTCCTGCAAAAATCTGTTCTCTATGTTTTCTGGGATATTTGAGGCAGGTAGGGCCCTGAAAAGGTGCTGCTTGCAAACAAACATTTTGCAGAGCTAGAAAAGGGAGAAAGGGGTCTTTCTTGCAATATGAAAAATGCAAACTGCAGGTCCCCAACCCCTTCACAGTGACAATGTCACACCTTGGCTGGGGTTTAAGGCCCGTTACAGCAGCAGTCCTTTGGGATAAGGAGTTTTGTGGTGTTTTTTTTACAAGGTTAGGACTCAGCAAGGTTTATGAGCCTGTAAAAGGTGTATAGTATGAATTATGACTCCGGGACCTGGAAAGATAGACATGGAAAGGTATCTGAGGACTGGAATAAAAAACTAAAGCAACCGGTTCTGCAATCCCTGGAGGGAAACACACTCGTGCTCTTGCTGTGCCACACAGCCCTGCTGCCTGGTGAGGCAGCTGAGGCACGGCCAAGCGTGTCCACAGGCTGGCTCAGAGCACTGCCTGCAGTTGCCTGGCTGTTTGTCACAGCTTGGTCTCCTGGCCTCTCCAGACCAACTGCTGACACGCTGGCTTTGTGCTGGGAAAAGCTACTGCAGCTGTTGAACACGAGCAGCTCCCTGGCCGTGCGCAGTCTGTGCAGTGAGGACACCCTGCAGCCATGATCATCAGCACTGCAACAAGGCTGCTGTGTGGGGATTGGGGTCCAGTGCCCCTTTCAGGAGCTTCTTTTACCTTATGTGCTGATTCTTGATTTGTGTCCAACTGAGCACCCTGTTGCCTTTTCCACATATAACTTATAGACAGGTGGCTACTGGAGCTGAGCTGTGGGTCCCTTAAATTGAAAAGTATATTAAAGGTATATTCTCTTATAAGGTGTCTGCTGTGCTGCAACAGTTAAATGTATGGGAAAGCATTGCAGTTTACCAACACTCTGTTTCTTACCTTGGACTATATAGAGTGTGTATATTTTTGTATAGATATAAAACACACATTATATATAGTGAACACTAAGTTTTATGTATCACATATATGCATACATTTTGGACACATACCCTATTAGAGTGCTGCACCACTGTATATATTGTACAGACTACATCTAGTACTATTATGTGTATGGTATATATGAGCATACATATAAAGCCCAATATAACAGATATGCTCAGAAGTTACTATGATCAGCTACTTAACTGTTCTGACAATTGATATTTTGTCTTCTTGTAGACAAATGTTTGTGGCCAGCATGTAGAGTAATTGCTTAATAAGAGCAGGCTGAGTTCTTATCTTTGAGATGTGCTGAAGGGTCTAGCAACATTTTCTGGGTCTAGTTCTGGAAGCTGCTTGGCCTCAACAACAAGGAGAGGCCTAGCATATATCCAGCTAACCTTTTTCTTTGGGGCTTTGTTGCATCAAAAGGCCTTTCAGCAACAATGGGTAAAAGCATCCAGTGAGGGCTAATATCTTAGAGGTGGAGCCACATTTTGTCTGTTGGGTTTGGGGGGATTTTTTCCCTGCATAACTCTGGCTTTTCCATAGGGCTTTTTTGGTGGACTCTACTACCCTGCAATTGTGTTATATCAAATTTCCACTGCTAAATAAATACAAATAGGTATGCAAAATCCTTGACCAATTTTGGGGGATGTAGCCATCTCCACTACTTAAATACTTGTCTGGCACTATTTAAGAAGATTTCTAGGAGGCTGCTTGCATGGAAGAGCTCTGGGGCAGCACGAGAGGGGAGCCGTGTCCCGGTGGGAGCTGGTGCGCGGGCTCTGACTCCTACACTGCTGGCAATGGCAGCAAGCAGAGAGCCTGCGAGCCTGAGGCTGTGCCTTATCTCTGCTGCTCCTTATCTGCCCCTTGCATGGAGCAGGGCAGCAATGCTGAGACAGAACCTGTTAGAGCCTGCCACTTTCAGCCTCTTCTTCTGGGGAACTTAGCTGTGGCCACCTCAGTTAAGTATGATACAATCACTATTACCAAGACCATCTTTAATTTAAAAAAATTTATTTCACACTTCTATACAAATATCCACAGGTAATTTCTAATCATGGAATGATGTAGCATTCTTAGCTGGTATAACAAAGTTTGAGATAAAAATATACCAGTGATGTGACTTATTTTTTCAAGAACTTTAACACTGCTAAGACATTCATGTTCTTAGATGAGGGTCACAATCTGATTTTATACTCAAGGGTATTTCTCAAGTTTCTTAGCCCCTGATTAGCCTGGCTTCTGATGCTGCTGAGCCTTTAAGCAAATAAGCTGGGATTCTAAAAGATATTAATACATAATTAATTATGTATTATTAGCTAAAGATATTAATACATAATTATGTAAGAGTTTATAAAATCAGGGTCATAACACACTGAGATTCTCTATTTAATAGACTCATCTTAGTTAACACTAAAGGTAACTTTTTAGGTGACCACACCTTCCAAGAAGGTACATTCAAAGTTAGCAGTAAAAATAAGACATTTGACAACTGCCCTCCTAGCAGGTTTTTACCCTATGAGGAGAAAAAGTACCAAGAGGTTTTTGCATAGTTCATAGTACAAGCAATTAACATGCATACTTTTTGAGCAGAATTTTGTTCCACATGGAATACACAACTGTGAACTGAATCTTTGTTCCTAAATAGTACCAAAGCTTTAGAATATGGGTAAAAAAGTAAACTCTTTAAATAATTTTCTCAGTTATGTTACAATAACCAATTACTAATAACATGGTTCTACTTTTATCAACATTCAGGTATTCAAGACGATTCAGCAGTCTCAACGTGGATCAGCTCAGATCCTGACAGTTAAGGTAAGTAAGGCATCTCCAGCCTCCAAGTGCTATACAACAGCTGCAGTAGTCAAGGCCTTCTGCTGACCAGGAAGTCTTTATGAAGCTGGAAAGAGGTTTCCAAAGGACTTTTCACTTTCTTGCAGTGAGGATAAAATGGTATCTAAAACATTACTTCACTTTGGTGTCCAAACTGTTAAACAGTCCACAGTAGTATACAAATCATGTTACAGGACCTGATGTTACAAGCATCAGGAAAAGAAAGCACCCATACACATCATTTGCATAAATATTTACATTTTAGAAAGCATTGGCACCTTCAGTGATTTATTAAAATGCGGTGAAAGCCTCAGGTCTCATAATTTGAAGTTCAAGCACAGAAACATAAAAACCAGAACAATGGTTTTTAAAATTCAGTAGTCTTCAGCCTACCAGTTAGTCAAAGACAATGATTTATAATAAAAATAAATACAAAAATGACTAAAATATATATATACAGAAAGTACATTTAATATTCAAGCCTCTCTTAAAAAAAAAAAAAAACTGTGTATATTGTTGTGAGCAAGAATCACACAATCTGATCTTAAAAAAAAGAGCCCAAAATCAAGCAACATGACCCATTGCACATGTAATTTAAGATGATGCTTTTTGTTAAGCCCTAACTACTGCAGCAGGCAAAGGTTATGACTAAAGCAGACTTGCAGGTCTTCAGTTATACTTGAACAAAGTGTGATAAGGCCACTGTGTGTTTATAAAGCACTGTGCACTGAGGGAACAATGGAGAACTCATCTTGACCTTAATCATGCATGCCTTAAATAACTAGGAAGAAAGTCAGGATCACAGGAGGATCAGGTCTGCTGTAGTGGTTTTGCTCATTTTGCAGAAAAGACCCCACATCAGCATAATATTATCTGAAGTGCGGGTTAGATTTAAGGGGGATGAAGAGGCAGTGTGGAAATTAAATAAGGCAAATGAAGTCTGTTGAAGCCATTTTAACTGTGCAAATAAAAGCTTCAATATAAGTAGTAATATCTACAATCAAATGGTGAATGTGTATAGTGTTCACAGGTCTAACTCCATCAGTATTCCATGAATGAAAACCTTAACCTCTGTCTGAACTTTGTGGATAAACAACATTTTTGCCTAAGAATAACTTTCATTTTCGTTCCATTTGGTGAACCACTGTTTTGTCTCAAGGTCTTGGCTTTTCCCATCTTTGATGTGTCGCTCCTCCTTTCGAATTCTTACAGCGTGATAGCGGGGGACACTGTCTTCGTACCTGGAGCGCCGGAAGAACCCGCACTGCGCACAGAAGGAGAGCAACAATTCAGCTCCGAGTTGCTGCCAAAGTACTACAACTCTAGAGGCAGTAAATTCTTCCTTCACACAAATATGCAGGTAAGAAAATTGAAAACAAAAGTATGTAGGCCAAAAATGTAGCATATTTAGCTGTAAAAATGTGAGCCAGGAGGTCTGCATTAGCTGTTCAGCAGCAGTTAAAGACAAAGGGCATGCTCTGACTATCCATGGTAATCAAATACCTTAAAATACCTGAAAAAGATTCCCTCCAGTACAAAGCTGTTCATTCATCTAATGAGGACATTTACTTCTACACACAGGAGAGCTGCTTCTCCTGAATCAAAGGTAGGTATGTACTTCAGTGTCTTCCTGTATGATGACATGATTTACCCTTAAGAACGTACAGAAAGACTTCCAGGACATTCAAAAAAAGTTACCCTAAGGGCCTTGTTTTTCAAAGCACCACCTCCACTTCAGTCACCTGAACTAACTACACATATGCTGTGTTAGAAACACGAGTCTTGCTTGCCATGGGAAGTCGCCCTGGCTGACACCTGTAACAGCTTCTCTGCACTCTGCAGTTTTTTATTCAAAGCCACTGTAAAAAGTGATTGTGAACATCAAAGCATGGACTAAAATTGATTTCCAAAACAAAAGGGAGCTATGGCCACAATATATAAAGATCATGAATGGTACACACTCAGCTTTACATCCTTATGGATCACTGATCATCCTTATGGATCAAGATTCAGGTTAAGAGACATTGTGCCATCCAGCTGTCATTAGATACTGCTGGGGGTAAAAACATGTTAAAGCAAGCAAGTTTTCTTTCACAGTATTTAGGGTGCTGGATTTTTTGGTTCTGTTTGGTCAATGGTTTGGAGGTTTCTTAATATTAGAACTGAGAACTGAATTTTAAAAAAATTACAGTGAGCAAAGACTAAATCTTTAGCCATCTCATAGCTTCATTAAACATTGTTTTGAAATAATTCATTAAGAATTCCTCTCCCCTCCCTTATCCCAAGCACACTCATGGATACAATATACATGCACATAAGTGGAATAAAGGTTGCTGGAAATACAAATCATCATCATGCATCTTGTAACTTCAGCAAAGTGTGTTCCTAGAGAAGTACCTTAGAACTCAAGTAAAACAGATGTTTCCACAGAAGTAAATTCTCATGAAAACCCTTCTCCGTTTTCAGCATGCACTAAAGGTTAGTAAAGCAAATTTATGTATTGTTGCTGCAGTCTTATCTTTGCATCTTAACTCTACAGTGTTGATTCCCATCTTGCAAGCTCAAAGACTTACTTGTAATGGTAAAGCATAAATTAAAAAAAAAAAAAAAAAAAAAAAAATTGAATCCCATTGCAACAGATCACCATGTTTTTAAAAAAAGAAAAAAGAAAAGAAGGCATTTTAGACCAGGGTAAACCTCTGTGTGTTCACATGCACCAAAAGCTGAAAATCTATCAACAGAAGGAGCAAGCAAGCATGATAGCTTGAAATCCAAAAGTTAATAGAACTTATGCAGAAAAAGCTTCACAGTTAGCCACTGCAACCATAGCATGTGCCACAGCTAGAAATTAAAAAATATCATCAGTTACCAATTACAGAAGTAGATCAGTACTATGCATCAGAAGTACGTCTCTCTTTATCAGATGGCTGAGCATGGATCTCAGCCTTGTGATATGTGGCATCGTAATGATCTTTCTTATTTCTCTTGAAGAAACCACACTACAAGGAAGCAAGGTATTTAGTCATTTTTTGTGGACTGAAAGAAGTCAAACCTCTTAAAACTGACTTAAGTCTGTCAACTGTCTTCCCATTATCCCTTCAAGGGCCAAAGAAACCAAACAAAAAAACTCATTACAGGAACTCAGCTGTTTCTAGATCTGAAAACTTCTTGGGCTAACTTGATCTATTCAATAACAGAATAGAATAACTTATTAACAGAGTAACCTGAGACTGTTATTTCAGAGATATTTTGATAAATGTGTAGAGAATCTGTTTGGGGTTCTTTTAGGAAAAGCTACAATAAAGTATGTCCATAGCAAGTGAAGGTAGCTGCGAAGAGCAGAAAGAACCCAATTACAGAAACCTGTTTGTTTGTGGACTAGTGCATGGGACAGACAAAACCACAGGGTGTAGAAGAAAACCAGTTACTGCTTTGGCCCCTTCGGTACAAGCTTTTGTCTTAAACCAATGATGTATCTGTCTTTCCAGTATGATGTTTGTCCTTCATAGAACAGCAGTTTGTGTCATCAAAGCAGCATTTTTCACTGTGTGTGCATGTGAAAAATGTTTGTATTTTCATGCACAGTAAAACACCAGTAGTTAGAACCTAACAGCCCACCCAGTATTCATTCATCAGGAGTATTAACAGGAGCAGCTGGGCATGTTTTACAAAATAAGGAAATCAGAACTATCCTATGGGAAGCAAATTGCAGCAAATAGCTCCTCAAAGCTAACTGCTGCAGTTTCACTTGGAAAAAAGTAACAGATAGGATATTCTTTGCCTCCTCTTCCTTAAATAACCTTCTGCTATCCAACAACAGCAAATACTACTAACCTATGAAAACTAAGAATGAAAGGATTGCTCCTGTTATACTTGAGACCACAAATAACTGACATTTTTACAAAGGTAATTAGAAAAAAGATACTTAATTTTTTCTTTTGCAAATAGTTAACCATTTGTTAGACCTCTTTATTTATTTCTTTAAGGTTTCTAATATAAAAAAGCAATAATAAGAAATTCACTAGCACACATGGTTATGTATTAATACTGTGCTTTTGGTTATTTTCATCTGCTGTCAATTTAATGGTATTTCTGATGTTTTGAGAACTTAAACATTTCTAAATAGCTCACATGAAGTTTTACACCCAACTGCAGAGGCTCCCAATGGCTCTATCCGTCTGTATCAAACTATGGTCTCTGAACATTTGTCTCAAGTTTCATCTGGAGCTCAAAATACTTCCTTTTGAGGATGTGAAAATAGAAAAATTATGTAACAAGTCTGCCCATACAACCATTTTAATTCCAAGTGTTGCAGAACTGAGAAACTGATAATGTGTGATTTGTGCAGTTTTGCCCTATTATGAGTCCCAAATACTTAAGTAGTCTGCTGTCTTGTCAGTTATAGACCAGAAAATAAAAAATAACCAGATTAATAAAAGCTCACCTTCCATAGTAAGAATACCAAGAGTGCAAGCATGAGTATTCCAGCAAGGATAGCCACTGCAATGATCCACCATGGAACCCCTGTATAAAGGTCTACTGGTTTTGCAGGAAATACAGTAACACGGACCTGCACGACAGAAAATGTGCATGTGGAAGGAGTATTTTAGAAGGTACCTGTTTAATTAGAAAGCTGCAATTTATATAGTCTTACCTCTCCTCTAACAAAATGTCTTCTACAAAATGCTTTTAAAGAAAAAGCTCCCACTGGTATCATTTCAATATGGTAATTAACTTGTTCAACCCCATTAAAGGGTAAAAATTAAAAATAATTCAAAACTCAGTTAGAAAGTTAAACTTTTAGCTAGTTTTGTTTTAAATTTGTTTCATTCCTGGTCTTT
Organism: Melospiza melodia melodia; assembly: GCF_035770615.1. Taxonomy (NCBI): domain Eukaryota; kingdom Metazoa; phylum Chordata; class Aves; order Passeriformes; family Passerellidae; genus Melospiza; species Melospiza melodia. The sequence continues at coordinate 20,314,929 of NC_086201.1, read as the reverse complement.
GGAGATAAGGTAGAACAACCACAACCATAATGTGGTTAGCATTAAACACTGAACCTACCTGAGCAACTTCATTTGTGAGTTTAACATTCTTAGCTGCAGCAGGAACACTGATAGAAGCCCTAACCAGAATGTCAAGGTAATTCATTTTTGAGTATTCCTGTTCCAAAATAAAACACAAGTATTAGACACAGAACAGGAAAGAACTCTGACCTTTCAAGAAGGGCAGGTAAGAGGACTTACTTCTAGGAAGGTGCTGTTCCACAGCCTGGAACGCAGCACAATAGATGCCTTGCTGTCAAAACCCTTCAGGGGACACTTTATATCCACGCAGTGTGCATTCACATTGCAGCTCTGAAAATGCAGATTTCTACATGTGAGTAGGATCACATCTTCACAGATTGTTTAAACCTCACCCCAAGATTAAAAATTAGATTATATGCATTATACCTACATGCAAGAACCACTATCTGTTTGTACTGATAGCAATGGGAAAATACAATGAAGATATTATTACTTGCTTATTTTAAGTAACTATGCAGATATTCTTTCCTAGTTCTTCCTCACAGTCGATGATCTAAATGTTTGAATTTTAAAAGCATCAATATTTGGATGTAAGATAAAAAGAAGGGAAAGGGATCATTTTTTTCACTCTGCCAAACTCAGAAAAGCCCTCTTTCGAGTGCCGAGGGAGGTATCTGACACGAACAGAGCTGTTGCAATATCCTTACCAAGGTCTTGTATTTTCTTTCTGAGAATAAGGAAAATGCCTGGCCATCTGTAATCTGCTTCTCTGCAACTTCACGCTTTCTTCTGGAGTTATGGGATTCCTATAAAGAAGAAAAAGTAAAAAATGAAAAAGCAGTTTATCATAAGAATCTTTTAATTCATACAAGCAGAGAAACTAGAGCTCAGTGTTTTCTTCTTCCAAAATCAGCACATGACTGATAGCATTATATAGCCCTACTTAACTACATTTACTGCTAAGAATAGAATTTGAGATTACCAAAAGAAAGGCCAACAGACTATTTTCTTTAATAGGGCAAAGGGAGGTTTAGATTTATAAAGCTTTCAATGCTATTTCCATTTTTATTTCTAGATAAAGAGTATTAATGGTACTCTTTTAAAAAAGAGTAAGAATATGCTATGGTCAGTAGATGCAGGGGTTTTTTTAACTGTATACTAATTACACTCCAAGTTAATATTAACTAATACAATTATCTGACAAAAACAGGTTTATGTGCATGCAGTTTTAATGGTGGAAAATAAAAATTCCTCCCATATAATCTTAAGATTATATGAAGAAAAAAAATACAGCTTAAGTTTTAGGAAAAAGATTTTGCTAGACAGGCACAATCCAGGGCTATGAAAATTGCTTCTCATTATAATTTTTATAAATAAATAAATTTAGGTTCAAGTTCCTTGTCTTCAGAAAAAGGACACGGAATGCCCCCAGGCTGGGAAGATATTTAGTGATTTGTTGTTTTTTGAGTAAGAACTCAGATACTTTTATTACTGAGTAGTTTTCAATAATACTGATGAAATTTGTTAGAACAGTCAGCAGTTTCATCCTGTGTAAGAGCCTATGACAGCAGTGCCCATTGCATAAACAGTCATTGTGTCATAGCATCTATCCTTTGGCATATCAGCCTCATGAGCTGTTAAGAATTCTCCTGATAGGCTTATTCACAGATAACTGGCCCGGTATAGTGCTTGTGAGCTGCTTAAGATAAAAAGTTAGAGGCAAGCTCTCATGCCCTACTCTCACTTGCTGTGGGGTGCTCCCATGTTGTACCGATTCACCGACAGAACACAGGGTAACGTACCGCAACACGCAAACTGTTGATTTCACCCTCGGGTTGACAGGAGACTTTTTCCAAGCCTTTGGAGTCTATTTTCATCAAATAAAGCAGCCATTTGCCATTACTAATTTCTTTTGGCCACTGGATGTCCAGGGAAGCAGTGCCAAATGTTTTCAGTGGTCTGCCCAAGTTAGTTACCTATTAAAATAAACCTTTAAACCATGAAATACTTTTCAGAGGGATTTTCTTCCTGAAAACATTATTGATTTGGACAAGCTTTAAGCATGCAGCTAACAGGAAACTTAGATCAGATGAAAGGCAGTCAAAATAGTACAAAGACAGCATATACGAAAACTAGCATACTTGGGGAGCAAGTAAATACATAGAAGGATTAGAATTCCCTAACATGAACTTTTAGTGGTTGATTTTTAGAAATTAATCTTCATGTGAAATGACAATCCAAATTTAGAGTTAACAAATCAGTCAGTTGCGTAAGTGAGGCAAACTGCAAGTTTCTGATGAACTCTGACACAGAGAACAAGCTCTTACTCTTGTAAGTCTGAAAGTGTTTTCCCAACCTCTTTTTTATAAAATTGATAAAATATCAACACCTAAAGAAGCTTTAGTCCACAGTCAAACTGCATGTTCTGAACAGGAAGTTAGGGTTTTGGGCCAAAGAAAGCAAATTCCATTATACTAACTTTTTAAAATATTCATATGCATAAAGCAAGAAGCTGTGCATTTGATTAAAAGCAGCTGTTGGCATCAATCTAAATTACTCACTCTGAATTCATACTCTATGAGGTTTCCAATATCATCTTCAGATTTCACTGCACTCTCACCAATGATGTTACCTCCAAAATATACCTGAGAAGGCTTAGCAACTCTGTTCAGGTGGGGGTGGGAAAGGAGAATAATCAGATTTTATTGAGTCTGAAGCACAACTGTCCCCAGACCCCCCCAATCTGTCATGCTATCAACACTTACCCAGTGACTGATAAAAGCAATTCAAGAACCACTTTAGCACTGGCTGTAATTGGAGTCAAATTAGCTTGAGTGCTTGTTCTACAATGAAAAGGAAACAATGGTGTTTATTTTACAAATGTAGTGGGTTTCTCTCTACTATTAAATTACTTCGGTGAATCAAACAAATAAATTCAAAACGTTTACAAATGTATATCAAAGCAAAGTGCAGGTGCACGCACATGAAGAAAACTTACGTTTCCAGCTTCAGGTTAATGTCTAGGTCTGTTGTATCAACATTAACCTTAGTGGTACTTAAGATCAGATAAAAGGTTACCTAAACAAGAAGAAAGATAATGAAATACATGAGCTCTTTATAAGATATATCGATAAATGAAATGTTATAGAACATTTCAGTGTTAAGTTCTAGAGTTAAAAAGACAGATCGAAATCAGATTTCCAGTTGCAACACACAGGACCTTTGGATGACTGCGGTCAGTCAGAACAAGATCTTACATTACAGTAAAGTAAGTGCAACTTACATTAGAATTTCTTTTGAAAGGATTTCCAAGTTCACACTCTGCTTGAGAGCCATTTTGGTTAGCACCACATGTCAGCTGTTTTTCCTGATTGAACAGAACACATTTACAAGTAAAAATATGCTGGAAATAGTTTAAATTTTTCAGTAGTTTTTCTCTTAAAAATACTTACAGGATAACTCCTCATCTCTCTGAATGCAGAGTATGTCAGACTGTCTGGAAAAGTTGCAATTAGTTTAGCTTCATATGCATCTTCACCATCTTTTTGTGGATTTTTTACATCAGATGGATTGTTTGTCACCGTTATTTCCAGGGCAATATCTTTCTGGTCTTTCAGAACAAGCACTGGCATGCCCTTTTCACTACAGAAACAGAAAGTACAGGGTTCTGTGCATTAGGAAAACAAATGTGTATGCAAGTTTGCTTCTTATGATTGTTTATCCAAATACAGTTTCCTCATATTGGGGGAGAACTCTAGTAAAACTATGAACATGCACAGTCAAACTATGAACATGCATAGTCAGGTTTTTTCCCAGTCACAGGTTTTTTCCCCCACACCAGTATTTCATCTGACAGTGGCCAGCAGTGAAGAGGAAGAACAGGATGATAAATCCCTCAAATAATCAGGAGTTAATAGTATTTCTGAACCAGCACTTGCATCTGATTCATGTAGTGAGGAATTTCCTCCAAACCAATCTACTGACCTGCTTTATACTGGTAAAGTATACATGGGTTTGGCTTCCGAGTGTGGCACTCACTGCTAAAAATGTCTGACTGCTGGCAGTAAATAAACATTTGTTTGTTTGTTTTATCCCTGCTCTAATTCCACTGGCCCTCCAGGAAGGAGGGATGCAGCAGGGTTCTGGGCCATGTATTAAAAGTAAATCATCACTGCATTTCTCTGTAATGACTTCTCTTGGGCTACGAGACCACACTCTATCAAATTGTCATACAGTCAAGTTTCACCTGCAAAATAATTAACAGTGTCACACAATAAACTACTGCAAGGCTGGTTTAGCATATAATTTCTCCAGGTATTAAAATGGCTTGGTTTTTTTTTTTCTTTTAGCCCTCCCCTGCACTACTGTGGCCACTTAGGATCCATTCAAATCTGAACCACTTTTCTTCTCAAGCTCTTCCCCTCTGCCCTCATTCCTCACCCTGACAAATCAATACTACTATCAAGGGCTGTGTTTGCCAGACACAGAAAAAAGCTGCTTTCTTTTCCAAAATCCTCTCCTAAAAGTTCTTTTAAGGACTTGTTAATAATTTGAACTTTAGAAGTGCATTAATCAAGACTTACAGTGGTAAATAAGTAAACCTGTCTTCATTTCCCTCTCTCGTACAAAACCGGTACTGAAGCTTAAGGTTGCTGTGACATTCATTGTCTTCTCCACATCCTTCTTTTAAGAACTCCACCTAAATAACACCAAACCAATTTTACCACCTGACACACAATAGTAGCTTAAAATCAGATTCCTGAAACACACTGAATAAAGCAGCTATATGGAACTCACAAGGCACTTTCCTGGACAGAGTTCAGATTTCAACCTGACTTAATTCTTGAGTTGAGTTTTGCTTTGTGAGATACAGCTCTTGATGCTGGTAGTTTAGAACTTTAAATGTGACTAACAAGCAGAGTTGGATAATTGTAAATGAGAGGTGGTGCCCTTATTATGAGAAAATACATCTTTAGTGTGATTCTCCAATAAGCATCAAGGAAATGAAAATTTTTAATGGGGTTATTCCCTCCCTTCTATGTCACTGCTGCAATCATTGTTCAAATGCCATTTCAGCATCCTAACCATGGAAGAATTAAGAGTGAACATTATCTTTTTATGTTGGACAAATATTCCCAACAACAGACAATGAATTTCTATTTTTAATCAAAAGTACATTTCCTCTTAAACTTATTGGGGAGAGGGAAGAAACCAAGGAGCTACACCATCTTCACTTGTTGCAGAAGAACACAGGACATAGTTTGTAACATGTTGTAACAAGTTCAGAACAAAATATAAAATAATAATCCAATAGTTACATGTCCAGTGCCACCCCAATTATTTCCTTTGGATATAATTTAGTTTTCTACAGTCTTTAAAACTAAGTTATTTGTAAAAGTACAGATTTTTGTGAGTATTATGTATCAAAGGCTTACTTTTGTGGTCTCTGTTTCAGATTCATTTGAATTTAGAATTGGTATGAGATCTGGAAGTGCACTCTCTTTTCTCTTGGATGGTGACTCCAGGCCAGCAATTTTAACACTGACTGATATTGGAATGGGACGTAGCTTATCTTTAATCTTTTCCTGTCAAAACATTTTAAATTGCATCATTAGTGTACAGTGCAGAGGAGAAAAAAGCAACACAAAGATGAGCTGTACTTCATATAAATTCAGCATTTTCTAAACATGCAGGAACACAAAGAGCCCAGTGCTATTGTCCTTTTATTCCTCTGGTTTCCCAATCTGACAGTTTGTCTCACCATTAAGAATTCCTTTGAACCACAGACAGTAATTCAGGCAGGTGAAATTCACACAGCTATAGTAAAATAACACACTGGAACAGGTTTGAGTAACATGGTCTAATAAAAGGTGTCCCAGCCCCTGGCATGGGAGTTGGAATAAGATGATCCTTAGGGTCCCTTTCAACCCAAACCATTCATGGATTCTATTCTATTCATAAATTAAAGTTCTTTAATCTGCTGTGGTCAAAAGCAGCCTTGGAGGCTGACTCATTCCTGCTGAGCCATGGTGAGGGAATCTGTTTAGCCTCTGGAGCAGTTCCACCTTTAGGAGCCACTACAGAGCAGCCAAATCAAGAGAGCACATACCAAGCTTTCTTGTCCTGCCCATTTGTCCACTCTAAAACCCATGGGTTAAAATTATTTTCCTGAACAGTCACACTATAAAAATCTGTAACAATTATTTCTGTTGGAAGCAGCTCTCCATTTTTGGCACTTAGTCGCTCTCTGTTGTTCTAAATTAGTTCAGCTCTACTGACCTCCAGAGTGTGCTGCAGTGGCTACAGTTTTTATCCATACTTTGCAAGAAAGGCAACAGGAGGAAGCAGCATGTGTGCAGAGAATAGTAAACTATGGTGGGTTTCTGTTTTTTAAGTTTTATATTGCATATGACTTTGAAATTAAATGCAAAATTACATACAAAGGTTCCTTCCATGAGGGTACCAAAAAAAGAGCATTCTTTTGTTTGAAGTGGATCTAAATGAAAGATAAATGAAACACTCTCCCTTACCTGCAGTATAAGCTTTGCAGTGACACACTCCCATGAGTTCTGTCCCCTGAGGGTTGTACTTGCAGTGAACTGATCAGAGGAGTGGTCACTGAAGCGCACCCTGGAGGGCAGGCCCAGCTGCCGCCTCTCGTTTTCCACTTCAAACGTGTAATTGATCTCTGTGTGAAAAAATAAAGTAGGTCACTATAAAAAAAAGAATCATTTTAAAAAGAACTTTAATTGCACAAGATATCATCTTAAGCATTATTCTAGAAGACTGTTCCAGACAGTGCTGGGCTTCACAAACTGTTTTCAGTCATTTAAAAAAAAAAACCAAACTTCTCCATGTCAGTTTTGTCCTGCCACAGTTGAGGGCCAGGTACCCCGTGTGTAAATCTAAAGAAAATTTCTAAATCAAATCCCAATATTCCCAAAGTAAAGTGTTCCCTTGGGCATAGGGGCTGGCTGGGGGAGCTGCAATTGCTGGATGGAGCCAGCAGAGGGCTGAGCTACCCGCTGTAAATACCCCAGCCAGAGCCAGCACGATTCTGAGATCAAGATACATTGGTAATTTCAACACTGAAAGCAGAAGTGTGACTAGAGCTCTCCAGTTGTGTGCTGAGGTATGCTTTTCTAGATCTGAATCTGATTCAGATTGGTGCATCTTTTAATGATTGCTTCACCGAGCTAATTCAGTGCTGCACAGATGGAAACAGCACTGAGTGTGCCAAGGAACTGAGAACTGTTTCAAACACTTCACCTGCCAAAGGACCAGCACTCATTTGGGCACAGCCATTGGATTTTAAAAGTAACTGAGAAATTCAAGACAACACAGAAGAAAAAGGGTCATTGGCCTAAAGTTCTTCTCATTTCCTCTCTAAATCCTACACAGTTCTCCAAGAGCTGTAACAGCAGCATTGTAGCAAGTGCTTTACATCTTTATGGCATAGTCTTCCAGTCTTCTCCTATTAATGCAGATTTTTTTATTTCAATTAATGATTTCCACAAAACCATTGTCATGAATACAGGACAGGTACATAGGGTAAGCCTCCAATAAGAAATAATACTCACTAAGGATGTATAAAATTGACCTTAAAAAAGGATTAGGGATTCTCTAAAGCAGCACTAACCTAGAGAAGCAAAATGGTTTGGGTCTGTATAGAAGCCATTTGCTCACTGGCAGTTGTATTACTTAAAAAGCTTTAGTCTGTCATCCACAGAACAGCTTAACACACCAGCATGGCTCTAAATACAGACTGTGCAACAGCTGAGCTTAGCACTGAGTCACATTTTAAATTTGTCAGTCACTGTTGAGATGACTCACTATAATTTGAGTAATATGTTTCCATGATGAACTCTAAAGAAAGAAAAAAAAAAAACCAAAAACAAACCATGTGACAAACAGGTCAAAAATACTTATCTTCAGAACTTACTTATTCTTCGATTTAAATCTCTAGGGTTTGCAGTATATTTAAAACATGCTTTCACATCCATCCTGTAAAAAGTGCCAAGAAATTAGTATTAACTTTTATTAAGGCATGGTCCAACAGAATGAAAAGTTTCAACTGATCAGTCTTATGACTGTGTTATTTACTGCTTACTAGACTGAATTATAAAGCAAGAAAAAATGGTTAATAAGCAATTCAGCATTTGCTGTCATGTATCTATTCAAGACAAGATACTTGTGTTAGAAGTCTGAAGAGGCAAGGTGACATTAATTTTCAAAAATGAACGTTATGAGAAGGACATATTCCACACCTTGTCTTTAGCACAGTAGGCTGAAGAAATTCAGGAAGTCAAAATGAACATATGCAGATACATTTGCTTAACCTGCATGACTCCCATATCCCTTCACTTAAACATGATCACTGAATGAATTTTGACAGTAGAAAGCTCAATACACCAAGGCTTCTGATAGAGGAATTTCTTTTTCCATTTACCTGATTTCACCATGGTCCTCAGGGTTCTTTTTCTTTAGATCAATTCTATCAGGCTGTACTGTAATGTTTCTTCTAATGCTTATCACAGGCCGAGATCTTCATTTGGGGGAAAAACAGGGAATAAAAAGAAGATGTAAAAAAAGAAGTTGCTTCTGTTAAGATTAATGAAATAAATAATGTGAATAACAGATTCCCTCCACCCCTGCAGTGATTTGCAACAAAGACACTTCAAGAAACACAGAGTTTGGCTTTGACACTGGTTAGAAAAAACCTGAAAACTATTAAAGCTAAGCAAAGGTCACTGAGAACAACTACAGATCCTGAGTGGGAAGCAGGCTACACTAATGTGATGTTGTTGTTGTCTTTCTTTACACTTACGAAAACCAGAAAATTCAGTGGTGGTTTCTACCACCAGTAGTAATTCAGCCCCTGGGAACAACTATAGGTACTACAGTTCATTCAGGTTCGTGTTCACAAGAGCTTTAATTTGGAGCCTGGTGGCTGTGGGAAATGATATTTCCTGCTTCCTCTGCATGTAGGCTGTAACCATACTTCTGCCTGACAACTCGTCTTTTCTCTTCTGGAAGGGAGAAGACATTTCACATGAACAAATGAATGAGGTGATCCTGTTCTCATTAAAGCATCAAAAGGTTGTTTAAAATAGCTGGTAAGCCACCTGCTCCACTTAACTGGGCCACTCCTTTTACTCTTTGTCACCATAAGAGGTTCACCTTGGTAAAAGTTTTTGTCCTGCCTTTATCAGCAAAAGATTAGAGCTCCTTCTGAGCAAGCAGAATGCTAAATAATCTGACCAACTCCTCTACCACCTACTCTGTTCTCTTCCACAAGCCATGTGAGTTGCTTTTCTTGGGCACCGTTCCAGTTATTTAAGAACATTACTATTATGTGCACAGATACTGTACACCTCAGAGATGGGAGCATAAATTGTAGGGAGGGCTGTTCTTCCTGAAAAGTAAAGTTGTTTGTCCCAAAGCCCTGGTGTAATTAATTAAGGTTCCATGTATAATACCTGTACACATTTACAGAATCTGACAGGGAACCAACAGCAACATCAGGGTAGGAATTTTTATCCAGGTCCATATTTCCAGCAATAGAGTAACCAAAGAAATTGGTGTTTGTTTTTTCACCATCAAGAATCTAAAAAGCAAACAGACATTTGAAAACAATAAAGGTAAAATAAGTAACAACTGAACATAACTGTCTTACAGTCAGAGACAAAAGAGGGAAAAAGATACGATGAAGCAGGACCTGTGAAATAGGATCTCTGTGTTCAGTTCAGCTAAAGGATACTGAAGCGCCAGGACGATTTGCTCTTCTTCCAAGAAGTTACTTGGCAATAGCAGTGAGTACCAGAAATTACTGATCTGCTGAGACTTTATGTTTATTACATAATGTTTATTACCCTCATGTTTATTTACAGTATTTATGGACTATGAACACTTAAAACAGAAGAAGCATTCTGTAAAGTATTCAAGCAGTATTCTAGGGAGTAATGAAGTTTCATTCCCACCCTGCAAACTGGACACAGTGACCCTCAAAATCAAACAAAAAAAAAACAAAGAAACCCAACAACAACCAACCAAACATTTTTAAGAAGGAAGTGAAACAGTAGTAATGAAAGAGAAAACAAAGAAACTAATTGTTTTGCAAGCACCAGATTTTTTTTTAAACCCAGATCTATACATCTTTTCTTTCTGCACATATTACTGGTGCCAATGGATGGCCAGAGAAATAAAAATATCTGTTAATAACAAGAATTCCTAATCTTTCCTGTCAGCAATGCAATCTTTGAAGGGCCCTGCGACTTTGCTGTATACCCAACACCCCAGTGATAGCAATGGAAAGCAAGATGGATAATAGCCCTGTCGTTCCTGTAATTTTGTTCAAGAATGATTATAATAGTAAAGGTTATTTCATTACCTGTGCTGGTTTCGTATTTATTCCATTCTTGGATCCATGATAAATGTATACTTTGCCAAAACCATCGTACGGAGCCCCTACTGCAATATCTGGTGAAAATAAATTGCAACATCTAAAATCATTCTTGCTCTTTCTGCAGCATGCAATCAAAGGGTAAGATGTTACAATCTGGCATTGGCAAAACGATCTCACACATTTTTATTGTCATTGTTTTCCATTTACCTGGGTATCCGTCCTGATTAATGTCCCCAACATTTTCTACTGCAAGTCCAAACATGGAGTCAGTGGTTCCGTTTAGGCGAAGAGGCTTCACCCCTGCCCATTTGCCCTGGCGGTTCATGTAGATGTACACGGCACCCCCGATGTCCCCACTTCTGTCAAAGTACTGCGGGGCCCCGACAACGATGTCCTGCCAGCTTGGGATGAAAAGGGAAAAGAAAAGGCAATGCTTTTGTAGGAGAACTCTGAAGAATAACTGCTAAGACTGTGAGCTCAAGATCAGCTGCCCAGAGAGCTGCTGAACAAAGACTAAAATGTGCTTTAAACTGTTGGGCATCAACAGCCCCACTGACACTGCAAGCTGGTTTATTCCCTTGATGGCATACAAGGACCTTCTATGGTCTTCTTGAGGTATGAGACTGGTTTCTTGTTTCTCTGTTTACAATAATTGTTTAAATAAAACTCTTCATTAGAAAGGTAGACTCCATCCTGATTGATTCTCAAGATGCTCACCATTTCCTCCAGGAAAACATGGAAAGTGGGCTTTGTCATTTCTTGTATTTCTAATGTGAAAAACCAAAGCAGAAATAGACAAGATCGCTATTCCAGCAGCAGGAGTTAATCACAGCCATACCCATCACTGTTGAGGTCCACAACAGCAACATCGTAGCCAAAAGAGGAGGCCAGCCCTTCTCCTTCAAACATGTGCTCCAAGGAAAGTGCTCTCTGATTTTTTTCCTTCTTTAGTAAAACTACTGCTCCGCTGTGGTTCGCTCTTGGGGCACCAGACACAAAAGTCATCTCATCTTGGGAGACAATTCCTTTACCAGAGTCCAAAGAGAAGCCTTTAACAGAGAAAGAAATAAAGTATAAATTACCTAAGTAACAGTTTGTATCTTCATATGAAAAAATAAACATTTCCCCAGCTATATTAAAGTGGTATCTGGAATAAAAGTTTTGTCTAAAACACAGTGTGCTATGGCTGGGAATTCTCCATTTCTGTTTGCACTGGTGGATGTGTATTTGCAAATCAACACTTTTTTACATTCCTACAAACACTCCTCCATACATTACAGTTAGTGTTTCCCCACAAAACACAGTACTTCATTGCTGACTTGGACCTGCTTTTCGCAGACCCCAAACACAGGACACATACAGCTTAGACACAATTACAGCTTTACCACTTCAATATAGCTTGAGTACTTCACCTCTGGCAAAATTATCAGAAAACCTCCTAAGTAAAGTCAGTATCGTTCCATTACAAACATGCAAATTGTTCTGCACAAGCATTCTCATATGAATGATGTATGCAGTATTTGAGAATCAGCTTACACAGTAATGGTGAAATAGGCAATTTTAAGTTAATGCAGCCCTAAGAATGATATGTTCAAATTAATTTAGTCTTACAATACATTTTAAATTATGAAAAACCAAGTTAAAAGACTGTACTGCTAATACCAATATAGCCAGTGAAGGCCAAAGTAGAAAAATGCCCACTTTGCAAGGAAGGAAGATACCAGCCAGATGGGAGTCTCCCTCTGAAACACTTCACCACTGCTATGGAAATTCTCAATTACAGCAATTCACAATGACACAGTTCCAGAAAAAACTGAGGGAGTCCCAGCTGCAGGAAAGATGAGAAGGTTCGGAGAAATGCATGACAAATCAGCATTTCTCTCAAGCCTTGTTACTTTGCTGTCTCCCCTTTATCTGAATCCCTGTTTTTTTCATGCTTTACTGATATGAGAGGGGATAGAGGGGAGGGAATCATGACAAAGGTCTGGAGATTATGTCTGACCAGATGCTGCCACCTCAAGTGCTCACAAACCTAAGTAGCTATTCATCATTACATCCACTGACTTGTCCACCTGTATGCTGGGAGGCAATGTTTTGTACACAAACTGATCTGGATGAGTATCAGATACAGCTGTCAAAAATAGAAGACCTATAAATATGAGTGAAAGATTGAAGAGAAAAAAATAGTAGTTAAGCAAAGCACCTATAACCACATTTGCTTAAGGTGTAAACAGACAGAACAGTAATGCCTGGGATGAGCTGGCTTGCCTGGAAGTGGTTCTGATTATTACAAATCAAGACAGCATCTACATTTAGGAGATAAATGCATTGGTTACACAACTGGAAAAAGATTAGATGACTGTTCACAGCAAAAGGCATCGGCCTCCACAGCGCTCCTCAATTCTTATTCCACCAGAAGATGCTATCAGCTTGTCTAATCTAAGCTCTTAGGATGATTTTTCTAGTTAGCTTTACACCCAGTAATTACAGCTGATATTTAAGAGAAGTTTATGTTCTCTTTCTCCTAACAAATGTGTAGCTCTAAGTTTGCTCTCTTCTTGACTTGGTTTTTTATTTTTTACATTCGCAATGCCCATCCCATCTATTCAGCTTTCCATCACTCACACAGAAATTCCAGTGTCAGGTTACCAAAACTCTGTTTGTTGCATATGCCAAAAGCAGTGGATCAACACACCAAGAAATCTGCACTGGAACAGAAGGATTATACACTTAATGCCTTTCCAAAAATGCAGCATAGCCTTTTCAGTCTATCGCCCTGGTGTACAGAAAGGTCGCTGGCCTAAGGACATATTCCTGCTTTCTTGACTGCACAAAGAGCAAGAGATTCACCTCCTGCAACACACACATCAGTAAAATATAAACAGCACTTATATTATGGCATTTTAAAGGTCTGTTAAAAGTCACTGGAGTTTTAAAAGCATAAATAATAGAAGAATTGCACTTACCTACCAGGAGAGAAAATCTACAGCCTTCACCGTTACATCCAGAAACTCAAATTTTGATAAAACTTTCTGATACTACATGGCAGAGACTGTGCAACTAAGGACTACAGACTCATTCATTGTACTGACCCATCACAGTGATTATAATCACTCCTGGAGATTCCATAGGCCCTTGGCACAGCTCCTGAATCTCACATTACAACAGCAGCTCTTCTAGGTACCTCAGCAGTCTCATCTTACACTTAAAACTGGCCCATAAATGTGGAGGGAGGCTGTGAATTATCCCAAAGAGTTAACATGTTACAGGGTCCACAATGGAACATCTGCTCCCACTTCAGATCATCACACCAGGCTGGGATCACAAATGTTTAAGAGACCTAAAGAGATTCACCACAGGTACTCAATCCTACCTAAGTAACTGTTAGCTGGAACAGGAACTAGATTCTTATCCTGGCGGCTCTCATCACCAACTTCGTAAGGCCCATCATCAAAGATACCCAGATCATAAAATGTCTGATTCTTTTGCTCTGCACGAACCACCCCTGAAAAAATGAAATGATAAAATAAAAGCAAACAAATGATAAGTGAGAAAAATAACAAATAAATGTTCCCAACTTATATTAATTATGATGAATGACACAGTGACTGCTGTTAAAATGGGACAACACAGAACAGTGCACTGGGTTAGTGTTTTGTTTCTGTGTGCCAGAAGCTCACGCTGCTCTACAAAGAAGTCATACAACGATCTGGAAAACATGGGATACTAATTAAATTCTCAAAAAAACCCTATTGAACCTGTTTGGTCATAAACCACCAGTATTTCTTAGCATTATAAAGCTTCTCTTAAAAAGGAGGTAATTACACAGGAGTTTTTAAAAAATTACATTTCATTATGACAAACACCAGCATTATACTTAGAAACAGTATTTAAGAAGAAAAAAGCTATTGTTCAGTAAAAAGTGTGCTTCCCTTTTATCAATTGGCATAATTAAGGTTTTGGCAAGCACAAACATGTTTTTCCATTACACAGAAGAGTACTCTTAGAACTCTACTAGCACTTCTCTGCAATTAAAGTAAAAGGGTGTCTGCACTCGGTATGCTGTTTCAGGTCAGGCAGATTTTGTTGACAGATACATGGAAGATTAAGTTTTCACTAAAGTACACCTTGTGCCAGAGCTTAACACACTGATTTTGCATGGTTCATACACCAGGCACAGGTGTACGAGGTGGAAAAATGCAGTGCTTGGAGGATCAGATGTTCTCAAGAGGAAAGTATTTACAGCTGTTGGTGTAATGAAGTGTGATGGGAAAAATCACTTCTAGAGACTGAACTGGGCATTTAGATGCTTCTGAACATAAACTAACAAAGAATATCCAGGGTTTTTTCCCCTTATGTTTTGGAGAATCTCCTAGATGACACAGAGTACTTGGCTCTTAGATTATCCACGAAATTTTACATGGACATGCATGGATTTAGAGATGAATATATGTAGTATTGCTGTTACCTTCCTGCAATCCTTCAATATTTATTTTGGAATATACTGGTTTCCACAAACTTCACGAAGAATAAAGGAGAGAATATTGCAGAATAAACAGAGTTCAGCAGCTATCTAACATTTGCTCAAATGCAGAAAAAGAGCTGGTCAAGTAACTCATAAAAATTTAGTAGTTTGTTCCTGTATGTAAGTGTCCAAGTAAGCCCTCAATCCCACCATAAGATTAAGACTAATAAAGGGAAAATCTGCTGTACATATGTGCAAAGTTCCATTATTCATAAATACACACAAAGATATTTAAAGAAACTTCAGTAAGTGTTGATATTTGGATACTTAGAAGCATAGCATTTTGTAAAAACAGAGTAAAATCATTACATCCCTATTATCTCCTCTTCCCTTAAAAAAAGCAATTAAAACTCTGGATTCAACCTTTGAGAGCAGTCTCAGAGGAAATGGGAAGGGTAGGCAGGAAGGAGGCCAAGTCATACCTTTCCAGTTGTAAGTGCCTGGGGCACCAAACACAATATAATGATAGTCTCTAGTAAAAGTAGCAGCAACACCTTGCTGACAGGAACCAAACTTCTCATGGCCTCTCAAACGACCATCACAAAAACTCCACACTCCATTATCCATATCATCCTTAATAGTGAGGTCCTGGCTGAGCACATAGCACCTTCCAATGATATCCCGGGTTTCCTGCACTGTGTTTACATACTGCCTTTTCTCGTAGCGATGTGCGCACGTCTGCAAGACAGAAGAAACAGCGTGTGACGTGTCTGTGTGTCGTGCACGGCTCGGCACAGAAGGCAGCGCTCATGCAGCAGTGCAGCCCCTCCTGCTACCAAGGCACCCTGCAGACACACCCAATGCAGAATGCAATGCTTCCTACAGGCAACACGTGGGAAAGGTTGGGCACCTGCAGGTACAGGGCAAAGCAGTCTGCTTCATGGTGAAGGACAGCCACAGGGTTAAATCCCTAAAGCCCTCCCTGACACTAAATCCCTCTCTTTCAAGAAGTAAGGAGAAAACCACCCTCTCTCAAAGAAAGAAGTGGCTGTTTCCCAACAGCTCTCAAAGGACTGACACACCCGTGCAGGACACAAGAAGCTGGTTCAACTACCATCTACCCAAGACTATTCAGAACCTGCCCCTTACAGAAAAGCGCCACTAAGCAGAGGCTGAAAGCTTCTGCAGTGGAGGGGAGGGAAGTTGCTCCTACTTCCCCTGTTGAATGTTCCATTTACAGGGTAAATGTCACTGGGGCAGAGCTGAAGCACTAAACACATCCTGTTCCTTATCCTTTCAGACTATCCTCTGAGAAAAGAATTTTCATGAAATATTTAAAACAAAGGATGAACAGCCATTGGCTAAGCAGTGTAAACACCAAACCATTGTATAAAAATGTGAACAACCAAATGCCTTTGCCAGCAGTGTTTCTGGAAGACTCAGATGTAGCAGGTTGTGTGAAGAGCACAAGCAAAGTTTGTCTCAGCTGACAAACCTGTTCTGTGGTTCCTATCAAGGCCTGCATGTTATGCAAACACCCAGCTGCTCCACATTAGAGCACTGCAGTACTGTCCTGCTGCAGTGACCTCCAGGCTGCTCACACCTCATCTGAGAAGTGCATTCCCCACTCACCACAAAAAGACAACATAGCATTGGTTGATGAGCAATTATTCAGTGAACAGGACTGTTTCTATGTATTCCTTCCCACTCTGGGTTCTGAGGCAGACCAAAGCCAGCTATTACTGCCTCTAAATGCTTAAATAACCAGATACACTTCCTGAAGTCACCTGCCCCAAGGTTTGGAAGCAGTGACATTAACCTCCAATTAGATGAGGAAGCTTCACTGCACACATGTTTTATGATATATGTTTTATCCTGCAGCACCACTAGAGGTTTTTATTTAACTGAGAATGTTACTTTTTAAACTCTGTCTCTCATAACTCCCAAAAACCTTTTCTGTTTAATATAAAATAAAAAGTATCAATGTATTGTATAAAATAAAGAATAGCACGTAGTCTTACTGCAGTGCAGTGATCACATTAATTCACACGAGCTACTCAGTGGAAGTCCCTGATAAAAGCTAAAGTGAGGCTCATCATCTTGGAAAACAGCCTAGTAATAACCTGCTACTTTTACAGCCTTATTGAAGACACTAGTCTTCCCTATTTCAGCAGCTACTAGTAGTTAAAAGAAAAAATGTGTATATGACTAAAAAAAAAAGTGTACCCCTTGAAAATAAACTGTCCATCCTAGATTGTTTAAAAGGTTATAAAGAGAGGCTAACTCATAAAAAAATAATTTAAAGCTCTCACAATCTCAAATGCCTTATTTTGCTAAGGAGATATTTAAGTCCTTGCCTAGGAAAAATCAAAGGAGTAAACTTAGGCAAGTTCCCTTTCAGCAAGCTGCACAGAAACACAGACCATTCAGAACATGTACTGGAGACCCCAGATGTTTTTGCAAGTCAGTCCTTTAGCACTTACCACCACATTTCCTCCTGGCCCCTGACTCTGGACAGTTACACCCATCCATTGATCTTCTTTACTCTCCATCCTTGGGTCAGCTGCAAAGTATCATAAAACAGCTTGAAATATTAACAGTTCACTACACTTTCTTTTTTCTGTTTTTTTGTTTGTTTTGGGTTTTTTGTTTGTTTTTTCTTGAAGGCCAGGTCAGGGGAGACTCTTCATACAGAACTTCATACAGACAGTCTGCAGGTGGCAGTGTCTGTACACGTTATCACTAACAGCTTCCAGTTTTTTAAACTTCTAGCCTATTATTTCACGTTACACCAATTTACAAAACAGTAAGAATCTACCAAGATTTAAGCATCTCGTAGTAACTTGGCAATTAAGCTACAACTTACTGTGATGCAAAAAGTAGTTAGGTATAAATCTCCAGAAGAAATTGTCTGATACACTGCCTCAGGAAAGGACATCAAACAAGAACAATCGGTCAACTGTTTCAATTCAAAACAAAAGCACTGAAAAACTTACTTTCCTCATCAAATTTGACACGCAGGCAATTTGTACTTGGAGATGCAATGTCACAGCTGTACAGCCCTCCTGTTCTGTTGGCTTGTTGGGCTGGAAAGGCCTTTTCCCGAGGAGCTCCAACCAGCAATCTGCAGGGAAAACAAAGTAATTTAAAGGAATATGTAGAAGGAATATTAGAAAAGAGAAAGGCAACAGAATCAGGACATGTTTTCACCATGTTGCTAGAGGTTTGACATGTCCACATTTGAAGGTGGATGAAAAACTACACCACAGCACTGCTCTTTTAAAAAGAGAAAAGGGGGGAGGGGAAGGAGAGAAGCTGTGTAGCAGTAATGCAGATTACAATTATTAGACCTGCAAGCCAGTACCTGTATTGTTATTCCTGTAATTGTTGTTGCAATATTCTCTGAGAGTGGTTGATAAAAAGTCTGGCAGTTTTGGGAAAATCATCTTTTTATCAGGGCATCAAGTGGTACATTTTACTAGAAAAATGTACCATTTAAAATGTACATTTGAAAAATCAAAATTCTATTATAAAAGCCAGATTATTTAATTTAAAAATAAAAAGTGTGCAGAGAACTCCAGAAGTATGACATGAACCATGCATCAGTGTGAATTTCAGCATGACTGCAGTAATACAAATGAATCAGCTCATATACTGAGCTGTGCTACGTGCTCAGCAGAGTCCTTCCAGATAGAGGACACATTCCAGTCATTACTCTGTGGCTACTTACTCTGCTGTGATTTAATAGAAGAATTTTAATCAAGTTTGAGCTCATTATGCCAAAACCAGGTTAGCTTTTTCTGCAGCTATGTATTTTAGCTTTCTCATTGGCAAGCAAAACCTCTTTCTGCAGGTCAGAGGTAGGGGTAGAGTGAGGGGATGCTCTTCCAGCTATCACCATCTCCTTATAGTGGCAGATGAAACACAGACACTTAAAACCTAGGAACTTTTCCTCTGCAAATGAAGAGTGACAAAAACAAATTCTTAATTTCTCTTCACCCATGCTCACAGTATGATTCATTTTATTTACTGGGACTTTTCTCCCTGAAAGTCTGTGGACATGGTCTACTGTAACTACTTTCACTTAGGTTTGAACGTCCAAAATCATGTTCCAGAATGCATATTCAGATAACAAAATAATGCCCCAATGTCAAGAATGCAGTGGGAGATGAGAAGCCAAGATACTCCAACACACAGACAATTTTACTGATTTTTCTATCCCCATGGTAGGTTTGCCTTGTTACTCTACAGAAAACAGAAGCTCAGCCATACAGTATACTGAATATAAACATCTCTGAGCATCAGTTCCTGTCAGAGACTTAGCTTTTTATTGAGTTATGATGACTTAATATCTAATGTTTACCATGAGTCCAACGTCAGAGAAAAGCAGACAATTGCTATTCCTCATGTAAATTACAGAAACAGATAAATCTGACTGTTAACTTGAATCCTAATTTTCCACACACATCTTGTTCAATACTTACTATAACCTAACTGGGCCAATAACACTGCACAGGTGTTAATCTACAGAAATGTAACATAATAAACCATTAATATAATTTAATTTAAAATAAGCATCTAACAAGTGACAGTGTTGGGGGGGAAAAAATCTGAATTCTCTCAAACCATGGCATAAAACTTCAATGCTTTTAGCTCTAGTTATAATTAAAGCATGTGTTTCCCAATTTCAAACTGAAATTCTGATTTTTAACCAAATGAATCAGTCCAGTTGCCCTATTGATTAGAATTATTTTAATTATTGATTTCTCTTAATTATTTCTTGAAGATACGTGGTAATAACTGAAGTCCCACTGCCAATTATGAGCATCAGTTGACTTAGAGGAACAGATTTACTCCCTTACAGTCCCAGATTCATGGCCAAATATAAGACAATCCCCCAAGATGAGAGCTCCAGGACTGGTGTACGATGGTTTGACTAAGTGCCCTCACTGAGAGGCAGGCTCAGGGGGCGCTGCCTGCCCTGCAGACACAGTGACCCCGGCTGTCCCCGTGGGTGTGACAGCAGCTCTAACTCCAGACAGGGAGCAGCAGGGCAGCACATCCCTCCAAGGAACCCTAGGGCACAGCTACACCCACCCTACTTCACTGCGCTGTTACATTACACCCGAACACAACAGCTGAGGCAAGAAAAGCTCCATTTCACCACTTATGCCAAGTACTACTCAAGTCTCAGAAAAGGCATCAAGACATCTTACTGACTTCATCTGCATCTGGAGAGGACCTTTAGATAAGTGTGTGTAGAAAACAGGCTTCATAAGCCCACATATCTCCAAAAAGCAGAAGAAGGTGAGAACTCGCTGCCCACACTCAGGTAGGCACCATGTAACTACAGGTCCAACTCCAGGTACACAAACAGTCTATGAACTGAAGATCTGGCTGCATTTAGAAGAACCAGTCAGATTCTGGAACAGCATGATTTACTGAATGCAACATACCACATTCCTCTGGACTGAGGGTGAGAGTGCATTAACTGCAGAGGAGCCACATCCAGCACTAAAAGTGCCACTGCAATCACAAGCTTAACACCCCAGGTCAACACTCAGCACAGCTGAGGACACAAGGCTTACCAAACAGTGTCCCTACTGAGGGGGGCAAGGAGGACAAACCTGTCTGTCTGTCCCTGCAATTTCACTCAAATTCTCCTGCCCCAGTGAATGCAGAAGCGGGGTATTTTTATATCTTGTTCACTGTTACCATGCCAAGTGCTGTGGGTGGGACTGCAGCCAAATCTTTGTGGGCCTATTTGCAGAATAGGTCTTGGTAGGAAGTGTACCTGGTTAGCACAAAACATTTCTGGGTATCAGGCAGAAGAAGGAGACCATGTGGCCTGCGCCTCACCTGGCATTGCCGCCCCCAATGCCACAGCAACACAAACCACAAGCCCTCCAGCTGATTTCCTGCACCTAGAGGCACCATGGCATACTGAGCTTTGCATTTTCTTCACTACTTTATGCTTTGAACAACCAGCATTCAGCAAGAACAGTTGGGTGAACACTGAGAAGAAAGGGTGTAACTTTATTTAATCAGATATGGCCCAAAAGAGTCATTAAAGTCCAAAGTAAAATACATGAGCTTTCCATTTCAACACATACTACTGATTATTAAGCAGTAGGGTGCAGATTTTAAAACCCTCCCTGCTTTAATTGGTAATTCTTGAAATGTTTAGTAGGTAGCTGTGGCTCCTTCTCAGCTAATGAAAACAACAGTAAGAACTGGGAGTGGTTTCTGCTCACAGCCATTTGAACTCCCTCCAATACTGCTCATGAAACTATCTTGGTTGCTTCCAAAAGGAAAGTCAAAGTTAAGATGCGAAAATCATCTCAAAAGAAATCCAGAAATCATCCAACCTCCTGGAAGTATTCCCTTACTCCACAGCAAAATTCTTTTCTTCACTTACAGCCTGGAACTGTCCAAGGGTAACATATGATTTTCGCAACATACTTCAGAGATGAAAAATTATTACCAATTCATTACAGTTCTATTGTGGAAAAAACTCTCAAAAGAAATCAAGTAAAAGGAGGGTGAAGATCTTCAATGTTTTTTAGAGTAAATATCCTGTTCATCAAAGTAGGAGGCTCCCACTGAGTAAATTATATTTTGATTTAAACAAATACAAAAAATACCACAGTCTGCACCGAACTCAGATACTCTGCTATCTCCCTAAGTTTTCTTCATTCCTTAAATTCTTTCTTTTTCCATGGTGTCCTTCTACCCAAACAAGGCACCACATCTTTGCCAGCCTTTCTTTAAAAGTAAAAGCAAACACACCCATAGTGCCTGCCCTGAGCCTTAACAGACTGGAGTAGAAATCATGAAAGTGTTTTCTGGGTAAGAAACCATTAACCACTTCCACATGTAAGTGAAATAAAGTAGTCACTGGTCTAAGTAATTTCCAATTTTGCAGGCTCCTCAGAGCACAAGTTTCAAATGGAACATTGCTGTTCTCAGGCAACAATGCTGCCACGGCAGACTTTGCACTTCATTATGTTTTCAGAAAGACTCCACAAGGGGGGCAAATTTGGAAACTGACAAAGCTAAACGCCATGAAATGGCTCACCCTTGACTGGACAGTTAAACTCCTACATCCTTTCTCTCTCCCACTTCCAGTGCCCTCTTGGGAAAGAGTTTCACTAGATTAAGCAACATAGAGCCACCAGCTCTAACTCACTTTAAATTTTACTACAAAATCACCATCACAAGTCATCTATCAAATGTTTAAAACCTCCAGGCAGAGATCCCTGATCACAATGTGGGCATCTACAGCCCTCGACCTGAGCTGTATTTTCACTCCTCTGCAATGATTTGGTCTCACCTGTTCTTAAAATTAACAACCACAGAAGATGGATGCATTTAACCACCAAAATATTTCAACATAACTGAAGCTGGTCAGTGGGACAGCCACTGTGAATATTGGTGGCCCCAGCCCCGCTTCCTGCTTGGATTTGCCATTCCACAGAAGAAACAAGTTACAGGACAAGAGCACCACAGACTAATAAGCACAGAGGGACTGTCCCTTCACACACTGGGCTGCTGATGGGAACTGGAGCTAAACTATGGGCTCCTCCAAAAAAAAATCCTCCCCTGCAAAATACAACCAGTAACTGTGTCAGCAGGGAGCTTACCTGTGATGCTTTTCACAGAGACACCCATCATGGTCAGTATGCTATTAACAGCTATTTTAAGCGACTGAATATTTTCCTGATCTGCTGCTCCACAGCTAAACTTTGGAACTAACAGAGCAAAGCTGTGGCCAAGTACATCATTAATGTACTCTGTTGCCTGGAGGCTTGGCACTTGAAGGATTGCAATTTTCATTTTATTTCTTCAGCCTTTTTTAGGAAACAGATTATGACAGAAGCTAGAAAAAGAAGCCAAAAACTGCACAAGGACTAGGGCAAGCTAATACAAAGCAAAACTGGAACTACAAAGATACCTGTTGTTCTGGAAAGGCCACTTATTATTGACTTTCTGAAAGTCACATGGAAAAATAAACACTTTCCCATCACAGTCCAGAGCCCAGCCTGTCTGGATTTGAAACAGGTTTTGCAGATCTTATTTCCAATTCCAAAGCATTTTTCTTAGAAGAAATGGTACAGTCTGCCCCAAGTTTGTGTTTCAAAATCCAGTTTTCCATTTCAGACACCACTCTCTGGCTTTAATCAACAGATACCTCACAGATTTCATACTGTCAAATAACAAGTGCAACCTGTATACTACCTACAGGTTTAACGTCTCCCTTACAATCTATACATTTTTCAGATTGAAAAGGAAGAGCACTCGTGCCAGGAACAGACTACAAACTGGTACTGTAAAATAGGTATCAGACAGCTTTATAATTAATTTATGATAAACCTACAGGAGAAATAATGTTAAGGGGATTTTCACTCAGGTTCTCTAACATGGCAGTGCCTGGTACTGCATGAAATCTTCTTAAAACAACATGTGGTTTAACTCGAAAGTGACAAGCGCACCATTTCAAGAAACTAACTTGGGAGCCAAAATCCTGGCAGTCCTAGCTCAGCCCCCGCCCAGAGTCACCTTGTCGGCACTGGAAGGGCTGAACTACGGGAGTGCCACCCCTGCCAGCTGGGCACAACCCAGCCGCTCTCCTCTGCAGGCGCAGCAAGCTGCAGCTCCCAACAGCAGCAGGCCAGGCACGCAGGAACAGCTGCAGCAAAGCAGCCGGGGTGAGCCAGCAGCCCCCAGGCACCCACAAGCACGGAGAGCCGCGTCCGTCCCGCTGTCCCACACGGGCAGCCCGGCTCGGCTGCCAAGAGCCCCCCAGCAGGGCAGGGCCCTCCCCGGCCACGGCCTCGCCCAGCGCCGCCCCCGCTCCGCGCACCGCGGGCCCTGCAGAGGAGCCGCTGTGCCGAGGCTGGGCTGCCATCGGCGGCCTGTGAACATGGCTACCTCTGTAGGCCTCACAGAAATTAGGAATTACTGTCTCCTGCACTTGGGCTGCTGGCCATTCATGCCATAGAAAACCCCTGAATTCATTTAAACTTCTTCACGTTTGCAGGACTTGTCTTTGTATCCCCACGAAACGGCATCCATATAAAAAGTTCATGAAAAATTAAAGAAGTATCACATCATATATTAGGTACATGTTTTATAAAGTAAACAAGAAAGAAATAAAAATACAGAAACAGTTGCTCACTTTTTTTTCCTTTTTTTTTGGTGGGGGGGGGGGCACCTGAAAGCAGTGCCCACAGTCAGTATTTGAAGGCACTACTTGTTTGAGAACTAACAACCTTAACAGGCATATACTGTTCATTCAATGTGCCAAAAGCCATTTTAAAACAATTATAGTAGTTCTAATTCAGCACAAAACAAATATTTGGGTTGAAATGTCATTCCTTTATTTCCTTCACAGAATGAAGTACATCAGTTTCATTTACCACCATAATTAAACTATTAAAAGGCATTAAAGAAGTACAGCGAGAGGGATGGACATTTTACTGTAGAATCAATGGGCAATATGAGACACTTCTGCAACTAATACAGCCCTGCAGAATTGAAAGAGCAACTGCTCCTCATGCTAACCCAAGCCATATTTCCTTCTCTCATACATCTATTTATGAGATTCCCTCCTGCTCCTCCTTTTCCAGACTTACCACCATCTCCCTCTGAATTGTAGGGAGAATACCAAGACAGGTAGAAACCTCCTACACTGGATACACAACCACATAAATTCTACCTGGTTCAAGGTCTGAACAGAAGTTTATCACATTTAGTTACAACACAGCAAGCAGCACCCCGGGGGGAAGGAAGCTCACCCACACCAGACCAACACTGGCACCCCTGAGCTGAGCTGTGCCCTGCCCAGCTGCCAGCCTAAGCCTGTGGGACTACAGAGCAGTACCCTGTGGGAGGGAGCTAAGGAACTCTCCATGTGCAGGAAATGCGTGGACCTTCCTGACAGGTAATCCCTAATAAGAGCTTCAGACAATGAGTACATGAACAGCCATCACACACACTTCAACAGCCCGAAGGCACTTGCATGCTAGAGCACAGTTCTAAGTATCCCTTCAGTCTTAAAGCCATCATAGCCCTGGGCTAAACGCCTATAATCGGATCCACAGTTTGAGTAACACTTTTCTTCAAGCCGTGAGCTTAATGACAAAGGCAGATGTGTCACTGGGTACATGACGCATTATGCCCCCACGCCTTCAAATTAACCGAAAACGCAGGCATTCAAGTCGCTTTAAAGAACATCACTCCAATAAGGTATTTCCCTAGGAGAAACAGGTCATAGCCTGTGCAGCTGGGATGCTCAAAGAGCCCTTTTTTTGTACTTCATGCAGATACTCAACCACTGATCAAAAAGATCAACAGAACTAAATGATACATTCACAAGAAACTGCTCTTTATACACATCTGTGGAAGAAGAAACCATTATATTTTACTATGAATAGGAATGTTCAAACTGAGAATTTCAACCAGCTTTAAAAGCTTAAGAACAAGATTTTTTGCAAAAAAACTTACGTTTGTGACTGTGCCAAGAAACCCACTGCAATCTCTTACTCTGTATATTGCTACTCCTCCACATGCACACATACCTAATTTTTACACACATCCCCTCATACATGCTTTTTTTTTTTCCACTCCCTACATTCTCACTTGAGCAGAATTTAGAATTAGGTTTTTTTCAGTATTTTTAACACCCTATGTTCCTGTAAGCTGCAAGTTGTACAAATACTATTGCAGCTATTTCTAGGACTACATCTGATCTGACAACAGAAGTTTTCTTCTGCTATATGCAGGAACACATCTTGGCTGGGAAGAGAAACTTGCATCTTCAGCAATATTCACGGACCACACCACATAATTATCAAACATTTCTCTAGCAGAAAAATAAATTGAGTGGATAAAAAGATTACAGGGACTTGCAAAATTACACCATATTTGTAGTAGCAGCTACAGGAATTGGCTGTATAAGAAAAAAATATACCAAATTTATTTTAGCATCTTTGGCCAAGACAAGATGGTTTTCACTTGAGGGTTTTTCACACTACACAAACATGGATAATTAAAATGGCTTTTCACACACTCTGCTAGACATCACTAACATCTAAGAGCCAGCAGACTAAACCATTATGCAGCTTCAGCTGCACTGATGACAAAGTGCAAGGCTAACAAATCTTTATAATTCCCTTAGCAGAGTATTGTGAAAGGAGCAGTAAGTAAAATACACAAAAAATTCAACCTCCCATGATGATGGTGTCCTTGCTATCTGCAACAGCTGCTTGCCACTTTTGACCACTTCAGGATAAACATGCATTTCCTTCAGACCTTTGACCCACGCATGTGCTGCTGAACAAACAACCCCAGGCAATACAGGAGTGAGCTGTCTTCAGCATATTTGCAATTCTTTGTTTTTTTAAGATTTATTTTATAGACCTACTTTTGAGGAAGGTGACAATGACAGATGAATCATGCAGAGACTAAGCATATACAGCTCCATTTCCAAAAAAGTGTCATCTTCACTAAAAAGGAAGTAACACTCAGTCTGAGATAATTCTGCCATTCCTATGGACACTAGCTATCAGCAAACTCAACAATGCTGATCATTCCTGTCTGCTGCTCTCTATTTCTTTTAGATGACCTCCAAACACCTTGAAAATAGAAAACAAATGCAAGGAATACAGTTTAAAAGTAGCCTAGAAACTTGCTAGCTGGCAGTGAAATCCAGTGCAGGATCTCTCCATGTTATCCTGGAGGGACTGGAATACATTTTTATGCTGTAGATGGCATCTTGACAGGGCCCATCCCATAAATCCCTCCTTCTTTTCTCCTTGATTCAGCAGATCTTCTCCTTTCCTAACACAGTCTAATCATCCTCACACACATTAGCTCAGCTCCTTGAAGGACATTACATATTTTAGGTGCAGTTCTGTAAGAGGAAACAAGAAAAACAGCCACTCCAGCAAAAGCAATCAATGCATGCTAGTAAATGCTCCAAAAATCACAATGCAAGAAGCAGTACCTTTTGCCTTTCACTGTTATTTTGGTACAAAAATCTGTCTCAGGTACTTCACAGCAGAATACACACTGCCTGTTGTTTAAGCTAAGCCAACATAACTGCAGTTTTCCAAAGTAACTGCTATGGGATTCTCAAAATAATCTTAGAAAATGTGATACAATACATTAAACCCAAGAGAAGTGCATTTTAACAAGAATACAATACCTTAAATGCAAGAGCTGCAAAAGGAGCCTTAGTAACCTATGGTATAGTTAATTTATTTTTAACATACAGAATTATTCCCTTAAAAATGGAAGCAAAACATTTTTTTCCATGTTCATATTTGTTTTCTAAGCCACATTCTTCTCCCATTACTTTCAAAGCTTGGTTGTGTATATTGCAATCAAAAATATGTAGTGCTAATAAAGGAATTATTCAATGTTTTCCAGACTATTCTACATAGTTCTTTCATCAAATATTCATGTGCTGTTACCTACCCTTGCTAAATACAATGATAAGGTGCTCATTGTCCAGCTAATGTTTCACAGTACAGACCACCATCTGCTCATTCAATAATATGGATTTTTACTTACTTGCTCTTAAACTGACATTTGCCCAATAGCCTTATCTCAGTCTTGTCCTTTCCACAGAATATGCCCTCAAAATGTGGCATTTTTACAGTTATGGCCAGAATGACTCATCTAGACCCAGGCTGGTTCTGAAATATTTAAACGATGATTTTAAATGCAGCTCTTTCAAAATGAGCATGCTATCTCCAATGAGAATTTACCAGAATGCATTCCTTATAAAACTTACAGTTGCTCTGGCACATGCAGGTGGAATTTAACAGGGGAAAAAGGAATGGCCCGTGCTGACTGATGAACAGCTTACTGCTGTAACATGCCAGGCAACCCACTATGCTAATTTCATTTATTTGGTGGAGAAATCATACAGCAACAAATTAGATCAGTAATCATTCTTCTGTGCTTGTTAGGCCTTATGAAAAAAACATTTATGAGAAGCCAACGTACCTGTCTGGCTTCTGCCACCGATAACCAAGAACATAACTCAAAATCAGTACTGGGAAAAAAAGCCAGCCTTCTGCAGTTTGCTCCTCCTGTAACAACTACACATCCCTTATGCAACATAAATTTGTCTTGCTTCTTTCACCCCTGATATTAGCAAAATGGATCTTTCTTGAAAATCTGTCTTTTACCACAACAAGTAAACTCTTCAACTACTCCTCCTTCCCCTCATTTGATCCTGACCTTTGCCACAGGACATCTATCTTGAACACAAACTCCTCTATTGTCACTAAGAAAGCAAATAAGCATACTAAGCAGGTTATCCAATATTAGTTTGCATAGACAAAATCAGAGAGACACTCAAGAGAAGAAAATACAAGGTGCAGTGACACAGTAAAATCACAGCCTAAGAAAAAAGGAAATTTATTGCAAATCCTTTCTTTTTTAATTGACAGAAGCACTCACCAAGGACCATCACTATTACAGCTTTTAAACCTGAAGGTATAAACGTGCATTGTTTTTCACCCAAAGCCTGAATTACACTACACCACCTCTGCATGCAGAAATTGTCATTTTTCGCTGCAGACCAGCATCATCCAGCCCTTTGTTGCTGGAGTAAAGTGTCTCTGAGCCCAAGCCCCAGAGAACACAAAAGTACTGGCTAAATGCCACAGAGGATGCACTGCAGCAGCACAGCAATGCCAGCAGACCTGCTGACCTAAGGCAACTCTGTTATGTATTGATATAAAAGCTCACAGTAGAGACATGCAGTGTCAGCAAAACCTGTGACAAGTAAAATTTTCAGTAAGACACTGCAATGTTTAGGATTTTATGGCCAGTAATGGTCAGTGCAGTCTTGACATAAAGTGCCTGTCCACAGCTTTCAATACAGCTTTTCAGCTGATGGGAGAATCCTGAATGTTAGTAACTACAGTGTCATCCCTTCTAGCCTTACACAATAACACGAAGCCTACCTGAATTCAGCTCCATACTTGCACTGAAAATATTATCAGAATTACTTGCAAGTAGGTCTTTGTGGGTCCCTTGCAAGGCAGGATAATTTGTGATTCTATTATTCTAAACCACAAATAAAAACTGGCTAACGGGTGTTAGGTTCACACTTGGACTGACCTTAAGGGTCTTTTCCAACCCACGTAATTCTAGGAGTCTATGATTCTAGGAAATATACAAATTTAGGTATTCTTGATGTTTGTGTTCTAATTCAAGATGCTTAAGTCGTTGTGAATTACAACCAAACTGGAATGGAACGGACTATATCTCTATATATCCTATAAAATTACATATATGTGACTACATGCACTACATATATAGCGAGTAGCTAGTATTTACATTTTTATTCTAATAGTAATATATTTATAACATATAGTAGCTAATAAATCCATAATCAGTGTAGTCCCCATCTAGAGATGCTGGATACACTCACATTTTCATCACAGGACCACTTACATTTTAACCATGTTTCTCCTATAGCTATGCCCCAGTCTCAGACTCCTCTAAGTTACAAAACTCCTTTCAGTCTGCAGATGAAATGTGCTGCTGTTGTGCCACCACTCCCCTGCAGAACCAGAACTCCCTTTCATCATATTGATAGATTAAAAACAGAACAACCTTACACAGGACAATAAGCCCAGCTCCTTTAGAGCTCCATCAGCCTTTTCTCCTGCCTGATTCACTATGCTTGACAATGAACCAGAACCAAACACAAAAATCCAGGGATACTGCCTTGGTACCTCCAACAATAATGTTCCTCAGTGCACATAAAGTTTGTATTCAGCTGTCTTTCACACCCACACAC
This sequence comes from Melospiza melodia melodia, assembly GCF_035770615.1. Taxonomy (NCBI): domain Eukaryota; kingdom Metazoa; phylum Chordata; class Aves; order Passeriformes; family Passerellidae; genus Melospiza; species Melospiza melodia. The sequence goes on along the minus strand of NC_086201.1, from coordinate 20,285,214 downwards.
CATTAGCAGTCCACTTTCAGTCACCATAAACTAAAGCTTTTCTCCTCTCTAACAAACTTTCCAACTCTTCTAACCTGAAGATACTGAAAACCAAAATCTTGTTACTGTTCATAGCTTTATACTCAGTATTATTTACAACTAATGTCAAAGCAATTGAACAGTCATCTGTTCATAACGCTGAAAGTTAAGTAATTCATTAGCAAACATGGCATTTGTAGCTAACACTAATAAATTAATTTGTCATTCAAAGCTAATATGAAATCCACAGTATTCTGTGACTAAGAAAAAAAGATGGTCAAAAGTAAATACCATGTTTAATCAAAGGCTATTTCAGCTGTACCTTTATTTGTCACACTTCCTAGACATTCTCCACCCTCATCTTTACAGAGGATTATTGTAATGATTAACACTGAACAATCCTGTGTGAGGAAGAGGGAACCATTTCACTTAACAAATGCTTAAATGAGGTAAGAGAAAAATTACATATAATTTCATTTGTTTTACCAAGCCTTGCTCCAAGCCATTAGCCCTTGAATACACTCCATGTATTTTACCTTTTACCTCTCATTTTCTTGTTTTTCCAAAGATGGACTGAGCTTGCACATGTCTGTGCAACCTCTTTCTAATTTTGTAAAACTGGAGGGGTAGAAAGGCGCTCAAGCTGACAGGTTTCTTTGAAATGAGGGTCCCTGCCAGAAGAGATTCCAAGTATCACTTTTAATTACACTTCAGAATGAATCGGGAGTTTTTGTATTTTTGGCAACTGCTTAACAGTGTTCACACTCTAAATGTAACTGAGTTTTGAAATTAGCATCCGTTCAAGAAGAAAGGGTAAAATAAATACTTCTATCTGACTAAGAGATAGCTGTACATAAATGCAGTTTTGCAGCAGAGGTAAGACAGACCAAAATGCACCTGGGAATGCAGAGTTATTGCACCCAAGTCCTGCTGTTACAGGTAACAGGCAGCATGAAGGCATCAGACATAATTGTTTCTCAGCAGAAGACTTCAGTATGACCTCTGCTCCCAGAACTTTCCACCTTCCCCAAGTATCCGGACAGCAGATACCATTTGTTGCATCTATGAAGAATCAATCCATTTAGAAATTGCATGGGGTTTCCATGGAAAAGACCACACAAATCCTCTGGTATTAGCTCAACCTAGCTCATTTTTAAATGATATAAAAATGCAGCCTAACATGGAACGCTTCTCTTCAAGACTCCCCAACAAACCTCCTGCTTCAGAAGACAGAGCTCACACAAAATGAGCTAAACACAACTTGGCCCCTAAGAGTTCAGAATATTTAATGTCTTGTTCTCTTAAAGCCACACACTACTACTCTTACAGACTCTTACTACTCTTACAAAAATGATGTTCAAAGTGACTACAACATGCCCATTTGACATAAAAGGTTTCATTCCAAGCATACTAGCCAGCAGCTACCCAGGGTAGCAATCCAATTCCTTATGCTAAAACTCATGGAGTTGAAAAATGGCCAAGATACCTCATACTCAGAAGCGCATGTCACCATAAAACGCAGTTTGTCTAGTCTGGTTTTGTCTCTAATAGAGACCCTTGCTTCTCATGAAAGCCTGGATTCAGAAAGCCATGTCAAGGCAGATAGCATCTGGCTCTGCTCTTTCCCCACACTGGACTGCCTGAGGAAGCACTTACTAGACATACAATACAGAACTTTCATGCCAATAATCTCTGAGGCATTTCAGCCAAATAGTACATACCAGCTTGAATACTGTGACTGTCCTTGTGTTTCTGCTGTTTCTTTCTTCTCAGTAATTGGCTGTCTGCATATTCCTCCACATTCATTCTGCCAGGACTGACAATACAACAGGAGACTAACAAGCTTCAGGCACTGCTTTCTTGGTAATACTAAAATGAGACCTGTGCAAGCATAATCCTGTCAAGAATTAAGACGAAGGCCTCTGGAAAGGAGCTCACAGATTTGCATTTCATTCCTCAGGATGCTATGGGTCATTTTATCTGCTAGATGGAAGATGAAACATGGGTGTATGTGATTTATACTCCTCCACACACTGTAATTTTTATGAACTCACACAAGAATGCAAGTATGAGCAAAATGAGCCTACAGGATTTTTCAACTTACCACCTAACTTTACAAAGAATATTATTTATTTTCAGCTTCCTTCTCCCACTAACTCTATACGGATAATGAGCACATCTTGCCTTGATTTAAAACTAAATATTTGAGGAGGGTGCATTTATTTAACAACAATACTTTATGCTCACATTCCATCCAGCACTACTGGATAGGGTGGGGTCCAGCACTGCTCCGCTTTGGACACAAAGCAGCAAGGATGCTGAAGATGTACACAGGAGCCTTATTTTGTCTCCATAATTTCCCAAAAGAAGTTTCATGCATATACCACCAGCCCTGACTTATTTTTCTTAACTTCTTAGTATCACCTCTCATCTGCACTCCCGGGCAGGGATCTGTCTTGAACAGCAGACCCTGAGTTACCGATGCCGGGTATGCCCAGGGAGCCGAAACCCGAGATGCTGGGCAGGCTCCGGGGGCGCAGATCGCCGCCGCCCCGGGCTGCAGCCTGCCGGCGCAGGATGCGGCGGGAAGGGCTCCCAGCGGCGGCTGTCGCTCGCTTCTCCTTTCCAGCCCCGGCTCCCCGCAGGTCCCCGGGGTGGGGGCGGCCCCTCGCTCGGCCGCACGTCCCCGCCGCTCGGCGCTGCCCCGGCTCCGCAGCGCCCCGCGGCAGGTGCTGCCCCATCCCTCCGAGGGCCCCCGGCGGCCCGGCCCCGCTCCCGCCGCCGGCCGGACACCCCGGGAGGGCTGCCGACCCCGGCCCGCCGCCAGGAGAAGTTTCCCGGCGGTGGAAGGTAGGAGGGTCCCGGCGGGCGGCCCGGGACGGGGCTGGGCGGGGCGCGGTGCACTTACAGCCGTTTCTCCTGCGGCTGCAGCTGCCGGTGCATGGCCAGGGAGAAGCCGAAGAGGCTGCCCGTCTCCCCGCTCCAGCTGATCACGTTGTCCGTGTCCAGGTTGAAGGCGCCGGCCAGCCCCGGCAGGAGGGGCAGGTAGAGGACGAGCAGGGCCGCCATCCGCTCTCGCCCGGCACGGGAACCTGCTGCCAGCGCCATCGCCGCTCCCCGCGCTGAGCGCGCCCGTCGTGCCCCGCCGGCTCCGCGCCGGGCCCGCCCCGCCCCGCCCTCCGTGGGTGCCCGGCCCCCGGCACAGCACAAAATGTCCCCGGGCTGGGCCCCTTCCCCTGGGAGGGGCAGCCGAGGGCGTCGCCCCGCCCGTGAGTCGCCCATCGCCTCCCGGGGCCCCCAGGGGGCTCCCCGCCTGCCGCGCCCCCGCTCTCGGATGTCTTTGCCCTTCGCGACACAAAGTGAAGTCGTAGCGAGGGCGGGTCACGGCCGCAGGTGAGGAGCGGGCCGTTGGGGAAAAGGGCAGAGAGCTCCCATGGCGGGGGCGGGATGTGTTTGAGACAGCAAACCGTGTCCCCTGCGGGGCTCATACCGGTCTGGCTGCTGCTCAGCGGCGTGAAGTCGGTGCGGGTACCGACCACGGGCATAACACACTGCCCAAGTGTGCTAAGGTTGATACAGAACTGTGGCCATCATGACCCCGGTATTTAGTTCGTATTCCTCAAAAAACATATGCAAGAGAAGAAGAAAAAAAAGGAGGGAAGAAAAAAAGTATCTCTCTTTTCTAGACTATTCACAGACCACATGAGAACAGAGACTGAAGACTACCTGAATCTCCTCCTCCAGCATTTCTTATCTGTGAACACATCTGAAACTTTCTTACTCCTACCTTTTAATTGTTCAAAAACAGTATGTGGGTTTGGATCCCAGGTCATTTTCTCTTATGCTTTCACCCATAACTCCAAAAGGTTATTTGCCAGCATACCTTATCAACTTAACCCACTCCAGAGAAAGAGATTTTGGTTTTTTAACAGAATCTTGGTTTAGTGCTCTGGATTAGGGAAGCAGATGCAAATTTTTAAAACCTCACAAATTCCAAGCAGGATAACAATACTTACTCAGTTGTTCTTTTCTCCTTGTATCCAGGGTACAAAGAGAGAAGCTAAGATTCCAGAGAAACTGAGAAAAGACCAATTGAGACAGAGCACTCAAATATGTTGATACTCCAAATAACTCCTTCTGAAACAATACTCTGCTCCCGTGGAATTAATCCAAGCTACTTTTTCCAGAGTAATTATTCTAGGATAGCTCCGTGTATAGACACGTTTTGGCTCAAGTCCAAAACACCCTTGATCAAAAGAGGGGAAGAAAATGCACCAGAAATGTGTTTTTAATGTGGAAACAAAACATTTTGTTAAATTAGGCTCCCAGATATTTATTGCTAATAGAGTCCTTCCCTGCTTGCTCCTCCATGCCCGACTCCTTCAAAGTCTTAATCTAGTGTTCAATCACTGCCACAGCAGAAAACTGTACTGGCATAAATACTGCCCTATTTTCACTAAAGGACCTGTAAGAGGGAAGGGTCCCAGACTAATTAAAAGCTATTTTACTACAATCCACGTATTTCACAGTAATTAGAAAAGATTTGAAAACAAGTTCTTAAAAACATTGACATCTGTACCAAAGTCTTAGCAGTCTGCCTTTTGGGACAATCAAAACTTGCGTGCTTCTAATACTCTTACAGTAACTATAGTTACTTTTGAAGTAATGCTTGTACTCAACAACTTGCAAGAAGTCACAGAATTACTTTCATCCAGAGCTTCCTGAATGATACTGGCACATTAGGTTTATCTGACTGCTCCCCCTCCCTCTAACCAGCGCTGCCTGAGCATGTTGTACCTGTTTGTTCATATCCGCAGAGATTGCTGAGAGGAAACAGAATTTTCTCATCTCCAGATGCAGTAACAAGCATTCCAAGACACAGCAACATTAATAATTGTCTCAAGGGACCACAGCAAGAACAACAAAAATAGAGTGTGTACAGGGTGGAGCAAAACTGCACACGAACAGCTTACAATTACCTTGGATGGTCTCTCATCATTTCGTACTATTTTCATTTGCTCTAGATGAGGAGAGAGGAAAAAAATAGGTTTTATAAATATGTCAGTTTCCTTCCTTTGCTCTTCCTCCAAAACAAACATGCTGTGAGTTATCTGTAGCTAACACATACTTCAGGAATTCCTCTTTTCTACAATTCTGGTATAAAGGGGGACCATATGAAGACTAGGTATGATGGCCAGTTAAACATGAGCACTCTGTTATGCATAATAACAGCAGTTCTAAGAAATGCAATGGCCAGATCAAAGCAGTTTCTCCTTTTTGTAACAAATGCTCTGCTCTAGCTGAGTTTTCAAGCTGTCTGCTTATTAATGGTGTGTTGATACTCAGCTGAAGAGCTACAAGATGTCTGCATGTTGTGTCTACACAATGAGCAAGCCTCAATGTGCAGACACACTTATTACTGCCAGCAATACTTTCCTCCTCTATACAATCGTGTAGCTAATTACAAAGTTTAAAAAATTTATTTCTGGAAAACAAAAGAGGTGGAATGCAGAAGCTAAGAAGCTACAGCTTGGCAAGACATTTTAAGGGTTTCCCTAGAAGAAAGGCAAGGCACAATGTTTTTCATTTCTGAAATTCTATCCTTTGTACCAACAATATACTACACAAAGAAATACACAATTTGTGGATGTTCAGCTGTGCAGCTTTACTGCTGCACATCAAATGGTCCTAAAAAGACAAAATATGTAAACATCCCCATCTCGCTTCCTTTTAAAAAATTGCTTGATTTCATAATTTCTTATTTCATGTAATTCCAGATGAACAAAATGATACCACCAAAAAGGTTTGGTTTGGTTCACTATACAAGTTCCAAAGATACAGCGTTGTTTCAATTCAGAAATAGAAACTAGATTTAAATGTTAGTAGCCTGAATGGTTGGACGGTTTCTCCTGAACACAATATGCATACCATTACTAGAACTGCATGTTCTAGAAAAATTATTTACATTTATTGAACAGATGCATCCTAACAGCTACAAGAAACACCTGCATTTTTATGCAGCCAGGTTATCAGACTATCTTTGCCAGTATGTCCTCATAGCTGTTCTTGGTTCCCTAACAGTCATTAGAAATAGCAAACAGCAGCAAAGGAGATAAAGGGGCTTAGAATGGTAAGTGAAATAAACTTCTCAACACTATGTAAGCAACATGTTTTGCTTTAAACAATCTAAATCCAGAGCATTAAAATAGTTTTATTTACACACTTGGAATTTTGACTTACACAAACATAACACTGATTGTATTTTTGTCATTTATAACTGGATGAGGAATGTCTCAGTCTCTTTACTGTCTTTTCAGAAAGGTTACCAAAATGCAGCTTTTTTACTAGTTGCTCTATTTAAACTACAGTTCCAAATGAAGATGTTACTATGTTCCTATGATGTCTAAAACAACAAGATGACATTCTGACATCCTTTACTTGCTTGTAACATCAAAATATTTTACCTTGGTAGACATAGTATTACACAAATAAAAATATGAGCCAAAGGAAATATTTCAGTCCAGACCTGGAATTTTGGTGAATACTGAGACCGGTGTGTACAGCAGTTCTTTCAGTCTTTTACATCTAGAGAATGTTTTTCCACCCAAGTTGTCAGGTACATTCCTTAAGTAGTTTTAGAATGACGAGAACTGTTTGGAGAGTAAACATCTATGTAAACATACACAGGGGCACTTTATGAGTGTAGCTGGGCAGAGATCAGAGAAGCACTGGTGACAAATGGGAATCAAGCAGCCATAGTTTGGATTTCTATGGAAGGAATTAAAGATACACTTTCCAAACTACTTATAACCAAGGGATAAAATTGCAATGATTTTGAATGTATGCCTGTGTTTTAATTCACTAGTAACATATACCACTATGTAAGATTTGCACCACCATAAGGTAAGATGAAGCTGAACCATCATTATAGATATCACAAGCACCTGTGCAGCCCCATTCTGTGGTTCTCTTTGAAAGACATTGATATACCCAAAGCTCTTACATTACCCCAGCTGAAACTTGTATCCCTGACTGCATCCCAGACCCATCTATACCATTCATGCTTTTCTTGATCTGCCATATGTCCTGCACATGAAACCTTGCCTCTCTTGGAGAATTTTTCACCAGTGTAGAGAGACATAACCTGATATCAGATGCAAACTTTTGTGTAGTTCTAGCCAACTCTCCCTCAATGTGCATCTTCCAACTACTTTGCACCAAAGCAGCCAACAATGGCTTATAAGGAAGTAGAGATCTAAAAGATAAAGGTATTTCTTGGGTAGGTGTTGGCAGAGAGGGAAGAGAGAATGCTTACAAGAAAGTTATTCACAGGATCTCCCTGGAGATTTTCCCCAGGAATTTTGAAAGCAAGACAAACCTTCACAGGACATATTTTAACCCCATCAAGAGCCAGAAAGGATTATTGTTCAGGACTCTTTCACTCTGCTAGCTCACAGAGACCTGACTAAAGAGTCTTTGGCCATCACCCAGAACACAATTCCACACAACCTTGATAGCACTTACCTCCAAGAGCTGCACTGGGTGCTGCTGCTGGACAGGACCTGGCCCTGGGACGGAACCTGCAAGGCACAAGATCAGGAACTCCAGTCACTCAAGGCCTCTGGTGTCTAGGTCACAATCTGGCTTATTGTAACAGCACAGCTGAGACCCCGAGCGCCTCTGGCAGCAAACTCGTGGAAACAGCTGCTTGGTCATTTGCACACTTGTTACACCTGTTCTCCCATCAGGTCCTGGATCACACCCAGCTGTGAGCCCAGCCAGCTGGCTCTTTGGTTTCCATGGGAGAGGTAAAGCTCCCTCAGATTGCACAGAGGCTTCCAGTGATTCACAAGAACCATGCAAAGAAATCAAACTTCTTTTATTTTTTCTAATTGATTTAATTTCTTCTATAGCCACTGTCTTTAAAAATTCTACCATTTTGGTACTACAGCCAGCTCATTTGCATGTGCCAACCAAACTGTGTCTGCCACTGATTCAACAGGACCTGTGGTCAAGACATGTTTAAACATGGTTTCAGACAGCTGCAGACAAAGCCAGCAAGGGCTGCTGGTCTAAAGCTAGCAGTCTCAGAAAGATACTTCCTCTACTTCCTTTACTTTTTATTTGCTAGTAGAAAACATGTCTTCCTTTTTTCTCTTTTTTTCCTTTTTTCCTTTTTCTTTTTTTCTACAAAAATAAATCTAACAAAAATATTCACTTTTCTCTTAGTGAATAGTTAATTCACTAATAGTGAATCAGATTAACATCCTGATTTCTGAAAAACTAACTGGCAAGACAGACTAGAGCACCACAGGAATCTTTTCCTAGTTCTTTTGAATCACCACCAGTTAAAACTATTTCTTTTCTGGAGAATTTATTGTTTTAATTAATCACAGTCTTTTAAATCAATCCATAATGAGTAAATTCAATGTTTTTTATATTGTCTCACTTGCTAACATACTCACTAACAATGATGAGAATGTTAATTATGCAAAGGCTGTTAAAAAAATTTCTAAATGAAGCCTTTAAAGGCCCAGTCTACTCAGGATCTGAGCTACTGACTGAAGGAAAAGTAGGTTGTTCTCTCTCTCTGCTTTACCTGTATATGAACAGCAGTTATGTGGAGGCTGATACACACTGCAGTTCTTATAAGCTCCCTGCTGAGCAATGCAACCTTTAATTTCTTAAGGAGTTTCATAAGTTTTCTATAGAAACAAAAGATTCTTCTACCCTCATGCCCATCTACCTGTACCATTTTATATGAAAAAACTATCAGGTAGTTTAACTTTCTCATTTAGTCAAACAAATTAAGAAATTAAAATCAACAAAATAAGACAATCTGTTATCCAAGGAAGAATTTTTTAAAATATTCCTTTTTTATCCAACCTGAACCATTTATAGCTATCAAAGGAAAAAAGACTGAGGATTGACTGCATATGCAGTATTTTACAATTACCTGCTTCTGTTTAATTATTAAACAACTACATTAGGCTCAACAGGAAGAATTTTTTTCAGAATAAGACTGCTCACACATGAGTTAATCAGAAACAATTTCATGTTTAAGCAAGCACTACAGAAGTATTCAGACCAAAAACAATTTAGTTCCTCTGCAATTCCAGTTTTATTCAATGAAAATATTCATTGCATGATGCTACCATGACCAGGCAGGCTTAGGGAGTGAACTGCAAATCTAATCAGTTTGGAAAGGGTTTTATGGAAGCTGCTGTGCTGCCTTCACTGACCTCAAGTGGTTTTTTTTTTCCTTTGTTCATTTGTTGCAAACAACTAAAAATCTAGGTCAAGGAAGGAAAGGTCATTCATTAATTATGAAAGTGCAGATTTTTATACAGTATTGGAAAGGTTTCAGAAGCAGTTTTGAATTCTGTATTCATTGTGTATCCTCACTATTTTTCCCATCTTTCTATATATCTAAATTTTGAGCACCTTCATATGAAAAGGTAAAAAAATTGTGCCTTGTAGGCAATCAAAATTTAATGCATTGAGTTTTAAACAATTATTTTCGTAACATTCTAAATTGGTAAAATATTTATGGCACAAACACATTTCCACATTTCTGTACACTGTAACTGCTCTAGTGTTTATTTTCAGACCATCACTTCATTGGTCATACTCTCTAACTTAATTCTGTCAGGGGTAATTTTTTTTCTGGGAGTTCTAAAAGGTTTTGAACTTTCATATAGTAATCACATTTAAATAAGCCCAGTCATATTTTATGTGATAAGAGGAATTATTCTAAAATATGCATTATAACAACTATATCTATATTTTTTTCAACTGCAATCATCAGTCCCTGTGTGGGTGTGCTGGGAGTGCTCTGCCTTTTTTGTTTACATGTCTTTCACACCAGAAATCTCAAAGACAACACCCCAAACCTATCCAAGCTCATTCCACACATTTGGGAACACAAGTGAGGAAGGTAAAATGATACAGTCCAGGAGAGATGCTCTCAGTTTTCACTAGGGCTGTACCTTTCCTGTCATTTCCTGCATGACACGTATGTATTGCTTTCTTTACTTGTGGGTGTGTATTTTTAGACACACCAGATAACTACTATGTTTTCTAGCATTCAAGCGAGCTGCTGTGAAGTTCTGACTGCACAGAGTGAAGTACATGCATCAGTTCCTGTTACTCAGCTTCTTATAAAGTCAGTCAGCATCTCCAAGGATCAAGGTCCACTTTTAAGCAATTGAGCAACCTAATTGGCAGGTAGATCAAGGCATAATTTGCTTATGGACTGCAAATAAAGGTACACTAACTAACATTTTACTGTGGAACTGTTCTTAACAGTAATAAAATTGCTCTTGCTGTTTACTGTTGGTGCTCTGCAGATTACAGAACTTATTTGGACATGGGTTCATCCAGACCACTGTATTTATGGACAGTTTCTAATTTATATAACCCAATTTGTATTTATATTTTTGACCTCTACAGCGCAGTGGAAACAAGATATGCAAATAAATTGTACACTGTGTGAAAAGAGACTTTCTGCTTCAAACTCGCCTGCTCTGCTATTTTTATATGATCAGATGTGAATTAACATTTTAAAGTCGTCTTTTATAGTCATTCATGATTTTATAAACCTCTGTCATATCCCACTTCAATAATCTCATTTTACACAGAAGTCTCATTGTCCAATTCATATATCAAATAGATATAATTTTAAACACTTTTTAACAGTTTTTAAACACTTTGGGCATTCTTTGTACCTTTACATTATGCCTCTTGAGACAGAACTGTCAGAATACCACAAAACATTCAAGATAAAGCAAAGACATGGATTTAGAGCAGTAGCATAATTATACACCCTGCCTCATATGGTATTCCATTTGTAATTCCTTATTTTTGAATTTCCTAATTCTCTTTTCGATTGCTACTAACCATTGAGATAATGGTGGATTTACCACAGGGAGACCAAGATCCTCGGTGGAACAAGTTAGTACAAAGTCAGTTTTTTAATTGAAGCAAGTTTCTTTGTACAATATGAACCTTAGTCTTTCTGTTTTATTTCTCAGTCATTTATACAGAAACTTTTCTTTTGAATCAGCTTTAATTTTGACCCACAAAAATGTATAGAGGTAGTAAAGACTAGGTCCCTAATGCTCACATCCCTTCTTAGGTTTTCAAACATAGCAAATGGCATAAATTCCCTTGGGATTTCTCACTGGGAGAAATATTAATTCCTCCTATTTTCTTCAGTCATCTCTTAATCTACAAAAGGATCTTCTCTTCATTGCATACCAGTTTAAGTTCTTGAGGGCTCAAAGCAACTTGAAAAATCCAAGGTGATTGTGACAACTGACTCATCTTTTTATCTAGAGGGTTATTGCCTGCTTGAAAGAATTCCAAGAGGCATGATGTCCCTTTGCAAATTCCCTATTTTCCATGTTTCCACTAATACTGCACTCATTACAATTCCTATTATGTTCCTGGATTGAAAATCAGCTTAGATTCTGTAGTTTCTCCCAAACACCCTATTTCAAACTTTCTCAAATGTACTCCCCTTTACTCCTCTGGTACATGATAACAGTTAAAACTCCATTTGGGGGAGTTCAGAAATTTCATAAATGCTCTCATTCAAATCTCAAGGACAGTAGTAAATCCATATAAAAATCACAATTAAGAAAATACTGTATCAACTGATGTACTGAGGAAATGGGATGAACACACACAGATTCTTTATTGCCATGCTCATAATTATGCAATGATATCTGTTAGAACACGTATAATTGCCAAAGCAGAGCCTAAAAAAAGGCAGGCTGCTATCTGTTGCTTATCCCCCGTCTTATCAAGTTGTGATCTCAGGAACTGAAGGAGCAGCATGAACCCAGAAGTTATGTCTGCCCTTCTAAAGGTGATGAGTATTTCCTCCTCCCTTTGCCCCTCAAGTTACCAGCAGGCTGTAAGTCTCCTCAGTATAAATGCTGCCAAATCTATCTGCTCATTCCAAGCAGGCTGCTGGTAGCAACTGACTCATTGTAACAATTCAACTGGCAGCACAAAAATCCTTTCAGAGAGCAAGAATCCATTAAAGTCTCTAGTTTTCTTGGACTCATGCTCTTCTTCCAACAATGGCATTAGTAAAAGTGAGTCATTTTTCAAGCAAACTAATTTTCTGAATTCTCCATGGTTTCCTATGCTGTACTCTACTGTCATCTTGTTTCTTATTTCATGACAACAATCTGGACTGTCCCCTGCACACTTACTTATTCACATAGTGACTCAGAACAAAAGCACTTCTCAAATATTTTACAAGAAGATCTGTCTCTTTCATATTAAAGAAGCTGCATGACTACAATAAACCAACACCTAAATATTTGTGTGCCCTGTCTCCACATGCCTTGATTAGAGAGACATAACCTTAGGTGTTATTCATATGAATGCACATTCATGGACATAAAATTCTTGGCAGTTCGATTTTACCCTGCTTATAAACTGTGTAGATGATTGCTTTCTCATGGCTGAGCAATAACCTTCCAATGGGTCAGCCTCTGTCACCGCAAGGGAAAGGGATTCTCAGCACACATTGTTCATCTCTACATTAGCAGGCAGCACTCTATGCTAGATCTAAGACTAGGCAGGTATTTTCCTTGCACCAAAAGGAATGGCACTTAACCCCTGAAGTTCCAATGTGTTGTTATCCAGTTGTCAACATACTTCTCATTCTAATCCATACTGTGCAACATAGCATTTAATCTAATCCATAACGTTCAGAAGCCACATCCAACAAAGGCATTTGTATTTTAAGCAGCACAGCTCCACTTATTTACAACTTGCCACTCTTCCATACCCTGCATATTTAATCCTTTTAAACTTCATAGCATTCAAAAGTACATTATGCAGAATGAAAATTCATTATTTAAAGGTATAAAAATATATCAAGACTTTATTTTAAAATTTATAGCTCAGAAAGTAGTCTTTAACTGTAGAAAACCTGAAAATTTTCCCACAAATTACTAGTGGAAATAAGAGTGGATCTAAACAGAGAGGATGCTTGTATGCTCCTAAAGAATAACAAGAAAGATTAGTTAGGACAGAGACAACAGAAAGTACTACTTTTAAAAGTTTGGCATTTTTTACTAGTTGCTTCAAAGTTTTTATTTTCCTGAAAGCTGCAGTTCTAGAACTTCTAAAAAAGAACTTCTTGAAAGGGAACATAAAACCTAAAACAAGTTTCTAAAACCTTTTCCTATATTTCATTGGTCAAAATCAAAAAGGGCACATTTGGCAAGAATGAAATTCTGGCAGTGACAGGACTATATTTATAGGGGTTTGAATCATTAGCTGTTTCCCTCTTACTCCTATTCCCTCCCTTCTTTCCTTTTTCTCTTAATAAAGCAGTAACTGGTGTCATTCTTGCTATAAAACTTAGTATCTTGAGTATTTTAATTTTTTCTAGTAATTCTGTTATTTAGCTTGAAAAATGAGGGGACAATTGGAAGGAGACATAAACAATTTAGTGATATTTAAGCCCTACTCTTGGAGATGCACATATGCTGACTTTATTACAGAAGTACTTCTAATAATTGCAGAGGAAGCAATCACTGAAATATAATTAGACATATGAATAAATATGTCGAAAACTGAGGGCCTAGTAATCTTCTAAATATAGGAATTTAGTCATTTTCTTATTTAAAACAAGCATGTTCAAAATGAAACCTTCAGAACTCTCAGAAAAGGCCTATGGATGCCTGACAATGCCTGACTTCTGGACCACATGGTCCAAAACACCCCTTTCAGACAAATAGATTGATGTGCTGAATGATGTATATATACACAATCTCCACTCCTGCACAGTGCCCATCATATCCTTTGAGTGGTACCCATACTAACACAGAAAATGCTCTGTTGTGTCTCCCTGTCTTCTCCCTGCTCTTCCCAGAACATCAGAGTCTGGTGGGAAAATATGCACAGCAGGTGCTCAGTGTCACTACATGGGGCTACCTCAGCTAGCATAACACCACCACCCTTTTGTCACCTTTTCTGGCTCTTGTGTAACTGCCACGTCTGTAACTGTGGGGGACAGTCTGTGGGGATGAGCAGGTGACCAGAAATTGGGATTTTGAAGCATTTCAGTTGGGACTTTGGTTTATACTACTATCTTTCTGTTGCTCAGCCACATACAGAGCAAAATATTTATCTTCATTTCCTTAATACCCATTGTTACTCTTTAGATATGAGTGAGGTTCAGAGCAGAGTGCTGGCCCTTTGATATTTGAACTATGCAGGCTCCTTTTCAGAGCAGGAGAGTGCAGGAACCATATATGCTTATCACCTAAAGATGAAAGGGGCCCTGCCTCTCCACTGCTCAGCTGCTACTGCAAATAGTTATGCCTCAGAAACTGCAGAATAAAATTATATCATGACAATTATTATTCCAAACAAGCATTACAATGAAACCCCCTCTAATGTTAACCTGTTAGTGATGGCCCATTATTTTAGGATTACAACAGCTGCATACTCTTATCAGTTATAGAACAATTCTTTGATCAGAACCAAATTCATCCTTCTGCTTCTGATTTAACCTTACTGAATTCTGTTATCTGAGTTTGGATTTACAGTAGTACAATATTTTTGCATTTTTGTCATCTGTTCTCTAGAATAGTGTCTGATTGTCCTTTGGTTTCCACAATTTCATTTGAAAGTCACATTAGTGCATTTACAGACCTTTTAAAAAGAACTGTATTGCCATTATACAAAAAACCCCACAAAACTTCTATTGTGAAAAGTAGGTTACCTTGGGTTATTGTTTCCTTACTTTTCTGTCCTGGTAACACAGAAATACTGTGAGCATCTCAAACGTCACTGTAAAATAAGAACTGAATTTTTCAGAAATTCCATCTCATCCTTGCTTTTAGTTTAAGAGGCATCATTTTATCTGCAGCTAGAATCAGAGCTATAATAAATAAAACCTTTTTATAATTCTGAAAGGCAAAAATTAGAACTAAAGTCTTCACATGGCATAAAACTGAATTGTAAAGTATAAAGCAGCACATTATTTTGACTGCTGTAAATTAGGGCTACATAGGGCTTCAATTTTTATAAAAGCAACAAAAATTAAAAATGCACTGAAGCTAATTTCCATTCTGTTTATTCTTAGACTCTTAATATTTAAACTAAAGTCACAAATGCAGGTTAAAGAAAACACACCAGGCCATGAACAACCAGCACAGACCACCTCAAATCTTCTCTGCATAACTATGCTTGAAAGAGGAGCACTCTCTTGGCTTGGATAACAAAACTCATTAAATAAATTAAGCAGAATGACTGAAAAATAAATTTAATGTACCAGTTGGCACTCAGTGGAGAAAGGAGAGGGGAGATGACATTCAGCCATTTCTCCTCTTCATGCTTCTTAGTCAGCATCCATTTACAGGCATCACCCCCAATCACAGGCAGTGGTGAGGTTCCAACACTGTCATTTTCTCCTAGCAAACTGAGAAAACAAGGTCTTTTCACCCTTCTTATTTAGAGTGTGGACCAAACCTTTTATCATATGAGAAACCTCTTCCTTGCAGCTGTTCAGCATCCTCCCACACAAACATCCCTTCCCAAAGGGGAACACCAGCTCTTGCTTTTCCTCTCTTTTACTACAGTAATTACTGGGAATTTTCACCTCATTCACAGTGTAATTGAAGATTTCTTTCTTGTCTGTGCCTCTCCCGGCTGACAAACAGGCTGGGGTCTCTCCTGAAGACACCTCTTGCCCTTGAGTGAGCTGAATTCAGAAGAAAAGTAAGGACTGACCCTGCAGGTACAGAAGTCCCCTGAATAACTGTGCATCACAGAATTTCTCTCAGCACTCACCCCACCATCAGCACGTACCAACAGCATGTTGCTGACCTTTTCTACCCTGTGCCTTTGGGTCAGGGTGCCCAACACTTGTCTTTCATCCCATACAAAAGCAGTGCACATGTAAAAACACCTGATGTTTTTTTCTAGTGCCAGAACAAGACTTTGGGGCTGTTGGCACCATGGCTGTTCACCACATACCCCAAGTGCTGGAAAGCAGGAGAGCAGTGGGACAGAAACCAGTTCAAATGCTGACTTCATGGTCTGCAAAGGGGTGGGGACAGGGGATAAAGGAAAAGGAGAGCAGTACAGACAAGACTGAGCAGCCTTGATGCCTGGAAAGTGAAAGCCAACTAAGAGTTCTCATTTCTCAAATCTCATCCTCATTGCTAAGTGCCTTGTTTGTGACTAAGAGGTGACAGCAGTCTATTCTGAGCAGAGGAGCTGCTCCCAGCTACACCATCCAGGGAGGGGGAACTCTCAGGAACTGGGTGCTCCACCCGGGACCCCACAGTTGCTGTGCTGACAGCTGATAAAAGCACCCAGGCAATCCCTACTGACCCTGGGCTGCAAGGTCAAACTGTGCTGCACTGTTAGACAGCTATTTATAAATACAAGAGTGAAACCAAATGCCTCTGCTCTGACTTCTTTACAAGGCCAAACTCAGCCTTCAAATTGGTCTATTTCTAGCCATCCATTCAATCCCTGATTCCAGCATAGGTGTTACCCCATCCAGGCATACAATTCCTGCTGACTTAGCAAGGTCCATGTTACAGTCGCAGCAAGATGTGAAACTAGGCAGTATGAGGATTTGACAAAATTAATTTTCTTGCTGTTCATGTCTTCCTGTTACATATAAAGGAAATTGCATAGCAGTGCCTCACCCTCTAACCCCTTAGGTTTCTGCATCTTTGTCCTCCAGTTCCACTCAATAAATACCACTTCATATTTGATATTCTGATCCCCCTTTCTGCATTAGAGAAGTCCTGAGCAGTTGACTTACAAAAAGCCTCCTTCCTAAGTTTGCACAGAGCATCTCTGAGGCCAGGAGGGGTTTGCATGAATACAGCAGTGTGGCTGTGAGAACATGCACGTAACCACAATCATCACACTACAGATGCACTAAACATGCATCTAAGCCAAGGGTCCTTGTAAACCAACAGACAAACAATCAAACCCCTCAACTTAGTAATGATTCAGAGAAAAAATTGTTCTAAAACAGAAAAACAATATTCTAAAAACATTCTCTGTTTTCTGAAGCATAAGTGGAGTTTCAAGTCTCCTCATAAAACTGCAATAAATATTCTTCATTATTTTGCCACTTTATTAGCTATTTTGAGGACTGAATTACATGGAATATTCCACATATAATGTTATTGGTAGCATATATTAATTTTGTAAAGCTCCAGTACTGTCCATTTTCACATGGAAGTTATCTGTTGCAAATGAAACACAGTAATATTATATTACTGGGATGTAGAAGAATCATCATTCTGTTGGATGCAAGAGAAACTTGTAAAAAGCTTTAGAGGGCAAATAATCAGTCTCTGTAACAGCTTTCCTCTTTAGAGTTTTGGAGTTGTCTTGTTTCCTTTCAAGTGCCGAAAAACTCTAGAGGGGAAGCAGTTGTTTCCTGCATACCAATGCTTTGCCATTTAGCCAAAAAAGCTGCCTGAAATAGTTGCTGATATTTTTTCCCCACCTCTCCAAATAAATGTGTAAATATATTTTTTTTAAATTGCTCTGTCTTCTCCATCCTCTCATTCACCTTTGACATGGATCAATCCCATTTCAGCTGCCAGTGCTCCCCGGGGCAGCAGAAGAGGACATGTTCTGAATTTCTAATTCCCATTCCAGCTGCAAAGTCTCTCCTTCCTCCCACTACTGCATTTAGAAGAGTATGTTTATGGCTGATTCTGGGAGAGATGAATAGCCTTTTTAAGGAGTGGCATGGGCCACAAGGACAAAAATGCCCCTGGCAGGAAACTGGTGGTGTAGGAATTGTGTCACAGGATCTCCAACATAGTACTGAGGAGCAATGCAATGAGGACATTCAAGAAATTTCTCAGCAAAGTCACTCAAGTTATCTCTTCTCACAAATCATTGATTTCCCACAGTAGTGCATTACCAAGTATGACTGGGTTTTGTAGAGATCCAGAACATAATAAACATCAGTAAAAGTTTTACTGAACTCCCAAGAGTGCCTCCTAGACAACCTATCCTCACAGAGGTGGGAGCAGCTGCCAGTCCCCATGCCAGCCCCACACTTTACCACATCCTCTTGCTCTTCACTACTGGATTTCACTGTTGATACTAGGTGTGTTCACCCACTTAGACACCTTTGCTAGCACCATGGGACAAAGCAGACACAGCTCTTGGAGTTTCATGGAAAACCCTGAAGAAAATGCAGCAGAAATGGAATAACCAAGTACCTCCTGATGCCAGGATACAATGTGAAGCCCCCAGATGCCATTCTTCCACAGACCTCAGATAACACATGATGTACTATGGTTTTCATTCCTCTGCTCTTTCTCTATGGTCTCATTCTATGCAATGCTTAACCAGCTGCACCCAGCCCTCACCCTAACTAAAACAGAATTAGAGCCACAGCATCCAACCAGCAGGCAGCTGCCAGATCACGCAAGCACGCAAGTTCTTGGCAGATTTTGGAGTCCAGCTGGCAGCTTTAGGAGAACAGAAAGGAATTATAATAATTCTATAAATTGAGATTTTCCAACAGCTACTGGAAACTGCTGGCTGGCATCTTGGGACAAGGACAAAGACAGCAGAATTTCTTGTGGTGGCTGCATACAGCGCCATTAGGGAACCTCGGGTGACTTCAGCGCGTTAATGCTGATAATGAGCTTGTGGCAGTGCAGCCGATCACACATGGATGAGCATTCAATTACTCACCCTGTGGTTAACACGCCGGGAAAGCAAAGACTACAGCCATGTGGGCCTCCACAACTTTCATTTCATAAAGCACCATTAAATCTCCATCAAATAATGACAGCTTTGTCCCAAAGGGCTGGGGCTGAGCAGGGGGTGGCCCATCTTGTTTTGCAGAGCCCTTGGAAAACCAGTTCAGGCCCTCACCCACTGATACAGGGCACTACCTACTACTGCCTTAAGTGCTGACTTCAAGATGAAATATTCCAGCTTCATTCCCTGCCTCAAATACCCTCCCAGTCTTACAGACCAGATGCAGTTTTGTAGTTCAGCAGTCTCAGAAATAGAGATCTCCCTTTAAGTCCTGAAATATATATTTTTATTTCCTTCTTAAAGACTTAGTTTGAGGATTTGATCTTTTTTATCACACAGATGTGAAACATTAAGTGTAGTTGACGTGGAAAAATTTTGTAATGGAACAAAATTATTTCTAGTACTCTTGCCACAACCTGTGAAGCTGTATTTAAAAATCAATTCAATGAGACTCATGATGGTAAACATACCATCAGCAACAGCTTTGCTTCCTTGTGAAGATGTGTCCTCAGAAAAAAATTTTATTTTCAAGTATCTTTATGTGCCTAAATAGGCAGATTCGTATGTTGGAGATTTTCTTTGGGACTGAAACAGAGAAAGAGTTTAATTACCACTGAAAACAAGGTAACCTTAAAATCAAAGTTAGATCCTCAAACAACCAAGCATGTTGTAAAGTGTACTTTTTTTATCTGTCTGCATATTTAAGCACCTGTATATATTGAAGACATAACATTCCTACAGTGTTACTGTACTATATGTTTTAGCTCTATTCTTAAATAAATAAATTCTTACTCTAACAAAACCATTTATCTGATGATTGTACCCTCACCAGAATGATGCTTAATACTAGGAGTTAAAATGCTACTGGACTAGGAAATCAGATTATTATTTTAAAAACAGCATTAAATAGAATCTTTTCACTGCTTTAGGAGTACATTATTTATTAATCTTAAGGAAGCATTTTCTAAAATAATATTTTTAAAAACCCCAAAACCAGAACAAATCAATCAAACTAACAAAAAAAAAGCAGTCCACGGATATTTCTCCTGGGGTCATTCTTTTAGAGTTGGTGCAAGCCATCTTTAAAATTCTCTAAGCTTTGCCATAAAAAGTATTTGGGGAGCTAGCAGAACTGACACTCCCAATTCACTTTAACTTCTGGGCACAGCTTCTGCTCCTAAACTGTACAGTGAAAGTGATTCCCATTTGGTAAATGTAGGTGTGCTGCCCTTGTCCTGCTGTAGAAGTGAACCCAGCCACAACACTGATATTTGGAACAAACTTCTGTCATTCAAGGCTGCTGTTATTTTGTGACTCACAAAATGCAGATACTCAGACCAGCCTCTGTGTAACTATTTCAGTGCAGTATTTGAAAGGGGTGAAATGGTAGATGACAGAACAAAATTAACATTTCCAGCTTCTTGTCCCAGTCAGTTTTGTAACCAAACCAATTTAAGATGAAAGCTTTCAAGGTGTTAAGTTTTTTATGAAAAGCTTACTGCCAAACCTGCCCAACTCAGCCACTGGAGCTACATGGGAACAAGTGGGGATGGAGACTTACCTACACTTAAACTCTCTAGGGCACCATCTGCATCGAAGATTTTCTAGCAATATATACTCAAATCAGTGACACAAAATCTGCTTTATTCTCCTTTCACTAAAGTCTCTCTCCAGATGACATAAATTGGTCCTTCTAAAGATAAGTAAGTGCTTGCCTCCATGCTCCTGTTGTGACAAGAAGAAAGCTTGGACATATTGTAGAAAGGATGTGGACCATCTGACTTGCATGCTACCAAGCAGAACCTGCCCATGAGTTTCTAAATTTTTAACCTTTAAAATAAAGAGAAAAATGAGCACTGCAACATCAATTATCATTGGAAAGTAAGAGAGTTGCTATGTCCAGTTTTAGAAGTCAGTAATGTAGACCATAAACAGAGAACATAACATTTCTAGAGAGCAACTACATTGAACTCCAGTTCTCTGACTGAACCTGGTTACTGTTTTTGAAGACAGAAAGGTGCCTGTTCCCCAGCTTGAAGCAGGGCCCTATTCTTTTAATGATGGAAACAGTGTTGTGGCTACTATCATCAATAAACAAATGAAAAAAATTAAAAGAAAAATGAGAAGAAAACAAAAAAAAGGTCTTCAGCTATGCAGTTAAAATCTAAGTTCGTCAGGTTTTGCTGATTTTCTGACTGGCACCATCCCCATATTTGCAATGTCATATCGAATACCAAAAACAAATGTAAATGGGACAGAGGAGTCATGCATGACAATCTAAACTAGAATCAGCAGATTCCACCACACACCCACCCCTGCTGCCTGCCCCAATTCAGAGTGAAAAGAAAAAAAATAATTATGCATTTGCATAAATATATTTTGTATTTGCTGATTAATTTTTCACAGCTTTGCAAATACTTTAAAGTAACGATATGGTCACAACGGTGGTACAACAAATTTGTCCCTAAACAGATAAAAAACCCTACGTGCCTGTGAAGGACCCAGCAGCAACCATTCAGGGAATGGATTCCTTGGAACTGAGCATTCATAATCCAGTGCCTACTGTGCATTCACTCCCTTCAATGACTATGGTAATTAGGTTGTCTCATGTTATTGTGACTTACAATCTATCTATGGGGACACTCCAGGGGAGCTCTGGGTCTTAAATCTACTAATTTCACATTTAGAAAGACTCGGGCATTACAACAATGCTGAATTGATATGCAGAACATTCAGATAATTTTAAACACTTGAATCATTGTCCTCACATGTAAAAAGATCAGGGCTTCCCTCAAGCACACATTGTGCAAATTCACTGGGTGTGTCACAGCACGCTGAACCGATGTTTGCCGAAATGCAACTGGGCCATGGAAGTGGGAGTCGATTAAATGGAAAATAAGGAGCCTTGGGCACAATGACCTTTATAAACGACACACAAAATTTAAGCTGAGATTTACAGCAAACTTTTCTGGTCAGTTTTTTCTATGCTGATAATAAACCATCATATATGGTTTGTTCCTTGCATAAATTACAACCTTCTCACGAAATGTTGCTCAGTCATCTAGCTTCTGGCTTTAGAAATACATATCATTTGATCCAATCCTAACAACAGGCCAGACAAAGATACAGTCTAGTAGTACCACCATGTTAAATAGCTCCTCAGTGCCTAAGTATTGGCAGTCCTAGATGATTAATAGCATGATCTCAGTCTACTCATTCATTATAGACAAATGGGTAATCATACCGAAATTTTGCAAACAAGTTTCCACTTTAGACCAGAGCGTCAACCCAGATCAGGCAAACAACCTAGAATCTAAATCTGTATGAAAGTTTGGCAATCTTCTTATCATCTCCTGGACTCAAATCTAACCCAACTGCCAGACAGGTCATGACAAGCAAATATTCTCCACAAATTTCTGGACATTGACAGATGAGCTGTGAGTGTCTTGCAGCAGCTGCTCTTTTAGAACATTTCTAACCCCACCTTCCCAGCTTAAGTAAGTGCAGGAACCTGGGAAGGAGAGAAGGAACGCAGAAGTACACATTTCCCTTCAGCCCTGACAGAGAATGCAAAGAAAGAGGAGGGCAGACACCTTAGAGTGAAAAATGTCAAACTGCCTTGTAAGATTTGACAGGTCTTCCACAACTTTTATTAATGCAATAAATTCATTTTTGGGAGGGTCAAAAAAATTCAAATCATTGCCACGGTGAATGCTTAAAATTACAGCCTATGAGTTAGATAGAATACAAAGTATGTACAGGTTCTCCACTGACAAAACTGAATGTACTTATCTTTTTTAATTGAATCTAGCCATATAAAATTATCCTGGTAAGTAGATTAGAAATCTTACGTACTGGGGCCCCATGTGGTTTGCCTTTAATATTTGTGCATTCAATTACTGTTTTTAAGAAGCAGGGATTATTCATTGCAATCCTAATGCTATATTTATTCAGGATTTAGGCCTATTTTAAGATTAGGCTTGACTTAATTGTACCAAACTATCAGCAATGTTGGAGTCAGACTACTGTAACTCATTATCACATATCTGCCTGATACCTGTATTTTTCAAATCTGTGAAGAAGAATAAGAGAATACTTCCTCTTGCTACTGCTGGAAGAAAATTAGAGGATGTCTGGGAAGTCTGAAAAGCAGTTTTATCTAGATGCTCGAGTAAAATACTTGGTTTTGGATGAAAAAAGATGAAACATGACAGCTGTCCTAATAAAAATATGTACAACAGAGGTAATTTACATCTCTCTACATAACTCACAGCAAAAAATTAATTGTAGTAGCAAGGAGGCATTGCAAGAGTCCACACTGTGGACGAAGAGTCCACATCAATTGCTTCGTGCAACATTGATACAACATTAGGAAGAAATGAATAGTCAGTCATTCCCATCTTTTCCTTACAAGACATTCACTGGCATCTCTACTAGACCTGCAGAAGGATAGTGCTTAAGGCATCTCAGCAGACATGAAGCACACACTGCCCAAGGGCAGAGAATGGCCCTCTCCTCACCACATAACACCATCCTTCACTTCATCAGCAGTTCCTTCACAACAGCAGTTGTGTCTGATCTCGTCCTCTCAGCTTTTGCAAAGCAAGGAGGCAACTTTGAAAGACTAAAGGAAATAGTTCAGAGTTCCATTAGACTGTCACTATTTCTGCATTTATACCTTAAATATCACAGGAAATTGCAACTATACGCTTTCTTTCTGTGTCACCTTTTATCAACGTCTGTGTTTGACTATTAGCTATGCAAGCATATGTATGGACATCTATTTACTTATTTCTAGCCTGTCTCTTCCTCACTCACTCACTCAATTGATTGGGAGATTCTCACCACAGTTTTGAGAAAAGCCTTCTTAAGCATCATGTTACAGATCATGCAGAAATCCTAGCCTTAACTTTGTTTTCAGTGTAAAATACTGCAAAAGCTCAGTACAGCCACATGTGGTTCCAACTCTGGAGATACACAGATTGTATTATTCATCTAATGTAGATGAAATGTTACCTTAATTTGTAAGAAGAGATTTAAAAACAAGGGCAGTAGCTGCCAGGATAGGAAAAAATGCAATTCCTAGGAAAATATTTGCTTTCATCTGTCAGTAAAACAGCACTGTAAATCTGCAGTATATTTGTCACTGGGGAAAAATAAAGTAATAAGATAGTTACCAAGAGTCTGGTTGTTTTTCCTACATTGCAAAAGGATTATTGCATGCAAAATCAATGTTTGGTATAGATAAGAGCAGGAAATCAACAATAGTCACCACAGTTTTCAATGCAAGACAATATAAGCTTTCATAACATAGAATAAAAGCCTTAGTCATTAAAAAAAAAAAGGTATCCATAAATATATAGGTATAGGCATTCTGGACTTCTCTATCAGTGGTGAGTAATGAAGCAAGATAGCCAGGATCAGACCTTACTTCTGACAAATATACTACTATTATGCATCAATTTACATCAAATTCAGAGAACACCACACTCCAAGTTTCCAATTTAGACTGACTTTTTCTTTATATTTTTTTTCCTGAGCAAATGCATGCTGTACTTGCAATGAAGTTCTATGACAGAACACAAGCAAGCAGGCATTCTTTAATTTACAGCATACAGACAACACTATGCAGAGTACCTTCAAAATCAGAAGGCATATAATACATCCTTTCATCTCCTAATATACAATGCCAAGGAATTTCTGTTTAATTACATAAACATGGCATTTTCAGCAAATGTTTGTAATATAGAAGATGTAAATATTTCTATTATTATTTGGTTAGACAAAATAAATAAAATGTGTTTGGAGGTAGTAATTTCTACCTTACAGAGAAAATATGATGCCAAAGAGTCCAGAAACTCCATTATAAAGTGGCTGTTATCAAAAAAGAAGTATTGTAAAATGTAGAGAACTCAAATGGCTTCTGATTTTGAAACAGACAATCTGTCTGAAATTCTAGTCAAAGACTGAAGTGGGAATTCTGCCTTTGGGATTTATCTTATACACAAAATAGATGTTTACTGTGCAATAGCTCTGTAAGGTATACATGAGTCATTTTTAACCACAGTATTTCCCAGATAAACACAACTGCTGTATTCATAATGAAAATTAATTCAGTTACGTAGATAGTGCAGTTCATAAAACATCTGACAGAATGGAAAAGGTATTTGACAAGTTCCAACTGGTATTTTTTCTTTAATCTTTCAGGTGCTTTTTGGTTGTGAAAGAAAAAGCAATGAAAAGTATACGCAGAAAGAAAAATCTGGTTGGAAACAAAATCTATTCCCCAAAACACTGGGTGCAGTTACAGGGAACAATGAGCAAAATTAGGTGGAAAAAGCCTGGGTTACTCTGATGATCAAACCCCCATGAGGACTGGGTGCAGTGGTGCTTACTTCCTACAAATTACCAATTAATCTTTCTCTCTTGTTTAACATAACAGATGGTCAAATCACACAGGTGTTAATTTCCAGGTATTTCTCATATATTGTCCTTACCTAATTACTCATTCACCTAATTTGGTGAGGCTTTAGGAGTTGGAGCAACCACTCCTGATCCCCTGAGCTTTTTTAAGAATCTACCCCATATTTCTTTCTTTACATATCCTTCTATGTAAATAATATCACAGGTGTCCGAGAGGACAGTATCTTACACAAAAGCAGTCACCACCTGAGTCTCTCTGGATTCAAATGCAGCACCAAGGAATGCAGAAACAAGGAAGAAAAACACAAATTTGAATGTGCTTTTATAATATAATTTTAAAAGAACTGGATTTTTAAGGATAATTTTGAAGGAAAAGTGGGCAGCTAACATGTCAAGACAAAGAATGGAGTTGCTGCTAATGACCCTATCTCCTACTGCTTAGTAAGCTAATTATATTAAAGAAAACCAGAGCAGAGGAAATTAGAGGGCATGTTGATGTTTCTATTCCTTCCAAATCAAAACACTAGCCAGCCAGCACGATGTAGGAAAGCCCCTTCAGGTTACATACTCTGAGAAAGCTCTTGTATATAGCTTTGGCAAAGCCAAACAAACACGCTAAGTATACTTGGGTTTTTATAGCCAAAGGCTATCCCTACTGTGGCTGTGCCCTCATGCTTTACATGTGCTCAATAAAGCAGAAATCCACCTTTCATGTCAGACCCTAAAAGAATATTACAGCTTAAAGTGGAATTGAAGAACAGAAATTATCTCCTGGAGCCAAACGTGTTTGATAATCTTGGAATGGGTAATAAAACTCTTCTGCAATCTTTTGCATGAGCTTCCAAGAAGTTTTTTGTAAGGAGGTATTTTCTGAATTTGTATCACAAAGCTACTGGTTAGCAGCAGCGGTTTCCAGTAAAAAGCTATTTCCTAGCTCCTATTCCCAAAGCATGACTACTAGAGCTCTGTAAGAATGATGTCAACTCTGCTGAAATGGCCATGGGCTCACAGGCATGCCCAGCAGCTCCAAGCAGCTGACACAGCTACTGCTAAACACCCACCCTCCCGCAGAGGGATAGCCGGGCTCCTGAAAAGCTGGATAGTGGAACATGTACAGACAGTGCATGCCTGCCCGTCCCTACTTGTATCCCATTCTCGAGGTGTGAGCATGAAACCACCCTTCTAACAGAAGAAAAACCCCACTATATTAGTTTGCTAAACTCTGATATAAAGGATGGAAAATAATCTAGACAAGCCATTAATTTTAATTTAGAAAATATTTAAATTAGAAAAGCTTAACCCATTTGGGTTGGAGGAAAAACAACTGGCCTTTTCAGTACCAGCTTAATGGCATGATCCAACCTATGCCTACCAACCTATTAATCCCATTTTTTTACTATGCTCCAGAAAAACCTACATCCTGATAGTGTAGGTATCCTGAAGATCCACACTCTACAGGATGTAGTGACCTGACAAGAGATCCTTACTCAGTCAAGGCTATGCCTGCCTGCCACAGATAATACAATATCACAGAAAATAATTTAATTACACAAAGATCAAAAACTTCAGAGCGTGACAGCTCCCAGTCTCATGCATAGTGCTTATCTAAGGCATAAAATCAGCATCAAGAGCTACATGTGCAACAAGGAGATTTCCTGCTGCAGACCTGTATATCTGAACACAGCACTAGCACAGCAGCACTCTGCTGACCTCACAAACTGTCAGGTAATTGAACACACAACAGAAACATCTCAATCTCTTGACACAAGCAGAAAAGCAGAGAACAGCATTTCAGCTGCTGTAAATTGCCTTCAGTAGCAGCAGGCCAGCTGGAACACCATCCACACTTCCCTCAGGTTTGCCACACCAGGAGACTCCCTCCTGCTCCTCCTCAGATCTGCTGGGACTATCCAACTCCTCCATGCACTCAAGTGAACTCAGCGCAGCCTGGTGAGCAAGTTGTGCAGAATTTTTAAATTACAAAACCCACATCCAAGTTTGCCAAAATCAGTGACCTACATTTAAGAGTAAATAAAGTATCACCAAAAAAAAAAAAAAAAAAAAAAAAAAAAGAAAGAAAAAAAAGGGCAGGGGGACCAATTTGACTATTGTTAGTTGATTCTTGTAGGTGTTTTGCTTGAAGGTGCTATTAAAACAGCACTTCATCAAACAACTACTCCCCAAAATCATCTGCTGCTGAAACACTTCTGTCCTAGCTGCTTACTGAAATGCTGCTTCCCTTCCCCCAATCCCACAATCCTTTCTCAGCTCATGAGGGCTCTATTTGCAATGCTACACAAAAGGATTAGTTGTTTCAACTTTTCTGTTTTCCTCTTTCCAAACAGCTTCAGTCATGTCTCTTTTGAGTGACCTCAACAGCATTTTACTCAACACTCAAGCCACCTTTTTTTTTGGGATGGGGGATGGGGGGGTTTGGGGGGGGCCTAGGTGGGGGGAAGGAAATAACCAAGCAATTTGGTTTGACATAACTACAAAATCAAATCAAAATAGTATAAATATGTATTCATTTTAAATGCTGCTTTTGAAGTCCTACATCTCTGAACCAAACAAGCATTTTCTGCACTTTAACCTCTAGATAAGCACCACATGAAAGCATGCATTAAGTAAGCTAGAAAACAACAGGTTTTAACACCGTTACTCTTCTCCTAGGTTTACCAGTGCTATATTCTGTGATCTCAGACAAACCATTGTACTTCAGCCTTCTTAACTGTAAAAAGGTAAAATGCATGCTAAAGCATCTGAGAATATTTTAAAAGTTCTGAAATTGAAAGCGACTTTGAAAAGATTGGCGCTAATGCCAACTATTATTTTCATAGAATACAAACTGCACTGCTAAGGGAAAAAATATCCTGACTGCATAATCACTTGAGAACAGTGGCTTCTGTACATGTGCTAGATGACTTTCAAAGGAAATGTCATATTTTTAAAATACATGTGCCACTACCATATTTAATAGAAAGTCATCCCATATCTTTTGGTGCCATGAGTGTTGGAGCCTCAGCACAAAAGCATTTGGTTTTGTATTAGGCTATAATCACTCTGCAGGAGCTGTCAGGATTTATCACATCAAAAATACATGCACTAAAAAAAAAAAAAAAAAGGAGTGCTTGCCCAGAGTTTGGTACTTTAGAGACATTAGACTCCATTTCATTAATAGCACCTATTTGTGCACTTGGTCTTTGTGGCTCAGTGTGATCATACTGAAGTATTGCTCATTCTCTCCAAGAGGCTTTTGTTGTGGCACTTCAAGGGCAGATCCTCAAACAACAGTAAGTGTTCAGGAGCAGCCAAATTAGAGAGGCTCAGGTGCTAGGAGCTGCATCAAACCCCAAAGCCACTGTGAGGATTTACTCACAGCCCATCAATGTCTAGTTGGATATTTTGTGCACAACCTGATTCAGTACCAAGTTGAGAGCATCAAATCATGTAGTGTCCCAGGCCTGGAAGAACTGTTAACTGACTACAGAGTTTTTCAATATGAGGTTGTCAAAGATACCAGCAAAAGACATCTGAGAAGTGATCACTGATCCATGCATTTCACAGGGATGAGACCACATGCAAAGGTGTTTGCATGCGAGGAACCAGCACAGCTTAGTAACTCATCTTTCTGAACATTTATCAGAACAAGACCTTTCTATATGAATTTCCAGTATATGTTTTGAAATATATACAGCCCTATTTTTAAAAAAGAATAAAGGTATAATTTCTTTTAGATGCCAAGAAACATAGGCTCTTGAGTGATAAATTATTTTCTTGAGGAATAATTAAACCGTCCTTTAGAGAAAAACTTGTGTGATTGCTTGTTTAAAATAGAAGGCTTCTGTTTTACAAAAGGCTTTAGGCTTAGCAGTCTTTCAGCAGGAATTTATACATATAGAAGGAAAACTCAAAACAAAACAACCCACCAACAGTCATAGAGAAGAGTACGGTTTCTGCCCTCTGAAACTACAAGAACTACTAAATACAACACCATTATGTAAGTTGTATGTAGAACTGCAATCCTACTAAGTGCATCAATAGCAAATACTGTCAACACACTACTGAAAATATTTCAAAACAAATTACAGTATCAGTAAATCACATTCAGCTTTCATTGCCATGTATACATTTGCCTTGAAGTTGGAGACCCAGAAACAAGGAGCTTAACAAGAAAAGGCATTCAACTAAGAAGGTTAAGTGAAGAACACATAAATAAAGGCAATGTCCTGCAACAGCTGAACCATAAAAAGGAAAAAACCAAACAAGTCTGCTCTGGTTTTAAGTACAGTTCAAAAGTGTTGAAGTCTGTCTAAAGCAGGAAAAGATGGATGGATTTCTGGGGGAGGAAAGAAAGAGAAATCACACATTTCCATTGAACTGTTTCAAACTAAGGGCATTGTACGTTTTTCTAGCTGTAGTCTTGACTACAGGACTCTGTCATTGAACCCATGGAAAATCCATGCTGTCATGATGTTACAATATTGGTTTTTCTATCCTGTTGTGTATGTTGGCGTTTACCACTACCAAGAATTCACAGTGACATCAAACCAAGACAACAGCTTTGTTACAAAGAAGATATATTGCTGTGAGAAACAAAAGATGGTGAGTGCAGATCTTCCATAACACACATGGCAGATCATAATATTAGAAGTTAGCAAGAGAGAGAGAATGACACAGTCAAGCACTGGTCTTTCCTCAGGGCAGTCTCAAACAAGAGCTGAAATATTAATCTCCCTGAAAGTCAAGTGAGATTTTTACAACTTATTTCAAGGAAATAGGACCTTGGTTTCATAGAACTAATAGTATCTTCTCTGTCCAGTAAAAAAAACTTTAAAAATTTTTAAAAGAAAATAAAAAATCTATATAACCAATTACTATTATATAAAAAGCTGGTTTATAGCATTCTAGCAGCGTGCACTTCATATTCTTTTACAATGTTGCAATTCTGAAACAGTGCCAAACTTGAAGAGCCAGACTCAAGAGAGTGTGTTTTTCCAGAGTTATTAATTTTGACGAAAATAATATCTACTAGTCTCCTGCATTAAAAGATTTCAGCTCTGCAGCTTTCAGAGTCAACTTTCATTTCTTTTTATGTTAACATGCTTTTCCTTTTAAGCTAGCTATATATATTCCTTTCTTTCAGCTATCACTGTATTAGCCCACGGTTAACTGACAGCCTTGGACCATCAGCCCATTGAAATGAAGGAGCTCCTTGCAGAACACAAGTTAAATCCATAGGTGGTAAACATACACCAATCACATTAAGCCAAATCTGGGCATACTACTCATATCAATAGCTTGGCAGCACTGCTGCCGTATAGTTATGCTTTTGTTTAAAACATTTTTGTCAAGTTTGTTTCAAACCTAATAGCCTTTTTGGTACAACATCTGCTTCTCTAGAGCCCTAAGGTCAGAAACACCTTGCAAGGTGGCTTGAAGAACAGTGAAGTAGGACGCCACAGTCTACTGTCTGTCTTACAAGCCAAAAACTATGGGAGGGTTTGCATCCAAGATTTGTGACAATTTACAATTTTCTGCATTCTCAGATAACAATAGCAAGAACAGCAAAAACAGTCCTCCAAAGTCCAATTGGCTTAAGAAAACCTTTTTCAAAGTTGTTCTGCTTTCTCATTGCCCCGCTAGTCCCTGGAGAAAAAAAAAAAAAGAAAAAAAAAAAAAGAAAAAAAAAGGGGGGGTGTGGCTCTGGTAGAGTTTTAAAAGAATCTTAATTCAAATTTCAGCTCAAAGATTCAAAGATTTGGATCATGGCTTATCACTCTCTCAACTATTCTTTGGTTTAAAATCCTTAAATATTTTAAAATAAGTCCACTTAGCCACTTATCTCTACTGAAAAGATGTGAGTGATTTGTTCCGCAGTTCGTGAAACAGACTGAGCTGTAAGCAAAGCACTGCACATCCTGCTGTTTATCTCAAGGTTATGCTGAGCGTCACCATCAAACAAGTGATTTGGCCCACGTTTAGTTGAATATTATTTCCCAGCATGGTACTGAGAGTTTACTAACAGCAATAGAGGAGCAGAGCAAAGAAGCCTTAACAGAAGCACTGTATTGTCCTAGTCCACCATTTAAGGAAATCTGAACATTCCCCTACAATAACAATTAATGACACTACATTTTCAATAAAATTGACACAGCATCTCCACTCCCCAGAGGATCAGATTTGTTTGCCTCTTCCCACCCATGCCTTTATTCCTGCATTTGAATGGGAGAGTAGATGGGTTGGTGAGAAAAAATATTACTAATTTCCCCCTTGGTTTGGTTTCCAGCTTCAGCAATGAAAAATCACCAACTTTTTGATGTTCATGCAAACATTAACATAGACCTGTAACATGATTAAGATTTCAAGCAACAAAACATGTAAAATGCAGCTTCAGGGAAAGAAATTGAAAATTTGTATCTAAAACAAGTCGTAGCCCTGCTAAACCAAAACGCAGCTGGTGGAGTGATTTATGGGTAGATGCGAGTTGTAGCTTGGTAATGAGCTGTGCTGGAGGATGACTCAGCTGAGCAGTGAGTTATCTGAGCTGGAAAAGAGAAAGCTGAACTATAGATAAAGTTCTTTCTCAGAAAGGCTGGCTGGTTGGCATTTTGTCCTTGATTGCCTTTGATTGATTGTCCCTGGCAATCTGCTGATCATGACTTTTAAAGTACTCTCAAGATAAAATACTTCAGCAAACACTAACAAATTTTGAAGGCAGTTTTCACCTAATTAAAAAAAAAAAAAAATAAAAAAGAAACCAACCAAACCAAACAAAAACCCCAAGAACAAATCCAGGGACTTTACCAAATTCTAAGAAAGAAATGTAAATTACACAAAAGAAAGCAGAGTCTTTAGGAAGGTCATTAAAATTGCTTCTAAGGCCTTTTATTTCCCATGGGTTTATTTTTAACCTCATTTTAAAGTGTGCTTTTGAAACCAATAACATATACTGATATAGTGACACTTAATAGAATTTTCTCTACTTGG
This sequence comes from Melospiza melodia melodia, assembly GCF_035770615.1. Lineage (NCBI taxonomy): Eukaryota > Metazoa > Chordata > Aves > Passeriformes > Passerellidae > Melospiza > Melospiza melodia. The sequence continues at coordinate 20,252,994 of NC_086201.1, read as the reverse complement.
TATCAGACAGCACTAGAAATGCAGCTTTACCGTTGGGTGATTTTGTTCTTCCCAGTTATTCTAAATGTGCCTGCTAATATGCATAATAGTGTACACTGAATGTGCACAGTCCCTCCTCCCTGGGCTCAGCTGGCAGCTCATCATCTTCTCAAATTACTCTCTCTGTTGCTGTTGCACCAAGCAAATGATTCTGTGCACTTCCAGTGAGAAGTCAGAAAACTGAACTCAGAGTACAATACCTCAAGCAGCAGTTTCAATTAATTATTTCCTTACCTGTCTTGTCTAACTCAGAGCATGCAGGAGTTGTGGGTGTGTACAGAGGTACAAGACAAAATGCATGATACAGGCTTGAGCCCAACTGAAGCTATTTACACAAATGTACCCCAAGACTTGCCAGTCACTTGAAATAGATAATGTGTTAGTAAATCCACTGACATCCAGGACCAGTCAAGTTTTTGGGTGAGAATTTCAGGTGAGTGATAGTTAAGTAGTGTTCTGATGAAGTATCTCAGCCGTTCAACAAGCGTGCTGGACACATGGCTATCACATGAAGTTTAGTCTAGTAGTCTAATAGGCTAATTTTAAGGAAGTTCAGATCAGAAAATAGGTAAGGTCCACAGCCTTGCTTCATGACTCAGACTGCAACCACAGGAAAAAAAAACATGAAGCAAGTCATAACAGCAGACTGACCTTAGCCCTGAGAAAGCTCAAGAGTGCTGAGGATACTGAAATAGAGAATTGCATGAGAATACTCCTATCTATCATGGTTTCTTGTAATAACTGCAGACAAAAGATTTTGCAAATATTTCAGGCTCCATGGGGCTGTCCCCAGAGGGCTGCAGGGTAAAGCACAACTTCTGAGAGGTGAAGGGCACAAGGAGGCAAGAACCTGGGGCGAAGGTGTTCAGCAGCCATGAAACATGAAGATCCACCCCTTTAAGCAGTGATGAAACAACACAGAATTCAAAAAGCTTTTTTGAAATTTTGCTCATCAAACATAAGAAAACAAGCAAGAGCAGTCTTGGGAAGTCTAGGACTATAACACAGACCCAGCAATGCTCCAGTCTAGCACACATCTCTCAAAAAGTGCTTTAGGAGGGCTGTGATCAAAATAAAGCCTCTTAAATGTACAGGTTTTTATGCCAACCTTGTGATTTGAAATCCTGAGTCACCCACTCCAAATGCCAGGAATTCACAGTGCTTTATGTATAGGCAACTAAAGAGACACAAAAATCTTGCAGGACTTCTATATTTTCCAGATATTAATGGCATAAACTTCTAATATAATTACAAAGGACTTGAGCTACAGTCTAATGTTCACAAGCATGTTAAAAAAAACCCAACTAAATACAATTTGCTTAATGTTACTTACCACCACACAATTTCATTTATGCAACACTGATTCATCAAGTTCTTAATTTTTTTACGAAGATCAAAGGAAAAAAGCGTCTGCAGTCTTATTACCAAAAGAGCTATGCTTCTGCCTGAAAAGATCTGTCATTTAGCACCATTCTACAGAATAACTGATTTTTATCTTTTTGTTTTCATTGCTCCTTGCATTCAGGGTACAGAATTTACAAGATCACTCCTTGTTTGCAGTGAGCTAAAGCAGAACATACAACACATTTAAAAATTGAAAGGTGTTCTTTTTCCTTCTGTGAACATACATATACAAAACTCTGAACGGGAGAAACATGCTCCCTATTGTTACCTGTAGAAAGAACTGTAAAAATTATTGTTAACAAGGTTAAAATTGCAAGGGCAACACCTGCTCAAAGAGATCATTCAGGAGATTTACTGCTTCAGAAATCTATGATAGAAGTAAGTTAAGATAGATAATGGCTAGTCATGGGATGTATGAAAAAGTGACTGATTATACATTGCTCCAAACCCCCGGTTTTCATTACTGACATAAATCAAGGTTAGGCAGTAGCTTAGCAAGTCTTAAAAGACAATAAAAAACACCAGTAAAAAAAACTGGCAGTCAGATTTAGCAGAGAATGTTGTGTCCAAAAATACCAGATGCCTTTATAAAAATAAAGTATGTTTTGCTAAGCAATGTCTGAAAAGTTTTTGCAGCCAAATGGAGCTTGATCTTTAATAGCTGAGCAACAGAGGTCCTTATTATTTAATTAAACACTCATTTTAGCTGACATTTATTTAAAAAACCTAAAATGAAGTGATTTTGCTGCAAGGCAAGTAGGTGAAATGGAACGGGTTTATTCATATAAGACTAGGAGTCATGAATGAAACAATGATTTTAGCATAAAAAGAATCTGCTGCTAAACAAGAAGTCACTATGAAACATTACATCCAGACTAGCTGATTTAACAAAATGGCCCTTTGATTTGAAAATACTTTCTGCACCATACTTATGGAAGGACATTTGCTCTTGTTTCCATTTGTGGTCACTACTACTCACATCCATGAGGACAGTGTCTCTCCATCAGGCATTAGCACATCTACCAATAATTCTTAAATAATGGCTGAAAAAAAATCTGATTTTATTTGGCAGGTATGCCATGGACTTTTCAATTATTCATTTTATTTATACACTGTCCTGCTCTCTATTAAAAATACTGCAACATTCCAAGAAGTCACGTGCTCTTCATACAAACACAGAAATAATTTTGCAGATAATGGGACTAAGTAGATGCTTTTGAAGCCAACAAGCCTATTTCCTCAAGCACAAACACCATTATTTTTAATGCCCAAGCAAAACCTCAAACTAAGTGCCTGATTTTCCTGAAATCCCTCATGCTGCAGCTGAACCCATCCTTCATCTTTGTCTCTGAGCACCAGCCATCTGGCTGGTACATGAAGAAGAAACCAGCCAAGGTAAGCTTGAGGAGGGCAAGTGGGTGCCTGAAGTCTGCAAAGCACCACTGGACTCCTGCCTGGAGAAAAGGTGTCCCCTGGTGAAAGACCTGCAAGAGCACATGCCAGTGGCAATGCACAGCCTCTTCTGGGAGTGTTCCACTAACTTCCCACCACACAAACAGGGAAGAGGAACCCTCAGACATTTGCCAGGCAACAAAGCTCCCTGATCCATCAGGTCTCGCCATTTTCCCACAGTGCCCTTGTTGCAGAGGGGAGACACACCAGTTTTTTGAGTGCCCCATGGGGCAGCCGGGTCTGCACAACTGCAGACGTGCAAAATTGGCACAATTTCATTTGGAAACAAACCAAAGGGAAACTCTGTGGATTATCCAAAACAATACCAGATAGAAACTGATATGCATTTTGGAGTCTTTAAAGAGCATAATTTCATTAAGCATGCAAGACCTAATAAGCACAAAAAGGAAATAAGCAGGCGCTGTCATAACAGGAAACATACTAAAGTCCTGCCTAAACTGGAGCTGGCTGGGAAGTGAGCTATTGTCAGACACTGAAATTGCTGATTACCTTGAGCAAGCATGGCATAATGGCCAAAAAAACCCCAAACCAAGGAGACTGGTTTGTTTATTTTGTGGGAAGCATATCAGAAACAATCTAAATCTTAAACATGCATATCCTAAAATATGCCACTGTTTCACTAAAGTGGACAGAAATATTTCAAGTTAAAGGATAGCTAGAAATAAGTATAAACACACAAATGCACATCTCTCTTAGTGCACCTGACTGGGGATACACATACCTTGCTGAGAGCATAGTAGTGTAATTCACGCAGGGTACATAATTTTCACTTCTTTTATCAAAGAAGTTTTCTGTCAAACTACTACACTGCAAATTTACTACTAAAATTGCTTTGAAATTTCGGAACTTTTTTTTACCTTTTTTTTTAATGTCTGGAGGATGGAACAAGGGATCATTTTACTGCCAGTTAGTATACTCCTTGACAATTTATGAATGGTACTGGACTTGGGCTGGTCCTATCTACAGGTTTGTTCTTCATAATTTTCTAAGTGGCACTAGCATTATTCATCTGCACCGAACATACTCAGTTCCAGAAAAGCACTTTCCAAAAGGTTTCTAATCCTGCTAATGCAGTTTCAGTTCCCTGATCCCAGCCATCCTGGAAATTCATGTGCATCACAGCACACAGCTCCATCCGGCTTTGAGATGAAATTGGGATATCTGCCCACACCAATTTGGAACTGACTTATTTCCCTTCAATGGCGTGACATGGCTGAGGCTAAAAAAATCTCCCAACTGCAACAAATCTGAGGCTTCCCCTAAAGGAAAGGTAGTTAAAGGCACAGGTAGCATAGCACTAACTAGATACTTGCTAAACCTCCTCTCTCATTTACCTTATAATAGCCTGTCTCATGGCCCTTTTTTCATATTGTGACCATATATCTTCATGCTAGAAAAATCCATTCATATTTTGTCTACAATCTAAGTTAAAAAATTGAACACTAAAACACAAGCATATCTGAGCAAATAAAAGCATAAAACTATGGATATTTCCCAATATGAGTCAGTGGGGATGTGGGAATTTCTAAAGACAAAGCATCAAAAACAAGAACATGCCACCAAAGAGTTGGTGTTGCTCCCTGGTAGTCAGCAATAAGGATGTCTTTTACCATTTAGAAATCATGCCAGTTCCATTATTTGGATCCAAAAGCTTGCTGTGCAGACTACAAGGCAAGCAGGAAAATCTAGAGGTAGATACTTACTTTTTTCATGTTCCCTGTGTGAAACAGCAAGGCTTGGTGTATCAAAGCTCTATACAGAAGGCTCATTATGTAAGTGACAACTATAATATTAAACTGAATAGAATGATAATATAATTCAAGAAATCTAATTGCTACTGTGCAGGAAACTCATTTTCTAACAATACAAAGCAAAAGCTGTCTCAATCACTAAAAAAATCCACCCCTTATAATTGTCTTTCATTTTCAATTTTATAAAAATGGCCTTAACTCCTCCTAGAGACATCAGCACTTAACTAGTCAATCAATCACCAGAATCAATCACCACACCTGCTGTCTCCATTGTTATTCCTTAAAGGAAAGCATTAGTACAGGAAAACATGTACTGACTAGAATCCACCAGAGGCAAATTAAAAAAAGAAAACAAAACCAAAAGAGTATTCTAATTACTAAAATGAAATACCTTTTGAAAACTGTAAATGAAAATTATTCCATCAGAAGAGAAAGAAAAGTTGTAAAATTTACAAATATAATTTATTAATTTGGTGGAAAATTAAAATAATTTGGATGTAATATTTATCTGAAAAGAAAAACCCAGCTCTCAATAACTCTATGTTCATTATTGTCAAAATACCTTGCCAAGGTAACCACTATCATTAGTTTTACCTTACAAATGGCAAAACTGCAAAGACCTCAGCAGTATCAGAAATCTTGAAATTTGTAGAAAAGCTGGGAAAGTAAGTCATATCTCTCATCTCTAGTGCAGAGTTTTGATTTTAAACTCAACCATTGAAACAGTAAAGAACAAAGACCAATTTCTCAATATTCTGTAATAACACCAAGCATTGAATATAGACCCATACTCCCAAGTTCAATATTCTACTATTCTCACCTCTTAATAGAGAAAAATCATCTAAGACAAGGAAGGGAAGTATAGGAGTATTACATAAATTTTTTACCAGTGTGACCTTTCCAGATCCCAACCACAAATGAAAAGAATCATTACAATCATTAATTAGCTGTGCCTTCATCTGTAGATGTGTCTTCATCTGTAGGTTTAATACTTCTTATAGATATGTCACCATGAACCAGATTAATCTGAGAAATGTGATTATTAACACACAAATAACTGGCAATATGTGGTGTGTTTCTATTTATTTATGGTAATAAGGCAGAAATTTTCTATGCACATGCACCAGTAATTCTCGCAGTGCCTCTGACAGGAGTCAAGAGTATGCATCCCACAGCAGCATATCTCCAAATTATTTAAAAAGAACTTACAAGTGGAGATGGCCTTCTATACAGGTGGAATAAAAGCTAGCACAGCAAAGAAGGCAGCACCTCATTTTGGCTTTGCAGGATATGCTTGTGAAACAATACCCAAAACAATCCTTGTTTTAGAGCTCACTGTGTGACATAACCGCATAACTCAAGTTTCAATCTGCAATCCTTTCCTAGCAGGATCTACCCAGCTCTGTGAGACAGCTCACACAAGGGCCTGGGGCTCAGTGTGCCAGCAGCAGCATCGAGGGACAGAGTGTCCCACTCTGCAGTGAGCTGAGCCTTGCAGGCTCCCGCAGGGACTGTCGTGCAGGTTTCCCCACAACCTCCCCAATGATGGGGATTGATGCAGCATTATCCAATATCACGAGCAACCGACAACAGCAATGGCCTTTTCAACCTCAATGGGCTGCATGGCACCCCATCTTTATTTCATTATCACAGCAGATAACTCTGAAGAAACAACATGCACAGCACTTTTCAAGTCAATGGCACCTCACTTTATGGGTCAACTCATATATACTCTTTTACAATCTCCTAAACTGGTTTCTTGAAGGAAGTAGTTTGTATAACCACATACAAAATAATCTTTTTAAAGTGTACCATGGTTTTTTCCATATCCTCACAACAAAATCTACATTTCCCATTAAAAATCCCAAACTGCATAATACAATATCGTGCATGCTTTACTGCAAAGTCAACGCAATGGTACAAGAAAGGAACAACTCTGTTGCATGAAAAAAAGCAGTATCTAAATAACTCAGAAAACATTTCTTCCGCCAACATCAATTTTCTAAGAGCAAGACATGCTGAATTTTTTTTCATTTCAGCATTTCAATACAGTGCGGTATTTTGAGATAAATTTAACACTTCAGAATATCTACATTTTCATTACATTTACCTCTTTAGGATTTTCAGTAGGACAAAAAGAATCACTGGTCTGGTGATGACATGTTATGTGGCAAATCTTTTTAAAGCAGAATTTTGGTGACTTTACTGATCTACTTTCTACTTTGCCATAAACACCACAGCAACAACAATGTAGGTGCTATCTGCAAATGGGTAATGTGAAGGTGTTTAATACAATTCTTCAGAAAAAAGAAACTAGATAGGTACATCCAACACCAGACTCCATTTCCTCATGACTCCTCCATCTCTAACTGGAAGTGAGACTGAAGGGCTGCACATACCATTCACTAAAAAATGAACAGGTTATGGGAATGTGTCAGTTCCACTGAAGGATGCACAAAGTTAGTTGAATTTAGACAAGATTTCTTTTCAAGCCAGTGAATGCTCTTTTTCAAAAAACAAAGCCATGTCTCACTTCCTGATCCTGCTGCTGGGCAGGGTATCCTGCTACAGGGTGGAGCATTAAATTGTTCAAGAAAAACGCTGGCTGGCAGCCAGTGGAAATTTCATGTGCTATGGATCACACTTCTATTCTACTATGATTCATCAGCTTCAGCAGCCACTAGTGATGGGTATATGTGGCATGTGCCACAGAATATATTTTCTACTACAGTAAAATTTGCCTACAGAATATTTTGTGCCTTCTAATGTGTTTAGTCTAGGCTTATCTAGAGACAATAGAAGGTTCTAGCAGCCTACAGCTATTTCAAAGGCAGTTATGGAATTAATCTCTTAAATTAGTAACCAATAGTGTAACATGGGAAAACAAACTGCAACTGGAAATCGAGGCTTGGGAGATTCAGGCTGGATATTTGGGGGAAAATATCTCCAGCAAGAAACCATTCTGGAGAACCTAGAATAGGCCAAATTGTCATCCTTGGAAGTTTTCAGAATACACTTAGATGAAACTACAGCAGACCCAGTACTTATTCTGCCTTGAGAGGGATATTGGACTAAATGTTCTTTCCAGCCAATACCCTATGACTCCACAATTTTATATATCCTCAGTATTTCTTATTAGTCGGAGTCTCCAACATGAATAAGAAAGTCATTTCTGTCTTGAATTGAATCAAAAACCACACATTTTTAAACACCTGCAAGTGGCTACAAGTCATTGCATTGTGCATCCAACATAATGTAAATACAAAATCAATAAATATATTTAAATATTTGTGTAATTATTTACATAATAATATTTAAACAAATACATATAAAATCAGAGCCTCAGGTGGTAATTTGCAAGGTTTCCAAAACTTTTAACCAGATAAATCAAAATAAATGAGGTGTTGAAATAAAAATGACAGGCAACCCTTTGTTCATCTGGCATAATGGAAAAAGACATGAGCTTCTACAAGCATCAGCCTGAATCTGTGGAATTAATTTTTCTTCAACCAACCTTGGAGTCAACCTTGTCACCTTTTGCTTCAGATTACAAGCTGGATTCTTCTCAGCTTCCCTAACACATTCAGGTATTTAAAGAGGAAAAATTGCCTTCAAACTGAAGCCATCCCTTACAAATTTTTCACATTGATGAGAAAGCACAAGAACAGAGTGTCACTAGTACACAGAAGAAGGTACTGTGATATTATAATAATGAACATAATATTAGCATAGATTTTCCATAGATGTAACACTGGTTTTTATTTTTCTTTTTTATTCAAAATTCCTCTTTTATTACATATTTACTCACTCTCCAAGGCCAAGTGAGAAGATGGGGTAGGAAGCCCAGCTACTGTACATCTTGTTTTGGATTTATGTGCATATTCAACTTCACGTTCTTTTAAACCCAGTAATCTTATAACTATATGTCATTGAATGTGCTTTCTATTGCTGAATGAACATTCTTTAAATGCAAGAAGACAGACAGGCACACTGCTGTTCTGACTGAAGTCAACAGGAGTTACCAATGGATTTAATTTGAAGTCGGATTAGGACTTCTGTGAAAAGCTTACATATAGAAAACCATGTACTGTAAAAATGTAATCCTTTAGGGAAAAAAGTCATTTATAAAAGCCTTCCTGTGAAGAAAAAAAGCACACTATAGACTTAGGTAATCATTTAACAAGCTCGACAGCTGAAAGTAAATAATTATTGGGCAAAGTTTCTAGGATGAAAGGTTTGACCTGCTCTTGAATCTAAAAGCAGCAAGCTGATTGACCTTACTATACTGTGGTTTTATTTCAGGAGTTGCCTTCCCCCCCACACCCCCCTCCCCCAAGCTTTCTTCTGAATTGCATGAATATTTCATGACTAACTGTGCATACCATGGCAGACAAAGAGCTAATAGATTAGTAACTTGACCTGCTATTTATTTGAGGTGCCCCAAACATGTAAGAAGGGAGACTCTGATTTTTCTTTAGAACAATCAGGGTTGATTCTAGAAACTTTACTTTAGCTGGGAAATTGGAATGGGTGGAAGAGGCAAAGGGTATGGTAAGAATTCACATCTGGGAATGAAAGGAAATCAGTGCACGATACAGTCAGACATGATAGAACACTCTTAATCACTGCAGTAAAACACTGAACTTCACTGCATTACCTAGAAACCTTGTTTATACTGCTTCTGCTTTACTTTAGCAAAGGATTAAAAAGACCCAAGCCAAACAAAAAACACACACCATAAACATGGGAAGAATTAGTTATGTCACATTTATACTGTAGAAGTGCAAAAGAGCTCTTCAAATGTCAAATTTTTTTTCCTGATTATGAGTATCAGTTAAAACTGATGGAGAAATCTCTTAAATTACATTCAAGAGTTGCCTGTAAAGCAATTCTTGGAAACCATGTCTTAAGATCAATTATGATTTAAGGATCTTGCTAGTGAAAAGCATGAAGCTTTGAGAGAAAGCAAAGTCTTTTGGATAACTAGCTAAACATAAAATGGAGATTTCATTAATCCCTTTTTCTTCTGCCCTCTGAACAACAATCACTAAAAAAGACAAGTAAAGTAATTGATTTACATGGAAGGAAAACATTTAACTATGAAGCCATTTTTATGCATTAAAAAGGTACACTAATTCATACACGTAGAGTCTGAAGTAGAAGACTGCATTTAACTGAGCCAAAAATTATTTTTAAAAAAATCTAAATCCAAACGGCATCAGTCCACTGTGTAGCCAACATCCAAATATAAAAATTCTTTCACAAGTTCAGATGATTAGAAATTACAAAAAAAGTGGCTAGAAAATGCTGCGCCACAACATTTAGAGACACACGTGTGCATCAGCACAGATGCTAGGTTGGTTGATCGGACAATTTCTAGCCTTAGGTGCCTATTTTCTGTTCAAAGTGACAGACTCTGAGGTTATGATAGCTGCACTTCAGCCTGTTAGTTTCTTGACTGCTGCATGCTCTGATTGTTAGTTGTAGCATTTCATTTGACTTAGGGATGTCAGGCGCTCACATTCAAAATATACACAACTGTGGAACAAGTGTGCATAAAGACCAAAGTTCTGAATTTGGTGAATCTAATCTGCTCCTACTTTCAGGAAATTTATACAGTTTATTTTCTAGACATTTTTGAGGAGGGAAAAAGAGAAAAAAGTACTATTTGTCACCTTCAAGTAATTCTTCCACAAAATCATTGACCAATCCTTGGTCGGGAAGCCATCTACAGATGGAAGGCTCCTTCTCCCCTATCACCTCTGTCCATTTTGAGCTTCTTTTGCAAAGGGATATTTGCATATTTGCTGAAAACATTTTTGGTAACCTGTGCAATGAAAGCTTTTTATTATCATTCAGTGTAACAGAAGTAACCTCTGAAGTCTTTAATCTTAAACTGGAAATGTGGCTTCACAGATACAGCTATTGAAGAGGTGAACAGGTTAAGAGCAGGAATGAAATCTACCCTGAAGAGGAAACTGCGTTACTAGACTTTGCTCTCCAGCACTTCTATTAGCCTGTAAGAAAGCAGCTGAAGGTAGTCAGAAGCAGTCATGCTAAATAACAATTCTGACACAGTTTGGCTGGTATTTAAATTGTAGCTAAACAAAGAAAAAAAGGCAGCTAAAGCTCAAAGGATCTAGGTATCTCAAACCACTCTGGTTACTACAGGAAAACACTGAGGTCAAGCAGTGCAGAAGGAAGCACAAAGTCCTGAAACTTTTTTCAAATATCTACGGGAAATAAATGGTAAAAGTCTGAGAGAGGAGATGTCAGAGTAGGGATTGTGCTGACTCTATGTGGGAATTAATGAATTTCTTTTCTGTCTCTTGCTCTACTTATTCATGCTGAAGATGGTCAAGTCATTTCACCTCTTCTCCTTTTGTTCTGTAAAGCTGGTATTATACCCTCTCCGGTGCATTTTTAAGGCACAGCAGAGCGCTGGAAGGAAGGAAGCCAAGGAAAGAAAGAATTCAGACTGACCCACTCAGCAGATATGTAAGATAGGGGAAAGTAAACCTATTTATTCCTGTGCAAGACTGGTGTGATCCTGTGGCTGGCTGGAGCACAAGCAGGCAGCTCACAGGCACTAACATGCTGGATGCCTCACCAAACCCATCTGAAATTACAATGCTGCTATGATTCATTAACACCCCCAAACACCATACAAAATAGCTAGGCAGAGTAATAATGAAAACCAACATTAAAAAAACATTAAAAAATTCAAACTGTCGTGAAACCAATCTACTGCATCTCAGATTAAAAGAGGGATGATTTTTCTCTCTCTGGGCATTAGAGTCTTTATTCAAAACAATCCTGAAGCAAACTGTCTCCCTGGTCAGAGCAAAATGACAGTATGGTGGAGCATCTTTAAAAAAAGCTAGATGTCTGGCTCAAAAACAGACTAGGCACCCTTTTCCACGGCTAATGCCAGAAGCATGATACCTCAGCAGCCTTTGGTGCTCAGTGTGCTCTGGGTGGCTACCATATATGAAATAGCAGTTCACCTTTTCCCAGTGTCATTTCATCTTTGATCATAAATCCTTTCCTGCTTGCAAAAACTACTGGCTTCCACAGTTTCTGTAAGGAAAGATCTGAGTAAACAACAAGTTCCTTTTTAGCCCCAAGGTTTTTCTTGAGCCTCTCTTTCGAGTTATAATATTTATAATTTCATCCTTCAGGTGGTTTACCAGTGTCTCTTCCATATCTGCTGAATGGTCTATGGTCTCGACTATGGGTATACATCATTAAGTAGACTCAATTTATAGCTGTTAAAAAAATATTGAAACCTGTATACATCCAAGTTTTCAATGCTTCTCAAAAACCCAAACAGATCAGATATTCAAATTTAGAGTGCATCACTTCACTAAGCAATTCTCACAAAAACCCAGGACAGCAACAGGTTTGTGCTACAGCAAGTCACAAGTTTCCACATTGTCTCAACATATTTAAACTGCAACTCAAATCTCTACTGACAAGAGAATTATTTCATTATATAAATGAATCTACATTAGATTATAGCAGTGATAGCCATAATAGTGGCACCATGATAAATAGTAATTAATCCAAGTATTTCCTCAATCCCCTTCACCCGTCAGCCCTAAAGCATTCTATAGATTAAAGTAGTAACCCCATCCTTGGCAGGGAAGAAAACTGAGGTTCTGCAGTGTAACAGCATTTGTTCAAGAAGGAGCAGTTGTAGATCCCAGACATTTCCCTGTTACTCCCTAACTTTCTTATTTTCTCTAATGGATCATTATACACACCCTACAATTTGGAAGTTTGATGGTGCTTTTGGCTTTTGTAGCTTCAAAGGCTTCAAAAGATCTGTGATGTACCTCAGACCTCAGGACTAGCTGAAGTCTAACTCCTGCTGATGAGGGGACTTTATAGAGGTGTGTGGTAAGTCAGCCACATATTAAAGTACAAGGTCTGCTCTTTGGCTCTTAGATGTCGAGTTGTAAATAAAAATTAATGTGTAATAGCACAATACCTTCCTTGGGCATGCTTCCAATTCCCGCTACAAAGAGCCTGGAAAACTGCTAAGAGCAGCTCAAGTGAAGAGAGTGACAGGAGTACTCCAGCAGAGTCGCCTAGCCATGTTCTTGCCTTTGATCACTCTCATTTCTCTTGTCCTGATTGTATCAACTTGCCTTTTATCTTCTTCTATTTAATCTGCACTAATGTGTCTGCAACATAGCTGAAGCAAAATTATAGTCTACATGTGGATTCTAGATCACCTTGAAATACCACACTAACATTGATTTCTAAAAGCAGATCTTGATAATAAAGGCAGTCGGCAACAAAAAGACACAGGAGACATTTTCCAAGCAACTAACAAATTCTGTAACAGATTCAGTGCAGAGATTTACCAGAAGGCTTAAGGCCCCCTAGTCTCCATCCCTTATCTCCTACTTGTCCTATATCCAAGCAGTAGTATTACTCATGTTATTAACACTGGATTTAATTTACTTCCTGGTAAGAGAGAGCAGTGTATGGCAGCACAACAGAGGAACAGGAGGAAGAAACAGTGCAGGGCTAAAAAGAAACACTGAAATATTTTATGTGGCTATAACACAAAAACTGCAACTCTTCTTTCAGAACACCTGTACTTCAGGCAGCACCCTTTACTTCCACCATGCAACTCCCACGGGGAAGGGAAAGGGTGATGAGGACATACAGCAGTGCAAATAAATAAGTCCCTGTCATTAGTATCAATCTGGAGGAGGCAAAGCTGCAGTTTGACTCAGACATGCAAAGAAAGTTTTACATTGTTGAGATTTTTCTTGGGGTTGTGAAGCATTGTCAAAAATAACCTACCCAGCCTTGCTCCCAAGCTCAAGAACTCTGCACACAGCTTTTGTATTCTGGCAAAGGCAAAACTATCCAATAGGCTGAGCTGCACAGGAAGATAACATAGATAAAACCCCCAGTGTTTCGTAAATCTTGACCTTGCAGTACAAGTGTGTAACAACACATGCAAGCTTGTATCTACACACAGTTACAAAAAATTCTCAGATAAAATATTTCACTACATATACTTCTCTCCCTGCACGAGGCAGACATGAACTGTACCACTTAGTTAACTACTGCAGGATGATCAGACACAGCAATGATGAACCCACAGTAGGAGTCTAAACAACAGAAGAGACAACTTCAGCTAGTTGGTATATTTCATAATACTGAGAACAGCATTCTTTTACACAAATAGCAATGTTCAAGGTTTTAAACAGCTGATGTCCACTTTGCTAGTATTAGGAGACATTGCATTTTCCTAAAAATCAAAATTCATATTTTCCACATTTATTCCCACTCAGAGTTGCAGTCTAAAAATATCAATCTTTCAAGCAGCATAATCATGAAAATTTTTTGGGGTTGGAAGGAAACTTGAAGAACATTGAGTTCCAACCCCACTTGCCATGTACAGGGACACCTACTAGACCAGGTTGCTTAAAGCCCCATTCAGCCTAACATTGAAAACTTCCAGGGATGGGCCAGCCACAACTTCTCTGGGCAAACAGTTCCAGTGCCTCACCACCCTCACAGTAAAGAATTTATTCCTAATACCTACCTCTAAACCTACCCTCTTTCAGTATGAAATAATTTTCCCTTGTCCTGTCACTACATGCTCTTTTAAAAAGGTCCCTCTCCAGCTTTCTTGTAGGCCCCTTTGGGTACTGAAAGGAGCTCTAAGGTGTCCCCAGAGCCTTCTCTTCCCCAGACTGAAAACCTGAACTCTCTTAGTCTGTTTTCATAGCAGAGGTGCTCCAGTCCTCTGATCATCTTCTTCAGCAAGTCTTTCTCTGGACTTGCCCCAGCACATCCATGTTCTTCATTTGTTGGGGCCCTCAGAGCTGCCCACAGTAGTCCAGGTGGAGTCCCACAAGAGCAGAACAGAGTGAATCGCCTCCCTTTATCTGTTGCTCATGCAGCCCAGGACACAGTTGGCTTTTGGGGCTACAAGCACACATTGCCAGCTTGTGTTGAGCTTATTGTCAACCAACACACCCAAGTACTTCTCCCCAAGTCTATTCTTACTCCATTATTCTCCCAACCTATGTTTGTGCTTGGGATTGCTCCAACTCAGGTGCAGGACTTTACACTTGGCCTTGTTGAATCTCATAAGGTTCACACAGTCCCAGCTCTCAAGCATGTCAAAGTCTCTCTGGATGGCATCCCTTCTATCCAGCATGCCAACTGCACCACACAGCTCAGGGTCATCAGCAAACCTCCTGAGGGTGCACTCAAACCCACTGGCCATGTCACCAATGGAGATGTTAAACCGCAATACCAACCTCTAATGAACACCAGTTGTCACTGACTCCACTTAGACATCGAGTTGTCCACCACAATTCATTGAGCACAATCATCCAGCCAATTTCTTATCCATGGGCTGATGCCTCTGCAGTTTAGAGACAAGGATGTCTTGCAGGACAGTGTCAAATGTTTTGCACAAGTTCAGATTACTGACATCAGTCTCATCTCTCTTATCCAAGGATGCTGTTACCTCACTGTAGAAGGCTACCAAATTTGTCAGGCATGACTTGTGAAGGTACGTCACCCGTCACAAATCACCCCCTTATTTTCCATGTGCCTTAGCACATGAGAATCCGCTCCATGATCTTAGTGGGCAATGAGAAAAGGCTATCTATCCTGCAGTCTCCATTGTCTTCTTTTTTTTTTCCTTTTTAAAAATGAAGGTTATGTATCCCTATTTCCATTACCTTTTTAAAAATATGTAGCAAAAGCAGAAAAGGACAAGACCGAAATTTTATTTCCTGCACATTTACTGTATCGTTACATTCATGATATAGAAATGCAACCTTAGCATTCAGCAGAGGTACTTAGTGTCAAGGAAAGGATAATAAAGACATGAGCATGTATCATACCCTTGTTCCTTCTAACAAGTCACAGCATCTTTATGACCTTGTTTCACAAGGGCATCCTCAATCTTCTTTGGTAATTCCCTACCCTACATTCAAAACATCTATTTCCCCTGAGGACAGCCTGATTCTGAGTTTGGAGAACATAATGAAATCATTACAGTCAGTGCAGTACCTACACTTGCGTCTGAAATTCACTTCCTTTTAAATGCATACAATGTCAGTTAAAACTCCTGCACCTGAAAGGTGTAGATGAAATATATACTGATGCTCAAGAACAAAGCACCTCATTAGCTCTCTGAGCACAGTGCACTGCAGCTTGTCATTATCCAATGCATTTCTTGCAAGCCAGTGGGTGGGGGATATGACAACCCCTGAGGCTGCATTGCAGAGAAATATTATCAACATTCAAGCAGTACCAGAAACAGAATATTGTCCAAAACTATTTGTCATTGGCATCTCCTTTAGTATGAAAGATGGAGGGCAAATGAAACAAACAACAACAACACAAACAAAAAACCAACCCACTCGTGAAGTGTAGGAATATTGCCTTTGAGTTAATTTAATTTATTGATAAAGCCATTTATAAGATACCTCTCTGTCACATCTAGGGCCACAATCCAATAGAGGATATCTCCTAGGATGAGCCATGCATCAACATGTTGCAATGGGAATTTCTTGGTGTTAAAGGGAAGTTCAAAAAAACATAAAAAGAAAAGGTAAGTTATTAATCCAGTTGCTGAAACATTTTAATATTAATTTTTTCAACTATAACTGTTCTAAAAATGGTTACATTTTACCTGCTGTACAAGAGAGATTTCTGAAACAAGACCCACAGACTTTTTCTATAGATGCAAAGTGATAATGATAACTACAGCGCCGAACAGGACAATCCCTCATGCTGCAGTGGTAACAAGAGTTACCACTTGCAGATGAGCTGAGAGTAGATTCAGGAAATAGACATTCAGGGACTGAAGCTACTTGACTCCAGAGAGTCCTGTGGCTGTGTATTGCAGACTGACTCGTCCTCTAGACCTATCTGCTGCTATGAACACAAACAGACACCCTCTGCAGGAGTCCTTCTAAATGTACCATTTCACTCTCCAAAAATCTGGAAACCTACAGAGCTATTTTGCTGTTTTGCCCCAGAGTTGGCAGTTAGAGGAATCTACCAGCACTGCAACAAAACGTTAAGTACTTTTGTCACAGGAATTGAAGACTTCCTGAGTAACCTTGAATTAACTACATTCTCCTGTCCCTCAGCTGTCATGCAGGATAGCACATAGTCCACTTACAAGGTTGCTGAGAGGCACTAGTGCTCCCAGTACCAAGATACTGACAGCCTTACAAGGCCAAGCATAAATATTACGGGAGCACCACAGAAAAACCTAGTCCTATGTGCACAACACAGTTCATAAGCGTTGTAGTAGGTTGACCCCAGCTGGATGCCAGGCACCCACCAATGCCATTGTATTGCTCCCCTCTGCAGCTGGATAGGGGAGAGAAAATATAATGAAGTGACTGAGATGAGGTCTGGAGAGAGCTCACTCACCAAATGTCATCCTGGAAAAACAGACTCGAACTGGGGAATGTATTGCTAACAAAATCAGAGCAGGGTAGTGAGTAGTAAAATAAACCTTTAAACCATAGTCCCTTATCCCTTTCTCCTTCCCAAGCTCTACCTCCTCCCTTCCAGCAGCACAGGTAGGCAGGGAATGTGCATTATGGTCAGTTCATCACACATTGTTTCTACCACTGCCCAGGGAGAGGAGTCCTTCCCCTGCTCCAGCACGGGGTCCCTATCATGGGGGACAGTTCTCTATGAGCTTCTTTGACATGAGTTAATCTCACAAGCAACAGTCCTCCAAAAACTGCTGCAATGTGGGTCCCTATTCCATGGGGTGCAGGCCTTCAAGAACAGCCTGCTCCAGCACTGGTCCTCTAAAAGGCCACAAATCCTACCAAGAAACCAGCCCCAGTGTAGGCTCCTCTTTCCATGGGTCTGCAAGTCCTTGTGAGAAGCCTGCTCCAGCAAGGGTTTTCCCACAGGTTCACAGCCCTTTCTTAGGCATCCACCTGCTCTGGCATGGGGCTCTTCTACGGGCTGCATCTCTGTGGATCTCCATGGGCTGCAGGGGAACAGCTGCTTCACCACAGTGTGCATCACTGGCTGCAGGGAAATCTCATCTCTGGCACCTGGACCACCTCCTGCCCCTCCTTTTCCACTGACCCTGGTGTCTGCAGAGCTGTTCCTCTCACATATTCTCACTCTGCTCTTCTCTGGCCTCAATTACATCTGTGCAATAACTTGTTTTTCCTTCTTAAAAATGCTATCACAGAGGCATTACTGTCATTCCTGACTGCTGCGGCCGTGGCCAGCGGCGGGTCCATCCTGGAGCCAGATGGCGCTGGCTCTGTCGGACATGGAGGAAGCTTCCAGCAGCTTCTCATAGAAGCCACCCCAGCTATCACAACCTGGCCACACAAACCAAATACAATTGTAAACTACCATTCTTTCAAATACTGCTATTTATCAATCCAGTCTCATTCTTGTCTATTTATTCTGTCACTTTCTGCTGTGCTCCCGAGGCTTCCGTATATAATCAAGTCATAAACATGTTTTACTTTGGTTTAAATTTTGTTTAATAATAATTTCCTGAGTAGCTTTAAACAAAACTAATTACAGACACAGAG
The DNA here is from genome assembly GCF_035770615.1 of Melospiza melodia melodia. Taxonomy (NCBI): domain Eukaryota; kingdom Metazoa; phylum Chordata; class Aves; order Passeriformes; family Passerellidae; genus Melospiza; species Melospiza melodia. The sequence continues at coordinate 20,234,750 of NC_086201.1, read as the reverse complement.
ACAGGTACACAAAAAGAAACAACCGCTAAGGACTCTTCAGTTACTAAATGTAAGTAAAATTTCAAAAGAAGCCCAAGCATGACAAGGTACAGAAACTGTGCTTCTCTGGCACAGAGTACACCCACCTTTGACATAGATCTTCTATCAACAGAAGAGTAATTTTCCCTCATGCAATGTATTTGTGAAATCCTCAGGCATCCTAAAGTTCTGGAAGCTAAGGGAAAAGAACAAGCTAGAGTGAAAGAAGTGACCCACATATCCATAATGTGTTTCATGGCAAGCAGATACAAATAACAACCATGTCCTGCTTCCTGAGAGCCTTGCCCACACATTGAGCCCCCAAGCTGGCAAGGAGGCCTGCAGCCCAGCATGGCAAGTACACAAGGCTGAGGATGACCTGCCTTAGGGCTGGATGTTATTGGCATAACAGAATTACAGGCAAGCTTGTCAGGAGGCAATTCATTCTCCTAAAACTTGAACCATTCCCAACACAAAAGAAGAAGGATGGTTACAGGACAATTTTTTCAAACAGCCATAAAAGTTCTTCCTTCTCTCTACTTTTTAGGTCTAACAGGTCAGTCTCTCTCCTGAGCATTGTAAATCACTTGCTCATTGCTGGTTGAAGCTAATACCATTTTGGTAGTTATCTGTGACCTCAAGATTTCTCCCCTTGCTCTTTCATGACATTAGGGGCACAGGAAGAGGATTTCCTAACATTGAGCCAGAAAAACAGAAACTGAAGCCAAACAGAAAATCAAACTGTGATCTCCCTTCCCCTGCCCATATTTTGCATTTTCATTCTTTAATTAGTAAGGAAAGCCAAAATGACCTTTTCCTTCTTTTAGTTTGCTTATGTGTTTGTTTCCGACATAAGAAATTTGTTCTTCCCGCAGGAGAACCAACTCCACTCTTCTATAAATAAAATCCACTTGTGTAAATGGAAGCTTGTTGGAGAAGTTTCAGCACAACTAATTTTAAAAATGAAAGACAAGGAGAGCCAGAAGCAAAATTTGATTTGGTCTCAAAAAGTATTGAGGAGCAAAGACTAAATGTCTTTGGTTATGTTTTCAAAAACATTAATGAAATGTGAAGCTACTACTTCTCTTACAAGAACATGAGTTGACCAGCATAGGGTTAAACCTATCAGAAATCTAGCAAAGCAGAGTAAAGATAAATTTCCTGAAGTGCACAGTACGACACTGTTAACCAAACATTGTTCTTTCTTAAATAAATGCTCACATACAAAAATGTATCACCTATTGCTGTGCTATGTAAGCAGGTTTCAACACTGAACAGCCTGGTGACTTACAGGTGCCTGGGTTAGAGAAGAGAAAGAGCACAGACGGCTCTTGTCAGCACTATAGAAGAGTTTGGCAGAAGACCTGAGAAGACAAAGAAGCTACTAAAGATGAACTGAACATACTGACAGCCCTTTCATACAATTTCTGAATAAGATAATTCACAATGCAGTTTACAAGTCCTTACAAATTCTTGAATTTCATAGGAATGTTTAGTATCTTACTATTTAAACTGTGTAGTCCTGATTTTAAAATTGGACTTTGCATTTCACAGGGAAAAAAAGAGAGAATTAATAATTTCTAATGGCAACTGTGCACACAAAAAACGTATATACATATGTCTGTCTCTTTCTGCTTTGTATGAAGGACTTGATGTGTGAAATGCGACTGCCCCACGCTCTGCTAAAAAACAGCCCAAACTAGACAATGGAAATGTACATTAAGGAAAGTGGGAAAAAATCAGTGTCAGAACACGCAAAATAGGTATTCACAGTGAAACAAAAAGAAAATTAATGTCCCTCAGTCTGTAGACTGATTATAGGCTTGCCATGATTGTTTTTTTCCCCTGGGAGATTATGTCTCTCAGGAGGTGACGTCCACTTAAGGGACAACGAACCACTATTTATATAAATGTCCATCACTGAAACTCTCTAAACAATTGTAAATATTGACCAGCATGCAGCAGATTAATTTTGGCCTCACTGTCACTGGTATATATCGTGGATAGCTATTGCAGAATAGCAGATCTCTTACATTCATACTTGACACATCACTGTTGAATGCGAAATTTCCATCAACAGCAAAAGAAGCATTTAATAGTAAGTTTATTACTTAATAGTAACTATAATAGTAAGTCTGTAAGTTTCCTAACAGAAACATATGCCTTCCTAATAATATAAAGACAAAATACAAGCAAGATGTTTTTCTAACAAAACTAATATAGTTTTGGCATTATACTAGGCACTACCTATGTAAATAGTACAATCCCATGGTAACAAAAGGTTCCTCTCCATAGGGAATATCTCCAATAGATTCCAAAACACAAAGCTTTGTTCTACTATAACCATTTAAATGTGGCCTGTAATGCACAGAAGCATTTTCCTCAGTTGCAAGAGCTACTTCAATGTGGGGTTTGTTTTTATTAATACAAGTCCTTATATTCAACTGCAAAGAAACTACAATATTTTCAAACTTAACTTAAGAAACTGTCTGATGTCAACTCTTGAAGCAGGGCAAAATAGCACTGAGTTAGCAGCATCCTGCTGATCCCTCTGAGGTAAAGACCACAAAATTTGCAATCTCCTCACATTCACAGCTCTCCTTTTGAAACCGTAACTTTACAAGCCTGGAACAAACAAATATTTTTAAGACTCACTACAAGACATGCATGGTCATAAGACAGGCAGGACAGCAGTATTTGGAGCAGAATCCAGCAGAATAACTAATAGCCAATTTTCAGAAACATCGAGTAGGTACTGTTTCTTTTCCATACTGTTTTGGATGCTCTATACCTGAAAACCAGACCATGAGAGGAACTCAAAAAACAAAAGCAGGCAATGACTCTCTCTTGCTCCCTCTTAGCCGCACCCTTTTTGGGTCTAGTAGTTCTAGCATTAGCATTATACTCTTAATTGGCATGACATTCAAATTCCTGCCTGAGATCTAAAGGAAATGAAGAAATGTGCATGTGTGTGTGTGTGTGTGTTTGTGTGTGTGTGTGTGTGTGTGTGTGTGTGTGTGTGTGTGTGTGTGTGTACTAGTGTAAAACAGGAAGATGTAGCAGCAGGAAGCTGATAATCAAAACTTTTTTCTTCCATAATGCATTTTAGTTTGTTCAAAATAAAATACCTTATTTTGAACACATTTCAGAGATGTAAATCTCTCCTTTTTCATTACTTTGCTGCACCCTTTTCAGTGCTCCAGCAGGGGAGGAAGAAAGTTGTTGTGAGGCAAAATAATTAGGGACACACACTATAATTGTTAGGAGCACTGAGCACAAAGGCAATACTAAGACAAGCTGCCTGAAGCTTTCTTGGCTGCAGGAAGTGGTGTTACCAAGGTAATCACTTTCAAACTGTGCAGCAAGACTGCTGAGCAACTTTTTACTGATCGGGATGTGTTGGCCAAAGCGTACTTCCTGTAAAAGAGAACACCGGCATTCACTGATAATTTGTAGGACTTCCATGTTTTGTCTTACATATGTGTTTCTAGCTTGCTGGAAGTTGAAAAGCTGAGCTCATTGTGAACATTTAAGATCTTCTCTATCACATCCTGAATCCTGCAGTTGATTTGAAAATCAGATGGGGATAAAGGAAAGTAATTTGACAATCACTGAGATGCTAATCAAATTAGATACAGAGAGGTTCAGTATGGCTTATATATACATTTTCAGGGATTAAAGTGCAAGGATCCGCTCTTCTCCCCCACTGCAGATAAATATATTTGCAGTACTTGTGCTTTCCCTCACAGGCCCCTTGCAGCACCTCATTTGGTGCCACTGCTGTGTTTGCTGCAGGAATGCAGCCCTTGCTGTGATGTGACATGAATTTGAGCCTGACAGCTACTGCACTTGAGATCCATGCAGAGGCTGTGCTTTTAATTCTGGAGACCCACAGTGAAGCATCTGCTCTTCACCAAGATAGCAGCTGTTACACTAATCTGAGGCCTCTGTGCTAATTGTGGCATGAACCCATGAACCAGTCACAGGGAGCTAACTCCTATCCCACACTATTTAGGTGTTAGATTATCCTGCTACAGAAAGTGGAAAAAAACCACACAGAAATGGAAGGAGGTGACATGTAGGGAAGGGTGACAGCAACAACAAAAGGGCAGATGTAAATTTCCAATCCGTGGCAGAAGGGGCCCAGTGTTGCAGCAGTGGCCCTGTGCTTTTCACATGGTGGCGTGGCACAACCTCTGTCTGCCGGAGAACAGGCAACTGAACACGGCAAGAGGGACACCAGAGCCTAGAAATTACTCAGCTGCTCCAGCATCCTGATCATGCACCTTCCTTGCAAGGAGCAGGAAGGGTTTTCAGCATACAGTGTTAAAGTGTCTCCTCTCTTTGCTGTGCTTTCAGCTTTTACATAACTATCATACTCATCCCAAGGTATAAAAACAAATAAAAAAACAGAGAGAAAAGATGCAGTCTCATTTTAGACAATATTTATATTTGTCCATTTTATGTGAGTCAAGCCATGCCACAAAATTGTCTAGGAGCCACTTAAAAGTTTTTCAGTTCATTAACAAAAGTTTCAGAGATCCTATTTGCACTGGGCCTGTGGATACAGTTTTACACAAAGGTAGAAGGACTTAACAACGTTTCTCCTTCCTCAAAGCTGGAAGTAACCCCCTATGTATGTGTTTTTAACTGTATTTCTATGCTCAAGCTGGAAAGCACAGTGGTCAGCTCCTCAGAATTTCCTCATCATAACCAAATGTGAACCCACCATAAAAGGAAGGAAGCATATTTTTGAGCAATAAAACCTTTGCTAAAGATGTAAAAGCTGCCACAACCTCTCTCTTCACAAATTTATAGAGCTGTCAGTTTAGCATCTCCAATAATCTTAGCTGCCACTATATCAAGGGATACTACGGTACTTCCAGTATTTTTTCCCTATCAGTTCTTTAGATGTTTACATTTTAAAAATTTTTAAAATCATCAAAATGTGATCAAGCAGTAAAGACTTTTAAAAGCCACTTGAACGTCTTCACTTCCCACCTCCAGAATTCTTTGTGATTTTGGGGGGTTGAGGGTGGTGATAGTGGGCTTTTTGTAGGAATGAGTATTGAGCACAGGGGGTTTTTTTCATATTAAAGGGTCTAAGTCTTTCTTCAAGCACAGCAGAGACAAGCCTGTAAACTGTAAGCAGTCTTCATTCCTTATTGACATCTTTCTTGAAAAACTGTAACCTTTAACCTTGAAACATTATTTCTCAGGGGCTGATTAAATGAAAAGTCTGTTTGGTCAATGGCAATTATAGCTGCAGACCTCATGGTAACCTTTAGTGTGTATATTCTGCCTTGCAAACAATGCCAATTAAATGGCTGACCGTCATTCCTTAAGTTCACCTAAAATTACATTATCTTAGAAGATAAAATACTGCTGATGCAATTTATATGTCTCTACAAACTGCTATGCCAACAAAGATTTATTTCTTCCGGGTAAAAAGGGTCAAAATAAGCAAAACAATCTAAAACTTAATTTGTAAAATACCTTTAAAATAGAGGAAACACAGATTTATGCCATAGGGTTATTTAGGTTTTTTTTCCTTCCTTACATAGCAGGATTGTTTGAATTACAGTACTGAGGGGTTTTGTGTTCTTGTGGGGGCTTGGTGGATATAGTTTGGATATAGTTTGGATATAGTTTGGATATAGTTTGTTTGGTTTTAGCTTCCTGCTACTTATATCTTCTTCTGTGAATCTCTTCTGTACTTCTCTTTTCCCCTTTTGCTCATGTTAAGCTAAATCTCTCTAAGGTTCAGAAAAGAACTGATCTTTCAAATACACAGGATAAACAGTGTCTCAGGCCATTTAATGTGCCTCTATTTTGCCATTGGTGTTGTTAAATATATTAAAAACATTTTAGCAAAAACTTACTTGCATATTTGTGCCAGAGACAAATTGAAGTCCTTGTTCATGCAAAGGCATGGCTAAAGAGTGACCCAAGGTATCACCTCAAAAGCCTCAGTTTACTGACCTCTGCCTCTACACATAGGAAAGCCTAGAAAGTTTGCATCTGCTTTGGTCTTCCCTATTAGCTTTACATCAGTGAAGTAGTGGAGGTAGAGAACATATTTATTCCAACCATTTCTAATAGCACTTTTTCCTTTTGTTTCTAACAGGAAGTCAAAGAGAAGACTACAGTTTTTTTAAAGCTTCACTTTACACTAATTTGAATACCAATTTCAAATTTCTCACTGAAAGTATTTATTCTTTACTGTTTAATAGCATCATTCTTTAAAGATTTTAGCAGATTTTAAAGCAGATTTTAAATAGTTTGTGGTTAATTTTGTTAGGCCCTGCCTAACTGTTAGAGAGACTTTAAAACCATTACATTTCTACTCTATTTCCCACTATGCACAAAGAGATATAGACTCTTACAAAAAACAAACTTGTAAATCAAAACAAAAGTCAGAGCAAAGTGAGAAACATTGCAGTGCACAACCCCTTTTTCAGTACCTCATCACAAATATCAAACATATTTGCCAGTCTCATATGGATTTTCTGTTCCTTCCATTTAAACTTTTTTCTGGTGGCCTTATTAAAAAAAAAAAAAAAAAAAAACCAACAAAAAAAAAAAAAAAAAAAAAAAAAAACACTTTCCACATCTCTGTCCAGCAAGGTCCTTTGCTTAATTGTTTTTCTGTTACTGTTTCAAATTAGGATAATTACACAGCATGACTTTTGTCAGCCTAGAGCAGCTTCCATCCAGAATACCTTTATTCATATTTTTTTACCTCCACTCAATACTATAATTTTATGTTATAAGAATTTTAAGGCCTGTTCAGTAGCACAATATCACATAATTAAATTTATGATAACATTCAAAACCAGTGTGAAACATCAAAAATATTTTAAAAGCAAATACAGACAATCTAACCAAATGAGACTAACAGGTATTTGGCCATACAATGCTGTCAGCCAAATGTGAACATGATTACGAGCATGAAGACATCTTTTGTATTGTTGGAAAAAAGCTCCTAATTGTTTATCTGGTTAAAATAAGTAAAGAATAAGAAAGTGCTTTGGTGCCACAAAGAGTGGCTAAAAGGAGAAGCTACGGCAGCATAACTAATATGGAAAGTATATTTCCTAAACATATGCTGGCCAAAATTTTTATTCCTTCATTCAAGTAAAAATATAGCATACATTAAGAAATAAAAAAATAGAAGAATTCACTAAAAACATTTCAAGAAAATACACTCTCAATCAAAAAACAAAACAAAAAACAAGTGTTGATGATGATATTTACTGTATTTCTTTCTCCATCTTTCCTTTGGCATCAAATAAATAAGTATCAAATAGAGTATCAAATAAAGAGTTTGAGAAAATTTGGAAATATTTCATGTCACTTCATTTCTAGATAATTATTTTCTTCTATGAAAAGTGAAATACACATGCATCAATTGGCTGAAATCACTGCAGCTACAACAGTGATTAATCCTCATTAAAACCAGAGCAGGAGCTCCAGAGGTACTTTAGAGGTTCTCCCGTCATGTGGGACCATCTGACCATAAGGTTCTCAAGCTGAAAAATCTGGAAGCTTTTTGAGTGCACATTAGTTGACAAGGAACAAAACATCACATCTTGGTTACTACTAAAATAACATTGTTCCATGAGCTACTGGAAACGTGATGCCTGGTTTCCTATAGACTGTCCTAGATTTTTTAACCCACTTATCCCCAAGCATTCTGATCAGCCAGACAATTGACATATGGGTCATGATGCTTCCACAGCTCCATGTGTGCCGGCTGTCCAGCCAGTGCAGGATGTGCACACTCATTGACCAGCTGGCTGCTGCCCAGCAGAGGCGATGGGAGCCAGGATGTAGCTGCCTTTTCTCAGCAGGGAGCACTAATCAGGCTGTTCTCTTTTACCCAGCTACTGATTTTTCTGAAATTTGTAGGAATATAAATATATTTCAGACATCTCATTCCCTTGTTAAATTTTGCAGCCAACAGGTTAGAGAGTTATGGTGAACTAAAAGGAAGAAAGAGAAACACACAGTTTCTGATAGCCAATGCAGTGCAAACATACATGTTTCTTTGCCATTGCAAACCTGGCAGCAAACATACCATCAAGGTTCTTCACATACCTCTAGTAAATTATAACTTATTTTTCCTCTAGTACATGTTTTGCTTTCATTATTCTCCCATAAATGCTACCTCATCCTTACTAAATGTTGCATTACTACTTTTCCCTGTCTTGAAATCCTTCTCCCTCTGCTTGGACGGTATTTGTGTTTCCAGTTGAACCAGGCTTGACGAATAAATAGCAACCAGACAGTGGAAACACATTAAAAACATACAGTTAACAGAAGTATGGTTACACACTTCCCATTTAAATGTTCTCAATAGAAGGAGTTATACATACAAGATCTATATATATTTCCAAGCAATGTATAGAGAAACACCCATGAATAGCGTCGATATTTAATGACAAATTCTGCACCTACTTCTGTATTTGTTATTTGCCATATCCTGAACCACTCATATGGCTACAACTCTTTAGCACTGCAGTATTACTTGCACTGAAAAGCACTGGCACAGGAACAACCTTGTGCCCAGTTACCACATGTTTTGGGGGAAAAATTGTCAAGACTTCAAGTTCAGAATTACACAGGACAGTCTCAACACAGTCTGCCAGTACTGGAAGCTTCTTTCTAGCCTTCATCCATCAAGATGCAGTTTATATATACTTTTAGAAGTAAACACCCTAGATTTAAGGCCATAAGATAAGACTGTAAAAAACACACTCTCAGATTCATGCCTACTACATAGCTGGCGTTTCCATAATATAAAATGTTTTTAACATTTCCAGCAAATGCAGCCAAGCATACATTTCCAGGATTGTACAAATAAGAGTTATTCTCTAGAGCTAAAAATAAGCAGAATGAGAACTGACATAGAAAAAAATATTTTCTTGCTCAAATGTATAGTGTAACTGAATGCAACTACCAGACTGTCTATAACAACCTCAACAATGGCAAAAAAATGAAAAGTGCAGTGATTTTTTTTAATTAAAAAAATCTATCTATGTATATGTGAGATGTTGTAGCAATGACAGATTTGCATGCTATTGTCTATAGAAATACTGTGACCAAGCCACTTTAAAAAGAATGTCTAGATTATTTATTTTTTAATTATTAGGTCCAAACTGTCTTCATATCCCCACTACTCCTCATGTCTGAATGACCTAATTCTCTCACCTCAGAGGAGGAAGAGAGTATTCCCAGCCATTATTTCTGTAAAGCCTGGACTGAGGTTATGACAGTTCCACAAAAGCATCAGCTCAGTGCTTGACTACCAGCAGAAACGCATACAGTTATTAAGAACAGAACAGTGAACAAAAGAAAACAATATTATGCTGCTGAATAAAAACATGATTTTCCAGGCCTTGAGTACAGTTCAGACTGGTCCCATTATTTAATCAAGTGAAAAGTTCAGAGAAGACAATAAGGAAGAACAGAGAAATGGGTCACCTGGCCAGGTTATGATTCATCAGTCTAAGAAAGTGATGGCCTCAGGAGCAAAGAAAGGGAAAAGAGTAAGAAGAGGATAGAAAATGCTCTTCATAGTCTCTCCTGATATTAGACATAGGGTCTTGAAAATGAAGCCATCAGGAGCCAGCTCAGAAGCAACACGCACAGCACTTCCTCACAGAGATGGTCAAACTGTGCCAATCTGAACAAGCCATGACACCATGACACCATTCAGCCCCACTCCTCTCTGGTCCAGCTTTATCATTCACTATGAACAAAGGCTGATGTGCAGTGGATTAGCAAGACAATTCTTTACAGTATGACTCAGAATCACAAAATCACAGAATAACTCAAATTCATCAAAATTATTTTACTGGTTTACACAAGAAGTTTTGTACAAACTCCATGACCTGTTGCAGAAATAGAGTGCAGCTGCTTCATCCTTCCAGCTGTAGATTGTTTATTTTCTATTATAAAATTGCATGGAGGTTTCTTTTAGGCAAAATCATTAAGCCATACTCAGCTTGTCACTATCCTGAAGCAAGTGCCATACCTATATGCCATAACCCATTCTGTATATATTTGATATACAATCCTCATTCTCATGAGGCAATAATATTACCAGACACAGCAGGTAGACCCAGAGAAAACACATGCCAAGAAACCTGTGCCCTAAACTCATAAATTGAAATGACTTAAGCCTTGACAAACTATAGAGAACCTTTTGAGAAATGCAGAGTGTGGCAGGTGCAGTCAGCACTTGTGTGGGAGGAGTTCCAGTTTTCTGGGCCACCATCTGGGCAAGGCTGCACTTCTGCTACACCATACTCATTACTGTGATGACTATCATAGCAGCTGTGATGTCTGCACAATATCCAGGCCAAAAAAAGAGGCTATTATTTCAGTAAATCATTAGAATGTTATCAGCTTTAAGGGATGTGTATGACTTTGAAAAATTTATCAGCTGTTAAACTCAGAACTCCTCTGACAAGTTACAATGTCAGCTATGCAACTGACATTTTTGGAACGTAAAATAAAATTTCATGCTGGAGCATTTAATATTCAGTGGAAGCACATTACTGCTGTGTCTTCCAATAACAATTTCAGCAGATGCAGCATGATAGTCTTCATAGGAAATAAGATCTTGGCTTTGAAATTAGACATCAGTTGTGAACATTGCTTTTTGAATGCAGGATGTTATTTGACTTTTATCAAGACTGATAAGAAAGCTGTTTGTCTATAGAGAAATGCAATACAGTAGCATGTTGGATTTCAGACTTCACTGCAGGTGAAGTGCAAGTTCACATAGGCTGAGAGAAAAAGAAAAGCTTTTTGTCCTCAAGTTCTGCTAAACCCAAAAAAAGCATTTCTACTTCCTAAAGCATTTCTAACTCTATCAGTATTAATCACTAGCTATAAGAAAAGCACCTGCATTTCCCCTTGCCAATACCTTACTATCTCTTAAGCACACACACAGGATGCTACAGAACAATTTGTCCACTTTCTCTTGCAATATTAGGAAGAAATGGTCCAGGTCTGGAAAATCTATTTCTGGTAACAGGCTATGTGTTAGGGAAATTAATCCTACCTTCCACAGCTACTGGAACCAAATACTGCTGCTTTTTATTAATTCAGTATTTCTTCTCCTTCTTTCTCCTCAAGCAATTACCATGTAAGGTTGAGAAGCCTCAAATGCTATTCTAAGGACAAAGATACAGCTTGTGTCCAGAACAGCTGCAAGAAGATACAGAAACAAAGTATGCTTGTGCTACCATGGTGCAAGTGGACATTCAGCAAGATTTACTGTGCCCAAAGCTTCCAAGTAAGGAAGCTTTGGGCACAGTAAATCTTGAGGCTATTTCAAGGGGTTCAACTCACACTAGCAATGATCAGAAGAGGATTGAAAATGGTTCAGCAACGCTGTAAAAACCAACAGCCCATACTGTCACAGACCTGTAAGCCATCTGTTCAGATACAGGGGTGTCCTGCACAGATGTCCTGGCTGCTTGCAACTACTGTACTGTCTCCACCACCATATAGGAAGTTCTCCTGACCAAGCTGCAAGATTCAAGGAAAGAATTTCATGCCTTGTGGACGGTATTAGAAGTATGTATACATCACTCCTATCCCTTCTGTTTCTAGTAGGGCAGTAAGTTCTCTATGAACAAGGTGAACCACCTCATGTGGATCCCCCTTCTGCATTTCATTGTATCAGGAGGTACTAAAGGAAAATCATAAAAGTAGCTTAAAACAATTATTCAATTATTCCAACCCACTTCAAAATTCTCTTCAGTTAAGTTCTTACATCAATAGAAGTCACACACTACAGAGACATTTTAGCTATTGAAAAGTGTGGATCTGATCTCCCACACCCACTCACAAACTTTTAGATCTGCATCCAACTCTGGGGTCCCAGGAGCAAGGAGGATGTGGACCTTCCATGATTCTGCTGGAGCATCTCCAGACAAGGCCACAAAAATGATGAGAGGGCTGGAGAACCCCTTCCAAGAAGACAGGCTGAGAGAGCTGGGGTTGTTCAGCCTAGAGCAGTCTCTGATGATACATTCTAGCAGCCTTCCAGTACCTACAACAAAGGTACAAAGAGATCTACAACAAAGCTGAAGAGGGACTTTGGACAAGGGAATGTAATGACAGGACAAAGGGCAGTGGCTTTAAACTTGAATGTAGGTATATAGCAAACGTTAGAAATAAATTCTTCACTGTAGTGAGGCACTGAAACAAGTTGCCCAGAGAAGTTGTGGCTGCCCCACCCTAGAAAGTGTTTACGGCCATGTTGGATGGTGCCTTCAGTAACCTGGTCTAGTAAAAGGTGTCCCTGCCCATGGCAAGTGGGGTTGCAATCTCAGGTGACTCCCTTTGCATACTTATTAGGCTATAAAGCTCTAGTTACATTATTGGAGCACTTCTCCATAACAGTCCCTTATTTAGTATTTGATTATTCAGAATTTATTTTTATCCTCTATATTAAGTATATAGGTGATGCCTCTGTAACTCATTCCATGTAAACCACTGACTCCAAGTTACAAAAGAGAATTTAAATCTGGTATTTTGTAAAAATGCTTCAGTTTGCACTTAAGATATGTGCTTTTAACATAAATTCTTCAGATGCAAATTCCCATCTCTTAAAAAAAAAAGAATTACATTATATGGAACAAAAGCAAGACAGATTCAGAAAAACAGTGCCACTAAAATTTGTGGCCATAAATTTTGACCCACAGACACAGATCAAATATCAGTCCAAAAGCTTAAAATTTGGTCAAGTTAAAGTATCTGAAAAGTGATCATTTACACACAAATGCCAGACAACCTTAGTATCAAGGAACACCATCAGCTCTATTAACTATACACAGTACATAGAGTACTCCTATATTTTGCACACTCTGAAGACTAGTACTGCAGTTCTCATGCTTGATGACCAAAAACAGACACAAAATCCAAGCACATGATATAACAAATATTAGATAACATATCTTGTGTAATACTTGTTTTAAAGAAAAAAGTACCTACAAAATTCTTTTGAGAGCTAAAAAGTTTGATTGTTCTTGACCAGAAATGTAGGAACGTTTGACTTTACTTTCAAAAAAAAAGTAATTTTAACTTTTAAAATAATTAAATTTTAATTTAAGGTACTTTATTGTTAAGAAGTCATGTCCTATAATAGTCTGTTTCAAGAAGTATATTTGCTAACAGAAAATTGTGCCTAGTTTACATTTCATAAAAGGTAATCTGCATTTTTCCTAAGTCACTTGTCACATATTTCATTCTTATAATAATGGCATTATGGCAAAGTCTAACCTAAAGCTGAAGGCAAACACAAATTCTCCTTAGGCCAATGAGGAGAGAGGATAAATCATTCTTAATCCTCTGAACACACTAAGGTTAATAAAGTGTTAGCTAAGATATTATAAGAGTCAAGTCAGTTTTATTTTAAAGAAGCCCTCCAAAATATGTTAGTTTTTCCTAAGCTGAACTTTCCTGTTTCATTTCCACTTAATCCTACTAGATTCAAGCCAAATGTGAAGCTTTAAGAACTCTTATTATTGGAACACTTTCCCACTTACAAATCTGTTCTTTGCAGAGTCATTGTGATAAGAGGACAAAGCTACCACTGAAGCAGCCAGAAGTAACAGTGTCACAAGGGAAAGAAAAGAAAAGAACACCCCAAGGCTCTTTAAAAGCAGCCCAAGAGTTTCTATTCATACAAGAAGTCGAACGAATGGCAAAATACAATTTAGATATAGGTCTACAGTCTGAGTAATTGGTGGGTAAGTACAGAAAGACAGACTAGGAATGTGTGCTTACACAGTGTACCAGGTCCAAAGAACATTTCTTTCCCAGAACAGCATCCACCATGCCTAGGAAGCTGATTCGTCATGACTTAGATGAGTCAGGTTCCTATTACAAAGACACCATGAATCACTCCTGGGCTCTAGGTCACACTCAAAATGCACACACAGCACAGGAAAAACGTTCTTATGCCATGAGCAAAGGAAGTACTTTCAGCATGCAGTCACTATTATAATTTCTATTTTTTTTAAAAGGCTAAAAATAAAAATGGAGAACGAAGAAAAAATTTCAAACATATTCAGAATTCTGACTGTTCTATCAAAAAAAGCTAATAATGTAATATCTCTCACTAAAAAACAAAAAGAGTCTCTGCAAAGTGAGTAGCTAGCCAGTGAACCTAACTGTAGTGGCTCAGTGACTCCAGCATTTGCTCAAATGAGACTACAGTGCCAGCCAAGCAGTGCCATGGACACTTTTCATTAGTTTCCAAAAGGCATACTGGAACACTTTCTGTTTCTACTGAACTCATTTAAATATGACATCACAACTTCCTGGCTACATTAAGGTAAAAGAAACAGGTATTAATAGGCTATCAATACACCAATACCTTAAAAGTGCAAAACTCAAAGCCTTATATCAAATAGTACCAAATTTTATAATGCTCGCATCCATCAAAAGAACTCAACAATTTCATATGTTATATCCTATTTTAAGGTCCATACTGTCATTTGGTTTTCCCATTAAGATATTTTGGCTATGCTAACCAGCAAGAAAGACTAATGTCCTGAAGGATATACTTCCAATTTTCCAAGATCAGAAGAAACAAATTGCAACAACACGTTATCTTTACTAAAAACAAGTTCTCATTTCATTTCAGGACACACTCCTGCTCTCCTAAATTTTTACTGCATTCACCCAGCATAGCAGATTCTCACCTTGCACTGGTCTCCTAGCCTAAGTGCCTAACTATAGGATGAGTCCTGCCACAGAGGCAAAAGCAAAGTGCAGAGGTTGTGCCTGTAGACTTCCTGAACATACTACAAGTAGAAACAGAAGGAAAACCATAGCTCTTGCTCACAGTGTTGCAGAGCAGCAAACTGCACCAGCAAATGATATTTTCATCCTTCTAGACTATCTTCCCTTCTGAAACAAGGAAGTCAGCTCAGTGTGGGGTATTCCAAACAGTCTCCTCAGCAACTACCCCAAGGTGATGCAGGACTTGGAGGTGTTACCACAGCAGGCAGGAATCAGATCTGTTTAGACAGGAGACAGCAGACTATTGCTTCCCAGGCTATAGATGCACCTGGACCCTCACTGCAGAGCAGCAGCACAATGCAATGTAGAAGAGGAGAGCTGGCAGGTTCAGTAGTACTGCTATTCTCAAAACTAGGAAGGCTGTTATTTAAGAAGAGAAAGAAGAACTATGACTCAGAAACTAAATAAAAACCACAGAGAAGTTTGACTGTGAATGAAGTGTAAATCAGAAAAAAAAATTAAAGAAAATATTTCTCAAACATATTTTGCTGCTGAAAAGCTAGGTTTGGCAGAAAAGCTGCAACAATTTTGTGACAGTATTGTTCTCCTCCTTGTAGAATTATTTTTGAAACTACATACTAATGCCAGATAATGTTACACCAAGAGCAATATGTTTCCTTGCAGTGTGCCTGCTCCTCCTTCAGACTATACTAAACACTTGGCTAACTCAGCTGCAAAATGGATAACCATGGCCTTAGCCAGAAAAATCATACTTACATAATGCAGGTTTCTCCCAGTATTCACTGTTGTTCAGTAGGAGGAATCCTATTCTATCACTACTAAATGCAGCTGTGTTAAATATTATTTACTTTTCAGCTGTTAAAATAAAAAAATAAAAAACCACAAAATGCAAAGAGGTGCTTTACATTATCATAAATCAAAGGTCTTTCAGTTATGATTCAGAGAGTGGGTACTGGGAAATGCAATTAATGTTAACATTGAAGGTCAGAACAATGTGCTTGTGCCATAAACACTTCTATATTTAAGCAAGTACAGGTAAACAAGAATTTCTAACATTATCTGTCATATATTATATTAATAGGTAGCATTAAATGTTACATATCACAGTAAAGGGGTTGGATTGAGTTTACATCATGTGGTAAGTTAAGAAGTACTTTCTTTCCTCTTTCCAAGCTACTCTCTCCCTTCACTTCCAAGAGTAAACAGATATAAAATCCAACTCTTAACTAGCTGGTGGTCAAGTGCTATTATTCCTGTATTAGTTTCCACCTTAGGTTGTGCAGCAGCTTCATTTCAATCTCAAGCTCTGCTTTGTTACTAGTCAGCAACACTGTTCTTTTAATGATTAACTGAATAAATTAGAGTCAGAGCTGAACATTGTAGAACAAGATCCTATCACAATGGCTATATTTTAAACTATTAAACAGTTACAGCTGTGGTGAACAATGGTTAAGAGATAAAAGTGCACATAGTGTTTTCCTCTTAAATTGAAAAAGAACAAAACCCAAAACTTAAGAAGCTTTAAACAGCTTTGCTACTTAAAAACCAGTCTTCTAGGGAAGAGGCAGTAAGAGATTAAAGCATACCTAAAAATCCACATAACAACTCTAAGGATAATAATCTGCTAATATACACTCCAGTTTCTTAAGGGTACCTTGATACACACATTCATTGACATAAGAGTCCAAATAAGACCAGTGTGCACCAAAACAAGATTCACCAAGCAGCTTTTGCAAACAGAATAAATATACCTGGCTGTCTAACATGAAACCTTTGATACACTATTGCAAAAAAAAAAAAAATAGGCAATGCAGCTTTGCAAATATGCTAAAGTAACTGTGTTCATCAATAAGCTATTTACTGATGACCTACACTTCCTTGTGTCTGTCCTGTACAACACAAGCACAGTCCCTGATTCCTAGGTGTCAGGATAATGCAGTTTATAAAAGAACTTAATTACTCCAAAGGAAGCAGACTTTTCTTGGATGTCTTGTCTTTCCTTTAATCATGGTACAGAGCTGAAACCTGAAGACTCAGCTAGAATTCTGTTAGTCAATTTAGCTTCATATACATCCCAAGCAGCTTTCCACTGAAGGGCTGGATGCTCAAACTATCCAGAAGTTACCACTTGGCAGCCAGCTCCCGCCTTCACACTCTGCCACATAGTGGGTGCTTCCCAGCTCCTCCCCAGCCTCCTTGCCATCCAAAACACGCTGCTGAGAGCACACAGCCTGGCAGTGATATTCAGCCTAAGTGAGACAGCTCGGCAGCTAGAGACACTAAATGCTAATTCAATGCCTTTTTCTCTCCTCTTCATTAATAGCTCCAAGATGCTGCACCTTCTGTCCTTGCCAATTGTATCACTGGCAAAAAGGTGGCAGCCTCTCTCTGAACTGGTATCATTGCTGCATACTCGACTCCGTCATTTGGTATGCTTCACACACTGTTCTGTGATCTGGCAACGATCCTGAGTGCAAGCTAATTTACACCTTCAGTATAACGGCTTTTGTATCTTCTGCAATGCTGGAATATATTACATGCAGCTGAAACAGAAGTCCAGCAAGTCACTGTCTGCCATCACCTTGTAAAAAGAACAAAAAACAGCGGAGAGAAAGAGATCATTCACATTTTTACATAGCTGGTTTTGTTTCCAGTCCTTCCTGAGCCCATGAAAGTGTCCTCTGCTGTTAACTACTTCTCTCCTGCATACCCCTGGAAACAATCTAGAAAAAGGTACATATACCAGAGACACAAGAGATGCAGCATTTCAGTTATAGAAAAATGTGTCTGAGTATTAAAATGTCTTCTCTGTTTAGAAAGAGTTTGCTCTTGCCCTACCAAAAGAATCCATCTTTAAGTACTGTCACTCCAGAGACACAAAGTGCATAGAGAGGGATTTAGGAGCCTAGTGTTGAAATCTTCAAATCAACCCTTACAGCTCAAACCCATGTTTCCAAGTCAGAGGGACCACTGTGGCGGGGGGGGGGGGGGGGGGTGCCAATTCTCCCTTTTCCTCCAAAAACTTCAAAAACATGGCACATCGCAACACATTTCTCAAACCTAAGTCCTATGCCTCAAGCCACACAACTGTCTCACTCTGCTTCCTGAACACACCTTAAGATTTACGTAACTCTGTGCGTGCCAACTGCACACAGAAATGCACTACTTAAGGGCACCCAGACTGTCATTTCACTATTAAGCCACTCTGCTGCATGCACAGTTTACCACAAGTACACTTATGCCAGCACAGGAAGGGGTCAGTACAGCAGACAGAAAGAGCAACCAGGAGAGCAGGACCACCTCGCTTAGACACAGTGCCAGCCTCTGCCAGGTCAATGTGACCATGAATCTGAGGTGTTTGTGTGCAAGGATGAACTTCATCTCATATAATTTGACTTCCTTTAGGGATTTATTAAAACTTTCTTAATATGCCCAACCATGGGTTCTGGGGAAAGTTTAGAGGTGAAAATGTGACTGCACCCAGAAAATGTGACTGCAGCCAACTTGTGAGAGACTTCAAGTGCCCCTGGGTCTGGTACTCAGGTATATGAGAAGCACGACATGAAGTGGAAATAAGCCACACAAGGCCAGAGAAGTAGATGGGCTATTTAAGGGTAAGCAGCAGTGATGCTGGAAGGGTTACTGGTCACTAGAGACAGCTCAAGCTGAGCATGTGGGCTATGTTCTGGGCTCACTTGCCTTTCCCTCCCTCACCCCACCTTGCACAGGAATGCTCAGCACTAGTTCATTACTGATTCAAAGGACAGGGATGACTTTACTGTTGCTTAGGCAGATTTGCCCTTTGCAGCACAAACACAGGACTAAGATGTCTGGGGGATCACAGCCAGCTTCGGGATATGAGGGAGTGTCTTTGCACCACTAAGCCGTGGAAAACTAAAAAGGAGGAGAAACACTACCTCTAGTGTCTCCATGAGTCCAAGTCCCCACCCACACAGCAGACTAGTTGGACTCAGTAACTCTAATTATTGGGT
This sequence comes from Melospiza melodia melodia, assembly GCF_035770615.1. Lineage (NCBI taxonomy): Eukaryota > Metazoa > Chordata > Aves > Passeriformes > Passerellidae > Melospiza > Melospiza melodia. Next base: position 20,215,950 of record NC_086201.1, on the reverse strand, counting down.
TTTAAGAGCAACAGGCATACTTCTTCCTGCAAAGGGAACATCCTGCCTGCTCTTGATTTCCAGGGTCCCAACTGGCTTTACTTGTTCTGAATGGCACAGGCAAGGCACACTGACTGCAGTTTTTACATACTGAGGCTGTCTATACCATGACAAACTTTTAAAAATGTACACATATAAAACCATTCCCGAACACTAAAAATATCAGTTCTTTACCATATTCAGCTCCATCTGCCTCCTCTGTTCCTGAAAAAACTGGCAGTCCCTGCAACAGAGCAGCAGTTTCCACAAGAAATTTGACCTCACTGGGTCAGCTATTCATTCCTGCAAACTCACACTGATCAAACCTAGTGTAGCCAAGGATAAGCACATACAGTTGCACAGCAACACTGCAGAAAGATGAGCCAAATTCACAGGGCTATGGGTTCCTAACTTTGTTAAAGAACATTAATTTTTTAATGCTACATTGTCAGGCACTAATGTACTGCTTAAGTGATAGTGCTCAAATAACAACCACACGAAACAAATAGTTTCATTCTTCAGAATGAACACAGCAAGAAACAGTATGTAAATTAAATTCTCCAACTGACAGTGGTAAGTCACTAATCCAGCTCTTTGAACCCAAAAAGAGAGCTGCAGCTAATTAAAATAATCTCCAATTACTGGGTTCTATTAGAGGTCTACATTTACCAGGGATCTCGATGATAGCTGGCTCTGTACTGGTCATCTGTCATATTCCAGGAAGATTTTCAGTAATTTCCTGGTAAATACACTCTGCCTATTGACTGTGCAGGAAGATATCACATTTTAACAGGAAGCCTTGTTGTGCTGTCATGCTCTTTTTTTAATTCTTTTTTTTTTTTAAAGCATATAATTGCCAAATAGAAAAATATTTGGTAGTGAGTGATCTCAAAGAAAGCAAGCTTTTTTTTTTTCTTTTTGTTTTTAAATAGTAATATTTTTGATACCATCCTCCAATTACAATGTGACTCCCTAACTTTCCTATTGCTATTAATGCTTACACTAGTCCTAAGATTCCTTCTAATTAGAGTTCATTACACCTTTTGTCAGTTTCATTTGCTAAGTAGGTTGGTAGCTAGACTAAGTGTCAGATAGTGGCCAAGAAAGATAATATAATGGTGCCTTTTGGGTTTTATGCTAAAAAAATGAAAAATAAAAATATTAAAAGTCACTGGACTGAACTGGCTGAAATTCCATTACACAACTATCCCAGCCTACATGATTTCAGTACTTGGCTCCACAGTTATATCTTTGTTTACAGCACAGACATCCTGGGATTCTCCTCCGTAACCCCATGTGAGTCCAGGTGCTGGTATGTGGGACAAGACAGAGCCTGCCAGTGGTTAAGCCTGAAAGGCAAGATTGAGCTTGAATGAGTCTGCCTTGGAGTCAGCCCCAACATGCTCCAAGACCCTGTGAGTGTGAAATACACAGCTCCTGTTTCCATGACTCCGTGCTTCACCCACTACTCCAGGATAGGCTCTCTGACTAACACAAGGGCGGTAGGACAGACAGATGGGCAGCACATCCAAACTAGATACGGATGAGGAGAAAGATGAAGAGGTGCTGCAACACCAACAAGATGTCTGTACTTCAGTCAGAGCTGGCAAAGTAGTTCAAAAACTGTGCTCTGGGAACAATTATCTTACTAGACCTATGGTTCTGATTGTCAGTGGTGGTGGTGGAGTAGAATAAAAGCAAAGCTAGGAAAAAATCAGGCATTTCCATACAAGTAGGAAAGGGCAACATGTCAGCAAATACGTAAAAGGGTAGCTTTGGGTAATCAGGTAATACAGGTATTTCCAAGTTCTTTTCTTTCACAGCCTCAGGAAAGGGGTTAGAGCTCCCACATTGACCCTACTCCACAAATCAGAACAATCACAAAGACACTGGGGAAGCCATGGTGTTTACAATCTCTATATTGTACCCCAAATCTACAGTCATGCTCCTGAATGGTCAATGATACCCTGAAATGGCCAAGAATTTGGCCCATAAAAATCAACAGGGAAAGCTGTCATGCATGTCAATCCAAGAAACCACTAAAGAAACTACTATGTAACTCACCCAAATATCAAGGGAAAATGTTTCCTAAAAATTAAACAGGGGAACACTTCTTCAGAAATATATCTGGCATTTCCTGCCCTGCCCCAGAGGACATACTTCTCCCTGAGATATGTGTAATTTTAAATTAGCCAAGTCTCTAATTAATCTGCTGTGCACAATTTATCAACTCTGGTGTTTTTTGAGGCACAAAATTATTGGGAGTTAACAGCAAGGGTGTTTGAGTTTCATTGCACTTATGGCATACTTCAGCATTGCAGGCCCCATGTTTTGGTAGTCTCATGTTGCCGCTCTTCACTGTCTTCCAAGAGCTTTGCTCCCCAGTAGTCCTGGCCTGACAAACAGCCCCTTCCTCTCCACCTAATGTGTCACAGTGGAGCTTAGATTATCAATCCTTTATCTTGTTCTGAGGTGCAACTTCCCTCCTCAAAAAAAGCTCCTCTTAAACAAAAACAATAACGCCTTAATCACATAAAAAAGGATGTTTGAGATTAATATACATTTTACAATGTAGATTGTTGCATTCTTGCAACATAAGCCACTTCTCAGAATCTTCTGTGTTGCATCCATATGTGGGATGTTCAGTACAACAGCCTCATTGTAATCGCACAACTTTGGCCTTGTGTTGGAAAAAAAATGAAGAGAGCTTCCAGAATTGCAGAAAGATCAAAGGTTGAAGCCAGGCATTAATGACCTAATAGGCAGAGGTCTAAAAGTCAGCAAACCCCCTAACCCTTGAGAACAGCTCTTAGTTCACTTGCTGTTGTTTTCAGATTACTGCAGCTTCTTTGTTTCTTCTCAATTCTCATTCCACATTTTTGTAGCAGATTACAGATTCCTTTGTTTGCTTAAATTGTAAAAATTGGGATCCTAGAATTTTATTTCTTCTCACTTGTTGCTCTTTGTAGTCATGCAGTGACTTCATCTGAGGCTTCCAAAATAAAATCTGGAACTGGTGTTACAGACAACAGCTGTGGTTGACAGACGCTACTACCAGCACCTCAGTCAGCCTTGAAAGCAAGCTTATTGATTGCTGAGTACTGCTTATCAGCTTCAATAGTTACTGACTGGCAGTAACAAAATAAATAAAAAACAAATCAGCAAAGTCTTAGCATCCAAACAAAGAAACAACTGTCCTCAAAAGTCTCCTGTGCAGTTAAACTGAAGTGTTCATAGAACACATAAATATACAAATAGTAAATATAGCAAATATACATACTCCCCCTAAATTGTAAAGGAAATAGGAAGCTATTATTTTCTGCAGCAGAGCTTTCTCTCTAATACTAATATGTTAGCATTCCTTGCCTAAGATAAAAGGTGTTAATGCTCACTGAGAATAAGAACTGTGGGGTTTTTACCTGAAAATAAAGTTGTCACGGTCTCTAGTTGTTCTTCGGGTAACATCAGAGTGTTTGAATGACTTCTAAGTTTCCTTAACACTCCAGATTATTTTGTAAAACAGACTCCTGATTTTCCAGACAAAATAAAGTGGTTTTACTGCTTTTAAGTTTTTACAGCTGAAGTCATTAATTATTTTCTTGCCAGCTTTAAGTCAAGACACTGGTTTAACTATGCAGACACATACTGCAATCTCTTTGATTCCAGAGCAATAACTAAGGTGTATTTGAAGCAAACCTATCATTGAAAGGCACAAGAAAAAGGGGAAAACTGCTATACACCTATATAATAGAGAAGAAGCTACTTAATTTTAAATAAGAGACTTCTTTTGAATTAAAATATTTGTTAAAACTGTCACCCTCCAATCTTGATCAAACACATTTCAGAGGTACAAATCCAAGCAATCTGGAAACTGCTTGAACATACCGAGTAAGAAGGATAAAACTACTTTATTAGTTCTCAGATAGCTAAGTAAAAAAACACATTTGGAAAATTTCTACTCACTGTGGCTTGTGCTCAGTCAAAACTTGCAGTAGCTAAATAGAGCAAGTATTAGTGAAAGTACTCAGGCTCAACAACTAAACCAATATTACAGAAAGGAACACAAGGAAGAAGTTAAACACACAGCCATCCACTCACACACATCATCTCTTTGATGACTTAGCCAGTGCTTAGCACATCATTTATGATAAAGAGAGTATAATCTTGATTCATAATGGCGTAGCCTGTTATTTCTCTAAGCCTTCTCCTCTCACAAGTTTTACACAAGCATGAAGCAGTATTGTGGAAAGCATGCTGGCAGCAATACAAAGATCTCACTGATGTGAAAGGCAAAGCCTTTGTTATAAGCTGGGTGGTCAGACTGCCAAGTAATGCTGTTTGCTACTGCTATGCATTACTAAACACTGTTCCTCTGTGTGTGATCTTTAATGTTAATACCTTGTTTGATGAAGCAATATTTAATAACAATAGAATATTTTAATGAAGTCATCTATAAATTGATAGGTATGCTCTATCCTAAGAAAAATATGTAATGTGTAATTTCTACAGAAACACAGTTCCCAGTTGATGATATTCAATGGTAGAGATATGAAACAAGTGGAACTGCTAGAACCTATCAAATCAAAACAATTTTCAAATCAGGCAGGGTCCAGATCTCTGCTTGGCAACACACTGGTAGACATCATACTAGAGATCTGTGACAGTGCATTGCTCTTGCTTTAATTTTACTGTACCTCAGAAGAGGTCACAGCATTATGAAGCTACTGGAGATCAGCCACAAATCATAGAAGGGTTTGGGTTGGAAGGAATCTCAAAGACCATCTAGCTCCAATTCCTCTGCCACAGGCAGGGACACATTCCACTAGACCAGTTTTCTTCATCTCCTTTCACCCGCCCCTTAATGTCCCCATTGTGCACAAGTCCCACTGGCTTTGCCACACTTGTCCCCACAAGTTGTGTCCTGCCAGGGTGGACAACGGAGCAGTGGGCCCATTGAGTAGCAGGGATCATAGTGCAGAGCTGTCCTCAGTAACTGTTTTGGATGGGAGCTTCCCCCCTGGCTCCTGCCCTATCTATGCATTCACCCAGGCCAGAGGCAGCATCACAAGGAGATGAGCCCTAGTGGCATGGGACACCAGCACCTGTAGCTGCACCCAGCTCAAATATTCCCTACCCTAACTCCAGAGCTGGTTTAGCACCAAAAAAATGTTTTTTGCCCAAAAGTATGCTGCAAACAACAAGAGACAATAACAAAACATTCCCAAATTCTGTACTCAACATATTGTATAAAATAAAAAGCTGTAGACCTTTATGCTTTGTTGAGGAGGATTTTCTAAAGTCTTGTTCTCACAGATGTGATACCAGAACTTTGGAAACATCTCAAGAAATTGAAAGTTTTTCAAGCTCAGGTGGAGTACTAATTCAGGAAACAAGCCATGAGAGGGAGGTATTTAAGGCAACATTTATGAATCTACAGTGCAGCCAACTGGGCACATCTATTAACCGTCTTGCTACAATAGTAACATGTTTTTTCAAGAGATACTGCCATGCTCCAGTGAAACACACCATACACACTTGGTAATGGCACGGTTTTGAAATTTCAATTTCATGCAAAAGAAAGTTCAGGCATTGTTTTTCTCCTTCGGGCAAGAATGGAAATTCCTGATGCAAGTAGGGAATTGCCCAGGGGTACTTCTCTTCATGAACACAGTGTGTATACTAAGTCCAAACACGACCTTCAGAAAACCTCCTGAAGGAGATGCATTAAGTCTACAAGATGGTTGCTATTCCCTCTGCAGGTTCTGTAGAAGATTGACACAGAATTCCTGATATTATCCTAAAGTACAGGTTAAAGCTACTTGAAAAAAAATTGTTAAAAGTATTTTTCATATTGTTCATGAAGACTGTTGTGGCTTCTACTGACTCCAATTTCAATTATCCATTTTCAATAATACATACTAGAAGAGAGTAAGCATGCAAGACAATAACCATTGTTATTGTAAAAGAGATATTTTTGCCAGCTTTCATAAGTATATAGGCATGTTTTTCACTTTCAGATACCATCACCAGGGGAAAAGACTAAGTTTCCTGAATGTCCTGTTAAAATTGCCAATGCAAGCCCCACATTTGTATGTGTGGATGAATTGAGTATTGTTATATATCACTGTTTTTAGAACACATATGATGCACATTTGTTCTTCAATGTGGTTTTAAATATAACTGCATCCTTGACAACTTCTGTTATAATGTGACCCACCCTTACAGTGAAAACAAAAACAAAACAAAACAAACAAACAAAAAAAAAATCCAAAAAAACACCCACCACATTGCCACAAAAAAAATGGTATAAGAAAGAATAAGAGATATAAGATATTTTAAGATTAACTAAAATTCAAGAGATTATGCATGACTGACTTCCTGGTTTAACAATAGGCATTAGACTTGTGTCCAAACCACCACATTGACTCCATCAGATGAGCTGCTGTCAAAAGAAAAAAAATAATAATAGCATGAGAGGCCACAAGAAAACAGCTAGCTGTCAGACATATCACCTGAAAAAATAAAGGTTCAATTTACTTACCTACCTACAATACACTTAAACAACTGCTGGGCAGCATATGAAGCAAGCAAGCAAGGCAAAAAGGGCAGAAGCTGGCACAGCAGCCTTACTTACCTTTGCTGTCAGTTCACTAAATCATCAATGGTAATGTATTTGTTGCAGCTTGGTATTTCTTTGAAGAACTTCTAGTTACAACACCAAGTTATTATTAAATATCTGCAGAACTCTAAAAACCTTAACTAACTAACTAACTAGCTCATGTAAACAAGGGATCAACAAAAACACATTTTCTTTTAAAAGACAGATATTCTCACAAACTCTTTACTTATCTCTATCCAGTTCACCTCAGAACAGTGAGGACACTTTTAGAATTCAAAAGTATTCAATGCCTTCTTCACACATAACAAAAAAGTTAAGTAACAGTAAAGTAAGTTCTGGTTCAGCTTAACAGCAGCTCTCTGGACTTTAAAACACATTGTTCCCCCACCTCATTTGAGAAATGACAGTGCTGTCTCCTTCCCATTCCCCTCCCCAGCTTCCCAAGCATTGATATCATAACAGAATTTAACATGTACAGGTATGTTAGGTAAGTACCAACTGGCAGCCACAACTAGTTAACAGCTAAAGGAATGCTTCCTTTCATCCCAGAGTTTGCCGGGAGAGGTCGGTTTTCATCGATGGATGAATGAAAGGTGAAAGACAGCATTTCCTTCTCAGACCCCCTAGGGGGCTGGAGTCTGTCTGCCAGCACAGCTGTGTTGTCACAAACCTAGTGGAAATGTGCCATCTCCCGGGAGAAATTTTTTTCTCATGACAACATGGCTATGAATATACCTTCCTATCTGTCTCTGCTCCTGGGTTTTTATCAAGATTGGACCAGCTAACCTGAAGGCAAATCACCTGGACAGGCAATTTTCCTCACTCAGTCTTTCTTTCCCAAAGTCAGGCTGGACATGTGAGGACATGGCACACATTTCCTCAGGTCAGAGACAGCAATATCCAAATCCCCATTACCACAGCAAGCTGAGAGCTGCTATACTCCAACCACAGCACCACTGCATTCCTCTGCCACACACAAAGCTGAAAGAGTCATGCCATCGTGGCCATACTGTACACACAGGGCCTTAGATGACATTTCTTATTGCTGCCTACTCCTAACCATTTACAGGGACAAATGTATTGAATGAGATGGGGAACATAACCTGAACCCACCTAGGGAGATATTCCATCTCCTGCCTCTTTCCTGCCAGGGAATGAGAAAATGAGAAAATTCATAACCTCTGGGAAGCTAGACCTCTCTTTGAAAAGTTGCACTAATTATTCCCCCTTTCAGGAAGGTATGTGTATGCAGGACAAAAGAAAAAAAAAAAAAAAAAAAAAAAAAAAAAAAAAAAAACCAAAAAAAAAACAGCAACCAAGGGGACACAAAGAGTATTATGAAGCAAGCATGCAACCCTCATACTGTACAGTTTATGTCTAAATGGCAATTATTCCTCCAATATGTGCTGTCTCACATTGTCCAGGAGCAACTGCTCACAGTTCTTCAATCAGAGCATAAAAATTCCCATTTGTAAGGTAACCTTTTCCTTTGCTGCAGTGCACTTAGCAATGTAGCTCATTCTTCCAAGCACTAAGATCCATACAAGATTCTCAACTGTTAGCACTGCAGGCTCCTTACAAATCCTGACCACTCAGAGCTTAAACAGCCCAGTCACCCATGCACCAATTCCCAGCCCACATGTACCTTGCACACCCTCTATTGCAACTGCAGCCTTTTGGTTCCAAGAGCACTGTGAACGTTTTATCTACTTAGTAATCAGCTTTCATTTTCAGGCACAACAGGCTGCCCAAAACGTAATTGTTTCTCATCTCAAATACTATCTGACTTAAAAACACATCTTGTGATTTTCAGAGGTGCTGAAAAATCTAAGGCAACTGGTTATCATTAATGTAGCTATAAAGAATTCCTCAGGAAAGCATCAGCTTCCATGTAACAGCATGGTCTTAGTAAAATATGAAGTCCAAGCCCTAACACAGAGCTCCTTATGCTTTATACTTTTTAGAGAGTTATGGAATGGTCTGGGTTGGAAGGGACCTTAAAGATGATCTAGTCCCAGCACCTCTGCTGTGAACAGGGACACTTTCCACCAGACCAGGCTTGAACACTTGCAGGAGTGGAGCACATATCCTTGTGCAGTATCAGCTACAGTCTGATCCATCACATACTGTACATTCAGAGTTTTGGGACACATACACTACTCAGAAGTCAGGGTGTAAGTTTTACTACTGTAGCTGTTCTCTGCACCAGCTTCCCACTTGGATGCATTTATTGTGCAGAATGCCTCCCTTCTGTTTAAATTAAACCATATCTGAAGTAAACTACCCTAAGAGACCAAAAGCATTACTTATACTGTCATCCCTTAATTTGATGCCACCAATGTTGTTCAGACAAGTCCTTAGATAAGTCACTTCATTTTCTTGGCCAACATGAAAACCTCCTGTCGCAGGCTTTTAAAGTGGACAGAAAACTATCTTTCTGAAAAAAATTCTCATTCTAATTTCAGTAACCAAACCTCACTCACATATAATGAATAACTGTTACTTCAGAAAAATCAAGTCCTGTTCACACCCAATCTTTGGAAGCTAAAAGAGAACTCAGACCTAAAGCAAGCAAACCAAGCAAAGCAATTCCTTTTTTCCCGTTGTCCCTCCATCAGACTAGATGTTATTTGGTTGCCCTGACAAATAAGCACTGGAAATATAAAGACAAATGCTAAAACGTACAACATATAAAATAGCATATTAAAGATGTGTACCAAGCTTTGTACTACAGGATAAATGGCCTAGCAGGATGCATCCTCATGGAACAGTGGGGACACCCTGCGGCCACTTAGATTCTTTACACCTTAATGTTCACATTACTATTAATCAATTTTTCAACTACTTTTGCAAATTACATGCAAAGTCACATAAGACTGAGTCACGAGAGGACCTGAAGGCAATAGAATTTACTTAGCTAATTTACCACCTACCATTTTATGTCGGCAGTTGCTCTGCTCTCTCAGTTTTCAAGACCTTCTCAGATATTTTCTTAGCTTCCAAGCTGAAAAGAAAAAAAAAAATTAAGGTGCTTAAACTCCTTAGGTGACAACACTAACCCCTGACAGACATGCATACAGGTAAAAAGCAACTTTCTAATTTAATTTATTTAGATGTACAGCAGCGTTCATAAAAGGCATGTACTTCTCAGATCTAGGCATTCTGCCAACAGGAAAAATACTACGAGATTAAATACATGTGCAAATCACCTGCCAATATTGTATGTGAAGCAAGCACAAGAAAACAAATGGCAGTAACTCTTGTGAACCTGAACACAGTTCCTTTCACCCCTTTCCTTCCAAGGAGGAGCAGTTTCAAGATAGATGTGTGTGCAGATTATGAGATTGAGCACTCCTCACAGACAATTCACTACCCAAAACTCCCTCTCTGTCATATTTACACAACAGACTTCAGCTACACAGCCTGAAGAAAAGGTCCCCCAACCAGTTCATGGAACAGCTGTGGCTTCACCAGTTAAGGTCATAGCAACACACGCAACGCACTCACTTCTGATCACATTTACTTCACCACTTAAAAAAAAAAAAACTTCAAAGTCAATTGATTTTTAAGGTTTGTATGTGCATATTTTCTCACTACTGGAAAAAAGAAGATTTTCTTTTAAATTTCCAAGTTTGAGCAAATAATCATTTCTATTTAAGATGCCTACAAAGGCTGGGAATAGCCAGTGCCAAATCCCAGGGCATATGTCCAGGTATTCCCATGAAGAGTCTCTGCAGTTTGCATGGTCCACAATTTGAGCCAATTTAGCGCAGCATTCCAGATGGGAATGCAGCAATATAGGACTTGCCCCAAGTATTCTGCAGCTGTATAATCCATTTACAAGATTTGTTCTTGTAAATATCTTCTTTAAAGCAAAACACACATCTCCTCCTTCCAAGCAAGACATTCATGTTTTCCACCAGGAACAGACTTTATTATTTGCCAGTCATAGGAGGTGTCAGCTCAAACAAGATCCTGCAGAAGAAAGCACACTTCGCACCTCAGACAGTTCACTGGCACCACAAATCAAAACTCATCCAGTACACACAGGGGATGTAGCATTTCTGGGCTCCAAACACCATTGTCCACTAAACTGAACCCTTCAAATAATCACATTTAAGCTAACACCAAAGCAGTCTAGGTTATTCTCAGTGTTGAAATTTGCTTAAACTGCGCTTAGGCTGCACAGGTAAAGGTTGTACAGATGTTACAGTCAAGGAAAAATAAAATGTTCTCTACTACCTGTGCAAAACAAGAGCTCAAAATGATACAACTGATCAACTCAGCTTAAATCTGCTCCCACAAAATACGCCTCTCAGCTTCTCTCACACTTGCCATCTACAGCAATATTAGAAATTATCTAATGATTCATCTTGAAAGCATTTTTCATGCATGCTCTTACTAAAGAGTTTTGTTTCATCCAAATATTCACACAAAAAACACTTTTGACAAAGATTTTCTTATTGGCTGAACCTGAGTGTGCTCAAATCCACTATAAAGTGGGCTCACAAGCACTTGCCCTGTACCATTTGCCTGGCCTCTGGCCAGTTAACATTCCCACAAAACCCCACTGAAACGATTCATTTCCAGCTATTCTACCAATCTCATTCTATTAAGGGAAAAAGAAAAAACACTCCACAAAACCACCATGAAAAAGCACACAGTTTTTTGGTTTTGTCAGCAGTATTACTTACGATACATCTGGTAAAGAAAAAAAAACTGGAAGCCCCAGAGATGATCAGAACATGTCAAAGAGCCCTACTGCAGAACAAGGTAGAATTTCAGTCTTAAAGGAGGCAAGAGGGACTGTTCGGGCATGCTCTGCTTTGTTCCCAAAACCCACAAGGTCTGCTGCTCTACTGCCTTCACATTCTGCACACAGACCTTCCTTCCCACACCAAGCATCTGCAGCAATTATTAGAACCAAGAATGTGCTGATATTAGACACTCACTCCAATGCATCAGGCTGTGCACTTCCTCAAAATTGTGCAAGGAAACAACTGAGAAACACCTGTGCTAAATAATACCAGACTAATCCACTATTAAAAGTCACAGTTTGTGCTCCAGTCTGCTAAGGTTTCTGCTGAAGAAAGGTGCTGAGCTGCCAGTGAATCATCACTGAGAAAGATAATCTGAGACCAAGACAGCTTAATAAACAACTCTGAAAGGATTTTACAGAACCCATGTCTCATGTCACGCTTGTATAAGCTGTTTACAACAAGGGGCTAAGAAAGGAATCCTCAGGGAGCCACACAAGGGGGCATATTCTTCTCAGAAGAGTTATGTGATTTTTGGAATGAAGTAATCTGATGTACAGATGAATGAGACAATAAACAGTTTTTAGAGAGGAAAATGATAATGCTGGATTCTGAAACTAAGCACAGCAGGTAGCAAGCTTACAGAAGGGTGTTGAAAAGATTCGTACAATTTCCCAAAAGCTGATACACTTAATCCCTCAGAAAAGGAAGACTGAACTGTTACCATCACTCTCGAGTGTAATACCAGATTTCATAGGTACAGTGCAAGCATAAACCCTCCTCATGGCTTCATCTGGCACATGATTATATTACTCTTCAATTATTAAGGCAAATACTCAGAACTACACCATGCATTACATCACTAGAAGTCCACTGAAAAGCATTTCCCTTTGCCATGGAAAGAAATCCATACTTGTTAACATGCCACTGCAGTAGAGACTATTGTCCAACTACTTTTGTGCAATATTATCAGAAATAATAAGCCCGTCTCTTAGGATTCACCACATTCTTGCTGAAGTAAGTGAAATGGCATGGCCAAATGTGGACCTTAGTGGATAAAATAATATTTAAAAATACAGCAGATTAAAAATTAACCTCATTCTTAATGTTAAGCGCCGTTCTCTTCAAGTGAAACTTGAGATGAAACACTGCATAACAACTTGTTCCATTGATCCTTAGGTTAAATCCATGCCACATATATTGAGTCAAGATACCAGCCCTAAAGTGTTTTCACGTTTTTCTCAGACAAAGTCTATTTCAGGAAGACAATCATAGGAATAATAGTTAATAAAAAAATTAAACAAAATATACCAGCTTGGAGTTAGCATAACCATTTCTATGAATTATATACAACTGCCTTTTAAAAAAATAATAAGAAATTAATATAACCAGATTAGCTGGAGATGATGACTTTGATGGTCCTCTCTTGTGTTTATACACACTGTGTTTACCATACTTCATAAACTAAATATGCCCACAGTCAGCATGAGGATGCTTCTAAAACAAACAAGTCAACAGCAACAAAGCCAGCTCAATTGTTTTGTTGCCTCTAGCAGTGAGTGCTGTATACTCATACAAACTTCATGACCAAAACTTTTCACCACTGAACTGCCCTGCAGCAAGGCAAGCATCCTCCCACGTGCAACTGAAAGACCAGCGTGTGTAAAATGTAATTTTGTATCATACAAACATTCCTTCTCACGGGATATAAACAATAACACATGATCTATTACACCAAAACCAGGCAGGATTGCCGAGTATGAACAGCAGGTACACAAAACACTCCTACTCTCCTCCAATTTTTCCCTCACTCCCCAGTCTTTCTCTGTCCCTTCTAATTACCCAGTCATGTAACATTCACAATTCCCAAAGCAAGGACAAAAAAAGCAGAATTAAAATTATTAGCTCAACACAAGAACATGAAAACACATAAACACTGGGCAAGCCTAATGCCATTATTTTTTTAAACTCCTGATAAAACTATGACTGATTCAGAGAAGTGTGTTGTAAAACATTCATGATAGTCAAGTTGTCTCTCACATAAAATAAGTCTTTCTCCTTTCTTCCTGCTGCCTGATGTCATCTCTCCATTAATCATGCCTTTATTTATACAAGTTGGTGTTTAAAACAACCACCTCACAAGAAAAGTTCAAGTAAATTAGAAATAACAAAATCAGATCAACAAGATCAGTCATGTGAATAAATGCAAAGTAAATAAATGCAAAATAAATGCCAGTGGTCATTCCAGCAAGTCTGTGCCTCCACATAAGCAAAAAAACTTCAGCAATAAAGCCATAAGACTTTGGAGCAGCTATCAATTGACAATATCATTTAAATTTATGAGCCCTGCATCAACTTATGAGGAACAACTTGCACTATTCATATAAGCTAAGGCAAACAAAACAAAAATCATGCCCTTTACTTTTTGTACAGATCACCATGTACATGCTATATAGCACTATTTAATTTCATTACAAAATAAAAATTGCCACAGAGTAAGACAGATTCCCAAGTAAGTCCTTTTCTGTATTAAATCCTCAGAGTGAGATGAAGTGCCCTTTCACCTCTGTATTTTTTCAACTATCTCACACACTTCAAAGTGTGACTAATGAAGGGTAGCTGATTGTCCTGCTGCTTGCTGACAGCCACCAAACGCTGTCTGCCCCTCTCCCGAGCGAGCCAGCTGCTTTTTCAGACTGCCGGCCTTCACCCAGCGATGGACACAAACAGTCCTACGCGGATGCCTTGGCATCACAGTGCTGATTGCAGGAAGCGCTTTTCTCTCCCACTAGGCACCAGCTATACTTGGGAGAGTCAGCAGCCCGAGAGCCACTGCTGCGGGCACCGAGCTCTCCGTGACCGCCGCTGCTCCGGCTCCTCCGGGCCCCGCTGCCCAGCAGGGCCGGCCGCCAGGTCCCGGCGTTATCACGGATAACGGGATAACGTTAACACGGGTTCTGGGCACGTCGGTTCCCGCGGAGGCCGCGCCCGGGGCTCACCGCCGCCTCAGCCGAGCGCCCCCTCCCCGCAGCCCCATTCACGGGCCCACCTGCCGCTGGCAGACGACCAGGGCCAGCCCCGCGCACCTGCGCTGGCCGCAGCGCCGCCACCCCGCAGGCACAGATTCCACGATCAGGCTCCGGCCACAATCCTCTTCCAAGCGGCCGACGCCGGGGCGAGGCCGGCCCGGGGCGGGAGCGGGATGCCCGGCACCGGCACCGGCGCCGTGAGGGAGCGGCCCCCGCCGGGCGCAGCGGGGCGGGACGAGCGCCAGGAGGGGGCCTGAGGGGGCACGCGCGGGCTCGCGAGGCAGGGCGAGCTCAGGGCGCGCGCGAAGATCGCCAGGTACGCCACGCACCCCGGCCCTTGCGAACAACACGACGGCGGCCGGACGCTTTTTTTTTTTTTTTTTTTTTTTGTTACCTATTTTTTTTTTTTTTACCTTTTTACCTTTTCTTTTATTTTTTGTTACCTTTTTACCTTTTTGTGGTAACATCTGCAGCCACCCTCGCGCCAGTGCCACCTCCCTCCCTGCCCGCGCTGAACACACGTGAGACTCCCGCAAGGACGCGGCCGCACCCCCGGGGCAGCCGCCGGCAGCGCGGGCTCCTTCTCCCAGCGAAAGGAACGCGCTCCCTGGCAGGCGGCCCCGCTCCGCGGCGGGACAGTCGAGCGAGGAAAATAACATACAAGAGTAAAAATCAGTTCCGAAGCGCTACTCAGCGCACCTGAGACACTATTCCAGCTGCTGCCCAGCGGTGCTGGCCCCGGCAGAGGGCGGCCAAGGGCAGCGCCGCCGTGCCCGACTGGCAACCGGGCCCGACGGCCTTGGTGCGACCGCCCGCGGACAGGGCAGGGAGACAGGCGGCTGCTCGCGGGTGCCTGGCACCTGCGGCCCCGCCTGGGCTGCATCAGGCGCCGTTAGGGACTGCCGCGTGGAAGGACGTACCGTGGGCGCCTTCAGCAATTGCTGTACAAAACACGCGTGCTAAGCAGAATGTCGCCCCTCCGCGTCAAATGTTACGGAGATTTCACTGGAAAGCTCTGCCACTCTGGCACAGAGAGCGGGTTACTGATCTCCTGCGATGTGCACGCTCTCCCGGGGGCACAATAACTGAGAAGGATCCCAAACGCGGCCGCCCAGCTCCACCCGCGTGGGGATGCCCGTTTAGGGGGGACCGATACGCGGATCTTTCCCTGGGGTTGACGGCCAGACGGGGGCACACGCCAGAGCACAGCACGGCAGAAGCGGCCGGGCTGAGCCGCCCCGTCCAACCAGAGGTGCAGCAGCCTGAGCCCAGCGACGGGGAAGGTCCCGGTCCCGGCGGCCCCGCGGCCGCTCGTCCCCACGCCCGGCGCCGCTCCCGTCCCGCACTCCGCGAGCCCGCGGGGCGCCCGTGCGGGCGGGCTCCCCATTGGCTGTTGCTAGGTGACGTACGCCGCGCCACGTGACCGGTGTTAAATGCCGTCCCGGCGGCGCGCGGCGCGCACAGTCCGTCCCGCTGGCGGCGGCGGGAGCGCGGCTGCACCGCCCCGGCGGAGCGCGGCGAGGCTCGCCATGGTGGCGCGGCTCTGACCGCCTGCCCCCGGTGGGGACGGCCGCGGGGCGGCGACCCGTGCCCCGGCGGGCGGGGGCGCGGGATGACGGGCGTGCTGGAGAGTCTGATGCCGGACATGCACACCAGCCAGATCTCCGCCGGCAGCTACCACCAGCACGGCGTCCTGCACAAGCCGCAGGAGTCCCCCACGCTGCCCGTCTCCACGGCCACCGACAGCAGCTACTACACCAACCAGCAGCACGGGGCAGCGGGCGGGCCGCCCTACGGCCCCGTGAGCTCCTACCCCTACGCGGGCGGCGGCACCGCCCCCTACTCTGCCAAGGCCGCCTACGACGTGGGTTACGGGGGCGCCTACGGCTCCTACGGGCCCTACGGCAGCAGGGCCTCCCCGGCCAACAATGACTCTGGTACGTCCGAGCCCCGCGAGGGGGACGGCTCGGTGAGCCTGGCGAGGCGGCGATGGGGGCTCCGGACACGGGGTGGGCCGGGAGAGCGCTCGCTCCCGGCGGGTCGCCCCGACGGGGAGGGCGGTGATGCCGAGCTGCGAGCAGGGCCCGAGGTGGCGGGGGCGCCTCGCCTCACTGGGGTTGCCGTTTCTGCCGCAGCAGAGAAGGAAGACTGCGAGCCGGAGATCAGGATCGTGAACGGGAAACCGAAGAAAGTGCGGAAGCCCCGGACCATCTACTCCAGCTTCCAGCTGGCGGCTCTGCAGCGGCGCTTCCAGAAAACCCAGTACCTCGCCCTGCCCGAGAGAGCGGAGCTGGCGGCTTCCCTCGGCCTCACCCAGACGCAGGTAAGGCCTTTCCGCCGCGGGGTCCCGGGCGCGTCCCGCCCGGCCGGGGCCTGTCGCCCTCCGCGGAGTCGGGTGCGAGCGTGGGAGGAAGGCCGGCCCATGGCGCCTCGACGGCCCGCGCTGGGAGTGCAGGCGCGGCGGCAGCGCCGCTGAGGCAGCGCCGGGAGTGCTCGGGGCTGCGAAAGCTGCGCGTCCCTGCCCCGTCGCGGGCGGTCTGGGCGCCGGGAAGGCGCCGCAGAGGCAGCGGCCGCCTGACGCCCCTCTCCCCGCAGGTAAAGATCTGGTTTCAGAACCGCCGCTCCAAGTTCAAGAAGATGTGGAAAAGCGGAGAGATCCCAGCGGAGCCGCCTCCCCGCCGCAGTTCTTCGCCACCGTCTCCCTCCTCGCCCCCCGCCTGGGACTTCGCTCCGCACCCACGTACCGCGGGCGGCGCCGGCACCGCCAGCCCCAGCCCCGCCGCCGCCTTCCTCGGTAGTTACTCGTGGTACCCGCCGGCCCCCGCCGGCCCGGCGCACCTGCCGGCGGCCGCTCCCCTCCCGCAGCCGGCGCAGCCCCCGCATCACCACGGCAGCGGCAACATCTTCTAGGCGCCGTAGTAGAGACTTGAGCCTGCGGGCCGCACCCGGCAGCCGCGGGGCACCGACGTGCAGCACTGGTGTTTTGGTGAAGCCTGGCTCCGGCCTCGGCCATCCCGGCGGAGAGGAAACTGCTCCGCGCCTCGTCCCGCCCCGTTGCTGCCGCCGGCGGGGCCCGTGTGCATTCGGCCCCGTGGGGTCCTCCCTCCCTCCCGCCGTGAAAACAACCACGCTGCGAAACGTGTACTCACCTCCCTCCCTCTTCTCCGTCTATCTTCCTCCTCTTCCCCGGCATTTTCATCAAACCATCGGTGCAGAACTCTGGTTAACTTTACTTTTTATTTTTTTAAAGTTGACAGGTGCCTTTGCGGATAACCTCACGTTGATGCTGGGGATTAAAAAAATAAAACGATTAAAAAAAAAAAAGATAAATAATTTTTATATGTAGATTTAAAACAGAAGCCTCCCGTGTTTGAGGTATCCGTTCTAGCCGTGAACGAAACGGGGGCGGGGGCCGGCCGCAGGCGGCGGTGCCGGTGCGGCTCCCGCCCGTGCGCTGCCTCCGGGCTGGTTTCGTGCCCCGACGGGGCTTCCGCGCGTCGGGCGCCAGCCGCAGCCAGCTCTCCTCTCCAGCCCCCCCTCCACTCTACCCCCGCCGGCGGCAACCGAGCCACTGACATGCCCCTGATCTCTTTGATGTCTAGCGTCGTGAAGAAAAAAAAAAAGTATTTTTGGTTATTTATTATGGAAAACTTATACACTCATTAATGTTTCTTTTACAATAAGCAGAGAGTATTTAAATAAATTATTGTTTCCATGGTGCCCACGCTGAGTTTTTGGGGGATGGGGAAATTTGAGGGTGTCGATTCGGACCCGGGCGTTCGCTGGGAGGGAGAGCCGCGTCCCCTCCACCCCCTCCCCATTGTAACAGTTGCCGCAAGCCCGCAACTTCCCTCCTCCTTCCCCTCTTTCCCGTCTACAATAAAATCTCGCCCCTGACAGTGTTCTTGGCGAGGCCATGAATCACTCAGCGCTGCCTGCAGCAGCCCAGAGCCGCCCCCCTTCCCCCTTTCCCGCCTGCTGGCGCCAGCGACATTTCACCCGGGACAGACTGCTGCCGTCTCACAGCTTCCCGTGGCTGTCCGGAGGGCTTCGGGGCAGAGCCGTGCCCGGGATTCGCCGTGCCCGGAGCTGCACCTCGGGCGCAGCCCCGACCCAGAGGCATTTCGCCTTGCCCCTCCGGCAATGGCAACCAGGCCGGTAACCTGCACGGGATCTTTGCTAAGGCCAGAGCTGGTGGCTGCCCCAAGCCCCTCTGGGGTACTTCGAGGGCTGGAGGCGCCGACTGCTCTCTCTCTGAGATGTGCCCCTTGAGGACTGGACCCCTCAAGATGTTCCCCTTTGGGATGCAGCCCTTCAGCTTCATCCCGCCTAGCCGAAATCCTCTGGGATGTGCCTCGTAAGGGCAGCATCCCTCCAGGCTGAACCCCTTTCCAGGCAGCACCCCGTCCAAGTTGCAGCTTCATGGGATGCATCCTTCGAGGGCTGGACCCCTCTGGAACGCTCCCTTGCGCCCCTCTGAGCTGAACCTCACTTTGATGGCCTTTGCTGCACCCTTTGGGGCCGCCCCGCCCGGGATGTCCCCTCCCGGCTGTGCCCCCCAAGCTGTAACTCTGAGGGCACACCCCTATGGGCTGCACCCCTGGAGGCGCTGCTGCTGGAGATGCAAAAGCGGCGGAAGGAAGGGATCCCTGGCCTCCATTACCACGAGGACCCCGCCATTCTTGGAGGGGACACGGAGAGAGAGAGCCGTGATGAAGATCCCATTGCAGACAAGAAGGCTCAGGCCAGCTTGCCCGGGGTCGGGAATGGCCAGCCTGGCCGAGGCTCTTCCTTGGCATGGGGAGCTCGGGCGGGGCCGGGGAAGGCGGAGGGGGGCGGCCTCACAAGGAGACACGTCGGGAGGAAGGGGGAAAGAAGGGGGAAAAGAGGGAGGGGGAAAGAAGGGGGGAAAGCGGGAGGGCAGATTGCTTCTGAGAGCTTGGGGAAAGCTTGGGGGCAAGGGGAGGCGGAGGTCGAAGGAGGCATGAAGAAAAGCGAAGAATGACGGGGGGATGTTGGAAGAGGAGAGTCGGGTGCAAAGAAAGCGAGAAGAGGGAGTGGGAGAGACAAAGGGGAAAGAGGATCTGCCCTCCAGTGCCGACTCTGACCCGGCGGCGAGGATGGGGACAAGAGTCCAGAACCGTCCCAAGAAACAGCGGGGCCGACTCATCCCGTATCCCTCCCCTCCTTCACCCTCCTGCCGGCCGCGGGCCACTGGTGGCAGTGGCCTCAGTCGCCCGCTCGGACCGGGGATCAGAAACTTCCCCGCTGGCGGAGGGCGAAGCGCCGGGGCGGCGAGGCCGGAGCGGGGCGGCAGCGCGGCGAGCAGCACCGTGGAGCCCCGCGGCCCCGTGGTCCCGCAGGAGCTGTGCTCCCGGCAGCGCGGTGTTCCCGCGGGCTACGGCTGCTGGGGGGGAACGGGGGGAAAAGTGGGATACACGCCATGGGCAGGTGACAAGTTTTGCTAAATCAGTCGTCTGGGATGCACGAGGAAGCCGTGGGCGCCGGCCACGATCGGGACGGAGATGATTCCCGTTCCCTCCCTGTCCCCCACCGCTTCCAAAGGCGCTTCTCGCAGTTAAATAAAGTTCCCCCCAAACATCTGCGCGCCGGTCTCTCCTGGCCCGGTGTCTCCAGTCCGATGTAGCATTGCGGTTCGGGGTGTTGCTCGGTCCCGTGGGGTCTGGCAGGATGCCGACAGCTACGTGGCGTCCCTGGGACAGGGACCTACCCAACGGGGGAACGCTACCAGCGGTAGGGGAGCAGAGCACACCACACCCAGTACGGGAGCCTCCGCGCTTTCTTTCTGTTATTTAGTAATTTTTTATTTATTTATTACTATTTATTTGCTCTCTGCTGGTACAGTCCTCTCTGGGCTGTCCGCACTCAGTGTATGCGATAGGGTTTTTCGTCCCCGTATCCCCCAGAGCCCTCCCAGGGTCCGTATCTCCCCCGCTGTTCGCATCCCAGATGCGGCTCACGCCGTGCGGGGGTCGGCGACGGCGGCGGATGCAGAGGCGCGGTGCCGCTCCCGCACGCCCCGCAAATGCACACGTATAGAGATATGCGTCTGTTTGTAACCTGTTTTCTCCTGCTCTTTTCCCGTCCGATGGGACGGGGCAGGCACCGCTGAGAACCGCGATCCCCCTCACAAGCTGCACGGGGACCGGCCTCCCGGAGCCGGCCAAAGCCGCGGGGAGCAGGAAAACCGGGGGGCGAGAGATGCCCCGGCCCCCGCAGCCCTCCGGGAAGGGACGCTGAGCGGGGGAGGGAGCCTGCCGGGGGTTCTGGGACCATTCTACCCCACGTCCCAGCGCCGAGGTTCCCCCTGCCGCCCCCCGCCGGGCCTGGTCCCGGCTCCGGGCCGGGGGAGAGGCTGAGCGGGGCCGGTCCCGGGGGGGCGACCGGGGTAAGTGACGGTTCCGCCACCAGCCTGGTCCGGGAGGGCGGCACGGCAGCCGCCCGGCCGAGGGGGCACCCTCTGCCCCCCCCGGAGCACGGGCGGGGCCGGCCGGGCTTGTACCGTGGGGAGGCAATTTACTCATTTGCCCGGTGAAAAGAGAAAGCACGAGAAATTCAATTAAAGCGGCTCTGGCAAAAGGAGTTATTTGAGGCATGAATGTCTCCCCTAAAGCTGCAGCAATCATGTGGCATTAGACACTTCCGGAATCCTATAGCCAACTTGAAAAATCCCAGACCCCTTTTTTCCCTAATTTTTGCTCTGATCTGTAATTTTATCCACATTTGCACTAGTTTGAGCATTCTGGCTCTCCCATCTGAAAGCCTGCAATTACTATATAATTCTTCGCAATTTCACATGTCCTAATATGGACTGTAATTTTTGCGCAAGACAATTTCCTGCTATTTCAAGCATCAACATTGTCAAAGTTGTATGTACATAATAAATGGGAATATCAATGCATAGTTTTTAGCATAACATCTTGACTCCTCGATAATTATATCCGTTCGGAGCCTACGCAGAATTAGCCTGAATTGCATGGTAACTGCTGCTGCTTTAAAATTTTTAAAAATTACTCATAATTTTCCCAAAGATTACCAAGATCTCGAGTGCACAATGTCATCAGCGTAATGAAGAGTAAACATTTATGCTAATAATCTGCAATTTTTTTCATCAGCTATAAAGACAGAGGCTATATAGCAGAAAATTTCAGTCATATTCTGCAAGAGCAGAGCTGCAAAAAGGCTGCTGCGCTCAGAGGCATGTGCATCTCTGGGGGATCTCAATCCACATTTGCACTCTCAGGATATTATTATTGTGCTCGGCTTCTTTTTTTTTTTTTTTTCGCTTTCTTTCTCCCTCCCCGATCCTCTCCCTCTCTCTCACGCTCTCTCGTTCTTCTAACTTTCGTAGCAAAAAGCCGCGTTCGGTCCTTTGGTTTGGTTGTAAAGCAAAGACTTGTGCCCAGAGCCTCAGGGACTGAGGCGGAAGGTAAGGGTGGCGACACAGGCTCCTTTCTCGCGGGGGTAGGTGAGTGTGCGGGGCGCGGGCCGGGAGAGGGGGGGAATTACCGGCGGCGGCTCCGCCGACCCAGTCTCCCCGCAAACTGCCCGCCGGCGGCACCGGGGCGAGGAAGGGAGCGGGGCCGCGGGTCGGGCGACGGGGATGCCGCGCACGGCCGAGCCGAGCCGAGCCGTGCCGGGGCGCCCCGCGGGCCGAGCCGGGCGCAGCGCGGAGCCCGGCGCGGGCACTGCGGCGCGGGGCACTCGCCGCCCGGGACTGCCAGGGGCTGCCGGCGCCCGCGGGCGCTCGTTCTCGGCCGTGGTTTCGTGGTGTGCGTGTGTCGGTCCCTTGCGAAGGGGAGCGTTACTGCCCGGTCCGGAGCCGGAAGGCGGGCGGGAAAGGCGCCGGTGCGGAGGGGGACATGGCACTTTTTCACTGGCATGAGAGTGGCGGTGGCGGCAGGAGCGGGGTTAGGAGGGCGGCAGCGGGGAGAGCGGAGCGGGCGGCGGCGGGGATTTCTTATCCCCCTCTGTCAAACGAAGGGAGCAAATTCCCAATGCAAACGGGCTTGGGCTCTGATATTTGATTTTTTTTTTTCTAGTTTCAGGGGCCGCTCTGTGCTCTGCAATTAGATTGACACATGTACAACATCCCCAGCTATTCAAGGGGGTTCGCAGGGACACTCCAAGGGGATTTTTTTTCCCTTTTTCTTTTTGGGTGGAAGATATTAAAGAGGTATCTGTTGTTTGGCAATTTTGCTAAGTCTGTCTTCATTACTTCAACATTGTGCATTTGCTAATTTGGAAGCCCCTTCCTATTGACAGCTCTGCTCCATACACCTGCAAGCAATTTGCAGAGCTCCAATATAGGAGAATTGCAGAGATGGCAGCTCGCACCTATTTTATTTTTTTTTTCTTCGCTTTTCTCAATGCACAGCAAATTTGGCTTTCAGTGCGTTATCTCTTTTGTTAATGCAAAAAGATTCCCTGGGCGAAAAAATTGCTCATAATTACCAGAGAGATGGGGAAACTGCATTAGAATAAATAAACCTGAAATTACTGTAATTATGTTGTGTTTGATGGGCTCGGCTTGTAATCAAGAAGAGAATACAGTGAAATGATGCTGACCCTCTTGGGTTTGCAGCTGTACGCGCACTTTGGGGTCTTTTTTTGCAGAAAAGAGTCATTTTGATCATCATTAAGCTGTGTGTAACCTATTTCAGAAGTGTTTGAAAATGAGGGGCACTTTTTTTTTTTTTCCCCAACAAGGAAAAATATATCCCAAAATTACATTTTGCCATTTACGGGCACATCCATAAGGTTGTATTTGCCGGGTGACAATTGGTAAAGGTATAATATTCGAAATCAGAGCTTAATCATTGTAATGAGGTATTGTTTCAATATAAGCACCTTTGGATTATTCATAGTTTAATTAATATCCTCATTATGAAAATCTTCGAATCAGATATTTGATGAACTACTTGTCAGCAACAAGGCAGAATTAATTAGGCCTGTATTGAGATTAACATTTTCAAATGTACAATTATAATAGCCTCTAACTCAAGACCGCCTCGCTGAGAGAAAACTGATAATTTCTCTATTTGAACTGTTAGCAAGACATTATTGAATTAGGAGAAGCTGATATATCTTTAAAGCCCTCCGAGCTGCTTGACCACCCCTCTTTGGCCCGGTCGGAGGCGTTTGGTCAGCGGCAGAGCCGCCGCGGGAGCTGTGTGGCTCCTGGGGCGCTGCGCGGCCGCGGAGCCCTCCGGCTCGCTCGGCACTTCGGGCCGCTCGGGAGCAGGCTCGGGCCGCGGCACTGCGGGAAACGCGGGCGTTTGCCGTGTGCGATCCCGCTCCCCGCGGGCCGCCTGTGCGCCGGGGAGGATGCTGCACCGCCGCGCCCCGGGGAGTGGGCGCGTACCTCGGGCCGAGTGAGCGCGGCCCCCGCGGGGCTGCACAGCCGATCCCCCGCGCAGGGACGCGCACGGACAGCCGGCCGAGCCCAGCAGCTGCCGACTGCTCCGCTCTGCAGCGCTTTATCCGCCTCAGCAATAGCCACCGGTTGTGCCGGCGCTGAGCCAGCCCGGGAGCGGGCACGGCTCGGTCCGGGGCTGGATGACCGCGGCGGTACCGGCACAGCTTCGCCTCCCGGGGAACGCCTGGGCGGGCAGCCGGCTCGGCTGTTGGGACGGGGGCCGGGGCTCTCCCGGCTTGAGCACATCCCCTTCCCGCCCCAGCAGCTGCGCCCGGTTACCCCCGGCTCCGAGCGGCCCCTCCGCCGAGGGTCCCCCGATTGACCATCGGAGTTAGGCTGCCGCCGCCTAGCTGGGCGCGGCTGGGCGCACGGGGACAGGCTGCCCTGTCCGGGCCGCGTCGCTCCTCCGTCTCGCCTCCCGGTCACGGCCACCGCCGTCCCGCCGCGGAGCGCGTAGCCCGGCCCGGAGCCCGCTGTCGGCCGCGCTACGGGACAGGGAGCATGCGTGTCGCTTTTTCCAAACCATAATTTTACTGTCTCAAAGAAACTTTATAACTTATGTACAAAGATTTGTGTGGGTTTTTTTCCATTTTCTCCCCCAGATACAAAGCAATAAGTTAACATTCTCAATATAAAACTAAACTTTGACATATAGAACACTAAACACAGCCGAGCTCAGTTTATCACATTTTCCGAATTTCACAAGTAAAATGTCAAGATCTCAGTACACAAAGCATCATGTTTTACAGCCACACGAAACAGAACAGAAATAATAATTATAATTATAATAATAATTAAAAAAGGCTAAATTTGTGCAACATGTTTACAGAACAATAATAATAATAATTAAGAATAAAATATGTACAGCGAGTAGCTCCTGCACGTCGATTTGTGCATTTCACCTTCGGGCCGGCTTTGCGAGGGGAGGCCGCGCCGGGACTGCGCGGGTGTGCCCGCCTGCCCGCCCTCCCGGTGGGTCCCCCCCGCCGCCCTCCGGGCTCTCGTTCCGTCCTCTGCGCCTTGCTTCACCTCAGCAAAGCGCCGGCAGCTGCCGCAATTCCACTTCAGAGTACCAAACAATGTGCATTTATTTCCTTTGTTAAATACTCGAGAAATGCAAATCATTCGGACCAAAACTTTCTACAGCAGCGAAGTATAAAAGTTACTGTAAAAGTTAAAATCGCATCCTTCCCTCGCGGTGATTTATTCGGGGAGAGGGGGGGGGAACGGGACGACGGACCGTCTGTGGTTTTGTTTAAACTGTGCGTCCAAGCAGTACACTCAGCAAGCTGAGTTTGTTTCTAGCACTCTCATAGTGGTAATTTAAATCAATAAATAAACCCCCTATCTTCCCCTTTTAACAACAACAAAAAAATATACAGATGGATAGTGAAAGGTACAGAAAATGTCGCGGGAAAGAAGCTCTGGTAAATTGTACAGCTTCCTTCCCCCTTGCAATTTAAGAAACGGTCAGATCGGAGTAGTAAATAAATGACCTACATTTCAACAGACACAGACAGACAGACAGGACAGAGGAGAGGGCTTCCCCGCCCCCCAGACATCTTTTTCTGATTGTCCCACAAAGCCGCGGCCGGCGCTCGCTCTGCTCCCAGGCTGTTGTGCGGTGCTCGGGGCCGCTCCGTCAGCTGTCAGCGGTGGGAACCGGCCCGCATCACATCTGTGCTCTCCTGCACCGAGCTACCGTGCAGCGTCCTAATGGCTGGATGGGCAAGAGACCTCCTGTTTGTTTGTTTGCTTCGGTTTCTTTTCTTTTTATTTTTAATTCTCTCTCACTTTCCCCCTCTTTTTTTTTTTTTAATTTCTTTTATTTGACTTAGTTTATTTTTTTGTTTTGTTTTGGTTTGTTTTGGTTTTTTGTATGTTTTTTTTTTTTCCTGTAACAATTTTAATTATTTTCGGGACCGATGGTGCTTGCATTAGGGGAAAACGTATATATAATCACATCAGTTGCGGCTGCTGCATAGCTTCTTGGTGGGCCGAAGGGTACCACGACGTGTAGCTGGGGATGTAGGTGCCCGGGGTCCCCGACGAGGCCTTACCGGAGGCGGAGGTGGTGTTCCACACTGGAGGCACGGGTGGCGAGCTGCCCGAGAGAGCCCTGCCGTTGGTCAAGGCGCTGCTCTCCAGGGCGGCCCCTCCTTGCTTCATCAGCTTCTTGAATTTGGAGCGCTTGTTCTGAAACCAAATCTTCACCTGCAAAGGGGAACGGAGCAGGGTTCAGCACCCCTCGGTACGGTCCAGCATCCCTCCATCCCTCCCAGGGCACGACGGACCCCCGCACCCGGCGGCCCCGCAGCTTCTCTCCCTCATTCCCCCCGCGACTGCTGTGTTATTTTGTGACTCCAAGGCACCCAGGAGGAGCCCCTGGGCCCTCTCCAGCGGGCTCTGCGGGGGCTTCCCCAGCACCGGGAGCGCCCCGCGGCGGGACGGGTGTCGCCCCGGGCCCCGCTGCCCACGGCTGTGACCAGTGCGCCTTACGCGCGTGGTCTCCCACGCCGACGGTGGGGACACGGAGGGGACACGGGAGAGGGGCCGGAGCTGTACCTGGGTCTGGGTGAGTCCCAGAGATGCTGCGAGCTCGGCTCTTTCGGGGAGAGCCAGGTACTGAGTCTGCTGGAACCTCCTGTTCAAAGCCTGTAGCTGCAAACTGGAGTAAATAGTCCTGGGTTTGCGGATTTTTTTCCCTTTCCCGTTAAAGCGAACTTCCCCTCCTTCTACCACAGTGCTTTTCTCCGATTCGGCCCCTACAAACAACAAACGACGCAGAATAAATAATAATAATAGCAGCAATAGCAATAATAGTAGCAACAGTAATAGCAGCAGCAGCAGTAACAATAACAACAGCAACATCGACAATAACAATAATGAGAAGGAAGAAAAGTGAAGCTCGAGTAACGCTAACAAAGGCTCCGGGCGATTATGGCAGCCCAGGCTTCTTCCCAGCGAAAGTTTGCTATTTTTACAGGCTGCAGTTTAGGTTTAATTACCCTTAATTGCATACATTGTTTATAGCGCTACGCAATAAATAATTACGAAGACTAATACGTGCACATCTGGGTTGGTTTCTTTTCCAGCCAAGCATTGTGCGCTCTGTGTATTGGTCCCCTGTGATTTTCAGCCTCTCTTGACTAATATTTTGTAATTTAATTTAATTTTTTCCCCCGATAGATTTTTTTTTTTTAATACAACACCCTCCCTCCCGCCTTGCCTTCCCTCCTCCCCTCCCCCCCTCCCCAAAGCCGAGTGCACCTACCTGTCTCCTCTAACCGGGTCTGAGTCAGGCTGGAGCTGTTGGGGTAGGACTGCACTGAACTGATGTAGGGGTTGGTCGAGTGGCTGCTGACCGAGTTCACATAGGGGTAGCCCAGCGGTCGGGAGAAGGACGAAGCTGTGCTGTACGAGCTGTCAGGCTGAGAGTGGCCCGCGGAGTGTAAACAGTGCATGGAATAGTGTCCGTGGGACATGGGAGAAGGAGACATTTGCTGGCTGGGCGGCCCAAACTCCATAAAGACAGCCTTCCCTGAGACGGGGCTATTTAGACTCTCTGGCATGGTAGTCATGGTCATTTCTTGTCGCTTGGTCTGTGTGTGTGTTCTCTCTTCAGCTTGCCTTTTTGGGGTCTGTTGTGTTTCTCAGGACAGGAAAGAACCCAATTTAAGCGAAACAGGGTTTTTCACTTTCCATTCATAAGAAAATGGAGTTTGTCTCTTTGAAAAGTCTAAGCATGATGCTGTAGATCTACACAAACTCGCCTAAAAGCTTTGACTCAGCCAAGTCTATGAATATTCATGAGACGGTGGAGCTGATTGGTCCGCCGTCTTGCATAATCGCTTTGGATTGGTCCGAGGCGCTCGGGGCTCGCCCGGACCCCGGCGAGCGCGGAGAGCCGGGCTGGCAGCGCCGCGCTTGCCCGAGCGCCGGCGGCGGCCGCACGCCCGCCCCGCTCCCGGCCGGCCCCGGCGCAGAGCCGCCCAGGAGCCCTCTCCCATCGCAGGCCGCCCGCTCCCGCCGCCGATCCGGACTTCGGCGGAAGGCACCGCAACCCCCTCCGCCCTTGTCCGCCCCTCGCCGGGAAGGCGGCGCGGAGGGGGCAGCAGCCGCGCTCCGCCGGGCTGGGCGGGCCGCGGGGGTTCCTGCAGCTGCCGCCCCGCTCCGGCAGACCCGGCGGGACCCGCGGACAAAGCGAGCGGCCCCCGCCCGCCAGGCCCCGCGGGCGAGCAGCGGCTCTCGGCCCTGGCCCGCGGGTCCCAGCGCCGCCCGCACCTCCGGATCGCGCCGCCCGGCTCCTGCCGCCGCTCTGTAAAGGGGAAAAAGCGATCCAACCAAACAAAGTCCCCCTGAAAGGGCCCAACGGCGCATTTGAGCTCAAAATGAAAACTTCCGCGTGCGTGAGCGGTAAATGAGGTGGGACTTAGGAGATCCTCCCCAGAAAGCCCACGATGAATCCCAAATTACTTTGCTAGATAATTAGAAAGTGTTGATAATTATTTCTTTCATAATTCTGCGGTGTGACTGTAACAGGAAAATGATCTTGTGAAAGTTCACACGTGCAGATGTATTAGTTACTGATTCATTTGATTAAATGCTAGTCTCAAGTGCTCTGATCCACAGCTGAAGGCGGCCCCATTAGCATAACACTGATGTTTAATTTTCATACGCATAATTAGCCATATATTTAACACTAATAGCAACATGCAGCCTTCCAGCATTAAACAGCCTGGGATTTGATCTGGCCTGGGCTGAACTTTCCCGGTTACACCTAGGCTGTCTAGGGTGCGCAGTTATCACTGCACTACATCTATGTAATCAAGCACATTTTGGCAAAGGGAGAACACCAATAAAAATGAACATTCAAAACAAATCGCAGCGTTGATGTCGTTAGAGGTACTAGCGCCGGCAGCGGGGCTTGGGCACCCCCGGCAGAGCCCGCGTAGTGTTCAGGATCCTTCGGGCAGCGCGGCCTTTGAAGCAGCCGGCCCCTAACTGTGCAAAGCTGGCACAACCGAGCCCCTCTGCTCCCTTTTTTTTTTTTTTTTTTTTTTTTTTTTTTTTTGTTTTCTCCTTTCATTAGTGGCTCTGTCGGTTTTAATTGCCCGTTTCCTAACGACGCTTTTACCTCCTCCCTCCCCCCGCCCCCCTTTTTTTTCCTCAATGTTTTGGGTTTTGTTTTTTTTCTTTCTTTGCTCGCAATGCGCGAAGTTCATTCTCACTAACTCTCGGAGGCTTGGCGCAGAAGGGGCAGTGACGGTGTTTCCGCACGCACACGGTACCCCCGCCAGCCAGCTCTGCCCCTCTGGCCATGGAAGTGACCACCCGAGGCGGGTCAGCGAGCTTGACCGAGCAGGCAACAGGGCGCCCGGGCAGCTCCGGCACCTTCGCCGGCCTCAGCCTGACAACTGCAGAGGGGAGGCCGCTCCGCGTCCGCCGGGACTGCGGTCTTCTGCTCCGCTCGGCCGGACACGGGCAGTCCCGGAGCGAACCACAGTCCCTCCAACCCCGCCAAAGCCCCGCGGAGCGGTCGGTGAGGCTCCGCTCGCCCCCGTCCTGCAGAGCAGGGCCCCCGCCCCTCCGCGGTCCCGGTCAGCGCGGCCTCGGCGGGCGCGGAGGGGCCGCGGCCACGGGACGTCCCGACCCCGCGGGAGCGACTGCCACGTCGGGACTCTTATGGTGCTGGCCCGGCAACACCTTCTGCATGATGGGCTTGTGCTGGCCGTCCCCGAACAGCCGAGACATCTCTCCAGTCTCGTTCGTAATTAGGATTACAAAGGTGCGCTATCAATGCCTCCGTCTGGCCGCCAGCGCTCCGCCGCGGAGTAAAACTCGCAGTCCCGCCAGAGTTACCGGCGGGACTTCAGGGCGCACTGATTACCAGGAGCTGCCGACAGCCCCCCCACGGCGGGCTGCGGGGTTTCCCCGCTC
This sequence comes from Melospiza melodia melodia, assembly GCF_035770615.1. NCBI lineage: Eukaryota > Metazoa > Chordata > Aves > Passeriformes > Passerellidae > Melospiza > Melospiza melodia. The sequence continues at coordinate 20,186,148 of NC_086201.1, read as the reverse complement.
CCGGTCGCCCCGTTCCCGCCTCATCCCACGCCGTGGTAAGAGCAGGACAGGAGGCAAAGGGCAGACGATGGTGAGGAACATGGCACCTGCGGTGCTATCCAGGGGCTCCCGGCGTGGCCAAAATCCACGGGAGGCACCTCTGCTGCGCCTCCGGGACGCACCGGACACCCTGCTGCCCCCAGTGCCCCTCAGAAGGGGCAGCGCGGCTGGGCGATGGAACGTAAGGGAACAAAACACATGCCCCTCCAGGCAATGCCGACTGTCCTTCACAATGTTTAATCTCTGCGTATTTGTAAACTTGGCTGCATCGTTTGTTTTGCAGGTTTTATGGCCTTCCAAGCTCCTCTCGGGAGGATGAAGCTGAGTGGCTGCCCCGCGGTGCTAGCCGTATTCAGGGAGGGGGGTCCCTGCTTTTTGAAAAGCTGCTGTTAGAAACTATTAGAGCTGAGAGCTCACTGTACCTGAATGAAAGCAAACAGCAGAGTGAAGCTGTAAGAAAGCAGCTTACTTCTGCCCAGGACCACTGAGGGAGCCAGTGCTGAGCCACTCTGGTTGCCTGAATGTGCAACTGGCCAGCCCTCAGCATGCGACCCCATCTGCCTGCAATGAGGGCCAAGTCACTTGTACCAAACAGCACCGCTGTTGCCGTGGGCCTGGGGAAATTCTGGAAGTCCTTTAATTATCTCCAAGGCTACTCCACGTTTCACAGGCCCAGGTCCTGCTCTGGTAGCCTCCAAATACCAGTGCCAGACTTGTTTGATCCCGCAGGGCGGTCAGCAAGTGGCTAAATTGCAAATCAAGCCCTGCACACCCGGCAGGCCTAGGACAGGACTGCAGAGAGCACAGGGCCGAGTGAGACCGCAGCTCCTGAGGTTCATCGGTTCCAAACTCTGGGCAGGAGTCAGGACTCATCTTCCAGACTGCAAACTCCTCTGCCTCCATAAAATGCTTAAACTGTAGAGTGCCTCCCCCTTAACTAACATGGGCACCACAGAGCAGTGATTACCCCAAACTGGCTAATTTTTCAAGCAGGGCAATTATTGATCCCCAGAGAGGTGTGCTTTGCATCTCATTTTTAATCACTTTTTGTGCTGTGTAAAAAGAGGCAAGAAGCAGGGGATTGCTGCTGGGAATGATGCTGGGGAGAGTCTGTTCCCTCTGCCTGACACTCTCGGGAAACTTTTTTCCATCCTAGTAGAAGTTACAGCCTGAGAAACAGCACTGTGTTAATCTCAATGAAGACAAATTGACTCCATACCTCAGCTATAAAGGGAAAATGCTATGTTTCTTTGTCCTCTCAACTGCCTAAAGACTGTATAATCTGATATATCCATTTGCCCCACATAGGATTTGGAAGAGAGGGGCCCCACTTTCTGCACCTAACCCCAAAGAACCCAAACCCTTTCCACTTGCAGACTATGCTTGGCTGCTCCAAGGGTCACAAAATACCTAAAGACTTTTATTAAATACTCACCAGGTAATACACAGAAATGTCGAGAGCCAACACCTCAAATTGCTTTTTCTGTCCCCTGGAGTGACTTATGCAACAGTCATTTCCCTCAGAAATTACAGAAACCTCTTCCCTGTCCCGAGTGAAACTTGAAATCCCAGAAGTACAGCAAGTCTCTCCACTCCTTGCTCCATCTTTAGGCTTCTTCCACCAGTTTAGTGAGGATTTCTGCTCCCTCTGAGGTAATCACCAGGGTATGCTCAAATTGTGCCGATCTGAAATTCACATTTAGCAGTTATGAGGGGGAATACACATTCACCATGCCTGGAAAATCATCTCTTTGGGTTTTTTGGGCTGGCAGTGATGAGTTCCATGTCTTAGGAAATACAAAAAAAAAAAAAAAAAAAAAAAAAAAAAAAAAATCAGGCACCTTTTATTGTCTACAGAAATCGCAGTCCATTTGTCCTCCAGAATCTTAAATTCAGGGGATCCTTCCATTATTATTGGCTCTGTATCAAGAAAAACAAAATGTATTCTAAAGTTAGTTGCACTCCTGTGTGGATTATGAAACAATCAAGAACAGGAGGTATCTCAGCAGGTAGCTCCCCATCCACACAGGTCCCATCTCCCTGGGCTGGCATTCTCTTGATAGACTAAAATGTGAACTAAAAAGGAAGACAAAATAGCAAGGTAGAAAGTTGCCCATTCCTCTTTTGTAAAAACATGGAATTTTAATCAAGCTTTAATTAAGACCGTGTGGATAATAACCAAAGCACCAACCACATTTATAAACAACAGATAGTTTTAAATATTTGAATTTTTTAAACAGGCTTAAAATGTTCATTAAATCAGCAAAACAACAATTTTCTTATTTCCTTCTAATTGCCGTGCCATTTAGCCACACAGTGAGAACGAAGGCTTTTCCCCCAGCACTTCTCCACGACTGGAAGTGAGATCAGTCTGCGGGGCGAGGCTCCGGCTGGTTACCGCAGCCGCAGTCCCCATACCCAACAGCAGCTCGGGAAGGCAGCAAATGACTAAGTGCCACCAGGCTGCTCGGCTTCGGGGACACGATCGCATCCTTCTCACCCTCCTCAAATTAAGTGTCCTGGCAGAGTCTTTGCCTTGCCAGAAATAGGAGTCAAATATTAGCAAAATTTATAATTAACATTTCCTTCTTTAAATCTTGTAATTTGAAAATTATTTAATCCAACTAGTTCCTAATGCATTTTTTAAAATGATATTTTAATCTATTTCCTAAGAGGTCAATCTCACCGACGTCCCCCTGTCTGCATGGTTATTTCTATATCCCAATAAAGAAATGTTACAGATCTGGGCTTCTTCGTGTGTGCTTTTTAACAGAAAGCCATAGCAGAGAGTTACTAACCTATTGTGAACGCCATTCCCTCTTCCATTAACAAATCACTGTCATTGGCTACAAAAGAAAAAAAAAAAAACAAAAACGCGTTTATGCATCTTGGGTCTTTTTTTTTTTTTTTTTTTTTTTTTTTTTAAGAGAACGCAAACAAGCCCTTTGTTTAAACCCCTTTTTAGCTCGCAGGTACTGTGCACCCGAGCCCCGTTATGAGCCGGAGCACCCGCCGAAAGCGATCCCACCCCGGCCGCAGTGAGACCACCCCGACGGCGGCTCCGTCCAGGCCGGGAGCTTTAACGTTTTAGCAGGGATTTTTAGCAGGGATTTCTCCTTGCCCCGTGACAAACTTTGCCGGCGTGGCTCGGGCGCGGGCGGGATGCGGAGGCGCGGGACAGGGCGGCTGCGGCCCGGAGCGGGCGGGGCAGGCGGTGCGCGGCGCTCAGCTGCCCCGGCAACTCCGCTAACCAGCGGCTCGTCCTCATAAATACCCCCGCGACCTCAGAAAATGGGGCCGGGGATGCCTTCCAGCTTCCCAGCGATTTAGTCTCCCCACCGGCAATCCCCCGCCCCGCCGGACCGGCAGCGTGCCTGTGTGTGTGTGTGTGTGCGGGTGTGTGCGTGTGGGGCTCTGCTCGCTTTACCGCCCGCCCTCTCCCCCTCCCCGGAGCCCTCTCATCGCCCGGGCGGAGCGGGCGGGGGAAGACGGGCCCGGCGGGCGGGGGCCGCTTACCGTGGTGCCACACTTCGGGGTGCCCGTGAAAGTACGACCCGATGCCGTGGCCGACGAAGAAGGGGCAGACGTGGAAGCCGCCTTGCCATGCCAGGGAGCTGCGGGGGCAAAGAGGACCTGTCAGGGTGCGTGCCCCTACCACCAGCCCCGCTAGACGGCCCCAGCCCTGCTACGTGTTGCTACTGACCCTGGGTCACCACTTTGCCACTGTTCCGAAAGACAGGCATTGAAGGGAGCGTGGCTGAGCCATTGTTAGGTTTCAGAGTGAACACGCCTGCCAACAGAGCCTGGTGGTTCCTGTGCCAGCCCTCTAAGTAAAACAGCAGTGTGTTGTCTCCCTGCTCGATGGAGGGTAACCTCTTCCACAAGCACACGAGAGAATTCATTTTAAGATGGCACAGCTGAAGTTGGCAAGTTGGGCATCCGAGGCCTCAGCAGAGTACCAAAGCACAGCCTCTGCCGAGTTCTCTGGAAGCGCAGAGTCTGTGCTGGGCTGCATAGCCAGGGGACTGCGCTGGGTTTCCTGCAGAAGGGGCTCCTGCTGCCAACAGGGAGACTTAGGAGCCTTACTACTTTGCTTTCATGATACTTCAAACATTTAGTATAAAAACCTATTGAAAGTTCGGCAAATAGATGTATGCTAAATAACAATGTATATCTAATGAATCTATTGCCACAGAGGCAAAACCAAATCATAACAATTACGGTATTTCAGTTCTGCCTGAGAGATCTGGCCTGCCTTTCATGGCCTGCCTCAGGGAGAAGCATTTCTGAGAACTGCCTCCAGGACCATGGCTGAGCACTGATCCCTATCCATGGTAGGAAAGAAAATTCCTCTCCCAGTTCCCCGAAACTGGAGGACTTGAAGATACATGGCTGCTGGCCCACCCCATGTCTGCAGGCTTCACTTTTCAGGGTCACCTGTACTCAAGCAGTGGTGGACACAGTGATTTGAGGCAGCTCAGTCAAGAGGCTTGTTTCCAAACTGGAAAAATGCAGAGATTCACAAAGATGTGGAGATGGATTAGAAGTGCCAAGAAAGTTGCCCTTGTCCCTGCATGTCACCCTCATCCTATTTCTAAAATCAAACAGGAGCAAGACAGGAATACACTTAGCCTGAAGAGATTTTCCCTATAACATTAAAAGCTTAATTTGCTTCTTTTTGAATGAAGGTAGGCATTGAAGAACTTCAAGTTGTCTGTATTTATGTCTGAGGAAATGCTGTCTCACAGTTTCACTACAGGTGGAAAGCTGGAAAAGTTAGAAAACTCAACTAAAGGTAAAGCTGTTGCAGAAATTAAAGCCTGTTAATCCCCATGGTGTAGCTTTTATTCAGGTGCAAAGTGGCCTCAGCTTGCTGTACAAAGTAATCACCTTTGCACACCAGGCTCCACAGACTCTGCAGTGCTGGCTCCAGTGCCCATGGGTCATCGTCCCAGAATTTAATGCCACTCAATTGAGGGACATGCTGCTCCACCACAGTTAAACAGCAATGAGAGAGTAGAGTTGGTTAATGCTGCAGTGTTCAGACTTTGGAACATGTTTTAACAGGATTCGTTACTTTCTACCCTTTTATTGCTCTGATAAAAAGACTCATCATATTTCTTCATTAGCTCTGGAGAAGAACAGAAATTTCAGGTTTAGGTACCCCCAAACTCCAAAGAGGATTACTGATAAAGCTAGAAATTGGGCCCTAATTTGTTTGCACTCAAAAGTCCAGGCTTTATAAATAATTTATGTGTACATAAACTTTATACATCAATTATTTTGAAAAGAAATCACGAAGGATTATGCAATGGGAAGTCCTACTAGAGATGGAAAATACTTTCTCCCCTGCCTTTCTATCATGTTCCCCATATCTGGGTCAGAGACTTGGCCTGCTGGCTGTGATGCCACTGAAGGTCGAGCAAGAAGTACAGGGAATGGTGATGAGTTAGAAAGCCAGATTCCTCAGAAACATACACAAAATCCAAGATCTCCAGTGACCAAGCCTAGAGCAATGCAGATGATGATTCCCATATGAGTGAAGTGATTCTCCAAGGAGAGATGGGAGAAGTCATTCATGCAACATATGATAAGGTATTCTTTCATCTTCTTCTGCTAGTCTTTTAGCAAAATCATAAACAATCACACTAACTGTTCAGCTTTGCTGATGTCCTTACATGGTATCTTGACCAAGGACAGAGCATGGTAATTTTTTGTATTACTACTGGATTTTTTCTTCCAGAAAAATCCATGTTCTGTAGCAAAACAGAAATAGTTTTTCTCTGTGCATGTATTCTTCTGAGCACCATGGCTACATACTTTGCAGTGAGCAGGGGAAGCTCCAGCCTCAGCATTCAGCTGCTGCCAAGGAGGGTGGCAGTGGCAGCAGGAGCTGTGTGTTGGGCACCAAGCACACAAGCACCAGGGCACACAGAAGGCAGTGTTACAACAGTATCCTGTCCTCATGCAGTCAAAGTAATGATTCATATGCATCTCAATGGTGAATTCTACCACTTTCTTGCCAAATAGCTTGAGAACAATTCTGTTAGCATCAGTACTTCAGTGGTTACTGTCTGTGATCAAAGAGGGGATCCCAGAGCTCACAGGGCTTTGACATCTACACTGACAGACCTGTGCCCCTCCTTCTTCCCTCTTGTTTACATCCAGAGCCTTGGTATTCTCTACATAAAATGTAACACGGTCAACAGACCTGCAGTAACACACAGAAAATAAGCTGCAGGTATGAAATTCAACCATTTTCAATCTGGTTTTAGTATTTGCATGCACTTCAGGCATTTCTCTCCACAACTACTAGCTTTACTTTGGAGTATTTAATAAATCCTAGTGTACTCTTACATCCTTCGGGAGTTACAGTAAAACACCCAGCTTTCATAACAAAACAAAGCTGCTAATCCTAGCTACAACTTGCAAAGGTAATCCTGTAAATGTACATGTTGGCTGTAACTTTGAGACAGCTCTGAGAAGAGTGAATTGAACTATTGGTCTTGGTCAGCCTCTCCAGTCTCCAGGATTCCCAAGCTGTGGAATCTGATTAAAAAATCAAGATGCCAGAGAGCAGAGCATTTTTGCACACAATTTACCATTTCTTGCTGACAACAGCTCAACATTTTGGTCTCACCGCCCAGCTCAGGACCTGTCAGTGGTGGCCTTTCTTTGCAGCTGTCTCATGAGACAATCTTACAAGATTGCAGCATCAGATGCTTCTTGCAGACAGGCAGAGTAAGTTTAGACTGCTGGAGGAGGCCTGACTGCAAGTGGGAAAGCAGTGAAGGCAGGAGGCAGAGGGTGGCATGGCTGAGCTGGGCTGCCTGGCATCTGCTGTGGGAAAGGATGTGCTAGTTCCCCTTGGAATGGGGAACATCCCAGCAAATCATCTTCAGAGCAAATGCTGGGGCAGCAGAGGTACACCTCACAAGACAAAACCAAGAGAAAAAAAAAGCTTCTTCAGAATAATCACTGTTAAAAATACCCATTGACAACATTTATTATCATACATATTGATCTTTGTTGCATATTTGGGCAGAGGTGAATTGGGCAGGATTAAAAGCATAATTATTTAGTGAGCCCAGTACTTGATTTTATGTTTTGCTGCCATGTGTTCTAGCCCAGTGGCTGAGGAGTCAAGAGAGCTGCAGTGCTGCCTTTCTTTTGCTGATGGCAAAGCCAGGCCAAGTGTCTGGCACTGGCAAGGATCAGCAGTAAAGGAACATCACTGAGGGCCAAGCTATCCTCCTGAAGCCATTGTCAGAGCCTGTCATAGGGTGGTGTGCTTCAGAGAGTGGAGACAGGAGAGATAGGTGTCAGTTGCCATCTGAGCATCCTCTTCCCATGTTGCCAGACAACAGCTAATTCTCTGAAAGCAGGGATAAGTGTGGAGACATACATTGCTGTCCTGACAGCAGCCTAACAGGGAAATTGCCACAAAGGAGGAACAGGCAGGACTGACTCTCTAGAAAGCTTTCCCTTATACTCAAGCTTCCCCTCAAAGGAACTCTTGGGTGATAAATCCCTCCTGGTAAGCTGAAAAGTAGGTTGAAAGAATTTCCTTAGGGAGCTGTCCTGTGCAGATATCCTGTAGGTGCACCTAGAGAAGCATTTTCCAAATTTTGTCACTTTTTCCTCAGGGTAGGTCTGGTCTAGTATTCTTAGAACTCACTGAAGAGAAAAAAAAGTGAAACAATCCCATTTTCAGCATTGATAGCTACTGCTTCTCTGGGCTCTGTGGTGGCACAAGGGAAGAAAGAATTTGACTGATTGGAGAAGATGGCACAGACTGCTTTGCTGCCAAGGACAAGTACCCTGGTGATCTGATCCTCAGCCAGGGATCCTTCTCCCACACTGCCAGATTCTCTTACCAGGGATGAAACCTTATCCAAAACAGTCCTGCAGAGCAGCATGACATGAATGGCTGAAGTTGTTAAACAAATTTGTCTTACACTTCTTGGCAATGAAAATACATGAGAAACACTGAAACTGGTAGCAGCCCCATGATAATTGTGTTCTTAGGTAGGGATCTGATTTTATTTTTTAATTAGAAGTAATCATGTTTGTCTTAGCTATATTAGTAGCAAAACGGCCACTGAATGGCATACTTGTTGGTTTTTTTTTAAGTACTGAAACCAGACTCATCCTAAACTTTATTTATTTATGATAAAAACCTATTTTGAATAGTACCATAGTATTTAATTTGAAAAACTACAAAATTCTACAGGGAAAATATTCAAGTAGGGTTTTTCTTCTGAAATAGTAATCCTAGACTGAGGGAATGCACAAGTTCAGGGATTCCCTATAATGACAATAAATGTTGAGGTATAATTAGTAATATTTTTGAAAGCCAACAATTGTTTTTTGAAAGAAAGGTACATTTTAGTTTCAAACTGGAACACAAATTACTGTATTTTTCTTACAATAGTGCTGAACTTTTATTTGAGGTTCTCCGTTTCTGAAAGCAGACATGATGGATTGAAATAAAAGATAATTTATTGCAATGCTTACTTTCAAGTGCAGAGAGAAGCAGTGTAATTGTAATTTACAGTAGCTGTCAAGGAAAATCTATCACAGATGACATTAAAATGACTTATTTTGCCTGAGCCACTTATTGTTTAAATGTGCATAATCTGATAGAAACAGATTTTTTTAAAAATCTGCTTTATATTGTTCTAAATTAATATCAAAACATATACTTACTAGTTAAACATTTTAAGCCATTTATTAATACTTTCATCAGTACTATTTTTTTGTAGGAGTTGAAATTTAGTTTATTTAACGACATCACTTTTAAGTTCTTTAGCTCTCTACACTCATAACACTTTCATGCACTTAGACTCACTGTCTAAAAAGCAGATTTCAAACTAGATACATTTTTGTCTGAAAATGTCAGAAACAGTAGAAGAAAATGGACCATAGGGACCAACTCCATTTACACTGGAACTGACCAATAGTTTTGATATGCCTTCCAGTAGAAAGAGGTTAGCAATGACCCAAATTTTTCTAAGCAAAGTAACTCACGAATCCATGCAATCTTTTATTTGCAACTTGTAGCCGATGGAAGAATGAGCTGCTATCAAGGAAATACTCAGTGTCAGCTATTGAGCTTCCATGACAAAGACTATGCCAGAATATTGACTGCAAACTTACTCCGAGATATAATTATTCTGAAACCTCCTGTAGAAAGGAAATATTCTCATTATTTGTGCATAAGATGCATTCTGGATATGACTGGAGCACCTTTACAGAAAAACTGATGAAAGAAACCAAGACACATTTCCATTCTGATGGACCTAAATGTTTTCAGCTTCTAGGTTAGGTGCTTGTTCTCAGGCATTTATAATATCTAATTCTTGTGAAACTTTACATATATATATATATATATATATATATATATATATATATATGTATGTATGTATGTATTATATGTCTGTCTGTAAGCAAATGTCAAATGACAAATTACCTGAAACAACACACAGCTTCACCAAGCCAAGGTGAGCTTTCAGCAAAGGGAGTGTTAAAGTAGTTCTAAACAAATCAGCGCATTTAAATCACCAACACGATAAAATCTTGAGAAATAAAGTTAATGACCTGCTATTTCATATGCGGTTTTGAATAGCTACTAGCTTCAATTAATCTGCCTTGCAAAGGGGACACTGACTATATATTTACATTTTGCAAGGAAACTGACCTCTGCAACAACACAGCAAAAATCCAATGTCACATTCAACTCTTATTTTTCTTCTTCTTCCTTTTTTTTTTTTTTTTTTTTTTTTTTAAAACAGCTAGAATTAATGTAGTGAATCCGTAATGAAATGCATTATCCTGCATGGAGATTTATCAGATTTTCCAACTGAATGCCATGCTTTGCTAGCACTAGCTGGAGTTCACCTGCGTGTTGGTGTGGCGTGTGGCTCTTTTTTGTAAAGAGTTAAGTTGAACACAAAAAAAGGGAACAAAGGTCAGCACCCAGCCGCCACTTGAATGTGAGATTTTTCTTTTTATTCCCCTTGATGTATACTAGGCTCTGTGTTATTAGTCTTAATGATGGAAAATTGTAGTGTTGATACAAATCTTTTTTTCAAAGTAGTAGGCGGGAGCTCCATTTGTTAGTAAGTTTTTTTGTGACTAAAAGCCATGGACAGTACATTTATGTAGCAGTAAAAGGCCTAGATGCTCTTTCCATAGCAGAGCTAATTATTCCTACTGTGACCTTACTGATCTACCCTGTTCCTAGTACATCTCATCTGCACGCCTGTTCCTCTGTGTAGATGGTGTCAGAGAATATGAAAAACCCTATAATGAAACCATTTTCATGATGGAGAAAGGCTACTGGAGTTGCACTTGCTACAAAGAGGCTCAATTATATGAGTAATTGTGATAATTTTCTACATTCATAGCCTTCAATGGGGAAAAAAGAATGAGAGCCACAAAAGAAAATTACTTTAACAAGAAAGTACAGAGAGTAAAAATGGAAGAAGAGACAAAAAAGGGGGAAAAAATAACCAGAAAAAAAAAGTTTAAAAAATAGATCTGGAGGGAGGAATAGCAAGACAGGGAGAACAACAGAAATGCTCAAAAAGCCTATGTGCAGCTGTGTTGCACAATTAAATTGAATTTTTTTTCTGCAGTTGATGAATGTGACTACTGCAAATGTGCCTCTGTAGTTAGCTATCATTTGTTGTTCCGTGACAGGAAAAGGATAATTACCTCTCAGAGAGAATCAAAGGCTGACATGCCCTTTAGACACAGCCATGAATGCAGAGCTCGATAGAATGCTTGAATAAGAATCCAGTGTTCTGTGCCCCCTTCTACTCAAGAATAAATTTTGTTAAAATGCAAGAGCACCACCAGTAAATTTGTTGAACCCTAGGTGTTCAAAAATATGAGGTGCATCTATCGACTCATCCCATTTGCAAAAATAAAACTACATTTTGAATTCACTTCTATTATATTCATGGACAGTAAGATAGTGAGATATGCATTAAATTTCTTTTCCCAGTAGGGGTCTGATTCAACATTTCCTATGAAAGAACAGAAAGACACTATCCTTTTTCTCCAGGCTAGTTAGCCTATAATTTAAAACTGTCAAAAACACAATTTTATACAAAGTCTTCAATAAAAGCTTCTCAGATATAACCCAAAGAGGTTTTACTAAAGTTTGATTCAGACTCTGTTACAATATTTTTAAAGCTATAAATACATCTAACTGATATTTTGCCGTTCTCTTTTTTTCTTAAAGTATTTGAAGATTTACAAAGGGAAAAAAAGGCAGCATCCTTTCAAGGTGACTAAGCCTTGCAGCTTTTAAGTAATCAGAATGAATTCAATAGCTTGTTGGGACCATTAGTAGTCCAAAGAAGTATTGCTTAATGAAATGTATATGATATATGTCTATTTCTTTCTTTTGGCAAACATTTTAAAATAATCCATAGGTACCTTCAAAAAACGAAGACGCATTTTTATTTAAAGCCATCAGCAGAAGAGTCATGACTGCATTTATGTGAAGGCTAGAAGAGATGCAAAATAGGGAAAAATCTCTGAATGTCAGCCCTTTTTTCCCTGTGACGTTAGCAGGCACTGCTCTTTGTAAGATCAGAAGCTCTCGAGTTAAATATTTTCGTAGTTTTTAAACAAAGAGCTTATTTATGTTGACTAATTCCTTTGTAACAGTCAATGAAAACAATGGTTTCTAACTGTCTTACACCGTTAGACAGATGTGGTGTAGTGTCATACAAAAATAAAAAATAAACAAAAGCCCACTGCAAATTACATCTGTTAATTTAAATTTACTTTATGAATATATTTTTCTTTTTCTACAGTTATCTTTGCTGACCCTAGTGTAATTCACTTAAAAAAAACACCTCTTATCCAAGGAACAACATTATAGCTTGGCAGTTCACATACTGATATCAGACTGAAATGATGGTTTTGAATCATAAAACATGTCATCAGCTTTATACCAAACCACCAATAACCTTTGTCCCATTTGCCAGCCCTCCTTTTACTTGTCAATATAAGGCTTACCTGATTGTGTTTCCAATTACAGAGAAGGGAGCCCCTGGTCTGCAAGCTGCAATTGCTTCATCTCTACATTTCCTGGCAACCTCCACTAACTTTTCACCAGATTTATCCACATTGCCCACCAAAAAGGTTTCAGAAGTGTCACCATGGTAGCCATTGTAATACACCTAAACATATACAGAAATGCAAAGACATTTTCGCATTTTGCAACCAGAAACAAATCATGGTCTTAATTAAATCCATTCTTTCTAGCAACAAGCTATAAATTGCAACAGATAGACAGGTAAGTCATATTTGCAAGACTGGAAAAGCAAAACATTGCAAAGGAAAAAAAAAGCTTGAAAGACTGCAAGGTGCCTAAGGGTTGCCATTGCTGCCAATTAAAAATTCAAGAATAGCAGAAGCTGTGCATCAGTGACCAGCAGTGCACCAGGCAGTGACACTGCTCAGCCACAGACCATGAGGATAACTGGGAGAAGATGGGTGGGGGCCGTGGATGGGCTGAGGGGGCCTTGGGGGCTCTTGGGTCCCACCCATGGTGGCCCCTTGCCCTGCAGCCAGGGCCCTGCTTGCACCCTGAGGGGCAGGGCCTGAGCCCCAGCGCTGGGGGAACCTGCTGGTGGCTGCCAGGGAGGTGAGTGTCTGCAGGGAGCAGCCCCCCTTGGAGCTCTGAGTGAGAGCCATGCCCAGCTACCAACAGCCAGAGTGACCCCCAGGGCCAAATCTACTGTCAGCTGTTGCATGTTTTCTTTAACCTAATTTTTAAGCTACAATGTGGCATTAACATTGAATTTTACTTCTGATTTCCAGAGGTGAATTTTGAGAGAATAAATGTACTGCCATGGCACTGAAAAATTTCATGTTCTGAGAATGGAACATGCTGTTGAATTAATTACAAATTGTTTTTTTTTTCTTTTCCTTTGAAATGTCATAGGTTTCAAATGTTAGCCCTCCTGAAATTCTCTGTTGAGCACAAGAAATCCTGGCTATGCACTATGGAGCTCTGCAACACACCATTAAAATGGGGTTTGCAGCTCTGCACATGGCAGGCAGGCCCATAATTGTAAGACCAAGCCATATTTCCCTACAAAAAGACAAATTATAATGGTGCACAGTTTTGATCTTCTAAAACATTTTTTCTCCCCCAAACAGTGGGCAACTATCCTTCCCCAACTAATTACTCACCGAGCTCGAACCACTGAACTTTTGCCACTGGCAAGCTATTTGTGAAAGACAGACTCACATTCTTTTTGGTTGATTCCAAAGTAAAAAAAACCCCATAGCCCCAAAAACCCCACAATACAGACAGTTTATCTCAAGGCCAGGTTTGTCTTCAAGCTGAGATATAAAGAAAATGCAGGCCATTAGGAAAAAGGGGTATTTTAAAGAAAGGTGAGTGCCAGCAAGGGCCCAACTGTGCTGCTACTGCTCTGGCAAAAAGCAGCTGCAATCCTCTTCTCTACACCTTCCTCAGCCAGTTCAGACTACCATAAAATAATTTTTATTTTTTATTTAATACCTATTGGGCAGGTTTTAAAGTAGATAGTTCATATTTAGACTAAACTAGTTTGTTTTTAGCTCTGGAAGGAAAACACACAAACCCCCAAGATTAAGCATCATCATCCTGGAAAAGCAAACAGATTTAAAACACGGGAGAATTAAAAAAAAAAAACAAACCCACAAACAACAACAAAAAAACCCAACAACAAACCAAATAATAATATTTACTGCAGACCATCAGCTGCAATTACATATTTCTGATGTTAATAAACTATAACCACAGCAAATGTAATATACTATTTCCTTAAATTCAGTGAAAGAACCAAGTTGTAAGAAACATTAATCTGGTAATAATAGGCTGAAAATTGCACTATGCTCAGGATCCAGCAATGGATAACACTATTGTCTCTATACTAAAACACATTTTCAAGTCCATGTTTCAAGCCTATAAAATTTGTATTTCATCTATGAAATGCTACCATCTTAATTGTGCTAAAATGGATTTTTTTGTTCAGATAATCTGTACACAGTGCTAGGTATTTAAACTTAACAACCTGAGTATTATTTAATTACTTTATAGAACCTGTACACAATTATAAACAATTTGTTGTGCAATATTTACTTTGATTTTTATTCTGTCCAGCAGTGAAATGTCCCAGTTTTGCACATTAAAAATAAGCTAAAAGATCAGTTAATAATGCTGAAAAGTGGTATTTTTTCCTCAGCTGTTTTGGACTAAGCAATTATCACACATAGCACAGTTTAGTTTTAAATGATTAAAAAAAAAATTCTTACAAAGACAGTCAGCAATTCCCATCCTTGCAGGAATCTTTATATTCACAGAAATGTCAAGATTTATTTTCTGAGATTAAATTAAAAACAAATAAATATATGTGTGCAAAAAGGCCAGTAACATTTAGTCAGACATTTGTAAAGCAGAGTGGACAAGACATACACACTATTTTAATATAAAAATTATTTCATTTAGTTTATCATGGAAAGTATCTGTGATATGACTCTATACTTCTTTTACATCTAAGGTATCATTATTATCCTGACAGACTGAACAAAAAGTAAAATGAACCTTAAGGAGGTACAAAGAAATATGATTTAAATCCTTAGTTGTTGCAAACTGGTTTAGTATAATAAACTGAGCAAAGTGACACCAGTTCATAAAAGTTAAAATGAAGGCCAAAAATAAAGTTTTAAAATGCTAGATTGCACTGTGTAAACCTGATAGTCCGAATTCTACAATTAGAAAGTACAGAGATGGGAAAGAATTTAAAAAGATCAAAACCCCAAGCCAAACCAAATCCAGTTCTGGATCACATATGAGTATAGAATGGGAAAAAGGTCGTTGACCCTTATTTTAATAGAAAAAATATTTTAGAAAGCTTGAATCTCATGCTCAGAGGTAGGTCTGCTGAAGATTTCTTCACTCTGCCAGTATGAACATGGTATCAGGTTACCAATAGGTTCTTTAATGATTTAAAAACCTTGCTTTTATGATATTCTACTTCCTTGTATGTGACGTATTATTGCAAAATAATGGAGTGATTAAAAAAAATCTGTGTCCATACTAGAAATAAACAACACTTCAGAAAAATAAAAACATGCACAGTAAAAAGAAAAAAAACTCCTGCAAGACACAAAATTTTTTTTAAATGAAATGAGAATTAGGTTTCCAGGTCCTGTGCTTTCTTGCTCCTAGGAAAACCCAGCCTGTGTTTATTTAAATAGCTATAATTGATGATTCCCTGGAAATATTAAGTCACAGTTATATCACACTATTTCTGTTTCTGCTCAAAAGGTTCAGGACTTCCATACAGAAATGGAACACAACACTACCTTCGGGGATTTTAATAAATGTAGGGAACACTGCTAGCAAAAGAGTTGCTGTCCAAATAGACTGACATACCCAGGCCAATGCAGCCTCTAATGACAGAGTAAGATAATGTCAGGCCCCACTCAAAATCAGCAGGAAGAGGAAGATCAATCTTGGCAGAGTGAAGGAAAAATGCTGGCTTTCTTCATGTTAGCTCATCTCATACATATCTATCTTCAGCTGCTGCCCAGTACTGTGGTGCTCTGCATTAACTACACAGTGGATCAATAACAATTACACCTTCTCAAAAACATGACACATAGCAGGATTGGGTTGACATTTCACTTAGGCCAACATTGATCTCAGTGCATCTGATTCCAGTCCTAAATTCAAGTCAGGCCTGAGTCTAGCTGGAATAAACACACAGTTAAAAACAAAAAAGGAAACCAGCTGCTTGTGCCTTGGCTCAGA
This sequence comes from Melospiza melodia melodia, assembly GCF_035770615.1. Classification (NCBI taxonomy): domain Eukaryota; kingdom Metazoa; phylum Chordata; class Aves; order Passeriformes; family Passerellidae; genus Melospiza; species Melospiza melodia. Next base: position 20,170,280 of record NC_086201.1, on the reverse strand, counting down.
AGTAAACAGCACATCCATCTGTGCATCCCCCATCTCCAATCCACTATTCTTCCTGTTGCTACTAGTGATTCTAAAGTTGATCAAAGACTATTTTTTATATGAATTACTCACCGTGACATCAATGTTGATAATATCTCCATCCTGAAGAGGTCGACTGAAACATAAACAGAAAAAAAAAATAATGGTGACAGACAGCTCCCAACAAAGGGAATATAAGAATAAACACCTAATGACACATACATAAAAAATCAAGGGGTAGATAGTTTGTGATGGAGGAAGGCAGAAGCAAACAGAATAACCATTTTTAATGTTCAGCTTCGACTATTTAGAGAACAAGTGTAGCTGAATATAAAATAATGAGAAACAACTACCAGAAAAACATATAAACACCGGAAAAATCTACCATTATATTTATTCTTTTTCTCTCACTAGGGTTCATATTTTACTTTGTGAGTAGCTGAATGTATTGAGAATATAAAAAAATCCCACATAAATTCAAATATATTTATTCCTTAGCCTATACTTATTTTGCCGGATGAACAAAAAATCAGACCATTTTTTTCCCCTCACAAACACAAAACTCAAAATGCAATATGCTATTTTTCTTTAAGTGTCTGGAAAACCAGGATAATATATTTTTTTCCTATTTCACATATATTTCTGTAACAGCTATCAGCATCACAGGCTAACATGCTCTGCATCTACAACGCATTTAAGTACGACATTTAGTTAACTGAAGTATACTCAATATCAAATACAATTTATTAATTCCAGTATAACATTTTAATTTCCACTTGTAAAATGTACATTATTGAGGAAATACCTGTCAGGAATACCATGACATACCACGTTGTTTACAGAGGTACAAACAGATTTTGGAAAACCTCCATAGCCCAGAGGTGATGGATAGGCATTCCGTCTGATTATTTCATGATGAACAATGGAATCTATTTCTTCAGTTGTCATGCCAACCTAAAATATCAAACATAACATCCTGTTAGAAAAGCAAAGAGAGTTTCTCATATTTACTGAATGTGATTGCAGCCAAGCTTCAATGAAATATTGGGCGTTTCAAATATGCTGCTTTGATACAAGACTATACTGTCTGATACACTTTATTGATATATAGACTTTTTTTTTTTTCTGAAAAACCCTCCGAAAAAGAGATTTTAAATAAAGCATGCAGTAGAAATAAGCACTCAAAGGTTTCTAGAAAACCTAAAATCCTGTCTACTTCTTTTCTGTTCTTTTTTCCATATCTACTTTCTCAAAGACACCAATTTCCCATGTCATCGTTTCCGTAGCTGCTATAGAAATGTCTTGTTTCAACGCTTTCAGTCCCTTAAAACACAACATTACTTTCCTCTTTTATTTGTAAAAGAAAGGATATTAAATCTTGTAATTGCCCAGTACATTCATCATAATGTATTTAAGCATTTTTAGGAAATTGCTTTCCAGGTATTCCTAAATTTTATAAAACATTGAAATATTTAGATGCAAATTTTAAGGATATTTTACTTAAAGCTGTCATAGCCTGGATGATCATAATGAATCTACAAGTACTAACCATCATTTTTAGAAATCTTCATTTTTATGCTTGATGTTTTCTAGATTCATATTTTCTGCATGATTTTACATATTAAAAAACCCCTCTCATGAATCAGTCAGCCATTTTCTGGGTATCCATGGAGTGCAAAGTGCACATGCTTAAAATAATATTACTCTTGCTTTTCTTTTGGATCAGCTCCGTCTCTGGAATGGTTTGAGCTGAAATTTGGTAGGGAACCCTCTCTAATTGAGAAGTACTTTTGAGGGTTCCTCTGTAAATTGATTTTGCTTTGAATGAGTTCCAAGCCTTTGAAAAGCATACTTTGTACAGAGACAAGTATCATTCTTAGCACACTGAAAGAAATGTCTCAGTGGCTGTGATTTGGAAGGAACATGTGGAATACAGGTAGACTGTGGTGCAGGAGACAGTTACATATTGAAATTCTGTGTGGCCATGCACAGCCAACACAGAAGAGTGCACTTGTGTGCTGTGCTGAGGATAAAATCAGCTCTGTTTACTCAGCTGAATTTTGCTCAGCACAGAAACATTGTTGGGCAGGTGAGGAGCAATGAACGTGGGTTCAAGACCAGGATTTGGGATTAGTGCACATGCTCCCTGTTTTGCAGCCACAGCCTTGGCAGGCTCTCTGGATTGGATAGGGCATCTGTTGGTTCTGGATAAATACAGATTTGTTGTTTCTGCCTCTGCTCAAACATCTTCATCTTTAGCCCACAGACAAACTGAACTGCTATGTACCTGACTGGCTGCTGTCTACTGCTTCTCTGCTCAAGCAATTTGATGGGATTTTTGGATACTCAGCAGACAGATCTCTGGTCTCTGCATGGCTTACACTGTGCAAAGTTCTTCTTTTAACAGTATGTGCTTTACTTTTAAAGATACTTTTGCTAGCTGGGCAAGTCAGGGGTGGCACCTGCTGTGCCCCTAATCCCTTACTCGGAACAGGGCAATTCAATGGTATAGAATATTTTCATGTCATAGAATCTGTGGTTTTATTCCCAAATCTGTAACTCAAACTCAGGAAAACTATCATATATAATACTGTATCATAATTTGAAATCCCACAGGTGGTAATGGCAACATCAAAACCATGTTCAAACTCTATCTCTCTGTATCCATGGATTATAATGCACCTTTGTTATATTGGGGGATCTTAACTGCCACCAGCTAAAGCACAGGCAAGAGCCAGTTTGGAGGACTGTGAACAAGGTGGGTTCAGCAAGATAGCAGGAACAAGTGGAGGAATGGGACTCCAAGTAAAACAGGATTGTAGAGTTTAGCTTATGAGACTAGGCTAAAAGAGCTTGGTTTGTTCAGTCTGGTGCACAGCTCTATTCTTGCATGAAGGGGAAGATTCACAGAAAGGCAGGAAGCTGTTTAAATTAAAGAGCAGTGTTGGCACAAGAACAGATGGGCATAAACTGACCACAGGCAGCAACAGGCTGGAAAGCAGAAGATGCTCACTGTCAATAAGGGAGGGTTTTGGAGCATCCTCCCAGTCAGTGGAGTCTTGAACAAACACTTAATTGTGTAAAACAGAGCTCACCACCAGTCTGTGACTGACCTGAGCCATGGTTTTAGCACTGCAACTCCAAATATCAGCTCTCCCTTGTACACAGGTCCTGGTTGTGTAATTATTACCTTATACACCTTTTGGCTCCAAAGCATTCATTATGCATGAGTAGTATTTTGCTATTATATGATTTAGCTCATATTATGAACTGCATCATAAACTACACCAGACTGCATACATGTGTATTCACACATGAATACAACAAAAGAGTACTTGTGGAAAAACTGCTCTCATTCAAAACCCACATTGCACCCTGATCCTTTGGAAACATGTATATGCCTTTAACTTTAAATGAGTACATTTTATTGTGCTGGAAAACAATTGAACATTAAAAAGTTAAACATGCACAAGGCTATGCAAGATTAAAGCTTCAGGCAATTTTGTTATTTGCTATTCCAGCTCCAGAACTATACCTTTGTGAAAGAGTGATGATAGCTGAAAGAAAAATCCCCTTTTAAGTCAATGGCATTGACCTACAGTCCCCATCTATCTCTGCATCTCATAGCTACTCAACCCATTTCACCTTATCCAATATGCTATTACATGAAATACCAAGGCAAGGCTAAAAAAGCATTTCTTCATCTGCAAAACCTGGTAGTAGACTCCTCCCTCTACATTTTTTCTTGGGAGGTATCCTAAAAAGCATACTGTAGGAATATTTCTGGAAATCATGGGGCTTTACTATCAATGCACTCTGGAAAATTGTGTAGAATTTGGCAGCTGTTTTTCCTGTGGCAGCTCTATGAGGGGCACTGGAGCCACAGGACAGTGAGGGCTTAAGGATGGATGGGAATGGAGAAGGCAGACCAAGTGTGGGCTTGTACACATGCAGAGCTGGAAAACATGACATATGAGGTAGATGGGCCATGAAATGAAAGGAAAAAATGTAGCATGTGCCTTAGGAGAAACTCACATGATTTGACACAATCTGAAGAGAGGGAGATGACAAACACAGAGATATTACACCTGAGCCACTAACTATGCACTACATAGATCCAAAGTACAGAAATAATTCAACAGCCATATCATGAACCGAATCAAAGGTTAATAAATCCTTATTTTTTCATAATCAAACTTAAAGTTGGATGCACATAATAGGAAAGTTAAAAGAACAAAAAAGTAGGAACAAAACTCAAATAAGTGAAAGCATAAAAAACACCCAAGCTGTTCTGGGACCTCTGTAATTGTTACCTTTAAGCCCTTTCCAGCCAGAAGCAGGACATGACGGGCCAACTGACAGGCTTGACGAAGCCCTTGAATCTGATCTTCATTCTTAATTTCTATGTCGTCTCCCCAGTCTGGTACAATGCCTGTCGTCACATAGTCTGGCTTCTTTATGTGCTTGGAGAAAAAGGATTGAAAATGAAGATCAGAAAACTGAGCATGACAATGGGATCATTTTCTCAGATATTGCCTCCTGCTTCATGGCAGCTTGCCCTTTCTGTCGTGGTATCGACCTTCCTAAGCCATCAGGGCAAACCCTCAAGGCTGCCTCAGTATTTCTTCCACTGCCCTTTTGAACTTAACATTGCCTGTTACTACTGACTTACACAGTCTGTTAGCCTTCCAGTGCTGAAACCCCAGATACTGCAGCTGACTTCCAGCACAGACAGTCTCAAGTTAAGAAACTGGGAGAAAGACTTTAAAACTCTTCATTTTCTTTTGCAAAGAGGGGCATTTCTACAAAAGGCATCTAAACACTGGAAGTAATGGGACAAACATACAGAATTACTCTCAAAATTAAACCTGATCAAATCCTGCGTTTCTCATTCAAACAAAACACCTATTGAACAATCCATGAGATTGCTTTTTGACTAAGAACCTTAGGATTTAAATGATTTTAATTTAGAGGCTTTTACACATTAATCTAGTTCATATGCTGTGTCTAAATTTGTCCATCTACAACATTATACAAAGGTATCCCAATTTGCTGCCAAGGAAAATGTAGTAAACCTCATTTTTTCCACACAAGAACTTCTCAGCCCTTGTAAGAGGTGAATTTTTTTTTTTAATTCACATCAATTTAACAATGTTTATAAACATGAAAGCTAATAAAAACAGTAATGTCTTGCACAGAGTTGGAAATGCACTTTCTGTCAGAGGGTCCTGGGCTGTTTCACTGGCTGTGGAAGAATCCCTTTGCCCATGACAGCCAGACTGATTTTCTGCCATGCTGGCCACAGGGTGAGTTTTGCACTGACTTCACAAAGTACACAGTCAGTCAAGCTGGCAGGCAGAAAACAAAGTAGGCATTTTGGCTACAAAACAACCATACAACAACAGGGTGTAGGAGTAACAAAGAGTGGGGCAACTGATGAACTCTACTGGGACTTGAAATAGGAAGGCTACTGTTACTGTTACAGGTATTTTATGTCCAATCTGATAAAAATGATGAAATTATCTTCAACAAACTTATGTCAACAGAATTTCAGATCCCATTTCTTTAAAACGAGTGCCATAACAACTGTAACAACCTCCTATTGCAGTAGTTTGGGCCTTAGTCCAAAAAAAGCCAACCAAAACAATGCCATTTTTTAGATTAGCAACTCCACACACAGCATCACCCCTGCTGTCCCCTTGGAGGGCACTCACCTATTAACTGAGACATGATCCTACTGACCTCTAAGAACTGTGAAGGGAGAAGCCCAAAGCAGAGTACATACAAATGTCCATGTGGACAGTTTCACACCAACATCTTAAAAAACACTGTTATTTCAAAAAAACACTGTTATTTCAATGTGATTTTGCCATACTCTGAATAAAAGTAAAAACTTTGCCCTCAACTTTTCAGAGTTCATAAATGTGGACTGATTTTTAGATGTCTGAGAACTCTGATCTGGGAAGACAACTTTTCATTATGACAATGTATTTCTTCTTCTTTACCCTAAAAGAAGCATCTAAACACAGAAAATAAAGTTTTAAAATTCTATGATTTTAAGCTTTTGAAAATAAATAGAGCATGTAACCCTATGTTCTCCCTGCACACAGAGCTTCCACAGTCTCTTAGGGCTAAGAGCTCTACTTCCATCATTCTTATCTCTTTTTCTATCTAACAACTTTTTAGTATATCTGGCTCATGGAAATGTCCTACATTTGGCATAAGAAATCTATATTAAAATACAGAACAGAATTGTATAAAGTACTAATGCACATCCTGAGAAGCACTGTTTAGAAAGGGTATTTTGGTTTCCTTTGGCAAAAGGAAAGATACTAAACAGTTAATCTGTATGCTGTAATTAAACAGGGGGAAAAAAGAAACGGAAAAAAAGGAAACGAGAAGTGGAGCACATGTTAAATTTGCATTTGCATCAAAAAGTCCCTTCTGGCTTTAAAGTAAATAAAACCAAAAATATATGTTGCAAGGAATAAGAACACTCAGGCACAAAAAAGACAAGTTTAAAACATGCAGCAGGACAGCTACCAGCAGGTATTGTACGTTCTTTTTCTGACATAACCAAATAATAAAACCATCAGCAAAATATAAGCATTTTATAATTAGCTTGCTAGAGATTTATACAGAAGGGGACTTAGATGATCATGAATGGTTCCTACTGACTTCTGGTAAGACAGTCTACCATTGCTTCAAACAAGAATCTGGACTCAGAATTGTTGACAGATGATTATAATACTCACATTTATTCTACTATAACTAAACAAGCCCCAGGTTTGAACTCCCCCATAACTAAATACATCACTGTGTTTAACATGGAAGACAGCTGGACATCAGCTCTCCTATTTCAAATCCCAGACCAAGCAACAGGACAGTGATCCAACCCCCAGCTGTTGGACAACAAATACACTTGATCATGACTGCAACCAAACTCTACACTGGCTGAAGAACAGATTAGGTAACAGAAATTGCAGTACCTTAGGAACTTGGTGAGCTGGAGAAACCATGGCTGGCCAAACTACGCTATAAGCAGCATTTCTTTGTCCCTGAAAGAAGAAGCATCTTTGCTGATGATTGCTTGAGTGCCTGTGCAGGTAGTTATGATTGCACAAAGAAAAGATTATGTGGCAGCCAGTCACAGAACCTGTTAACAGATAAATTTAAAAATATTAACATTTTTACAAAATGGAAAGTATGCAAAAAGAAGGGCATAATGTGAAACAGAGCACAGAAGTCATGTAGTTGCTGAGGGTAATTCAAATCTTGTAACATTTAAAAAAGAGTAGAAAGAACAAGTAGAAATGGAGAAAAAAAAAAAAACAACTTTCCCAAACAACACTTTGAAGCTTAATAAAATATCAAATCTGTTTTGGCTTGATGCATTAAAAAGCAGTGTGGGTAAATTCCCCACAGTTTACAGACAGGAGTGATGCTCTAACTGGCCTCTGCTTGGAGCAATTTGCAGGGCTGCACTGTCCAAGGCTTGGCAAAGCAGTTGATAAGACACAACAGCAGGAAAAGAGAAGACAAAAAAGGAAGATTTAATGTTACTTCATACAACATTTTCAGCTGTATTCTTGCAGAATTGGTCACAGATTTGAGCATAACAAAGATAATGTTGCTCTTTGTCTTGCTGCTCAAGACACAAAGAATAGTTCATTTTGGTCGGGGGGCAAGAGAAGAAACTTCAGGAGATATTTTTATCTTGGCCGGAAGTAATTGAAGGCATTAAAAGTGCAATTTATTTGGAGTATTTGAATCAGATTTCCATTTAATTCTCATGGGCATTTGGAAAGTTTCATAGCTCAAACTTAGTTGTTGGGCAATGACAAATTTTGCCCCCAGAAAATAAAAAAGTATAAAATAAAAAAGAAAAAAAGGGAAAAGAAAGGGCAATTGAGGCCCAGAGACATCAAAACCAAAATAATCCACCACAAAAGACAATGCTAGCATCAAAACCAGGAGATTCAAAAGGATTATTGACACTGCCCAATTACATCACAATTACAGACAGTGTGTATTTCCACTACTCAAATGCTCTACAATATAAACAGGGTTTTTCTCCTGAAACACAAGTTTACCATAACAGTTGATCTGCTTCTGAAAAATGTCATTATGTATACAAATACAAGAGCAATCTTGTGGCAAGTAATCCAGATGAACAATTATTCTTCAGTAAAAAGTTTTTGTTTAAACAGAAGCAACTAAATATTTTTATATCACAGAAATTAAGAAATTAATCTACTGAATATTTTGTAACTATGTAAAAATGTTTATTTCCAGAAGACTTTCTTTCACATCTTGCATGTTTTTTATTCTATTGTACTTCCTTCCTTTCCTTTGGATGCATTTATCATGTTCAGATGCAGAAAGTATCCTTCCACATGTGCCATCTTTCAAAGAGAGCCCTTTTACTCCATGACATACAGAAGATTTGAGTCATGCTCAGTTTTGGAGCCCCAAACCCAGACTGAAAGAGTCTTATCGGGTTTGCATTAGAAATGTTTCCGACTGTCTCTTTGCACTGGTCAGGGTCACATTTAGATACCAATGTCTGAAAAGTTAAAGCCTAGATGTAGAAACTTACACTCAAGCCAATTTTTACTGGGTTGTTTTTGTTTGTTTGTTTGTTTTGTTGTTGGGGTTTTTTTGGTGGTGGTGATGGGTTTTTTGTTTGTATTGTTTGGGTTTTTAGCTTGGTAGGTTGGTTGGTTTATTTGTTTGATTTGTTGACAAATAACAAAGTGAAGCTGAAGGGTGAGGTTCACCTCAAGCTCTCAGTATAGCCTAAATACCCAATGGAAGCTGCCTGCTTCAAAAGAGAAGAAAGTATCTCCAAGGAAGTGGAGCTGCTCAGTTAACAGAGGGCTGGATTGATGTGGCAGCCCTATTGACTGTAACTAGGATTTAAACAGCAGACTCATAATCTGCTTTCCTAGAGTTTCCTTCACAAGAAAAAAAATATCATTGTCCAATTAACAAAAATCACCCAAATATACAAAAAAACCCCAGAAAGGGTCACCTAAACTGCAACTGTTAGCATGTCCTAAAAGCCCAAAGCATCCTACAAACTCCCTGTCTGGTTTGTACTCATTTCTGGAATCTGGAAGCACAGAATCTGCCAAGGCAGCAACTTTTGGGCCATCAGAAAGAGCAACCACTCTGACAGTGTAAGCCAAGGTGCCTCTTTTACAAAGTGCAGTTGAAGTACCTTGCTTTTAGCACAGCTAAAGGTACTACAAATATATTGAAATCCCACACTCACTGATGTGGTTAGCTAAAGTCCACATGGACATCAATATGTGAACATGTATTTTAAATGCTCTCCTTGACGCCCAGAATGCTCCCCGGACACCTTGTAGATTGTATCACAATTTAACCGGGGAAGAAAAGGTGCAAGTATGCTTGTCAGTTATTCCCAATAAGCTCCCCCAAATACACACTCTTAAATACATTAAACCATATTCATGGGTGCATGTCTATCCACTAGCTCACATTCAGAAGGGATACCGAATAAAATTTTTACCTCTATTCTCCCAAAGATACACTGCAAGTGTTGTCACAAAATAACAGGATAATAAGGTACTGTAGCCTGTTGTTATTCTACTAACCACTCATTATAAACCAGATGCATACAAAACTATCTACTACTTGAACAGATGAAATGAGACAAGCAAATAAGTATCACCATTCTAAAATACAATTCCTAAATTATATTACAAGAATTACAAACACAGGGCAACTAAACCTTTATTTGAAATATAAAAAAATATAAGAGAAAACATTCTTCTACAAAGTAAAAATAAAATTAAATAAAATGGCATTAAAATACAATGAAGTTACTGGTCTATAATGAAAATCTGGACTCCATCCACACACTTCCTTCCTTAAGAAGGCCTTCTAATGCCTCCACAGTGCCTTTTATTTTTCAAGCTCCGTATTCCCAGCTAATTTGATATAGCAACATCATCAATCACCTGAGACAGGAACAACTGTCTGTATTCTCCAAGTCTGGCTCAGAGGTTCCCTCCTCCCCATCCCTTACACCCATCAAAGCTTTTCTCAGTGCCTTTATTTACTTCTGCAACACTGGTGCTCAAGCACATCCTTTTGTTAAGCTTTCTGTGTATACTAATTACTGTAAGACAGTTCATACACATGGCATTTATGCATCTTCCAGCAGAAACTGCAGCCACAGCAGAGCATGGTGTGTGAAGCTGGGTAGGTTGGTAACTGACCAGCACAGCCAGGACACAAATTCAACCCCTTTAGGTGTTTATTTGTTTATCCTGTACCCCAAGAGCAAGGCCAGGTCACCCGCAGGAGCAACAGAATACTGACTATGAGCTGCACTAAGAGAATGATCAGCAGCGTTCCTGAATCCCATGGGCTGCACGGAGCACAGGCAATCCCTGCCCACGGCTCCGTCAGTGAATCCCTCTGTGCCGTCCGTGTGCTCGCCCGAGCCCTGCATTCCTCAGCACACCTTCCACACCTGCCTCTGCATAACGGTGTCAATAAGCACTGTGAGCTCTTCTGAATTACCACATGAACTTATCTTGTGTGGAAATTACATTTCTTTTCCTTTTAAATGAGTCAGTCAGAGCAGCTGAATATGGCATTCTAGAATTATGATGGGTGGGAGCATTTTTAAGTGACTGATTTTGCAGCACAGTGTGCCCTATATTTATTAGCCTTTTACTCTAGGGCTATTTTAATTGTTATCTGTTCATGCATGTTACACTATATAATGAAATGCTCTCATTTCACTCCTAGAGTGGAGAGTTTTTTATGTGTATCTCTATTAATGACCCTTAATTAAGTTGATTTTAGTAATTTAAATGTGATTTTCCTCTGGTCAAGAAGTATTTTTAACAGGAGATGTTGAGAATGAACTCTCACATAAGCCCTTTCCTAATGCTTCCTGTTTAACAGTTACAGCAATTTTTCAAGCTATGTTTCCAATGAATGAAGTGTGGAGTAGCTGGGCAAAAACCTGCTCATTTACATGAGTCATCAAATGTGATTGTTAGCAACCTTTTTTTGGTATTTATTAATGAAAGATTTCAATTTTCCAAGCAATTAACAAAAATATTATCAATGGATAAACTTCATGACAGTTCTGAGCTACAATAAATACAAGGGTGCCTCTTAAAAAAGACAAGAAATAAATTAACATATTTTTAAATAATTTAGTCACAGTATCAACAGAAGCAGAGTACCAAAATGATTTAAGATTAAAAGAATTAACATTCAAAACTATTTAGGAAATAAACTCAACTTGCTCTTGATAAAGTTAACAACATCAAAAGCATTGTTCTGACAACTGTTCTCAAATTATGTGATTTAATCTTTCTTTTTAAACTGAAAAAAAAAAGAATGACTGTAGAGATTTTCTTAATATATATTCATTTGGAGGTAAAACACTAGAGATCTTTAATTTGGCTTGTCAGGTAATTTTAATACTCTGGCATAATTTAGGTTCTTCTTTAGCTTCTTCAAATACTCATTTTGCTGAAACTTCTGAGGATTAAAGCTTAAAATGAGGTATTAAAAATCACTAAGGAGAACAATATGTGGAATCCAGCCAAGGCAATGAGGTAAGAATACATAGCTTCTTTCTGCTAATTACTAAATGTTCCCATTTTTCAATCCAAAATAATGGCTGTGGTTTGAAAGACCTTTACTTGTAATTGTAACTCTAACTGTCTAATAAAACACTGACTTTGTAACCCCCTGTTGCAAAGGTATGTCCAAGCTTCAAAAATAGGATGGGAAAGATTAAAGGTTCTTTCCAGCCCTGTGTAACCTGTGTAGCAGAAGACCAGCTCACATTTCACATGCAATAACCTGCGCATTTGCTAAAAAAAAAGAAAAAGAAAGAAAAAAAGGAAAAAACCTCCAAGAACAACATAGGGAAATGCCTGAGGCAGAAGTTGAAACTGATTGGGCAAAGTAGAAGGACAAGAGCCCTTGAAATTAAACAAAAGCAAATTCATTCTGTTGACAGATGTTGATTACATCAAAGCCATGAAAGAACTTTTTTTTTTGTTTCTCTTTTTTTTCCCCTTTTTTGCAACTAATACCTCCACATTTCTGTACATTATGAATATAACGTATCTTAATCAACATAATCCAACACATGATAATTCTCAAATTTGGTAAAATTATATTAGAAGAAGGTCTTAATAACAGGCTTCTCCAAACAAGAGTGTATTCACATGGTCATGTCTGCATACCCGTGCTGGTCACGCCATCATCAGCCCCTTACTTCCAGGGGTTAACTGCTCTGGCAGCCAAATAAAATACAGAGAGCGCTGTGTAATTATGGAGACAGTCAAAGGGCAGACTCTATTTTGAAATCTATTTGCACAGACAAGGTCTTCCAATTTCGCTTACAGGAAACAAGCTGGTAAAGGGGGTCTCCTCCTCTCCAGATGCTTTCCACACGTTTTTCCCACATCAGGAAATCGTGGACATGGACACCATGCAGGACTGTTTCCTGGATTGCAGAACTATGTCATTACAAGGAGAAGAGCAAGTCCCTGCTTGTGAGAAATATTTCCTCCTAATTGGATGTATTAGGGGAAAGCAAAACCCATCAGGACTACTGAAAATGTGACTAGCAGCAATTTGTAAACAGGACGCAGCCACAGCTGTCACGATGGTACTGGAAAAGAGAAAGCAGAAATGAAAGGGTAAAAACACTCTGTTTTTAACAGCATGATTGGGGAAATGAAATATTCATCAGGATAGATGTGACTTCAGTTACAACAGCAACACACTGGTGAAAACTTCAACAACAGCATGCTTATGACCCTACCCTGATAAACTGAAACACAGGCCAGTATCTTGAAAACATTCTATTCTAATTGGTATGGTTTTATTTAATTTTTCTGGAAATTAACAACAGAATTTGTTTAGTTAATAGAGGCATTAACAGAACTGCTCTTGTTACTCTCCTAAGAGGCAACGAAGCATAGCAATAGTCGAACAGCGACTGACTCCGGGGGAGAAGAGTCAGCCCCTGTGCCAGCATCACTGTGACTGCCCCGTGTCACTGAAAAAAGTCTGCTTTGGCCCTCAGTTATGCTCCTTGCTAATTACAATCCTGCCCTTACTTCATGCAGAGTGGAACTGGGCAATTTGTTGGCTACATGCCAATATAAATGAGTTTGTAAGCTTATAAGCTATATGGAAACAGATTTTGTTTTGCTTTACTTACTACGATTTAGTCTAGACTAACAGACTAAAATGATGAATCAGTGCCTTCTGAAATAGTGCTGTGCTTCTAATTCATTATTCAGTCAAACTTAGGGCCAACAAAATAGCTGTTCTGCAAGTTGGTAAACTGGGAAACCACAGAGACTCAGAACCCCTTCTATTTACAGGAAGGATGACAGCCTAAGGGTACTTCATCCCAATAATAACAACATTCAAGTACCGGTGCCCAGGTCATGACAAGCCATGACCCTCCCCATAGCTCCTTCAGGAAGCTGGCTTGATGCCACCTTTTATCAGCAGCAACTGACAGTGCAACTTCAACAAACAAGAAGTAAAAAATAAGTATTATATCCTTAAAATCTCCTTTGACCAGTTGAGCAGTTACAGAACTGTATACACACAAACACATAGTCACACCAAGGCAGTGAAAAAAATAAATTAACTGACCGAGTAAAATTCTGGTATCATTAAACAGTACTTCTTCCTTTTATTATAGGACTTAAAAATACAGCGTACAATCTAACTATAGCTAAGTGATATTCATTACTATAGCAAAGGAAATGAATTGTTTGTTACAGAACAGGGGATCAAACTGTGCAGACACAGGGAACAGAGCATCGCAGTCCTCCAGCACAGCCTTCCTTCCCACTGTTATTTCTACTACATCTTCCCTCTCTGACAGAAAAACGCAAGAAGAAAATAAAAAGACAGTGTTGTCTAAAGCAATATCACTGCAAAATGAGATAAGTCCAGTACAAAAGCTGCACAAAGCAATATTAAGGGTTTCAATCACAGTTACTATCAAGGGAATTTAGGCTCCAGATCACAGCATCTGGCAAGTTTCAACTTCTCTGACTAGCAGGAGAAACATTCCTCTTATGTTACTGCATTCCTTTATTGAGTAAATTAATTTATCATAAAATGAATAAATTAGAATGAGAAACATATCTGTTCAGGCTTCCATATTTAAATACATTTCCAAGCACTTTCTATCTATCTTTAGATTTTTTTAAAAGATTAGAGAAATTACTTTTGCTTGAAAGACTGGTTATTGTCTTCATGATTTTGATTTTGTAGGGAAGAAACAACTACTGGAACAAGTTAGTTTTAAAAATAGCACTTGTTTCAGATTAAAAAAATAAGCTATTCAAATAGTCCTTATATACATCACAATACCAAATCTAATTGTTTATATGCACCCACCCACAGCTCTAACATTCACTGAATCCTACTGGGTTAAAATCTTTTCAGGTGCTCTGTGAAACAACTGTTTTCCGACTGGCATGGTTATGTCCTATACACATACCTGACACAATATTAAATGTGAAAAATAAATCCTACTTTAACCTCTAAAATTTCCATCTGGAATGGAAAAAATATGTCTGGATCACCATAAAATCCTTAAAAGGTTTTCCACCCTTTCAATAGGCAAGCAACATTGCTGAAGTAAGAGTAATCTTTGCATAGGAAATTTAGGAATGCTCCTGTACATTGTATCAGCACATTCTGTGCAGCTTGACACATGGGAAGAGAACAGGCAGTCAGTCTTTTTCTGCACTATTTTCCATGCATCTACAGCCAAATCTCTAAGGACACAAGATGATTTCTGAATCATAGGTCAGTCTTACCTCAAAATTAAGGAAAAAAGTGCACATGGCCAACAACTTTGGGATGAACACCTTAATAAAATAAGATTACATTACTACTCATTTGGTAAAATTGACAACTAGTAGTATTTCTTGCCTTGTGTTAAAAGTTGTTAATTACGTGTATTGTCCTGTTTTCACCTGAAAACACAAGTTCTGTTAGGACAGTAAGTGTTTACTGAGAAAACAAGTGTACATCCTTTGCTAGGGTGATGAGTCTAAGGCTGGGGAATTACATCCTGTAATCCAGATTTCAAAATACAGGAGCACAGGGGTCTGAGAGCTTACAGCTTCTTCTGCTAAACTGTTGTGGTGGTGGTAGAAATAAGCTCTTATTTTTATTTCAAGAAAATGCTCTGCACAAGAAGATGTCTAATCAAGAGCTTGCTGCAGATAACTTGTAGCATCCTGATTAAAACATTTATTTTTAAACCCGTCAGTCATTACCATGTGCTATTTATGCGTAACTTGGAAGCTTATTCATAAATATGTGACATTTGGGTCACTGAGTGAATTATAATGATAGAATTATGGATCAAATTTGGAAGAGTAGAGTATAGTGTTTGGGAGACGTTTTAAATGTTTTTAAACACCTTTCACTTATCTCCTTGCTTAACATTTACAAAGACCTCTTTTTAGCATAAAAATCTGTTTCTCAAACAGTGATACAGGAAGAAGTTGTTTACATTTTCAGAAGTACCAACATACATCACTTATGACAAAAAAACCAAGCACTCCATAAGAAATGCTCAATCACTGTCAATCATACACACTAAAATATACATAAACCAAAGCATGTGGTATGAACTGTATTAGACTCAAACTGAACAGAGAATTACAACTATAACAAACAAAACCCAAATAATTACTAGTGACTCACAGGCCTATTTACACATCTCACCAAACTATTGGAAAGGTAGGTAACCATAGAAACCTGTCAGCCTAAATTCAGCACTTTAAAATTTGTATTTAGTTTAAAATGCTGACAATTCTGTTTCTATTTGACAAAATTCATATTTTTAAAGGATTCAGTTTTTGCTTTGGTGCTTAAATAAATGCCTAAAATTATTTCGTTTACTGGTTACTAATAATTTGCCTTTTATATTTGATTTTACCTGAGCAAAAATTGCAGTTTACTCTCAGTAATACAAAATGTTAATATATTTTAATATAGCAAATTAATTTCTAACATTTCTTTAATGACTGAAATTAAATAACAATATAAAACAAACACTTCTGCACTTACTATGAAATGTTTTGCGCACGGACTTTTTTAAGCTGAACACCAGCAGAAAAAAGAAATTACTGAAATTAACTGTTAAAACTGAATTGCTAATAGCCTTTTCAACTTATACTTCTTTTTCACTGACAATTGCAATTTGCATGGCTTAAAATTCAATACTATCATTAGTACTAATGTCCTATATTTTACTTCATAATCTAAATGAGTAAAATATTATTTTTGTAGTTCACTGGCTCTTATACTTAGGCTGTAATGTTCAGTGTGTATTTCATTATGTAGATGAGCAATGGAAGTTGTCTAACATGATTTAAATGGGTCAACAGTATTTTCCTATTCACATTAATCATCCAGACAGCCACACAGAAAAAAAATAGCCTTGAAAACTAACCTAGGAAATCCCTTTTTATCAGAGACTCTTCGCCCCACTGCACCAGCAGCAAGCAGCGCTCCGGGCGCAGGGAGCCCCGGGCAGGGGCGGCAGGGCCGGGCCCCGCTCCCCCGGGCGCGCTCGGCTCCCGGCGCTGCCGGCCCCGCTGCCCGCGGCCCCGTGCCAAGAATGATTCTCGTCCCGCCACGTTCAATGGGAGCTGTGTGTTGACAAACTGAGCAAATCTGAATCGGCAAAATTCATTCTTGGCACGGGCACACACAACTGTGCTGAAAGCAAAGGCGCGCTGCCCGCTCCCTGCACTGGCAGCCGGCTCCTCCTGGCGTAAACACACTTGTCAGGGCTCCCGCTGGAGTCAAAGGACACGGGATGAGGCCGTTTATTGCCAGTTGTTTATAAAACACACCAAAATTAAGGGTTCTATTCTCAAGCCATGTAACCACCATCTACGGCCCACTTCATATATGGCATATGGCAAATAAAATGGCAATTTATAATTAACATGGCCCTTCTGTAGGAAGGAAAGCTATTCTAATAGATGATAAAGGGGAAGAACATAAGTATAAAACAGGCAGAAAGTAAAAGAATTATTGTGTACTAAACATTTAGACTAATTTATTAAAAAAAAAAACAAAACAAAAAAACCTCAAACCCAAAACAAATGAACAAAACCCCAAAACAAACAAAAAGAAAAACAAAACCAAAACACTCATTTCTGAGCTATCTTCAGGTTATTCACTCACTTTGTATGGTTTATTGGACTATTCTACTGTCTGATTTTCTAAGCTAGACAGAGTAAGCAAGGAGTCTTTGCAAGAATTTAGGTCTCAAACTCCTTTTTCTAGACGGAAAAGGGTTTACACAGTCTTTTCTGCACAGACAGTAAATCCATAATAAGTGTTTTGCTCTCCACAAGATGAAGATAATCTAACTTGCCAGCAAAATATGACAGGCAATTCTCCTGAGCATGTTTAACTACCTTGTGTGCAAATCGGGCCAGTAATCTATGAAATTCTCTATAGGGACATCCACTTAATCAATTACTAATCTGTAAACTCAACTCAGAACTTCTGGATTCAGTGAATTACATGCTAAAAATCCTGCTGCATATTTTTTCACATGGAAAATGTGAAGTCTATCTCAATCTATACTCATGGCCTATTGAAAAGCGATGTCACTGTGAATTTGAGTCTTACAGCCCTGGCCACAATTTCATAAGTGTCAAGGCTCCAGATCTGTATTCGGTAGGCAAAGAGCTACAATGAAGCTGATTCTGCAGTGGCTGTTCCCCTGGCAAAGGCACAGTCCTTGCAAGTGCTGTGCCCATGCCTGGGCCACGTTTGCTCCTCCTGCAGTGGCTGGTAGTCCATTGTCACCGCGTGTCACACTGGAGGAGACACGAGAGAACTGCTCCCTTTCCCCAGACACTCCAGCAGATTATTTTCATCAGGCTGAATTTCCAGCTGCCAACACCCCCCCAACCTGTTTGCAACACCCGACTGGTTTCCGCAGCTGGGGATACTGCTGCAGCAAGCTCTGCCCAAGTCTTTCCATCAGCTACCTCACTCTATACCTGATTTTGTGAAGCAGCTTTTAGAAAAGAATTATTTGGACAAAACAACCTCCACATGAACAAAAACAAGACTGCCTTTATCAAGGGGATTTTAGAAACAGCCACTTCAGAGCAATCTTTGGTTTGCTCTGCAATTACATTCTTGCCAGAAAACATGTATTAGTTAAGGAGAGTACTCTACAACTCAAAACTCTTAGACAACATAATGGTACTACTCAGAGAGCTGCTGGGACAGTTATACCAGTAAAATAATTCTTGCTGGTACAACCTGATCTTTTGGAGCAAGCTTTGATTTACGCTTTCCCAGAAGAGAACTATTCTCATGAGATGAGCCTCTGCTGATTTAGCAGGGTGTGTTGGAGCATGAATAATTTTTTATAAACCCAGACAAGACCCGCTACTGTATTTACTTCTTTAAAGAACACCCATTTCTACCATGACTCACAGAATTCTGTTAATAATAATCAGTGCAGAACAACCAGAAATGGCTTAGAGGTCAGACCTGCCTAGCCACCTCAGAGGAGCTAGTTCAAAAAGGACATGGCAACGACATTAAGCCTTGTCATCACCTACCATTTCATGCACAAGGCACGAGTGTGATTTGATGCTCAGATCACAAATGACCATGGGCAACACCTCCTCTCAGTATCAACCCAGCATGTCTTTGTGAGGTGTCTATCCACTTTGTCCAATGGAAAAGGACCTCAACTCAACAGCACTAGATGAGTTTACAAGCACACTCCAGAGCAGAGAAGTCAAGCAGAATACAAGCAGATCTGCAGTGACTGCACCATTTCTTACACAAAGCATGTCCACTTTACCTGGAGGGAAGCTAGGAGTTTACTCTTGCTTCTGCCCAACTCCATCTTCACCTGTGTCTATCAGTAAATCTGAGACTTCCAGAACAGCTGGAATTTATATGAGAAACAAACTTGCCATTTTCTTTCAATGTTATGCCACATTTGTTGACTTTCTTTTTTAAAAAATGCATAAGGCAGGATGCAATGTAAATTTATGTACAAGAAAGCATGAAACAGATAATCTGAGAAGTGTACAAATTTTTACATAGAACATCTGATATGCTGTAAGTAATAATGTATACATTCAGACTGTGTTATTACTGCAATAGCTCTTTATGGTTCAAAATAAGCTTGATCTAAAATGAAGCATAACTTTAAACAGGTTTTAACAATGAATACCTGAACATAAACATATTTAAAATGTGAAAGCTGGAGACTTTATAGAGCTTGTTAGTGGCTGGTTATTTATAATCTAAACTCAAAAGAACAGTGTGACTTTCAAAAACACCCAGGGAAGTTTTCTCAGGCTGCACACTGGAGAGTATGTCTGCCAAAAGACCTCCAAGGAGCTCTGAAGAGCCCTTTATTCTTCCTTCTAAGGCTTTCATGCAGCAGAGCAGCCTGTTGAGCACTTGGGTTTTAACATTCTCCTTTTTCTTCAGAAATTATGAAGGGGAAGACATTACTGATTTGGAAAGGACATAATCTCCAAAAGAACAATGGACAAACTTTCCATACCTTGTTTCAAGTCATACAAAGAGGGTAAAAAATGATCAACTGAGAAGAAACCCTTATTATACAACAACACAATTTTAATGTTTTGAAACAGTTCCTCTTAAAAAAATCATCTAGAGTCTGTTTTCACCCTAGATAACACTAAAGGCCAGTGGCATGATCTGAACTAGTGAACACCAAATATTACTTTTCTTAAATGGAAACTAGAACTTGGCTTCATACAGTGCCTTCATACTTAGTGTGTTATAAATTGCTTTAAATACTGGCAGGCAAACAGCCATTATGCACTCAAGAGCTCATACGTAAGAATACTCAGCATTTTGATAGAGCTTTTCATCTTCAGAGTGCTTTACAAACAACTCATTAATCTCAACCAATGCACCTGCAAGGTAGATAAATATCTGCATTGTAGGTGGGGAAAGACTGAAAGTTCACTGACTCATGCACAGCCATGCTCACTAGCAGCCCCAAATATCCCCAGCTCCTGGCCCCCAGTGCAGTGAAGGACCTGAGTCCCACGGTGTGTTGAGCTCACACCTTCTCCTGAGCCACAGAGCTGCAGGAGAACTTCTTTTACTGTGAGGCACTGGCAGAGGGCTGGCCTGGCTGGAGACCCTCCCTTTCCCAAAGCTGGTAAGTTCCCAAGGACTGCAAGCTCCCACCAGGATCACCAACCCCAGGAAGTGGGAAGTCCATGAGACACTAAAGTGAGACTCACAATATAGATTCTCAAACTGATTCACGATCAAGCAGTGAGCTGGAAAAGCCTCTGCACTGCCAGAAGCCTTTGCCTCTCTCCCTGTTTATTTCTAGCTGCTGCACAGGCTCCAGGGCAGCAGATTCCTACAAGTCAGACAACAGAACCCTGAAGTCTCTGGCCTCTGAGTACTGCCACAATTCAAGAAAACAGCTTCACTCCTCTGGTGTTCTCTAACTATTAAAAACTTGTAATGAAATTTTGCCTTCAAGAATTGTAATTCTCTTCCCTGTTGGTGACTGGAAAAAAAAAATTGAACCTGATTGCACTGCATGATTGTACTTTTAACTTTCTGAGTTTTAAAAGTATCAGATATGATTTTTCTTAAACCTCAGAAATACCTGGAATGTCAAATCTGGAGCAGATGAGAAACGTGGAAAGTGTGAACAATACAATACACATACTGTGCTACAACAGACTTTATATTCCCTTACACCGAGAAAATGAATAATGACCTTTTAGTAATAACATATTTATTTCTGATGTTTATTAGTCACTAAATTTAAATATATAAATCTGACAATCCTTATCTGTTCCATCTTCACATTTGTGAGCCCAGGGCTTAGCAAGTTCTCCAGCCACTGTAGTTCCTCCCAGGGTAAACCACTCATGTTTAAAAATACAGGTTAATCAGACAAACTGTTACAATAACAGAAAAACAAATCCCACTTTTTCTTAAGATATCGAAGAAAAAAGTCTCTCTACAATTAAAGGTATAAGCAAACACAAGCAGCAAAAGATAAATGAATGGCAAAAATGTATGTAGATAAAAGAGCTCAGCCAGCCTGCCCAGTTGAACTAGATATAAAAGGCAAAATAAGAAGAAAGAAGCAGCCTTTAATACTCTTCCCCACCTTAGTGTTTTAAACCTATCAAGAAAAAAAAATAACAAGCCCACATAATCCAAAACAAAATGAAGAAACAACTCCTGATCATTAAACAGAAACGACAAGTTCCCCACATTTAGAAGACTTTTAAGCTTATTATTTCATTGATTTAAAGTGAGCTTGTGTCTGACTGCCAACATCATGCTTTTAAAAAAGAAGTCAAATCTACAACTCCCAATGAAAACAAGGACAGATAAGAGCAAATTAAAAATATAACATACAGGAAATAAAATTGGATTTAATTATATTGAACATTAACATTAATTCTGCAATCACAAAGAAATTCTAAAAACATTTTCTAAATTAAAAACTCCACTATAAATAATATGCAATCTTTATATAATGTAGTTTTTCCAAAAGAAGGAAACAGATTAAAGAGCAGCATGCAAGAACAAAATTTAAATCTGCAATTGTATCCACTAAACTCTGGAAGCCTAACAATGATGATGCAGTAAAAAGCCACCCAACATCACAACCGTAATGCCGCAACATTTTTTGCTATTTTGTTTAATAACTCATCGCTTTCTTTGTACGCAGTAATGAAGAGATGTCACAGCAACTCGTGTCTGTCTCTGTGTGCTCCATTCTTTCCTGCTCCTGTTTTCAGGGTAGGTTAAAAAGAATCTTTTCTCCTAATCATCAGCAAACCAGTACCAGATTTCACTTGTGGTAAAGTATGCTACCCATCAGTACAAGGCAATGCTCCATAAAAACAACAAAGAAAATAAAAAAAGCAAGAGGCAAGGTCTGAATACATTTTTCTTTCAATTCCCTTGGGAATCGTGGTTCTATAGGTCTTGAATTCCCAGGCAGAGGGGATCATGTTCATCAGCTATGGCAGCTCCTCTGGGCCTAAGTCCAGGTAGACTGCTTGTCTAAACTTGATGAAATATAGGCGCCATCAGGTAACAGCAGTGCTTGGGGAGACTCCAGAAATGTGTAACTGAAAACTAAAAAATGAAATTAAAACAAGGCTGTAGCCAAACAGCCTCTTTCTACAGGATGCAATAACTGCAAGGCAAAGAGTTTACAACATACAGACTGCTCCTTATATATGGTCTTTTGCCTCTTCACATAGACAATATGAAAGCTGGATCGGGCAGACAAGCATATTTTAACAAACACTGATTTTAAATAGAAATACTTAGGAAAGAAACCACTGTGACAAATACAAATAGCTTGAATAGAACAAACATTAAAAAGAAGTCATTGCCCTGTAACCCACTCCCCCTCCCACTACATTACTTCAAAATATTTTCAAATTAAATTTTCATGCTAATAAGTATTGCTAGATCAACAGCACTGGGATGTGGTGTCTGGAAGCACTGCAAGCTACCCATCACGTCACATCATCATGTCAAACTGTCAAAAGAGAAGGAGAGGCAGCAAGACTCTCACTAGATGTGTGTTTTGAAGTGCTACAGGAATATGCTTGTTTGGGAGTGGGGAAGGAAGGAGGAAACAAAAAAGGAAAATTACCAATGCCCAGTTGGTAAGATCATTGTAACTGGGTGTCCTAAAGGTAGTCTTAGCACAGAAAAGGCCTTTTCAGACTGCATACATGATCAAGTACTCCATAAAGCTTTGAATTCACAAATTGCAGTGGACCAGCAGGACTGTCACTGGAGAATGCTCAAAAGCATCTCCTAAGCTTTTGTTTAAGTTTCCTCTTGATTCACAACTGTCACAATCAGAACATCATGTCTATTATATCCAAATATCATGGAAAGGAAAACCAGCTTAGATTTCATGACAAAGACCTCCACTGCAGCTTTAGCATCAAAACAGGTTCAACACCAGAAGCAGCTTGTCTTCAAGGTGACTTCAGCCAAAATCCACATCTCTTCAGAATAAAAAAAAAGAGAATACCATAACACCACAGAAATATTTTTTGGTATCCTCAACCTTACACTCCGACTACAGCTATCCAAGGAAAGCCACACAAGAAATGAGGCGAAGTGTGCCAAACTGGCTCAGCAGGGTTCCCCCTGCACAGCTACAGAACACCCACAACACACAAATCCCAAATTTTACAGACTATGTGGTATGTTGTTTTTATGTGCACCTTAAATTCAGCTTCTGGTCCACGTAGGGTAACTCAATGCAAAAAGCTGAGTGAAGGAAATTCTGTATCTAAATCTAGAAAGCACTTTACCTATGTCCACTGCTGAACTGCAAATTTGCCTGGTAACTTGGGAGCAGCAGGCACCAGGGCAGGCTCAGGCCCTGTTTCATCCTGCTGATGCTGTGCTGCCACAAAACCCTCCAGAAATTACTCCCTCAGTGCTAGAGTTTCTCCATCCATCAGCTAGTGCTCATGATTTCAGCCCCTTTTGTCTGCTTAGCTATCTGCACTGTGAGCTCTCAGAGGCAAAATAAAATGTTTTATTATATGTTCACAGGACATTTGATCCTGCGATTTTAGGCAGTGAAGCTATCTGCTCTAAAATAAAAGGCAATTCACTATTTGAGGTCCAGAATTTCTTCAGGAATGATCCAATCCTTCATTCTTTCTCCTCAAACGCTATATATTACTCTAAACAAGCCTAGAGACCTCTCATATACTCTACCATTATTCTTGATGTTTTAAGTAACAGAACATGCAAGAACCAAGTAGCCAGACACTTCACAGTTTGATCCTGCACATAGCCTTGGCAGGATCATCTTCCAGTATAGATTTTAGGAGTCTGTATTTTTGTTCCCTTGAATTTAATCTCTAAAGATTGTGAAGTGGTATTCTTTATTTCACTCATTTGCTGTATGAGTATAGGGGAGGTTAAATCAGTTATTTGGTTCTTTGCAGAACAACACTGGAATTTGTGTGTGTTGGATAACACTCCATTTGTGAGCCTGAAGGGTAAAAGACTGAAGCAACACCTAAAGGAGAGACAAAGATTGCCTTCTTTGCTGCCCAGAGGCAGCACTGAACTGAGTATCTTGAATTAAAATCACAGACATGACTTTCCATTTCAGACTTTCTACCCTGTTACATGGTATTATGTTGAGCCTTCACTTCTACATCTGCAGGCAGGTGAGGAAATGCCAGATGACAGCAGGCTCTGGCAGGCAGTGTAGAAGTTGTGCATGCCAACAGTCCTCACTCCAGACATCCCCATGTCCCACTGTGAAGACAGCACTGGAAAATCCACTTTGGAAGCACTGCAGCAACAACTCCCTACAAGGGGGCATCCCATTTTCTTTCTAGAGTCATTCCCAGACATTTCGTGGTATTTTCCTTCAGGGTCAGCAGCCTATGCACAAAGGTGGACAATGGCCCTTCAGCAAATCACCACACCAGGGCAGTGAGCTTCTGCAGATGGTGGAGAAGCCTCAGAACTCTGCCATAGGAATGGAAAGAGGAAGTAGCTCTTTTCTGCTTAGAGAAAGCTCCAGGCGAGCTTTAAGGAGAATTCTGCAAAATTAAAAGTGATACATACAAAATACATTTCCACACAAGGTCAATTTTGTCTGAAGGCTTATGGCTGGGCTTACTTTCCTTAACTCCTGGCATATGAAAATGTACCTGTGTAATACATTTATCACAAACTAAACACTGGCAGATACAGGACACTACCTGGGACCTGGGCACCCAAGCCATAAGGCATGCAGAGCAGAGAAAGCATTCACAAAAATCTGAACCTAAGTACTCCTCAGGAACTCGTCATTAACTTTGTCTCCATGAGGGTTTTAGCTGCAACCACAACGGTGACACTCTGGTGCCAGGGCAATGGGCACCTTCTTACAAAGGAGAAACGACTTCTTAGTCTGAAATGCATGGCTACGAGAGTAGGTGGGGGTCACTAAAGCTGTTGATGTGGCAGAAAATGTTGGTTTTCAGCAGCTGTCCAGGACATCTGCTAATGACTTTCCTTCATTTAAAGGCAACCCTAGCTAATGCTGAGAAACCTAAGCTCACAGAGAAACCACACCCTACACACCCACCCACAGCCAGAAGAGAGAGATCTCGGCAGAAAAAAAGCCACAGTGTGCTGCCAACAATACATTACCTCTCAACTGAGAGAACAGAGTGATTGAACACTTTATTGAAAGGGGAATATTTTTCTCTCATGCCTCAAACCATGAAAGTGCATGTCTTCCCCAGAGCTGCTGCACAGTTGAAATGGGAATAATTCCTCGCCTGCCTGATTAGTTTTGAGACAGAGATGAAACTACCTCAGGATTACTTAAAAAATGTTGAAAGTGTACTACAATCAAATGGTTTGAACTTCCACCATGAATCACTTGCAGCTCATAATGCTAATGTTAAATTCTGGAGACATGAGTCTGTCTACAAATTAATGGAAAATGTGAATTAACATTTTCTTCCAGCTAATTGCTCAACGCATATATGGCACAGTGCAGCCAAGCAGATTAGATCTTGAAAACTCCCTTGCACAAGTTTTAAACCACTTTTTCTCATTTGCCAAAAAAATCAGAATTACAGGACATATTTAATTGTAAGTCTGAAATACCAGGAAACAGTCAAGTCTCCCCAAAACTGTTATCTGTACATTCGATGGTTAACTAAAAAAAAAAAAAAAAAGGTTAGAAGTACTGGAAGTTACTGTAGGTGAGTATTAATTGTTTGAGTTGTACATTTGTGAACTTCTTTTTAACAGTGAGAAAAATACAAAGTGATAGTTCTACCATTTGAATATTAATAGAGCTAAGAAGACTTTTATGATTCATTCTTAACATGAGAATGGTATCTAATATGCTGAAATTTGTTATTAAATATGCTTATCAAAGAGCAAGCTATAACAATTAAAAAAAATAAATATAACTCCTGTTTCAAAATGCCCCATCAGAAAGATGGAAACAGACTGATTCAGTAGCATATGGCAGCAAAAAAAAAAATCTGAAATGAATACTTTGATTTCAGGAAAAAAAAAATCTAATTTTGAGTCCTTTTACTTCCTCTTAGAAATACTGAAAAGTTTGAATTTTGTAAAACCATGAGCATTACCAAGGTCTGCAGATTAAAAAAAAAGCAAGAAATGAACTGTATCAGAAACAGTGCTCAGTAAAAGAGTCAGTAAAGCAGGTACTTTATTTATTTAATCACTTCCCAGATGGAGACCCCTTAGCACACTTCTGTCCAGTAACATGCACAGTCCAACATAAAATGGCAATTTATAAGTTCATTACCAGTTTTACCATCCTAAATGTCAAAGCCGTGTCTGACCAGAATAAAAAACTACGTAAAATGACTTGTCTGCACTCCATCCAGAGCACATAAACCAGATCACTTCACACTGCCTCAGTTCCTTGCTACACCTTCTGTATTAGTCCAACTAATGTCTGTAACTTGTGTGGTGCTTCAGGACAGTTTGATGATTTTCATATAAATACCCTTCTGGAGAAGAGTTTAGTATTCCTTCTATACACAGTTTTGGCTAACATAACTACAAAATATAGAAAATACTCAACCATGCATTACTGACAAGGCTTGTGAACCAAACTTGTGACCTATACAGCCCAAAAAAGAAAAAAGAAAAAGAAATCAAAAACCCCAAGCAAACCCCAACTTATTTCTAATGAGACTTGGCACTTCTGGACAAACTTGACAGCGTGAGGCTCTGAAGCTGTACCACAACAGTATCAACTCCAGCTATGTCCCTCTGTTTCTATAAAAAATAAAAAAGGTTTAAGGCATTTCCTCCTCATTTTACTAACAGAGGGGAAAGAGTAACATTCTCAGAAAAATTTTGAAAACAAACATCTCTGAAAGGCTCTGTAGTCACAGAAGAAGAAGGATCCCATAACATCTCATATTCTGTGGTGCTGGAGACAGCCATGGTTCCAGTCAGGGGCAGTTTGCAGGTTCCCCACTGGGGAGCCTGTGGGGAAATTCCCAGTTCCACAAGGGGCTGAACAAGGCAGCCCAGCCCCTTACTGAGCAAACAGCCAGCCTGGGAACACAAACTACATAGGCAAGGGATGTTTCACACCCCACCAGTCTGTACTGAACTGACTTTAAAAACCTGGCCCACAGTAATTCACACAGCTTAGCACAGAATTCTGATTCATTGTTAGGGAAGCAAGATCAGGAATCAATTATATCAGTATGGAATACAAAAGTAACTCAATTTACATGGGATGTCTTCTCATCAACTATTTCCCTGTGGCACCAAACCCTAAAATTTCATTATAAGAAATTAGGGGCTTCTACTCTACAATAATTCACCTGTATAAAATAAATCGATCTGTAAGAGATTACTATGCTTTAAACCATCTAAGATACAATTGTAGATATAAATGCAGCTCTTTCATGTGTCCTACTTTATTACCAATAAAGTAGCACAGATTTAATTACAATAATACCTGAAACTGTGATAATATCTAATCAGACCATTTACAAGCCAGTGAATCAGCACACAATCCATACTATTTCTAACTACAAACTGTGACAGTGACTTGATGTCTCTGTGCTCTGGGTGCTTCCTAGTACAGAATAATAAATTCAATTCCCACTTCTATGCATCACCTGTAAAATTGTTTTTGAATATTCTTCAAGAAAAGGTGCCAGCTAAAATGCAGGTCAACCCACTGCTGGTCCACTCTGAAATGCAGCATTTGAGCATACAGAATTTCACAAAGGCTGGTGGAAACCACTCACACCCTAAAGAGTTGTATGCCCTCTCCTTGGACTGAATTCTGACATTAGCAAGGCAGAGACTACTCAAATAACTTCCCTATATGATTACTGAAAAGTACTTTTTAATTTCCTAGTATTTTTCAGTCAATTTTATTTTTTAATAAAGGGTTTTTTTTAGGCTAGCCTAAGTCCTTCTGATATGTGGATAAAGCATTTAGTCAGTATACAGCTTCCAAGATCCCTGCTGCTCAAATGCACTTATGCAGAAACAATTCCATAATAAAGAAAACTTTCATCATTTATAAAAATGTAACATCAGATACATTAAAAAGAATAAGAGGCTATAAAAAAGTAATTTTTGTTCAATTAAGATGGAATAGATAGCCTTAGATGAACAGAAACATAATTTAAATTACTTTTGTCTTTCAGTATTTGCAAATTAAATTATACTGAACTGTCCCATTCGGGGAAAATTGGACTTTGTTTAATCAGTTTTGTCTTAACTATGACAGTTTCACTTTCTTAAGTATCTGTAAAAGCATATCCCATAGGGAAGCTGAACAAGGTTTGATGCCTGAACGGAAGGTGGGAAGGCTTAGCAAATGTAATTCGCTAGGTTCTTTTAACTGGATGACGGACATCGGGCTTTTAAGGGCGCACGGGGCTGAGGACGGGTGTAGGACATGGGCACGGGACTTTGGCTTGTGAAGGGTTATGTGGCAGAGAAAGGGCTCAGAGAACCTCAGGGCACGGGGGACAAGGGGCCCTGACAAGCCATTGCGCAGACGGGCGTGCCAGCAGGTAAGGAATCTGCACTTGAACGGCTTGGTAAAAGAAACAACACGTACACTCATGTCACGTTACTTCAGCAGCAAAAGTCACCAGAGCAGAAGCAGAGCAGAGCATTCCCACCGCCTTCCCGCACCGCGGGGTCCCCGGGAGGTGCCGTGTGCGGGCCCCAGGCCGAGCACGGCACCGGGGGAACTCGCCTGAACAGGAGCCGAGCCCTGACAGCTGCGGCCGCTGCTGCGGGGCCCCGCCGCCACACGCCGCCCCCCGCCCGCCCGGCGGAGCGCTCTCTCGCCAGCCCTCGGCAGGCGCGGCGGCGGCGGGACCTTTCGCTCCTCGATTTCAGAGCGAGCCCCGACTGAGCGGCGGCGGGCGGCGGGAAGGGCAGAGCGGGGCCGGGCCCGCGCCTCACCCCGGCGGCGGCGGCGGCGGCGGCGCGCACTCACCTCCGCAGCGCAGCGCGCGGGCGGCCCTGGGCGCCGCCATGCTGCCCATGTGAGGCGGTCACGTGGCCGCGTGTGGCGGCGGCCGGGAGCGCCCCCCGCCCGCCCTCGGCCGGCGCGAGCGCGGTGTGAGGGCGGCGGGCGGGATCCGCCCGGCCGGGGCAGCGCTCCGCTCCGCTCCCGTCTGTGGTCCGGTCCGGTCCGGTCCGGTCCGGTCCGCCCGGCCGCGGCTCCCTGCCCCCGGGGTGCTGCTGGCTGCCCTTCCGTACGGCCCCATCCTGCTCTGCTTACCGGCCCTAGCTGCAGTGGTGACTGCTCCTTGCGCAGCGGGGCAGAACTGCCGAAAGCGGGACTCGGTCCCGCATGAATGCAGCCGTACTATTCCATGAGGGCTGGAGCTGCCTCATAATTTCTTGCCATTAAAAAATAAAGAGAACCCCAACCAACTAGGCAAGCAAACACCACCACCCTCCCTTCAACTTGTACTTTTGTGAATAAAATAGGAACTACTCTTTATGAACTAATGAATGCAAAGGAAAAACCTGGAAGGCAGGTGCCAGGAGGATGGTGCCAGACCTTTTGCTGTGGCGCCAAGTGACAGGATGAGGAGCAGTGACCGTAACTAAAACACAAGTTTCATCTCAGCAGGAGGAAGAGCTTTACGTTGAGGGTGGCAGAGCACTGGAGCAGGCTGCCCAGGGAAGGGCTGCATTTTTCTCTGCAGACATTCAAAACTCACCTGGATGCATTCCAAAATATGGAAATAATCCAAGTATTCCTTTCTTACATCCTCACACACATGTAATGATCTTTGTGTCCTTACATACATTCATGGGTACACACGCAGCAGTAAATTGTGGGATAAGTAAGTAAATTGTCAAATGAGAACTCAGGCTGTTTAGCTCCAGATTTATTTACCTCCTGGTACAGCCATAAGTAGTTTTTAACTTCCCATGTACAAGTTCTATGAGTTAGTTAAGAATAGACTCAAAGCCCAAATACCTTACACTGCCTCCAAAAAATAAAATATTCCACTTCTTATAGCCACATTCTGGATGAACTGACATGTTTCATCATCATTATTCAGTAGGGGGAGAATTATAAGATTTTCAGAAATAAAGCTATAGGAATAAATACAGAGAAAGCATTGCTAGGCTGATCAGTTACACCTCGTGAGCACCATTACCCTCTGCTCACTGGTGACAGCTATGCACACATTTCATTTGCAGAGCCCAAATGTGCACGTCTTCACTTTGCTCCTAATTCTACAATGTAGTATGGTCTTTCAGGAGCATAATTTTATCCTCTTTTGTATCTTGGCAAGGCTTTAGGAATCCAGACACTCAACCACTAGTTCTGTAACATCAATGTGCAGTGTAAAGCAATCACACATTCTGCTGCTTGGCCTAAGCAACTATATATAATTGCTTACTTATTATTACTATATGTACTTATAGTATATATATATAAAAAATATCTACTCTTGAGGGGGTGTCCTTGTGTGTGCTTAAAGAGAACAGCACACTTCACATGAAAGTATCCATGTATGATGAGTAATGAGCCACATTTTCCTCAACTGTCACTAAAGGAAAAAACCAGAGATCTCTAAGGTAGCCTAGTCTCACCTTTCTTATTTGAGTCAGCAAGTATTTCCTACTCAGTGGAACGAGGCCACTGTTAGAGAAAATGAAGTGAATGCTTAGCTTTTTTTCTGCAGCTGTAAGTCCTAAATTCCTTTATTGTAACAGCCTGAAAATTGGTTGATGGCATAAGAAAATGGAGGCAATTCCAGTTATGCTCCTACCACCTTTGTAATTACCTTGTCCTTAAGTGTCAGGCTAT
Source organism: Melospiza melodia melodia (assembly GCF_035770615.1). Classification (NCBI taxonomy): domain Eukaryota; kingdom Metazoa; phylum Chordata; class Aves; order Passeriformes; family Passerellidae; genus Melospiza; species Melospiza melodia. Next base: position 20,139,325 of record NC_086201.1, on the reverse strand, counting down.
TTCACAAATACTTGTAGGTACTGACTAGTGGTTAGATTGGACCAATTATTTTTGCATGCCAGAAAATAAGAGGAGATCAATCAAATTACGATCAATTACATTTCAAGCAAACTGTGTAATTTTTGCAGTCTCTGGATGCATCTTCAGCCTAACAACAGTCAGTAGTCTCTAATTTATGCTTAGATGCAGGTTTTCTCCTTTTGCTAAGAAATACAAGCAACGGATATGATTTTTAGGACCTTTATAGCAGTAAAATGGGGGTGAGTGTTTCTGAAAAGAGAGACAGACCAGATACTAACATAGCAAACCTGAGAAAATCATACTCCACTACGTTCAAGTGGTCACCCAAAGCAAATACATCACTTTCTTCTTCATGTGTATAATTATCTTTTGGTTACAATTGACAAATCCCCCTGAAATATTTAAGATGGACAGTGATGTCTCAAGACAGCCTGAATGTCAGGTTGAGAGGTAGTTTTGGAGAAATTAATTTTCAGCTCAGGGTTTATTCAACACATATGTATGAAAGACTGTCCTTGAAGAATGTTTCACATCCCATCTCACTTGCATTGGTTCTGTGCTGTGAAAGTCACCAAGCACTAAATGTAGAATCTTAACTTTATTTCCTCCCAAAATTGGGTAGGCTGATATTAAAATAAGTAAAAGTGTGCTAAAGAAGACATAAAGCTAGGTTTTTACATGCAAGTTTCAAAGCAGTCTGTAACAGACTGTAAGGCAACAGAGTCGTATTTTATGCACACACAAATTCTTTTATAGAGCAATATAGAAACACACTTCTAGTTTAAGTACAGAAGCTGGGGTTAGGCTTAGACTTTCCTATCTAAGATTGTCTTAAAAGATGATTTAGTTCCACAGCAGCTTTTGCTGATGAGACTGACGTTGTTTAGGTCCTGCTCTAATCACAAATAGGTGTTTTTTTCAGCACTGATGTTCATCTGATCCAGGGTGAGAGAGTCTGGAGCCCCGAACTTGCAAAAACCCATAAATCTCCCACATTAGTGATACAAAATATATATAACCAGGTAAAGCTACACTAAATAAAATTTACATTGCACCTTGAGGGAAAGAAAAATAACCTATTTACAGATCCCCATCATACTAAATTCATTCTAGGCAAAGATTTACTCTTTACTATGAAACTATGAAGTTTTAAAACATGAACGCCCCATAACAGCTCAGAGAAAAGCCTAACTAGAGAAAAAAGAAAGCATCTAAAAATAACAGCTATTGAACATGGAATATCTCCCTTATTGCCCTACCATTCAGAAACAAAAAAGGGATGTCAAGCTCTTCCCATTGATCTAGATTTTCTTTACGTTTTATCTCTTCAGCTCAAACTGTGCAACAACCACAAATGGAGCACACACCTCCTGTGTGAGGAATGTTTGCAGCATTACATGTTCTTTATTTACTGAAGAAAGAAGCTAGTGCTACTCTCAGAAAAAAACAGTGCACAGTACTGCTCCTGCTATATATAGATTTTTTTGTACAGGCAAAGAGGGAATTCTGAATCCTCTTCCCAAGGCTTTGTCTTCTTGGTGTCATTACCTGAGATTCCTCCAGTTTGGGTCGGAGCTTTATATCTGAAAAGAACTTTGAAGAGTCAGTGTAGGACATTTTTTCCAACCTTTATTCTCTGCCTCTGCTCTGGAGAATTAAACATATTTTGAACATGGAAGTATGAAAACTGTTAGATTAATGATCCTTTGTACCTAGCTTGTACCATTCTAGATGTAAAAGAAGCTCAGCTACAGTGTGTAATCTTGTTTCTTGCAATGTGTATCACTGAAGGCTTTAGTGCAAGGAACAAAGAACCTGGTAAACGTGTATTTAAATAAGTAGCTATGAGTAGAAATTGATAGTTGTAATATTTTTCCTTTTACATTGTAAAAAAGATGAGTGATAGGGAGGCAAAGTCATTCCTACAATTTTCCCACCAGTTGTAAGCTAGTATGATGGCAGATAGCATGCCCTGCCTGAGCCAAGCTTGCATCTATTTGTACTGCTTTGTGTAATAGCCTTACATTTTTACTGGCTGCACTAAATTTTTAGCATCACAATTTCAAATATTGTCACTGGTGTAGTTAACTGCCTTTTGTAAATGGAATGTTTTAATAGAATGAACCCAGGGTTAAAGTGAAATCTTTCTGATAATTGGAGAAAAGAGCTAGCAGTATAAACCAGCTGAAATTATTGAAAATCATGAATGACAGCTTGGGGAAAAATATTTTGATGACTTCAGGCTTTTTTTTTTTCCCCAGAAAATGGAAATATCTGCAACACATACTTGCTTATGAGATACAGATGTTAATATTTATTATGCTGTCTTGTTTTTCAACTTCAAGTCCAAATTATCCTAGTAAGCAATGTTTTACAAAGCAGTAGCATTACAGAATAATTTTAAATTTGAAAACTGAAACTCCAAGGTTTTATATGATAGGCTTACCAATGTAACAGGTATTTCTAGTTCCAACAGTTTGATACTGAAGAAAGCAGGTCAGAACTGACATTGTGAGGAAAGGTAAAATGGCAAAATATGCAACATAAGATTTTCAAGCTTTCTAGTGTCTGACAGCCATAAAATATGATAAAGGAGAAGAATAAAGAACAAAGTCTCAGTGAGAGACAAAAAAAGGAATTGAAAAAAATCTATATAAGCCCACACAAATCCTTCATACAGACATTATGGGCTGCTTACCCTCCTGCTGCTATTGCAGAGAGAGACAATAGGTCAGTCTTGAATTGCCTAAACTGCCACATAGCAGCTTTGTGTGCTGGTTCATAGGAGGCAAAGACATTTGCTGCCCAAGACACTCCTTCAGCAACACACAGACCTTTATTCCTCCAACTACAGCAGTTAGTGTCCTTCAAATCCTGCAGATCCTGGCAGTTTGCTTTCTCAGTTCTGAAGCTATAGGTATTCTGTTCTATTTCTTGGGATTATTAGTTGTTGAACAAGTTGTTTCCTAGTATCTGTAGTAGGTAACTTTTATGTTTCAAAATACCTGAAAGGGAAGTTTGACCCAGGTTTCTGAACATAAAACACTTTTCAGAGCTTTATTTACCTCTTAGGATAAAATCTTGTATTAGCTCTGCTGACAATACCTTTACATTGGAAGAAAACTTGTGTCTGTCAATTGAACTAAATTCACTGTTTTACTGAATTTTTTTGAAGTAGATTCACTGTTGCCATGGCTGGATTTTTAAGTGATGGAAGGGCACACCAGTATCCTGATGCCAGAAGCATCTACAAAGAAAAACTTTACAAATATACTCAGAGATCTTATGAACATTCTGAAAATTCAAATGTAAAAAAATCTCCAAAGTGCTTTACCAGTATGTTGTGTAAAGTTTCACTTGAAATTTGAGTGAAGTGACTAAAGTATCTGGATTTTATCAAAATGCAGAAAAAAAGTCACATAAACCTATTATTAATAAGACTATTATTAGTGTTTGCTTTAAGTTTCTGTTAGCTAGTAATAACTGAAAAGAGGGAAAGTAACCTAGAATAATAGATTAAGTATTTGAACAAAAATATTTATAATCCAGGATTACTTTAGCATCATATTGTGCCCAGAATAGGAGAGGGCACCAATAGCATTCAGCTTCAGCTATCCAATTCTCATGCCCCCAGCCTAGCGTGAAAGAGCTGCTACCAAGCCTCAGTGTTAATTTGTCAGCTCACAAATCCACAATTGAGCCCCTCCAGTACCTACTTGCAATTCCATGCAAACAGCTGCTAGGAGCTCACCGGTCTTCTCAGCATGCAGCAGTCAAACCACACTAGTTGTGTTCTACACCTCAAAGTATTTGTTTAAATATAGTAGGAGGTCCTTGTTCTTAGTTATGTTAATGTAGAAATACAAACATTATACAAAACTTACTAAACTTCTATAAATAGTATTACACTTTTTAATTTCACAATGTGACTCACTGAACAGCTGGAGTTGCTGCTGTGTGTACTTCGGAGACAAGCATCCTGCAGTTCACTTGTAGGTGAAGTTATCCTGCTGAAAATCATGAGCAAAATATCCAGACTGGCAAGCTAGGACTTTGTCCAGCAGCATCCTGAAATGTGGGTATTTAGTTAATTGTACCAAGAGTGCATAGTGTCTGAAGTGTTACTCAAACAGCTGCACCCCACAAGCCGACTGAAGGAAACTGGCGTGTGCCCCCCAGCAGCGCCAGAAGAGCTGTTGTAGTTTTCTAGCTGTCCAACAAGATTATTGCCTCCTTCTCTTTGCCAAGGGAAAGGATAGTCCAGTCAGTTAAGACCACTTCAGGCAAAGTCAGCAGGGCTAGTTTAATTTGCTGATGAAGATTACTTCAGATAATTGGCTTAATTTACTGTAATGGATTAGGGTGCACTGACAAGGTCTTTCATGGCAGCAGAGCTGCAGAAGCTGTAATCTGCTGCAGGATGGAAGGATTCAGTTTCCAGGCCTCTAGGAAGCAGTTTATTCCTATTTTTCACACCAGGAAGTTTTTCAGTGCATAGGCACATCCCAACATCTTAGAGTGCTCCCAAGACCATACTGGAATGAGAAACCAGCAAAGGAACTGGAAGCACTATTTCAAACTCTTTCAATGTCCATGTAAAAAGAAAAAAATAAATCTGTTATGAAAAAGTGAATCTGCCCTTGTCACTGTGTGAGAGAAGTTTTGCTATTTGTGAATAGCAAAAGGTAACTGTGATTAAGGAAAGCAATTTTGTGCTTTTTGGCTCAGTATTTCTAAGACACTTTCTCCTTGTCAGTCCTACAGTTTCTTCAATGGCTTAAGCTCAGGGAGTGTTAGTGCAGGCTGCTCCAGAAGTACCCCAGACCTCTACACAGGAACCAAGTTTAAGCACAATTCTCCAGTTCAGCTTTCCTACTTCTGACTTATCCCCAAGTTCTGAACATATTCAATTAAAAAAAAAAAAAAAAAAAACCAAAAAAAACCCAGAACCATCCACAGAAAAAATTCAAACTCCTATTACTACCAGGAAAGGTCTTTTAATGATTGTTACTACTGATTAATAGATTTGGATACTACAGTAGATGAAAGACATATCATACAGCCAAAATACCCTAATCTGGAATGAAAATTTCTAAAAATCATTTAATATAAAATACAAAAAATCCCACAGATTCAAAACACTTAAGATTTTACTTTCTCCACATCACATCAGGTACTGGAGATGTGTCAACTTACTAGCTCCAGTTTTGAAAGCTAGACCTGAATCCCATTAGGACCATCAAACATGGCTCAGAAATTTCAATGATCCTTATTCAGACTAAATCCTCTAAAGCCTGAACTACCAGAAAAGATAAAAATTAATTCCTTTGAGGGAGGACAGACAGAATATTTTTGAACTAACCTCCGGTCTGAGAAGTAATGGAAAGCAGAACAGAATCAAGCAACTATATAAAGGCAGTTGCTTCCTACAAATTTATGTTTCTTTCACTAGTAGAAGTGTTTTTGGAGTCCTCACAAAGTCTTGGCTGGTTCCCCAGCTGGGAGGTTTCTTCCTGTAAAAGCAAAAACCTGAAAACTTGGGGGTTTGATGAAGAATGTGTTAGAGGCACTTTAGAGGCTCAAACAGAATGTGTCTGTTTGCTTTCAGCAGCAGGATCCACTTTTAGCAAAGGGTAAAGTGCCAGTACACAGGAAACACCAGAGAGCCCACAGAACCAACCTTGTCACCTGTTCATGGCATTAAACCTGCACAGGCCCTACCCTGTACAACAGGATCCATGGAGAACAGCCCCAGGAGAATCAAGTTAGAAGTGAGAGATGGCTTAGATTTATATATTAACTTGCTATTCGAGTATCTATTAAGTCTTGATCAAAACAAAAGGGTAAAAGAAAATTCATACAATTGAAGTAACACTGTATCTGAGAATCTACATTTTTTTATTTCATCAAGAAGTGCCCCAAAACCTAAAGTACAACATTTTTAAATCTACAACACAAAAATAGAAAATATTCAAAATGCACAGGAACACAAGTCACCTTTAATGTGATTAAAACGTCACATGAGATTTTTGCAGTTAAGTGGCAATTAAGGATGTGTTTTACAACACTGTATAGATATCTGCAAGTTTCCTGTACAAGTAGGATCCTCATGCTTGTGCAAGTCGTTCTAGGACTCTTCGGTAATCTGAAACAAGCTGTTGGAAGCTCTCTTCTAACTGCTCACGTTGCAAGTTTAGGTCTATTTGGTTCAACTGATTAGTCATCTCCTCTGGTCTTAGACACCTTCTCATCTTGGCAAGTTCTCTCTGTTTTTTCTAAGCAAACAAACAGTAGTTTGAACACAGCCAGTAATTATCAAGAATATGGTATTTCATTATGGTGTTTCATCAAAGTTTATTCTATTTCAGTATCTAGTTCTTTAAGATGTCCCTAATCCCAAGAGAGGCAGTAACCATGTTTGATTAGTACTACCTTTGTTCTGTTAAAGGCTCATAGTTTCTGTATTGCCAATGAACTAGCGAAGGGAGAAATGGTTTCAGATTTTGTTCCTAAACCAAACAGATTAGGTCTAACAGTACACCTACTACTGAAGATGGATGGCACAGAAATCTTGACTGTAGAAATCTGACCAGGATATTTAATCCTACATTAATTAAACTGGTGTCTCATTACGTGACTATTCAGCCAAAAAATTTCCCTATAACTGACTGTCAGAAATTAATTTTAAGCCTCCACTACACAGAAAAAGTTTCATAAACTCTTACAAATTATTCAAGTTACCAGGGACTAGCAGTAACAGCACTGAAAAGCAGTAAGATTATTTATAAGCATAAACATATTTGTACAGGAAGATAAGTTGTCCTTGCTCTGTCACGTGTGATTTTTACCTGTTTCTTAAAAACACCTCAAAATACTTTTAGATTTTCTTTACCCAGATATACTTTTATATAGATGATACCTATTTCTGAACTATTCAGTTCTTCATTCTTCAGTCTTCTCTAGCCTTGTAAAAGCAGAATATCATTCAACACCTCATTAAAAAAAAGTATTATGTATGCCTGATGTCTGACCAATAAATCTTTGCAAAACCTATGGAATCAATGTATTAAAACAACAAAATTTCACCAAGTTATTCTATTTCTAATACTCTCAAAATCAAAGTCCTTTTGTGCTCTAATTTTAAGCTTATCCCTCAAAGGAGTATTTGTTTTCATTCTGTGATTGATTCTGAGAGTCAGGAGGGAGGAGTGGAGACTACAGGGAACTGTAAATGAGTAAGACCAGAAAAATGTTTACTGTATCCCAAAGATTGCACAGATAGGCAAAGTTCAGTTCAGAAAAGGAGGTTCTGTACTTAAGTACTGATGAGGAATTCAAGCACATTTCTGGTCAATAATCAAGAAACCTTTCCTTGTTGAAAGGATGTGAAAAGCAGCATAGATGTTTAAATTTTTGATTCACATTAGCTCTGTGTAGTCAAAAGGAGTAAGATACTCAAAATATACGATGAGCTGCCCAAATGAAAATTTGTATGAGTGAAATGAAAATAGTGTATTAGTACGTTCTGGCCTAGCTTCTCTTAGCAGAGCAACTAAAACTTTATTCTAGAATTAATTCAAAGTCTGCCTAATTAACAGGAGTGTCTGTTTAGATTATTTAGATTTAGATTTAGATTAAACATTAGCTCTGAAAAAAAGGGTGCAAGCTTTTAAATGCCCACTACATCTGATATTGCACCATTAGGCCATCTTTAAGTTCCAGATTCCTGCTAAAAAGCAAACTCTCTTTGAATGTTTCAGATAACCAGTTGTTTCAATATCCATTTCCCCCCTCCAAATATACTACAAGCATATCCAGGTACACAAGATTTTGAAAGCTGCCATCGGTACCATTTCACCTGGGCAGCTTCAAGAGGATTCTTTGGGATAAAGTTGTTGGGCTGGCAGAAAAGCATATTCAAATAGCAAACAAAGTATCACAATTAAAAACCCAGTGCAGCAGTGGTATTTACTTCCAAGAGGGATGACATGAAGAATAAAGACATGATCAAGGAGATATGTCTACCAGCACAATCAACTAATAAAATGCAGTTTGTCAGAAATGGAGAAGTCAGTGAAACTGACATTTTACAGTGAAGCTGCTTATCCTTTAAACTACATTGGAGTGATGCCCTGTTATTGAATATACCAAATATTTTCTTTCCTGTATTAGTGCTACTTATACAGAGAGCAACAGACCTTGCTGCATCAGTCATCCCAAGGCAGTCAAGCCACATGCACAAAGGTCTCAGTATGTTTAGCAACCACCTCCTTGCTAATGTAATGACTTCCAGGGGAATAGATGTATTACATGTTTTTCCCCTGAGCTTTCTGCATATAGTTTTTTTCACTGCTACTGTTAGCCAGGAAATAATTCTTAGATTAATACCATTTTTATTAAACTAAGGTAGTATCAACTTAGAATTATTCTACATCTGTACAGCACTTTTCAAATGAAGCTATCAAGCAGTTTATGTGATAAAATGACACCAGTATTAGTGTATGCAGTAATATTCCTGATTATATGTTTATAAAGTTTGGTTCCCACCCTCAAAACTACCCTCTCTATACTAAAAGTTAGTTTCATTAAATTTCTGAAACCTTTTTGGAAATGGAAGTGTGACTAAATTTATTGGAAATTGTTTAAAATGAATGTATGAGTAAGCTATTTACTAGGTAGAACTACTATAAACAAGATGACTATTTCAGAACATGAAATTTAAAATCTGGGAAAAAAGGAGTTGGTTGCTTTAAGGATTCTTTTGAATCCCCACTGAAATAACAAAAAACTAAAAATGCAATGTTCTAAAGTAGCAATATTGCATATTTAGTGATACAAATCCATTCATTATCCATGCACTTATTGTGTGCAAAGACTGAAGTGGAAACACCTGCTAGAAGCACTAGAATTGAAGCTGCTTATGAAATTTTGGATTTTGCCTACAGGACCTCAGTAATGAGTGAGTGAATTGAAACCATGTAATAGTCATGAAAAACAGTTGCTGAAAAATCACCTATTTGTAGTGAACACTGAGTGAAATTTAGCAAATGAGACAAGACACTGGTGAAAGACAGTGTGTTTTGATTAAGGTTCTGGCATTCAGCATGACATGAAGTTATCACTAGATCAGATAAACATTTAATAATTCAATCCTGGCCTCTCATTTCTACTAATAGCCCCTGTAAGCCCAATGTGACTACAAGCAAAGTTTTGCTATTTGGTATAACAGGGTAAATGCTACTTTAGAAAAGTTTTCAAGCTAATCAAGGTAGTCCTTGTGCTCTGTGTACCTTTATATGCAGGATTTTGGTTTGCTTGGCAAGTACTTAATTGACAACAGTAGCTAACATGCTAGTTACAGCAATAAACCTAGATTTATTTGTGGCCTTTTTGACTCTTGATTTAAACACTGATGCCTTTCACAACTAAGATATAATTTTTAAAATCCATATCTCAAAGGTTCAGTTTATGCAACACAGACCAACCACACTGAAAATCCAGGATGCATAAATAATAGGAATTAAGAAAATTACTTGGTACTATGTTGAGTACTTGCTTGAATTTTACTGCTGGTATTTTATTTTCCATCTGCATGGAGCTAGTCCTATGTTGACGTGACAATTACTTCTAGCAAGCTGTTTTCTTGAGATCGAGCAAACAACTAGAACAGGAATCTAAACTATACCTAGTCTGCAGTGTAAACTTCACCTCTCTTCAAATTTCTGGCTTGTCTATTTAGGGTATGTTTTTAACCTCTTCAAGAAATTGACCATTTCCCCCCATTAAACCTACCTGGGCATAATGCCACTTGGAGCTAGATAGCATAGGCTTAACAGTAACCTCCTGCTGGAACTGGGCAGGAAACGTCAGGAACCAAACACAGGATCTTCAGTGCTGCTACGTACAAATGTCCTCTGCATCTGTATATGTGTCAGCTGAACACTGCATAACTAATAGTAGTTGATTGGCAACATAATTGACATCAACTACATTTATGGAAATTAAAGTGAAATCAAGTATAATTAGCCTTGAAATAAATATTAAATGATATTAAAGTCATATACACCTTGTAGGGCCCAATCAGTCTTCTTTTAACATCCAAGCGATAGCTTCTGGACTGTTCTGCATCACCCATGTTTGTTGCACGCAACCGGAGAATTTCATAAACTCGTCTTGTGTGTTGCTAATGAACAGAAAGGAGAATAAAAAACACATCTGAATAAAGAGGTCACTCAACAGAACTCCAAGTACAGAAATACTGAAATATTAGAGTAATTCTTTATCTTCTTAGAAGACAGGGGCAAGGATAAATCCATCCTATCTAGTGAATTCAGTGAATAAACATTTTTCTTTTTACTTGAAAACAATTTTCTTCCATGCACCCAGTGTCTGATCTCTCAAGTGTTGCACCAGCCATAGAGGTGCTTCAAGGACTTGCTGTAAGTGAAGAGCAGAAAGCCCAGAAGCCAGAGTCCAAACACACTTCTTTCTAAGAACAAGGACTGGAACTAGAGTGATGTGAAGCAATACCAAGCAGTATCCACTTTGCTGATTTTAACAATCCACAGATATCTACTGCCCTTCTAAAGGCCCCCTGAAAGTTATAAATATGAAATTGAAACAACAATATTTAAACTTTTCTGTTTACTGGGGAAGAAAATTAATTAGTAAATGGAAAAACTGAATGCTTTTGCTATCAGGATCAGAAAGTATGACAACTGGGGAGAAAATTATGTTGCTACTATATTAATCTTAACTTGCATTTAAGACTAAGTATTTGTTTCTGAACAACCCAGCAAAAATAAAGTGGTTTGTTTGCTACACTACCACATGTTTATATACTGTTAAAAAACCAAATGAAATTTATTTATTCCTTCAGATTTAAAATACAGAAGGCTGCAAATGTAGTTTCCTTCTATAAGCTATACCATTTTTATGAACACACCTGAATATGGCTTCACACTGCCCATCCCTCAAGGTTTAAAGTCTTCAGTACACCACACTCAAATACATTTTTAATTAAGCAACTTTGCTATTTCACTATCGTACTCAAAAATGAGTTTAATACCTCAAGATTATAATCAAATTTAATTGTTCAATTTAACACTTTAGTTCTCCAAGTGTCTAGAGTTGCATTAGTAAGTTGTTTGCCACTTTAGCATTCCACATTCCCAAAGTGACTCTTAGTTGCATACTCTTGAAAGAAATTAAAGCCATGTCAAATTCTATTATAATAGAATTTGTAGGTAAAGAAGGCATTTATCTAAAACCACAAGCCATGTATCTCTTGATGCATCCTTAACAAGTGTCAAAATAAGCAAGATTGTAAATTCCATGTCTCTCTCTAACTTTAAATGGTATTGTACTTGTTTGATAAGAATATGTCCAACTACAACTGTACTGATTTAATACCTTATTTATTTTCAACTTTTGTTGAGCTTCCGTCACCATTTCTTGACTGAAACCTTGCATTAACTTTACTGGGGAAAAGCAAACCAGATCTTGACAGAGCTTTACAAGAACAAAGTCTCTAAGCTTCACATAATTCTCAGAAGGATCTTCAGCTAGAAAGAATAAAAAAAGCTTATCAACATTATTTGTTTCCTCATCTCTGGTATGTAATTACAAAGAACTATGGAAAACAAAAGCAGATGCAGTATCCAAGAGTATATAAACAACTGTGCTTAATTGTTATCAAGGTTTTGATGTTTGCCAGTAGACATCAAACAGGTCACATTATGGGAAACTTCTAATATTTTGTGTATGCAGTGCTGTACATATTGTACGTATGTATTGTGAAACTGACTTATTGAAACTCATTTAACTCCTTGGCAAAAGACTAGCCTATAAATCTTTTTTCTTCTATCTTTTACCTATTCTATATTTGACAGTGATAGAACTACTAAAAGTCAAACGAAAGGGAAAATATGAGAAAAGATTAGTGAAAATATCCTATTGTATACAAGTAAATTAGTTAAAGATACGTATTGAGCAGGAGTTAGTCTCTGTTAGCAGGAAAGGCAGGAAAAAGTACAAGAAGCCAAAGAAGATTATCCAAAATTACAAGGCTGGAAGGACCTAAGCAAAAGTTGATCATGATTTCAAGTTACTTCAATTTTACTTAAAAAGAGAGCATAGCTATCAAAACTGTTGCTATAGAAAAAACCACTGAAATGGAGAAGTAGCCACAGTTAAGATCAACATGAGCACATATGCAACTACTTAATGCAAAACAAAAATATGTACAACATTTTGAATATATTTTTTCCTTGCTTCAGACAAGCTCACTACAAACAAGCAATAGGGCCATGCTTCTCCTTCAACACTCATTTTTCTGGGAGCTAACATTGTGGAGTTCATTGCTAACATCCCAGCTTACATCCCATAAGCATTTTCCTTTAGTTTTAACACTGTAAATAGTTAAAACTTGCAGTTTTAGGATGATCAAAAGCAAAACAAAGCTATCAAGAAGGACTGGGATAGAAGCTTTTGCCACATAGTGTATATGGCACAGCACAGCTAATAATTTATTTTTCTGGGTTGGGTTAAAATGTATTGTGTATGAGTGGCCTAATCTTGTACGGCAAGCCTTATAGCACTTATTCTGCAAAAGAGATTGTAGAAGTGCACTAAAGTAAATTGATTCATTCTTTTGCACTCAGAGTTGTTAAAAGAAGAATGAGGCAGTTTCTGTCCAGTAAGCACTAACAGCATACATTCTGCTTGTGTCAGGATGACAAGGTATAAGCAGATATTTGCTGCAAATATGAAACTCAAAAGTAGTTTTAATTAGTAAATCATTAGCTTTTTCAAGGAAATTAATTAGATCTTCATTTCCTCTTTACAGAAAAGTTAAAGGCTTAATTTCACAATTTTAAGTGATATGTAACTAAATATCTTGGCCATATTAACATAGCCCAAGTCAAATGTCCCCCTCAAAAAGGACAATAAATACTTCTCTAAGAGTCTTAACTTGCATAATTTGAGTGCCACATAGAATACTGCAAGCCTTTTCCTGCCTCATTCCACAAAAAAAATGGACCAATGTTTTAGTCCACTTTTACTGTTTTCTACAACCCTGCACTTAAGGCACTGAGCCATGAACATGCCATAGGATTTATGCAGTAGCAAATTAAGACTTTGCTCATCCTCAATTATAAAAGCTACATACAGGTTTGTACTATAAAAAGGAAAAATGAATTATGCATGAGTTCATGTTGCATGAACTAAGTTACACTGTCTTAGGTTCCCACAAACTGGATTGAAATTGAGGTGGATTATTTTGTTACGATGATCTGGCAACAACGCATTACGAAAGCAAGTGGTCTATTGGGTTTTAATGAGAATGGAGAGTTACTTATAACCAAGATGAGACTACATTAGAATTGAATGGTAAACATCTTTTGAACTGCATTTCTTCCTATACTAGACTTGAAATCACAGGACTGATGTTAGTTTTGTTATGCACATGGACTCTTTATCTGCCATTTCCACAAACTTCTGTTTTCAGGTATTTGTTTTCAGGTATTAGATAGATTGTATCCATCTAATATCATGGATACCTTCAGCCAGCAGTGTGTGCTCCTAGACCACAAGTTCTCTAAACTCTTACTGTCTGTGAAATTTCAGCAGGCACACTAATATTAAATATGCTATTTTAGTTAGGTGTGTTGTGTCTCCCCTCAAATTTGAGTTTTGGCTAACAGGGTTAAGTTGAACAAGGAATTTGACCAAGCTTGATCTCTTGGCAAATTCAGCTGTCTATCTCACAATAAAACAGTTAATTAGCTGGCAATCCATTCACACTAGGGATTGAATTTTCCTGGTGTGCTGTTCTCTGAGTTAAGAAGCTACACCATATACACTTCTGTAAAGCACTTCTGAACTGAGCAGAAGCTAAATCTTCAAAAGGCTTGAAATTCACACAAATGAACATAGAAGTTAGCTTGTGGGCTAACAACCTGTAAAGTTCCTTATTAAAAATGTAACACAAACCTGTTATATCAAGTACTGTAGGAGAAGACATATAGTATCTGTGAACTGTTTCAAGCAGCTGAGCACCATGGCCTTCTCCTTGGAATGGCGGCAAGATCAGCATCTGGCTGCAGACAAAGGAATGCATTTCCAGTTCAAATGCAAGCATTTGAAAACATAATGCAAAGTCTTAAAAACAAAGTGGTATTTCATTTTAGATTAAGGTATGTGCAATCTTCATGTTAAACGTGATTTTTAAGAGAATCTTAAAACTGTTAAATATTCAGAACTTGTTTGAGATTCCCTCTGCTCCAAGAGGGGAACAATGAAAAAAATCAGTGCATAGACAGCTAATAATGGGGATTTTTTTAAACAAATCAACACTATTATAAACAAGTATTGGGAACTTCAGCAGTTCCCTCTTCTGAAATAAAAGGCAAGGCACGAGTTACACCGCCAATTACCTTACACGTGGCCGGGTTTTGTCTGGGTACACATAGTAATTATAGACTGTCATGTAGCCTACAGTCGCAAAGAGCGTAGCTCCATCCTTATTATACTTCTCAAATCTGCAGATAAAACAGAAAGCCAAGCAGGTCAATTACAGTTGCGCTCCCATGCAGTGTCCATTTTCTTTTCCATTCTCCAACTGAATTTTCAGTGTCAGCAAGCTACTCTGTGAGGGCCCAATGGGTACACCTGCTATGTTCTGAATGTACAATTCACTTAATTGGTGTGCAGCAACTTGGATAAATCAGACCTCTTTACAGCACTTCAGTGCACTTGCCTATTATAAAGATGAATAGGTGGCAAGTAAAAGAAAACACAGGCAAAGCTCATTTTACTGTTTAAGCCTACATTCAGGGCTCTAACGGACAACAGCATTTAATTCAGCTCTATTCTCAAGCTTTCCCAAAGCATAATGGAGGAAAACTCAAGCCTCATAAACAATGTTTTTTCTTTCCTGGGAAAAATATCATTATACTGCTCCAATAATTGGCCAGCCACAATTAAAATGCAGGCTTTGTGGAGGTAATAAGGTCCACTGTTGCTTTAGAACTGTACTTACACTAGAAAGTAGTTCCATCTTTCATCATCTACATCAATAAAGCTAGCAGTTTCAATAAACCACATCAAGAACGTCTGAAGCCTTTCATGATATTCTCGAAAGCCTGGACATGTCATGTCAGCCTAGGGAAAAAGCCAGAAGAAGTCAGGTGAAACCTATCACAGATGCAAGAGGAAAATCTATGCAAAACCTAATTAAATTCTCTAATATGAAAAAGCATGTTAATGATTAACAAACAGATAAAATTATAGTATTTATACACTCCAGTCACTACAGAAGGTGCCTCTTTGCAAAATAAAATTGAATTTGGTTGCTCAAAAGCAGAAGTTTAACTTAATTTTTCATACCTTGTATATCTGATACGTTATATCTTCACCAGCTTCCTCATTATGGATAGAATATGTGTGTAACAGCATTCCAAAGGGCTTGAAGTTGACCTCCTTCTCCAGCAGAGACACAAAATCATCTGTGTTTGTGCAAAAACCAGGTGGAATGATTTCTCTAATTTTACTTTCCACATCATCTGCCTGGAGATTACAAAAAGTGGAAGGCTCAGTGAAAAATTAGAAAAAGACAGCATTGATGTCACTGTTGTGTTTAAGAAATGAATATATGAGACACACTATATCTACCAGTAATTAAAAAAAAACAAAAAGGAAAGAGAAAAAAGAAAATGCAAGCATTCTTGTTGTTCATTAGTGATCTTCCAACAAGTAAAGGAGCCACACTCATGAGATCAGAAATGTGACAATCCAGCCTTTTTAAGCATCAAAAAACTCTTGGCAACAGCCTAAGTTCATGAACATTTTTATGCTTAGAGATTTTTATATTTGTTCAAGCTTGACTGAGAGTGTTGGTAGCTATTCTGTAAGTGCAGCATGTTCAAAAGCCAAGACTCTAGACAGCCATTCCCCAAGACTATGCTATGCTACACAGCCTTGCAGAACTCAGGCTCACAAACAAGCAGCTTACAAGAGGTATTAGGTGATGCAGAACTAAGCAGAGAGAAAGGGACAAAGACCAAAAACGGTAGCTCCCAAATAGGGAAGTGACAGCAAGCACACTCTGGCATTCTTATGGCCCCCTGCTTGAAATGCCTGTCTATAGAATCAGCTGCAAAACAGTACAAACTCAGACAACCACATCCTACGTTCTAATAAAAGAAAGTTTTGAAAACAAAGTTTGACATAAAATAGTACAACTTATGAATACTGTCAGCAAATCTGACCTTAGTCTAACATACTGTGGAAGACAAAATATTCTGACACCAAAATTTAATTCAGAGATTACTCTTTTCAGATAGCCAAAGTTAGAGACTATCAGCTGAGCAGACTTCATAATCCTTTTCAGACCCCCAAAAGACCACTTGATTGAATACATTTACTACTTCTTTTTAACCATGAATATTTGATGAAGCTTCACAATAACGTATTACTGCTTCTCACCAGGCAATAAAACTTAATGAATTGGTCTCAACTTAACAAAACCATACTCCTCAATACAACCCCTAAAAGCCTGACATTACATTCAACAAAATGAGCTTACATTCAATTCAAACTTTGCTCTGGACAATGAACCCAGGTTTTTACTTAATGGAGTTTGCCGTGAGTTCAGCTGTAATGTTTGTATTGTATCTATTTCCACAAGGGCGGACACAAGAACACTTTGTGTTAACTTACTAAGCAGCTCTTTCACACCGTTTACATGCATGATGGGTATTAGTTCAAAACCAAGACTCTTGCTACTTAGCATTCAAAACAGGGAAATTAAGATGCTTAGAACAAAATATACTACAAAAGGCTAATACAACATGCTACTAATTCCTGTCCTTTCAACCATGGGCCCTTAAGCAGAAGCAATGCACCTGCAAATGAATAGCACTTTATCATTCAGTTACATTTTTAGTGTAGAGAAAGATAGACTTAGTTCAGTACAAACAAGTTTTATTCTTAATGGTTTGGTACTACCAACATTTATATTTATATTTGGAGAGAGAGCTATTAAGCAGTTAAAATACAACTCTACAGTACCTGGTGTAAGAACTCAGTAAAAATGTGTATAGCCTTTACATTCATTTCATTCTCAAAACAAAGATAATTGGTTGGCACCTTCACTATTCTTCATAAACCAGTATTAACTAAAATATGTTTTCTTTACACTTGCTGATTTAAGGGGCATTACAAAAAACCAGTCACTTCTTCTGAATCAATGAATTACATTAAAAACATTTATATGGAACACAATTTAGAAAGGCCTTTTTAAAAATTGTGCAAATGCATTGTTTACACAGCTCTTATGTCTACATTAATGACAGAGCTGTAAGAAATCACAACTAAGAATCTGTATCAATTTGCATTTTATATAGCTGAATAGGCATGCAAAAATAATGTAGAATTAAAACAGTATTTCCAAGCAACAGTACAATGACTTATGGACAGCAACTAAAAAGGGTGAATATACAGTAGGAAGTACAATATATATAATGTTTAATTACTTTTGCTTCCCCTTACACTTTTAAGTTTCTTCATTAGAGGAAGCCAAACTGTGACCTGCACAAGTGTAAGGCAGCACATCTATCACTGGCTGCCACCACAGAAGTCTTGGTTTCAATACAGCAGAAAGAATTAAAATATGCCAGAGGCTTAGCAAATAAAGCACTGGATGATACTTCTTGATTCTATATGACTACAACATATTTTCACCTATTGCCTCCTAAAAATTCTCTCTCCTTGGAATGAGGTCTGACACAAGAAAACACAGTCTTCAATTACTTTTAGGGTTAACAGGATCTCTCCTTTTTACCAAGCAAATCCCAGAATCCTCAGTTTGAGCAGTGGCAGAAGTTTAAGCCATGCAATTTTCAGTTAATACGACATGAAGTACTGGAATCTCAATAGATCAACAACATAAAAATAATTTATTTCATTAAAACCTGTATTTTTAAATGGAAGCATTCATTACTTAGTAGGTCCCTTTCAAACACTTCTCTCTGAGGAGCCCATAATCCAAGGAGCTACCAAAATGTGTTTACTGCCTTCCCTTGTGCATTTCTTTGATATTGGTGAAAAGTTTTTTTTTTTTTTTAAATCAGAACAAGACACTCGTATCTTAGAAACTGGAATGAATGCACACAAATTTCTCTTCAGAAAAACAATCCTTGTGACTACTACAGCAATGTTTAACATAGGCAAAGCAACTTACAATGAAGCATGCAAAAACCTGCATTAAGCAGCCAAGAGTTGTTAAGCTTATGGTTCATGGAAGTGCTGCCTGTAATATATTACCTTCGCAATCAGAATCATGTAAGGTGGTGACAGGAAACTTGGAATGGGCTTGTAACTACACTTGTTTTGTAGTAGGACTGTTTAAGTCGGTAATGTCTCTTTGTACATCACATTTGACTCTGGGTAATTTTAATTTAGAAATTATTATTGTACTAATAGGCAGCTATGACATTTGCATACCATGTAGATTTGAGGGATGTACTTTTGAGGGAAGAAACAGAGTGACCAGCAGTATTATGTTACAAAAGCACCAAATACTGAAACAATACTTTTTAATTAACTTTTGTATAAAGCAAATGCAGACACTAGTTGCAAAGTGAGATACAGAGTTTAGTGAAGCACTTTACCCCTATCCCGTCATAAAATGCAGAAAAAAGGAAGATACTGGGACAGCTGCATATCTCAAAGCAGCAAGCAATTCAGAGGTCATTGCTATTAATATTTACACTAGAAGAAAACAGAATAACTGTTTCTCTTCAGTTATTTGAAAGAATTAATGCCATTCAAGGGATAAATTTTGTCTACTTTCACTAAATGAAGTGCCAGCTTCTGTTCATAACATGATCATACTTTGCTGAGGCTTCCCCAATAACATAATTTCTTTAAAGATGGATCTAAACCATGTTAAGGTGCATAAATATGACTGGACTTCTGCCTTTTGACATTTCCAGATTGTATCTCGAATGCTGAAAAAGATCTTGGAGAAAAAATAATAGTGATATTGGGATGAATATTTGCCAGTCCCTAGCAGGGATAGCAGCAGCTGCTTTAGCAATAATGAAACCAAACTCAATATTACAGAATAAAACCACTGGCTGCTGAATGAGCTTGTATGGGTATTTGGGGGTACAAAATCCTCAGCTGTGAATAACTTTGTAGAGCACTAATACCAACTTGCTTAGAATCAGTTATGGTAAAGGCTGAACTGCTGTCCTTTCCTAAACACCATCAATTCACAGCACAGGATTATCTGTCAT